>NC_046301.1:0-1200000 GCF_004115265.2 Rhinolophus ferrumequinum | reverse complement strand
GTTTCTTCAGGCTCAGACAGTAGAAAGTTTTGAAAACGAGTCTTTTAGGAAGTTTCCGGACCCTTTCATCCCAGGCTGTGAAATCCAATCCAGTGTCATGACCAGACCTGGAAAACCCACCCACCCTTATAAGGTGCCGAGGCAACTGACACGGAGCTGCTCTTGGAGAAGCATGAGTTCCACAGCCACTTGCCAGGCCCTAGGATGTCAGTGTCACAACGAGACCACAAATAACCCAGGCGATTGAGAAACTCCCAGGGCTCTCGCATGGGACAGATGGGCTAGAGAAACCCCACCAGGAACGCGCGTGTCCCTAAGCATACAAACCTCACTGGAATGAGATTGAGTGAGATGGTCATTCTTCAGAATGGCCCGTTGGAGGACGTAAATGGCACACGGAGGTGAAAGTGGCCCTTCACACACTGGCCAGCAGGCTGGCCAGGCCATATGGCACATCTGGGAGCATTGCTGTGTCCACCTGGGGACAACTGGCACGGCCAACAGTCAGCAAATGAAAGGCACATGTTCCAATGAGTCACTACGAAAAGCCCAGCGGGAAGAAAGCAGGGAAGCCCACAGAGGGGGTGAAGCCGGAAAGGACATCGGAACAGACACACTGCACTACCCTCCACGAGGCTCCGAAAGGCACCGGAAGGCGTGTTAAAGGACCACTGGGTGAAAGTGGTGGGGAAGCACGCCTGGATCTCGGGGAGAGGCCTGCCCCACGTGTCCGCACCACAGAGATGCACACAGGTAGCATTTCTGAAATGTCGTTCCGTGGCCAGAAAAGTCCAAGCAACGAGCGAACCACAGTAAACTCTGCCCGGTGCCTGTGTTCACCTGAGGCCTAGGGGAGAGAATGCAGCACCAGACAGTGACAGCCAGAAACGGCAAGTGAGGGGAGACACCGCACGCTGAGGTGACAGCAGAGGCCCGGCCTGTGCCCCTGCGAGTGCCATCGGAGGCCAACCCCAGACCCAGAGAGCTACCTGCTGGCGGACACCTGAGCACAAACAGGGACTCGCCCGCAGCCCCACTGGCAGGAAGGATGAGCTGCGCCCCAGCGGAGAGACCAGTTTCACTCGGACCAACAAATGAAGCTGCCATGGGGCGGGCATCCCCAAACCGTCACTTCAAGTCAGATGACCCCTAGTTTGGGAGTCACCACCCCGTTTCACTGGTGGGCATCAACTTTCCAGAGTTACGGTGCTAAGGGAACCCATTCAGGTGGGCTCCGTCTGCTGAGTTCACCTCAGCAAAGCTGGGCAGAGGCCTGTGACTGCGCTTTCGGGTGGGACGGAGGGGCTGGGAGTCACTGAGGCATCGTCCCTCACACTCGCCAAGGTGACCCTCTAGCTACATCTGTTCACCTGCCACAGCTCCGACTTAATCACAAAGCGACTTCCCGGCCATCCCCTGACCCCACGCAGTAGCCCCAGGCACTACGGACATGCTCAGAGCCGGGTGCTGGGAGTGGCCCTCCCACCAGCACAGGGACGGCGGCGGCTCTGCGTTCCCACCGCCGGCCCTTCCTGGTAGTTATCAAACAACCCAGCCAGGTCTGCTGCCAACCGCCGGCGCGGGGCCCCACCCGACAGGTCCCGCCCCCTGGAGCCTTACCGGGGGCAGCGGGCGCGCGGGCCTGGTCAGGATGCCGCCCACGTACACCACGTTGGGCAGGCTGGGCCGCGGGAACTCCAGCGCCACGTCGGTGCAGAGCATCCAGAGGCTGGGGCCGCGCACCAGCTCGTGCATGGACGTGGCGGGCCGCAGGCCGTGCTTGCGCAGCAGCCGGTCGTACTTGGGCAGCACGAGGAGGCTGACGCCCAGCCGCGACACCAGGTACACGCCCGCGTTCTTCATGCGCTGCAGCAGCCCCATGTGGTCCGTGAGCAGCGAGTTGAACTCGGGCACGTAGGCCAGCGGCGCGGGCGCGCCCACCTCGGTGGGGTACCACAGGCCGGTGGAGAACACGGCGTACTGCACGCGCAGCAGGTGCGCCAGCACGAAGCCGCACATGTCGTTGGGGTCCACGAGCAGCAGGTCGAAGCGCTGCCTGCGCAGGGCGCGCACCAGGCCGCGGTTGCCCAGCACCAGGTCGCAGTTGCGCACGTAGTGGTCCAGGATGTCGAACAGCTCGATGGCCGTCAGCGTCCCCGAGAAGATGCTGCGCATCTTGGCCTGCAGGAAGGCGTCGGCCGCCGAGCCGTTGAAGACGCCGGGGTAGCGCTGCAGCCCGTAGTGCGGCGACGGCGCCAGCTCGCGGCCCTCCGACAGCAGCAGCACCGGCCGGTGGCCCCTCTGGTGCAGGGCGGCCGCCAGCGTCTGGAAGATGTACATGTGGCTCTCAAACATGATGGGCGGCACGATGACGATGTGGGCGGCCCTGGCCACGCCCAGGACGCCGCACAGCAGCACGAGGTATGGCGCGCAGGAAGTCATAGCTGCGGCGACAGACAACACCTTTACAGCACCCGGCGCTGCTCCTACCTCGCCTCCCCTGAAAGCCTCAGGCTGGGCGGCCGGGCGACACAGGCTGAACATAGGCACAGTGTGTCAGCTTTGCAGCACAACGGCATCCCGAAGGAGCCCGCGTTCACCTGCAGTGTCGCTGCACTCAAGGACCTAGGACAGCTCCCCTCTGAATGACAGCTGTGATATCTATGGCTCATCTGCCTATCTTTTCTCTGCACCTGCAAGTTAGACCCGGGAAGCAGAGCGAGTTGCTCGGTTTCCAGGCACACAGCACGTGTGTCTCTCATTTAAATCTTTTTATCTCAGCTGCAGCATTCCCAATTAGCACCAAAGCAAAGCAAGACCGTTTTAGAGAATCATCCTGCTGTAGGACTTGTACAGCAGAGACATTTTCCACAGGAAAACCCATCTTTAATGTGTATTTGCCCTTTATCCAAATGCCACTAAGTCCCCTGGTAGCCTCTTGTAATTTATACCAATGTGATCTGCTGGCTCATTTCAAGGCATTATCTAAGAGAGACTTACGACAGAAACCTTCAGAAGGTAACTGATCTCAGTCAATGCTTGTGGAAGAAGCGACTGATGAATGAGTCCGTCCCAGACCCACCTCCCGGTTTTACCCACAGCTCAGGTGCAGGGGGCAAGTCTGGGGACAGGTGCACACCTGACCCCCCATGTTAACAGGTGATGCACCCCAACCTGTGGGGGCCGCACAGGCGCAAACTGTCCCCCACCCTACCTGAGATCATGTAAGCTAACTTCACATACCAGACAGGAGACCTCAATAACAACTTCACTTCAAGGAGCAACTCAGAACAGATGTATGAGCACATCACCCTGTCGACAGCCGCTTTTACTCACTGTCCCACGTTAACCATCCCACTCGTACAAATTCCCACCGTGTAAAAATGCAGTTTTAATGACTGTACCTTCTCCACATTCAAACACTGCAAGCAACCTAAAAGAAAAAAGAAAAACAAGGAATCAACAGCAGGTAAATGATACATGAAACTAAAAAGCACATTATATTTCCAGGTGCCTTTTCCCTCTCTCACTCCAAGAAAATTTTCAAACTATTTCTAGATGAGTTGACACTGTACCATTACGAGCAAACAGAAGTAACGCCCATTATAAACATATTTTTAAAAAGCCTATGTTAAATGTCGCTTGAATTAATATGAGGGCTTTAAAAACTAAACTTGGAGAAAACCCTGCTCCTACAGCAATGAAGTGAGTTTCTGCTTGGAGTCCAAGGCCAGGGGCGGATGGCAGCAGGCCAGTCTCAGAGGGGACTTTACAGGCTGTCACCCCACACGGCACAGCTGCCCCCACAGCTCTGAGATCGCCTTTGTCTGATGCCAAGGGAGAAAAAATTGAGGATTTTAAATAGACAGGTACGGTTTCCAGGAGTGAAGTTCAATCAGAAACACTTATTCCAGCAGTCCTGTCCCCTGTGTGACCGACACTGCCTGTCACTGTCTGCATGTCCCAGAAGACACACTGGCTAAGCGCCGTGGTCGTCAATGGCTGTCTTCACTGGGTGCACATGGAGCTGAGCAGACGGGGGCATTGAGTTCATTCAGCTACAGCTAAAACTATTACTCTATGTCACAAACAACTAAGAAACAAAACCAAAAACAACAGCAGGGAAGCAAATCCTTTCTGTGTTTCTTATTTTATTCTTCCTTTTTTATTTCATGTTGTATTTCAGTAATTACTACAAGATAAAAAGAAATCACTCAAAATGTTTTGTGTTTTGTTTTTAATGAAGCCCCTTCCATTCTGGAAGAGCTCCGTCCAACAGAACTTTCTGTGACGACGAAATGGCCGCACCGTGGGTATCCAGCAAGGGAGCCTCCCCTACGTGTGGCTCTTGAGCAGCTGATGCGCCTGGTGTGACTGAGGAAATGACATTGACATCTTACTTATCAGCCACGTGCGGTGGTGGCTACTGTATTAGAATAAGGTACAAAGGGGGGGGGGGCATAGATTCTGTGCATAGATTCTGAAAGTATGTACAAACACCAATATTCACGTGGCAAAATATCCTCTAAAAATGTCTACCAGATCTTCATCTGTGCTCAGGAAAAAGTACTGACCACCCACAAGCACCAAGTGTGGTGTGCTATCCTGTCCCCACACGAAACCAGTCCTGAAAGATGACGACCTCACGGTGCCAGATCAGAGAGCAGCAACACGACCCACAACCCCAATGCCGAGGTGCAGCCGGTCCAGGTCTGTCCGCGTGTGTCTCCTGATAGCTGCACTTCACTACTTCACTAAACTAACACCTGCTCTGAGAAAGTTCAGGTCAAGAGAATGAGACGGGGGCCGGCCCGGTGGCTCAGGCGGTTGGAGCTCCGTGCTCCTAACTCCGAAGGCTGCCGGTTCGATTCCCACATGGGCCAGTGGGCTCTCAACCACAAGGTTGCCGGTTCAACTCCTCAAGTTCCCCAAGGGATGGTGGGCTCCGCCCCCTGCAACTAAGATTGAACATGGCACCTTGAGCTGAGCTACCGCTGAGCTCCCAGATGGCTCAGTTGGTCGGAGCGCATCCTCTCAACTACAAGGTTGCCAGTTCGACTCCCGCAAGGGATGGTGGGCAGCGCCCCCTGCAACTAGTAACGGCAACTGGACCTGGAGCTGAGCTGCGCCCTCCACAACTAAGACTGAAAGGACAACAACTTGACTTGGAGAAAAGGCCTGGAAGTACACACTGTTCCCCAATAAAGTCCTGTTCTCCTTCCCCAATAAAATCTTTAAAAAAAAAAAAAAGAATGAGACGGCACCCCACAGATGGGGAGAAAATATTTACAAAAGACACATTTGATCAAGGCCTGTTTTCTATGATCTATAACAAACTCTTAAAACTCAACAAAAAAACAACCTGATTTTAAAATGAGCCAAAGAACTGACCTGACACCTCACCGAAGACACACAGATGGCAAATAAACACGTGAAAGAACACCCCACACCACGTCACGAGGGAAAGGCAAATTAAACCAAGAGACACCATTGCACACTCGTCAGAGGTCAGAACCTCCCACATCCAGAGCACGAGACAACACGTGCTGGGAGGTCGTGGGGCAGAGGGAACCTCAGTCACTGGGGGGTTGTGGGGGGCAGATGGTGCATCCACTGTGGAAGGTACCGGGGGTTCCTACAAAACTGACATGCTCTCCCCAGACGGCCCAGCGATCACACTCCCTGGCACTCACCCAAAGGAGCGAAGAACTTATGTCCACACAAAACCTGCACACGGACGTTGGCAGCAGCTTTGTTCATAAGTGCCAAACGTGGAAGCCACCAAGATGTCCTTCAGGAGGTGATGGATAAAACTGCAGTCCATCCAGACGGTGGAATATTATTCTGTCCTAAAAAGAGTGAGCTGCCAGCCATGAAAAGACGTGGAGGAGCCTTAAGTGCTTGTCACTAAGTGAAGGAGCCCATCCGAAAAGGCCGCATGCGTGTGATCCCAACTGTGTGCCGTTCTGGAAAACTACGAGACAGCGACGATCCGTGGTGGCCATGGTTTAGGGGGACGGAGGAGTGAACGGGGGAGCACAGAGGGTCCTAGGGCAGTGAAAACACTCTGTGTGACCCCAGGATGGTGGACACGTCATCAGACATTTGTCCAAACCCACAGAATGCACAGCACCAAGGGGGAGCCTGATGTCAACTGTGGACTTTGGACGACGTGTCACGTAGGTTCATCAGTTGTAACGAAGGTCCCATCTGTGGGGACGCTGGCAGTGGGGGTGGCCGTGCGTGTGGGGGGTGAGGGGTGTATGGGAAATTTCTGTACCTGTCTCTCAATTTTGTGACCCTAAAACTATTCTAAAAAATAAAATTTATTAATTTAAGGAAAAAATTGTAAGTGACCTGAAAATAGATGCGTGAATGGAATAAACTAGACTGTAAAGAAGAATGTGGATACATGGACTGCACTATAAACAGAAGGAAACGAAAAACGGTATCCTGGAGAAACAACATGCAAAATGACACTTAACTCCCACAAGCAGTTTCCCGAAGTCACTGTTAGGGCCGCAGCTGCTTGTCCCCAGCTGCAGAGTTTGGGACTCCGTCAGGTCTCACATTTGTCAGACTCATCCATCCTTGTAACGCAGGCACTAAAATCATCTCGTGAGAGAAGACCTGGTGGCTTGGAAAGACACTCAGGATTTCCTAGCGACTGGCCTGAGGCTGCTGGCTGTTACCCGCACGCCTCACCTGCACACACAGAAATGCCATGTCCCAAGAGAGCAGTGGTCCCTCCTGGGCCGTGTGATCACAAGGACACTCATCTAACTGCTTTTCACGGTGGACACGTGTTACTCTTCTCACAATGAAAATAATAAACCATTCTGAAACACTATGTGATGAAAAGACCTCACTCACAATAACAGTGAAGTACATAAAACACCTCTGAAATGAACCGGAAGTATATCTGTTGATAATCTAAGTGTAGCAAGCCTGTCCCTGACGACACACGCCTGTGAACAGCACTAAATGTACAGAAACACAGCAGTATTCTAATGGGAGCCAGTGTCCCCAGTGGCCCTCCTTCCCAAGTCACGGGCACACTGGACAGTCCCGCTCGCCCAGATTGTTCTGGAAGGTTAGTTCCGCTTTGTTTGGAATGTGGCCCATATCCGTGTGACCGAATGCAGGAAGAAGAGGTAACATATTTCTGAAAAAGCAGCAGTAATGACTCAGGACAGTAAGGAAAGAGTAAAACGTATTTTAAAGGTAATTAAAACACCAAGGAACTGGTCCAAGAATCCTAGTTCAAAGGAACAGATCCCACTCGGTGGCGTGCAGGACGTCCTCGCACAAACACGGATAGCATCTGGGCCGGGGAAGGGACAGCTTCTTCCGTGTTAAAAACTGGCTCTGTATTTACAAAACAAAAATCATGGAATTTTTTACCTTAGACTTTCCCCAAATAAATCAGATTTTATAAAAATGTAAAGCCATTAACAGCGACGTGCTTTAAATGATCTCAGAAGAGAACTCTGAACAAAGCAAAGATCACTATTACGAGTATTACTAGATTTGACCGATAATTGTGAAATATTCCTGGGAGTGCAATGTCCGGAGCGGGTTCTGGGCAGGATGGCCCACCCAGCACCAGTGTCCCCCTCCTTTGTTCCCAACGCTCCTTCAGGGTTACAGCAGAGAGCAGAGAAGGGAAGAAACACGGGAAGATGGGCACGAGGAGTGGAACGGGGCAGGGCTCTGGTCACCACAGGAGGTGTTTCTGATATGTTTCTAGGAAACAAGTGCAGAGAAGGGCTTTTTGACTGTGAAGGCGGCAGTCATGGACTGAACACAGGTGCCCATAGCCGAGGGGCACTGGGCTGGGACAGAGCAGAGCACTCTGGGGGCTCGCCATCCCCCCTTTACCCAGTGGGGCAGCTGCATTTACCCTGGAAGTGACAACACAGGTCAGTTCACCCGAGGGGATGACCCGCCTGCGGAGTGACCAGAGCTGATGACCGGAGCAGAGCCACCGACGTGGGCATGGGGGCAGCACAGTGGCCGCTGGAGAACATCTGGTTGTTGCACAGGTCACACCCACAAACCTCCATGTCAGTCCCAAGTAAGAGGTAAGGAAGGATGTAAGAGGAGTTTAGCAAGTTCAAATCTGTGTCCTTGGGAAGATTTTGTATCCATGAAACAAAAAAAAACCAAAAGTCAACAAAAATCTCTTCTGAAAAAGCAAAACTAAGTAATTGAAAAATCTAAATGATTGCAAAACAAAAAGGGGGGGAGGAAATCTCTACAAAAAGAAAATATGAGAGAAAAGTTAGCAGACATGAGTGATCAGTGCACCAACATTTCACAGGAAAAGAGAAAACAAAATGGAGAAAACGAATTATTTTTAGAAACCAGCTACCAGTAAGTTTTTGCAGGGCTGAGGAAGACAGGTCTGAAGGACCAGACAGATGGGACGCACGGGGGGAGGGCACTGAAACAAGGAGGAACGGGGCGGCTTCCACGAGCCACGCTGCACAACAGCAAGAGGACTCCGGACATTTGCAGTCCTGTGCCGCACCTCCTCTCCCTCCCAGGATCTCTACCTCACACGCAAACCATCACCAGGAACGTGGGCGTCACCGCAGGCCTCGCTCTGCAGTCTGGACGGCTTTGGCTACCTAGAAAGCTGCGGTCCCCTCACTGAAAACCCCACCACGGCTCCCCGCATCGGGCTCACTGCACTCGCATCCTGCGTCCGCCCTGTGTGTCGCCCAGGGCCTGGCTCCACGTGCTCTCCCCGTTGCCTGCCACGCGTGCCCTTGTCCCCGCTGCCCACACAGCTGCTTCCTGGGCAGGACGCGGGGTGCTCACGGCTCCTCTGTGCCCTGCAACATGCTTTAGGTCTGTGCTTCCCTACTGTGGTTCACGACTGGCTCTGTTTCCCCAGGTTCTACGTGGGCAGATTCATTTCCACCCCCTCAAACCACCGAGCCTGAGGCGCCAGCATGTCCCTCCACCAGGACAGAGCCTGACAAGGCACAGCGAATGGTTGAACAAAGAGACAGACAAAGGGACAAATGGGACTAGCAAGCGGGCATCTTCACGGTAACCCTCAAGCCATGCCCAGGTGCGGCACTGCCTTCAGCAGGTGGCGAAAGTGTAGACTGTGCAGGAGTTCTGGGAAGCTTTCTGAAAGAGCATAAATCAGAACTGCCCACAGGTCCACACAGGGGTGGGCCCTCGTCCAGGGGCCGGCGCCCAGGAAACACCAACCCCGACAGCAGAGGGCTGAGGAACCCACAGCGTCGCCCAACAGAACGCTGCAGGACCAACGAAACCACGCCGTGAGAACATGCTGCAAAAACAAGAGACAAACTATGTGCACAATGCACGTATGCATGGGCGTCAGTGATCAAGGGACACAGCCTACGGTGGGCAGTATAGCTGTGCACTGTCAACGCGAGTGATTTGTTTTCTTTGCCTATTCGTATGTTTTCCAGATGTTTGACATTTTCTTGCAGAAGCTGTGACGTCACACTCACTCCGGGCCCACGGCCCTGAAGCTCTCGCAATGTCACTGTTTGCCCGGCCTGACTCACTCCCCAGGTGACAGCAGCCTGCCCAAGGCCACCACAGCTGCCCCAACAGTCACTGGCAGGGCCTAAGTGCCCGCACACGCCCTCTTCCCAGAACTCGTGTGACCGGGCCTCTCTCTAACAGCGGACACCACTGACCACCAAACCCCTTCAATGTCCCCCAAGGGCCCCTGCGTCCTGGCGCCACCCCACGTCCCGGGAGCTGAACAACCCTGAGCATCACGGACCAGCGGTTTCGCTCGGCACCAGCCCACCCCTTGTCCTTTCTCTTACACGTGACGCCTGTGCCTGCGCTCGGGGCAGGAAACAGCACCCACAGCCCCGTGGTGCCTGACAGTGGGTCAGCGTCACACCAGCACGGGGACGCGGCAGGACCTGGGACTCGCCGGGTGGCATACGTGGGCACGGCACGTACTCCTTTCGGGCGACGGCACCCTTCACTTAGCTTGTTCACAGCCAGAGCGTCCAGCCTCCGTCACCCCGCCTCTGGCCACACACGTGTGCCCAGCACGGGACAGGCGATGGCGCAGGGCGGCGTGCGCACGCGTGTCCGCGCCGAGGCCCCGCCTCTCACCCTCCTTCCCGCCGGCGGCGCCGCGGACACGCTGATGATGAATTCACGTGACGCGGCACGAGACCTGCCTGCACCCCGGCACTCTGCGCCCAGGCCCCTGCGGCCTTCCTGCAGCCCCTGCGGTTTTCAGCGTCGCCGCCCACCATCGGGTTTGCCCAGAACTCAGGACGGCAGGTCGGGGGGCTTAAGTGGGAAAGTGGGAGAGTCCTGGGCACAGTGGGTGAGCTGCACCTCCTGTGCCTCTGACAGGCGGGCTGACACGCAGCAGCAGCCAACAGTGGCCCCTGAGGGCGCACGCCACACATCCCTGCACATGAGTCCACACAAAGGACAGACAGCTGCTCCCACCTGTGGAAGGGACCCAGGGCTGGGGGGAAGTGGCCGAGGACACTGCAGCTTCAGCCCACCCTAGGTCCAACTGCGTGCACCAGGTGACACAAGAAGGAACCCTGGCTAACATGTACGGCCTGGGCAAACTGAGGGAGCTCGGCCTGACTGCTAGACACGGTCCACAGCCCGGTTCTACGCGTGTTTCGCGTGCAAGCACCAGTTCCGTGTCTGCAGCGAATTACCAGTCTATTTGCAAGGAAACTACGGAAAGCCAGGGGAACCTTGAAATCACACTGAACTGAGAACCCCAACTTGGGGACAGAACATTAGGAGAGTAAGGCCACCTAGGAGTCAGTGCTCCCTCCACCTGGAAAAAGTGGGGGCCCGGCAGTAGTCTGGCCACTTCAACTAATTAGGGGCACGGCCTGCTGAAAACCCTTCCCTGGCTGCTGGCAGTGAGAAAACGAAGACAGTAACTCGAGTTTTCAAAGTCTGCCACCTCAGCACGTGGATGGTTTCGAATCAGTTAAGAAGCGCAAGAGGCTGGTGAGGACGTGCCCAGCTCCCTGCAGAAACAACTGGAATGTGTTGGGCACCAGGAAAGAAGCCAGTTACTGCACAAATCTCAAAATAAATTACCCAAAGCCACCTGTCCGCTGTTACTCAAAACATCTAACAGTCACTGTTGCTTTTTCAGCATTATGGGTTTTTTCTCGAACAACAAAATTGTTTGAAAGGGCCAATGGAAAATGTTAGTAGTATTACACTGCTTACAGTGACGTGCCACCGTTAGGGACACCAAGGTGACAGGAGCTTCTAAAAGCTCTGCACAAGCAGAACTGCGCTTACACAGTACAGTACCCTGACAGGGGTAAGCCATCAGCAGTGTCACTGCAAACTGCACTCAGCACAGGGACGCTAACGGCGCCAGGGTCACAGACCCTGCCCCCCCCCCAGGACAGGTGAGCGGCACCCAGCATGTCCCCACACAACTGGTGTCTGTGCAGGGGTCCAGGTACAGGTGATGAGGCCAGGTGAGATGTCAACGCTTGTCACCAAGAGCTGGCCCAGGAAGCCATCAGGTGGGGGATGGGACAGAAACAGGAAAAGGAGTATGGGGATCCCAGCAGATGCCACATGCAGTACCATGTGCATGACACACGCCCAAGTGATGCTCGATGACGGTGACTAACGCCAACTCCATAAAACACAGCTGGTCACCCCTGAAACTCTCGTGGTGCGTCCAGGCAGCCTCCAGGGTCTCTGCAGAGACCCCAATGTGCAGGGTGACAAGCAGCTGGACTTCTGACTCAATTCCACCCAGGCTGAGGGGCCGGGTCTGCACCGAACCCTCCAGAGTGTGGGTCTGAAGCTCAGGGGTCCTGGGGACTCAGAGGAGCAGGGTACCGGCGCCTGCCGGGGACAGGGCACCCACAGTAAACAGTCCCAACGGCTGCATGAAGGTCCTGCTACGAGAACCCTGCACGCCTCAGGGACACGTGCGGTGTGCAAGGACATGGCAGCGTCTTCCCGTTTCCGTCCAGGTTAGTGTTACACACCCAACGCTCCCATTGTCACTTAACTTAATTACATAAATTATACAGCAATTTGGAAATGTGTGTATTTGTAAGGTATGGTCAGTCTCACTTCAGAGAGATAATTAAAGTAAGTGTCAATGTATTTAAAATTGTGGAGTTTGGATATCTGTCATATTTGGGTAACCCGACACTGTTCAGGTGGCTCCCATTTCAAGCTGTTTAAATTATGAAGACAGCACCATCTTAAGTGGCCCTAGAATGAAGTCCCTGTAACGAAAGGAAAAATAAAAATGTGTGTGACTTGCAGCACCTGTGGGTCCCCCAATCTGGGCCACGTTAATTAGTTCCTCTGACCTAATCTCCTTCACCAGCCAGGTGAGGACATTGAATTAGGGTCTTGAAGATCCCTTCCATTTCTACGACTCACTGAAACTGGGTGTAAAAGTCACTTCAAGGTAGTTAAGACTCAAAATATGGATGCTAAACAAAAACGAACTTAAGAAAATGAAAGTCACCTCAATTTTAAACTGTACGTTATACACTCTTTCCTGTGAAGACGAAATTCATAGGGACACTGTGACATGCAAATTCCGCCTCAGTGTGCCTGGGGTGGGGCCCCAGTTACTCCCTCTGGGGTGTGGTATGGTGAGGAGGATTCAGAAGGAAAGCATGACATCCAGAGGTGGGGTGGGGAGGAATAAACTGAGCTATAACCTGACAACCAGCCAACAGAACCCATAACCAACCGCAAAACCAAGCGTTTTTAACCACACACAAGACAATGTGCTTCAAATAAGGACAGGACCTCACACAGGATTTGTAGGGCCCGAAATCTGGCAGGTGTGCCACCGTCCAGCACAGGCTGCAGCCCCAGCTCTGGGTGCCGGCCACACGTGACAATCACCGGGAGCCTGTAACCGTCAGAGGGGCCCAAACACCTGCCACCACGGGACGAGACTCGTGAGGTCGGGACTACCAGAGGTGAGGCCCACGTCCTGCTATTTTTCACGCTCATCAGGTGGCGATAATATGGCACAGTCACAGCAATCCAATTTTTTGTTTTTGGTTTCTATACATGGAGGACCTTGGGCGTGTGTGTGTTTTTAACTAAGCTGAGAATACCTGAAGTCTCCTGAACAACCAGTTAGTAAATAAAATGCACTATTGTAAGTTTAGGTTATAGAAACTAACCAGGAGAGTGTTAACCAGGAAAGTGTTTTGAAATCTAAACTGAAGTCTTCTTTGGTCCCTAAGACGAGGGATACTTGTTCATCACAGGGGAGAACTGACCTGTCTGCATTGAGTGTGGCAGGTCAGTGGCTCTCAAACCCTAGCGTCAGAACCACCTACAGAGCTCATTAAAATTAAAACACACACGGTTGGGCCTGACCGAGCTCCTGTCTGGACCTGGATGGGCCTGCGAATCTGCATTTCTAACCAATCCCACGTCGCACCGATGCAGCAGGTTGGGGGCCATTCGGAGCCTCACTGGTAAGGATGACAGCGCAGTTTTCAGACTCGCCATTTTCCTTGTTGACAAAGAAAACTGGCATTAAACACTTTCAACCTTTACTACAAACGTTAGCTTTAGAACATATATGCATTTCAGATATAGACAGATAATTAGACCGATGGAGACAGAATGTGGGTGACAAGAATGCGGGGCCACCTTTGCTGCCCCCCCGGGCCACCTGGGTACCACTTGTGTCCAGGCAGCCACATCCTGCGACTGGCAAGCAGCAAACAAGAAGGAAACTCTTTGTTTGGACTCCAACCTCCTCCTTAAACAAATGAGAAGCGCCGTAAATCGCACAGCTGGCGCTGCTGAGGCTCTAAGTTCCGATAGATGTATGCTCTCTGTAAATCACCACCACCACAAAAAGCCAACGCTGCACCAATGTTTTAAAATGACTCATTAGGACTTCTCCTAACTCTCTGTTATTGGGGTTCTAACTGCTGGCTGTGGAGGAAGTGCAGACTGAGTCCTCCCTCCTCCCACAGCGAGACGCGTTCGGGGACGCACCACAACGCAGGACCCGGGGGCTTCAGAACCGTGCCCGGTCACAGGGGACCAGGACGACGGTGATGCGTCGTCACCAGTAGTATCCTTTCCTTACTCTCCAGTTTAAGTGAATTTCCAATATCATCTACATTAATGTTATTGAGTCACAAAATAAATGTCCTCTGATGTCTCCAGCACGTGTTCTGACCAAAACTGTCCGGCCAAATGTAGCCAAGAAACAGAACCAAACTTGTGGCTACTCCCATATCCAATGCTCCCGAGTGAACGGACTTCCCGCTGCCGTCTCATGGTCACCCAGGCATGGAGGAGGTCACGTTACCCCAGAGGAAGGCCATCCTGCAGGGACACTGCGCCTGTCCCAGCTCTCTGGCCGGCAGACACCACAGTGCCGTGTGGCGACCTCCGGACACCAGGCTCGCACACAGTGGGGCAAGTCCCGAGTAGAGTCGGGTGGCACTGCCATCTCCTTATCTGGCAAACATTATAAATGTACTTCAGCATTGCTAGGTCATATATTTGTTACAAAATGATACCTGATATAGTTTTTTAATGTGTATTTCCATTTAGAAGACAAATCAGAGCCCCAACTTAAAACCTAAAGGTACTGAGCTCAAACCCGCTGGTTTGCAGCAAGGGATCTGTCTCTGGGGGGCGGTGCCTGGTGTCACACAGCTACTGCAAGTCGCTCAGGGGTCCTCTCTGGTAGGACATCCTGCTGGGACCACAAGAAGGCCGCCACCCCCGCCCCCGCAGAGCTGTCCCCGCACAGGGGACACATGGGCTTTTGAACCCAGGACTCAGGAGCCACAACAGCCATCTTAGAAAAGCCTGATAGTGACTCTCTCAAACCTCTGTGCAGGTTTCAGGCTGTGCGCTGGGCTCTCGGGCAGAGTCCGACCGTGTCAGGGCTGCTTGTTGACTGGCTGGCTGACGTGATTCTTACACGTTACAGACGCCGCTGTGCAGACCTTCAGGAAACCCACATACTGCTCCCCAACGTCCCTTCCTGCGACCTTTCTGGGCAGAGCAGCTCCTGCAGCGTCCAGATCCCATGCTCCTGGTGGCCAGTTTGGAGTCACCAGGAGGCGTCTTCTGAAGGTCCCTCCCTATTTATCTCCAGAAGGCGGACACGGAGAGGCAGGCGGGGCCACAGGGGGAGGACGCAAGGCGGGCAGAGCACCTCGTTTCTGGGTATTGTGCGTAAAAAACACAGAGCCCATTCGAAGCTTAGGCTCAGTCTCACTAATGAAAATAACACAACTAGCTCTCAGTGTCCTCAAGAATTATTTAAAACTGGCAAAAAAACAGTCAGTCGTCAGTTCTTAACAGTCTTACCTAATCTGTTTCCTTCCTTTTCGTTTCTGAAGTGATTTCTTAAAATGTGTTTAACCTACACCCACTGCCGAGAGACAGAGAAGGAGACGTGGTCAGCTCCCATAGGAAGGGAAGGGGCCCGCCAGGGCTGGGGCTGCCAGTGCACCCGCAGGAGGTCTGGGTGGGGCCGGGCGACGCCCCAGGCCAGGGCCTCAAACGTGCAGGCACCCTCTTCTCCAACCAGTGACTCCTGGCAGTGGGCACAGGAGTCAAGTATACACACAGAAGAAAGGCTGAACACACTTAGTTCTGTCACCATCTCCTTCCGTCAGCCTTCCCCAGAATCGCCTGGACTCCGTCTGTTAGAAGCCCAGGAAAAGTTCAGAAGAAAGTTTACTCAGTCTTTGTAATTTTGTAGTAAGAGCTCAAAGCACTTACAATATGACCTTTGTCGGATTAAACTTGTTCTCTGTGTGGCTAAGTGACGCAGCAGTCTCTGTTAGACGTCCTGCTCCAACACGGGACGTTTCCTTTAAAACAAAATAAGGAAATATTTCAAGTTTGAATGATCCGTTCTGGAACAAACAAAAGGACCGAATCACCATGTACATACACAACGTTCCGGAGCCTAGCTGCCTGCTGCCTCATGGGACTGGGCGCATCATGCCCGCTGGGCGCTGTGGGGACATAAGCCTGAGACCCAGCTGACACTCTCTCCAGCTTTAATGTTCAATGAACATTAAAGCTTCAGCAATGAGCACAGAAGTGAAAGTCAGAGAAAAATGAGGCACAGGGGAGCGGCAGTCTGTGTGACAAAAGCACAAGGGGCGAGGACGTGAGGGACAGCAGGCCAGCGGCACTGGGGGGTCCTCGCAGCCCCGTAAGGGACGGGCGGAGCTGCAGCAGCAGCAGGACACAGGCAGCCCCGAATGCAGGCTGAGCATCCTGAATTTCCCAGGTGGAGGCCCGGCAACCGGCGGGGCAGGACGGACAGTGGAAGGACCAAAGGACAGGGGCGTGAGGAAGGGCACTGGTGTGGCTGTGAAGTACAGGGCTGCTCACACAGAGCAGCGAGAGGATAGCACGTTCCAGCGTGTGAGCGGTGCTTAGGAGGAGGACCGCAGTGGACCCAGGACCGGACTCCATCTAAGAGGTCAGGGGCACAGCAACGTTGTCCCGGAGGCCGGTGCCAGTGAGGGGTCAAACCCCATCTGGAGGGTCTCGAGGCAGCACTGAGGCCTCGGCCAGAGTCGTCCGTTTATAAATAAAATTCAGCCCACGAGCATGAGTCAGGAGACTGAGAATAAAGGCAGGAGAGCAGAGGTTTGGGGACAAGAATGCCGCCGGGCCCACAGCAGGGGAAGGAGAGCGTAGCTGGGCCAGAGCGACTGTCAACACGGCCACGGTCAGGCTTCCAGCGGCGGGCAGCGGCTGGTCCCCGCACGGCGCTCGGTGGGAACCTGGTTCTGTCGAGAACCCCCAGACTGTCCTGGTGCCCTGTGGAGGGGGCAGAAGGGCTCTGAACCCCCCGGCATGTGGGGACGCGTGAGCACACCAGACGACGCTCAGGGCAGAATGAGGACAAAAGGGCAGACTGTCTGAGCAAGAGACCTGCAAACTGCTGAAGCTGGGAGTGACGCTTCCCGGTTCTTTTGGGGAAATCGAGTATTTAAAGTTAGAGCGAGAGGCAACCACCGCATTTCCCCCCGCCACTCCCAGGGAGGCTCGGCCCTGCTGGAGAGTGGCCTGCAGTTTGGAGGGTGAAGGCCACAGGAGTCTGTTTCAATTAAGGGCATCTTCAGCTAACACTATGGTGCCCTGCTGGAGTGCGCCCCGCTCCCGGGAAGCCCACCCCCGCTGTGGTTTCCGGTCCTACTCTTCACCTTCCCGTGCCCATTTCTTACTTCTCCAGTCGGTTTCCCTCACTCTGCTCGAACCCATTAACATGTATTCTCACAAGTGCCAGGAGGAAAACAGAGTCCCTGATTAGCATCAGTATTCCCGAAAATAGTTTCACCCTTGACCTTATCCACAAGTTCCTTTTAAAGGGACAGGCAAACCCGTCTGACTAGTTCTCCAAGCCGTGCGCCTCCTGGCTGTGTGCACAGCTGGGCTCAGCAGGGAGACGATGCAAACCTATGGAAAGCACCAGCTTCCCAGGCAGCGCCCAGGCAGGGCTGAGGCCAGAGGGCAGGCAGCCGGCAGCCACAGAGCCGCTCACCACACTGCGAGCGCGGTTCTTGCCGCCCAGGCCTTGTCTGCTCAATGAGGGACAAGAGGAGGGGATGGCATCAGAGGAAGCCTTCTTGGTGCAGGCGGAGGCTGGGGGAGTTCTGGTGGGTGCCGCTGCATTCCAAGCGAGCCCAAGTCTGGAGGTGGCTGGTTCTGTGTCTGTTCAACAGACTAGGAAAATGTGAATTTGCAAACCAGATTACTCAAAACAGGATTCTTTTCACAGCAAGATCTCCTTTGACACTGCTTTAAGTAGCTAACTCTTTGGGTACATTTAAAATATGATATGCTATACAATAATTATCCACATTTTTAACCATAAAATATTTCAAGTACACACAGAAGTATAAATATTAATATAATAGGCATCTGTATCACCACGATCTATATTTATAAAGTGTTAACATTTTGCCCTTTTTCTCTTCGGGTGTTTTGAAAATTTAAATATGATTCTAAAATGTGATTCAATTTACAAAAACTGAATTTTTATACAATTTTTCAGGAACATATTATAGTACACTTAATTCAAGTTTCTTTTTTTTTTTGACTTTTTAAATTTAAACTAAAACCTGGAAAAAGACCAGCCCCAAGGTTCTTAAAGCTAGTCACAGCCAATGTAACACCTGAAAAATTAGGACTTCGTGTCTTGAAAATATTTCAAGTATTAAATGTCTTCTGAATGGAACCGAAAAGTGCAAAATAATTCATTTTACACATATTTTGTATAATATTTCCAAATCAAGCAAAAGTTTATCAGATCGGTGATGTAACTTTATTCAGTGACCGGGATGCCTGCAGGCACATTGCTGTATCTAAGTCAAGGCCAGGAAAACTGATTTTACCTCCAAGTAAACCAACACAGGGATTACTTCAGGTAGCAATGCAGTTAAACAGCAGAAAGCTACGGGCGAAACACTCTGAAGCCCGCGGCCCACGCGTGCTTTCTGCCTGATCTGCATGTCGTACTCCTGAACGTTTGTGGCCACAGGCAGGCGCTGGCCCAGCCGTACTGGGTGCCCTCAGCACAGAAGCCCCCAGGGCCCATTTGGGTTGCGGTCTGCACTCCTCAACACTCACCTAAGGAAGGCACTGGCATCTATTGGAGTCTGCTTGGCATCTGTCACCTCTGTGGGGGGTGACGAGCAGGGCAGCATGCAGTCTGAAATTGGGGTGGTGGACATATAGCCCAGACCCTTGGGAAGTTACCCTGAAATGTCTCGCACAGCCCAGAGCTCTGGGGGAAGGGCCAGGGCCCACCCTCTGGAGGGAGTCGGCCCAGGGGGCAAAAGCACAAGACAACACCCCCAGAGAGGTCCAGACTTCAGGAGCCAGGTTACAGAACTGCCCGTGAAGAACACCATCCAAGGTTGAAAACTACATATATAACATCTTCAGTTTACATTAAAAATACAGGACATCTCATCCCATTTTTTACTCAAAAAACATTATTGGGTGTCCTAAAAACGATGTAGTACTCTAAATGCTATGCAAACAATGCTAAGTATGATTGAAACAGACAAACCAATTTGCACTGAAGAAATACCAGGTATTATCATAACCCATTCATCACCGATGTTCCTGACAACCACTCAGTAAGCAGCATGCAGTGTGCAATTGTTGACTGCCTTCCAAACTGTTTATATGTAAACATTTTCTCAAATACCCACTAATGAGTCAAAAATCATATGCATATTAAAATGGACAGCTAATTTTAGATGTTTATCTCTAAAACAAAGCATGACTTCATTCAGAAAGAGAAAATCCTAAGGAAGAAAGGAGTATTTTTAAATGTTACTATGGTAGGCTCAGCAGAGAGAAAAAATGTACAAATCACTCTTCCCCTTTTACAGGTTAATAACTGCTTTCCATAGTGTTGATTTCTGAGGCCCCATAGATAAGGAAGTTCCATCCTGAATCATCAAATATTAAATTCTATTTTGTTCGGTTTTAATATCATCTGTCTTGTTTTGTTTTTTTCATATTCTTTTAAAGTGAATAATCTTTGTCCTCATTAAACTATCCAAGAAACTACTCGGAGAACTCACGACACCAAGAATATTTTCAGCAAGATGTTAAAAATGTCTGTGATTTGATTACTAGATGCTATAAATAAATGATATAGGTGCGAACAGCCCTCGGGGCTGGTGGAAGGTGGCCTGTCCTGAGGAACGGACAGCTCCCCCCAGCCCCCAGGTGTCGCCCACCCTCTCCTCCCGGAGTGTGTTCCCGAAGCTGCCTGTGCCCCCTTCAAAACCTCCCGCTGCCCTATTCTACTGGCTTCTTCCCCAGAGGCTACGGGTAAGATCATCTTTTCACCTTAAATGCATCTTTTAATCACTGTCCCCAGAGCCTGAGATCGAGCCCTGCTGAAGCGACCTTCTCTTCTAATGTCCCAATGCCAAGTGCAAGTGCCACTTGTCACAAAGCAGCTGGCACATACTGGCCACAGACTAGTGACCTCCCAGCACGGAGCCGGACAGTGTGTGGTCCTCCCAGCAGCCCCTACATGAGGAAAGGGAACCAAGTTCCAAGTTCAAGGTCACAGACGCATCAGAGGCAGAACCAGCGCAGCCTGACATGCTCACCTGAGTGCTCTACCTGTCACTTCCTATGAAGCTCCCTTCCTTCAAGGGCTGGACAGCTGCTCTCCCGACTCCCCTCCTGCCCTTGGCTGGGCCCTTCTCCTCCTTTCCTCGCCCCAGGCTCACTGTCTGGGGTCCTCAGGCCTCTGGCCCTCTCACTCTTCATGCCTGCCCTGGAAGACCTACTGACTGCCTTTCTTTACAACCACCTATATGCTGAAAACTGCTAAATCTGTCCACCTGTCCATCTGTCCACCTGTCTAGCCCGACCTCTCTGCTCAGAACCTCTGTGCAGTGATGCATCGGGCACTCGGCTCCCAATGACTTACTGTAACACTGCATACTCCCAAGTCCAGAACTGAAGTGTCATCGTGTAGTCCCTATCCCATGCTCCTATGCCACCCACCACACATGGTCACCTAGTCCTAGTCTGTGACCAAACCCCGTGGCCACTCCCTGCCAGCACCCTGGGGAGGTCTCACCCTGTCTGGACCAGCCTGCCTTCCAGACTGCTGGGCCTGTGTCACCCGCCTCAGATCCAGCCTGGACCTAGGCCGCCAGTCCACTGCGATGCAGTGGGAGGGGCGTCCGCCCACTGCATCGCACCTTAAAACGACCTGAACAGAAGACGGGGCGCGGGCCCTGGGATGGCAAAGAGCTGGTACAGGACCGTTTTCCGTGTCACCCTCTCCAGGAAGCCTGCGGGTCTGCGTCAGCGCTCAGCTCATCTCCCCAGAGCCCTTCTGGGTCTGCGTCTGCATACCCCCAGCACAGCACAGCCGCCCAGCACCCGACACACAGTGTGCTTTCAATCAGTATTCGGTGAAGGAAAGAATGAATGTTTGTCAAATGCTTCAGATTAGGAAGATAAGGCTGCCAGTGGCCAAGACTCAATTAAACGACTTTATTCAAAGTGCTGTGGTCTTGCAGCTCCTCCGTAGGCAGAATGCAAAGCAGTACTGACAGGACTGAGCTCACCTCCGGTGAGGTCAGCAGGACTATCAAATCACACTGACTCCTAGCTTCCAGAGTGGGAAATGCCACCAGCATTACGAACGGCCGATGGCTGCCAGGGGCAGAGAGGCTGTAAAACACCACAGTGCACATATTCCCAGAGTCCCGGCCTGCCAGGGGAAGGAACACTTTTCAGGGTTGCTTCAATTTCTCAGAAGAGCAAAGATTTTCCAGAAGACTGAACTGCCTGAAAATAAAACATCCTTCTAGAGAGCTCACACACAAAATTTTCTATTAAAAACAAAACCAAACAAACGAAAAACCTGCTTAAAGCCACTTATACAGAGGCCACTCTTCTGGAACCTCGGCCCTTCGGCTCACTATCCAGCCCAGAAATAAAGCATGAGAACAGCAGCATCTCTCACACAGTCCCAGCTCTTTCTGCAGGCAATAGCGCACAGCATTTCATAGAAAAAAAGTCAACAGATAATACAGCAGCAGAGCCGCTCGCAGCCTGACAGCAGCAGAAAGCGATAGCTGATCGCAGAAAGAGGACCCAGAAAAACCATAAAAAGGAGAATAGTACTTCTGTCTCCATTCTAGTGTTTCACTCAGCAGGCTCGGACCATTTACTACAGACAAAGCAGCTCTATATACCTCAGCGAATAGCACGATTCAATTATCTATGAATTCGTGTTCGTAAGGACGACCCAACAAAAAACTCACTTATATCCAGGTTGCAAGTAGGAGTGTGAGATTTAGAAATGCCTTATCTGTTTTAACAGCTAATTTGTTTTAAGTTTCAGTAATTACCGGTGTGAGGAGTCAGCTACTTGGAAAACACGCTTATGTGAATAAGTGACAACCCAGATGGTGTCAAATAAAACAGATATTTTGCATATTGAAAACCAATCAAAAGCCCATACTCTCCTGGTGTACTTTGGAAATCTCATGTGAATTAAACAATGTCAAATCCGTACTATTTGATTAATGAGCACATAAAAACTTTGAAAAGGAGTTTCGGGATTGAGAGAGCAGTTCTTTCTTCCTTTATCAGCAACGTTTAAGTGGTAATGAAGCTGAGGGCTATTGACTAGGTACCAAGAAATGTTTTAAGTAATTGAAATTCAGTGTGAACTGTCAAACACAAAACAATAGGTTTTTACCAAAAAAGCTTGTTATAAAATATCTTTCCTCTCATTAGTTTACTTATTCTGATATGTGCATTAATACAACAAGCATGAAGCTCTGGAAATTTGAGATTTAAACCCAGAAAAAGTCAGAAGTCCGGTTTCCACTCAGGCGTGCCTGAGCTACTAACACACAAGCCAGCTTTTCCTGACTGTCAGAGACCCGAGTTTCACTACAAGACGAAGTCACACAACAGTACATGTCAACCACCTTCTGGGTGGCAGGCAACTCGAACAATACCAGAGTATTTCCCCCTGGAATTATCTGGAACAGGTGCTGCACAGAGACACAGCCTGAAAGCCAAACTGCAGACTGCAGGAGACAGTTTCCCAGGGAGGAGAGCGAGCCCGCAGTTTGCCCGCAGGCAGAGAACGGCTGACTTATGGTTTCCTTGACTTAACACGGTCCTGGGCCGGGTTCACGTGCCTTACTCTCCAGTTAACTGAAATCCCCCGGGAAAAAGTGTCCCACTCTGGAGGTACTGAGGAAGAAGCACTCTCTAGGTTTCCTCCCAGGGGCAGGGAACCCGCTGGTCCCTCGTGGAGACTTCCAGACATGAAATGATGAACAGAAAGGGCACACACGGGACGCCGGGGGCCGGCGCACCTGGGCGTCAGAACCTGGACCGGCACTGCTGTCGGTCGGCGCGTTTTCCCCTCGTTTGGGTGGCACCCTGATGCGCAAGGCTGTCACACCGAGCACGAGGGAGGTGACTCTCGGGTCACCACTGGGGAACGCCTTCTGCCTGACTGTCCCCGCACTGTCCCATCCTCGCCACATCGCTGGGGGCCATGAGGTGCGGGCCCCCGCGGCGGCACGCCCCCCGCACTAGGTTCACAACGCCCCTCACGCCACTGCCCGCGTGCCCGGCCCGCACACGCCAAGGTCTCCGCGCACGCCCAGGGTATCCGGCCGGGTCCGCGGTGCCCGTCCCCGCAGGTTGCGGGCGGGGTCCCGCTCCCCGCGCCGCACGCTCCCCGCGCCGCACACTCCCCGCGCCGCACACTCGCGGGCCCCCTGCGGCACAAGGGGGAAGGGGTGCGCACACAGGGACCCCCCCCCGGACAGGCCACCGCAGCCCCCCCAACTGCCCCGCGAGCCCTCCCGGGCCGGCTCACCTCGCCCTCGCCCTCGCCCTCGCTCACCCGCGCTCCGATCCGCGGAGCAGGTGTCGCCGCCTGCGGCCGGTTGGGGTGAGGAGGCCGCACGGTCAGCGTGTCGTGTCGGCGCCGGACGAATCCGGGCTCGCGGTCGACGGCGCGGCCTCACCGTGCCCGGCCGCGCGCCCCGCGAGCCCGAGCGCCTCTGCTCCGCGCCGCCGGGATCAGCGGGCACGACGCGCCGGCCTGGGAGCCCGGCCCGGAGCGCACGTGGCCCCGCCCCGTCCCTGCCGGTCCCTGCGGGAAAGCTGATCTTGGGCCGGGTGGGGGAGGGGTGCGGGGCGGCGGAGGGCGGGCGGCAGGCGAGTTGGGGGTCCCGGGAAAGTAACTGGGGAGCGGGCTGGGTCCCAGCCCTCCCCGCGGCCCGTGCGAAGGCGCCCTCGCGCTGTCCCGACTCACCTGAGTGCGAGGCAGACCCTCCCTCCGAGCCGCCGGGCATGGCACTCCGCACGCGGCGCTGGGACGGGGCTGCACCGTGCGCCGCGACCTCCGTAGAAGCGCGCGTCGGACGGCACGGCATGCGCTCCGCTCCGCCAGCGGACAGGCCCCACTGCGCCCACGTCACGCGTCTGACCCTGCGGTCAACACCTCCAGGCCCGCCCTGCTTCCCGGCTCCGGCCGGTTCAGGAATAGGTTGGGACTTTGTGCCCTTAGATGAGTAAAGAAAGTATGTTTTACTGTACGTGTTCACATGTGATGGTCAGAGGGAAAACGCTAATGTACACCTTTTGTTCTCATTTTACTATGTGGCCATTTTAAGTGCAGGGCCCATGGAGGGGGACGCTTTAGATAAGAATGTGCCCTCTGCAGATTAGGAATTTGAAGTGTTATTTAAAAAAAACAAAAAACGGAATATCCCCAGCCTTTGTACCTAAGGAGGGTACTGTCCCCATATTTATCTCATTTAATTGCATTAGAAAAACCTAAAAATAATAAACATTAAACATATCAATAATAATCCAACGTGAGAGAACTTACTTTAAAAGCTGTTATCCGGTTCTCAGGCTGCAAGCTATTGTTCAAGCAATTGCAAGCTACTGTTTTGATAATGGGTATGTAAATTCTTTGTAAAAAATCTTTAGAAATTAAGCAAAACCTTAACTCTTATTTTACAAAAATATCTTAAACTGTCACATTCTTTTGCTTAATAAAAATAACTTACACTTTTAACAAATTTGATTACGTGATGGTAGACATCATCAGCTTATTCTGTGTCCTTGTAAAGCCATGTTTATCTTCATGATTAGAAACATGTCATCAATGAAACTTTGCTCCCTAACGTCGTACCCCATAAGTTAAGTCTTTTAAAATAATTTCCAAAGCGTACTGATGCACCTTCTCAGAGTTACGTGCAGAAAACCTGGGCACAGCCCATCTGACTTGGGTCTTCGGCCTTTCCCAGAGGAAGTCTGCTATACTAGGTTCTCAGAGCTGTGTTGAGTCTCCTTAGTGACACCAGCCAAGGTGTTAAAGGAGAGTTGGGGAATTCAAAGCAAGGGCCCTGTCCCCAGCAGCAGCTTCCCCCCTCCATTTGCAGGTGTCATGTATCACAGCCCCCCCCCACACACACACACACACACCAGCCATGTCCGCCCTGCTGTGCTCCTGGGAAGCAGACCGAGCTTCATCGTGTGTTACAATTATGGCTCCGCAACTTACCTGAATACACTGCAAGCTCCAGGCAAGACCAACTAGCTGCAATGGGCTAGCAAAACGAGGTCCCTCTCACCATGTTCGTGTTATACTCCTAATGACACACATCTTCACCCATATCCTTGTATTACTCACCCTTCTCCAACAGCTCGGGATCCTCTGCACATTCTCTAAAAGAGCAGACTTCCTGACGTGTATTACATCCCGGGTGCCATGGGCTGTGTGCTTCTCAAAGTAACCATTAACTTACCTGTGTTTATCGGGAAGGCTAAAGAAGATCCTGGACCCACGATTCTTGTTTAGGATAATACCCTCTGCCTTTCAACACAACCAACTCAAGCCCTGGCAGATTGGCACGAGCAGATGAAACTGTAAAACACACGTTTGTTCATAATTGCCAGCCTGATGCCCAACCCTTCCTGGTGTTCGAAGAAAGTCGATTTCTGTGCAAATGAAACACAATAAGCACCAAGGACTTTACCCCCTGTCAGACTTAGCATTGTGTTCCCTGTGTGTGTTTTCCTTGTGGCTGCAATCCTGTTGTGTCTCTACTCTTGCCTTGTTTTTCATTCATCTCCTCCGGTACTTTTAATAAAGAGCTATGGTGCAGTACCATGTTTCCCCAAAAATAAGAGCTAGCCAGACCATCCGCTCTAATGCGTCTTTGGAGCAAAAATTAATATAAGACCTGGTCTTACATTATATTATATATTATATTATATTATATTATATTATATTATATTATATTATATTATATTATATTATATTAGACAAGGTCTTATAGTAAAATAAGACCGGGTCTTATATTAATTTTTGCTCCAGAAGACACATGAGAGCTGATGGTCTGGCTAGGTCTTATTTTTGGGGAAACACGGTATATAAACTGTCTGAAAGAATCCTATGGAAAGGGCACACCAGGTAGAAACACACCGAGGTAGCAACAGCATATTTCTTTAATGTAGTAACATCGAGATTGTGTGGGTCTTTCTGGGGCAGAATTAGAAGGTGAGGCTCTTACCTAAAGCAGATAGACTACTTTTAAAATTGTGACTAAAATTACAACAGCTAATGAAAAGATGGCCCTAGTTACACTCACCATTCCCGTCCTTTCTTACCAAAGCTAACCCTCTCTGCCAGACCATCTCGGCTAAACATACCCAGGGGTTCAGGAGCCTGTGCTGGCCGTGATCAAGTAAAAATTCCTAAAAAACACAGGTGGAGTAAAATGGTGTCATGAGGCTATCCTTTTACATCACCTCTGTTTTGAACAAAAAATGAAAGATAAAATATAAAACGGAAAAAAGCACACCAATCAGATGGAAAGGAATCAGAAAACAAGACCAGCATCTTCCTGAACTAGAAAAGGAACAGAAGTGCCGAGCAGGGAGCCAGGCTGGAGCCAAGGGTTGTGACTTCAGGACACAGACGGCAGTCTTGGGACAAACGGCTCTCATAGCAGACACTAGGTAACCCATGACTGTCACCTCCTGGCATTGTGGCTCGGGGATGCCCGCCCTTTGTGTGCAGGCACTGGCTGCTTCGGCCTCCAGAATACAGCAGCAGTAAGGGGGTTTCCTATGTTGTTAGCGCCCTAGGTCTGCTGACCTTGTCCATCACAGGGACGGTACCCTGGATGGGTCTGGCTCTCGGGTCTCAGCAAGAAGCCCTGAGAAGAGGGCTCTCTGTGCAGGCCTGCTGAAACAGGCACCATGTCGGGCATGTCCTCAGAACTGGGGCCTGAGGGGGCTCCCACCACAGCCGTGGGAAGGTGGGGTCCTCAGTCACACAGCTGCAGGGAGACGGGTTCTGCCAATAACTGAGCTCAGAGCACGCTCTTCCTCAGTCAGAAGGCTGCCTGGCCGACACCCTGCTGGCAGCCTGGAGAAAAGCCTGGTGACAGGACGCAGGCAGCCCAGGTTCAGACTCTGGTCGCACCAACCGTGAGAACGTAAATGTGGGTTATTCCAGTCTGCTGAGTTTGTGACACGGAGTCACACAGCAACAGATAACTAAGTCAGCCCTGCACACAGGACAAGGGTAAGGCCAGGCTCGCTGCCTGCCACAAGGGCCCGGCCAGGACTCCCACACGCGGGATGGAGTCTGAAAAGGCTGGAGACCGGATGGCTTCAGGGAGATGTGAGGACCCACCACTGCGAATCAGGTCCAGGTGCTGGCGGACCAGGGGCTGGGCCTGGGCTAGCCCACACCTCCCAGAGCTGGAGTCTCAAAATGCCATTATCACACGTGGTTCTGGATTGGTGCCAGGGAAGGCAATTACAGGCACCTAAATACAATGAGACAGGAAAGAGGAGACCAAAAGTGTCCTCCCCCGGCCGCCCAAATAAAATGTGCACTGACGTCAAAGACACGTGGGGAACACAACGGTAGGAAGGCAGAGCCGCAGAAGCACAGCGCTCCACGCAGGCGCTCTCTGTCCGTGAAGCAGATTTCATGGGGCCACCTGACTACAAAACACCCTTGACGAAGGAACAGCATCCATTAGAAGTCAGAATAAGAAATTCCCTTTGAATCTGTAAAGTAAAAACATATCCCAAGAAAAGTTTGAACATGAAAAAGGAAATCTAAATGTTAAAAATTTATTGTATGGAATAAATTCATCATGTTTGTGAAGAGAAATTATTAACTCTGAATATTGTTCTGAGAAATTCAGGATGGAGAAGAAAGAAAAAAAAAAAAAAATATATATATATATATATATATATATATATAGAGAGAGAGAGAGAGAGAGAGAGAGAGAGAGAAGCAACTCAATGATTCATGTAACTGGAGTTTCAGAAGTAAAGAAAGGAGGGAACATCTTAACAAGTAAGAAATAAAAGCTAAGCACATCCCAGAATCAGAGCTTAGATCCTCTGATCTGAACCCTTAGCCGTGTCTGGTTGTTCCCAGACAGAAGAGATGGTGTAATCAACAATCAAACCCTGGGGAGATTTTGAAAAATTTAAATCCTGAGGCCCCACCCCAGATTCACCACATTAGAAACAGACACAGAAATGTATATTTCAGGAAAACTCCACTCTTCCTCCCCAAAAGTCACAACCCCAATCTAATCAGGAAAAAAGCATCGGCTAACCTCCCGTAGAGACATTTTACAACTCCCTGGCCAGTGTTGCTCAAAACTGTGAAGGTCATCAAAAATAAGGACAGTGTAAGAAAAACTATGACCGCAAGGGAGGCCTGAGGAAACCCGACACTGAATGTGTCCTGGACAGAAGATGTTCGATAAAAAGTAAGACAATGTGAATACGGTAAGGACGTTAGTTACTGGTCACGTGTCAGTGCTGCTTCATTAATTGTCACAAATGTACCGTGCTAATACGAGAGGTTGATGAGGGAAAATGGATGTTGGATGCATGGGACCTCTCTACTATTTTAGCAAGTTTTCTAAAAGTCTAAAACTGTACCAATATTTTAAGATGAGTCAATATGAACGCTCCCAATTTCGTACTTAATCATCAGCCAGTGTTCATCGTTACTTTACTCCCTCGTGTTACAGATGAGAGAACTGAAGCACTTTGATTGTAAGCACTTGTCTAGTTCTAATAATTTTTAGTGATAAAAGAAGTTATTAAATTATGATTGCAGTAAATTGTGATTACAAGTTTCTTTGAAATATCTTAGAATTAACCCTGATTAGGATTCTGTGGCTGTAAGTGGACAAGAGCAATATAATGATTGTAATTACAACAGGTGCTTGTTTTGAAAACCCTTAAAACCGTGGTGAGAAACGGGGTGGATTGCAAAGCAGCCCCCCCCCTTAAATCGTTAGTTTGCTGACACGCTTTTGTGCACCACACCAGCCCCATGCGTGCGTAGAAAGCGGAAGGGAACACTCTTGGAAGCACAGGAAGGGCGTCCTGCCCCTCTCCCCCCCGTTAGGTACTAGAGCATTTTCTCCTTCCTCACACCTGCTTTCTGGCAGTTTCACAGAAGACAGTCACCTGCAGTCACGGTCCCACGCAGCCCCTTGTGATTTGCTCATCCTCTGAGATGCCTCCTTTGTGTCCCCGTGCTCACTGAGGCTGCTATGTCTTGATTTTGACCCGGGCACGCCTCGTAGGTGTGTGAGAACCGGCATACGTCTCAGCTCAGCAGAGGCGCGTTCCCCAACGTGCAGAATGGCAGCATGCTGCTACAGGACGGAGTTGTTGCAAGATTCCATGTGGCAACACGGAAGAAATGTCAGAGTCTCTGGCATTTGATAAATAGAAGTCACCAAACGCCACTTCCAGGACATCTTTGAAGTAAGATGCTCAGTTATTAAAGATATTTAGACTAAGTGTTTAGGAACTAAGGAGCAGCTGATAAGTGGCGTTGGATGACCGAGTGGTTCTGTCCATCTCAGTAACAGACTGAAGAACACTTGCTGGGAAATGATAACTTATAAGCTATGATTATTATATGGTAGTAAATGTATTTGGTAACTCAGCTTATTTCAAAGGAGTAGCCCACATGTGTGTATAATAGAACTCTTATTTTCCACTCAACCTGCTGTTGTCATATTCAGAGACATATGGTGGCCTGATGACAAATATCACATGTATTTTATAAGGAAGGAAATAATCGTTGAGGCCAATTAGCTCAGAGAATAAGAGCTCATGAAGGCAGATCTGCAGTTCAGCTGAGAAATCTACGTTTCCTGGCCAATGATGTTATCCAATAAATAACGCCGTGTGTGAGAACAAGCACAAACATTTATCTTTCACAGTTAAGTCACTGCAATTGTGAAAAGACCTCGGGGATGTCTAGAGTCCTTTCACACTGAAACGACAGCTCTGCCGAGGTACTTGGTCTGTAGCACAGAGATGGTCAGTCAAGACCAAGCGCCAAGGGGAAAAGCAGTGAGGCTCCCGCCTTGGAGCACACCCCGTGACCTGTGACCGCTGTGTGTAGGAGCACAGAGCTGTTCACGCGTGTCACGGGATCCTACACAGACATCTCACACGCATGTGCACATGTACACACGCGCACACACGTGCACAGGTGCACCCACACACCCACATGCATGCACACACATGTGCACATGCACGCAGACACACATGTACACACACGCGGGCGCGCGCGCGCAAGCTGGACTACCGTGAACTGGATTCGTAACACAGTCTGCTTCCTGTCTCACTCTGCAGTCTCTGCTCCCACAGGGCGTATGGCAGATGCTCGTGTCCCAGACGTAGCCAAAGCCGTCCCAGTGTAGAGCTGCAAACATCCTTTTCCACAGTGTGCATCGAACTTCACTGTCCTCACTTCCCTCAGTTCCTCGTCCTTTCAGGAGGCAGCAGTGCACATGCTCAGTGCACTCCTGAAGATCTTTACAGGGACAGTCCTTGAATGCTAGCTTTCCCATTGTCACCGAACCTTCTGTTTGTAAACCACTTGGCATTCTGTAAGGTGCCTGGAGCGCCTGTCATCTCTGCAAACGGGCCTGACTGGCCTTCTCAGGTTTCCAGTTTCTCTTCCTGGGAAAACACCCCTGAGGCCTCACCAGGTTGGCCAACTTCCCCCCGCCCCCACCCTGGCCTTTCTGGCCTTTTGACGAGGTCACTGTAATTATTCAGTGGGCTCTGCCTCCTGCTGAGCTGTAGTCTCCACAGTGGCTAGCACATGGGACACAAGGGGAAACTGATGAGTAATGAGGGACAACAGCTCTGCTTTCAGAGTCCTGCTGCTTGAAACGTGCATATTAACTCCCAGGGTCAGTACTGTAACTCCAAGCCCCTCTAGGGCACGGGGATGCATAGTCCGCATAGTCGAAAACTACTAAGCCGCAACACAGCCTGAAGTTTTTACTTAAAGAAAGCCCGGTGCCAGCTTGCAGTAGAATGCAGCTGAGACTCCTAACAGCTGCTGTCCGGCACATTGTCGGTGCCTGTACGCTAAACGATGCCCCCACCACTCAGTTTACTTCTCACAACACCTTCAAGACGTGAGCATGTCCCCACGCTAGGGCAAACCAAGTCACCAAGCATCAGTAACTGAGATCACACAGCTACGGGACACGGCAGGAACCAAGCTGGGCGGCCCACCGGCCCCCCTCTTACCAGCCTGCAGCACGGAGCTTCTGTGCCAGTCACCAGCTCGCCTGTCTGCCCAAACCACTGTCTGCCCAGTGCTTTGTGGTCAGAGGCTGCGGAGCTACATTTCGGCGTCGGCCATGAGGCAGGAGGCAGAGGGACTTGCCCTCTCCCGGCTGCTGCCTGGGGCTCCCGGCTTCTGGTCCCTGCGCGTCCCGTGACATCAGTCCGGCCTGTCCCTCCTCGAGGTGCAGGAGAGGCCAATGTGCAGCCTGGTGACACTGGGACACCCAGCTTCACTGAGACCCTCTCCTGGGAGTCAGGACCCCATATCCATGGCCTGAGGGTCAACAACTCCATCTGTCCCCCCAGCAGCGGACACGTGGGAGAGTTGGAAACATCTAGACTTCTGCCTCATTTACCTAAGTCGAGGTAACATGGGGGCCTCCAGAGCGCCTTCTCCTTACTGCACCTCCACCCACACGAGGCCAGACAAACAGCCACTGAGGGTCAGGCAGAACACAGTGTGGCCCGGTCCTCTGGCCACTGCTGGTGTCTGTGGGGAAATGCTCTTCTCACCATGCCAGCCAACGTGAATTGTCATCAACGTGTCAACATTTCCTAAAGCATAGTAAAAGAACAGCCAAGGAATAAATGGACAAAAGCAAATTAGGTTTAAAGCTTAGAAATGGTCAAATTTATATCTACCATTGGGCATGCAATCACATGGAACTCTGTAAACCATCTTGTCACTTCTAATAGTATCATGAAACCCAGCACAGGGCTAGACACGGTCGTCCACGTAGATACAGGTGATTATTTAGCTAGCAAGATCTATCTCTGTATCTATCATCTATCCATCCATCCATCTGTCATCTGTCATCTGTCATCTGTCTATCTTCTCTCTCTCTCATCCGTCCACCCATTGCATCCTAGACCTGAAGACATAGGCACAGAAGTGCACAGAGCTGTGGAACATGGCTGGAATTAATCAGGTACAGGTAACATGAACTAGAAAACCCCACCCGTCCAGCTCCTCATTCCAATCTGGGCTTTGAGAGGTTGAATGAGAGCGTGCAGAATTGCCACTTTTCACATGGAAAGCGCATGATTAGGAAGTGTGAACTTCCTCCCATGCAGACTCAGTGCCATAAGGACACCTGAGTTTACAGGACCATAAGTGCTGCTGCTGCTGTCATTGTTGCCACAGCGTTGAGCAGTAAGTCTAGGCGGAAATGTTTTCATGGCTTCACATTGGGAGAATTTCAACAAGTGCTCTATATGGTCTCCTCCACTCCTGGCAGGCTGGTCCAGGGCCAAGGGTCTGTCACACAAACACCACGGAACAGACAGCTCCTGCACGGCCCGGTCCACAGGGCAGCCAGACACTCAAACAACAGGGATTTCACAAAGAGCATTTCATTGTAGGTCACTGCTTTCTGAGTTTCGGGGGTCTTTGTGAAAATAAGAAACCACCTCTTAGTATACAACTGGACGATAGTAATCAAAACTTCTATTTTTTTAGAAAATGAGTTCATTATCTCCATCAGGTCCATGACGACAGACTGAGGCGCTGCAGAGCGATGTGTGTTGACAGCCCTGCTTCCCTCGTTCGAGGCCATGTCCCAAACTCCTAAGTCTACACAGAGTCCACCGTAGTTGTGGGTAACGGGAGCAATTCAGTGACAGGGTCAGTGTCACACCCACACACAGGACGGGACGTCCAGAGCTTTCTCAGTGTTAGCACACAGGGGTTGGCCCACTCTGGGAGGGGAGGGGGCCGGCGCTGGCAGCTGCCTCGGGGCTCCCACCCTTCCCTGTCTGCCTCCTGTCCTGGCAGGTTGTCAGGCTGAGGTTTCCAACTTCTGCTGTTCCCAGGAATCACCCAGGATGTTGGTTAGAAATGCAAATTCCTCAGCTCCACCCTCCGAATTCCCACTGCAGGTTGGGGTTGAGGCTCAAAGATCTACAAATGCTGGGGGTTTTTTATCAGCAGCAGTTACTGGTTGGACGCTCTAATGCGGCAGAATCACTGCGTCGAAGACCAGCAGACGCTCTAGAGTGGCCGTGACCTGGGACACTGGAGGAGTGGGGTTGGGCTCCAAAGCAGAGGGACGCAACTCGAAATCTGTATAAATTGTGCAGTGATCACCACAGGGAGTCAGTTGCCATCTGTCACCACACATAGTCACGGAAGTTCTTGAATGAGAGCTTTTGAGGTCTACTCTGTTAGCAGCTTTCAAATACACAATGCAGCGCGATTAACTGTGATCAGCATGCTGTACCTCTCGTCCCCAGGACTCGTGTACTTTACAGCTCGAAGTTTGGACCTTCTGACCCCTTCAGCCACAGCAGGCTGACCCCCACCCACAATCACCAGTCTCCTCTGGGTCTCTGAGTACGGGTTTGTCATTGGTTCTGTAAGTCCCACACAAAAGTGATGTATTTGTCTTTCTCTAGCCAACTTATTTCACAGGCATGAGTATTTTTAAATCTCCCCTGTGATTTCAATGGTCAACCAAGGTTTGAGTGACTGCGAGACGGACCCCAGAAGCCAGGGGTGTGACCAGGAGCAAGCATGTCTGGCAAGGGTTCCAGACAACTCTTGGAGCACAGAGTTTGGCAGTTCTTGAATTCGATACACAAGGATCTAGTTCAAGTTACAAAAGGAAGAAGCATCCACATGTGACTAACACGTACACGACAAAAAGGTGGGTCAGTCTCTCTTATTTGGGGTTGATAATTCAGACGTTTAGCTCAAACGGCCTACTTTTAGTTGTGACTGACAACTACATTAAATAAATTATGTGTACATATATGTGTACACACACACCATAGCGTTTGTATCCGTATATTGTGAAATAATGAGCACAAGCACCAAGAACAGGTAGTTGTCCTAATAAAATTTACTGCCAGTTTACCAATTGGTGGAATACTGCTTCCCTGAAAGGTGACCCCAGAGTGTGGGGTTAAAATTGCCTTTCCTGGCTTAAACTTACGACTCACCTCCACGTAGTCCTTTCAAAATCAAACACTTGCCAACTGCCCCCTTCTGAGGCCATTCCCAAGCCCCCCCCCCCCGGCCTCTGGGGCCCTTTCTTATTGCTAACACCGCCTACTACCTGACACACCTCGGCCTCCTCCCCGCCTCTCCCTTCCTTTTTCCCTCCCTCTCCCTCTCCCTAGTCTACCTGAGAAAACCAGCAAACCCATGTTTAGCTTTGAAACGTCTTCAGGAAGCTTTGGATAAAACCTCTGTCCTCCGTCTTTCCCTCCTCTGTTCCTCTGTGAGCCTTGTGTGCTGGTGGTGACCGGTGACCGGAGGGCGGGAGCCAGGACCAGATGCCTGGAGAGGGTGTGCTCACATAAACGCACGAGTCGGGAGGGTGAAGGGCAGAGGGAGCCCAGGGCTGGGACGTGAGGAAGCACACCGCCTATTAGTTAAACTGCCTTTTTGAGCACAGTTGGTTTAAGGAAACAAACACAGCACGTCCAGGGGTCACGGCCCAGTGAAATGCAAGGTCAATGCTGAGACGCGGCCACTGCGCACAGAGCTGGGAATTTCAGGCGGGAGGAAACTGTGGAGGGTAGAGTGGCTCGATTAATTCAGTATTTGGGGTCCCAGCACCAGGACAGATCCCACCCCAAAACACCCAGGCTCCGAGGGACCCACGACACTCCCTCGTCATTCCTCAGCAAGCACGGGAGAAAGTGGACATGGAGCTGGGCTGTAGGAACCTGCTGAGCCGCTGTTGCTTGGTTGCTGTCCGGCCATATCGGCCTTTATGAAAAAACTGTTTTTCCCTAGTCACAAGCCTTCCTGCGTGATCACTTCTGTTTGGGGACAGGCTGGAGTCAGCCTGGAGGACAGACCCCGAGAACGTGTCAGTGGGAGCAGGTTTGGCAAGAGCCCTGTCTGCTGCATCAGCGAAACACAGCTTTAATTGCTGTTTATCTTCCGACGGCTCACAAATCTGTCTCCAACCAACCTTTCTCTCGTTAGCTTGAGATACACAGCTGACCCCTGACTAACGCAGGGCTGTGGGGCGCCCAAGCCACGCAGCCGACAATCACATGGGACTCAGTCGGCCCTTTGCATCCACAGGTCAAAAACCCACAGATGGATGTCCTCCCGCACACCCTTAGAGACGCCACGGGCGTTTTGGACAATGTGCTCAGAGCCTTCCCCACGAACAAAGGCCAGCACGGCTCTTCTTCAGACACTCAGCCGACACCTGGCTGTGCTGATAACTCCGCTCCCTCCATATCTCACCAGTGCCCACCTTGCGGTTTCTCTTCCCAGCCCTGTTGAGTTGTCCCGCAGTGGTTAGGATCCTAGTTTGCTCAGGTAACACTTTACGTGGCAGTCAAAGCGATCTTTCTAGAACGCAAACTATAGGGTAAAGCCCTTTGTCGGTGGCCTCCTACCCAGAACGAAGGTATGAGCCCCTTCATATGGTCAAGGGAGCCCCATTTAATGTGTCTCCTGCTGCCTCTCTAGCAACTTTTCTGCCGTCCCCTCCCTCCCCTCTCAGCCATCTGCTGACTCAATGGATGCTCAGTGCGTACCATATGCCAGGAGGTGGGGGGACAGACTTTTTCAACATCATAGAAACACAGAAGTACCTGTGCTATGTGCCCTGTGAGGAACCTCAGGGTGTGGAGGCGTTAGACACCGACGCCGTTCACTGGTTCTCCGGGCCCCAGTCCTGCCGCTCAGTGCAGCACAGCTTTCCTGAGAAGAGCTCTTCGGGACTCTCGTCCCAGGTGACAGACACCTGCTCATCTGCATCTCGGCCTGTATGGAGCTCCGTCTGGGAAGCCAGCCCTGACCTGAACCCCGGGTTTCATACCTCGCTGACCCCACAGCTCCCTGTCACCTGTCACAGAGGTCGTTTACTTTCTGTAGCTCGTGACGCTGGAACTCTTTTGTCACGCTGGACTCTTTTAACTCCCAGCACAGTGGCTCTTACACAGTAGGTCTCAATAAACTTTACTTGGATCAATAAATGGAAGAAACTTGCTGCCACTGACAGGATCTAAGAAAATTCCAGGGAGCTGATGTTCACGAAAAGTCAGCCCTTCACGATTAAATCTTAAGATTTTCCTGCCGATGTCTGCCCAAACTGCGACGCTATTCATATTAATTACTGGACATTGAAGGTGCCTGGCCACTGCAGGAGGGAGCGGTTGCCAGCTGTGTCGCTGGACGGACGTGAGGGCGTTACTGCCCAGGACTGAGGACCCGCCGCTCCAAGGAAACACGACCCTGCTCTGCTCCAGCTTCTTACCTGCTGCAGGCACGTCAGCCCTGCCCCACCGAAGCGGGCTCAGCAGTTGGGTCCTCATTGTTTGCTTTCACATCAATCAGCCTAAAATGTTGCAATTAAAACCCTGCAAACGTGACATGTTAGAGAAGAGGTGACTCTGAAACATGATTTGTGCACAGATGAGGAGGCGTCATGGAGCCAGGTGGTGAGATGTGGGAAGGTTACTTCACAAACGGACGGAGGGGTGAGGCCGATTTTTTGAAAAGGAAATAGATGATGTTCATAACTTAGGACTTCATTTCTGAATCCAGGTGTGTCCCAACTAGATCATCTGATGTAACTCATGTCACCTTTTGAGGACAAATTAAACAAACTCATACAAATCGGGGAGCTCCATTTCCTCATCATCACTCTGGGTTTACTAGTCCTGTGGGTGCCTGGCGAGCCGCGGCCTGGGAGTCACCTGAGCCTGGTGGAAGTCTGTTCTGACGACCCTCAGCCTGTCAGCCTTTCCTGCTGCACTTGACTGCGTTAGCAGGAGACCCAGCACGGCCAGGCAGTGAGGTGTGGACGAGTGACCGCCCATCCCATGTCTCCCGACTGTTCGAGCATGTGCAAGACCCGTGAGTGGTTCAGAGTTCTCACTGACATACATATGATTTCTCCCAAAGGAAAGTGGGAAACAGAAATGTGACGAGGCCACGTTTAAGATGGACAACGACCTGCTGAATTTTAAAACGTCAAGGTGTTTTATGAGATTTTAACCACATGCTATTGTTACCTAAACAACTATGCCTACGCTTTCATTGATGCTATTTTATTTCCCAGATTGCTTTTTTGTGCTCCCTTAACATCACTGTGTTTTATGTGTCTAAGTCCTACCTGCCTCCCTCAGCTCACATGCCCAGTGGGCCGTGAAGCCTCAGGCCTGCCCAGCTGGAGGTGATGGCTCCCGCCTGCGTGCCACCTCCCCTTCCGGCAGCAAGTGCACACACCGGAGCTTTCCCACAGCTAAGCACGGTGGCTTTGTGCTTGGTACCAGCCGGCCCTTGGCTTGTAGTTTGCCAGCTCCTACGTAGACCATTGAAAGGCTGCGATTAGCAAACTTGAACGAGATAAGGCGTGAGTACACAGATACTTCGGCGCCGAGCATTGCAGGCAGAAAGAACAGTCAGTGCCTAGAGCCGGAGCGCGGCCAGCCTGCTTGAGGAGCAAACAGGAAACCTGTATGACTGGAGCTGGTCGAGGCGGGGGCCGAGGGAGGGCAGGGACGGTGACATGGGGCAGCAGCGCCTACCCTCTGATGGAGAAGGGGGATCACCGGAGACTGTGGGCAGAGGAGCAACGTGGTTTATGCACAGTGACAGGCGACCACTCTGCGGCTTCCACCCAGAAGAAAGAAACCTAAAAAGCCTGTCTCTAGTCCCAGCCTGTGGCGAGGTTCCAAGCCAGAGAGCTAACTGCGATGGGTGCTCGGGGGCCCCGTCCTGGCCGAATAGGCCTCCAGGACCGAGCAGCCCAGCCTGGCGGGAGCGGGCCCTCCGCCGCCACGCCTGTGGGGGCCTCACCGAGTCTCCCCTGCGGCTCCGCCTCCCGCACACGCTGGGCTTTCCACAGGCCACATGACTGCTACAAGTCTCCACGGAGCTAAGGGCAGGACCCCGGTGGATGCCCAGGGGCGGGCATCACTGCGCCTGGGCCTGCCGCTGTGTTTCCACTCCAGTGTTCCACGCTGGCTTTCCTGGCGAAGCTGAAGGGACGCTAAGATGAGCTATGGGGTGACGCTCACCAGCGCACGGTGTTCCCACGCCTGCCTTTATCTCATACGAGCCTCGGGGTGGCCCTACGAGCCCATAATGGTCCCTCAAAAGTGGGACCTGAACAAGGAAGGGGAGGCCCCCAGGCCCCTTAACTCAAGGGGCATGTGAGCCTGTGACTTCCTTCTATAGCTCCATCTGGAGAACGAGCTTAGAATCACGGCCAAAGTAACGGCACAGCTGTTCCTAGCCTGCTCCCAGTGTGCTTGGAGCGAAGGACAGCAAGAAGCAAAGGGCCCAGCACCCAGTGACGAGCTTCCGGCCGCCACGCCTCCCGTGCGTGGGGCGCGGGGAGTGCGGGGAGCCGCCGTGATGACTCAGGACGCTCTTATTCTCTGCAATAAGAAAAGCTGCACAATTAGGCAGTGTTAGGCTGAAATGCCCGTTTGTGCCGACGGATTCCGGCCCGTCAATACCTCTTTGTGAGCGGCCCCCCTAAAGTTGGCCTTTGTCTGGCGTGGACCGCGAGCAGAGGCGGCAGCACGGGCCCCTCCGTGAGCAGCCCACGCGAACAACGGGGCTTCAGAAAGGCCGGAGTGCAAACGCGGACACTCACTCGGTCACGTGCCTCTCCCCACCTGCCTGAAGGACTTCTGAAACAGCCAGAAGGGAAGCTTTGCTCTCAATAGGATCAGGGAGAAGTGCAGGACGATCCAAGCCTAAGGGAAGCCTACTTTGCATCCTCACTACCAGTGCAAAGCGCAACTAGATACAGCTTTTGTTGTATGATTTTGAAGGATTTCAGTTCAAAACTATGGAAGGATTGAAGAGCCCACACTTCCCTAGAAATATTTCCATTTCATATTTTGATAAGAAGTGTTCACGTTTCCGTTTGTAATGCAGTTGGAACGAGCTGGGATCTGTTTTCTTTACTTTCTTGTTCTTGTACAACTTCATCTCCTCTCATTAGTACTGAATATTTAGGACGAGCCAGGAAATTGCTGGGTCTGTATTAAATGTGACCTCAGTCACCTGGACTCACATTTACCACGTGGCTGGAAGAACCCTGCTTTTATAAAGAATGCACACAGTTGGGGACTGGCAGACGTGATAAAATCTTGAGGATTCACATCACCTGTAAGTCGATTATGGTCCTTTTCCAACATGCCCCTCAAGCGCTAAAGAAAGACATTTCACCAGAGGTGGCATTTCAGTGAGTAAAGACATTGGGGACAGGAAAGTGAGGCTCGGACAGGAGGGGACAGTAGGACAGAGGGAAGGACCCACAACTCTGCTCACCTCACTCCACAGTCGCCACTCCACAGAGTGATTTCTGTGTCCTAAGAAGCTCTAGCATCCACGCCTACCATTTGCTCTGCGACCATGACGTTGAAACCATCACGCACTCGGTTAGGCTAACGTTGCATCTGCGAGGAGAGAGAGCATGGGGACGTTGTCCCTTCTCTCTCGTTAACGCCAGTCAGCTCTCTACCACCACTCTAACGCCAGTGCTTTCTAAGACCTCCTGGCGAGGATCCGTGCAGAAGGGCAGAATGTGCCTTACGAAGAGAAACGAGCAAGACCACGGAAGCAGGAGTGTATCTCATACCAGCACCAGCTAGAAAATACGTGGGGACTTGGAGAGACGGTGTCAACCCCTCGGGGGCTTTCACTGGCCAGCTATAAAATAAAGGGGTGGGCATTTTGAGCTTTACAGCTCTGTATCGATGAGACGCTTACCAGCTAGATTTTTATAATGACTGAGAGACTAAAATGAAAGGTGCCCACCAGACTGTTCGAAGGTTCTTGGGTGGATACTTGGGTAAAGAACAGGGACAGGCCAGGAGCAACATCTAAACAGAGGGCCTGGAACATGAGGTCCCACGGTGAGGGTTGGGGTCTGCCAATGTCACCCATTTACCCACTCTGCTCGAAGTGGGTATGAGAGAGAAAGGAAACTGAATGCCAGGCATAGAGGCAGATGGCCCTGACAGCAGCTAGAATCCTGAAAGGTTTCTGGGTTCACACATCTGACCCACCTGGGACGATACAGAAATGAAACACATGGAATGCACCTGGAGTTCGGATTTTATAAGTAAATCCACCAGCTCCCCGAGGTCTCACGTACAGAAATCTGTGCCAAAGAGTCGATTTTACATAAAATATAATCTTATTCTACGAAGGGACACTGGTGAGAACTCCTGTTGTCCTCCCCACACCCTATGAGGTACTCGTTGTTTTTACTGGCATTTCCAAGGAGGAAACTGACACACAGGCAGGTGAAACCACTCGCTGAAAGTCAGTGGGAAAGTGCTTCTGAGGCCAGACCGTCTGACCCCAAGTCCGACTTGAACTTTTACTCCTTCAGCTCTAAAGTACCTAAACAGATACAGAAAGTTCTTTAAAGACTCAACAGTGTTTTTAAAAGTGGTGACCTTGGAACGATGTGAAGCCTGTGACAACTCGTCGCATCGCCGAGGGGCCTGCCAGCTCCTTCCTGCAGCAGCCAATGGTGGCCCCTGGTCACCACGCCCAAGGGGGGGACAGGGTTTGCTCTGGGGACAGCCCGCCCCTCATCCTCGTTCCCATCCTGTAGGCCGCTCTTCTGACCTGCTGGAGCTCCAAGCCCTCCCTGCCTGCCCTGAGGAGAGCAAGCCAGGCCCGGCCCACGGGATGCTGTGTCCATGTGTCTCCACGCTCCCCAGACTCCTGACACGGCTCCGCGCTGCACAGATAGAGGTCTGGGCCCTTGGCAGGTGACCCAGCCCCGAATGGCTGAAGACTCAGCTGGCCTCAAATATCCATTCACCTCTTTTCTTAGCTTTGTGGCAACACATGTGGTTTCCTTTTGACAAAGGAAAGGAAATTCCAACATCAGGAGAAATACCTAATCATAACAAGAAACTGGCTGAGAATAAAACTCACAAATAAAACACATACTTAACTTGACTCATTCACCATATCACAACAAAGTACTCATTTATAAAATTCTAGGATTTCATGCGGGTACATTTTTGGGGTGCATTCCTGTATGTCATATTCACAAAATTGCAGAGTCCCAGAGCCAAAACGCCCTGACACACAGGCCCCATGCCGGGACCCAGAGCCCGTGGATGGCACAACCTTACAACGTCAAGGCCGCTCCGTTCCCACGTCCATCCCACTCTACCACGCGGTCCTGGAATTTTCTCAACACAAAAGGTGAAACAATGACGAGAGTTACCACGTCGTCTCCGTTAGACAGCATGAATTGCCAGATGTTCAGATGGCATTTTTAAAAACAGTGCTCTCTGTCATGTGAGTCACCTGTCACTCATCACTTCACTTCCTGTACCGAGTGACTTCCTGTAACTTCACGGATTCCCCTTCAGAAGCCATTCCTGAGAACTTTTCAGTTTAGACTCGGTTAGAGCCCATTTTACAGATGTCCTGTCTCACAGATAGTAACCATCTCTACTATTTGATGTGCCTCCCTTTGGTGACCTGCTGTCCACTTTGACAAAATGCTTGATAAGTCTCCTTTTCTCAGCCAAGCCAGGGCTTCCCGAGCTCTTTTGTACAGTCAGCTGTTTCTGAACACCTCTGTGTAAACCCTCCCATTTCCCCCACAAACAGGCACCCACTGTGCCAGATGCCGGGTGTGCATCTGAGACCCAGCACCTGCCTCATTAGGACGCCACTGCAGCCACTGCCTGTGTCGGCATGACCCGACACTGCCCCCCACAAACTTACCAGTTCAGCTCTCAGCCACGGGACCCTCTGCACAGAGCTTCAGGAAGAGGTTTCAGAGATGAGTGGAGTCCCCAAGTCCCTGCAACTTACACTACCTACCTCAGTGACGACACAGGGGTGACAGGAGATGCCGCCACATCCCAGGGCGTCGGGAAGCTCTGCAGCAGGGTCCACGCTTGGCTGGATGGAGCCAGAATCTGTCTACGTGGCTGGGCTTACGGGCCAGGGGGCTGCTTGTCCTTCTGCTTAAAATCCCATTTCTAAGCATCATGATTCCGGGCTTGGCCATAGATCCGTGTTCTCACCGCCACTTTAGAACACGTAGCAGCAAATGGTGCGGCCGTTACCGTTAACCATCTCCTTTGCGACTCAAATTGCCTCTGACAGGTGACCTTTTATGAGGAGGCCGAGGGAGAGCCCTGGGAGTTAATGCGATGGAAGAAGGAATGAAGACAGGCGGGGATGGAAAAGGCCGCAGGTGCTTCTCGCCCTGCAGCTGCTTCCCGTGGAAGCTGGATGGCGGCTCTCGGCAGGAGGGCCTGAGCTTCAGGAGCCCGGCCACACCACGGCCTCCCTCTTGTCCCTCCTCCAGGGAGCAGTCCAAAGAAGCTGTAATATGTTTGTGTGCCCCCTGAAGGCCAGCTGAGACCCTGTGGGTCCTCACGGGCTTTATGCAACGGACGAACGTGGCCACAGTGCAGACAGAGGAGCGGACTGTGACGCCGGGCAGGAAAGGCGGGTTCTGCCTGGCGGCCTGCGAACACAGTGGGTACGTGCGGCTCCCAGGAAGGTGGACGGCACAGCTGGGCACAGCCACCCTGGAGGCACAACAGGAAGAGACAGGGCCGGGCCCAGGGCTGCGTGGGGGCCGCACCTCAGATGCCAGGGGCTGGTGCAGCTCCCTTCCTGGCGCCTGACAGCGTGGGACCTACAAGGTCAACACTGCAAACCATCCTCTGGAAAGGGAGCTCACCACCTTCCATTTTTAATCACCGTTGAGCTTCCAAACTGCAAAGATAAGAAGAGTTTCCTAGGATTTTGTAATGAGGTAACAACCTGTTTTGTCAGTGAAGTGGTATGAGCAGAGTAAAGGGTCATGAAAACATACACAGGGTGTGTGTTTGCTTTTTGCACGTCTTCCAGCTAAACATACAGGCAGGGAATTTCTGCCAGAGGCCCGACACCCTGGATGACCTCTGAGTTGCTACAGGACTCAGGCAGTTCTGCTACGACAGTCCCTGCCTCCCTTCCCTCTCAATTCAGTTTTGTTCCAAGTTGAAAAGGGTTCAGCTAACTATAATGGTGTGTGAATCCCCAAGAAACAGTCTCATGCAGGCCGGGGGTCGGAGTGACCCTTGATCCCACGGACACGCTCACACACCTGCCCCTTCTCCAATCAAATTTGAATTCAAGTGGAAAATACAAAAGTCAATATACTTTCCTTATTTCATCTTTTTTGTTTATTTCATCTTTTTATGGAGGACAAGCATCTTCTGTGGTTTACTTTTGAATTACAAATTCAATAAAAGGTGTTTTTCACAGAGGTAATATTTTAAATGTCTAAACTAAATTACATCTGAGGAACAGGGAAGCACAAAGCAGTGAGCTGGGAGAAACAGGAAAACCGAAATGGTCTGTGCACCCAGAGTATTTGCCTAGAAGCGACCAGCACACCTGGGTGGGCCCATACTCGTGACGGGGGCAGTGGCTGGACAGCTTCCTCATGGGCTCTGCCCAAAGCCGGGAGGCCATCTTGACACTAAAGGAAAACGTGAATTATTTCTCGACAAATCCTGTTAGTTCCCTTCCTCAGAAGTCACATTCACCAAAGGACATTATTACAGCTGAAAAAAATGATCAATAAATTAACAATAGCCTAGGACTGAATTCACTTTTTGTTTCAAACGTATTGTGGGGACAGAGCCCCAGAAAGCAGTTTCCAGGCTCTCGGCCTCACCTGGAAAGGTGCTGGCTCGGGTAGTAGATGGCCATCAACTGTTACCGGTTAGCCATTAGCAACTGATACAACTGCAGTGGCTGAGCTAGCAAGGCGGAGTGTGGACTGCGGATTGCAGAGAGGCGGATTGCAGGTAGCAAGTGAGGTTGGTTGGCAGAGAAGTGACGGCGGGTTACGGATAGTGTGGCTCCTGCCTCCTGTGTCTCCAACTCAGCCGCCAGAGAGACTATTGAGGTATGACTCCCCTACCTATGGCTCCATGGGTGTTCCTTTTTGGTCTCACCATATCCTGCGTTCTTATGTGGGGAGCGGGACCAGAGACCCCACATGACACCCTTCATGACACGTATAAAAGTCAAATCGGTCTGCTTTGTCACATTCAGATACACGACAGAATGATGCCCGATGTCAATGTTCGCAGGAGTGTCAGAGGCCTGGAACCAGTTCTGTCCCTCGGCCACAGGAGCAAAGAACTAAAATCACAGCTGGTCACCCGGCCACAGCTACTCTTCCTCACCTGCTCCCACAGCCAAAGAAATCACGTGACCGTGACCGGGCCCCCACTGATGGCCTGCGAGCAGGAGGGACCTGTGCCAGCTCCTGGCTGGGCCTTGTCACACGACCGGAGTGCTCCTCCCCCCTGGACGTGAGTGTGCAGAGGACACGCCCGGACACAGAGGGGCAACCCCACTCACCAGGGTCTCGGTGAGGCCGTGGGGTCATGTCCAGCTGCCCGCCCTGGACTTCTGTGTGTGACACAGAATCAAGCTCCTGTGTCTGTCTGACCATTGCCTTCTTGGGCCTCTTTGCTGCCGTCTTCACCATAAGCTAACACAGACGGAGACCTGAGACAAGTGTATTGGAGGAGTTTGTGTCCCAGAGTAGGACATGTTATGTTACAAGAATTGGATATAATTCAGTCGATTAAGTTGAGGGAGCCCTATTCGTTATTTGTTAAATATGCTGAATAATGCAAATAAGGCTCATGAGACAAACACAGAGAAATGAGAATGCCAATTTGATTAACATACAATGATAAATAAAAATGCTAAGAGAAATAGACACTGCAAAGTCATATACCAGTAGAGTCCATACCTGTAAACAAGTTCCAGGAAAGGCAACACACAAACAGAATTTCTGCATTTTGCAAGAAAAATCACAACAGGGCACATTGGTTACTTGGAATGAATTCTTAAAAGTTTCAGGCTGATGCATCTTTGTCCATAGGAGACATATCTGCCAGCAGACTGGATAACTCATGTCCTAACTTCATGGAGCTGTCTGCACATTAATATACGAGAAGCACGCATGGCCCAGAATCTCCTAACTACTGACTTTACCTTAAGAGTAAAAGGTTGGGAAAAGATGTCGCAATGTGAACACTGTTCATGAAGCTGGTGGTGTGGACTTACTAACATCAGAAAAAGCAGGCTGCAGGCCAGAGGGACACCAGAGAGGAAGTAGGACATTCCATCACAACAGAAAGGCCAGTCGTTTAGAAAGATGCCAGAACCCTCATACCAGACCCCTCACCCCACGAAACCAACACTGACAGAAATAAACGCAGAACTAGGCAGTCCCATTAACTTAGGCAGAGATGTCAGTATCCTTCTCTCAGCAATTGATGGACTGAATGGACAAATCATGAGTAAGGATATAGAAGATATGATCAATATTAGCAATTGACGAGATTGATTTAACATTTATGGAGGCATACACTATAGATGCAGAGTACACAAGGTGTGGGCTTCTACATGGAACGTCCACTAAGCTCTACAACAGGCTGAGCAATACATTTCAAAAGATCAAAACCTTAGAGAGCATGTTTCCAAGCTCCCAAAGGAATTAAATGAAAAATCAGTAACAAGAAGAGGTATATGCTCAAAGGGAAATGTGTATCTCTGAATGAGATAGAAATTCTTAACAACCAATAAAAACAGTGACATCAGCCAAAATGGCAGAGAAGGTGGCTCCACGTGCCTGTCCCTCCACTGAACACGCTGAAAAAGTGAACAGAAACAGCCAGAATCAACTGGGAGAACTGGGAATCAGACAAAGGTTTTAAAGCAACAAAGGAAATGCTGATCAAGAAAAGGCAATTATAAAACGACAGGAAAGCTCTGTGGCAGCTTCCCTTGACCTTGCCCCACTCGTCCCCAGCTCAGTGACAGTCTTGGAGATAATAAGCCATGCTCCCTGGTGGGGGCCCGGCCCCTGGCTCCAGCATGATCAGAACAGACCTTATTCTCAAAGGACAGTCTTCATTTCTACCTGCCTTGGTGCTACCTGCGGGCTGACATGAGGCACTCAGAATTCTCAAGGCAGAAAAGTGTCTTCAGAGAAGGCATTCCTGGAATGCACGTCAAGGCAAACGGACACTCACTGCCACCACTGCAGGGTCAAAAGATTACACTTGAGGCAAACAGCAGACATGCGTGGGAGGAAAAGCTGGGAAGAGAATTTCTCTGGGAAACCAGGACACTGAAAAGCACTTGCATGTATGAGGACCTTAGAAAGCCACACACAAGGGTACGATGCCTAGGAAAAGACCTAAGAGGACGCCACGTTTGACCTCTAGCTGACCGTCATCCTCAGCACATGCAAGAACTGAAGGCTAAGGCAGAGCAGTAATGGCCTGGCTGGGTGCTGGGGGACTTGAGAGTGCCTCCAGGTACAGCCTCCAGGTATGGCCTCCAGATACGGCCTCCAGGTACGGCCTCCAGGTACGGCCTCTGTGTATAGCCACCCTGCTGAGACTGCAGATCTTGCAATTCCTTTCCTTTTCTTTATTTTCTTTTAATCCTTCTTTGCTTCTTTCTTTCCCTCCCTCTTTCCCTCCCTCCCTCCTTCCTTCCTTCCTTCTTTCCTTCCCTCCTTTCTGTGGATGTGGAGATCCAGGAATTCAAGGAAATTTCTGTCAAGACACTAGCTGACCACACGCTTAAGGAGTAGAGACTTCAGAGACCACAGGTGACAAAAAAAAAATATTTACAAAAAAAAACTATTTTACAAAAATACTTTAGAAAAGTCACTAAACAAACAACTACAACCCACAGCAAACAATGAAAACAAACCGTGAGAAGGGTGAAGAATGTGAATTACAGATTTACCACATTATAACATTCAAATGTCTAGTTTTCAGCAAAAAAGTAGTGAAGCAAAGAAATGAGGAAGCATAGCCCATCCATAAGAGAAATTCACAGAAGCTATCACTGAGGAAGCACAGAATTAGAATTACTAGACAATACTTTACATTAATTATCGTAAATATGCACAAACAGCTGAAAGAAACCGTGGCAAAGAGATAAATGAAACTAAAAAATGAAGCAACAAAAAAGAAAATATCAATAGAGAGAGATAATAAAAATGAACCAAACAGAATTCTGGAGCTTAAAAATACAATAACTGAAATGACAAATTTACCACTACATCAATAGCAGATTGAATAGGCAGAGGGGAAAACAAATCAGTCACCTTGAAGGTAAGCCAACTGAAATTATACAGTTTGAATAACAGAAAGAAAGAAAACAAAAAAGAACAAAGAGAAAAGCACAGAGCCTAAGAGAATTGTGGGGCATCAAGCTTACAACATCACGCACATGAGTGTCCAGAGCAGCACTGTTCACAATAGTTGGAAGGTGGAGGCAACCCCAGTGTCCATTAGCTGATGAATGGATAAATACAATGTGTGTGGTGCACACATACAACGGAACATTACTCAGCCTTAAAAAGGGACAAAACACTAATGTGTGCTAAAGTGTGCATGAAACTCAAACTAGTGTGCCAACTGAAAGAAGCCAGACACTAAAAAGACACACAAGTCGTAGGTTTTCTGCACGTGAAAGGCCCACAACAGGTACATCTAGAGGCAGAAAGCAGGGTGGTGGTGGCCAGGCCTTGGGCAGTGGGACGGAGTGTGACTGCTCTGCAGGGCCAGGAGTTCCTACTGGAGAGAACACGGTTTTAACTGGATAGATGTGTTCACACACATGGGTCACGTGCTCCATGCCACTGACTGTACACTTCAAAATGGCTCATTTTATGGTCCCGACATTTTACCTCAATAAAAAAGTTTTAAAATAATGAAATACATTTTTATCTAACAAAGTTATAGAACTAGAAAACCAACCACCAGCAGAGTAAATTAAAGCCACAGATAGTTTCTTGAAATGATTAATAAAACCAACAATCTCCTATGAGGACTGACAAAGAAATAAAAAAAAATAGCAAACTGCCCACACAGGGATGAGGGACTTATCACAGAGACCACAGACAGCAGGGATGTACGGGAGCATAAGAAAAAACTTTTTGCCAATAAATTTGATGATTTTGGTGGAGTAAAGAAGTCACTTGACACACACAATTTTAAAAACCTGACAAAAGAAGAAACAGAAACTTTGAATAGCTCTGTACCTTTTTAAGAAAATGGAATCCATTACGAAAACCTGCCCAGAAAGAGAACACTGGCCTACATGCTTTCATTGCTGAAATCTATGGATCATTTAAGCAACAATGTCTAATGCAACCCTTTTCAGGAAGCAGAGGTGAAGATGACAGCCCAACTTGATTTATGTAGATGGCACAACCCTAATACAAATACGGCAGCTGTTGCAGGACCAAGTACTGACCGACTCACTGCTGTGTAAAGTACGGGGCGGCAGCGCCCCGCCTGAGGACATGTGCAGGTGTTGAGGACGAATGTGACAGACCACCCCCCTGTGATCTGAAACATCTCCCACCACACATCGCAGGACCCAGCAGTGCCTGGAAGAGGACACACTGAGGACAAAGGCAAGCTGGTCTGTCGGCCACACTGACCCACCGCTGTTACCGAGAAGGAAGAATTGTAGGGGCAGAGCACAGGCAGGGAATGCAATGATTTCCATACAGACTGTAATTTAACTTAATCATAGGATCCCAGGACCATCTGTGTCGCAACCCTGAGCAGGCGCCCCTGGCCTGGGCAGGGTCTCCACAGCCAGGTGTGGCTGCAGGCCCGCGAGGCTGGGGGCGCCAGCAGGTCTCACCAGCAGGGTTGTCGACTGGGAAAGAACTACACTCACTGGGCACAGGCGCGGTAGCGGCTCCTGCTGACCTCTCCTTGACGAAGGCTTTTAAGAGCCTCGAAGAGAATTCCATGAAGACACACCTACTGCCAGTAATTCTTCCCTTGTGAAGCTGTAAAAAGTTATGTTTTCTTAATGACATAATAAAAATTCATTTTTTTTACACGGCTGAGTATATTTGATGAATAAAGAGGGAATTGAATTATTGTTTATGCCTCTTACGGAGAGTGCTACTACTTTTTCATTGAATCAGCGCTTAGTTTAATCCCATTATTTATTAAACAACTCCTTTCAGGGTACACACTCCTGGTGTCTATTACTTTTACTTATGAATACGTTTGTACAAATCTTTCCAGTGTGACTCCACTTTCTTCATCCTCCACATGCTGTCACAGAGGAGGCAGGTGAGCTGCACAGGTAAGAAACCATCTCACTCCCTTGCACAGTTTGTCCTCCTATGTGGCCAGAGCAAGAACTCTCTGTGGGGCGTCCTTAGCAAGTTGCTCCTGGATGGGAACAGGAATAACTGTCTCTCTGTGCCAATCAGACAGAGGGTCTTACAGTCACCGGCCAGGGTGAAAAGGCGGTCAGAGAGTGGCCACTCTAGTGAGTCTGTTAAAACTCCAGGCTCTATGAAAACGCAGCCTAGCATATCGCCCAGACGGTGATGCCAGCTGCCAGCTCCTTCACAGCCAGCAGACGAAGCCATGTCTGCTCTAGTGTTAACCGCTTAAATAATATTATTTTTCCTGCCTACTGTTGCCACATGCAGAAATCACCCAATATGCCAGCCGGCTCTTGCCACTCTGCTTCTTGCCACATAACTTCTGTGTTAAGCACTTTACATGGCAGCACCATGAAGCTGCTGGTTTGCAGGCTCACTTACAATGTTTTCATTCTTACATCCTATGCCCCTTCCTGGCACACACCAGCCTGTCTGGTTTCCCACACTCACCCACTCACGCGTGTTGTCTAGTGCGTTATCAATGACTGCGGACACCTGCAAACACACGTGCACTCAGACACAACATCCCATCTATTGTCATCTCTGCATTTTTTTCTAGTTTTACCTGTTTCAGTTCAAGCCAGACATTTCACTTAGATATTCTGGTCAAAAGCCAGGCAACTGTAGTCTATGGGTTATTCTTTTCCTCTGTGTCATCCCTCCCCTCGACTACATGCTTATTGGACTTCTTTGGGGTTGGGGGGGTCCTCACCCCTCCAACAAGCAGTTCTCGGAACACCAGCTGGGTGTCCAAGAAGTCAACTCACGTCTGGCACTACCCACCCACAGACAGCACCAGACCCCATGGGTTAAGGGTATGGTCCGACCAGACTGCACCTCACCCCCAACACACACTTTGGACTCCAGCCGCCAGCCCAGGCTCTTTACCTGTGCTTCTGACCACCTGGGTACACGTGGGAGGTTCCAACGACCCCTCCCACTCAGATGCCAATCCCAAGTCCACAGTGTCACCTGCACTCTTGCCCCACTGACTGTCAATCAGGGTCCCCACGACCCCCTCCTTGGGCTCCCTTCACTTCCTAGAGCAGCTCACGGAACTCAGAGAAAACATCACCTACGGTCACCGGCTTATTGTGAAAGGATGTAACTCAGGACAGCCAGATGGAAGAGACAGGTGCATTGGACCAGGTGTGTGGGAAGGGGTACGTGGCCTCAGTGCCCTCTCCAGACACCACTCTCCCATCTCCACACGGTCACCACCCTGGAACCCCCCGGAACCCGTCCTTTTGGGTTTCTCTGGAGGCTTCATCACACAGGCAGCAGTGATGAACTCAGATGCTGACTCATTCAGCCTCCAGCCCACCCCCCCCCCACCGGAAGCTCAGGGGTGGGAGGGAAAGTCCCAACCCTTTACTCACGTGGTGGGTTCCTCTGGCATCCAGCCCCCATCCTTACCTGTGTCCAAAAGTCACCTCATTCACAGGACCAAAGGCAGTTTCCTTACTCTCTCATTGGGGAAACTGCCAGAAACGGGACAAAGACCAAGTATATATTTCTTATTATAAATCATAGTATCAGAGCACCCTTCCAAAAACATCACTGCATCACGCTGTCTTGTGCAATTTTTCTAGATGCTTCTTCATTGTCACTTTAATTCTGCACCTCAGGACTGCCCTTTTCCCTTTGCATCCCAGCCCCAAGAAGGCCCATGGGAATTTTGTCCTTAGGGGGGCTAGTTCAGGGTCATTAAACCAGGGCCCGGGTCTCCAGTCCATTCTGTAGACTGTTTTTGTACAGCCCACGAGCCAGAAAAGATTTTTACATTTTTAAATGACTGGAAAGAATAACAAACAAATAACAGTTCATGACATGTGAAAATTATATGAAATTCAAATTTCAATGTCCCCAAACGCAGGCCCACCCACGCGTTTGTCAGACATCAGCAGAATTGAGATGCTGTGATAGGGACCCGATGGTCTTCAAAGCCTGGAACCTTAGTGACGACTTACAGGAAAAGGCTCCCTGCCAGTCAGACCCCCGAGTGTTACAAAGATAGAAGTGTTGTTCACAGAGGCTAAAGAACCCTCCCAAAGTCATGGGGACTAATTGGTGAGCAAGGGTAGGCCTGTGGTCCTTCATTGACTAACCGGCCCCTCCCCACAATGTCATACGCCGCCATCCCCCGTTGCAAGTATGCAGTTGACCCTGAAGCTGCAAAGCTGCAAAGCTCGTGGATGCAGCCTCTCCTGAGCTCGCCTACATTTCCAACACAAGTCAGTCACAAGGACACTCGCAGGAGATGACATTTAGATGAGCACTGAATCAAGGATGGTCACACAGCAAACAGCTCTGGTGACAACTCTTACCACGAGCAAAGGTACATTCCTCAGGGGAGAGGTAAGCGTTCCCGTGAGCCTGAGGGTCCCCACTGCCTTCAGCAATAAATAACCCTCGTGGCAAAGTGATAGCCTGGGGAGCCTGTCCCGAACCCCTTCCCTCCAATCTGGCTTCACACTCCAGAAGCGATCCTCCTGCATCAGACACTCAGAGAACACATTTTCCTGTCACTTAAAATCATCTTTAACTTTGATAATTTATTGAAGGGAGATATATTTATGCTAAATTTAATTGATTTGATACTACGTACCATTTTAATTTCAGTAAAGTGCGAATAAGAAGGTTAAGTTAAAAGTTCATGGTGATTTTAGTACGCAGAAGTTGTTCATTCATTCATTCATAGATTTACTTATTTCCTATTTCCTAGTAGACAGACACTAGGGCAGGCACACAAGCTTTAACAAATGGCGAGGATGATACAATGACTTTTCTGGTAACTCTCAGCCAAGGAGACACCAACCACAGACTTGTGGCTGGTCCCACGTGGTGGCCTAGCCACACCCACACAGGTGTGGGGGAAGGGCCCCACCCCCTCCATGCCGAGTCTGCATCCAGTTACGGTGTGGCCACCTGCTCCTGCAGGCACCTGACGTTCTGAAAACACCACAGCCGCCTGCAAGAGCTGCGTTACTGCCCCAGTTTTAAGGATAAGGTGTTAGGGACGCCAGAGGCAGCTCGACCAGTGAGCAGCCTGGCCTCAGCCAGAACGCAGATCTTCCTGGCTGGATGTCCCGAGGACAGAGTCCAGACTTCAGGCAGGAGGTATCACTAAATTACTCCAGGAGCTGAAGCAGGAGGATGAGGAAATAGAAGCAAAATTGAGGAGCGGTGATTTGAGCGGCATGGAGCAGAAGCGGAGGGTAAAGGGGTGGCTAAGAGCCGACATGGAGGGGCCTCGGCTTGGACGGCGACAGCCCCCAAAGCGTCCCCTTAACCACGCAATTACTGTGCACCACGACCTGTGCTGGCCACTCTACATGGCCACTCTACATGGACGCTCTCACTTGGTCCTCAGGAAACACGTATGAGGGCTGTGGAGTCCTCCGTCGAGAGGACCCAGCCCCGGTCACACTGCCCATCAACAGACAAGTTAAAGTTCAAACCCACACTTTCCTGACACCGCAAACCCTGAAATCCTCTCAGTGCTGCCATGGTGAGACCAGAGTAGAAAGGGCACATGTAAGCAGTATTGTGAAGAGTCCTATGGTGACCAAAGAGGTGAAGAGAACGTGCGTAAGAGATTAGGCCAGAACCTGCCCGTATGTACAGGGACCCGCCTGAGACCACAGAGCTGGACCTAAAGCAGAACACCCGCCTCCCGCGGGCACTTCACGCCCCGGCCACGGCCACCGGCCGGCACTTCCTGCCTGCTCACCCTACTCTGCTTTCAGTCGTCCGCTGCTTGGCCCCGTCTGTCAGCACTGCCTTCCCTCCGACACCCCTCTCCTGAGTGCTGTGGCCCCCTGGCCACGAAAACATAACTGTGTCTGGGGACAGTGTGGTGAGTTTGTGTCTCTCTCCCAGAGTGGTGCTGCCGTTCCAGAAACTACCGATGTTAGTGTCTTGACAAGACCACTGCAGACTGATGCCTGCAGCACAGTTTCAGCCTTTCTCCCACCTCCCTGTCCACACGCTCTGAATCAGTTCCGTGGTCAGCAGTGTCCCTACATTGCCGGTCTCCCCTCGAAGCTGCTGCAGCAACTCTGCCCTGATGGAGCTGTGCCTTCCTTCCGAGGACCGCCTCCCCGCTGCCTCCTCCAGCACGGACTCCTCTCACCGTTCCACCCACCCACCCCCTCACTGCAGACCTCATTCCTGGGCCAGCAGCCTGGCTTTCTACAGCTCCACCCCACTCCACGGTTTCATTGAGTTCAAAATCCAGGTGGAACACACACGTCCGACATGCTGGCCGTGCATTCTGTGACCTCCTATTTTAAATCACCTTGACCGCCATCTCCATCTTAGCAAATCAGCACCATTGTCAAACGCCAGATGCTCCTTCTCTAGAAACTACAGAATCTCATGGCAACCATTTCCTTTGCCACAACCCTCTTTCACTTTTCCATCTCATTTGAAATGTGCAATCATCACAGTAAGTCTTTGGCTTTGCTGAGGACCAGCGGTTCTCCCAGGTGGTTCACTGGTTACCAAAGCGGCCCCCCAAGTTCATTTTGCTCCTCTCCCAGACTGGATCAGATGTCCTGTCACTACAGTCATGCATTACAAAAATCCCCTTGCATATACACTCCATTTTTCCCCACTCCTTTCCCCCCTCTGGTGATTGTCTGACAAAGTCAGAATGTTAAGTAAGAATGTTAAGAAACATTCACCTTCTAACGTGAAGGCAGAGAACTGTGGCCGGACAGAATCCCACAGGTGCGCTGAGTGGTCCTGACTTACAGGGATCACGGGCATTAAGTGGACGTGCTACGTGGCCACCACGTTGCACTGAGGAAACACAAACCAGCAGAGAGGGACTTTCTCATTCCCTCCCAAACAAATCTACCAAATGGCCTTAACTTGCAATCCTCTGTAACTTTTCTGCAGAGCATTTTCTGTACTAATCCAGCAGAGATGTTCTTGAATTTTTCTACAGCGCTTCAAAAACTGTGAAATCGTGCCAAATACTAGGAGGAAGGCCGACACGTTCCGAAACCTCACACCAGTATGTGGTTCCAGACAAGCCCAACGCCTAGAACAAGAGGCCCCTGCAGCTCTGTGCGGCCCACTCTTCGTGTCGTGGACCGCGAAGGGACCTTGGAAAGACATATGCACTGAGCATGGGAGACGAGAGAAGCGTGGGCCCTGACGACACTGTGGCTGGTGTTGCTGCCTGGATCCAGACGGGCTGTAATGAGATGAAAATGAGCTTCCACTGGTTCAAGCCTCTGCTTTATTTTGTTGGTTGGTTGGTTGGTGTTTACTTTTTCCGTTATGTGAAGCAGAACAAAATTTATAAATGATGCGGTCTGCCTGGTAAAATCAAGAACATGTAATACAAGGTTGATACCTCTCTGGTAGTATGAGATAATCACATAATACAATATGACTTGTTATGCAAATAAACCGTTAGTTTCCTTTGCAATTCCCTGATCAAAAACAAGAAAATAAACCCCCAAACTGGCAATTCTCCTGCTTCTTGCCTTTCTTTCCTGTCCCACGCTGCTCGCCTGGACCCCTCTCCTCTACTTTGGCTTCTGGTGCAGCTGCTACTTTCCTCACCGGTGGGAGCTGGTGGCTCTCGGCCTGGCCGACAGGGCTGTTGGCACGTGGCCATTTCATGTGGGTGTAGCTTCCACAGGACTCCCAGGTTTCCCAGTGGACTCTTCTTTAGGACTGTGATGAACCTGTGGCGTGGTGCCGAGACAGCTTTTGGGGTCTCTGGGCTTTTCACGATTCTGCTCAGGTCTGCACTGGGCATCTTCTGACTGGAAGGCTGCAGTGACTCTTGAGGGAGGCAGCTTAAGGCCAAGTCCAAACAGATCACCTAACTTGTGGAAAGTGCTGTGGGTCTGATACAGAAACGCCCCCGTGCCCACCAGGAGCAAGTTCCAAAAGGTCCGTTTTGCTCAAAGCAGTGACCCCAGGGCTGCTTCCGAAGCTTTGGTGCTGTGGCGCCCTCAGTACAGACGACACAGGTCCCGCGCTGGGTACAAGGGCAGTTCTTGCAGCTCTCACCACCAAGAGGTCACACCTTTCAGATGTCATTCCAAGCCAAACAGCCTCCTTGGGCTTCTTACAGCCTTAAACTTTATCTTCAGCCACCAATGGAAGCTCAGGAACTTCTGCGATCCGATGACCTTTAGACGTGCCCAGGAAGCCAAGGCAGAGCAGGTAGTGGATTCCCTCTGCCATGCCAATGCGCCAGGCTTTGGTTGGTGCAGACATGTGGCCCCCACGACACCCACTTCCAAAAGCACCCCGGCCAGAACGATGTGTGCCTCCACCTGGAACCCTGGGACCCCGGGCCACGGCCCTGCCAGAACCCAGGGCTCAGCGCCCGACCTGCCCACTCGCTGACAGCTTAGGTCACGTGGACAAAGTCCCTGCATCTGTCGGCTGGGAGCCTGGAACACAGCAGGCCAAGGGGCATTTCTGCCAGGGTTCCCCTTCCTGAGGACGCTGACATCAGTGACAGGCACAGGCCCTGCGGGAGAGGAGCCAGCCACACTCCTCTCTCCCCTGTGGCCCCTCCCACCCAGGAAAAGGAAAAGCCACACCTCACGTCAACATGATGGCACCTCATTTCCAGGTTTGCTTCTTCTCGGAATTTAAAATCCAGTGAAAGCAAGCCTTTTCTTTTCTTTTGCAATAAATCTTGTACAGGAAAATGGAAGAAAGGTGTCAACGAACACACAATATTTCAGTCCGAACAATTTATCGTTTGGGGAAGTAGACGAGGAAGCTCTGCGATACAGTAAGCATCCTGACACCCTCTTTTTCACTTGTCTGGGTTTCTAATCATGTAGAATGAGCAAAAATATAAAAACACAAAATGAAAAACAGCGATTTGAAAGGTGACCTGCCACTGGTTTCAATGTGTCTTGGTAAGTAGCCCTTTCCCGGGAGGAATGATGCTCAATCCTTGACATATTTACATCGTTTACCGAACTGGACTGTTTCTTAAGGAAATGGTTCGTTTCTGCAACCTCGAAAAGAATTCCATTGCGAAGAAAAAAGCCCAATGTTGCAGATTTTTGAAAGCACTCGTGTGCTTTTCTCTACCTGTTTAGTAGCCTTTGTTGTGATTTAGCAGCGTTGATGCAAAGTAGCTGAAACAGACAGCTAGCCCCGTGGAAGCAACATCGGGCACGCTATTCGAGCTTGTTATTAATTATTAATGGTCTTCTGATCCTTCAACTAGATACCTAAACTGGACAGACCACTATCAGCAAGACATGCAAATTACATGAGCGCTGTGGGTGCCCAGCCACACGTGGATCTCTGACTACTTCGCTGCTTTCCTAAGTGTCCCCGAGAATCCCGCAGTTTTCCTCAAACTCTAAAAGAGGTAGTGTCAAAATATGTGTCCTGTGACGAGTAATCAGAACTTATTATCTCAAAATGAACACAATTTTCCTGAGGCTTTGTCTCAGGAAATTAGCCAGAGATGGCGTTTTATGTATTGCCTTTACATAGATGAGCACGGGGAAAAAATACATCATTCTATTTTATGTCTGAGGACAAAACATCAAGTGTCTTCCACTCCAGTGCTTTCTTCGATGTGCGCATTTCATATCTGAGAGCAATGGGACAACGCACCCCTTCCTCTAAGCACCCAGCACTCCACCTTGTGTATGTGCCGCGTCCTCACTGTGGGTTGTCCCAGGGTCCACCTGCCTGACGAAGCCTGCCCCTCCGGCCTCAGCCGACGTCTCCTGGGAGGCCTGCCCTGATCTGCAGACAGAAACGACGCTCCCTTGTCTGACTGAATGATGCTTTTGGCACTGCTCCCACACGTCCCATTCTGTCTGTGACGTAGGCAGCATCCCAGAGCTCACGGTCACCTGAGTAAACGAAAGAACAACTCGAAATGAAACCCGGCAGGTAAAATGCAAAGTACTCCAATTAGAAAAAGAAGAACAAGAAGCACTTGTAATAATTCACAATTATGAGACAGACAACATGATGGGAAGTAGCCAGGCTGTCACGCCTGGTTGAGACTTTATCTTATAATCGAAGATGATGATTAAGAAACGGCCATTATGGGAAGGTGGTCCAAGGTACAAAGTCCCAGTTATAAAATCCTTAGTCCTGGGGACAGAATGAAAGCATGGCAGCTGCAGTTAACCGATCTGCACTGTATACTTCAAAGTCGCTGAGAGAGGAGGTCTCAAAGCTCTCATTGCAAGAAAACAGAAATTCGTGACTATGTGTGGAGGTGGATGGTAACTAGACCACCATTTCTGAATACGTGTAAATATCAAACCATTACGTCGCCAGCTGAAGTGTAATGCTACATGTCAAGTATATCTCAATTAACACCAAATAGCCATGATGGGAGCTGGAACCTTTGAGGACACAGGGAGCGTAAAAGGACTCTCCTTTTCTAAGACGTGCGCGGTCTTGTGCACCCAATGACGACTCCTCCACTGAATGTAGAGGGATGAAGCATTTTCCTGAGAAGGAAGCTTTGAAACACGGTTATCATTTGTTAGTGGTGGAAATCCCGGTGTCTTCTTACACAGAAATTCTTAGTAAGTATAGAATCCTGTTTCTCGGAAACCTTTAGATGAATTCTGCCTGAGGGGAGGAGAATGACCCCGGGCGGTGAACTTCGCAGGTGCAGCCACGTGAACCCGTGGGTTCTACTGACCCTTCCCACGCCTCAGGCCAGCATCTCTAGACCTGGCAAGGACCGTCAAACCTTCTGTAACTGCGAGCCAGGAAAAGATAGTGTCACCGTCGTTGTTTGGGTAACTGAGGGTGAAGCAGAGTCTTCGTTCTGGAGGCAGCTCTCTTCATCATTGACACTTTTTCTAAAACCTACCAGCGGAATTTGTCTCACCGAGTATGGCACTGGAGAGAGTTCCCTTGTCACTGCAGCCTCAGGGGCTGGCAGTGCGCTGGGCTGCTTAATTCTAGTTTGGAGTCCTGCATTTGGTTCTCCCGACCCGGTGGGGTTGGGGGCTGCATGACCATCTCATGGGGCTTCCATCCCATTACCTCTCCTTCCGTCGCTGCCTGCCACACACTCTTCGACGGAAATCCGTAAAGAGAGAGATGCTGCAGGAGGCCGGGGGGTGTCCTCAGCGCTACCCTTCCAGTCGGAGGTGCCGTCTGCAAATGGGGTCCTGTTGACCCGCCTGAGTGGCAAGCGTGAGCAGGTGTGAACCTACTGACAGGCACAGCCTCTCATTCAGCGAGGGGACGCTGAGCCAACAGAGGCGAATTCTAAGTGCTGCCCAACTGCCTGCACGCCGGGCCCTTCAGGGTCACCTCTGTCCTCCTGGGCTTACGCAACTGTTTTAGGACAGTGAGCCTCTAAGCCATGAAACTAGAAGTGGCCAATCTGCAGAGGAAAACCCAGATTGAACCTAAAACAGTGCAGCACATTTGAAAACTTCTGTATCTGTTTTACTTTCACTTCTTGGCATACTTGTGTAAAGCAAACCTTGGCTGGAACGTGATCATTTTACTGCAAAATTATTTTGATCACGATATCTGACTCCTCTTACTAGTCTCGTTTTCTCACAAACATCACAAAGGGTTTGCAAATTGCCCTCATCTCCCCATTTGCAACTCACAACTTGAAATGAGGTAGGAAATTAGAACTCTGCGGAACTGGCAGCCAGTTCAGCATGCACTCTCATCCATCGTTCAAGGGCAGCTGCCAAAGGTGGGCGTGAGAGCATCTGAGGAAGTGGCCGCCGTCGTTGACCTTGCCTGGGCCAAAGGTGCCAGCCTTCACGGACACACGCAGTTCCCACGTCTGAAAACTGTCCTGGAACAAGTCAATTTCAAAATTGTGGGACTAGAGTCTACTCCAGCTTTGATTTCACCTATGAGAAAACGCGGGGAATGACTTTGTAAGAGAGTAATTAGCAAGGTGAGATTTTAGGGCATCTTAGAAAGCTGGGAAGTCCACTCACATGATCCCAACACCTTCCCTGTGACAGATTTTAGGAGTCCACAGGAATAACACACCTTTTCTGGGGTGGTCTACTCACTCATGCTAACGTGACCCAAGCACCTGCCATCACGTAGCCACCATGCCCGCCAGGAAAACCACAATTTTGACAAAACATGATTCCTGCATGACAAGGGATGTGGACAAACAGGAAACAGAAACCGGGCCGTCAGAGCTCCCTGATGTGGAGTGACCACACAGACAGGGTGCCGAGAAGCCTTCCAGACACAGCCAAGGCCCCAGAGGAAACGGGGACTGTGGGTACACAGTCCATTCTTGGGAGACAAGAAGTGAATGATCTGTGATGGGCCGAAGGGACTGTATGTAAATGATGCTTTCAAGAAATTTGCTTAAGCAAACCAAAACCAAAACCAAAAGAAAAGAAGAAAGAATTTGTGCTATGCTGATGGATGTCAAGGAGGGAGTCCCGCCCCCAACAAGAGAGACAGCAGATTTACAGGCTCTGTGAAAGAGCCCCACAGAGAAGGAGGGAATTCATAGCACGGAGTGCTTTGGGGATGGAGCGCGCTCGTTCCATCCAGGATACTGGCTCCTCTTTGCGTAGAGGAGACAATAACGTAATGTTCGTAAGCAGCACACACCTGACCCCCAGGGGCAAAGCAGGAAGCCGGGCCAGGCAGCGGTAAGAGCAGGGGATGCAGGGCTGCACGGGGACTTGTGGGAGTCGGGAGAGGGAGACAAGAAGTGGGAGAAGCAGCTGAGCAAGGGGGCTGACTGTTTGCTTGCGTCAAAGCACCAGCTGAGATTCGAGAGCGTGCTTTCAGTGCCAGCAGTCGTGGGGCTGTGCCCTTCCTGCTCCGCGGCAGTGTGGGGCTCATGGGTGAAGGACATCAGCAGGTGTGTGGAGAACAAATAGTGGGGTGAAGGCCTTGGGAGGGCTGCAGAAGATGCGTGGGGAGTGACAGGCATCGCATGTCCAAAGTATAGAGAAAAACGCCAGTACACGGGGAGACGGGGCCGAAGGTCTCAATGCAGTCAAAGACCGAGGATTCCTGGGAGCAGGAGACTGCGGAAGCCAGAGGGAAGGGGACAGATGAGGGAAGGGGTTGCTGGGTATCAAAATTCCTGGGCTGGGAACTGTCCCATGCACACCCAGCGTGCTGCCCTGGAAATGTTGGTGCCCGCCTGCCACAGCAGCAGTCACAATGACCGGATGTGACAGTCACATCCATGTGACTGTCGGTTAGGCCCTCCACTTGCCTATGGAGACTTCCAGAAGAATGGAGGCAAATGACAGGGGAAGAAGAGTGTAAGCTGTGAGCCAAACCCTCAGTGAATATGGAAGACGGATTCACTAGAAACGTCTGATGCTGGCAGCTTTGGGCACTGGAAACAAGAGGCTGGATGGGTTTTCTTGCCTGAAGAGAGAAGAACGGGGTCTGCGACGTGTGAAGGGGACAGTGCTGTTGGGGTCGGGGACCCGGAGAAGCCAGGGGTGTGGCGGCCAGCCAGGTGCCGCTGCAGCACAGACGAGAAACGGACAGAGAATGCACCGTGTGCTTCACCTGGGCGTCACATATGTGCTCAGAGTCCAGCAGGAAACCAGCAGACACGCCGATGCCCTTTCAAGTGCCCTCCTGTGGACAGGAAGAGGGCACGCCTCCGCCTCATGTCTCTCATCTGGAGCCCACTGGCTGGCATCTGTGCTCCCCAGACCCTTTGGGAGAAGCGGCTGGGCCTGTGCGCTGTGTCTCAGCAGCTCGGACACAGCTAAGGAAACAACAGGCTGTTAATAAATGTTGGTGCCCGCCTGGCACTGCAGGGGCCCACGCAAGCCTGTGGGACGGCCGACAGCGCAGGACCAAGCAAATGCCTGTTCAAGTTGGCTTCTTGTTTGTTTCCTTTGAAGAATCTAGGAGCAAAACAAAGGAGTCCGAAGCGAGGCTCTTTCCCTAGCTCGTGTGTCCAAAAAACTGGTTGGAGACCTTCTCTTCAAACAAATTTCCATGAAGCAGGGCACTTTTTCCCACTTGAGACGGGTAGCCATTGTCCTACCTTATGAGGACGTTCCATTTCTTCTTATATTATGACGTAATTCATGGATTTGTACTTTGGTGACAATAAATCCAGTCAGAGAATTGTCATTGCTTTTTCAAGCCTTGTTTCAGTAGGTGCATGACTCCTGCGGTGTCACAGTGAATGCCTGTATTCTTCTCTTATGCTGATAGCCGCTGACGGGGGACACAATTCAAAGGTAAGCAGAACCGTGCTGCGAAACTGCCCGAGACAGCCTTGCAATCCACACGTCACCATCACTGTCTGTGACAACCCTAACAAACCACACAGTCGTACCTCAGGCATTCTGCAGCTGGTAGTTTCACGTGTGCAGAAAAATAGTGAAAAACTGAGCTACTGGATACTCCCCCCACGACTAGGCTGTGAAACATTCCTCACTTTTCTCTAACTCCTGTATACCCTTAGCTTCGCAAAGCGTATCAACAGTATCATTTGTGTTATTCCAATTTCTTACGTGAATATTAGTCCTACTAGTACAGTGCCTGCTTCCTTAGACGCATTCTGAGTTCAGGTGTTAATTTTCAGACATTCAACAAATACTTCTAGAGTGCCTATAAAGCACAACACAGTGGGCTGGATTCGTGCTAGGACACTGGGTTTAAATTGACTTCAGATACAGAAAGTTCAGTTCCTATATGAGACGTGCCATTTATTTATAAAACTGCAGAGGCACATGACAGAATGCTTCCATGAGGCAGATAAGTAGATAGATAGATAGATAGATAGATAGATAGATAGATAGATAGATAGATAGACAATTTCTTAAATCACCACAAACAATTCTGAGAACTATATATAGAAATATCGTTTCCTTTGAGTAATGACCAAGTTTGTTTTTGACAAGGTTCGTTCTTTTGGATTTCTCCAATTCTCTTACTTCACTAAGTGGCGTTCTATGAGGCTGCTGTATTCACTTGAACCTGGCAGGAGGCATGAGGCCGATTATGCCTGCGTCTTATGTGTCAGGAAGTGAGATCTCTGAACTGCTCACTGAGGTTAAACCCCAGCCGAGCAAGAAGCACACTCACCTCACTGCAGGACGCAAGGCCCAGGCCCGTTTCGTATACTTTCGTACAGCGTTCCCATTGTCACTGTGACAGAATGAAAATGGTGGACGTCACCACGGTGAAACACTGGAAGCTTGAATCTGTGTTTTCCAACAGAAAGCTTCTTAGACAAACCCACTGACCTCATGGAGACTAACCATGAGGAGCGGCATCTGTTGCCACCGACAGTCACGATGCCCAAGGACAGTGTTAAGAAGCCAAGGAGTTGACTCATACATCTCCAGGCCACGCCCCAAGGGCCAAAAGTTCTACACCATGTCGTGTGATTGATGGAAGGAGCGTAGACTGCAGACTGGGGCTGATGGGAGCCCAGTGGGTTCCAACGGCTTGCCGGTGACAACAGGACTTTCTGCAGACTGCACTGGCTCTCCTGGAAAGTGCATGGATATAGTGGTATCTACTTACAGCTGTACGCTACCTTCCTTTCTGTTTCCGGTGTTTTGAATGTCCATTAATTCCAAATGAATTTGGTAAGATGATATTTGCGGTGGGAAGGATGACACCCACCAGACAGACGAAGTCCTAAACCCTGGAACCTGTGACTATGTGGTGTTACGTGGCAGACAGCAAAGGGCTGCTATTCAGCAACCTGTGAAATGGGGGGATTATTCTGGGGTCTCCAGGGAGACCTCGTGTAACCAGCAGGGTCCTCTAAGTGCAAGCAGGAGGCAGAAGACAAGCATCAAAGAAACATATGGAAGCAAAATCAGAATGACGGGACGTGAGCAGGAAGTGACCGCATGGCTCTGAGGTTGGGAGGGGCCAACAAGCCAGGGAGTGGGGTGACCCTGGCAGCTCCAAATGCGAGGACAGAGATTGTCCCCGCAGAAGGGCCGCAGCCCAGCCAGCACCCTCACTTCCCCCAGTGCGAGCTGTGTAGATGTCTGTCTTGCAGAGCTCTGAGACAGCCGTTCTGTGTTGTTTCAGTGTGACTTTGGTAAGTTGTTACAGCAGCAATAAGACAGTAGGAGAAGCCTGACATTTTGAGACTGGTTTTGAAACTAAGAAAGCCAGAACTGTGGGTGAAGACTTCAGTTTTGCTTCACCCCTGAAGCATCCACTTGGAGTGTTTTAGGAAATGGGTAAACAGCTAGAACTTCATAGAATGGACACTGAGTGTGAAACTTACTTTTGAAGATTGTTGCAAATTACGTTTGAAACCATCAGCTATCAAAAATGACTTTACTGCGTGTAAAGCAAGACATGGTTGATGGTGTCGCACACATGTGCAGTGTGAGCTGTGGCATTAATCTTCAGGTAATAACTGGCTCAGAACCCCTTCATGCGTGGATCCACTGGGCTCACCTGTCAGACTGTCCTGAAAAGCACAGGCAACACAAAGGAACAAATGCAGCCTCCACTGGCGTCTGGAGTGAGTTAAGTGTGCCCAGGACAAACAGAAGCCAGAGGTTTGTAGCTGGCTCTCCACCAGCTTGTCCCCGTTTGCAGATGACCCTCTGGGTGCCTGCTGCACCAGAGACCATGTTTCAGCAGCAGTTCTGAACCTCGTCACCTGCGCTGCTTTGTGCACGGCTTCCTGTCCTAGGAGATGAGCCTGGGCCTTACTTTACAAGTTTCTTTAAAACCACACTCAATTTTTTTTTTGGGGGGGATTGTTACCATTGAAATCTTTAATTTAAGGAATATTCTCATCTATTTAATTGCTGTAGTTTTTAATTGATACTGGCTGCTTCATTTTGATGTCTTATATTTTAATGGTTGTGTTCTCACTCGTAGTGGCTTGTTTGTTAAAATTTGCTAATTTAAATCAATTTATTTTTTGTATGTTTTCAGTGTGGTACAAACATATTCATAGTACACATTTAAACAAACAACGGCTGAATTGACCAAGTCACATAGATGTGGGAGAAGAGAAATGGTATTTACTTGCCAACCATATCTCAGTTACTGGACAAAGTCTTAATGTAATTTAGCTCATTTAGTGTAAGATGGCCTTAGGCTAAAAAGTACTCCTAGAAAACAAAGAGGTGGGAGCAGGCGGGCTACACAGGGGAATATTCCACAGGCTTCGCCACCCGTTACGTCCCCACGTCCAATCAGTGGAATGTTTCTTCAGATACCTGAGGATGTGTATGTGTCACAGTCACTGTGATGAAATATTTCTGGGATTAGCTTTACAAAACTGTTCTCCTGCTAGTTAAGGGTCATCTCAAGAATAACTTAAATGGAATGAAAATGTGATTGTCTGGCATCTCCCAGAACATTCCTCAGACGCCCACAGGGATACCACTCATAGCACAGCCTACGTAGCTGGCCAAGAGTCATCGAAAAGTGAATATAGCAGAAGATAAACTGTACACTTCCCAAAATCTACTTTCTAGCATACACTGATTTTTACTACACTCTAGGAAGGTTTCATTAAAACAAAAAAACAAACAAAAACCAACACATGTGTCAAGCTCAAAATTTAAAAGAAAAAAGTACTCATTTTTCTACATTTTCCTTGGTGGAAATGAAAAGGGCACTGCACCCTACACTAAATTCCAGCCAAGAACAAAATCTGTAGTTTCACAGATATTCCATTATTTTTAAAGAACTGTGTGTCACATTAGAAGAAATTCTTTCTCGATCAAAATTGTTCAGAAACAGAGAAGCCATTTTTAAAGCTATGGCTTTTCATATTTATATAGTTTTCTTAATGCTCCGCTTGCCCTGATTATAACATTTGAATGGGATTATTTACATTGAAAATGTCCTTAATCCCCAAAGAGGAAAGAACGAAATCAGGGTTAAGTCTGGCTGTCACACATTTGCTGTCTGTATGCCGGAAGTTCTGTGTAGTCTCAGTGTCCCCTGCCCACTCCATCCCTAAGCTGGGCCGCTCTCAGGACACTGACCCCCAGGCCACTGGGCAGGGAGGCCCTCTGAGGCTTTCCTCAGGCTGCCTGAGCCGAGGTGGCTGAACTGTGGCCTGCAGCCCAGGGCAAGGCTCCTGCTCCCGCGGCCCAGGGCTCTCAGTGGCCCAGCTCAGACGCTCAGGTAAGTGCCTGCCTCCTGCGCCCAGTGCCCTCAGCTCCCAGACGAACGCCCACTGTCTGCTGGCGAAACCTAACACAAGCTCCGTGCAGAAACCTCGGACTTTCTCCGCTGTTGTCTCCACACTCACAGTCCCCAAAATGTGTCCTAGAAGCTTCTTCTCCCTGTACAACTATGACAACGTCACACTGTCCACAGAACTTGAGCCTGTCAAGTCACACAGACACTGAGACCGCCAAGCTCTCACACAGGTCACGGATGGATGAAATATGGGTGTTGCCCCCAAAACACACGTGGAAGCCCTGCCTCCCACCACGATGGTAGGAGGAGGCTCCCAGGTCTTCAGGGAAACTCTCACTCCCTCAGCTTCTTCACTTACTCACCAGACGCTTGATCCCAGACACCTACATCACAGAAATTCTTATCTATAACCAACGTGACATGGTTGAGATTTTTCTTATACAGTCCATTTAATTCGATTACATATTATACTGTAGAGTCCAAATTTACTGTGTATTCCCGCCCCCCCCGAGCCCTGCAGTGACTAACGGTGTCCCACACATGCTTTTCTCTGTGACTGAGACCTCAGGCCTCGTCAAGTGTGTCTTCCTCACATGTTGGTTTCTTGTCATAGAAGCCGATTTAAGAAATGCTTGAGGGGATTTTAACATAGTGTTTAACAATTACTCAGAAATCGTTTAATTACATTAGTGTATCTCTTCTAAACTCTGAGAAAAGGAACTCTCCTTCTGTGGAATACAAATTTCATACTAAATTGAAAAGGCTAACGATTCTTTGGCCCTTACATTTTTATCAAATATCTCTGATTGTCCTCCCCACATTCATGTCCTCCACACGCTCACCGTACCCCCACACGCTCACCGTACCCCCACACTCTCACCGTACCCCCACACGCTCACCGTACCCCCACACGCTCACCGTACCCCCCACACGCTCACCGTCCCCCCCCACACGCTCACCGTACCCCCGCACACGCTCACCGTACCCCCGCACACGCTCACCGTCCCCCCCCACACGCTCACCGTCCCCCCGCACACGCTCACCGTACCCCCCCACACGCTCACCGTACCCCCCACACGCTCACCGTACCCCCCACACGCTCACCGTACCCCCCACACGCTCACCGTACCCCCCCACACGCTCACCATACCCCACACGCTCACCGTACCCCCCACACGCTCACCGTCCCCCCCACACGCTCACCGTCCCCCCCACACGCTCACCGTCCCCCCCACACGCTCACCGCCCCCCCCCCCATGCCTCACCATCCTCCCACATTCATTCTATAAATATTTCACTGTTTAGACTCATGATACTGCTTAGAGATTGGAAAGGATAGAAAATAGGAGTGATGGTGGTAGTAATAAAATCTGAACTGGAGAATGGGCGAGTACAGATTGTACTCTTACCGACTATATTCAAATATGTACCCTCCCAGCTATTTTGAGCAAGTGGATGACTATTGTTCTTAATTAAAAATTGGTTTGTCATCTTTCAGTATAGGAGACAATAAAAAATAGTTATTATGTAATTTAAATTCACAGGAGTATTAATCTATACATTACAAAAAATATAGAACACATGAGACCCAAAAGGAAATTGTTTACATAATAGAAGTACCTATAATTTTAAAAAATCTTCTATATTCCAGATATTTTACATATCCTTTCCTTGTTTCGTACCACCGAGTCAGGTAATTACACTTGTGTGTCCCTTTTTCTTTAAAAGAAACTGCAAATGGAGAGTATCCACTTTCCCAGGATACACAGGACCTGGCAGGAGCCACGTGGGGACGTGTGTGGCGGGTCCATGGCCCTACACTGTCTTTACCCCGGACATCTCACTTCTAAAGTTGACTTTACAAACACAATTGTTTCCCTTCATTCACGTAAATCATGTCAATCTAACACATGTCCTGAGTGCTTACTGGATGTTAGGGGGAAAAAGAATCTCTACAGATTAATTCAATTTTTAAAAACATTCAAATATTTTGTGTATTTCTTCGATATTTGGTCGCCATTTCATAGACTTCTCAAAATTAGTCTAGGTTTTCTTTCCCAGATAAATAGGCAAATAAAAAAACAAACGGAACATTTTTTAGGAGTTAAAGCAATGCCTTAGGAAAGGAACGATAAGGACCAACCTGTCTGCTTGTCCACCGGACCTGCCCAGGATGAGATGCCCCCGATGGAACGCTCTGGGCATTTTATGAAATACCACTAGTTCATGCTGCGTGTCACAAAGAGTACAGGTCAGGCAATGCTTCCAGGGGCGACTACGTCTAAAGGCTGGTGCTGGGAGGACCCTGGGAGAAGACAGCAGCAGCTCAAGCACACGGCACAGTCACGTCCACTTGTCGACTTTCCATCGCAGCTCATACTTTCCAAGTCGAAACATCCGAGGAATCACGGAGTAGGTAAAAGTGTTATACTCCATGTTCAGTAAATCTATTACGAGTTAGGGAGGGGCTATTCATTTTACAAGAGCATGGTTTTAAATGGGTGGTCTTGTTCTTACCAGTTCAATTTATAAAAGTTGTGATTTAGGTCAAACCCTACAGACATCTTTTGAGGTGATCGGGGACAAAGCTCCCTGGAGACTGATCAATGCTGGCTCTGCCCTTCTCTAATTAGACTGTTTCACAGCCTCCGTTTTCTTAGCTAAAAAACTAAGTCACTTGTATCACTAGATGATGCAAAAAAGTGATAATGATAATTTGCGTGCCGGGACCCACAACGCGGAGACCGCCCCAGCAGCCTGGCCCGCGACACAAACCCACACCTAGGCCGACCAGCACGACAGGAAAGCCCTGGCAAGGAGACCTGGCGTCCACCAGTCACAGTTCCCACCCAGCCAGCTCACCTTACAAACCCACGTTGGTTCAGGAGTAGAAACCCCACTGTCACTCCCGTGAACACTGCCTCTGCGTAGTGTTTTTATGTTAAAATCGGTGAAATATTTCAAATCTGATCTTCCTCAAAAATGGAGCCCTGTGAACTGGCTCAGGTTTTCATGACTGATCAGGTTTTTCGGCCTTCTGGAATGAACTTGAAACTATCTTTAAAGGTTTCTGCAGATGAGCACAGACCTTCCTGGGCCCTGCACCCTGTGTTCTCGGTACCACCCGCGGGTCCCTGGACGCGACCACAGCACTGGGACAGCCCAGTGTGTTCACAAACATTCCCAAGAACGATGTGTCACTAGCAAGCAGCACGGTGAGATCTCAGGAGAACTATGGAAACTGCTGGAAATACTTTCAGATGCCCACTTAGATCCCAGCTGATTTGTTTTCAAATAACAGAAAACGTGGAGTCAGCTTTATGGTGTAACTTTAAGAAAACGAACTCCATTTGGTTTCAAACAACTATTAACCCTTAAGTTTCCTTTATGGGTGTAAGGAATAGATAAGCATTATTCACAAGCACAGAAAACAAAAGGAAAAGTCAATAAAAGGGAGAAAGGAAGTAATGTGTGGTTGGGGATGCGGCAGGGAGATAAAGCGAAGAGAGTAGAAAGTAACTAAGAAGAAATATGCTGTGATCCCCAAGGGTGAAGCAACTTGGAAATGAAAATAGTCATTACAGCCTTTTTTTCTCCTACTGGTAGAGGCATCGAAATGTCACATTATCTTAGAACTTGACAGCAGGACAGGAAAAGGAATGCAGCTTGTGATTTGTTCTTGGTAATGGAGTTTTATTTGTGTAAGAAAATGCAAGAGGATGACTGTACATTGTGCACAGCAATTAGTGGTGGTGACTTCAAAGATTCCCCAAGAGCCCAGGGAGACCAGGTAAGAATGGTGCTTGCCATCTGTGTGTTTCCAAACATACATACTGCAATGAATGCCTTTTGTCCTAAGAAAGGTCTTTCATTCTAGACTGGCTCACCCTGAGCCAGTTACATAAAGACAACACAATAAAAAAAAAAAAATTAAATTTTCAAAACTTCTGATATGTTATAGATAAACTGTAGGAGAGTGAAAAGGAAATTAATCCCCTTAGGCACATGCTGGCCAGTTCTGTGACACGTCAGCTCTTGTATCTGAGAGGATGGAAACGGCTGTCCCAGCAGCACTCACGGGGGCCCAGGGACCCAGAGACAGAAGAAATTCATCGGCATTACATTGCCATCATGTGGTTTTCAGAGGAGACATTTTAAATACAGACCTCTAGTGCAGAAAAGTACATGGATCTGTGGAAAGACGATGTTAACTTAAGTATAGGACCTTTGTGTTCTGGTTAATGACATCACTTCTCTGAAAATGTACTTAATCTGTTTTTCCCAAACCTCGTCTCTCTGTTCTATGGTTTATAGTATGAGAAGAACCCTTTAGTTTTTGTTCCTTTGTCAGGAGAAAAAAAAAAAAACTACAATACATTATGATGCATGAGAATTAAATGAGAAACATTAGTAAAGCAAAACAGAAGAGGAAGATATAAGTCGCATTAAATGTGGAAAGTCCAAATCTCTCTCAGAGGCGGGTGTCCCCTGATGTTCCTGCAGCCTCCGCTTAGGGACGCTCGGCCCCCACCCCTTCATGCTATACTGGCCCCTTTCAATCCTTTTCCTTAAAGATGGCCTCCTACCTGTATCAAGCTTCAGGCCCCCGAATCTGGGCAGTGGTTTCCTGTGTCACTGGCGTCCTGTTTAGATGATAAACTCCACACACACCTCAGGCTGCTGCAGATGCTGGGATGGGCCGTAAACATGGGCCTCCCCCGGAAGCCCAGTCCCCCAGCCCCCAGGGCTGCAACGTCGGTAATTGAGCCCTGAAAGGGTTATCCTTCGACAGTCAGAATTCAGGTGGCAATCACAGACGTTTCATAGATTACAGTGCATAAAAGAGTAGGAAATGTGGTCCTTTCTAACTTTTCTGTAACTGCTAGAAACCTTCCAGAGTTGGTAGAAGCGATGCGAAATGATGGCCCGTGTCACAGACAGGCTAATCTCCTTGGCCGGGCCAGGAAAAGAAACATATGTATGTGGAGATAATTTTGTTCAGTCGAGCATTTTAAAAGTCCAGAAATTTCAAAATCATCTAAAAGCTAAAAGACAAATATGCTGCCTTTTAGAATTACAGCTTTCCTGAGAAGCCCACAGAACGTCGGGCCAGGCCTGTGAGTGTCTCTCACGTGACAGCCAGTCTGAGCCCCTGTCCTTTCAGTGCTGAGGACATTTTTGCAGCCGGGTCCTGCTTCCCGCGGGAAATGTAGTGCTGGGCTAAACACCTGAAGATATGTGGGTGCAGGCCACGAATAATCAGTAATTCATTAATGGTTGCTTCCTTGGATGATTTGGCCAGTAGTTGCCAGAAAAATATTAGGGAATAAAATGAATTTGCTGCCTCCATTTCCCTGCTTCAATTTATTAATTGTAATTTTAACTATGAGCATATTGTTCGCAATTGTCAACATATTAATGGTTAATCCTAACTGTGAAATTGTAATTAAATTATGGATATTAAGTAATATTGCATTATGCATGTTATTCATAAAGATAAAGGAAAAAGTAAGACAGCCATCATGAAAACGTAAATTTTTAACACTCTGTAACTGTTTCGGGTTCTCCTCCCACTCCTGGTTATTTTTCTCTTTCTTCTTCTCAGTATTGGTATGAATTTTTACAGGAACTGGAGTGTTAGATAATCACAGAAATAAGGTGAAAGAATCATAGCAAGCTCTTTGGTTTGACATGACAGGAGGAACTCTGAGGGAGAAATGGGTTATGTCAACTGGTTTTGATCTGTAAAGCTATTGGGTTGGTGCGAAAGTAATTGCGGTTTTTGCAATTATTTTTAACCTTCTAAATCGCAATTAGTTTTTCACCAACCTAATATAAACTGGTAGGGGGCTGTGCTTGGATGTTCCCTAACCGTTAAAAAGGAAATTATGAATTTAACCCCAGATTCCATTGAAATACAAGTTACATCATTTATTTTCAGTGGATGGAGTTGTAATAGAAATTAATTCAATTTTGCTCAGTTTCATAATGGAGTATTTTATCACATACTGTGAGCCTTGAAAAACAGATCTGACTACCCAAGAACAGCATTCTTTATATGAAAAGTGTGTGTGTGTGTGTGTGTGTGTGTGTGTGTGAGAGAGAGAGAGAGAGAGAGAGAGAGAGAGAGAGAGAGAGAGATGTGTTAAGTGTGTGATAATACATGGCCCTGTTTTACTGCCTCTTCTAACTTCAGAAATTGTGGTTCATAATAAAAGGCAAGAAATACAAAGACTGAAGATAGATGATGATGGCAGATTAGAGATGAGAGAGAGAGAGAGAGTCAGTCAGGGGTTCTGGAATGCTAAAACTACTATGTGACATGCAGCCTTAAGTTTAATTTATGATACAAAGTGATACATTTCTGCAGGCACAAATATTATTAAATCTCTATTTGGAACAAACAAACAAAGCCCTATGAAAACACTTCCCCATGTTTCATGCCCAGAGCATGGAAGAGGGAACGCCCACTAAGCATTAGGTCATCCATCCCTGGAGGTGTCTGCAGGGTCCCTCATGTCACTGCCCCACAGCGGAGGTGTCCTGCCTCATCTTCAGAGTGGCCAGGATGTCCCACTGCTACTCTGCCTTGCCTTCGAAACCCACCACCTGAATTGAACAAAACAAGTTTAACCCCTCAGACACTACGGGGGGCAGAGATCACCACCTTTCTGGGTAAGCTGTGCCCTGACACCCTGCAGAAACCTCACTGAGAGTAGAAATGTCAATAGAAATGCCTTCTCAAACCAGAGCGCCTGTGATGCTAACTGCTCTGTGAATTGTGCCCGACCCTTGGCTGTGACCTGTTGGGCATGGCCGCTGTGGACAAACGCCTTCTCTCAGAAAACTGTTCTAAGCAGTGCACTTTATTCCTATTTCACCTTCAATTTGTAATCCATCCTCAGATGGACGCCACCCGACTGAGCCAGGTCATAACTGATCACCTGGAATAAATGCTGTGTCTTCATCTAATGGTTCTCTCTGATTTCTTTACAAGTTCAAAATTTTCTACGCAATTCCTAAGGGCCCCATGATCAAATAAAGTTTGGAAAATGACCTACTGCTAGTTCTGTCTTTAATACAAGCCTGTAAATAGTACAAGAAGTAGAGAAAACTATTTATTTAATGATGTCGTTCCAAACTTACTTAACCAAACAATCCCCCTTACACTACACACCCCAAATTCAACATATTAACCTCATGTGCTACAGATGTTTTAAACCACATTTTGGGAAATGACTTCTGGCTGCTGTGCCAGTTTGGATTACACATACACTTTAAAGCTCTAAAACTGGTTTGAGGAACTGTGTTCAGCTACCTGCTTTGATCAGGAGCTATGGTAGAGGAGCCATGAAGTCACAGACACAGCCACACGATGGCGCTGCCCATCGTGTCCTTCTTAGGCCCCGGAGAACACGGGGAAAGGTGTCTGGGCCAGGACGTGGGTAGAACCCTTCCGAGTTGGGCAACATGACAGCCTTGTAACGACAACGCTGAAGTCAAAAGCAGAAAGTGGTGGAACACCACCATTGATTTATTCTTTACTATAATGGCTCGGTTCTCTTTCTAGCATTCTCCTCTCTCTGTACACAGAGTGACTGGTGTACAGCATGCAAGACGACGAGTCGTTATGGTCTAATTTGTAACATTATATTAAGGAAACAAGTTCAAGACTAGCCCTTGGTGCTGCCGATGGGAATGGAAGCTGGGAAACATTCAGACTAGTACCTGCGGCACAGCACACCCCGTTACCAGTAATAAGGTCATGAGTTTCTGGAGGGAACGATCACGTGTAGCTGTATAGTCTGACATTTCGGGGCTTGTACATTCATAGCAGGGAGGCACTTGTGGTGGGTGCCATTCGGATGGCCCGGGGCCCTTGGCTCCTGCTGGTCAGGCTGCGGTGTAACCCTCGCCTGGCGTGTAGCTGACCCATTTCTAATGAGCGGAAAACACAACATCAGTGGTAGAAGGCACTTCTGAGATTAAGTCACCAAGACTGTGCCCTCCATTTTGCTCTGCCGCCCTCACTCTCTCTCCTCTCTCTTGGATCTGTTGCTCTGAGAAAAGCAAGATGCCGTGTTATGAGCTGCCCACGCGGTAAGGGACTGGCGTGTCTGGGCAAAGGTCAGAGAGGGTCTGCCGCCTGACAACAGCCATTTCCAACAGCAAATGGTAATGTAAAGATATTAAAGAATCAAAAGTAAACAGAAAAGTGTGATTTCTTCACTTTCCATACCCCCCAAATCTAAATACTTCATCTCTGCCCATAAATAAAATAATAAGAATTTCCAAATTAAAAATGGCTCAAGTTATGCTTTGAAATAAGGAGGCATTTAATTATAAACACCGCCTTGATAGAAATTCTAGTATTAATTAAATGAATGCTTTTGAGACTAAGAATAGAACCTTAAAGCTTTATGTCACCTTTACCACTTGATGGCGCTGGAACACCAGACGACACCTCACGGAGTGTAATGCCATTGGAAGTAATCTTTCTGAGAAATGGAGACGGGATACACAATCCTAATAAGCAGGGAGAGGTGTTTATTCCAGTAATTACTCTCCACGCTCACCACGCAACTTCTGTAACGTTTCAGAGAAAACCATACAATCCTGGGTTTATGTTTAAAACGGTAAATTTGAAGAGGAAGCCCCTTGGAACTTACAGATTTGTACTCGGCAAAATCTAATCTAATGAAACCAAAGACGGAGGAGAGTCAGGCCCTCCAGCTGTCTGTGTGTTCCGGCCCCGCGGGGTGTCCGAGAAGGAAGGTGAAGCTTCTGGGAGACCAGCCCCCCCCCCCGCCCCCCCAGGAGACGCTGGCCTTGGGCAGCGGCCGGGAGGCGGGAGGAGGACACACAGGATCCCCAGGCTAACCCCAAGGCCGCGCCTCCGCGTTCAAACTGTTGTCTTCCGTAAACGGAGGTCCCCGATCCCGTCACTTCGTGGCCAACTACACTTTAGACTTGAACCGTTTTCAGGTTTTTAAATGGCAAACTTCCTACAACAGCCCACCTTCGCCTTTAGCACAGGACGACCTTTCGTTTCCCGGTACCCGTGTCCCACTAGTACCGAGCAGCCCACTTTCACCTGATGAGAACCAGGGCGAGGGCGGCGTTAAGGGGCGCCTGAGGCCGAGCGCCCTGGGTGGGGGGACCCACGGGCCAGCCCGCAGCGCAGACGAGCTGTCAGCCTCACCTGGGCAACGACCACGCATCACGCAGGTACAGGGTCGTCGGAAGGTGCGCTCCCCGCGGTGTTCAGTGCGCGCTCGTGCCTGCCCACGCGGGGGCTCCTTCGCGGTCCCACGGGGGTCGTCTCCAGAGGCAGTGGGCGGTCGTCCTGTGGGGGTGGGCTTCAGCCGACACAGCCGAGTGCGGATGGAGGTTCCTCTCGCGTCTCCTGTGGGCGCAGCCCCTCGGCCTCCTGTCGCTGTCTCTCCTGCAGACCTTCGCCACCTGAGTATCACTGTGTGTCGCCAACCGCGGTGTCTGATGCACTCAACGTCCCATTTTTTGCTCCAAGTTTCAAAGGATCTTCAAGCGTTTTCTTCACCAGCTTCTGCTTTGTGGCGGAATCTTTGAAGCGTCTGAGTGCTCCTGGTTGGATCTGATGAAACGGGGGCTTGAGGACCGTCTGCTGGTCCCGGAGCTGTCCTGCTGTCCCGTGTCCTCCAGGTGGGGAGGTGGGCTGCTCCCCATGACTCGCCCGGGTCTCGGTCCTTGGAGCGCTCAGGACTTTCTGCATCGCTTGGTTTCCCCTCTAGTTCTTCCTCCTCTTCTTTTTCATCCTGTTCCCCTTAAGACTCAGTTTCTATCCATTTTTCACTAATTTTTGAAACCAGCGATTCAAAAGCCTGAATTCTTCAGATTCTGTGGGAAGTCAGGTTCCCAAACAACTTCAAAAGGATCACCGATGGGACTGTCCTGTCAGGGGGGACCCCGCGTCCCTTATAGATCTGAGCTGCTCTTCCTCTTCCTCAATTAATTTCGGAGCCAGCCCTTCGTGAACTCCTGGCAATTTATTTAATTGAACTCTGTGCACATTTCTTCTCTTGTCAAATCATATGTTTCCTGTACGCTTCATGAGCAAATGCTTTACCATCACTTTCACTTTGTGAAAGTCTTATCCATGAAAAGTCCATGCACAGAGGTCTGGTGACTTGCTGATCCATTGAGATGTGTGCGCCTACATTTTCAAGGTGTCTCTTGGTGACAAATTCATAATCATCATCAACTGTGCTTTCCGGGATTCTCCTCCAATCCCTGTGTCACACCGTATGAGAAGGGACAGCACGTGGGAGCAGGACCCGACCAGGGCTCCAGTGTATTATCACAGGATGTGACTCAGGGACAGCCAGATGGAGCCATCCACAGGCACAGCATGGGTAGTGTGCCGGCTGCCATGTCCTCTCCTAGCACGTCCCTCCCTGAATCGCTGCGTGCCACCAACCCAGAGGCTCCAAGGATAACGCGTGTGTGTGAACAACATATGGAGCACAAGTGTCACAGGTGTCACAGGCCAAAGTACACTTCTGGGGACAAGGAATAAGCACATTTTTAATTGGAGTCACCGCTGACAACCTGGGGCATATGACTTCAGAGACATCTTCAGAAAGTGGTAGACAAATGCTTTTCTCATGTTCATTACCACCCCAGGCTTTCAGAAACAATTAGAAAAATGGGGTTAAGCAGTGCTTAAGAATTTCAGGACATCATGACCAAAAAAATCAACAATAAAATATTTTTTAAAAGAAGCAAATTTATCAACATTGTCAAAATGAAATCATAGCACTGAAAAGGATGTGACCTTTTAAACACGCATACCATAGGCTCCGTGCCTTCCTATTTACTAGCTTTTGAAGCTGCATCCCTATTCTGTGGGCTATATATAGAAAAAATTTCATCTAGCTACTTTAGCAGAAGTACGAACGGAAACCAAACATCTCCTAGAGTCTCCAGGAGAGCTGGGGGAGAACCAGACCTGGAAGCTGCACTGACATGACTGTACAGAGAGGAAAAACTCCCAAATAGGCCTTCGGCATGAAAATTATTCCCTCCGTTTACTTAATTCCGACTAATCGAGAAGTGTTGGGGAAGAAGACTCCCTAGTCTGAAAACCGCACCTGTCGTCCTAGGATTGAGTGACTGACTGACTAAACCGGTGAGAAAGCAAGACAAAACTTTACTGCAGACTTCTCTGTGGCGCTCTTGGACGTGACTTCACAACTGCAGATGTTGGATTGTAAGCAAGCTTTCTCAAGTTACTTCAAGAGCAAAGAGGACGTGACCATGTTGGGGAGATCATGAAGCGTGCACACAGGACCATACGAAAAAGACGTGTATGGATGTTCCCTCAGGATAAACTTCCTAGTGAGAACACCAGTCTCAGACTCAAAGTGTGTTTTAGCTCAAAAAACACGGACCAACCAAATGACGTTCTCTCGACAAAGGCGTGAGAGAGTTTAACAGTGACTCTGAGGATGATGGGACTACATCAGGCGCAGCAGGAGAACTGGAACAAAATACTTCCAAGAAATGTGAAGAAGCGTATTGCGATGTTAATGAGATAATTATATAACAATGTATGATTTTGTATATCTTATAACTAATAAATTACATGTCAAAAGTTGACATTTTACAATTTCATATATATAATTAAACGTTAATATGGTACAGTTATTTAAAAAAAAAGACCTTCTTTTGGATCTTCTTGAGAAAATGGGAATGGGAGATGGTTGTGTGCTTGGAGCGAACATACCATGTTTCCCCGAAAATTAGACGTAGCCAGACCATCAGCTCTAATGCGTCTTTTGGAGCAAAAATTAATATAAGACCCAGTATTATATATTATATTGTATTATATTATATTATATTATATTATATTATATTATAGACCCGGTCTTATATTATAGTAAGATCGGGTCTTATATTAATTTTTGCTCCAAAAGATGCATTAGAGCTGATGGTCCGGCGAGGTCTTATTTTCGGGGAAATACAGTAGTAGCAGTGCATGTACCTAACGCCATTCGGAACCATTTCCCTTTCACATTTACTAGCTGCTATCAGTTGATCTCTCCCCACTTCTGTCCCAAATCAGCCCACTTATTTACTAACGGTTAAGTCTAGAAGGTCATTTATAAGAGAACATGTCATGTCTTCACTCCAGAAGCCTAAAGATCTGGTGGCAAGGTTGAGGTCTTACTCAGTCATTCTAACGTGTGATTATTTTTGTGTGATTAATGAAGAAGCAGTGAGAATTCAGGGTAAGCTGTCACCTCAGGCTCAGATCAACGCTTTGGTAACTCGAAAATGGCTGAGCCCAATCAGACAAGTGACGATTCGACTCCGGTCAGAAGTCACATGTAACGTATGCCTTTTTCGCTACTAACTATACCACAGAAAGGTAACCCTTAACAGGAGAAGTCACAAGTTACAATCTGAATTATAATGAACAGACGTTATGACTGTTTATTCTATTAATTTCGTTATTGGTGTTTTCCTGATTTGTTCAAGATCATTTCAGAGTCTGAGGTTGCTGTAAAGCTCTTATGTTTGTGTGTGCTCACTTTAAGCACCAATATAGTCATACAAGTTTGTCAGAGCCAGAGCCTGGGTGCTCCAAAAGGAAGGGTCTGTGCCTGGGACCCACACAGTTAGTAAACACCAGAGAGAGAGAGAGAGAGAGAGAGACAGAGAGACAGAGAGACAGAGAGACAGAGAGACAGAGAGACAGAGAGACTTCAGAAGAATATGCAGTCTGTCCTGTCAATCATTTCCCTATTTTTATAACATGCACATTTAGATATCTTACTGGTCTAAATTATCTTTTTCTGTTTAAGGCACACATAATGCTCTTCCTAAGCAAATTGCTGTAGTAAATATTTAAATGTCTAAAGTGGGTTGCAGAACATTAGAAGTATGTTTTAAGACCAAAAGGTTCCTCTCTGGGAGCTTTCCAGTCTCACTGAAGTACAGCCCGGGCACTACTGATCAGCTAGAATAAACTGGAGGACCACATGCAGACTGCAACCCAAGGACCAGCTCTCTACTGAGAATGAGGAAACAGGCAGAGTTTGAAACTAATCACCCCCGACTTGGGGAGTCTCTGAGTACATATCCTTCTGAACCAACTGAAACATGGAGTGTTGTTTGTGTCTGTAGCTATGCTGTCTAATATGGTAGCCGCCAGCTACACATGGACATTTGGATACAAATTTAAATTAACTGCAGTTCAATGAAATTGAAATTTTGTCCCTCAGTCACCCTAACCATATTTCAAGTGCTCCACGGCCCCATCTGGCCACCGGCCACCACACAGGACAGTTGGGACGTGCAGACAGAGAATAGTTATCATCCCAGCCAGTTCTCCTGACTAGCTGGTGTCTAGGATGGCTTTCCCGACTTCTTTTCTCTCGTTTTCTTCCATGTTGCCAGGTACACAGGAACACGTGGCCCACCGCTGCAGCCTTTGAGGACGGCGTGTTCCATTCCAGTATTCTGACCAGGAGGGTGGAGGACATTCAGTGGAACGAGCGACTCCTTCTCTCCCCACCCTTTTCTGAACTCAAGGTAGAATGAGGTTCAAGTGCTTTAGAGTTAATTCCTCCACTGAACTCACGCTAGCTATGGCCGTGTCCCTACGAATAGGAGTCCACTCACTGCTTCTTCTCCCCATATACCGGGACCTTATTTCTTGGATTCACAGAGTCTTGAGGAATGATAATATACAATTTAGGAAAAAAAAAAGGAAAGTGCATTCCATCCCCCACCAGGGAGCAGGGTCGTGTGGCCGTCTGCTCTGGAAGCACCGACAACTCTGAGTTGGTGGCCCTGCCCTGAGTTCTGGCCTCTCCCAGTGGCAGTTACCCTCCAAGGCTCCCAGCTCCTCACCGTGCGGCCATCAGGACAAACGCAGGTCCCCGCTGGCATTCCTTCCTTTCTGTCCCCAGGTCATCAACTGTTGGAAACGTGCTCAGGATCAGGGACGACCTTCACTGCAGCAGAGACGTGATTACTTCACACAACTGAGAAGAAATGTTCTGTATCTGAAGATGAGAACTCTGTGACATGGCCTGAGGCGTTCTCGTGACCGGGAGGGACAGTAGCCTCAGGGGTTCTGGCTAGAGCCCCAGCCGACTCCACCCCAGGGCTGTTGCAACGTCCAGCATGCCAGGGTCAGCAAAGCCCTCCGAGCCTACGAGATGCTGGAAGCTGCTGGAAAGAGAAGCACCGAGGCTGAGCTGTGGGTCCGCTGAGCCCCAGCCTGAGCATTCGAAAGCAACGCTGTCTGAGAGTCCCTCATCAGATCCGCAGCCTCAGGGACAGTGGCCAAGCTAGGACCGTTCTAGTGACGACGTGCCCTTGAGCCAGTGCTCGGCCTCCATCGGCGCGTCCTGTTACTCGGATTATGTTCCCTGAACTGTTGTCAGATATCTGTTTGGTCCAAATACCACAGCTTTGCTGTCTCAGGTGAAGACCACAGGACCGCCTGCAATTAAGATGGGACATGTGGCTAATGTGGTTTGTGCTCGAGTTCCGTGCATGTGGTCAGGACACACATGGGAAGCCGTCCCTACAAATCACAACTGCTGCTCCTGCAGACGGGGGACTGCATGGCTCCACTAAGCCACCTCAGTAAACGTGGCAGAAACCCCACCTCAGGGTTCCTCTCTCAGGCTGCCTAGCAGGCCTGTGACCTCATGACAGTGCGTGAGGCGTTACCCAGGAGAACTTCACGGGCAGAGACCTTCCCTTTTCTCTAATAGGCAGCTTCTCAGAGGGTAAAGTGACTGGCCAGTGAGCCTGTGAGAATGGACTCCAGTCCACTGCTCTCGTACAAAGACCTCGCAGAACCGTGGCCGCCGTGGGATGGTTGAACATGAAGGTCGGAAATCCGCCAGTTCACTAAGAGGCAGCAGGAGAACTTGGTTTCTTCTGTCACCCAGAAGTGGGCGTCGCCGGAAAGGGCGTACCAGGAGGTGCTGCAGGGTTGCTCTGGCTCATACCTGTGATTGAGCAGATCTGAGACCCTGCCAGTAGGTAGGGCACCAGGGAAGACTGTCGTGGCCACACACTGCCCACCTGCGTTAGTGGCGGCCCCGCACTGCCCATGTTAATCGCTTGGCCTTAAAAAGAGAGACCTATTTCAGGGGAAAAGCCCTTATACACCATAGGTCATACAGTTAAGGGTCTTCCATATACCACATTTTAAATACGTGAAAGTTACAAATTGAAATGACAAATTAAGTCAAACATTGCCCTCTAGACATACATATCTTCATAGTTTAAAATTAAAAATATGCATGAAATCATTGTTTTTATACTATTGCAAGGCGGCATGCAAAAGTCAGGGACGACTAAACCTCTCATCGTCCATCTCTGGATGGGCCGTGGTGCACTCAGTTGAAGCAGAGGTCGGGAACGGGCTCGCACACAGGCCTCCGGTAGCACAGCAAAGCCACGCGGTGATTCCAGGAGACCACACAGCGTCCCTACTCCTGAACAGGTGCATGCAGCTCTGCCGGCTGAGCTCCTGACACAGATGGCACAGAGAGGACTGGACTAGAAGCATTTCTTTCAGAACTGTAACTTTTGGGGATTTTTCCAAGAGCATTTTCTTGGTAAGTCTCAAAGAATTTCTGACATATATTTATCCACTCAATATACAAATATATGTCTATTGTTTGTCAATAGCACAGCACTGACAGTCTTTAAGACACATTTCACTGGGCTATTCAAAGTAACATTAGGTTCGTGTCCATCTGACTTCACAGGTGTCCATGTGTTCATTCCAGCAGCAGCAGTGAAAATGATGGAAAGTGAGCCCTAAATGAGTCATTATGTACATACAACCCACTGCGATGCAGGGTGTCACATACTCTGTCCGTGAGTATCGATGCATTCCTGGGGTGCTTACCTTTCTAAGTTCTTTTCAGAAGGTGAATTACAGGCAGCTCTCACATGAACCAACATATGCATACACGAATGAGACACACTAAGAGACAATTTTGTCCGTGTCTGCAGCTAAAAAGGTACTGGCAACTGTGTTGGACCACTCAGAGGAAAATCCATCAGGAAATGGAGATAGCTCCTCTCTCTCTCTCTCTCTCTCTCTCTCTCTCTCTCTCTCTCTCTCTCTCTCTCTCTCTTTCTCTCGATTTCATCTGTTGCTATAGGAACAGGACTTGCTCATAACTTTAACAGGCAATTCATGTCATTTATTCTACGTGTTAAAGGTTTACAATTTTTAACCTCCATTCTTAATCCATTTAGAGTTCTTTTCTTACCGCATCCCCCAAAAAGAACCCTTCACTTTAAAAAGATCATGTTTCACGTCCTTGGCCCTTTTTGACGTGCTGGATTATGTGCAGGAGACCAGAAACTCAATGCTTCCTTCTTAAATTTCTCTTCCTTCTCAGTAGCAAAGAAATCTCAGATATATTCGCATAATTATTTTACCATGTTTCTTTTAAGGAAAAAATTCGTATCCCTTTTCTACAAATATTGCTCAATAGAACTTTGGACAGGCTTTCGTGGTGGTTCTGCCACTAGGTTCCTTCAAGTTTAAAAGAAAAATATTTTCCTTTAATTGCCCTCAGTGGGATTTTGTAGAGTTGACTATCTGACTTTCTGGAACATTTCAGGTACATGTTCCAAAAACAGGAGCAATTTCTGACATGGTGATTTAATTTGACTTCTGCACTATCAACTTACAAAGCAGTGTATTCATTAATGTAAGATTCTGTTTTTAAATAAGTAGTTGGAGAAGCCTGTGAGCTGATGATTTCAAGGCAAAGCATAGGATTTTCCATTTTTTATTATCTTAAAATAGAGATTCTCATCCTCCATAATTTTTGGTGGTTAATTTTTACATTTGTGATACAGGTTTCACTTACAAGTCATGGAGGTCTTTTCATAGAGAAATTTAAAAGTTAATTTTTATTTAAGTATTTTGAAGATGCTTGAATTAAAGGAATATTTGAATACTTGCATGTTTAATTTTATTACCTATCTTAATTGCATTGCAATACTGTAGATTTCTTTTCTTTCGTCCTCTGGCCCCAGCGTGAGAACGGCTTCCAGGCTAATAGGAGAGAATTCCTGCTCCATCCCTCCCTGCGTACTCAGCAGTTCCTCCTGGATGTTTGATAAGCATCTCAAACCTGTTAAGCTCCAATCTGAACTCGGTGATCCCCAATTCTACCCCTGCAGCCGTATCCTTCTTTTCTGTTTTCATGGCAGGCTACTTCTTTCTTCCAGGTTCAGGGCAGAAAATCTCTGTCTCATCCTTGACATCCTGTCTCACCGCCCACATTTAACCCATCGGCTCCCCTTCAGAACCCACTGAGAAACCTGTCACCGCTCGCAGCCCCACTGCAAAGTCCATGACGAGGGACCCCTTCTGATCACACTGCCTCCTGGTGACTGGCAGCTCGCCGGCTCTGGACAGGTGTTCACTGAAGGGCTGTGAGAAAAGACAGCACAGCACTCTGCACAGGTGCACACAGCCTGGGTGTCACGGCTGTCACGTGACAAGCACGGCCGCAGCTGAGGGTGTCCCCAGGATAACCTCTTTTTCACAGAGTATTTGAAGAAAGCTCCGGTACATGTGGAACCGTCAGATTCTTAATGACCCAGTTCTTATGTCAATTTATACAGCAAAAGCCTGCTGTATTCATCATTATTCTGCAAAAAGCCGCCTTTTTGTTCCCTCTCAGCATCACAACTAACACCGCCCACCTGCTGTGTTTCAATTTAATTCATCAGCTTCATTGCTCCTGTAGCTGTACTTCCTCTCTAGATAAGAAGTGAAAACTGGAAGATTAAAAGATAAAGAAAACGCATACCAAAATGCAGGAAACGATCAGAATTATTACCAAATACGGAGATTTGATTGGCTCAGAGCAGACTCTGAACTATTTCCGGGGACCTATTCCTGCACCAGGGGACTACTCCTTATGCGCAATGGTTCCCCATCTGAACAACTTTCTCTGACTCCGACTCGTTCCTAGGTGTTAGGACTGAGGGTAAGAAGCCGGTTGCACAGGTGATAGTGGAGAGAGCTGACAGTGTAACGAGCGGGGACCCTCTGCTCTCCATGACAGCGATCTTCCCCTGGCTTCTGCCTGACGGAGGTTCCAGCTCCTGCTCACCTCACACTTTGCCTTCTAATCCCTAGGTCTCCTGACCCAAATATTTCATCTCATGGTAATAATGTAAAATTCAGAGATTTACAGGAAGGCTGGTAAAGAACAGTTTGTTTGTCTGTTTGTTTTTGTTTCATTCCCCAGTTGCCAGGTTGTCCAAATAGGGCAAAGTGGTTTCTGCAGTAAACATTGCCCACAAGTGCCCAGTTTCCACTTGAGCTGAAACAGCTATGCTTAAAAGAGGGGTCCGCCGTGAAAATACTACAGGAAAAGTGACAGCCTCAATATCTGTCAGCCAATAGGTAGGTGAGTGATTTATAGCACAGCAACCAAGAGGTCCATTTAATGTTTCCTTTGTACTTTGCCTCAAAACTTCCTTTTCTATGTTATGTTAAATATCTGGAATGATGGAATGAGCTGCTTATATTACTATACAAATTTTAGGCTTCTATAAACTTTAGGTTTCTGTAAATTTGCCTCATTAAAAAGTGCGTACCTGAGAGAATATGCCATCACAAGCAAAATATCCTATTGCCTGGAGTAAGACTTTCTTACTCGAGTATAAAATATAAAATGCCCACTTTTTGGACTGTAAGGATTCCAAACATACCAACACAGCATTAATTCCCAAACTCATTTCATTCACTACATCTGTCACTTGTGTGACTTGAAAATAACATTGGAATCTGGTAAAGAACAGGCACCCTTCCTTAGGCACAATTATTTTTTACCCAGAACAGTCTAATTGGGTCTATAGTTATTTATCCATTTACATGAGACATTTTTTGGTCCATCCATCTACAAAATGATTTCTCAATCTGTCAATATTTGATGCCATACTTTGCAACTTATTGGTATTTTATGATCTGTTCCAAAGCTAGAAACAAATATATTTTTGATGCATTTGAGAGCCTAAAGTTGCTTGAAGCAGTGATAGGAACATGTTTAAAATGACCGAGTGCTTTTCAATATTTCAGGCTAGAAACGTTTTTCTAGCTGTTTATGCTCCCCTCAGATCATTCAATATTAACAGCTTTCATCCCTCTGGTCCAGCTATGTGGCAGCTCACCAGGGGATCAATAATACTTTTTAAAAATGGACCGTTGAGATCAATCTAGGCAGGAAAGAAGTATTTTGCAAGCGCCCCTGCCTTTGCCACTGGAGAAGCTGTACCGGGGTCAGGACGTTTGATTGGCACCAGCCTGCTGCCTGGGATGAAGTTTTTAAGTTAGGACCTTGGCCCACAGGTCCGTTCCATCACTTTACACATTCTGTAGACAAAGGACCCTGTGCTCTAGAACATTCGGTGTTCTGAGACCGAATGAGACTGGAATTATTACAAGTAGTGCTGTGGCCATGGTACTGAGACTTAGCTACAGGAGCCTGAGGACGAAGTGAATGAAGGTGAACCAAGTGAACCCTTCAGTTTCTGTGAAACGCTGTGTGATATGGTGAAAAACACCGGGCTCTGGAGACAGACAAGGAATGAAGTGTGTAACTAGCAATATCCGGCAGCTTAGCTCCTTGTTATCTGGGACGAGCTATGCACCACAAGTCCATGGCTATTATCACTGCTACTACTGGACCAGACACACTTCAGATAAGCTACCCAACCACCGCCATAACTTCCCCTCTCCAAGGGGAGACAGTGAGGAAAGCTGCTTTCTCCAGAGACATGAGGAGCTCGAGGTGACAAAGCTTGGCCGAGACTACTGAAAGCCCAGATCACTAGGCATCCCCACTGCCACCGGCCACAGGCCACTGCCACACTGGCACCTGGTAAGTTAATCACATGACTTATTTTCCTCAAATGCACAAATGCAACTTCTAATTTTGAATGATTTTTTTTTAATTGCTAAGAAGGATTTAGGATATTGTTCAAATATACAGTGCTGTAACCCACATTAGAAGCCCAGGAAAAAAAATATAGCAAAGGAAAAACAAGGATCGATGTGAAAGGGAGTTTCCCTTTCACATTAATTTGCCTCAATTAGCAATGAGGCAAACACACAAAATAAATGCTATGAAGTGAAGGCCTAGCTCACGGTAACAACCGGTAGCTGCGAAAACTCCCAGAGAAAACTGCAATCACCTACAGCCTCAGAATCCAAAAGGTAAATGCTGGGTATCCAGAGGGAGCGTGACACTGGCTACTCTCCCATCAGAAAGCACTTCCCTGCAGGGATGTGAAGGGGACGCTGGACAAAGGACTACGTGGGCCTCAGACCGCCTTACAGCACAGACAGAACCCTCACTGGGGGCCAAGGACGTCACAGCAGGTGGAAACGACCAGGAGACCAAGCGTCAGGTGCAGCTTCCACGCATTAAGTTAACAGCATCTGTGAAAGGGCCTCGAGGAGGAGGATACCTGAGCCCTGACCAGGAGTCCCTGCACCACAGTTCAAGGTCGCGGGTCGCTGACATTGTGTGCAACACTGTTTGCAGGTGTGCACCATTCCTGGGGGTTCAAACTGTTTTCATCAGAAAATGGAAACAGAGCAAAACACCCCAGCAAGAACAATTCTTGTTCCCTCACGCTGGATGCAGAGTCCATGAGAAGCCCCCCAGGGGTTTCCTTTGCTCACCCTAATGCCCTAATGTAGGTTTACTAGCACTTACATTGCGATCAAGGACTCTGGAAAAACACTAGAGAACAACTCTTTATGTTGCAAATTAAAAGCAGACCTTTATGGTAAAAAGGATGTGTGGGTCCTGGAAGTCACCCCACCCCAGCTTGAAGCTAAAGGCAACTAGAAATATCTCCCAGAATCTGAATGAATTCTCAGCACAGGATTTGGTGTTATCTCTGAAACCTGGACTTATGCATGCTAATTTGACCATTATCTGTCCTCACTAATTTAAGGGCACAGATCACAGGTTTAGGGCCAAAACCATTGCCAAAAGCAGGTGCCCCACAAACCAAATAGTGCAGAAAAGGATATAAAGACTTCAACAATTCTATTGAAAAAAACTCAGATTTTTGTCTTGTAAAAAACTACTTTTTCATATGCCTTAAAATTTTGAAAGTTTTTGAATAGCAAAGGTTCAAAATGTGTATGTTTACATAAAAATATCATTCTGTTTATGTCTTTTATTATTTAAGCCCAAAATTCACTTATAGACACCGGTCGCATGAATCAAACTTTTTTACCATATTATAGTGAACATGTAGTATTTGATTTTGAAAAAGGGCATTAAGCAAGGCATTTTTAGCCTCTTAATCTTATAATGCTATTCTTTTCTAAATAATGTGGAATAATTAAAGACATTTTTAAGCTAATAGCTTCGGAAATGAATTTAGCTCCACAAATGCCAGAACGTTCTAAACTTTTGTAAATTCAGGGTGCTTCCGTTATTGTTCTTTTTGCTTTATCAGATGTAAAATAACACTTAGACTCACTTTAGTTTTAAGGGGTAATCAGCTATGCTGATCGTCTCTGAGGAAAAATACATTAAAATTACAATCTGCAGACATTTTAAATCTTGGAAAAAAGTAATAAAATCATACATTTCATCAATCGCAGACATATAACTCACTAGGACTACTACTGTAAAGATGAGGAATTAACATTTGATGAAATCAATACACGGGCTAAATTATTACCAACTGCAGAGCTGGTGAAATCCACGCTCCGCTCTACCCAGCAGTCACCACAAGTTCAGCAGAGTCTCCGGTGACTCCTCAGTGCCACAGCCCTGCAATTATGTCAGAGGCCAGGCTGCCCTTTTGTTATTTAATCACCCAGGTCAGCAGGGATGAGAAAGCACTGGGCTAGCCTCAGACCTGAAACCTATCCGTCCTCAGACAATCACTGGTCACATTACTTGCAGGGTGTTACTCCATCTCCCTGAGTCTGTTTTCTTGTCACACTTAAGTCTTGCGACAGAAGCAGATGAGATGGTGTGGATGCCAGTACTTCCTAGGTGATGAGTTCCGCTGCGTCCGGGCACATGCGCAGTTTACCTGCCTATGCAGCCCTCAGGGAGCTCCAGCGGGCACATGCTCAGATGGGGACTCAGAAAGGCACTGGGGTTTGTACCTCGTCCTGGCAGGTGCCACCCAGGATGATTCAGGAGGAAACCCTCCAAACAGACAAGAAAGAGATGACGAATCTTTATCCTACTTCAGGATTTAGCCAACGGTGGAATTAAGTTAGCCTTCTGTCTCCCCAGAATCTGGAAAGCCTGGACCCTACTTGTCCCAGGAACCCTTCCAGCAGAGTACGAGTTTAGCTTCTGCCCTTGTGGATACTACATTACCTGGGAAGAGAGGAAATCCAAGCCGGTCTGCTCTGGGTGCGGCAGCCAGCGCTGGACACCATGTGTTCGCAGGGCTTTTCGGGGTTCTGTGAACCTCACCTCACGTCAGCGCTGCAGGCAGCTCCCAGGTGTGCACAGGGGCCCTGAAACCCTAAGCATTTCCTTTGCCATTGCCTGCAGCTTCCACATTTCCTGAAGTCAGTGATGCCTTTCCTGATCATTGTTTTTCGAGCTATTCTAATGCTTTCGTATGCACATAACTTATTGTATTAAATCTGTTTCTGTTTTATTTACAAAACCCTGACTGATATGGTTATCTCACTTTGCTTACTTATGAGAGTTCTTTATTAGTTACCCAAATGCTGCATAACACACCACCCCAAAACTTAGTGGTTTAAAGCAACAACAATGGTATTCAACTAGAAATCGTTTAAAGAAAGACATCTAGGAACTCTTCAAACATTTGAAAGAAATAACATACTTTTAAATAACCCACTGGTTGTAAAAGAAATTAAAATGGAAACTAGAAAGTGTTTTCATCCCAATGAAGTGAGAACACAACATTGTAAGATGCAGATAAAACATTGTTTAGCGACAAATTTATAGGACTAAATGCCTGTATTAGGGAAGAAGAAATATTTGAAATAAATGACCAGTTTCCATCTTAAAATGTGAGGAAAAAAAGAGCAAATTAGATCCACGGGAAGCAGGAGAGTAAATAAAAAGTTAAGAACAAAAATCGATAAAATAGAACACAGAAAAACAGTACAGAAAAATCAATGAAACAAAAAGCTGATTCTTTGAGAAAATCAACAAAATTGATAAATGTGTAGCCAGACTGAACGGAGAAAAAAAGACACAAATAACCAACATCAGGAATGTTAGAGGTGACGTAACTACAGGTCTTATAGATATTTAAATAATAATTAAAAACATTATGAACAACTTAATGATGATAAATTTAATGACCTAGATGTAATTCATTGACTCGAACAACCAAAGCTCACCAGGAAGAAATGGTTAAAGAGAATGGCCCTATCTTTACTAAAGATACTGGATTTCTAGTTAAAACGTTCCCTAAAAGAAACTTGGGGTCTGAATAGTTTCGATGATGAATTTTAACACATACTTAAAGAAGAAATTATACCAATTTTACATAAATTCTTCCAGAAAACTTAGGAAGAGAGACTACTCAGAACTCATCCCACAAATTCAGTGTTTCTCTGAAATCCAACACAATGAAAGAAATGAAACTGGGCACCCACATACCTACAGAACAGACACAAATTTCTTAACATTTCAGCAAGTCTATTCCAAAGCTTTATGTGAAGAACAAAACATGACAATCAGTGGAGGGTTATCAAAGAAATACAAGTCTTGTTTAATATTTTAAAAATTAAACACTATATTTCTCTATAGTCACAGAGTAAAATATGTATGACCACCTCATTAGATGCAGAAAAACCCTTCCACAAATCATCAAATAAGAAACAGAAGGAACTTCCATGACCTTAGTGAGGCAAAGACCAAATATTTTCCCCAAAAATATCAGGAACAAGGCAAAAACGTCCACTCTTATGATTTCTGGTCAACATTGTACTAGAGATTCTATTCAGTGCAGTAAGGCAACAAAACTATATATATGCATCCAGATTGGAAATGAAAAGTAAAACGGTATTTACAGACAATCTGATTGTTTCTGTAGACAAGAGTAAGGAATCTATCTATAAACGTACCAGTGAGTTTAGGAAGGCTGCATCATACAAGGCCAATATATAAAAATCACTTGTTTTCCTATATACTAAAAGCAAGCAATCTGAAATTTAAATTTAAAATACCATTTAAAATAGCATCAAATCATGAAATTCTTGGGGGTAAGTTTGTCAAAATATATGCAAGATCTAAAAACTACAAACAAATGGAGAGATGCACCACTGTGCTCAGGGATGGAAATCTCAGTATTATTAAGGTATCGATTCTCCTCCATTGGCTCTAAAAGTAACTGTAATCTCCACCCACCCTCCTTCCCTGTCCCCCCCCAAAAAAAAATCTAAACATCTTTTGGTAGAAATTTACATGCTAATTTTAAAATTCATATAAATGAATCTGATCTTTAAAATCCATAATTATTTTGAAAAAGAACAAATTTGGAGACTTAACACCTAATCTCAAAATTTATTATAAGACAGCAGTAATTGAGACAGTGTGCTATTGGCATGGAGATAGAGAACTATGAGGTCTGACAATTAAGTTCGAGAACTCATCCTAGAAAAAGGGTTAATTACCTCATGGCTGAATATCACTACGGTCACCTTCCAAGTACTCCCCATGGGAAGCTATGCACCAATGCCAGTGCCTAGTCCACCCTTCAAAGCAATTTTGGAACTCTTTTTTCTGGAATGGCCATCAGAGCTGTCGTATTACCCTGGATGTCCTGAATGTCATCAAAATGTCTTCCTTCCAATATTTCCATTATCTTTGGGTAAAGAATGAAGTCATTGGGAGTCAGATCAGGTGAGTAGGGAGGGTGTTCCAATACGGTTATTTGTTTACTGGCTAAAAACTCCCTCACAGACAGTGCTGTGTGAGCTGGTGCATTATTGTAATGCAAAAGCCACGAATTATTGGTGAAAAGTTCAGGTTGTCTTTTGCACGCAGCCTTTTCAGCACTTTCAAATAATAAACTTGGTTAACTGACTAGTTGGTACAAATTCATAATGAATAATCCCTCTGATACCAAAAAAAGGTTAGCAATATTGTTGCAACAAGTTTGTGAACTTAACTGTCTGACGTCGTATATCAACGGAACAGAAAAAAAATGTCAGGAAATAGACCCACACATATATGGTCAATTGACGTGTGTGTGTGAACTGATCTTGACCAAAAGTGACAGGGTGATTCAGTGGGGAAAGAACCCTTCCCTGAATGGTGCTGGACAATTGGTTAGCCATATGCAAAAGGATAAACTTTGACCCATACCTTGTAACTATTTAATAATACATTCACTAAGATAAATCATGGACCCAAATATAAATTGTTTTTCAATTTCTAGAATACAGAAAAAATATTTGTAACCTTGGACTAGGCATTTATTTTTTTTTAGCTCCAACAGTAAAAGCATAATTCCTAAATTAGTATGTAATATTCGGATGGTGAGTGGCTGAAAATTGGCCCAGGCGCCACTGGAGGTGGTGATGAGAAAAGAAATTAAGCCAAATCTTTATAAAAACCTGCTTTTGATTACCCCACTGTTGTCTTTGGCTAACTGCTGCCTGCACTTTATTACTGGAAATTGGCGGCAACTTCCCCAATGCTGACGCTGATTCTGATGGTGTAAGAAGCAGGCAGGAAAGCCCTGGGAGGTGCTGGGACCCTGTGCGGTTCTCTGGGTATCTGCCCCTTTCCTACCTCCTCTTTGGACCCAGAGCTGCGATTTATTTCTCCCTCAGGATTTACAGTGAGCCGTGATCAGGAAATTTGCCTGATATTGAGCAAAATTAAAATACAGTAACTGAGACTTCCAGGTTGGACTCAGAAAGAGTACCCACTGATATGTTCTTTATAAGCCCTTGAGCTGAGAATGGTTTTTACGTTTTTAAAGGGTTGTAAACAAACAAACAAACAAGACAAAACAAAGAATACGTGACAGAGACTGTGTGGTCTGCAGTCTGAAATATTTACTCTCTGGCCTTTTGCTGAACGAGGTTGCCAATCCTTGGTCTAAATAATACAATTAATGAACATCTCAGTCAATACAGAAAAAAAACATTTGATATTTATGATGAAACTTCTTGGCAACCCAGGAAAAGAAGGGAACTTTTTAACTTGGTAAAGATTGTGTGTGTGTGTGTGTGTGTGTGTGTGTGTGTGTGTATATAAACTATTACAAATGTTAAACATGATAGACAAAATAATGGTGTGTTCCTTTTTTGAGTTCAGGAGCTAGAGAAGAAGCCTGTTATCACTGATATAATTTGACACAATACTGGTATTGTAGGTCTAAGCCATAATGAAAGAAAAAAAGAGGTGTAAGCTTTAGAAGGGAAGAGATAATTTCTTATTTATGGATTATGTAATTATATACCAGGAAAAAGATAGAATTAATAGATTACTTGAACACATACTAGTTCAACAAATTTGTTGATATAAATCAATTACTTAGTATTTTTCTGCACACCAGCAATAACCATTAAACATAATAAAAATAAATACTACATGTAAAAATAAGATAAAATAGTAAGAAAAACTAAGAAGTATGGAAAACATTATCTAAATCAAACATACATAAGACATCTATAGAGAAGAACTTTAATATGGAGAAGAAAATTTTAATTTCATGTTCTTGGATGAGGTAATATTATAAAATATCAATTTCTATCAATAAATTAATTCATATATTTAATGTTCTTAAGTGTAAAACCCCAGTAGTTTTTTTTTCTTTCTTTTTTGAGCAAAACAATAAATGTTCTCGTACTTGGTATTCCAAGGAAATTCTCACCTTGCGCCACAGGCGACTCATCGGGGACGTCCTTCGCAGCTCCGTGGCGGAGGGGGAGAGCTGGAGACGCTCCGGTTCCATAGCTAGGAGAGCTAGGAGAGCAGAAGGCAAGCCGGAGGGAGGGATGCTACCATGCTGGGCCCCACGCAGGAGGCAGAGGCACCGGAGGACATTCCATCACAGCATCACTTTAAGGATACGTGCTGCGGGGAAAATAAGTGGCAAAGACGAGAAAAGACAAAGTGAAGTGTGTAAGACAACAGCTTGCGCATATTTTCAAATGCAAACACACAGGACAATAATACAAATTTGGCAGCAACACAAGAAACAGAAGTAATCGCGTCCTTTCTCATGTCTGTCTGCACTGGCGAGGAACCGACCTGTGACCCCCGCCAGCCTACCCCCTCCCTTCTGCCTCCTGTCTCTGCTGGCAGTGGTGGCTGCCACACTCGCTCTCTCTCACGTTCCATACGTGCTTATTTTCTGATCCATTCAACTGTTTCCCTGGTAGTCTATATTTTAATATTTAAGTCCCTTATATAATGGCATGTGTATCTCTGTTCCCTCTATCATTTTGGCCTCTAGTAATATTACCTGTGAGAAACCATGTCTTTTAATACATTCTTTTCATTGTTAAAAATGTAATGGTAATGTTACAGCAGTATCTTCCATAACAATGAAAACACCTTGATTATTTAAAGTAATCTCTATGGACAATGCTTTTTGTGTATTTAAGGAGAATGGATTAAAAATATAAAAAGCATTGTATCAATAAATAACATGATTTATCCAGGATAACTAGATCACATTCTACATTCTACACTAAAACCTAATAGAAATGGCTTAACATCTCCATGGATCTGTTGTTTTCACTATAAATCATGATGAATTTTAGAATTCTTAAAAAATTGTTCTTAGTCGTATGTCTGCAATTCTGGCAGCTCAGCCTAGCTTTCTAACTGCAGCAGCAAGTAACTGAGATATAGCATTCTACCACAGTCCTAAGAAAGGACAAGAGAGTATCCAAATTTAAACTTTTTCAATTATTCATGAATAGAATGAGGAGATAAAATTATTCCCAAGTCAGGAAAATATCTGAGGTTCAGGAAGGCAGAATTTCACACGCAGTCATCTACATTTCATTGCTATAAGTGTAGAACTAGAAATAGAATTTGAACAACACTCCAGAGTGCCTCTACGTAAACCAAGGGATACATTCTAAGGATTTCCAGTTAATAGTCCCTTTCTTGGACCTCCAGTAAACAAGCAAGTAGTAGATGCAATCTCTCCCCTTAAGCAACTTCAAACTTAATAGTTTTATTGAGTATTTAGTGCTCCTATCAGGGAAAAAACACTATATAATCAAGTAAAAGATTACTATATAATCAAGTAAAAGATTACACCCAACATAAAAATAAGAAATTATTTTCGACAAAGAACAGACTCTCTAGGAAGCGAGGGGCTCCTTTTTCTAACAAGAATGATTGATTTGTCTGTAGCTGCCAAATCTGGACACTGAGCCCAGCAGCTTACCACAAATCAGATAACCATTCTACCTACTACTCATGTAGAGAGGTTACCTATAGTCGGAAGGAAAATTTTACATATTGAAATGATTGCATAATAGTAAGCGGAGTTTTCCAAATCCTATTACTGGACAACTGTCTGGAAGCCTTGATATTATTTTTGTAAATAATAGCAAAGAACCTTTCATTCACATGAATTGTTTTTTTAGATTGAAGGACTAAAATGCCTGATGGATGTCTAAAATAAATTTCAGTTTTTTAGAACTGAAGAACAATATATTCTGGTGTAGTAAACAGATCTGAGTGACTGGAATGTGACCTTGGTTAAAAGCTGTGAAAGCAAAGGGATTGTGGTGGAGGAGATCTTAAAAATTAGTAACAAAGAACAACCATTATTCAGCTCAACCAAGTGCAGGAAAATACCATTGCATTTTTATTTAGTATTCTTGAATTTCTAACTGATGATTTAAAAAACTGAAATAAATGTATTTAGAACACTTTCCAAATATTGGTCTGATGAATGGAATTTTGACAACAACAAAAACCAATCCTTAAGCTCCATAAACCCTTGATTCATGAGCTTGTCTTGAGCTAACACGAAGAGCAGACGGTATTGTAATCATACTGTATGAGATGAAGCTGATTCCGCTGCTGAAGGTTCCTGATTTTCCATATGGAGATGGAAAATTTAGAGACTGAGAAAATAAACTACAAGAGAAAGCTCCACTCAGCTGTTGGAAAGTCAGTGTGTCCCATTGCTGAGCTCACAGTTCCGTAATGAGATGCGGCATGTTACATTCTGCAGACCTCTGTTATAGCCATTACTTTCCTAAGACGTCGGTCTTCCTGCTCATGAACACTGCCTGGTCGAAGGAGCAGAAAATGGTCATTGTAGGGTAGGTGTACAGACCTGGACAACTTCTGTGTTCTGAAGGAAAGAGCTGTTGAAAAGTAGACGACATAAAAATCATGGTAGCTCTTTCCCTCGCCGGGAGCGCCCACTGATTTTCCCATTCCCGGCGTGGGAGAAGGCCAACAATGTCCCCTTTCCTCCCCACCAGGTGTTGAGAAGCCAGCCCACGATCCCACTGGGATGCCATCCAAAGCATATCAAGGTGATCCTGTCCTCATTCTCCTAACTCCACACCCTGAAGTCGACCACTGTGGATGTTCCTTGAGAAAGAGATGGCCGGGTTCATTTTTGCCTCAGAAATGTGTGTGGACAGACATGAGTTGGGTTGTCTCCCAAGTTCCCACTTATCCTGGGTCTGTCACGAGCCTGGTCAGAGCACTCAGCCACACTCACTAGGAGAGGTTTTCCATTTCAGGCCACCAGGTGGCTTGGAGCAAACACGACACAGTCAGGTGAAAAGGCCACAAGGTAGAGCCCTCTCTTCCTTATTAAGATTTTACAGGCAAAAGAAATGTAAAGTTAAATCCTCTTTCAGATTGTAATAAAAAGAAATAAAACCTAAGATATGAAAGAGTCCTCCCTTTGATTTTCTCACTCCCAGCAAACAGGTTCCAACCAGGGACTCGCTCGCTCGGTTTGCACTTTCTTTCCCAGCACCCACGTCTAGAGTCACCCATCAACGTCTGGAACACCCAAGGTTGGTTTAACCCAATCTCAGCTCTCGTGCTGTCCTATTTTGTAATATCGGAAATGGTTAACAAACTATGAGACTACTGCAAAACTAGTCCTCCAGCCAAAATCTCAAAAATGCAAGTTCTCATGGGTAACTATTTCAAACAAAATGATGGCACCGGCCAGAAATTCCACTTGACTGGCTTATATCAAAAGATGCATTGTCCCAATAGCAGAGCAACCTCTTATGCTCCGAGTCTGGGGCCCAACCTGTGACAAGTAGCCTCTCACCCCTTCCGTCCCCTGGGCTCCACAGAGGCTCCCACAGGCAGGCTTCCAACATGGTGGGGCTCAAGTTCCCAGCACCCCTCAGGGGAGCATTTCCAACAGAAAGCGTTCTGCTCTTCCAAAGAGGAAAAATAAACCTTTACGATTTAGCCTCATTGTACAGGCATGTCACATAGTCATCAAAGATCAGAGCAGAAAATGGGGGTTGGGGGTTGAGAAAAGAGAAAATAGAAAAACCTTCTTGCTTTAACCTTATCCGGGGTGTCAGTCTGTGTATACTAGCTGCCCAGAATTCTAACACAAACTCAGCTGGGGTGAAGTTCTGTTAAACAATTAAATTTACTACCATGTGTTTCCACCATGCCCTGCAGAATCTGTGCTTTTGCCATGGAACTTCATCATCTCTGCTCCTGGTGGCCCAGTAAGAATTAATGTGGCCTCTGCCATGGGCTCTGCTCCCAGATCTCGTGGTAGCCAAAGCCCTCTGCTCAGCTCTCAGCATTTCTCAAATTCCCAGAATGTGAGAAGCCAAATGTGAAGCAAGGACTTCTGTCCAAAGCTAGTCCTCCAACATGGCCTTTCCTCTTCTCGCTGAGGACGCTCCAGAGGCACCACAGATTCCTTGCTCTCTGCTATTTCTGGCTACAGGAAGACTTGACTTTCAACAAAGAGTCAAATTGTTTTCTTAGCCTCAAGAAATGGGAGGGGGAGGGAAAGACAAGAAAAACAAAAAGAAACCCAGCTATAAACATTGAAATAAAAGAAAAAGCTATAAACTCTGAGACTTCCAACTCCACGCCACATACCAATTCCAGGAATTAACAATCCATATGCCAAAAATCTTTTCACACTTAATCTCAGTTAGAGATTTCGCTGTCCTGACAACCCTGCTTAAGAAAACTCGTTTTTAAAAGTGTTTTGAGGTGAGTTTAACCACCAGTCACTAGCAAGAGCCTTCTCTCCTGTCTCAGGCCCATGGAGAAGATAAGTATTTATCTGTTCATCTGTGATGTTGCCTCACTTCAAGGTCGCACATACGCCGACACTTCCTGCAAACCAGACACTGCTGTCACGTGTCTCTAAGTCTCTGCTCTCCTGATGCGTGTGTTACTCCCAAATGCTGGGCTCCGTGTTGCTCATACTTCACATTGAGAACGTAGGAACTGGGATTGGCCCAGATGTTATTCCGATGGTACTGGAATGTTCCAATCACAGTGTTTCGTGCAGGTGACAAGTGATTCTGTGAGTGTAACTGAGAGGGTGACCAGTGTGAGGTGTGGATGGAGTCTGAAAAGAGTGTCAGTCATAGAAGCTCCTGCTTTCAGAGGCAGCTTTCGGTGTTTAACACCCAGGCCAACTAGAGAGGGGAATGACTGTCATTGGGGCCCCCTTGGGACCTTATGAAAGCCTTTCTGTACCTCACTGGCAATATTTTTAGGTAAGTCTTAAAAATATGACTTAACTCCAGGAGTTCACTGCTAAGAAGTGCCACCAAATTTTGCTGATTTTCAGGCAATTACACTGCAACTGAAGCCACTGGGCCAACAACAGGTCCAGGTCCTTCTGAACCGACCCTCATCCACAGGCCCATCAGATGGCCCCTCAGGGCGTCACCGGCCAGGAGCCGAGCTCCTCTGCCGGCAAAGCTGTCCCATTAAACAGTGTCCCAGGCCGCCTGATGGCTGGGAATCGACACATTGGCCTCTCAGTGCTGGAGGCTGGAAGCCGGGAGCAGGTGCCAGCAACATGGGCAAGGGCCTCTTCTGTCTCAGGCTCCTGGCTGTGCGCCCACGTGGCGAAGAGGAGGCGCTGTCTGTGCCGTCTGTGAGGCGCTAGCCCCACTGGCAGGGCTCTGCCTCGTGGCCTCAGCTCCCCTAAAGGCTCAGGGTTCACATTCCACATACGGGAGACCAACGTTCAGACCAGCGCAGCGCCCGACTTTCGTGGAGGGAGACGGGGGGAGCACAGGGGCCTGGTGGAAGCGCGTCGTGCCCTGAGGCCAGCGGGCTGAGAGAGCGTCTGTCCAGCGCCCTGACTCAGGCCTTTCCCAACACGCCCGTCCTCCCACTTGAACAAACTGCCTGCAGCTTCGCGAAGATCACGTGGCCCTGACTTCAAGGCAGCAGGACCAGTTCTGGCTGGTCAGTCATCACTGCCTCGCTCCCCTGGTTCTTCTGCTCCTGGTCACGGCGCTCATGAGGTGACAGCCTTGGTGGCACCCTGGCAGGCAGTTCCCAGTGAGGGGACAGCTTCCCACAGTGGCTGGTAAGCACATGTTCCAGCATCTCTGAAGGGCAGGCTGCGATGGCCTTTTAGCTCCCTTCCAACCGTGGCCGGACTGGACCCTGCGCTCAGGATACATGAAGGGACCACTGCTCAGGTCTCCTTCCACGTCCGCATTCCAGAACAGGCCTGGCACCAGGAAGAGGAGCGCCGTGTGCTGAACAGGTCGTCACATGCATTTGTTCTGCTGGGTTTCACCCTGGAGTTATGCTAACTTTATCTCATTATTGGGAATATTTTATCAAGTAACTAGAACTTGAAATTTAGAAAAATGTTATGGGAAACATAAAGAGGTTACAGTGGAGAGCGAACCCAGCCATCACCATGGTAACGAGTATTTCACAGTGCTGCCGTCTGAACAACAGCAGGTAGTCAGTGGAAATGGCCGTTTAAATTTGAAGATGCAGACTTCTAACGGTTTCCATGCTCCGACGCCACTAGAACAAGCACACAATAGTCAGCAGCTATTTTCTCTTTTCTGCCTTTGGAGTCACGTCCGTCTCACGTTATTTAAAACGATCAGATGGGTGACGACAGGGACACGCTGTGGGAACAAAGCAAGTGGCTCACTCGATGGCCGGCTGCGCATTCCCCTAACGTGAGGGCAGGACGTGAGGAAACCTTGACAAAAGCCACCAGCTTTTTAAGTAAAATCACTCCGAGAACTAAGCAAACATTGTTGAGAAGCTGAAGCGCCAGTCCAGGTGCCTTCCATACGTGACTGCAGTTCATTTCCTACCAGCCCAGGGGGCGGGGGAGTTCTGGTATCACGCCTGACATTCTACACATGGGGAAACTGAGGCTCGCAGACATGAAGCACCAGATAATAAATGTGCAGCCTGCAGAGGAGAGTGAAGAAGGAAGGGGAAACAGAACGGCCAGAACAGTCCATGGAGGCAGTAGTCGCAAGGAGAGAGCAGGGGGCCAGGGGGAACTCTGTGCAGTCAGGGACCTCCCACACGCAGGCTGCGGAACAAGCTACAGGAACTGTAATGACAAAGTGTGCCGCTCGGCCTCCTAGCTGTAGAAACACACTTCAACTGGAACACATGTCATCATGGCGTTTCTTTGACACGCAAATTGTTCAGGCTCCAACACAATCCCAGAATCTCCTTCCCGTATGATTGGGCAAATCACAGAAACGGTCTGGTTATCAGTTTATTTATTGGGAAACTGAGCTCGTCAGGGCGCTAGCTGCACTCTCTCACCGCCCATGACGTGGGGCTGGCTGCTCCCACAGCCCACTCCCATTCACTTTCCTAGGAAGAGAGAGGCCTGTTTGCAGCCTGTTTATTCCATCAGCCTCTGGCTTTGCACCAGTCGTGAAGGAGTGTTCCTTTATTCATATTTAAACACCTGAGAGGGAGTGTGCAACCCTTATGAAACACAGACTCATAAAAAGTGTTTACATTTTTTCTGCCTCAGAAAGTAAATATGCCAGTCTGCATTTTTTCTTTCTGCATCATTTCTCTCCTAAGCAGCTGTGGAAACCTAGAAAAACATGTCATCTCTCCAGTGTTCTTTCCCAAGAAGCTGGCGGTCAGTTTGAACAAATAAGCGACATTCTGTGCCAGCGGCAAGTACTCTGAGTCATTAGAGCCACAGTGACCTTGAGCACTTCAAACTTACAAGGATTGGGAAACACAAGAGCAAAATCCACAGCATCTAGAATCACCACAGATATTTAGAAGTGCTTCAACAAATAACGACTGAAGAAACCGAAACGCAGTGCTACTCCCGGTCCTCACGCCTGGCCACGGGAATTCTGTCAACAGGCAGTCGGGTTTCATTGTCACAGACATTGTTATATGCATTCCACGTCTGTGTTTACCATCAAACCACCGTCACTGAGTTTAGTCGTGATGGGCTTTCCTCAGATGATTAGTAAAAGCTCTAGAGCAAAGCCTTAGGAGGTCCTAAAACGCCAGACGGGGAGTGGAGTAGCCTTTGCTGGTGTTTTTCTCTTGCTCTACAAGCAGCTCAGAAACCGTTCCATTGTACCTGGGGAGCTAATGAAGGCAGAAGTGCCGTTCTTGTCTGCCCAACACCTCACACCCCTGGCCACAATTAAGCAAAGATTTACAGACAACCCAGAATGATTAAAAATATTTCAAATACTTAATTTGTGGTCATTCCGTCTTTTGATTAGAATAGCACTGTCCAAAAATGCTTAGGAGGAAAATGTATTTCCTTCCTACATTTTCAGGTGTTATCAGTGCAGATTTACTAAGGTGCAAGCAGGTGAATTAAATTGTTTTTAGGTATATTGGTGAAAATTTATTGTATATTACGTTACACTGTGTTGGTAGATACATTTTCCCTGAAACAAGCAAAGTGTTTGCTTTATAGTCATTATAATGTTATCTATAGCTACTCCTGTTTTCCAGAGAAAGTTATTAGCACACTATAGACGAACGTTCTCAGGATCATACTTTGGAAAATGCTGGCCAAGTTACAGTGATGAGATGGCAGATATCATCTATAGTATAAAAGGCCCACCAAGGATGTGTTTCCAGCTCTGTCCGTGGTGCCACAGTGCCCTAACTGGTAACGGCCCTGAGACAAGCCTCTCTATACTCTACAGACGCGAGAACTCCTTCTCTGTTTGTCTGGTATAACATATGTGGTAGTCTGCTGGGGCTGCCGTAGCAAACTACCCCAGCCTGGTGGCCTAAACAGAAGTCGGTTACTTCTCACAGTTCCGGAGGTTAGAAGCCGAGATCAAGGTGTGGCAGGTGGCTTTCTCCCGGGGCTTCTCTCCTGGGCTTCTGGCTGCGTCCTTGCCTGCAGCTGTGCGGCGACGTCCCCGAAGGCCCATCAGGAGCAGAGCTGACTGTCCCAATTCCCAGGGCGGGCCCCCATTACACAATGCCGTCCCCCCAGATCGCTCCCAATGCTAGGCTAGATGTTGGAGTGGTGTGTGGACACTCAATAACCAAGATAAACAACATTTTAATGCAACATTTTTAAAACTCAAAATTATTTTTAAAAACACGATGAACAAAATATCAAAATTTTAAATAAATACAAGGTCTGATTCTGCACACACGGGACCCTGTCTCACTCAACTCATGACTCCCAGGTCTGGTTCTAATAAAACTTTATTTGAAAAGGAGGTGGGTGGCCCATAGGTCATAGCTTGTCAATTTCATTTTTTTTAAATAAAAATGTTATTTATCTTGATAATTGTGCTTTTTTGGTGCCCCCTTAAATAATGTGTCTGTGATGCGTGCCTCACTCCAGTCCCGGCCCTGCTGTAGACAAGTCAAGACCTAGTAACTGTACACTGTAAATATCTGCAACTGATTTTGCATCAATTACATCTCTATGAAGCTGTTAAAAATAAGAACGTCCAGATACAAAGCTGCTTTCACTGCCATCACTCATTGATCTACTCACGGGGCAAGATTTTCCTGGCTTGTACTAGAGGACAACGGGCCATCTCGATTTCTCTGTTTTGTCTGTAAAGGTGTAGGCTGTGGCACAAGAAAGGGATTCGTGATTATCTTCTGACAAAGTGGCTGAGTACTAGCTGGAATGAGGCTTCTCTCTGTGAGTGACAGAGGAGTAGGAGAAGCTTGAGCAAGGTGAAGTTTCTTTCCCTTTCCCTCCTCTTTCTGGGCCACAGCTTTCATTCTTTGGTGCAAGTGGGTGCCCTCTGAGCTCCTGCAACAAAGTAAGGAAAAGCTAAGGAAAGGCTGACGGGCACATCCAGCCCTCCGTCCCTCTGTGCAGCGTGGGGATTCCCTGCCACTGGCACTGCGCCCACAGACTCCAGCCGCAGGCACCCGGAGCGGGCTTGCAGGGCACTGGGGAGTTCTGGGCCAAGTCAGGTGGAAACATTTTATCATCACAGAGTCCGACTCACCCTCCTCCTCTCTAACCTGAGGGCACTTAATATCAGGCATTTTAGTTCAATCGGAGACAAAAGTGGGTATAGGTGGGGGCCGGTGAAGGAGAGGGGGCACAGTCATAAAATCACAGCTGACTGAAATGGGTATTTCAAAGAGCAGCAGTTGCACTGGACGGCCAAACACCTGTTCTAAGGTACACATTCATATAGTCCAACCTTCTGCTGCTTTGCATGTTCATCAGCTAAAGCCATGTGTTTAGAGCAAGCTCTCGCATCCTCACATAATCATAGTTCCTATGAAATCAAGTGAAATCTTTTGAAACAATGGCAGCGTGATTTATCTGCTGCCTAAATTCTAGTAAGAGCAAGTAGATCTATGCTGTGATTTAAAGAGAATAATTTATAGGAAGATCGAGAAAGTTAGAAACCAGGATCGTGAAAATGAGCGTCAATGACCAGGGCAATTCACATTACAGACTTTTGTTTCTGCTGCTACTTCTATCATGATACCTGTTTACATGAAAGGAATGATTAAGGAACAGGAGGTGAACGTCACAAAGCTCAGCCTGCTGTTCTCCCGACCTCTTCCCATGGTGACATTCTACACCCCCTTCGCGGGCTGCGAGCCCTCTGACAGCCCGTCACACAGCACAGACCGGGGAGAGCGTAGGTAACCGCGGCCCCTTTCCCAGCACGGCCAGGCAAGTGGAGGCCGGTACAGGAGTCCTGACGGGACAGGCACACGAGGGGCAGCACGAGTGGGAGCTTTCAGCATGCAGGGGTCCCAGCGTCGGCTGGGTTATTAACTCGGACTTGTAACCAACCTAGAACATGATTCAGTGAGGAAAATAAAGTCTTCACTGGCCAGGAGGAGGGATGCTTTTACCTCCATGTGTGAAGGAATTCAATAGTTTTTAGTTACAGCTAATTTACTGGCCGGTTATTCATTGCCCGAGGACAGAACAGAACAAGACGAACCTGACTAAATATATGCATTTATTAGTCTTTGTGGTAAGTGGAATGTCTCCCCAAAGATGTCCATGGTCTGTCCCCCCAAACATGTGAATATGTCATCTCACGTGGCCAAAGGGACTTCACAAAGGTGATGAAGGGTAAAGGCCCTGCGATGGGGAGATGATTTTGCACTGGGTCAGAGAAGTGTGACATCAGAGGGCTGGACCCGTGCTGCTAACTTGGAGGATGGGGAAGGGCCAGGAGACGCAGGTGGCTCTAGAAGCCGGAAAAGGCCAGGAAACGGGGCTCCTGGGAGTTTCCCAAAGGAAGCAGCCCTGGACCTTAGCCCAGTGACACCCACGTTGGACTCCAAAGCTACAGAACTGCCAATAATATATTTGTGTTGTATTAAGCCACTAAGTTTGTGGTAATTTGTTAAAATAGTGATAGATACGTAAATAATACAAATATAAGCTATATATTATATAATCTATAGATAGAGCTATGATAAATATAAGCAACAGAAATGGAAAAAATATTGACTACATATCTTGTACAATGCCATGGTTGATCCCAAATAAATACAAAATATGGCCTTGAGACAGTAAGTAGCTCATCTTGCTAAGGGGATTAAGGCTTCCCAGCACGAAATAATTAAAGACGGTACAAATTATTACGTAGCTAGGTGCTCACTTGTGTGGTTCAGAGAAAACACGGTAAGACCAGAGTGAGATGGGTTTGAATGCCGGGGTCAGCCTGGGGGCCAGGTAAGGCTTCCCCTCCAGGGGTACGTGAGTGCTCCATGGGGCACGTGACAAAGTCCTCCATGATAACATGGCCATGGAGAGCTGGTACTAAAAGGAGATTCCGGTTTCTCATGTCTTTGCCAGCCTTTCAGGTTACAGACGAAGAGCATTTTTATCTCAAAACAGACACCTTGTTTTGACTGAAGGTGGGAGTAGAGTCCGTGACCTTGTTTGGACTTAGCAGGAAGTGGCATCGTGGTCAGTCAGAGATGTGTGCTAGGGTCGCAGGAAAGGGGACAGCTGTCCACGCCGAGCTCGGCCATTACCAGGGCTCATACCCAGCCAGTGGGCAGGCTGTGGAGCAGCACTGACCTGTGTCAGCTATTTGGGAAAACAAAACGTGGCTCCCTAAAGCCTCAGCACTGGCTTCTCCCCGGGGCCCGACCCGCGCCTCATCCAGCAGCTGTAGGACTGACTGACGCGTGCTGCAGTGATCACAGTGCTTCTTAGGTATTTTGAATATTATTCTGCATATTAAATGAAAATAGAGTGATATACTAAATGAGTTTTCAAAGTCTGTTTGAATCGTATGTATATTCAGTACCTAGAACAAATATATTCACACACACACACACACACACACACACGGTTCAAAGAATATACTGATCTATGTTTCTAGATGTAATTTCTTTGGAATCCAATGGAGAAGTAGCTGTATTAAATTTACTTCTCAGGAAAAGCCAATTAATCCGCAGCGTGACACGTTCCTGGTACAAGCAGTCTACAAATGCTTAGTGATGACCTCACAGCAGTGGCAGGAGTCGACAGGTGCAGCCCATTGAGCTGTCTTGGGCCAAAGAGCCATTTCTTGGCATACTTTGAAAAAATTCTAAACATGGCATTTTCCATGGAGAAAGCAATGAGAATGGAATGTCTTTTCTGTTACCACCATCTGTGGAAAGAATCCAGGATTTCTTACAAAGACATGTTTGTTGTGGTTGCCAGACCAACAGCAGCATGTGGGGGATAGAAAGCAGACTGTTTGAACTGTCCCACACCCCAGAAGATTTGGAAACCATTCCCATCAGCCGTGGAGCTGGGTGTGACTGTATGTTAGCCCCGACCACACAAAGCGCTCAGCACAGGAAACTACAGCACGCCAGCTCCGGCTGCTGCTGGAGCTTTGTGAGTCATGGCTGATGGGCTGGAGTAGCCAAAACTTGCCATTTTCTATGGAAAGTGGACAGGTTGCCAGAGGCCTACTTCACTTTCCAAGAATGATTTGCTCTCTGTCTCCCAAGCCTATGCAGAATCTACCTTGCGAGGTAACATGTTCACTTTTGGAGGTGATGGATATGTTTATGACATAGCTTCTGATGATAGTTTCACAGGTATTCTCCGGAGCTTATCTCCGAACTTATTATGTTGTACATATTAAATATGTACAGCTTTTTGTGTTCATCATGCTTCAATAAAGTGGTTTTAAAAAAGAAAGACATAAAAAATGGAAGAATAGACCATGAAAAAATTCATCAAGTTATTTTGTACAATTCAAGAAACTGATTCTAAAGTTGATATGAAGAGGCAAAAGACTCAGAATAACCAGCACAACATTGAAAGAGACGAACAAAGTTGGAGGACTGACCCTATTTGACATCAAGACTTATTATAAAGCTACAGTAACCAAGAGACAGTGTAGTGCTGACAAAAGAATACACAAATAGATCATGGAAATTGGATAGACGGTCCAGAAATAGATGCACATAAATAGAGTGAACTGATCTTTGACAAAGGAGCAAAGGCAATACAATGGAGCAAAGACAGTCTTTTCAACAAATGCTGCTGGAACAACTGGGCAACCACGTGCAGAAAATGAATCTAGAGTCAGACCTCACACCCTTCACAACAATGAACTCAAAACGGAGCATAGACCTAAACGTAAAATGCAAAACTATAAAATTCCCAAGGCAACAAAGGAGAAAATCTAGGTGACGTTGCATGTGGCAATGGCTTTTTACATACAACACCAAAAGCACAATTGGTGAAAGAAAGAATTGGTAAATTCTTTAAAATTCATTAAAATTAAAAACTTCTGCTATATGAAACACTGTTTATTCACAAATGAAAAAGACAAGCCAAAAACTGGGAGAAAATATTTGCAAATGACATATCTGATAAATGACAGGTATCCTAAATATACAAAGAACACTTAAAATTCAATAATAAGAAAATGACAACTGATTACAAAATGGGCAAAAAATACCACTCTAAAATATAAAGTATTTTTAAAAAAGACTGTCAGAATCTTGAATTCATTTAAAGAAAGGGAGAGTAATAGAGAAGGAATAAAGGTAAAATAAATTTATTTTTATTACTCAATTGATCTAAAAGATAACTGTCTACAGCAATAACAGTAGCAATGTATTAGGTGATTATAGCATATGGGTAAGTGACAATTACAGCATTGTCACAGGGATAAGAGGAAGGAAATGGAAATACTCTATTATAAGTCACATATAGTACAAGTGAAGTAATACCATGTTATTTAAAAGTGGATTTAGATTACATAAAAATGTGTAATTTAAACTCTAAGGTGACTGCTAACACTTTTTTAAAAAGAAGTATAATCGATACATTCAGAGGGGACACAAGTGGAATCATGTAAAAATGTTCAATTAAAACTACAGAAGGCAGAAAACAAGTGGAGAAAAAAAGAAAGAATACATTCCATAAATACAACACAGTTACAAACATGGTAGACAGTAATTCAATTGTATAACAATACCCACTTTAAATGTGAACGCTCTATACATAATAATTTTAAAAGACTGTCAAAGTGAATTAAAAAAAAAATCACACCCAACTATATGTTGTCTACATGAATCTCAGTAAATAAAAAGATTCATATAGCATAAAATAAAAGATATGAGGACAATGTGCCATACTAACACTAATAGAAAGAAAGCCAAAGTAGCTCTACTAACCTCCGACATAGCAGACTTCAGAACAGGAACATTGTCAGGTGTAAAGAGTGGCGTCGCACAGTGATAACGGGGCCGATTCTCGGGGAAGACCTAACAAACTCAACCGTGTATTCATCTAACAAAAGAGCATCAAAATAAATGACATAAAAATGGATGAACTTAAAGGAAAAGCAAAGCCACTATTACAGTTAGAAACTTCAACATCCCTCTCTGTTATTAATAGGTAAAGGAGGGGGAAAATCATGGATGGTGAATACATGACACTCTGTATTTGTCCAAACTCATAGTATTTCACAGCAGAATGAGTAAACCTTAATGTATACAGAGCTTAAAAATCATTTACAGGTCAGAGGACCCCAGAATAGAATGCTATGACAAAATAAAAATGTAACAGTATTACAAATAGATGAAACGACCTCATTGAAGAGAATGGGGGAGAGTTGTTGACCTAAGTGACGTGTAAATGAATGGAATCTGTAGGCCTAACTAAAGGCCCGAGGAGCTGTACATAAGCCTGTCCTCTAGCTGATAAAGTTGTTTCCTACAGGGACACGGGTTAGCAAATCTGACCCCACCATGCCTGAGCACTGGAACTGAGAAACGTTGTGAATGGACGACAGATGGTGGGAGCCAGGTTTCTCCCTGTTGGAAGGGAGGTTCCAGACATGCAAGTGGAGAAGGCTTGAATGGTCAGAGTGGTGATGGACAACCGTCGGAGACACCAGCAGGCCTCACGTTTTAACTTAATGTAGCTGCACATGGGGACATCAGTATAAACGTTTACAGGTATGTGCATGGCACCGTACATGCACAGATTTCTTTGCAGCCAGCTGGAAGGGCCCAGAAGGAACGACATCCTCGTAGCAATGGGCACACCTAGTCCCCAGATGTGGGCTCCTGGTACCATTCTCTAATGAAAGGAACCAGGGCTCCTTGCAGAAATGGTCGATTCTAGGGCTGGGCCAGAAAATACATAAGATAAACTTGGATGTCTTATCGTGCCGGAAAGTAAGGGAAAAAATCCCTTACTTTCCCTTACTTACCAAGGAAAAAAATCCCCAAATGACGAGGGGATGTCAAAGGACCACAGCAGCCAACTGAAGGAATCCGCAGGGACCAAAGCTGGAACAATCTAAGCATTAAATCAGTAAAAGTGTATTGTAAACTAAACCATAAAGCACATATCCCCAAGTCCATACTGATTTACATAATTGATGAAACACATAACAATGAGGGAGAACAGACGAGCCTCCCGTGCATTAGAATTGGAAGTAAGGGCTGTATCCTTCTGAGAGCAGAACACAGAGCAAGCTCATAGCACAGAGACCTAGTAACAATGCCTCATGGGGTCATACAGGTGACACCAACTGAAAGGTCACATTGACGGTGTGGATGGACGCATGGTGTCATGCGGCGAGAATAGCCCTTCCCTCCGTCGTCTTCTTTCCCAGCCTAGAACCACAGCCTTGTCACAAGAGGAGCATCAGACAATCCTCAAAAGAGAAAAATTCTACAAAATATCCGACCAGGACTCCTCAAAGCTGCCAATGTCATCATAAACAAGAAAAGTTTGGGCAACTGTCACAGCCAAGAGGAACCTAAGGAGATGTGATGACGAAATAAAATTTGGCTTCCTGGATGTATCCCTAGAATACAAAATACCACCAGTTGAAGTTAAGAAAATCTAACGAAAGCACGCGCTTTAGGTAATAATTACGTATCAATCAGTTATTAATTGTGACAAATGTACCATACAAACGTAAGATGATACTAACAGGGTAAGAATGTATACTCTCTTCACTTTTCTGTAAATCTCAATCTCTTCTAAACCAAAATGTTTATTAAAAAATTTAAATCTCTGCATAAAATAACTAGAATATCTGTTTAGTTCTATAAGGGACCTTCTGCACCAATGACGTTAAGAGCCTCATGTCACAACACGGGAAACTGACCCCCGGACGCAGTGATTGTCACACAGCCTAGGACCCTCGGCTACACTGCCGAGTTTTACCAGTATCCCTGCTCTCACTGAGACGTTTCTTTCTTTGTTTCCTTCTTCCTTTCTTCCTTTCTTTCTTTTTTATTATTGGTACGGTTACACAATGGAGTTTTATTCGGCTATAAAGAAGGAAATCTTACCATTTGCAACAATGTGGATGGACCTAGAGAACATTATGCTAAGTGAAATAAGTCAGGCAGAGAAAGACAAATACCATGTGATCTCACTTATATGTGAAAACAAATTTCTTAATTTCCTAAATTTCTTCTAAATTCAAAGTGTGAAACACATTAAGACTAATAATTATGTAAGAAGTTCCTACCATGTTTAATAAGTCCTTTTAATATAACATGTTAATTCAAATTTTTCCTAACATATGTTTTGTCACATGCGTTGGGCTCCAGGAAAGCCATCAGTGCTTACAAATCATGAGCTCAGTGTTACTCCCGGGACAGACTGTTTATTCAGAGTAACTGTAAGTCATGCCGCCCCGAGTCCGTCTGCTCCAGGAATAACTTTGCAAGGCAAGCCAAACTTTGAGAAGAGACTTCTGACTAAAGAAAAGATAGCCTGTGCTTTTTATTTTCCTGCCTAAAAGACAAAGAGTTCTCCCAGGGAACTGGAAGCCAGAAGGGGTTCCATGACCTCCTTGCAGTAGTTCACTGTCAGCAGCATAATGCCTTGTTAGTTCCTTTAGTTTACAGATCGAAGTCTTGTGTGCCCCAATCATACTGAGCTCACGGAACGTGATTTGATGACACACCACAAAGTCGTGTGCGTTAGAACCCCCGGAATGAAAAACATCTTTACTGAGGGCCTCGCAGGAGAGCAGGGGCCTGGCCTTCGCTTCTTTCGATACTTTTTTTGTCAATGCCTATGTTCACTTCTTCTTTTCAATATTTGAAAAGTTTAGCTTCCAGAAACAAAGTGATAGAATGACTGCTACCCCTTCAGCCCTATAGAAATATTAACTAGCTTTTGCTCAGTTAGCCTGCAATAAATAATTCAATATCGCTTCATCATTTTCATCCATCTGTTCCATATGGTAAAGTGACCTTCCCAGCCATCCCTCTCTCCAGAAAAGAAACCACGAAGAGAAAAATTCAGCAAGTCCCACAAGGGTAAATAATAAAGGCAGCAAATTATTATTAAGCCTCATGAACATTGTGTTTAACAATGTTTCTGTGTTTTGAATCTAAATGACAGAGTGCTGTGGGGGCAAATAGTGACAAAACAAAACAAAAATGTTATCTGTAAAACCTTTAAAAGAGAAAATTTGTAAAGGGGCTTCAGCTTCTGTGTTTCTCACCATCACACTGACTCTGAAAATTGCCAGCCTGCTAGGTGACAGAAGTAAAAGAGTGCAGCCATGGGGACACATGCCAGAAAGTCTTCTCTTTTCTCCCAAAGCCAAAGTAAATCAACAGCTGACGATACAAAACAGCCTTCTTTTTCCCATTACTCCCTAAAGTAAAGTTTCCCAGACTAGAACCTGGTTGACTAGCTTGTTATTTAAGCCCAAATCATTCAATCATATGTTCTGTGATTGTGTGTGTGTGTGTGTGTGTGTGTGTGTGTGTGTGTGTGAGTTGGCAATTTAGGGAAAAGTTTTAGTTTAACCCTGAAAATTCACTAGAATTCAAACATGTGAAAATGGTAACAGAAAGACATTTCTGGCCACTTAATAGTGCATGGAGGAATGGGTGCAAAAATAACATATATGAAAAATATTAAGGAATTCAAATTTTCCAAGAGGGTAGAAATTAAATAGAACGATGGACAGCAGATCTGGGAAAGCAATTCTGGGTCAGATCATTTAGGATTTTCCGTTTCTAACCAATGAAATTAAGCACTGTTCTGTGGGCCCTGAGCAGCTGAGATGCTCGCAGAACGAAGTTGTGAGCTGACCCAGCCAGCATAGGACGACAGCTCTGCCGCAGAGGGCAGTGCAGGGGAGACCGCACTGAGTGCACGGTACGGTGGGTTTCCAGTTGGCAGTAAAAGGAAAATAATAACGGGCAGACACTTGACTGGAACACCAGAGGAAGATGTTGTCAACTCATATTTGGGGTGGAAGACATGAGGTCACTACAGCCCCAAGTGGATGTAAATTGGAAAGCATCACCGTCCGATGCAGAGGAGAGGACACCATCACGAGAGACAGCACGAGTCCTCCCTCTCACAGGGAGTCACAGCAGGCAGGTCCTGTGTGAGGACACTCACCATCTTGGCAATGCCTCTGATCCCCCCCCACCCCCGCTCTTGGGACTCTCTGGGATGCAGGGGGCTGAGACTGACTCAGCACCACCTTAATGGTCTGCTAAATGTGGACCCAATCCCCATTTCCTGTCCAGAAATCTGAGCGCCAGCAGCCCAAGAGAAAATTCTCATGTGACAACCATGTGTCACCAACAGATAGTGTCTTGGTCAGAGACAGTCCGATGTCACACCCAGACTGTCCTGAGTCCCGAGGCTGACGTGTCACTGGAGAACATGTCAGCTGGGCTTCCTCCACCACAGAGGTCAGACTGCACGTCTTAGGAGTTCAAAATGAACATTCCAAACAACTGAACTTCCCTTTACTTCCCATGTTTCCTGCATAACCTCCCCAAAACTTACTTCTTTTGAAGAACGTGAAAATCCAGTTATACTATTTGATTCCAATCATTATTGCTATCTGCTGATTTTCAGCAAACTCTTCCTCTCCCTTAATAATTTCAGTGCTTAGTACAGTGGGTATAAGTTTATATCCAGGAAATCATAGATGCAAAAACATAACATGTTTTATTTTCCTAACTGAATGTCGTTTCCATTTTTTAATCCTCTTTCCACCTGAAACCACAAAATGCATCCATGTCACCATAATAATGACGAAACACTCAGGCGGTGTTGCTGTTTATCTCCTACTCGATTTTAGTCCCTGTGCCAATCACAAAACAATGAAGGACTCCGCCTTACGCCACTGCCGTCTGCCTTATAAATTAAATCCTACTGTCGCTCTTCACTGCCCTTCCTCCATCACTTGCATCCCAAGTGAAGTCACATTATCTTTAACACAGAACACGAGGAGCTAGGAGGCGGGCACTTTTTCTGGTTTGCTCACTGTTCACAGCGTAGAAAATGCCTAATGTCGGGTGACTGCTCGGTAATGACTGTGTGTCATCCCCCTGGACTGTAAGATCCACAGCGCACACGTGGAGGGCGACTACGCTCCACGGTGGGACGCCACGGTGGGACAGTGCCCCTTCCATCCTCCCAGCAACTGCTCCACACACACTAGACACCCCAGCCTGTCGCACCGCACAACCCCTCCGACACGCCAAGCTCTTTCTGTGCTGCATTCTTTCTCCACTAATCTCCAACTAAAGCCTAGTCAGTCCTTTACGGTCCTGCTCAAAGTGGGCTCAAAGCTGTTTCATCAAACACAAATCCATCAAATGTTTAATTCTCCTAACAAAGTAGTTAAAAATTCATTTTGGAATAATAGAAAACATTTTCTATGCAACAGGTGAATGTCACCCTTTGAGATTTTTGCACATGTATTTGTATCTTGCATGCTTTTGAATATTTCAAAATTTCTTACTCAATTTACCTAAAGAATCTCAGCCCTGATTCTATATTAACTGTTATTCAGTTTAAGGGGTCACAATAACCCGTTAAGTTGTGTTCTACTTTTACTTATTTAAACATCTTTTTTGAATATTTTTTAACATTTTCACAAAATTTTAACCAAGATCCAAATTAATATTGTGTATTTAATAAGTATTAATAAAAGTTATACTTCAGACCAGACTCATCAAATTATCCCTTTTGTGCATCCCTAAGTAATCTAAATGACTCTTGGGCAATCATAATTTCATTTACATTTAATGAATGATAATAACAAAAAGTTACATTAGACAATTCGGGATATTTCAGAAATACTTTGTTACATTGAACAGATATTTATATCTGACTATATAAAGATATAAATATAGGTATATGGATACATTTACTACAGTATAACCTACAAATCCTATAATATTTATGCATTTCAGTATATTTTTATATAATCTGTAACATATATATTAAAGAAAATTTAGAAAATAAAAGTGAAATGAAAAATAATAAATATAGATACACCAACCATGGAATCACTCATAACTTTTAGTTATTTTCTTCGAGTTGTTTTTCTACGCAAGGGTGTTTTTCTCCACATAATTCAAATCAGTCTATACACATATACATAGCTCTATATCATGCTTTTTCACTTATAGCATTTTTATGATTTGCACATTTTTATGACTTCCTTAAATATGAGTTTTAGTGGCAGTGTCATAATTTAATACCTATAAAAATTCATACTGAGTGGACGAACTAAGAGATGCTCACTAAGTGAGGTTGAAAGGCTGGCAGATTTGCCATCTTTTCCAAGGCCCATTCTTTATTTTCATTAGATTTCCTTCTGACCTGTAGGGGTACCTAGCCCCCCAGATGTACCAGTCATGCGTAGGGAACATGATATTTACCAGGAAATGACTGGAAGGCACACGGATAACAACACAGCAGTTTGGGGTCACATGTGGCTTAAGTTGAGGCATTGCTGACATCAGACACTTGAGTGCAAGTGATGATTATACACAGCTCCAGAGTAAGTTAAAAAGCATGACTAAGTAAAGCATGTGACGTGACGGTGTGGGGAGAAAGGGGTTATTCAGAAAGCTCTCGAGATCCCTCTGAATCCACTGAAAGGAAAGGAATGATGCAAAGGCTGAGAAGACACACTCCTTTCAGTATATGGACTTGTCTGGACACAGTCTGATTTGTGGGCCCTCAGTTTCACATGTTCTTTATGGACTCACGTCTTGAGTCATACTTAGTTTACCCAAGAAACCCTTCTGACCTTATTTAGAAATAGGGCAATATTAGCTAGCACTCAAAGTTACGAGCTCTCAGAGAACAAAGGATGCCAAACATAACACATTCTTCTACCAATTCACACCTGAATCAAATATTTAGTTCCAATGTTTGCTTATAAATGTTTTATTTACATTAGATATTTACACTGCTTTTCTTCTATGGTTTTCTAAGAGACATTGCCAAGAGGTTAAGAAGGTAAATAATACGCAATTGTTTAAATAAAACAATCTTTGCCAGACCACATTCCTTGGTAAAACTACAAACTTAAAATTTTGCCAGAGAATAGAGGTTCTTGTTATTCAATATTTAAGCTGGGAGGTCCGTGTTAGTCAATAGTTAAGCCACAGCAATGTTTCGAAAACCATTGAAATCTTCACAACCCACTTTTTATTCCAGCTCCACATCCAAGGAAATATTTACGGTAGAAGATACAAATTACCAAACCAAGAAGAGCTCCTGAAGCACCAGGGACCCCTCCCACTACAAAGACCTGCTCTTCTGGCCTACATTGCAAGTGAGGGCTAAACGCCTCCTCCACAGGAGCAGGAGGCCTGCACAGCACTGCCCCGCAACAAACACGTGAGCTTCATTTGGACTTCAGTTTTTGTAGCTGTCAGTGCAGCATGTTTTCATAACAAAATGTAGTTGCTAAAGTTTCGACATTTATGGAGGAGTGTGCAAAAGGACATAGAAGCAAAACAGCACAGCAGGGGAAACACAGTGCGGGTGAGTTTGTTTTTTCTCTATTTGATTTATGTATATAAAGACATAGACAGACAGATAGACGGATGGATGTAAAACACCACAAGTTAAACCCTGGACAGATAGAAGACAGACATACCTATGCTCAAGTGAAGATTGTGAGTGAAACTCTGCCTGGAGCAGATCAGCTCCTTCTAGACCAAGAGAGCCCAGGAAAGGTCCACACATATATATGGATAGAGTATATGTGACAAAAATGACACCACAGGGAAAGGGAGAAATATTCAGTAATCTGTTCTGAGAGAACAGTTAACCAAAAGGAACAAGAAATTAAACCTCAACCTTACAACAAATATGAAAATTAATTCGAGATAGATTAAAGCCTAAAACATAAAAGGCAAAACTGTAAACTTTTTAGAAACATTTTTTAAAATCCTTTTGAAAAAAAATCCACATAAAGGATTATTTTTCTCCAAGAGAACACAAAAAAATGCTACCTATTACATTTTTAATAAATTTGCTTAAATCAAAATTAAGAACTTCTATTTAATAAAAGGTATCCTTCTCTCCTCCCTCAAAAAATTACAAGCTACAAATTGTATTTGTAATACGTATAACTGGCTAATGTTTCATAAACCAGTATAAAGAAAATGCTCAAATGAGTTTCTTAAAAAGACCAAAAAATCGAATAAAAGAATGAGTAAAAGACATGAATGGGCATTTCACAGAAAAAAAAAAGCCCAAATGATTAATAAATATATGAAAATATATTCAACTGCAAATTTGTAAAACTGGAAATGTAAATTCATTCCAAAATTATTTATGTTACTAGACCAGAACAAAATTACTCTGAGAATCCTGCACCTGGGAGAGTTTGCAGATGAACAGGAACTCCCATACCCTGAGGTGGTGGGAAAAAAATGACACAGCCATTCTGGGAAACAGTTGGACATTATCTTGTAATATGTTTCACATACCCTGTAACCCACCAATTCGACTCCTCAGGAAAGTCTGGCCAATGTGTATCAAAGGACAAACACAGACACAGAAGCCATGGTGCCACTGCCCGTTACAGAAAAATACCGAAAGCAACACCAGTGTCTAAGGATAGGAGAATGGATGATAAGTCGTGATATTCACAGAGCTGAGTATCACAGAGCAACTAAAAGAATCAACGAGAGCCCCATGCAATAAAATGGATGACATCAGAAACATACTTTTGAATAGAAAAAAGCAAGTCAAAAAAGGTAGTGCATAGTATGATACCATTTTTATGAAGCTAAAACACAAATAAAACTAAACAATATATTGGTAGGAGATGGATACACATGTGATGCGACAATGTTAACAGTCAGAAAGCAATAAACTCAAATATCAGAACTCTGGTGATTATTCAGTGGGTGGGAGGGGATAGAGGAAGATGCAATAGTGGAGAAGCCATGTATGTGTATGTAACGTTCAGTCTTTATTTGTCCAAAACTATATAATGGTGCAAAATTGGACCAACCAGCTGTCATAGTCTAACCAGGAATGGCCATCATGGAAGTGCTTACACAGGGGTCCACCAGCGTTTGCGGTGGGGAAGGTTCTTCGGAGTTGTGAGTCCTCGTTTTCCTCAGATGCAGCATGAATCTTGGCAATCCGCGAGGGCTTCCTGGACCATGGGCAAGGAAGGCACAGGACTCACCGCTGCTGGGGAACCTGGATGCTTCCAGAACCGAGTCCTCGGCAGAGCTTCACTGACAGCACATCCGATCTGAGGTTGCCCTGTGTAATTTCACAGGATGATAGCCTCATTTTGCCGATGATTTTCTCATTGAATTAATGATGGTGAATTTGGTTATAAACTGGTATTTCTATTTAGATGTACTACATGCAAAGGTGTTATATATAGCTGGCTCTATTTATTATATCAATTGTTATATTTTTTCAATTAGTTGAAGCATAATAAGAATTACAATTTTATTTTCTGATTAGAAATCTCAGGCCAAATTAATTTGAAACTCATGAAATTGATTAAATAGGACAAGTCAGCACTTCCTGTCTTTTTTGCTCATTCTTCATCTGGGAGTTCATGCACCTGGTTGCATAATACCACGTTTTTAGCACAATTTAAGTATCTCTTATATTTTTTTCTTTCTGAGAACACTCAGCCAAGGATCCATGACTTTTATTCTTGGAGTTTCCCTTGGGGTCCATTAAAATTCCCTAAGTACGGCTTCCCAGTTCTCCCTTTTGCTTTCTCAGTCAGGCTGGTCTGCACGTCCCCACTCATCTCAGGCTGTGGTCCTCAGCGATGAGTTCTTCTTCCTTGCAAATTGCCTGCTGGTCATCTTCTGCACGGACCTGCTCAGGGGCCCCGGGGGCATGGAGCCAGGAACCGCAGTAGCAGAGGCTTAAGGAACACGCCTGCATACTTCAAGGCAAGACAGAGCACAGGCCCTGAATACTGAGCTCGGCCCCTTCAGAGCACCAGCACTCCTGGGCCGACCTGAGGTCAGCCCCCCAGCGGAAGACACAGGAGGGGCAGACGCCGGGCCACGCGTGGCACTGCGGGTGGGTGTGGAAGCCGAGCAGAGACCTGGATGGAGAGCAGACGCTGCCCAGACCAATTCTGATGCGCTCGCCCCAGAAGGGTCGCTCACTAACAGGCATGGGCGGCTGGGTGAACCCGCATCTTTGGGATTCATGCCAAAGGTCCCAAAGGTGACAGCAATGAGGGCCGTCTGCCACGAGCAAAACAGTTCATTACCTCTAGTCATGGCCAGAGGCCACAGAGAACAGCAGAAACAGTAAGAACAGCAGCAAGTTAGCAGAATTAGTGCATCCGACATAGTAAGTGGCTGGTGAGAAGTCGCAAGACCAGACTTCTGAGAACCCCAATCTTTCAGTTCTTTGGTTGACTTCTGCTGCCTTTTCCCAGCTCACAGAGTATAAAAATGTAAGCCCCAAATGCTCTTTACCCAAGATACCGATAGGCTATTTAAAACCCTTTGGCCTATGAATTAATTTCATTTCCGTTTAAACGGCCTTTCTCTGAGCTCCCTCTGGACTGACAGCCCCCTCAGCCAAATTCTTACCCTGATCGCAATGCCAGTGTCTGCTTGGCGTGTCTTCATGGGAACCTAATCTCCGTGGACAGAGTAACGCATTTCTGCTGCCTACTGAAGTCTCTCTCCAGTTAATGAAGTTCCTGGGACACAGTATTTGCTTAGGAAATATTTTTGCATGGATGAATAAGTGAAAGCATTCTAAAGATACTTCTACTTAAACATAAGCATGGTGACATCAATCACAATTTGTGTCTACATCGTAGGTCATACAGATTTTTGAAGCTATCTCCATCAAACACACATAATACCATATACTCAATTTATCCAAATATTTGCTATCTCCACACTTGTCACTCTGGGATCCCTCACACATCAAAGTCTATAGAAGACGCCCTTGGATTTATGGGTCCCCAGCTGGAGTGTCCCCACAAGGCAGCTGTGATAAATGCAGACCCCCAGCCCCACCTCAGACCATAATGAAAGACCTAGAGTAAAAGAAACCCAGTATTAACAAGCCTGAATCATACTAGGTGTGATCAAAAAATATGGTGAATGTTTACATTTTAAAAATGTATTACAGTCAAAGACACATTTCCATTAATCCCCCTCAAAATACTCTCCCTCACTTCAAACATACTCATCCCATCATTCTTCCCACTTTCTGAAGCAGTTCTGAAAGTCCTCTTTCGTGAGTGTCTTTACATCATCCTCCATCATGACAATGCTCCATATCACATATTGTTTCTGGTATACGGAAATTCCTGTCAAATAAAAACATTACCATGTGTCCTCATCTACCTTTTTCACTGGATCTGACACTGCGCGACTTCTGGCTCTTCCCCAAAGTCAAAATGACCATGAAAGGAAAATGTTTTGAATCGATTCAGAACATCAAGGCAGCCATGACTGCGCAACTGAAGACACTCACGAAAGAAGACTTCCAGAACTACAAGTGGCAAGAACAATGGGATGAGCGTGTCCAAAATGAGGCGGAATATTTTGAGGGGGATTAATGGCAATGTGTCTTTTACTGTAAAAAATTCTTTAAATTTAAATATGCACATTTTGTGATTACACCTCGTATACTATACCAACTTTGAAAAAATAGTAATCTTTTAAAAAGAGTAACTTTTATTAGACATGGTTTTGTTCCTTTTCTAATGATTTTTGAAACAAATCTTCATATAAGATGTGACTAGTTAAGATCCATCAAAACCATGCACTTTTTAAGTGTTTTCCTCTATTCATTTGAATTATTCCAACCATTGTAGAGGACACTCAGCTTGTCGCTCAGCTTTTATCGTAGCTCCAGCTACAGATATGGCCTCTTCTTCTGAAATCACTTCAACACATGTTGTTTATGTAACTCGTTGGAAAGGCATAGTGACACATGAAGTGAGCTATCCTGTTACACACACATGTTCTCATTCCTAAACTTGAGGATAACATACAACCCTGCATCTTCCTAAACACCCAGCTCTGGTGTCTACGCAGAGGTGCACTGACCACTTGTGCTGAGTCTGTATTAGGCAGTACACTGCTCTCTCACTGCAAATGACAAACCCGACGTAAATTAGCTTGTGCAGAAAGTATTCACCCACATAAGAGGAGAGGAAGAGAGGACCTACCCTCAGGCATGGCTGGATCCAAAGATTCCGTCATTATTCCAGAAACTTTTACTATTCCTCTGTCCAACTCGTGTCTCTGCTTTCTTTGCTTGTCTTTACTCTCAATGCTTCCAGTACGGTGGCCAACATGATTTTCGATAAGCCCTTATTTCCACTCTCCCTTTAAAGTGAGTACATAATATTCACATCCACACTTCAACTACTGTTAACTTCTGTTGTGTTAATGCAAAATTTCATGGCTTATGACCACATTGCAGTAAAGAATCCCTTGTAAGTACTTAGTTCTGAGGTGGAACAGCATTAAAATAGATTCATAATAGAACTAAACTCCTAGAAATGTCCTAAACACACAGCATCTTTTGTGTTCTGCAGAGTAATTCTTCCGAAGCAGTACAGTGAGTAACGCCTGTGTTGTGACATTCAAGCTACGTGATGCTGGAGAATGACTCACTCACTTTCCCGCCTGAAATCAATATGCACCTTTCTTTTTCTGCCTGGAAACATTTATATGAGGCTTGTTTAAAATGGAAAGTTTCTATGTGTTGCATCTCTCTGGAAACACGGATTCCCGAGGTCACTCAGAAGGAACGTAATATGCTTTCTGCTGGAACGTTCTCAGATCTTCCTGCTGGGCCCAGCATGCTCTGAGAGACACAGCAACACCTCCTATGCCAGAGCCTGGTGTGCTCTTTCAGCTTTCAAGTCTTCCCCACTGAGAAATGTAGACCATTTTCAGGCTGTTCTGTCCACCCCAACACTGGGCTTATGCACTGGGGCGTCCTCCCTGATTTATTAGTTCCCTAAGTTCTCAGAGTTCCACCTCTGCCTGGAAAACACACACACAAAGTACCTTTGACACAGGGTTGAAAGCCCATATTCGCTGCACGGTCCCCTTCAATTTCTTCCAAGGCGTCTTAGGGCTGCTTGTGAAGATGGAATCTGATATGGTCCTTTACACTAGAATCCTTAGAGAGGAATGCCCAATATATCTATTTTTCTGTGTATATCACCCATTGTGACTCACATGTTAAGTACACATTCAGTAAATCTGAAAAGAAAAAAGGGAGGCAGTGAGGGGGGAGTGAGGGACGCAGGAGGGAGGAGGGAAGAGGAGGGAGAGCGTGGAAGACTGGCCCAGCGCACACTTAGCACCCTGTAAATGTTTAAGTAAGTATAAATGGTTCAGCACAAAGTTCATCTATTTGAAAATGTAAATTATCTTGAGATTAAGCCACTTGAAAAGGATGAGATGAGTATATGAGCAGAAATTATTAAATTCCAAGTTTCGTGTTTGAGATGAATAGTTTAAAAATTAATCAAGGAAAGACAATGAAATCCAAGAAAGTGTATGAAGAAGTAAAAACATAAATTGTGTTTTAAAGGACAGATGAGTGGTGATTTTTAATCACTCTTTATATGACAGGGATGAGAGGTGGGGCTGGGGGGAGAAACGTTAGAACGTTTCTGTGAACAAAGGCCGGGAGGAGAAGTATGCAGAGCACACCCTCCATGGCGTCCTGGCGCCGCCGCCGGCTCTCTCTCCGGCTCTAATACAGAGCTCACCCATCTGGTGGACAGGCGCCATTCCCTGTTCCTTAAGCCGTGAAGTCACAAGCTTAGAAATTACATAGCTTTTTGCCTGCCCCAAACCAACAGTGTCATCAATTACTGTCACCCAGCAATGACACAGTGGCTGCTCTTCAGCTCAGCTGAGAGTGATAATAAACCTCCCACATCTGGAGATGAAGACATGAGAGCAATGATTTATGGAGGGAGGTTCCTGGGCATTTGTTGGAGCATCCACAGTGATGCATTGTGCACTCAATCTTCGGCTGGGAACTGTGGGAAGACATGCGGGGCCACGCATCCGACTGAGCAGAGCAACAAGCCTTTGCTACACATGGACCCGTGGTCCAATTTCTGTGACAACAAGTGGTTCTCTCGCAACAATCCACATGCGGAAAGCAAGGTGAACGGAAGGGAATTAAGTACAATAGAATCTGCCAGGAAGACTGTTCATATGCACAAGTGTATAGAGAATAATAATGAGAGCCTCTAAATCACCTTCGTTAGATCAAAACGACAACACAGAAATCAGGAGACTAGATTTGAACAAAGGTACGAACTTGGAGATACAGTTAATTAGAAGCCTGTAAAATCAACACTCCAAACTCTACTGTCAGAGAAAAAATGAGGGAAAGACATACACTGCTTTAGCACAATTTCTCTGTCTATCATCTATCATCTTTTATCTTTAATTCTGACTTACTCCTTTCTGATGTTGCTTTACTTCTCAAAGATGCCAGCCTTTATAAATCTTTGAGGAAAATTACTAATTGTAATGTTAAAAATTACCTTATTGGTTCTATTTATTTTATATTCACTCTAGATCTTAGTTAAAAGAAATAAATATACAGCTTATTTGATTGAACTTTAGACCAATATAGCTATACTTTTCCACATTTTATTGAAGTATAATACATGTATGTACAGAAAAGTTCAGTTTTGTAAAGTACTCGTAGCCATACAATGAACCTGGACAGAAATCACGAAATGGTCCAAAGTATTCTTCAATGAGTATGTCTTAATTATTCAAAAGATCAAAACGTCCAACCTTCTATCATCTATGATAGTAAACGCATCGGCTCACAAAGCTGCTGAACTTGCATGGAGCCTTCACCACATTTTATCTCAGAATCGTTTCCACTAAATATATTTTTCTTTCAAGTCGCCACAGCAAAATCAGTGAAATCTGTCCTTGTTGAAGCAGAAGAACGTCACAGAACCAAACCCCCAACTGTATCGGTTATATGCGTCTGCGTAACAATGTCACTGTGACTCTGCCGCTGGAGCTGCAGGCTCTATTATCAGAGCATCTGTGGGTCACCAACCCAGGTGGGGTGAAGCCGGGTCCCCTACAAGACAGCAAAGTGTCAGGCAGGGCTCACCTGGGGAGGGTCCGCTGCCAAGCTCAGGAAGCTACTGGTGGCCTTCAGTGTCTTACAGGCACCAGACTGACTGCCTCAGTTTCTTGCTGGCTGTCAGGCTACGGCTGCCCTCAGCTCCTCTCTGTGGGTCCTGGCCACATGGCACCTGAAAACATGGCACCCTGTTCCCTCAGAGCCAGCAAAGAATGAAGTCTCCTAGCAAGACGTGCATTACGATCTGACATAACATACCCATAACATAACATACTCATAACATACTCATCTTTGACAGCCTCTCTGGTCAGAAACAAGTCCTAGTGTTTCTAATTGAGAGAAATTAAAAACTTGAACAAATTTAAAAACTTGAACAATTGAATCCTCCAAGCACGCCTATGGACATGGCTGGGAAAGACTAAACCAACTGTGGGAACTACCAGTTTCCCAAAGTTCAGTGGCTTCAAAAAAAAGCTTAGGTTTTACTTCTACCAAACGTTCATAGTGGGGTAATTAGGAATGTAATCAGAGTTAAAATTTGCTTGACAGCCACACAATACAGAATAATACATCTATCCAAATTCAGGAAATACAGATGTGAAAAATCATCTTTCAAATAAGGTAATTTGTGAATAATTTAATTAAAAATAGACATCATATAAATATTAAACCTCACTTTACATTTTCCAAGTGAGGCAATTTACAAATGATTTTGAGGAACCTGCTTATTGCATAAAATTAGTCAAATACATCATGAACAGTAGCCTTTTGGTAACCAACATTGAGTCATGAAAATCTCCTGAAGGTCTTTTAAGAAAGATGGATGTGAAATAAATAATTGACTTAAAAAAAGAAAGACCTGGTAAAAGAACGGAATTCTTAAAGTGATTACATTCTGTCCTACTGTATGCAACAGGGGGGTGCTGAATGGCCACCAGATTTCATTCAATGTGAAAAGTGTGATTACGTAATTTTTAAAAAATAGTGCAATTAGAATGCACTTCTAGAAATAAATATTGCTTCTCTTACACAAAAAGATGAGGCACATTTCTGTTTGACGTAAAAGAATTATGCTGTCAGTCATTTGTTTGAGTAACTACATCATCATTTTGTTAAGTGACTGCCTGTCTTGGGGCATATTACTCATACAATTTCCAAGCATTGGATAAAATTATTTAAAATAATAAATAATTATAAACTTGACAGAACGCCTCCCTAATATAAATCTGTTCAGGCAATGTCTAAAAATAGTACTTAATACAATTTCTCTAGACAGAGTCATCATATTAAAAAGTTTAAAATAGAAATGATTCTATACATTTTGAAGAAGGAATGCCAAAATAATCAAAGCTATGGAGTTATAATTTACAGGAAATAGCTACATAAAATTTAATGTTTCTGAAAATATTTTAGGTTCTAACTTTATCTTTTAAAGACCTACTTGAAAGTAGTTTATAGTCTGTGATTAATAGCCAGGTAGCGGTGTTCCTGGTTTATTAATTATCACGGTGCCATTTTGTCTTGGCCAAAGTGACTAAAGTTTACAACTCAATCTTTAGTAAAATACCATGTAATGACTAAGGTTTAACAAACGAGCAGCTTTATACAAAATTTGTATGCTAGATTTTTTTTTAATGGGTAAAACCATAGGACTTGATGGGATCTGAAGACAGAAGGGAGAGATTGAACCACAAAATTAGAGGTCATTTGAAGGAGGTTAATCTGGCAAAGATCATGATGAAAAGTATCCATAAAAAGTTGCATATTCACATGTAAAAGAATGAAACCAGGCCCTTACCTTATGCCACTCACAAAAACTAGCTCAAAATGGACTAAAGACTTAAATATAAGACCTGAAACCATGGAACTCCTAGAAGAAAACACGTGGGTCTTGGTAATGGTTTTTTTAGAAATGACAACTAAAGCACAAGCAACAAAATCAAAAATAAACAAGTGGGGCTACATCAGACTGAAAAGCTTCTGCTCAGCAAAGGAAACCATCAACAAAGTGAAAAGACAACCTATGAAATGGAAAAAATATTTGCAAACCATCTCCTGATGGGGGTCAATATCCAAAATACATACAGAACTTAATAGCAAAGAAACAAATAACCCCATTAAAAAGTGGGTGAAAGACCCGAACAGACATGTTTCCAAAGAAGATATCTGAAAGCACAAGTACATGAAAAAATGCTCAACATCACTAACCATCAGGGAAATGGAAATCAAAACCACAATGAGATATCACCTCACACCTGTTAGAATGGCCATCACCAAACAGACAAGAGACAGCAAATGTTGGTATGGATAAGGAGAAAAGGGAAACTTGTGCACTGCTGATGAGAATGAAAATCAGTACAGCCATTGTGGGAAACAATATGTAAGTTCCTCAAAAATTAAAAATAGAACCACCTTATGATCCAGCAATCCCTCTTCTGGGAATGTATTCAAAGGAAATGAAAACACAGACTTGAAAAGATCCGTGCACCCAATGTTGAGTGCAGCATTGTTCACAAGAGCAGAGACGTGGAAACAATCTAGGTGTCCATGGATGGGTGAATGGATACAGAAGTTGTGGTCCATACATACAAGGGAATATTTTTCAGCCATTAAAAATGAGGAAATCCTGCTATTTGTGGCAACACGGATGGACCTAGAAGATATTATGCTGAATGAAATAAGTCAAAGACAATACTACATGATCTCACTTATATGTGGAATTTAAAGCACACACACACACACAGAAGAACAAAACCCCAACTCACAGAAGAAAAGATCAGATTTGTGGTTAAAGGTACAAACTTGCAGTTACGAGGTCAATGGTGCTACAGGTGTGACGCACAGCATGACAACTACGCTAAGCAGCTGTATGACACGCCGACGTTAGGCGAGTAAATCCTGTGTTCTCATCACAAGGGAACTTTCTGGTTTTGCTTTCTCTTTTTATTGTGTCAGTCTGAGAGGATGGACGCCCACAAAACTGTCCTGCAGACACACCGTGCACTCGGCGATTCTGTGCTAACAGATGTGGACACAGCAGACAAGCACAGAGAAAAGAAAATCATAAAATAATCGCCATGACCCAGCTCTCTCACCCCTTTAGTGGAAGAAGGCCAAAACTTGTTGGGGTGTATACTTGGTCTTTAGAAAAAAAATCAGTTGACTTTTTTCAATAAACAGAAGCCCTTTTTATTGTTGGGAGTGGACCCCATATTATCGCACCTGTTATGAAAATGAGATGGTGAAGGAGAAAGGAGAAAAAAAAAAGGAGGAAGTGGAGGAGGGTGAAAAGAAGAAAAAAAAGAATGAAAAAGAAGGTGATGGCAGTTACGGGACTTTTGCAGTGAATGTGCTTTCTTATGAACCAAAGCCAATAAAAATAGTGATTAGGTGTTACTCTTTTTTTAATATATTTTAAAAATAGAAATGAATTGTTTTATACAAATATATGTAACACTCCAAACATGCAAACATAAATGTATTGTTAATAAATTTTACCTATAGTATATCTAATGATCAATAAGTATGTTAGAAAGGGTAGGAAATTTTGAATTACATTAATATTAACTCAAATATTTCATGGCCGCAATTTTATATTTATTTTTCTAAAAATATAGCTGATGTCAAAGACGATGTTTGAGCATATGACTCTGATTAAGCTTACTTCTCTTTCCCAAAAATCATGTAATAAGATTACGTAATCAGCCAGTTCTTCCAGAACAGTTAAGAACATGAAGTCTTCATTCCTAAGTAGCATATTTTGCCGGGAAGTTCTGAAAGATGATTACAGGAGGAACTGATGAAAGAAAGAAGGTGCAGGAATGAAAAAATAGGTGTTCCCTACCTGTTACCTTAAACAGAAATGGGGACCAGAGCTCTTAAGGGGTTGCACATCCCTGGGCAGGCCATGGGGCAGCGTGTAAGAGGGTGTGACCCTAAACTAAGCAGGTGACTTACGGGGAGAAGAGAGAGCTAGGCCCGGACCAGGGTTTGCCCGGAAACATCCTCAGAGGACCTGGGCTACAACTCGCGCCATCATTTCTCTTTCATGAATCTTCATGGTCCTTTGAACACAGAGCACTTACACATCTGTTTTTGTAAAATCGTACACTACTTTGTGACATTTCATAAGCTAGGTTATCACTTAGTATTTGTGTGAATTCGGGGTGCTATTACACCTACCGCATAAGCTTCTTCACAGCAGGACTCGCCTTGGCATCCTGACACATGCCTGGGACACTGGGTCCAATGACGAGCGCCTCGGACCAAACAAATCCTAGCAAACCACTTCAGGTTATCACCCAAGAAGTAAACAAGTCCAAGGAAAAGAGGATAAAAGCAGAACTCCAGACAATGCTGTGAGTGGTCCGACTGGGCGCTCGGCTAAGACCCTCCGTGAGGCTCTGAGTGAGACACTCCGGAACAATCCTCCGGGATGTTTGGGATGTTCGTCTGGGCGCTCCGACAGTCCTCTGCGAGGTGCAAGCCGCGACACTCCGGGACTCTCCCAAGTTCTTCCTTGTAAGATCAGCTGGCCTCAGTCCCGTCGTGGGCCCAGGGTCTCTCCCGGACCAGGGACCTTCTCCACGTCGACTGACTCTGGGACTTGGTTCGTTATTAAATTCTATTCTACTCTGTACAACCTTCTGTGCTGACCAGAGCCCTGGCCTCTGGAGGGACATTGGTTCCCAAATAAAGCTGTGTTACTCACTCCACCTGAACCTGTGTGCCGGGACTTTGTTCCCCACTCGCATCACGAGTACCACGCAGGTACGTAGGGCCCTGCCGAGGGGTTAATGTCCCCTTGGCTTTCAGGAAGAGACAGAAACGTGGCCTCCCAGGTGCTCATGATAGCTAATGATTGTATTCTGCTTGGAATTAACCCTTAAAAATGAGATCACTCTTGACAGAAGCCAAGAGAGAACGAGAGGAGGACTGAGGGCGCTATCTTAGTGAAAGCCTGTGTTAGAGGGGAGGAGAAAGAGAGGTTAGGAGGGAGGAGAACCAGAAGAGGAAAAGTCATCACCGAAAGTAACTGAAGACACTCTTACAAAAGAAGACGGACATCACTTGTCCTCTAAATAGACACAGAAGTGACCATGCAAGCTGCTGACAGGGTTCTCTGATGACCAGGTAGGAGAACCAGGTTTGGTGTGAGACGGAAAAGGAGGCCACTGCAAACGCTGGGAGGTGAACGGGTGACAACGCGGAAAGGAACACCCACCACTTTCTTAAAACGTGGTTTACTTCTTTATACCCGTTGTACCACGGACTATAATCCTTCTGACAAACTCCATTTCTTTTGAACATGACTCCACGCTAATGGCAGGAAATGTATGTAGTTCATGGACAGACGCCACGCACAGCTAATCCATCCTGACACCAACCATGTGTTCCCTACGACCCCGGAGATCTCCTCTCATGAAATTCTGACTTGGAATAATTCCTAATAAGAAGCAAATGCTCCCTCACTGGAACCTTCTGTACCTTTGAAAAGCAACCGAGGAGATTAAACAGAATCTTCCTGCTGCTCCCACGCGGTGGTCACTGCCCGACATGCTCAGGGGGCAGGTGCCCTGTCATTAACCCCAGGATGTCCTTATTTTTAAATATGAGGGACTGAAAGATAATAAGCTCCTTATTTCCACTGAAACTTCACGGCTTCACATGATCAGAAGCTTCAGAGTCTTCAGTTATTTATTTGAAAGAGAAACGACTTTAATAACTGGATATCTGAGGTCTAACTCAAGTAGATACAAGACTCAAGGTCAGCTAATGCAGTCACTGTTTTTTTCCCAAACTAAACACACTTAATGGTTCATTCAAGCACGAAATAATTCCAGGGTTCCTTTTTTTCCTACTGAAATGGATGATAATTCATAACCCCCTCAAGGTCCCTCTGTTTGGATCTTGGTCAGACTAGATTTATTATTTTTCCCATTTATATATAAAGATGTAGACGTAAACTTTCTAAAAAAAAGAAAGCTCTATAGGTTTTATATATTTTAAATGCTAGATTTAGAAATAAATTTTTATCCAAATACCCTTGTTTAAATAAAAAGTAGAGTCTAATCTTTTCTTGTCCTGACCTTTCTGCTCTCTGTCATCCTGGAGCTGGATGGAATCATAATATTTTTAGAACCACAGGAGAGTTCACCATCTGGTTGAGCATTCTTATAATTTTTTATGAAACCTTTTGAGAATTAGATAACATTACGAATACTGATCCCAGAAAACTACATATGTATTTTTTAGAATCTTCTATAGTTCATGACTAGTTTTCAGGAATAGTCCCAAATAAGTGTTAGCAGTTAGTACATGATAAAGGTGGTTCTAATTGCCAGTTGGGGAGGAAAGATTGTTTTCAGAAATAATTCCAGATAGAACAAACATTTAAACAAACAAACAAACAAAAACCTGTACAAGTACTTTAAAACAGGAAAATTTTAATCCAATCTACTTTAAGAAATTCCTTTTTCAAGTAGGACACAATAAACAAACCCATAAAGAAAAGTATCAATAGTTTGAACTAAAAAAGTTTTGTATGGTTACAATATTGTAAACTAAGTGCACAGTTTTATTATGGTATAATTCACACACCATACTACTGACCGTTTCCGAAAGTACACAATTCAATGGTTTTTGGTATATTCACAAAGTTGTGCAGCCATCACCACAACACATTTTAGAGTATTTTCATCACCACAAAAGAAACCCTGTGTCCACTGGCCGTGACCCCTCAACCATCCATCACCCAGCTCCCTCGGCCCTGGACAGACTCCTTTCTGCCCCTCCAGATTTGCCTCTTCTGAGTGTTCCGTAAGAATGGTGTGTTGTGTTCGCTCTTTCACGATACGTAATGTAGCAGCGCGTGTACCAAAACGTTATTTTGTTTTCTTGATGACAATATTCCATCAATTCACCACAATTAATCCTTTCATCAGGTGATGGACGTTTGCGTCATTTCCACATTTGGGATTAAGAATGCTGCTGTTAAGGACATTTCTGTACAAACTTTTGCATGGACATCTATTTTCATTTATCTTGGGTACCTATCTAGCAATGGAATTGCTGGGTCACATGGTGATTTTATTTTTAAACATCTGAGGAACTGCCAGACTGCTTTCCAAAGTGGCCACACCATTTTACATTCTGATCTCTCCATGTCCTTGAAAACAATTGCTGTTATCTGTGTGAAGTGTTACATGGTTTTGATTTGCATTTCTCTAATGGCTAATGACTCCGAGACTCTTTCCATGTGCTCATTGGCCATTTGTGTCTCTTCTTTGAAGACATATCTCTTTAAACTGTTTGCCCATTTTTCAACTGGATTGAGTTGTAAGAGTTCTTGTATCTTCCTGATAACAGAAATGTGGTCTGCAAGTATTTTCTCCCATTCCGTGACTGTCTTCTGCCTTTCTTGATGGTGTCCTCTGAGTCTGGTCTCCCGCACTTCACTTCTCCAGCCTGGAAGCCCCTTAGTGACAGGCTGGCTGAGGGCCATCACAGCCTCAGTGTCCCCAGCCTGCCATGCCTGGGACAGACCCTCTACTCTGTGCCTGGGGAGCGAATGAGGAAAGGAGCCCCAACCTCTTGGCACATTTTTCTCAGAATGTTGCTCTTCTCCCTGGAGTTGGAGGACTGTGAAATGCTGGCAGCCTGCCCTCCAGGAAGGGAAGGAAAGGGAAGAGAAAGGAAAGAGAGAGAGGGGAGGGAAGAAGTGAACCTGGAGCCTCCTCCATTCGGCCACAGTCACTCAAAAGGGGTGGGCAGGGAAGGAGTGTCGCCTGACTCAGGTGTCACAGACACTCTCCTTGCCAAGAATTGGTAGGCTTTTTTTCCACTTCTTCAAATAGATATTTATTTGCTGTATGTGCTTAGTACAATTTCCAGAGATTTTAATTTGGGTTTTTTATAATTTTTACCAATTATGGTTGTTCCCCTGGGCATGGATCCACAGGGTCCCTAATGCCATCATTCAGGAAGCGGCTCTGTACTAATAAACTTTTAAAAGGGATTTTAGAAATTTAAAAAATGAGGTAGCAACCACTGTCTTTAATTTGGCATTCCACCTGTTGCACCTGGACCTGATTTTAAAGACGAGGCAGCGCCTCCCCTGTAGAGGGAAAGCTGGCTCAGGGTCACACTGCCACTCAGGGCCCCCGCCTGTGATGGTCCAGGGCCACCCGATGCCCATTTTTAGTGTCACTCTGGGAGGGGAGTCTTATAACCAGCCCTCTCACCTGCAGCCTGTGCATTCTTTGCACAAAGTGCCATGCGCCAGGAAGACAGGAAGCAGGTGGCGCCCAGGGTGAGGCGAGGCGGGTGAGACGGCTTGTGGACCGTGCATCTTGCAGGCAGCACATATGACACTGTTTGAATGGTCACTTGGAAAGAGAAAGTAGAGGCAGCCACCCCTTTCTATTGAGGACATGAAGGCCATTGTGTGAGCCACACATTGGTCACCCGACACACTCTCCCACCGCCTCTTCTCCAATCCAGATTTACCCAGTGGCTTCAACGTGACTTTCAACTGAAGGTCTTTTCTGATCCACCAAAGAAGTCTTAGGTTTGACTGGCAGCGCACGGTGGTTACAGAAGCACAAGCGGGATCAACATGCTGAGGATTTAAATGTACCTATAACTGAACATTACGTGTTAAAGGAAGTCATGTCACTTACACAATTTCTGGCTGCAGATAAAAACGGGTGTTCACAAAACCTCCTGGAATTTCCAACCATGTCACTAGCCCACTCCCAGTGGTCTGACACTCCCTCCCACGGGCACGTCTCGGCTTCGCCTGCAGATGAAGAAGCCACAGACCCTCCCTCGTCAGACCTCTGCCTCCCTCAGCCGGCAAAACGCCACCCACCTGACTTGACGGTCAGGCTGCAAGACCTAGTGATGCAAAAGAGCTCCCGAGGCTCGCAGTTGTCATAGGACACTGCTTAGCTCTGAGTGGCTGCTGAGTTTTGTTATTTGATCCTTGATGCAGCTTTTGAAAAGACATAATAAAAAGCCACTAAACATAATATAAAAGAGGTAGAATGGGATAAGAGTAAATAATGGCAAAGTACAAAGGAAATGCATTATTTGAAGGAAATAACAGAAGAGAAAATTGGAAATAAAAAAGATGAAAATATAACGATGGAAAAAATGACTGAGAGCAAAGTGGACAAGAGGAGGGAAAGCTGGGAAGAATAGGAAACGAGTGAAACGATGGGGAAGACGGAGAGCTGCTCGTGATGCAGCCTACCACTTGATTTCTCACAACTCTGTGCTAATATTTCTACTGTTAATCACCAGTGCTGGGCTTCTTCTGCTTGTTCCTTTTTGGCTGGGACATAAAGCATGTCTTTTGGGGAACTTTGTGCTACCCAAACCTCAGAATAACATGCATCGCACACTCAGTATCAGTCACGCAAAACTTCTGTAGGTAAATAAGCAACATAGCAAAGTCAGTATCAGCCTAGATGACAAACACATTGAGGAAAATTTCTGGAAAAAATGTTCAGGTTGGAGTAACTGCCTCTTTCTCCTGCGCCAAATGACATCGAGGCATCGGTTTGTTATTGAATCAAAGGAACATCTTTGGAAAGTCAAGCGTAAACATGAATAGAAGCACGAGACACTCACCTCTAAACAACACACAGGAGGTTTGGGGCACAATCCTTCTGCGATTTCTTTTCACATCTAAGGGAATTTTCCTGCAGAGTTGTGAGGATAACAATGGCATCGCCACATCTTCCAGATAGGAGGTATCAGGATGTGTGAAGAGCCACCAAGCCATTCCTAGGGGTCTCCTGAAGACAGGTCAGCAGAGCTGGGGGGTCTGGCACGTCACCTATGACAGATTAGGAGACTCAGATTAGAAAGCAGGGGGTGACAGGTCAAAACAGACACACCTGCTCGGATATAAGCTAAGAATAAGAGAGAAGATTCTCCCAGAAACTAAAAATGGGCTCAAAATTAAAAAAACAAAACAAAAAAAAATGTACAGAACTCCAGGAGCAGTGAAACATGGTTAATACTTTACAGATGAGATGATGGAGATGATGGATGGATGGTAGATAGATAGATAGATAGATAGATAGATAGATAGATAGATAGATAGATGAAGGGAAGGGAAGGGAAGGGAAGGAGGAAGAGGGGAGGGAAGAAGTGACACCTGGAGATAGCTCTGTCCCCAGTAGAATAAGGAAGTGCGTGTTCGTACAGCTCATGCATGGAGTGATGGGCTTCTCAACTGCAGCGCTTTGCTGGGTCAACTCCTACACCGTTACCCCAGCTTTGGTACCTTCCACCCCTAAACTGGAAGGTTGGGTTGGTTAGTCCTAAGGTACACAGGTGACTCTCGGGTCGCATTCTCACTGTTAAATCACTGGGGACTTAATCCTGCTTGGCCTTAGAGAACGGCCTGGCCTGGGTTCAGGGCTCCAGACAGTCTGAGGCCCTGCCTCGTTCTGCAGTCTCCCTGTGCTGGACCCCTCTGTGGTCACAACCCTCTGCTGCCACTAACACACCCCCTGGATTGCACACTACTGCTTCCTGCCCGGCCAGTGGCGTGGCTCCTCTACCTGTCGTCAGACTGGGGCGCTCGGGGCTCATCACTGCCCCCTCGGCCAGTGGCCCACAGCTCGCTGTACTGCCAGGGTCTGGCTGTCCCATCCTGCCACCACCCAGCCTGGACTGTACCACACTGGGACACTGGGACGGGCGCAGACCTGCTCATTTCCGCAGTGTTGGAAGGTAAGGACGACAGAGCATGGCCATGAGCTGCCCTGAGTGACTAGTAAAGAGCACGTGCAGCTTCCGCGAGGATACTTCCAAATGTCTGGGAGACTGCTCATGCAGAAAACCTCCTTTAGAAACAACATGAAGTACAAGTGTGTGCCCGTGCTGGCCCATTGCTCCATTTGGCATGAATACAGCTACGATTTCAGCCCGCAGGGCGCCACCTCCAGCAATCACAGTGCTGGCTGTGGGGCACTGAAGGCTGTCTCCCCGCAGGGGTCTGCCAGGGCGGGGTGGGGGGCTTGATTCTGGTCCCAGGAATGGGGACAGTGTCCCTTGCTCTCACCTCACAGCCACAGTCAGGTGCTGCCCCACTAAGCACTGTCTCTCTTGAGTGTGATGCAAGGACAGTCCTTCCAGGAGAAGCCTGGCTAGTTCAGGCCCTCCTGCTACTCATGGTCGTACCCGTGGGCTGTGCCCGGTTTAGGGGCCTGGCAACACCCCCGCTCACTGCACCCCGTGACTGCCCACACGGCCGTGCCTGGTACACGCCGACTCGCTCAAGCACGTGTGTTTCTGAGCAGTTAGCAGAAAGCTGCAGACACAGCCAGCGTCCCTGCCCCATTAGCATTTCTCATTCCCCCGCAAGATGACACCTTCCAGCCCTGAAGAAGGAGAACTCACGTGTCTTATGATGACACCTTCTCCTGAGAGGACGCTGATTACAAAACCACCCGTGGCCGATATCAGGAAATGTCCCCCACATTTGGAAGGGAGTGTAGCAAAGGAAAGCTTTTCTGTTTTGTTTTTTATCTTCATGGTATTGCTCTATTCACCTCATTGGGGGGTCAGTATTAAATCTGTTTTGTTCCGAGGCAGCGGTCAGAGCCACATAGGCAGCAGTTGAGGCCTATATCACACAATCAAGGCCACCCGCTCAGCAAAACTATTCTGACAGCGCAGACAGTGAACGGCGGGCACAAACAGCAAGTCGGGCCGCCGCGCCGGGCCTTACGCCGCCCCTGTGAGCTGCCCTGCACGGGGCACGCTACACGCAGCGGCGCCCGCAGGTGCGGTCTGTGTTGTGCACCCCGCTTTCCTCCTTCACAAGCACTCGTCCTCGAGCTGCGTCTGCAGGGGCTCTTCCTCCTGTCCTCCTCTTACCTGCTGCCTTACGCCCTGCGGCATGTGAGACGCTGACAGCAGACAGGCAGAGCACGATGCCCCGCGGAACTGCAGTGACAACTGCCGAGACATCCAGTGGCCTGGTGGCCTGGCAACTGCCTGCCTGGCTGGCTGCCCGATGGAGCTGGTGTGGCCTGATGCGGCTCCGGACGCCTACACCAGGGCACGCGCGGGGCAGGGGCGCTGCCACCAGCTCCACGAGAAGGCGGAGTCCCACCACAGCCAGCCAGGGGCATTTCCAGTCCTGCACTGTGAGCTGTCCCCAGAGGACGAGCCGCCCTGCAGCAGGGGGACCCGCTCTAGCCGACGCTGAGCCTAGGGACTGGCCAAGCACGAGCAGGACCCCAAAACAGTCTGCAGAGGAGAAGCTCCTGTGGCAGAGGCTGGAAGGTTTTCCTAGGCCTTGCATCATGCACGCCAGTCCTCAGTATTAGCCCACCCTGTAATTTGTGTCCTAAAAATTTAGAATTTTCCTACTGAGGTCTTTAATTAGACATTACCCACTGTTTTTTAAAAACTGTTTCTAGCCACAGAACTTTTTTATAGGTAGCCATTTATTACTAATTTTTCATCTTACTGTATTCTGGTGAGGGGACTAGCCTGTATGATTAATCTTTTGAGAATAATTGGCGCATTTGGGGTGGGGCTAGCATGTTGCAGTGTTTGTAAATATTCTGTGTGCCTGAATTCTGTATTTGTTGGATATAAAGATACATTTGTGAGGTACATATACATATATAATCAAGCTTATTGATCTTGCTGTTGAATTTTTCTATACCTTGACATATATTTTATTTGCATGATATGTCAGTTTCTGAGCAAGTCCTCTAAAAATGCCCAGCTCTCATTCAGAACATACACCCTCCAAAATGGGGACAAAAGCACCTTCCAGAACCTAAAAGCTCAACTTAAAGTCAATGCTAGGTTTTTCTTGTTCATATAATATTTCCTTCATATTCTTAAATAGTATTTATGAGATTGAGCTAAACACACACACAGCTGACGGTCTATTTAATTCTGCTTTTGGGGACATGGAAGTTCAGCTCTTCTATTACTACTGCCACTTCTTAATAAAAGAATTTTTAAATGTAGCATTTAATTAAGAAATGCTCTCTGGGAAGACCCAATTACTGTGAAATAACATAACACTTTTAGATTAAAAACACTATGCGTTTTAACCGGAAAGTTAAAAAAGGAAAAATAATTGAATGATTCATTAAAATGTCTTCCAATTAATTTCTTCTTTGCATTTTCTGACCAATTTCCTATAAATTATGGTTACTTCATGGTAAAGAAATCTTCACTTCAAGTCCAAGTGCAAAAGAAGGTGGCTTTGGCTGACATAAGTAAACAAACACAAATAAAAGATTCTCTGTAGGAAACGTGGGTTCCACTGAAGGTGATGCCTGTGGAAGGCGGACGTGCTCGGCCAGCACCGTGGCCACAAGTCACAGCATTTCAGAAAAACGCATCGAGAGACCGTAGGGACCGGTTTGCATGGGTGATCAGACCCCAAACAGCACCCACCGTGAGGGCTGCAAAGGCAGAGGGAACAGAACGGGCATCAGCAATACGTGGTGATGATGCACCACCAACAAACAGACGCGCCAGGGGAGGCGCATGTGCACAGCATTGGGGTAAAAGCGGTATCGAGTCTGCTCTAAGTCAGATGATGTGTCCAGGTGTGGATCCGTCGGCCTTTGTGTGCCCTTTACATACACAAGAGATATGTAACAGATATGTTAACACATATGAGCTGTAAGTACAGACGGGTGCTCTGCAGCACAGATTTTGTAATATTCTAGAGGAACCTTCTCCATAACAGAAGTTGGGAGGGGGACCTGGGCAAAAGACGCTGCACAGTGCAAGGGTCTTCCAAAAGGAAAACGTCATCCTCATCAGTAGTGTTTCCCCAGGTGAGGATGTCTGGGGACAGGCAAAGACAAAAATGAAGTTCTGTTTTCAAAAGTGCGATGGAAGATACAAGTGGAAATAGTCCGAGAGGTAAGACTCAATGAAAGAGATGTTTCTCCACCCAGTTTCCCTAAACAGCACCTAATTTACAGGCTGAATAACTCTCAGTTCCTCTCTATGTTGGAAAATGATCAAACCATAGAAATAATTAGATAATTCAGACATTCACCGCTTGAAAATATCACATCTGGGAATATATTTCCACCTGACATTTCCTGCTCACCCTCTTTATAGGTCCTCTCTCAGACGCAGGTATATTTGAACTGCACTTTACATAAAAGGCAGATTCCACAGCTGGCCTCGCCTAAGGCCAGGTACATGCTTTAGGTAACATATTTGATTCAGGACTTTGTCATCTGTACGTATCAGATCCCACATGACCAGGTAGGGTTTACTCCAGGAATGCAAGGACGGGTTAATATTAGGATGGGTTAACATGCAGTAAATAAACACTTATCGTATAAATAAAAAGATGCAATAATATATAGCATTTATTATACAAATGCCATCACTGATTATCTCAATAGAAAGAAAAAACAAATAGAAATTTGATGCAGGCAATTTGATAAAATTTAGCTGGAATTCATGATAAAAAGTTCTAGTAAGCTTGAGTTTACTTAAGGGGAGAAACACCTCAATAAATGTAAGTTACTGTCAGTCTCGTACATCACCAGTTTGGTAGTAGGTTCATAAACGTTAACCATATTATTATAACTATAAAAATAAAATTGTAAATGTGGTCACACATGGCTCAGTGATGACAGTGTGCCACTGAAAGTTGGGGTAATTAGACTATATTTACATAATTACTATACTTATCAGAATCAGAAGTTAAAAAAAAAGACAATTCAGGAGAAACACCACACAGCTGGCTGACATAACTTAGCATTATCAACTGCTATTCTGGAACAGAAGACATTTCCAGTAAGTGCCATTATCAGTATTCTGGCACTTTCTCTTCTGTCTCCTGAGAGACTATCCTGATTTTACACCTGTAGAATACACTTTAAAAGCATCCATGCAGTAGTATGACTGGTTTATGTCAGTCATAATATTGTGTATGAATGGAGAATAAAGTGAAATGTAGCTGTTGTAAAAAGCCTAAGGAAAATTAGACTTGCAACTGTGAACTCAACTTTCAGTCACACTTTCTACTGTTCCCAAGATTGTAGAAGCAAATCTTCAGTTAGCAATGCCATTCCCGAATCTGAGGCCTGCTATATGCCATTGATTCCATCCTAAATCATCGAGGCAGCCCGGGGCCTGAAGCTGGGCCAGCCCATCACGCTGTCCCGCAGCCCGCCCCAGACAGCGGCGTATCTGGCCTCTGCACTGAGTCCAGGAACCGAAGTGCCTTTGATCATAGACAACTCACTGTATTGTCTTTCTGGCATATTCCATTTCCTTCCAGGGGATCTATCACGTTTGTTTACTACTCATTGATTTAATTGTATGTACTATATTATTTATCCCATTCTTTAGTTTTATGCAGATTTCAATTCTGCTATTAAAGTTTACATTATTCTGCTAAAAATGACATTATGTTTATCTTCCCACCTTCCTTTCTTATTTCCAGTTTTTATATTAAATGAATAGTTCCTGCTCTGTTCATAAAGTCTGATTCCTTGAATTTCTTTACTAGCTCAATGCAGAAAGTTCTAAAAATGTATTTCAATTTCCCTGTAGCAAATCCTTTGCCAGTGTATAGTTTTTCTGTATCTATATTACTTTTAATGTTGAGACTATTTCCATAGACCTCAGTTTGTTGAGGTATCTTTTCCCTGTTGACTCATCCTAGAATAGAGGGGTTTATCTGGCCCAGATGTTGACCACAAACAGAACAGCGGGCTCTGCGCCCCTACCCCACCACCCCGTTCTTCAGGTGTGAGGCTTCAGCTGAAGGCTGTCGGTGGCACTGCTCCCCATCCCATGAGCCCAGAGCCTCTGAAGGAATCTGAAGGGCAGCTGGGTCTCTCGACAGGCGCACATCTCTTGTTGGTGAAGCTGCAGCGTGATTTCTCCTCTGCAGCCCGCTTCCCTGTCAAACGCGAAGCCAGCTGGCTGGCCAGCCTGCCCTCCTCCCTGGTTGTCAGACCGGCCCAGCAGGGGGGCTGCAGCCCCTGGACCTGCAGTGCACCTAGACCCCCTCTCACTTCTTTACCACAGCGGCAAAAACACTTGTGCACCCTCCCCGCCTTTCACCTTCCCTGCCCTTCCATTCTAGGGGAATTGGTCTCTCTTCCACCAAGAGAAACAAATAACATTGCCATTAAAAAGTTTTGACAGTGTTATAAAATTTTAAAGAAGATGAAATTTATTTTTTCTCTGCATATTTTGTAAAATCTATATTTAACCCCTTTAAGAATTGTAAGTAATCTATAGGGGACAATTAGTGTTCCTAGAAAGTTTATTACCCTATTCTGAATGTTCAAGTCCCAATGAAAAGTTGACATATGAAGGATACATGGAACATCTGCCTTTGGCACATAAGTTACCATCCTGGCCTTTCCTGGATCTGTTGGCACTGAGGTCCTTTCCTTGGGGCTTTCCTTGCTGCTCTTTGTCCCCTGGGGGAAGTGGCTGCCATGGTGGGAGGGACCGCATTCTGTCCCCTGCCTGTCAGGCTCCCACGTCTCTTGGCTTCTGGCCCATCTGTCTCAGGGACACACTGATGGGCCATTAGAAGGTGGGGAACAGGTCCAGGCGGCACTCCCATTTTTACTTTCTGTCCAACTCCCAACCCCAACCAATGATTTCATCGTGACTGCATCGTATCACAGGTGGTCCTATGCTCCACGTTTTGGTGAACTTTCTCTACTCTTTGTCCCTCCAGCCAGGGGATGGTGGCTTCCTGCAGTTGTTAAATTCCAACTTGCCTCACTGTGGGGACAGAGTCCCAGAGAGCAGTTTCCAGGCTCTTGGCCTCACGTGGAAAGGTGCTGGCTCCGGTAGTAGATGGCCGTCAGCTGTGGCTAGTTGGCCATCAGCTGTAACCAGTTAGCCAATTGGCCACTGATATAACTGCCGGGGCTGCGTTGGTTGGTCGGTCGGTTGGGTGGCAGGCAGAGAAGCGGACGGCAGGTCGCAGGTCGTGTGGCTACAGCTGCCAGTGAGACTGTAATGTATGACTCCCCTACCTATGGCTCCATGGGTGTTCCTTTTTGGCCTAGCCACATCCTGCGTTCTTATGTGGGGAGTGGGACCAGCAACCCCGCAGGCCGCCTCGCACGACACATGGCACGGTGAGCAGGGTCGCCCGCACAACACTCACCAACCTGATGGCTTAATTCTTTCATCACCTGTGTATCCAATTACGTACATTAAATTCCTTCTGTTTCAGATACTTAGTGTTTTCCAGTCAATGCTCCGACTGATATCCCAGTGATTACATTCATGTGTGCAGGTCCCAAACTGACATGCAGTATAACTTGGTCCACTTCCGTGCTGTGCTTCCCTTGGGCCTTTACTCACATTGATGGTGATGATTATAGTATAAAAAGAAATGCGTATTTTAACTCCCTTTCTCAGACTCCTCCTCAAAGCAAGAAGAAAAAAAGCTTTGCCTACATAGGAGTTAAAATTTCTAAGAGCTATTTGACAGCAGTACAAGGCTAAAATAAATACTACGTCTGTAACTGTTGCTCTCTGTGGAGTTTTCGTGTAAAGGACAGCTGTCTTCTCATCTCCTTGCATTTAACTGTGCATGAAAACACTAAGCAACTCAGCGAGCAGACCTGATTTAGGTGCAGAATCTTAGGTGCTAATTGTATGCCAATTAATGAACAGTTGAATTCTAATATGTGAAATAATTTAAAAATGTTAAATGGTGCAGTGTTATTTTCTGAGCGACAATATAATTTCATATGATGTAATCTGCAAAAATTCCATTTTTTCCATAAAATTGAAATATTCTGCATTGAAAACGTGCCCAGTGGTACCTCGACGCTAAGCGAGCCCCGCAGCGTCCGTGTTGCAGCTGGTAACAGCCATGAACCTAACGCTGCATTTCACACAAAGCATGTGCTCTGGCTGAGCACAGAGAGCAATTCATAGTCAGTAAACCCGGTAAGAATTTGCCCTCAGAGTCACTTAAACACGGCACCAAAGCCAATCGGTCCTGCTTGTAGCTACAGAACGGCCCATCCACACAGCTTCTGCTAACGCAGGAAGATTGTCCAGGGGCCAAGTCTTCTGGGTTTTCACCAGCAGACTTGGAAATTTTCTGTAATTCCTACATCTGGGTATTTTGCTGGAATGATATATGTGAAAAGGATTAGAAAAGTTTAGGGGTAAACTGATATGAAACTTGTTATGGCTTTGTTACGTTTTATCATTGTATTACAGTTTATGAGTTCAGCTGCTAATGGCCGTAGTTATTTTCTTTGCACAGGCCTTGAAATCGCTCCAGGCCAGGCCTTCTGCTCCTGCATACCACAGCCCCCAGGAAAACCATGTGCTCTGCACCCGGTGTCCTCGCTGTGGACAGCACAGGTGGACACTCCTGTGGCTCAGTGAGCAAATGGCGGGCACGCCTTGCACCACCCACGTGTTACTCTCACAGAAGCACAGCTTTGTCCAGGTAATCAGCACCAGGTGGGCCCCATCAGTGTTTACTCACTGCACTGTGGCGGTACTCAAACCACCTAACCACACCTGTGTGATAGCCCACGAACTCTTCAGAAAGCAGTCAACCCTAAGCCAGCCCTATTTCACTCCCACACTGGGGGTTAAGACTGGCTTTCCTCTAGAGTAAAACAGGTGTTTAGGAAACATTTTAACAGAAAAAAACCACGAAGAAATAACTAGAAATAACAAGGAAAGCAGGGGGTGGGAGTGGTCTGTGGGTATGGATGGAAATAAAAGCAGTCAGTGTTAGGACTCTGGAAGTTGGAAAAAGTGAATTAGGGACAGTGAGTAGCAGGGGTCCTGTGTGAATGACAAAGGGGTGATGAGTGGCAGGGGTCCCGTGCCAGCGATGCGCTGTTGCCTTTCCATCCCAAGCCCACCTTCCCCTCTCTGTGCTCTGACATGGCGCCTGAGGCTGCCGCCCCATTCCTGCTGTGCCAGCTGGATGGGCCCCTGGTGGGCAGTGCCAGTAGGGGCACCAAAGCTACCGGGGTCCCTGGGAAGGAGGGATGGCACCATCCTGATGGCTTCCTTCTGGCATCCTGGCTTACTCTGGCTTCTGCATCATCCCAGCAATTCCTCTGCACCCCAACAAAGGCAGTTCCTTCCCATAGAAAATACTGAATCAGGGCCTCCTGATTTGAAAACTAGCAGGGCCAGTCCATCATGCATTGCTCCTCAGCAGACCTGGCCTGTCTGCCACGGTCTGCTTCCCTGCCCCTGGGACATTCCGCTGGGTTTCTAAGTTTTAATGACCGGATCTCTTCCCTAAGGGTGGTAGCTGCTTCCTTACAGTTCTCTTTTTACCCTTTCAATGACTCAGCTAACAACCTTATGCCTCATTAATCACCCGTAAGAAATTCTCTCTTCAAACAGGTAATGTCATTTCTGGTTCCCCACTGGAGGATGGCTGACACTGCTCTCAGAGGCACAACCAAATTCTGAACTGTTCTTTAGACAGTTGCAAAACCCACGCTAGCGAGACAGAAAGGTGAAAAGGACCCAGGGTGGTGGCAGTGCAAAAGCATGGAAGGGAATAGTTGCCATAAAAAGCTTGAGCAATATTCTTCCTGAAAAATACACTGTAATTACAGAGCACATCAATGAAGGTCGGTCAGAGAACTGAAATGACCATGACCTTGCGGGGCGGTGATGACTTTGAGAGCGTCAGAGCACAGCTCACCTCCTGTCTATGCAGACACCATGCATGTAGAGACTCCATGACGCACTCAGCATGAATAATGGAGCACAGTACAAGTAATGTCCCTTTATTAACTTTCTTTCTATAACTCAGCTAACATTCTTCTTATGGAGGGTAAGACTGCCTTTCCACTCATATGTTACTATTTCTGGAAATTCTGAGAGTACAAACCCTATGAAGTTAGCCTTTACCAAATTAGGCATCATGAGATATAATTAAAAGGTGTGGCTTATTCAGAATCTAAAGGATATAGAGTTATGCTTCGATCCATTTATAATTTCCAGCAGAATAAAAATCTTAATCAAGAAATCAAAGAACTGAAAGAAAATGTAGGCAACCATGTACGCGTATATTAGTAAGAATGGAAAGTGACCTTTGAGACAAAATAATAAGGTCAACGACCATTAAAGGGGCATTTTATAGATTTAACAACATTAAAATTTGAGACATCAGTACCTCAAAAATGACCACAAACTGAAAATATTAATGATACAAGCCTTACTATTTTTCATACATAAGCAGTTATAAATCAATACAAATTGATGAATACACTAATAGAAAAAAAGGAATGGTTGTTAATATGTAATTCATAAAAAATACTAGTCAATAAAAATATCTACTACTAGTAACAAGCATTATATGAGATAGTATTTTTCAGGTATCAAATGAACAAGGTGTTTAAGGAAATGCGCACCTCACACTACGGTGGGTTGTGGGAAAGGATACCATTTAAACATTGGCATCAAACAGCTTGTCAAGACGTACTTTTTTTACTTAAATGTATTCATATCTTTTAACCTAGTAATTAATTTCCTACAAATTAATCCAACATAAATGATCAGAAAAGTGGGCAAAAATTTATATAATCTATAAAATATTCATCTCTGCATTGTTTACAATTCCAAAACAACTCTAATATCTGCATTAGATGATTAATTAATTATACTGTTATAATATTATGAAAAATTAGAATATTAAACTATATTTAATGACACTGGAAAAAGTCAGTATTTTATTTGCTCAAAAACAAATATATGTATCTTATGATGTTATTATTAAACTGTCTGCACTCTGTCAATATGCATCTAGTCATGCATCGCTTAGCAACGGATACAGTCTGAGAAATAAGTGTTAGGCGATTTCCTCATTCTGCAAACATCACAGACAGCCTTACACAAATATAGTCACGTGCCACATGACGTTTGGTCAACAACTAACCACATATACAAAGGTGGCCCCATAAGATTATAGTAGAGTTGAAATTTTCTATCACCTAGCAATGTCGCAGATATCCTAACGTCATAGCGGTCATTACGTCATAGCTCAGTGCATTACGTGTTTGTGGTGATGCTGGTGTAAACACACTTACTGTGCTGCCAATCCTAGAAAAGAGCACCAACAATTATGTACACTGCAGAATACTTAACGATGATGATAAATGACAATGTTTCTGGTCACGTATTTACTATACTATACTTTTATGATTATTTTAGTGTGCTCTTCCTACTGACAAACATAAAGGTCTGCTGCAATGCCGTGCGCCCTGCTTTGCGGGCAGCAGCCTCACGCATCCCGTTTACCATCTCTCGATTGCATCATTTCTCTTGTGCCTGATTTAACCTCGTGTTGTTTTGTACAGTAACAGGCTGTACAGGCTTGTAGCCAGGAGCATACAGCCTATCGCTATACAAGCCGAGGAGCACAGTCGGCTGTACTCATACATCTCAGTGTGTGTATAGCTGACTCTGTGATGTTCCCACAAAGACAGAATTGCCTAAGGATGCATTTCCCAGAATGTGTCCCCGTAGTTAAGTGGCACATGACTATGCCAAAATGATGATGGTTATTTCTGGGTGGTGGAAAAATAAGTGATTTAGGAAAATTGTGCTTTTCTATTTTTTCCAAGAATATAATTTTGGCTGATTTTTTTCCGTTCTCTTTGCCTTTCCAAATTTGTTCAAATGTACTAAAATTACTGTGTTCCGCAGTTATCTCAGTTCCTTCTCAGATTGCAGTAATGTTATAGTTGTTAATCATTTGCGTTTTAGGTTTTTGAAAAGTTAGGGAGGAGAAGTGAACAAAGAAGGCTATAAGTTAAAATATTTCACAAAACTAATATTAATACATTCATAAGTTTCATTTTTATTACGTAGCATTTAGGGAGTATCTACAAATTACCTCACCACTGATAATTTTCCATTTCCTTTCTCTGAATTAAACCTTGATTCTGAACTCTAGTTCTTTCTTCTGATTAAAATTAAGGAAATACTGTGCATTATTTGAAGGATTGTCTCCTCTTTACATAAACTTACATATATTAAGTTTCCCAAATATACAAGGATTTACTTTGAAAATAGAATTATTCCTGTACTATTTTCTTTATGATAGAATTTTAAAAGCATTAGAATTAAAATATTCAAGATTTTTCTGAAACCAGATGAAGAAAATTCTTAAATATTTCTCTCTAATCTCAGCAGTCTGCTTTAAAGGAAAAGAGAGTAAATAATTCAAAGCCCTACATAATAGTCAACTTGAATTATGTACATTGTCGTCAATAATACAAGGAAAGCATTTTCCCTAAACTTCCTGAGAGCATTAAAAACAGAGTCTGATTAAACAGATGTGTACAGTTTCTCAGAGGAACCCACAATATCAGGACATGATTTAACAAGATTGAAAAAATACTTTTCTTATTCCACCCTGTTGAAACAGAGTCACCAGTGTTTAAAATGGGGAACAAAAATATTGAAGATGAATGGAAAGCCTTATCAAGTTAATTTCATGCTATTTCACCATAAATTCCTTTCAGTCCTCTGAGTTTTATGCTATGATATGCCTGTAAAGTACATGCTAGAAAATGGCTACACCACTGAACAGTTACTAAGGACAACATTAGACTTAACAAATGGTAACTGAAAGATTTGGCAGGTAAACGTCACTGTCTAAACAGTAAGGAACCTATGGTTTCGCTGGTCACATTTGAGGTGGTTTTAATCTAACAGATGAATTAATACAAAAAAAAAACTAGTAAGTTTGAAAGGGTCACAATAAAAAATGTATATGCAAAGCTTTCTTTTATTTGATGGTGGAACTGGAAAAGAGTAATTGAAGAATGTCAATACAACAACTAGAAATACAAATACGGACGATTACTTTTCATTGTATATCAGCAATGAAACATACATACTCAAAAATAAAGTGTCTTTGAGTATGCACATTCTTAATTACAAATTCACCTAATATATTTTCCTCAGTAAAAAAAAAAAGGTATTTGTGGAGAAAAATTGGAGCTAACAATTTTAAAACAAAAGCTCTTTGTATTGATAAATTCAATTTCACACTTTCTCTACAAAACTAAATATTTAAATTAGTTAAACTGCAATTTATATCTAGTTCCGTCATTTTTTTACTATCATACAGTCTAGGTATATGCCATATTTATATGGTATCTGTGTAGGTATCACATGGATTTTATCTGGTCTATCAAGTAAAATCAGGTTTTTCCAGAATGAAAAACAGTTTTTCTTCCAATTGCCATGCTTTTCTTTACATGGGAATAATTAACAACCTTTTACAAGTGAAGAAATTACAGCCCTTACGTGCTGTAAACTTGAAATTCCCCACGGGGATGACGACGTATAATGGAGCTTCGAGCTATAAAGAAGCGCGCACTGCCGATCTCAGTCCACGGCAAACCAACCATTTTCGTTAGCATTTTCTAAAATTACTCTAAAACCAGTTCTTTCTCTACAGGGTAAGAAATACTAAACTCGAACTTTGAAACTTTGTTGCAATTTCTTTTGCTCTGAGTTTCCAGTAAGACCTTGGAGAATAAATCTTTTTAGAATATTCTTAGTGTGACAGCTCTAGAGTTGGAGAATGGACAAACTGAGCTTTCAAAGCCTGAAGACAATGACTGTTCACTTTAAAGCCAGACCCAATCTGCAGCCAAGTCCACGTATAAGGGGAGCTCATGCTCCTTCACAAACATCTGTTTGGGTAGTTTCTCTTGAATGTGAAATAACTGATCTCAGATGTCTTCATTGTCTTTATTGATGAAATGAGGTGGAAAATAAAAACCTCTTTAAGAAAAAAGCCTCATTAAGACTGTTCTTTAAGGCATGCAATTAACCTAGTTTCATTTTCCTCACTCTTGGCTGAAGTGCTGCCCTGGTGGGAGGTGAGGCGGGGGTCCTCTCAGTTTCCTCCCCAGGTAAAAGCAAAGGCTTAAATGCTGGCTGACCTACACTCTATGTCACAGATTACAGTGGTACCTCAGTTTTCGAACGTCTCCATTGACGAACATTTTGGTTTACGAACGCTATAAACCTGGAAGTAAATGCTTCGGTTTTCAAACACACCTTGGAAGTCGGACATGTCCTGAGGCCTAGGTGTCGGCTGTTTTTGAACGTTTCAGAACTCGAACGGTCTTCCAGAACGGATTACATTCAAAAACCGAGGTACCACTCTATATATAATGTACTACCTGGTGTTATGTATGAACTAACGAGAAAGAATACACAAAATACAATTCTGCTTTCAGGACATAGCCTCCCCTCATTTAGGACCCAGGGCATTTTTAAGCTCTGACTCTTCTGGACCAATCTGGTTCTTTCTCTGCCTGTCTCACAATGCTCCCACCCGTCAGCTGAAATTGACAGCATGTTTCTTGTTCCAGTTTCCTTAATCCCACAGTTTAATCTGCGTCCTCTTTCCATGGTCTGACTGGGCTTGATATTTTACACTGGTTCAGCATTCAAAAGCCAAAGTTCTTGGAAAATGGGTGTTAAAATACTTCTTGTACAAGAGAAGCCATGCCCAGTAGACATGGAAGCTAAAAGGAGATGAAACAGTAGATGGAAACGGAGCACGACTGTTTTTCTTTTGCTACAGTACGCATTGCGTTGCGTAGTCCTCACCCGGCATCTTGGTCAGCAGGGGAAGCTTACAGACATCAATGCTTTCATGTTCAACACCATGCGGTTTACGTTCTTTCTGGACCCACTACAAATGACAGCTGAGCACCTCTGGAACTAGAAAATGTGACCACTTGTTACAGTTGTCTCTACTGTACTCTTCAGGAGTAGGACCCATAACAACCACCACCAGAGCTTCTGTTCACTGGCCTTTCACATAAAGATAGTTCTAGGTGATGGGTGTAAAAGTCTTGGACAGGTACAGATAAAACTCTGAATTATAATGTTAGAGTGGTCCAGAGGTCCAGAAAAGGAACTTTAGAGAATGTGTGGGGACCATGTTGAAAAATAGAAAAGAGTCAGTGACCAGTAGCTGAGAAGGACCTTAGGGGAGAATAACCGAATAGGGAATTTATTTGTGGCATTATTCAAATAACAGTTATTATTGCTGCTGCTGCTGCTGTTGCTATTGTTGTTATTGTTATTATTATTTGCCTACTTGACCTGAAAAAGACTCAGGTTAAAAATCTACTTTATTTGCTTATAACTTCTCTTCCTCTTTTACTTTTTTTGTACTTTTAATAGTTTTTGCTTTACTTATTTTAGAACTGTGTTATTTGGAACATGAATGTCTGTGATCTTTATATTTTAATTATAGATTGGACATTTTCAAATATATACAATTCTCCTTGACATTTTTAATGCTTTTGCCCTGAATTCTTCTATCATCTAATACCTACACTGCTGCCCTTGATTTCTTTGTGCTCTGACTGAGTCATTATAGTTTACAATATTTATTTTAAACTCTTAGTTTAATATTTTATTTTCTATCTCATAAACAGCATATCATTGAATTATTTTATAATTTATTTTAATAAGATTTTGACCTCAATCATATTTATTGTAAAAATTTATAGGTTTGCTTATTTGTGATTTTATATTTCATTGTCATTTTTATGATTCTTTAATTTTGCTTTTATCTGTGTATTGAGTATAGTTTCTTAGCTTTTTTTCTAATGATTCAGATGCTGTACATCTTGTTTTTAACTCTATAATATTATTTTCATAACTTTTTAAACATGAACATGTATTTCTCTAACATTATCAATAAAGAAGCAATAACGACCCACTCCCTTATTTTACCATAAAAACTATTCTATCCCCCATTGCCTCCTCCATACTTGTTTTTGTTGTTGTTTAGTTGGAATAATCCAAGAACTTAGCTCCAAATTTTATTATTATACTATTTACCTTTGTATTTGTATTATTACACTATGGGCCTTATATAAACTATTTGACAGCTGCATTATTTTGTGATATTAAAAATCTTTATACAGTAACGTTACGCTTCACTGGTCTCATTGTCCATTTCTTTTTATTACGTTGCACTTTCCCCAGTCTTGGGTTCTTTTCAATTTTTCAAGGCTTGCCTTCTGTTTTCCTTCACTCCAGGGAGACTGTGGGTGTGGTGCTCTTCGTCATTGCACACATTCCTGAGAATGCCTTTCGGCCGCCCCCACACGTGAATGATAGCTGATTTTCACAGAGTATCTTTCCCTCAAAGCTTGAGAGATTTTCTCCTAAGGAATTTCATGAAAGCCTGACACGAATTCATTTTTCTTTGTGTCGGCAATCGTTCTATTGTCTGAGCGATGTGGGATTTTCTCTGCACCCTGTACTAGCTGTGTCTCCAGGCTGCCTGTACACGTGTCCCACACATCTCTGCCCTGGTGGCCCTCTGGTGCCATGTTACTACACACACCAGAATGAACTCCCCCATCTAATCATGGCTAGTTTATGAACCACTTCCTCCAATAAGCCTTCTCCTGTCGCTTTACCCTGTGTTCGAGCTGACCTGAGTCTGAATCCCAGCTCTGCTAATTAGGGGTGTGACTTGGCTCCCTGCTTAACCACTCTGTGCTGCATTTTCCTCATATGCAAAATGGGTATAACATATACTTTTGGGGTTTGTTTTGAAAGATTAAATGACGTCATGGAAACGAGGTGCCTTATTCATTCAATAATATTAAGTAAACACGGCAACTGTTTTCTTGTAAAAGGCAGTTATACGATAATTGTTTTTGTTAATGCTATCTATTGTAATAATGTCTGCCTATGAAATGGATAGAGAATTAAGGAACTGTAGCAAAGCCTGTTTAGTAGAATTTAACCTATTAACATTACCTAGGTAATGTTAACGGAGTTTGGCAGGCTTGAAGCAATAGCTACCAAACATACTTAGTGCTGTGTGGTACAAGGGTGTTTTGTGTTTGGCTTATTTTGAATAGGAGTCGAATCATTGTGCCTAATAATATACAATGACAACACATTTGAACCAGTGTGGACGTGAATGCAGTGATGTAAACAGAAAGCTATTTCAGCTTAAGAGGGAGGTGATGGTTGCGAGGCCGCCTCATCTTCCCGTCCATGAGTCATTAGCAGAGCAGGACGCTTCATGTTTCCACAATAGAGCATAACATGTCCACATTACTTCTTTCCTGGCAAAACGCCACCACACAAATCTGTTTGCTATTCCAAAATGATATGGATAACTTCCCAGAATGGATTTCAGAGACGAGAATTAAGCATATTCTCAGGTTTTAAAGAATCATTTTCTCCAGTTTGTCACGACCAGATTTTAAGGATACTGTTATAAAAGTCTGCAGGGAAAAAAAATTCTTCTCTGAGAAATCTCAGTTTAAAATTACTTCATCTAAAAGATATCCCACTGCCATATGTTTGCTTGGCCTAGATTTCATTCAATAAAGCTTTCTTCTCGTATATTCTTCAGAGAAACGAAATCAAGAGAAGTGTAGTTGGCAGCTAGCAAGTGTCTATATCCAGTGTCACCTCTTAATCAGATCTTGTCCGTAACATGTAATGGACTCTTGCTTTATAACTTTAAATTTGTAGAGAGAGCAAAGTGATTAGAATTTATAAGTGCAAGGGATTCTTAGTGCCTACTTCTCTTTCTGTGAAAACACTGTCTTTTTCCTTCCTTGCAGAAATTTGAAGTTCCTTTCATATCCATAATCCAAGTTTGAACATTTAAAATGCACGTCGTATTTTCTTCTTTGTTTTAATGTTACTGTTGATGATTTGTTTACTGCCTATACCCTTGTGAAGATTAAGCATTGTTGTGAAAAAATGAAGATACTTAATAAAATGTGTGACACCACCGTTCTTGACTCATAGTGTATATTCAGTGTTGAATGAACTTGTGTGAGAGAGGGCAGGGGAAGAGCACATAAAACTAAAGAGTCAGGTGAGTGAACTGATGCAAAATTATCACTTCTGCTTAAAACTAGATGGTGACGGAGAAATTGTAAGGATGAAGATTTAATAGCAGGGCTGCCACAAATTAATGTTAATACAATTGTTGAAAACATAATTATTGTAAATTAAGTTTTTAAAAGAACTCTGAAAATTATATTTATAAAAGCCTATTACTGTTACTGCTGGGCTTAAGTTTACAAGTAAAGCATCTTAAGTGTTTGGGTAGATGTCTTAGAATGACTGGGTGTATAGCTTCTCGTGGCCAAAATGATTATGTAGTAAAATTAAATCCCATCATTTATCCGAAGCCAAATTGTCACTGGCAGAATGAGAACAGAACTCAGGTCTTTATCTCCTGATCAGTGCCTTTCTCCATGACTCATAAATCCTGCCAACAAGAGGTCCCATTAGTGTCCCCAGGGGAGTTAAGGTCCCTGCATGAGTCTATGTCACGTTCCACCCTGACCCCTCATTGCTGAAGTTCAAGTGTGTGAGGAATCAAGTCAATAAATACATTGAGTAATTGTTCCAAATCAACACTGGAAGTTGTTCAAGAAGAAATGAATTAAAATTGCAGTAACGAATCATATTTTAGATCTATAAATTTCAATGTAACCATCAAAGCTAAAAGTTATTAAGTGCTTTCTATGTACCAGATTATTGTAAATGTTTTGCATCAATGCATTCCCTTGCTTCTCACAACAAACTGTAAAGTAGATACTCTAATGTCCCCATTTTACAGATATGAAAACTGGAACAAAGATGACATGATTAAGTTATCCAAGGTCGCACAGGTAGAAAGGAGCAGATTTAGGGTTTGAACACAAGCAGGTCTTCACCAGAATACACACTCTTAACCACCCTTGAAAATTTCTAATACTTGGTCCATGTGGTGAAAAAGTGTGTCACACTGAGGGTGGACTTGGGCACCACCATGTGATATAATCCCCAACTCCTTCTTCCTCTCTGGAGCGCACTTATGCTATCTGGTACCTGGGAACAGCCCGTACTTCTCTCAGACTCTCCCCTTCTCCTTACACAACTCAGGCCATACACACGGAGAACTTTTCACAACAGAACTGTCAACTAGAAAATTTTGCTGACAATGATTATCTACTATCTTGACATAACATCTGATCAGCTGCTAAGAGTCAGGATCCTGCAGTTTTACGTTTCCCTTTTATTATAGAAGGCCATCAGCAGCTTCCCTGGCATGCTCCTTTACCTGCTCATAAAGACCTCCATGACTTTTACATTTCCTGCTTTACTTCTCACCAGGAAAATCTGCCCTAATAAAATGGACATGTCAGTAGTTAGAAGCCACCATACCTCATACATTGTGAAGTCGCCAAGTGACTCTGGTGCATAGTTTGTGGAGCACTTTAAGGAGGCCTCCTGAATATTTCCATAAATCTTTCCCGCATTCTTTGGTGTACACAGGATTTAATAGCCGTGTTCCATGTACACACCCAATGCTGAAGTTTGAATACAGAGTGAAATAATCTGGTATTTTGTTAACTAAAAGAACCTGAAACATAATGTGTTTTTACTTTTAAAGAACCCAGGGATCAAAAGCATGCCTTTCAGCTGGGCTAATTAGTGTGGCTAAACCCACCTAACAGCAAAAGCTAGGGCATGATTTATTTAATGGCCCATCCATATGCTATACCGAAGTGAAATACCAATAATTTGCCTAGGGACTTTCTCTTTGGCTTCTGTTCTAAATATTCTGAGTTCAAAAGCATTTTCTTGTGCTCTTTAATAAGAATTGAACAGAAAGAAGCCACTTATTGCCTGCTTTCTCACAGGAATTCTTTCTAATTACATTTTGAAATTAACTACTAATGAAACGTGAAAATGTACGCAGAGCACCAGAAACAGAGGAAAAATAAAAACTGGGAGGATTCGCCTAAAGGAATATAGAAAATATGAAATGAAAGTGCACTTCGGAGGATTATAAGAATAAAATATTACATAGAACAGTATCAAACAAGTGGTTGATGACAAAACAGTAATACTCAATGGAATTTGAACCACTGCAAAAAAGGAAATATATTTTTCTAGAAAGGATTTTTTTTCCTTATCCTTTCATTGTTCCTTTATTTATAAAGTGACAAAAAGAAGCCATCTCAAGCCCTCCTTAATGACTGAAGACAACCTGGGAGCCAGTGAGCTCACCGTGGGCTCTGGGATAATAGAGAATCACGAGAGAAGAGCCACCAGAGGTTGCGAGAAAGAGAGCAAGGATGATGCCTGAAAGCCATGAAAAGACTGGCCCCAAACTACACCTCTCCGAAGTCAGGAACTGAAAAATTAGATGATGTCTGAGGTATGTACATTTCTGAACCTTTCTCCAAAATTGTAGATTTAAAGAAATTACTTAAGAAAGAAGTTACCAGAATCTCCATTTGGTCTACTGAGCTTTTTTATGATTGCAACTCTAAAATGCTAGTTTACATTCAAAAACGCCCTCTTCTATTATTTCATTGATTATGCCTTCTGTTTGGTATGTTGTACAACAAAATCCTGACAAATTACCATTTGTCAGGGGGAGTGGGAATTGAGCAATAACATATTAGTGGGAAAAAGACAGGTAATTTAAAATAACTCTTATAGACAGATTTGCATTTTGCCAATATTTCTGAAAAAGTAAGGTAATGTACATCATCATAAGCAAAGACTGGATTTTGAGAACAATTTTTTTTAATTCCATAATACCCTCCCCGAAATAAAAGCAATACTTATTCAGTATAAAAAATAGAGCTTCTTTCGGGTCTTGTGACACTGGATAACTTGTTTAACCCAATTTCTTACATGTTCACCTGTCCTCACGAGGACGGAGTGGAGGGTGGGGCCCGAGGACAGCGCACACGCGAGGCTCAGTACGGTTGTCCCCACCCCTGGCCTGTGTGTCCTGGGCGGTGCCCGTCGCACGCCTCCCACACGCTCTGCGTAGGTCGCGGAGGCCATATGAGAGCTTCCAAATTAGCCAGTATGAAAAATGGAAAACCTCCATAAGCCCTATAGTTTGAATGTGGTGTAAAAAACGTGGTTTCCGTGTGGCATTAACGACTGTGTGTCTGGAGTTGAAACACAGAACCGGAGGCTTTACGATGCTACAAACTAGTCATTAATGGGCAGCTGAACTGCCCAGTATTAATAAGCAAGTCATGGTTTAGTCGTTTTCTCACACGTGCTGAAAGGAAACGCACCAACACGATACAAGTCTTCGATCCCCGCTCCCAACCCCCCCGTAATTCCTGAGCCTCCTTCCAGGCCGCAAACAAGATGGCGGCGGGAGGCGCATCCGTCCGCACCGGAAGAGCAACAATGAGGGGCTTCCCTCAACAACACAAACCTGCGAGGCCTCGGTCCGCGGCGGAACAGGAACCTAGGTGTCCTCGTGGCCTCATCGCCTGTCCCCAAGCATGCCCCTGACAGTAGGGGGAGCACCCTGGGCAGAGGCTGCTCCCAGAAAGGAGGGCCTCTGAGCACCCCTGGACACAAAGGCTCGCAGGATGTCGCCCACCCAGACCAGCCAAGCTGTGACACAGATGCTAGGAACGAGGGGGAGTGGGACTACCTGCAGCAGCCTCTGCCGGGGTGCAGGTTCAGGGTCACCTGCTACACAGAGGCAGGTGTCGCCACTGAGGGGAGCACGGCCCACAGCGCCACGGAGCCCTGCAGGTTCCACCAGCCTTTGCCCAGATCACGAACAGGCCACCGGAGCCTCTCCAGGGGGCCCAGGAACCCCCAGCCTCTGCACTGCACAGGCGCAGATGCCAGTCCAGACCCTGCTGACCCCATGGCCTGCAGTCTGACCCAGCACTGAAGCTTTAAACCTGCTGCCTCCTGCCCCACCCCTTCACTGGAGCCACTCCCACACCTGGCAAGACTCAGCAGCCACGGGAGTACACACTACTGCAACAGAACACTGACTTGACCAATGGGAAAACTCCCACGAGGTCACATTACCCTCCGTCATTGCTGTGGAACTTGCCCAGACCCTGGGGACTCGGATACCCCTCCCAACAGGACACAAGAGAGGGTGGACACTTGATTGTCCCCAACAAGTCTATACATGCTGGAGTCCCCCGGTTTCTGAAGCTCCTCAGCTGCTGGACCAGGTGCACGTTGCGTCTGAAACCCCTCGCAGACAGATGGCTCTCCGATCACCTTTGTCCTTAAGTAGCTGAGGTCAGGGATGGGGATGAGAACACAGGTGTCTTCGCACAGGTAAGGAAGGTGTATTTGTATTCAGTTTCCAGCTGCGGTGGCTCACAGATCCATCAAACTTCCAGTGTGTCCATTCCACCCCAAACCATGTATCAGGCACCAGGTCATCATTACTGACACCAACTATTTCAGGTGGGGGGCCCCCCTGACTTTGCCTTCTGGCTGGCAAGGCTGGCTGGTGCCTTTGGTTGACCTGGGCTTGACTCAACCAACAGCAACACATGTCAGGGAGCCCACCTTAAACCAGGACTTTGGGAGCCATTTTGTCATGCTAACATCTCTCCAGTTCTCGCCTGGTTGAACATAAGGCAACAGGGAAGTCTGCAGGGCAGCAGGTCTGGCTACAGAATTGATCTAGATTCTTTTGGACCAGGTACTCATTTGTCAGTGGCTCACTCTCATCAGCTTTCTAAGCCCAATTCAAGGCAGTAGGAGCCCAAATACTACTCAGCGTCTCCTTTATGATTTCCCATGACAGTTCACACCTACCTCAAAGAAACCTTACTGAGAACACTAACGTTCCTTTATAACAGCCACAATCCACTGCCAAAAAATTCTGACAACTTCTACTACTGTCTCTGAATGGACCTAAATTTGGCATGATACACTGTGTCATAACACAGCCCAGCCTTTGCTTCTCCCTTGGCTGCCCTTGTCTCCCAGGTAAATCACCCAGTTATGATGATGTGCCAGGCTTCTGTCAATAGACGTCACAAATTTCCCTCATCTTGGATTCAGTGTACGCATGTGTCTACTAACTTGTCTCAAAGGGGCTGTATTTGTCAGATTTCTCCAGAGAAATAGAATCCACAAGTACAAACATATATTATCTGCCTCCCCCCCATATATACAGAGGGTGCCAAAAACGCCCAAAAATGTATACACATTTTGAGATAACATCTCTTAAAATGTATATACAGTTTTTTGGCACCCATGGTATATATATGGAGAGATTTATCTTAAGGAATTGGCTCACACGATTGTGGGGGTGGCAAGTGTGAAGTCTGCAGGCCAGATCGGCAGGCTAGATAGAGATCTAGGGAAGAGATTAGATTGCAGTCTGGCAAAGGCATCTGTAGGCAGAATTCCTTCTTCCCTGGGGGACCTTCTTTCCTCTCAAACTCTTCAACTGACTGAATGAGTCCCACCCACATGACAGAGGGGGAATCTGCTTTATTTGAAATCAACTGATTTAAATGTTAACCACATCTTTAAAAATACCTTTACAGCAACATCTGAACTGGTTGTTGACAAAAAGTGGGTACCAGGGCCTAGCTAAGTTGACACATAATTAATTACCCATCACAGGGGCGGAGCCTTCTGTCTACCCATGAAGAATCTCTGAACTAGTTACAGTAGAGCAGAACTGAGACTGTCCTCCAGGTTGATGCAGAAGTCTTCCCACCAGAACAATTAACAACCACCAAGATACCATTTGGTCTGCAGTCAGCTGCCCCAATTTCTCCTTACTAACAGCCAATAAAGTAGAAGGTGGCCTATTGCCCAGTTGACCATACAACTTGACCAAGACATCTGCTATTGATTCCTATAGATTTCTTTCAAATCTCCTCAATCAGACCACATGGCCCTCACCATTCTTCCAGAACACCATATTTCTATCAGTATCCAACCTTCATCACCAAACTGTCAAAAAGTCAGTTTTTATCCTACTTCAGATTTTATCCTACTTGCAAGCCAACAAGTTAGGTCCACAGTTTGAGAAACAAAGGGCTCTGTTACTCATGGTACAGTGTCTTACTTAGTCCACTCAGGCAACATAACAAAAACACCATGGACTGGGAGGCTTATACACAACAGAAATTTACTTCGTACAGTTCTGGGTGTTGGAAAGTTCAAGATCAAGGCAGATTCAGTGTCTAGCGAGGACTTGCTTCCTGTTACACAGGTGGCCATCTTCTCCCTGTGTCCTGACATGGTGGAAGGAATGAGAGAGCTCTGGGGGGTCTTTCTGATAAGAGCACTCATTCCATCATCAGGGCCCCACCCTCATGACCCAATAGGCCACCCCAAATCCCCCTTTCTACTACCCTGACACTAGGATTAGGCTTCCACATGTGAACTTTGGAGGGACACACACATTCAGACCATAGCACACAAGTAGGCAGCATATCGGCATGTTTGGGCAGCTTCCTTGAGCCCCAGTTCCCACAGGATGATGAGAGTAGGACCAAGTGACACCTGCATATGCAGTGGCTTGCATTATAGGAGCGAAACCTTTAGCTCAGGGAACGTGAATCTTTTACAAGTACAGTAGTAGCACCTTGGTTTTCAAACGTCTCTGTTGACGAATATTTCAGTTTACGAACGCCGTAAACCTGGAAGTAAATGCTTCGGTTTTCTAACACACCTCAGAAGTTGAACATGCCACGCGGCTTCCGCTGAGTGCAAGATCCTGAGGCCTCGTTGTCGGCTGTTTTCGAATGTTTCAGAACTCGAACGGTCTTCCAGAACGGATTACGTTCGAAAACCGAGGAACCACTGTAAACACACCTGCCTTTCACTCAAGAGGGAGACAATATCTCTCTTTTCCAAGACTCTCAAGATGCAAAACACGCAGGAGGAGCATGGAGAGCTGTCTTCCAAACCCAAGAACACACCTGCACTTTACTTCTTCCCACAGGTGGACTGTTCTACCTGTGCTAAATGCCTTCATAATTCTTCCTGGGAAAGAGAACCCGTCATGGGCAAAAATGACAGATGTTCTTCCACTGTGCCTACATGTGTTAAGGTGTGTTCACAGTATAGTGGGCCAAATTGAAAATTGATTTATTTTTATTGGATGATATGAATCAAGAACAGTGAGTGGATCTCAAGCATAGGAGAGGAAAGGGATGCATGAGACAGATTAGCAAGCAAACGACAGATATTATAAATTCATGAGGGAGTAAAGATCTGGACCCAAGTGTGGCAGAAATTATAGAATTTAAGTTATGACATGTAGGGTGGGCAAAGAACTCTAGCAAATACATGAGGAAAAATAGCATACATTTAACATTAGTCATTTGAAAGAGATCAATTGTTTCTCTTTTTTAAAATGAAGCTTGTTTTCTATAGCTAAATGACACTTGACCTCTGAATTTGGCTGTAATAAGACAGTTTATTAGATACTTCAGCTCAATCCTGGCTTGAGTTTCATAAAATTTAATACAGCTGCTGAAACAATAAATAAAAAATGAGATACCAAATATCCTTTCTTGTTCCACTGAAGTTTCTTTTTTAAATACATACACACACACTCACACTTTAATATACACATCCTTAAGTATAATTTACAATACTGAGGAAGAATATGAATTAAAATGAATTTGTATTTCATTAATTTGAAACACTAATGAAATATAAATGAATATTAATTACATATTGGGAAGTTCTACCTCTCTTTTTGCCTTTGACCCTTCCTTCCACCTTATAAAGCAGAGTAAATACTATTTTTCTAAGATGATGAAACAGACCTGCCACCCAGGTCCAATTTCCCCAACAGTTAATTCAATGTTTTAACCAGTGTATTAAGAGCCTAGAACAACAGTTTATAAGTTCCTAAGTGTCAGTCACCAAACAGTAATGTCTACATCAAATCACCTTATATGGACACGTGACTATCACGTTAGCCTCATGACAGCTGTGCCAAATGTACAAGAACTGTTGAAAATCTGTTCTATATTAGTGCTTTATGGACCATGAAAATACAAACACAAATATGTTTTCAGGGATGAATACCTCATAGCAATTTCACCAGCCCACATATGAAACCGTTTTTTTTTTTTTTTGGTAGTTAAACGTTTACTTCTGTATTACATGAACTAGTAAACATCTTTGCCATAAATTATGAAGTAGCATTTTCTCAAGAATTTTAAAATGAATATTTTCTATATATTTTTAAGATTTTATAAAACACACAAACATTAAATCTAAGTCTATGATCCCATTTTTTTAATTCCATGCTCAAAATATTTGCTTCTTTTTTAACTTGAGGTGTAATTGGCATATAATATTATATTAGCATCAGACACACAATGTAATGATTTGACACTGTGTACACTGAAATGATCACCATACTCAACTGTTATTTCACTACTCACGTTTCTCAAGTTTGTTTTTTGTCAACTCTACTTTGTGGGTAAAAATCTAAAGAAATAATTACAAATGTCAACCTGAATTGACCTTGATTTTTAAAATTCAGCACCCCATTACTTTAGAGAGATCATATGTCTGCTAAATTCATTAGTGAGACTGATGCCACCTTCATTTCTTTAATGCATAGTTCTGGACTGGTTACTACCCTGCTCTTAAACTCTGGATGGTTCACATTCATCCACGCACACACATATGCACGCAAACACACACATGTGTGCAAACACACACACTACACAACACCCACACACACACACACAAAACCACACCCAGCCACCTAAGCCAGGTAATGAGCCTTTGGTGTCCAGGAAGCACCATTGATTTTTAGTGAGAACAGACACTATTTGTCTCCTAAACCTGCACATGCCGTTTTCTTCTCTTGTAATACATCCCATCACCTTCCCCTTCAAACCGAAGCCTGTATCACCTCCCTCAAAACTGCTCTTTTAATGGTTGGAAATGGCCTGTGTGTTTCAGATTCCAGGAGTCACCTCTCACTCCAGACCTTAGTGACTCATCAGAAACTCTAACCCATTGATCTCTCCTTGCTCCTGAACACCTTCTCTTGTCTTCTGAGCGAGCCAGCTCTCCTGCTCACTTCCCATCACTGACTGCTTTCTCCCAGTCTCCTGGTCACCCCAGTCTCCCACTCTCCCCATCTCCTGGTCTCCCCAGCCTCTAAGAGTGGGAGCGTCCCAGGGCTGTCCTCACGGTTGGTGACCTCACCCAGCCTCATAACTTTATAACCACATATGAGGTGTGATCCAAAAGCACGGTGAATGTTTAAATAAAAAAATATATGTTACAGTCAAAGATGCATTGCCATTAATCCCTCTCAAATACTCCCTCTTGCTTCGAACACACTCATCCCTTCATTCTTGCCACCTTCTGAAGCAGTTCTGGAAGTCCGCTTTCATGAGTTTCTTTAGTTGTGCTGTTGTGGCTGCCTCGATGTCCTGAATCATTTTGACATTGGGGAAGAGCCAGAACTCGCAGGGTGCCAGATCCAGTGAATAAGGTGGATGAGGACACACCATAATGTTTTTATTTGACAGAAATTGCTGTAGCAGAAGCCATGTGTGACACGGAGCATTGTCATTATGGAGGAGGATTTATGACACACTTTAAAACACACCTTCTCTCAACCACAACTCACACCCGACTGACTGCACCGAACAAGTTGAAACTTGTCACACACTGTTACTAAGGTTCACCGTGCCCCATCCCATATTGAAGGTCCCTGCGTTTCCATTGGATGGCACTTGGCAGCAGCATTCACCGTATTTTGTGATCACACCTCGTACACACCGGCAGCCTCTACATTGGCATCCCAAGTCTAGGTTTATTCCCTCAGCGCCACAAGTTTACAGGAAACTGCCTCCGTGACCCCTCTACTTCGTTATCTATCACCTTCTACTTGAACATCAGATCAGTTTCTTAAACCTAACATCTCCTAAATTGGACCCTCGATCTTCCCATTAAAAACAGATCCCCCAAGTTTTTCTCAACGTAGTGAAATTCCCTCTTTCCAGTTTCTCAGGCCACAATCCTTAAGGTCATTCTTGACTCCTCTCTTTCTCTCACAAACTACGTCTAATCCACTGGCAAATCCCACCCACATTCCTTTATTAATGTCCAAGCCCAAGGTTCCACGCTCTGTCTGTCTCTCTCTCCTGAGTGGTAAGTACTGGTCTTCCTGTTCACTCTTTCCACGGCAGCTCCATCTGTAACTTTCAGTTATTTTCCAAGGCGGATTTAGTCTTTATGTAATGTATGTTTAAATAAATAAAATGTTTTTGTATTATATTCTATTTTGAAAGTTATAGCACAAATAGCAGCAGACAGGACCTAATTATTCCACCCTAAATCATCAGATCCAGAAAATAAAACTTGCGACTGAGAACTACAGTAGACTTTCAGAGTCTCCTTAAACACTTTACAATGTAAGCGTCTTGAAGGTAAGTGATTAACATCAACCTTTCTGGTTTTCTCGTTGTGTAGTTCATTTTGCTATAACACCTGGCTCATTCACATGGTCCATTAGGAATTACTTCAGCAAAGATGGATGATAACGTTGCAGGTGAAAGGACTGTTGCCCTCCGTAACTTAGAACTCACGAGGGTCTCGGGCCTCCATAAAGAGGTTTGCTTGTAGCCCTTTAACTAAGAAAGTGCTGCTCTCACACGCTGATATCAGTGTCCTTCCAAGTGGGACGACACTTCACAACATTTGGCACTGACCTCCCCCAGTCATTATTAGTAAAGGGAAGAAGGAATAAAGAAAGTAGAAAGTGGACCTGGCAGATGAAAAGGAGGCCTGCTATATTGTCAAAGTAGCTTCCAGACTGTGGACCAAGGCAAGATGGAAATGTCTTCTTACACTCGCCAAGCGGGCAGAAGACCCAAGGAAGGAGATCCCCTTTAACTTTTGGCTAAGGACCCCTCCTTGTCTTGTTAGCCACTGACAAATGCCTCGTCATGCCTGGACATTTGGGCATGTGTCCCGGAGTGAGCACTGCCCTCCAACAGAAGAGACTGCCCCGCTGCCCACCGCCCTCGGAGCCCCTCTCGTCAGGGTGGGGTGGGGCGGGGGCTAATCAGACAGCCGAGGACATAATGGAGCAGGTGGAAGAGCTGCCTGCTCGGTAAGGAGCTCTGGTGGGCAACAAGATGCGGTCGCAAGGACACCGAGAAAGGCGGTTATGATACGGCCCAAGTGCCGTCAGGAGGCGCTGAGGTAGAGCGGGCATTTCTGTGCTCCGTTATGACTGCGATGGGGCACGTCAACCCCAGGGTACCGGCCAGCTCTGGTGACCTGACAGACAAAAGTTACACCGTTTGATTACAGGAAAACAACTAGGCCCTAGTGAATCTGCTAACAACTACCCATACAAATTATTCCAACAGAAAAGGGTCTATTTTGGCCTTCATGTAGCTTTGTTGTTTTGTTTCTTTTATGATGTTACCACCTAGCCAATTTTGGTCAAAGGTACTTTTTTAAACAACATACTACCAAATAGTATACATGATTGTTCAAAGATTTTTCTTAAAGTTAATATATAGTAGATGTTTGTAGTGGCTCTGAGTTTACCATTCATTTTAATATTTTGCAATTATTTTTAACCTTTTAAATCACAATTAACTTTTGCACCAACCTAATAACAGAAGAAACTCCTGGAAATCTAGTTTTAAACTGTAAAATATGTGCCATGCTCAGAATGTACAATATATTTTAAATTTTCAAGTGTTTCTATCACTACAGTAAATCATTCTACTGAATTTATAATATTATGGGTATTTTAATACTTAAAGTAATAATTATCATTTTCTCCCAATACAGTTTCAATAGAAACAGTACATTTTACTTATTACACAAAGAAGGTCCAGAGCTGACTCTACCACTCTGTGAAGCCCTTTTCACCTCTGATTTCACTGAATTCCCATATATGTTAAAGTGAATTTCAAATGTTTATACATTTTGTTTTGAAATCACACATATTTTCTTGACAATGTGTTTAGAGTATTTACAATATTTTAGCATATATTACATACATATTGGTTTATGCACATTTACACAAATGTGCATAGAAAAAAGTTAGATGACACAGATGATAATGATACACTTTCCAAGTCTAGTAGTCGCTCTCTAAGAATATAACACATTTAGAAAAGCATTTGTGTAAAATTACAAGAGTTTTGTTCTGTATATTTGAAGAGCTCAGTTTTTAAGCAATCAAGTATTTTTAAGTGGTTTGCAGCCTAATATTATGGTATTTCAGTGTACCAACTATCAATGAATGGCACCGAATTCATGGACAAAATTGGTGAATGTAGATGACTGAGGAATATTTGTGACCTACAGAAAAAAGACGAAGGTATGGGGAGACATGGAAGTGGCATAAACTGTGATTTTTTTAAAAAAATAGTACTTTGAGTCCCTTTATTTTTAATGCAACAGCGCATCACGTAGTTCCTTGGTCACTTGGAAAGAGTTAAGTCAGAGTGAAATCAAACTGCCAAAGCCCATACTACATAGTTTTTGCAAATACTCAGATATGTTCATCTCCACTCACTCAGTCCCTCGTCCAAGAAAACCCCGATGATGGGTTTCCCACAGCTGGACCCGCCCTTCCTGTTGGTGCAGTACACCTGGGTGAAGTGCGTCCTGGAAACATGGAAGTAAAGGAAACAGAAACCGTGTCACTGTCTTCTGTCCTCAACACCAATGCTGGTGGGAAATGCTTCAGGAGCCAAAAGAAGTCATTTTTACACTTCAGTTCCGCTTGGTACGAGGTTAAGAAAAGTGGGCAAATCCGATCAAAGGAACACAAAGCCACATTCTGAACAAGTGACAGTGAGGAGCTTGTCAGTTCCCCTGCAGCAGGAACAGATGGCCAAGTGTGAACTCACAGAAGAGCAGGTGCCAACGGGGCCCTAGAAGGAGCGTCTTGACTGTAGGCTGTGGAACAGCAGACGGAGGAACAGAGGATGCCCTGGGGCTGTCACCCCAGTAAGACCAGCCGAACGGCCCGGGAACTGCGTGCTGTGCTGTCCCCGTGTGCACCACACGTGCACGTCCTCTGTCCCCAGGCCACCGCGCCCTACGGTCTCCCCGTCAGACGCCACCGGCCTGGCCTGTCCTGCTGCTCCACACTGACGGGTCCACATCCCAACCCGCTGCTGCCCGTGTCCAGTGGTGCCTAACGCCGCCCAGCCCTCTCCTGAGGACCCCACTCTCCAGTGAAGGTGGGCTAAGCAGCACCTGCCAGGGATCTAGGGGCGGTGACTGACTGCTTCCCACGTTCCCTGAGTGGCCCAACTTCGGAAAGATAAACAGACAGATGTCTTTCTTTTGGTAAGTGTTCAGGTCTTGCTGTAGATACTCTGAATCTCATAAAAATCCTGTGGTCTGATTTAAATTATTGCTGAACTACAAAAGCCTCCGTTCTGAATGACACATCACCTGTATGCAGGTCTGTTTCTAAACCAACAAACTGTACTAGTAGCAAGATGTTTTCTGCCAAATGACTAAATGGCAGCCTGAGCCACATTCTCTAGGTCTTCCAGGGACTGTAACACGGTTTGAGAGTTGATAAAACACACATGTGACAATAGGAAGAAATTAGCAAGATAGCTGACCAGATTTTAAGTCATTTTGCTTTATTGGATGATATTATTAAAAAAAAAAAGTTACGTTTTTCATTTGTGGAAATAGGAAATGGCCAAAAGTGATCCAACTTTTATAATATCAGACAATCTGAAGACGTAAATCAGGCAAAAATTACCACCTAATAAACACTTTCCTAGGAAAAATACAGAGGCAAGTACCATGAAAAAGGCAGTGGGCCGTGGACACAGAAGCATGGAGCTAACTGTGGCCTCGTCTCACCTCCAAAGGCTGTCAGTGGCTGAGGGGCTCCAGGATGCAGCCGTGTCCACGTCCAGGGCAGACAGGCCCCTTCGCTGGAACTTAGTCCTGCCCTGGACTACACATGTCAAGGGGATTCCACGCAAACCCGGGACATGTGTTTCTAAGTTACTAAGAAACTGCACTGCCACCTGACACCCACGTAAAGAATTCATGCATAAACAAAGAGGCAGTTTTCAAAGCCCCAAATTCTCTTAGTTAAGCATTTTCAAAAATCACATTAGGCAGACATCAAAGCTGATCTCTGCTCTTGTTCTAGCTTCTGCCTCTCTTTTCTGTCCCTTCAGTGTCAGGATGTGCCCCCTTCAGTACGTGTTGCTCAATCCTTCACCAAGGCAGACCTTCTGGTCTCATGATGGCCTCCAAGTCTGAACAGAATGGTTCTCCTACCAGGAGAGGCCAAGGATACAAAGTCTGGGCAGGAAGAGAGAGACCACCATGTGGGTGAGCTCCACTTTCCAGGAGCGGGCTCTTCACACGGCTTTCACTCAAAGCACCACCATCAGTGATGATTAGTCCCACATTCCAGTTCAGGAAATCCAGACTCAAACAATACAGTGTGCAAACTTGGTTCCGCTGAGCTGCCCGCCCGTTGGAGAACGGGCTCTCCTCTGGCCCTGGCCCTGGGTGAGACTGGGCAGGCTCACTCAGCCTCCTTAGCCCTCGCAGCCTCGGCTGGAAACACTGTCCCCACACGGGGCTGCTATCTCAGAGCCTTCAGAGCTCTCAAGTTTTCTGAAACTATGACAGAGAAAAGTTAATTCCATGGTGCAGATCATTAAAGTTTGACAGTGAGGAGCTGGATTTCATTCGACTATTCTATTTTTTTATACAGCTAAAATTTGCCATAACAAAAAGTGTTTTTTTTTAATGTTGTTATCTAAGGAATAATACACCAGCTGATTTTCACTAAAACACATAAATTAATGGTAATTTGGAAATTATTTTCATCATCTTCATATTTATTTTTCACATGGAAAAATAAGTATGTAAAAACTACTATTGATGGTGAATTTTTTCATCTGCTCCACATTTTGTAAAAGCGAAACCCTTACGTAATAAAATCAAACAAGACTGTTCTTCCTTTGAACAGTCTCAGATGTGTTTGTCTTTAACAGCCGCAGTTTCCCTGAGGGGATAAGCAAGCCTTTCATTCCCGTGGGAGCCTGTTCTGCTGTCACTAACCCTGTGCCAAACCCCCGTCTCAGGGCTGCCCACTGAACAGGCACCTGCGTCCACGTTCACCAGGTTGGGCAGTGGGTCAGTCCCTGAGGGTGCATCGTCCTCCCTGAAGCACCCCGTCTCTGCAGGAGCGTGCGGTATCCCCCAAAAGTGTCTGAGGAAGGAAATGAATAACCACGGCGTCCCATTTCTAGGGCTCCACCAACAGTGCAGGTGCTTTGGAAAGACCAGCATTTTGAGCAGTAACAAGTATCCCACTTTCCATGTTATTTATTCAAATAAGGAAAGCTGGAATGCTTAAAATGTGAAGAACCAGCAGAATTCAACCAGATATCTTCTCATGGGTGATTTCATTCTTTTTTTTGTCATCCACAGTCCCTGAACCAACATAGGGGGAAATGAATGTTCTAAGTTTTAAAATGTTTCCTTGAATTTTTCACTTAGTTGTGAAACACTTACATGCTGTTCTGTCTCCATTCTGAAGAGAACGGGACAATCGCCGGTAGGTAGCCTGTCTGTCCTGGGCCGTCAGCCCCTGCGCTGAGCGGAAGTCCGTGTGAGGCAAACAGCGCTGAGCCTGTGAGTGGCTTTCTCTGAAATCGGAAATTAAGGAGGCTCTGCTCCATTGTGCCTTACGATATTTAGAATCTCAAATAAATTTACTGCTTACACCCTATTCCTGCTTCAGGAATAATTGGACATTAGAGTCCACATACATGATTTTGGTATTTCAGCATCTATTAGCTCAAAACCCTGACCAAGAAATGCAAGATGGAACAAACAGAACAGAAATGTCTCCATTCCACAGCTACTCAGTTGGTCAGCACCAGCTCCCACCCACATGAAAATGCAAAGCACACGTCTTTGGACAAAAGAAAAGAACTCAGATGCATTCTATTGCAGAACAAGTAATAGGTTTTAGGGACACTGCGGAGGGGACGTGTTTGTTTGTACAACACAGAAGATAATAAATACCAAGCTGACATAGTTCCTTTACGAGATGGCTGGGAGGGCACAGGGCTCCAGACAGTGCCCCACAGACTTCCGTCCCCGAGGACAGAACAGAGGTAACCCCTAGTGGGTACTTGGGAGAAGAGACACAGACATGAGCCGCTTGTCAGAGAAGATTCCATCAGGACCGTGTCCCCCAGCAAACAGGATCTTGGGAATCGGCGTTTTTATTTTACTCATTTATTTTTGTTTTGCATCTTTAAACCTGGATGCTGTAAAAAGCAGCCATTCTGTGTGAAGGGATTCAAACGACCCGCTGTGAACAAGAGTTGGAAGGACGGGAGGGGCGATCCCAACACAGGAGTTCAAAACCGGGGCTTCCAGCGAGTGGCCTGGGAGAACAGGCAGGAACATGGGCCAAGATGCGTGAGAACAATGCCTGGGAGATGCCACAACGTTACCATCGATACTCTATGCATGTCCCTCTCATGCCAGCAGCCCTGCACTTGCCTTGGGAAAGACCAGCCCTAGGGCTCTGCCACCCACCACACTGTCCATCCTGACTATGCTGTTTGTTCTGCAGGACGCTGACCTCTGTGACACGCACCATGCCTGCCACCCTGCTGGCTCCTGGCCCGGCCAACGGGAGGCACCAACCGTGTGGAAGGGTGGGGAAGGGTGCACTCAGGGCCTGTGGGCTGTCCCAGGTCCCTCCCAGCCGGAGGCAGAAGGTGGCTCTGTCCCCACTGAAGGTCACAGCTCTGTTAGGTGACCCTATCCTTACAGCTACTCCATCTGCTTTCAGAAAGCACCCGTTCTCTCACCCCTTCTCCCCGCCTCCTCAAAACATGGCGATCCGAAGTGATAGCACATGTCTGGGTGAACTGAAACAGTGAGCTCCACAACAAAAGATTTCTTAAATGCCGGGGGAGTTGGTTCATACCACATGGCCATTTAAACAGCCTGTCTGGCTGGTGCACGAGCTTAATGACAGCTTTATCACAGACCCACTGTGCAGTTCCCGAGACGGGAGGGGAAACTGGCTGCAGTCCCCTGGAGCTAGTGTATCATACTGACTGGGCCCATTGTGTGAAAAATCTAGCAACGCTCATGGAAGCCCTTACGTCCCAGAGACAGCAGTGCTCTTGGCCACCCTGCCTGGGGTATGGCGCCTATCCTCCCTCTGTCCTCACGCAGTCCTCTGTGGTCATTCTCTGCCCTAGGCCATCATGCCAAGTGTTCCTTACATGAGGGTACACGGAGACTAAGAACCTTCAAGCCTTACTCAGACCCGCGTGTCTAAGGGTGGACGCCAAACCCGAGAGGTGCAGGAGTCCGCCACGCCGCTGACGCTCCTGAGCCCAGTGCTCAGGAATGCCAGCCACTGCTCCGAGGGCGGGACAAGTCTGCTGCACCTCCTACTGCCTGCCACAGAGAGGCACAGTGCTTGGCGGCCTTTCTGGATTTGGGAGCAGAATATAGCAGGTTAGAGTCGCCGGTTTGCTGGGGGTTTCACATCAAGAAATGGCTTTATGGTGGGTCTAGTTAACCTCCCCTCATAGGGTTGTTCTGAGAACTAAACCAAATAATCCATACTCAGCGGGCACAATGCTGGCACATAGTCGCCCTCCTTAAAGGGCTGCTGGCAAAGAAGTGCTCTGAGCACTTGCCCTGAGGGGGGTGGGGGAGAATCGAGGGCGGGAAAGAGTCATGTGACTCATGCCACAGACTTCCTCACTCCACTTCCCAAGCCCTTCCCTGTCTTACTGTGTCCTCAGTAGGCTTAGCTGTCGCATTTCCAACAGTTCTTCTAAATGCCAGATGTTTAGCTCCGAATTCAAACACATGACTTAGCACCAGCCAAGAAACTGCCTGCCACCATGAACACAAAAAGCAAACTCTTCTAGTACAAATATTTTCATTTCATGTACAAGCTTCCAACCAAGTCTCTCTCCTACAGCTTTCAACCCAGATCCCTTGATTTTATATATTATCTAATGGAGTCATACTTCGATGAAGTACAAAATACATTTTTGTGTGACGCCAAGAAGACGGCAAGCCCATGGGGTAACTGGAATTCTCAGAGTATGTCAGTTAATGTTTAAACAGATACAAAGAATTTGGAAATCTGGTAGGCAGTGTCCTTGAAAACAGAATATATATGCCAATTAAGATAATGCCGTTACTAGAATATGCCCAACAGAAAAGCTTGCAGTGTCTCACGAGGCAGGTAGAAGAGTTTTCAGCATGACTCATAAAAGCCAAAAACTGGAAACCTCCTATTTCCATCCACAGTGAAGTGGGTTGGATGTGACCCTCCATCCAGTGTAACAAGAGCAGTGGTGACAAAGGAGGAGACTGCAACCCACAGCAGCATGGACGAGTGTTAGAGGCACAGTGTGTGAGAAAAAAGCCAGGTCTTGGAAATGCATATTTTATGCTTTCATTCACATGAATTTCAAACTAGATCAAACTACAGCAGAGGAGGGAAGGGCAGGAATCAGAGGTGCCTGGGGGCACAGGTCCTCAGTAATGCTGGCAATTTTCTATTTCTTGGTCAGGAAGGTGGATAATCGCTGATCTCCACATTTATATTTTATGTACTTTTTGCTAAATGGATTATATCCTAAAAACTCAAAACCATGGTAGACAATCTTTTTGGTAGAAAAGTCTGACAACCATAAAACACCATCGGGACAACTCTGAGTGAAGTTCAGCCATGCACAAAAGTAGGATTACTGAGCAACTAAAATTCTACCTGAGGAGAATATTCCTGGCTTAGCAGAGGAAACAAAGGAAAACAACAACAACTATGTCCGACTGATCTAAGCTAGTTAATTTCCAAAACCACTGAAAAATTCCCACATCAGACTGAAGAATACTCCTGCCAGCTTAACTAGGGGTGGGGGGACACTTACCTGGATAAGAAGTGGCTCAGAGTGGGGGGCGGAAACCGAGGGAAACACACTGCACCTGCCGGACATGCTAACGCGGGAACCTGTGCACTTGGGCGTTCATACACAAGGAGGCAAACCACAGGCTCCCTACTCTCGCTTTGCGCAATGTGTGTCTGCCCCCATCTGCCATCACCTGCCCTCGCCTTTCTCAGAAATCTTCCCATACTGCTCTCTGCCCATTTCCTTCCGTGCTCACCTGTCCATAGAAACATCCTGGGGGTTACGGCCTACAAAGGAGCAGTGTGAGCAAACTCTGCTGGGCACTAACGTTTCAGAGCTAACTGAGCCGGAAGCAAACAAAGGACCAAGAGAACTGCAGAAGGGGAAACTGCTCTGAAGGAAATGAAAACAGTGCAGGACACCGTTGAAATGGAAGGGGTGGGATGCAATGTGGTCTGGGGTGGGAGCCGCTGAGGAGTGGTGCTGAGGAGAAGCCCCGCGGAGGAGGGGAGATCTCAGCTGGGATCTTAGGGATGAAATCTACGCATGTGAGAACGAACACCTGCTCTATAACAGGCACCGCTCTGGATGCTGGGAAATCCCCGAGGAATGAGAAAGACATCCTTCCTGGCCTTGACAGTGAGCCTGAAGAGGCTTTTGCACCGATGCAACGGCGCCTGCACACGATCTGGACGGAAAGAACCCCGATGGCTCAGGAACCTTCAAAGGCTGCTGTGGGGACAGAGCCCCAGAAAGCAGTTTCCAGGCTCTCGGCCTCATGTGGAAAGGTGCTGGCTCAGGTAGTACATAGCCATCAGCTGTGGCTGGTTGGCTGTCAGCTGTAACCATTGAGCCATTGGCCACTAATATAACTGCCGCGGCTACGAAGGGAAGTCGAGGAGAGAGGAGGAGAGAGGAGGAGACTGAAGGAGACTGAAGGAGAGTGGAGGAGAGTCGGTCGGTTGGCAGCAAAGCGGACAGCAGGTCGCACGTCGTGTAAACCCAGCCTCCAGTGAGACCATAGTGGTATGACTCCCCTACCTATGGCTCCGTGGGTGTTCCTTTTTGGCCTAGCCATATCCTGCGTTCTTGTGTGGGGAGCGGGACCGGAGATCCCGCAGGCCGCCCCGCACGACAGCTGCACCGTGGATAATATACTGAGCTACTGGGTGGATGGCCTGCCGTGGGTGTGAAGTAGGCAGGGACCCGAGCATGCGTGAGTCTGCAGGCATGGGAAACAGTCTGCTGGGTACTCTTTTTGTCATTAAATTTATTGGGGTGACATTGGTCAGTAAATTACATAGGCTTCAAGTGTACAATTCTGTAAGACACATCTGTACATCGCACTGTGTGTTCACCATCCAGAGTCAGTTCTCCTTCAGTCACCATATATTTGTCCCTGTTTACCCTCTTCTAGAGACCTCCTCCCCTCACCCTGTAGTAACCACTAAACTGTTGTCTGTGTCTATGAGTTTTTGTTTCTTTGTTTGATTGTCTTGTTCCTTTGTTGATTTCTGTTTTATATCCCACGTATGAGTGAAGTCATATGGTTCTCGACTTTTTCTGACTTATTTCTCTTAGCCTAATCATCTCAAGATCCATCCACGCTGTTGCAAATGACACTATTTCCTCTTTTCTTATGGCAGAGTAGTATTCCATTGTGTGTATATAGCACATCTTCTTTATCCAGTCATCTATCGAAGGACACTTGGGTGGCTTCCATGTCTTGGCCACCGTGAATAATGCTGCAATAATTGGAAGCCATTGATGGGTGTTAAGCAGAAGGGATGGGATGCTTAGGTTTCATGTCTACTCATACTTGCAGCTTTGTGGGGAATGATTTGAAGGACACAATAGTAGATATAAATAAACAAGTGAGGCAAGAAAGGACAATGATGTAAACTGAGATAGAGAAGTAGAGATGACAGAAGCAGGACTTAGAAAACAATTTGGTGACACATTCAACAGAATTTACTGAAAGACTGGTATAATTAGGAAAAGAAAGAAATCATTCTTTTTGCTTCCAGAAGAAACAACTAGATATATTTTGATGCCATTTGCTAAATAGGCAAAGAAAGAGTTTAAAGAGGAGATTTAGGGTAAAAAAAAAACCCCTAAGTTTTTGCTTTTAAGTCGGTTGTGTTTAAGAGGTATCTGAAGCACCCAGTTGGGGTGTCTGGTAAGCAGTTGGATATATAAGTCAAGAGCTCAGGGAAAATATAAACATTTGGGAGTCAGCAGAATAAATATTGAATTCCTATCTATGCCAATGGATGCTCCCACCTAGAAAAAGTGCTGAAGAAGCAAAGATCTAGGACCTGGAATTAAGGAACCCAGGCGTTTAAAGGTCTAATAGAGGAGGTGCCCCCAGCACAGGGAACAAGGACGGTGCTGCCATTAAGCTAAAGAGCGTCAGTGAGGTCGTGAAGCAGAAGCCAAAGGGAAAGTGAGCGGGAATCAACCAGAAACTCCACCTCCTCTCATACGGATGAGACGGATGAGCCGCAGAGCCCGAGCTCGGCAGGGGCGCGTGAGGCTGCCCCCGCAGTGATGCTGGCTCGGGAGCTGGGCACGGTGTCCCGTCTCGGGGGGCCGAGGTGCACATGGAAGGGGGACAAGGGAAACAGCACCAGGATCAACGACAGTGAGAGCAAGAAGAAAATGACAGAATCAGTGAGCAGTGCTGAGTGGAAGTTTCAGATTTAGATCAGTCCTGTGATCTTCCTCTGCAAAGGTTCCCAACTGAAGTGCAGCCGTAAAGGCAAGTGACAGGGTTTCCAAAATGATCACAATGAAGGACAGAAGCACAGAGAGGAGGGTGTTGGCAACACAGTAATTGTACCGATGAACAGAAAGGGCAGGCTGACCCCTGAGGTGCAGTGCCAGGGAGAGGTCAGTCGGGCGTGGAGTCGGGATGTGTGAAGAGCTGTGGCAGTGGAGATACTTGAATAAATAATCCACAAAAACAGATGGTGGTTATGAGAGAACGGGGTACTTAAAACCAAGATTTCAGAAGTGGTGTATTTTCTGAGGCTGAACAGATCAGGTGAAAGTGGCTGGCCAAGAGAAATAAAAAGAAACTTGAAGAAAAGACCAAAGAACCAAAAAGCCGTCCTCTTGGATGATTTACTTACACGATGCTGAAGTCACAAAGAATACACGGGACTCAGGAACCTACACGCTTGAATTAAAGGGCTTTAATAAGTAGGTGAATGCACAGCAGTAACCACTCAGTGGCACGAACCTCAGGAGTAGAGCAGGGCGGGCATCTGCAGGAAGGAGGAGAGTACAGAGCTGGACGTGGAAATGAAATCAGACGCCAGCGTGAGAAAGAACAGCAGCTCTCACGGGAGAGGGCACAGGGCCCGGCCACTTCCTGCTGAGGCGAGGCTGTAAGAAAAGCTCCTAGAAGAGACGGCACACAGGGGCCATCTTCTGCTCGAGAACAGAGTTCCAGGCAGATGGGATGGGAGCCGGAGGATGACGTTACGGGCTGGACAGGGCAGCATGGGCACGAGAGCGCTTGTGAAGATGAGTGCTCCTGTGACAAATGTCTAGTTAGGACCGAGCTAACCAGGGATGTGACGCACGCTAGCACTGATCCATCCCTCGGGAAGCAGGCGACCAGAACTCTTCATCTGGCACCAAATGCTACCTTCCCTGGAACGGAAGCTCACTACGTGACAGTCCCACAGACTGGGAACGGCGCCCCAGGGTCCTGCCAGCTTCAAGCATTTTCCCAACATTTCTCAGGTCCCACTTCCTTCAGTGACACTTGTCTCACCCCACCAGACCATGGTATTTGAACTCCTATGGCACCTACTCTCTGCACCATTCTTGTTATTTAGCCACAGACCAAGTTGCTCTAACAACAGTTTCCTGCTTTTGCAACTTATTGTTTCGAGTATTGAGTGAGTTCATAAAAAGCAGATGCCACATTTTATCCTTAGGGTACACATCTTTCAAATTGCAAATTCAGGTCTGCAAATAGCAACTTATTTTCTGCAGCTAAACTCATTCTTCCCCCATTCCTCTCAATGGGAGGAATTCCATCCGATCAATTCTAAAAACCTGTAAATAGTATCGATAAGTATGTCCACCAATCCTAGAGCACTGGATTAAGAAATTATGTTTTAAAACTGGAAAGCATAAATTAAGCACTACCTCATAAAACTAATAATAGACACTTGGTCTCAGCGGGCTATTCGGACCAGTCACATATTCAGTACCTGCTCTTGATCCCAAAGCCTGTAACAGATACAAGTAGGAGACAGCTCATCAGACCCCACTGCTTGTCTTTCAGTGTATCAATATAAATATAAAAGATTTCCTATCAATAGATGTTTGTGTATCTATTTATAGCAATGATGGATCTATAAAACCATGTGAGTACACACTATCGAGAAGAAAGGAAGCAGGGAGGAAGAAATGTGAAGCAAGTTCTCCACTTTTGAGGACGGTCTCAAGAAAGCCAAACCACACCCTTCCACATAACCACCACCGTCATTAGCTAACAGCCGGACTCAGAATGAACAGATCAAGAATGGCAGCTCTGGTATTCCTGTGTAGTAAAAGCAGATGTTTCCAATAACAGTGAAGGTAGTGTGTTTGCACACGGAATGTGGGTACAAGACACAGTATGTGACTCACCTACTATTGAGTAGTGAGCAAATCATTTTCTCCATAAACTACTACCTTCATGATATTATAAATGAGCTATTAACTGAGAAATGAATCTGCCAGCGAAAGCATGTATAGAAGTGGTAGGTTCTATGTATGATTCTTTAAAAATGAAACTAAAAGTTTAGTCTTTGTCTAAGTTATGACAGTTACATTTGAAATTACTGCTGTTCATTAATTCATTCAGCATATTAATAATAGACGTGTTATTCTACAGCAGGACTGTAGGACATACTTATGCATGAAGCACCTAGAAGATCTTAAAACATTTGTTTATACTGATTTATATTTTCAAGTAGGTTATCCCAATCCAAACACAAAAATATTTAAATGTTTCTTCTGTTCTTTAACACTCAAAAATTATGCTCCGACCCAAGTATACCAGGGTGCCAAAAAAAATGTATACATATTTTAAGATACGGTCAATGTTGCTCAAGCAGTAGTTCGCAGTAATCAGAAGTGTCTGGATGCTGATGGGAACCACTTTGAGCACCTCTTGTAATTGCAGAAGTCAAACATGACTTGCATTCATCTTTTGTTATCGGTATACATTGAGTATTACAATTTTAATAGTTTTCCTTTCTTAGAATGTGTATACATTTTTTTGCACTCTCTGAATATAAGCAACAGTCACTGATTTCAAAATAACAAATATGCAGGAATAGTGAAAAAAATGAATGTAGGGGCTTGTCAAATTTTATTTTAAAATTGCACAGCAAAGACCGAACAAAATTATCACAATTTTAGTAGTACTTGAATATTCTATGAAAGATGTGTCTGTTCCTTGATTTAAATGATGTAATTTTCAGATTAAACATGTGTTTTAACAAACATTAAAAAACTAGTCGACCATCGGATCAAAAACTAGAAGAGTCGCAGCCGTTATGGAAGGCAGTGAGTGTGGAGGTTTCCCAAAAAATTAAGAATAGAATTACCATATGACCCAGCAATCCCTCTCCTGGGTATCTACCCAAAAAACCTGAAAACATTTATCCATAAAGACAATGTGCTCCAATGTTCACTGCAGTTTTATTTATGATGGCCAAGATATGGAAAAAACCTTCGATAGAAAAATGGGTAAAGAAGATGTGGAATATATACACAATGGAATACTATTCTGCCATAAGAAAAGATGAAATAGGACCATTTGTGACAACATGGATGGATCTTGAGATTATAATGCTAAGAGAAGTAAGTCAGACAGAAAAAGTGGAGAACCATCTGATTTCACCGATATGTGGTATATAAAACTGAAAACAACAAAGGTTGAACAAGACAAACAAATAAAGAAACAAAAACTCATAGACACAGATAATAGTTTAGTGGTTACCAGAAAGTAAGAGGGGGACGGGGGTGGTAGGTGAGGGTAAAGGGGATCAAATATATGGTGATGGAAGGAGAACTGACTCTGGGTGGTGAACACACAATGTGATACATAGATAATGGATTACAGAATTGTACACCTGAAATCTATGTAACTTTACTAACCATTGTCACCACAATGAACTTTGAAACACACACACACAAAAAAAAAAAAACCTAGAAGAGTCATCAAGAAACTAACAGTAACCAACACAAGCAGGTTACAGAGTATGCCTTATTGAGTTACAGTTCAGACAGACGCGTGTACACACACCAAGAATTTGAGATGCCCACGGGCATTAGAACTTGTATGACTGAGCCAGACGTAGCTGGTTTTGTGAGAAGCTCCAGCTGACCACAGCCTGGAGTCACTACAGGCTGAGTGAGTTTTCTCACTGACTGCTCCTTTCTCTCTTAGGTAAGTGAGCCAAGGTATTAGTCAAGGAAGCGCCTAAAACTAATTCACAGCCGGTGATCACACGGAAAGCAACATGTACCTTGGTACCGACAACCCAGAGATGTGTGACCTCATTGCAAGAATTCTCATTTTAATTAATTTTCTAAGGATTAATCATTACCCAGTCTGCACCTATGTCCTAAGTTAAAATGGGTATTCTAGGAAACAGGTAATAGATAGATAAACAGACAATATAGGTCACCTCTAACATGTATTCAATAGTACACACATATGTGAATATATAATACATACACACAGAAATCTTACCCAACAGAAATTTTAATGGCATTCTTAGACCATCATACTACTACTACTCGTTTATTCAGTGGTTCTCCCAATTTTTTACTTAGACTAAGTTTGCATTTTGAATTGGGATTGAAACATTCAGACTTCCTCCTGCCTGTCCTGCTGAGAAAAAATAAACGCATTCATATTCACCAGAATGGAGAAATTTATATTAAAATGTGAGGAAGTGAAACTGACTATTCTTATACTGAAGGAGAGAGTAAGGGCTGGGTGAGCTGCCAACTTGGGCCAGTATAGGATGTCTTGCAAAAATGCAGCAAACAAATAAATACTCTGCAGTGGATTCTCATTTGCATTCACTTCACACTCAAAATTGGAGAGGAAGAAAGAAAATCTGAGGAAAGGGAAAATCTGAACCACCATTGTGTATTTTAGTTTTCACAGGAAGAATGGTGAATATCATTTTAATAAAACACACAGACATTATTTGCTCATTAAGTAGAGTCCAGTCAGGATGAAGAGCAGACCACAGGTAACCTGGGAAGGACGCTGTCAGTTACTGTCCTAGACGGTTCTCCTCCGTCCTTGCAGTACTGACAGGCACACAAGCGCATCCGGCCAGCTGGCCACGGGGCCAGGCGGATCAAGGCACTGGTGGAGAAGAGCTGCCTTCGGCGTCCTCATCTTCCTCTCAGTCAGCTCACAGCTCTACCACGAAGCGGCACCAATTATAGAAACTGCAGGCTCTGAATCTGTGAGTCACTGCCTGAGTCTGCCCGGGCGGCGGTAACAGAACACCACGGAGTGCGCTTCAACAACAGCCACGTGCGTCTCCCAGTCCTGGGAGCGGAAAGGCCCAGAGGCAGCTGTGCGCTTTGGTCTCTTCTGAGCCCGCTCTCCTTGGCTGGCAGCAGGCGAGGCCGCCTTCCCTCGCATCCGCCCATGGTCTCCCTCTTCCTCTTGCTCTGGTGCCCAAACCTTCTCTTCTCACAAGGACACCCGTCAGATAGAGCAGGGTCTGCCCCATTGGGCTCTTTTAAACTTAATCGCCTCTTTCCAGGCCCATCTCCAAATCCAGTGACATTCGCAGAGCTGGAGAGCAGGAACTCAAAGTAGGAATTCTGAGGAGGACACAGTTCAGCCTGCACCAGTTATCACCCCTGTTGTTATCATGGGTATCATATTAGTCTGTTTAAAAACACTTGACTTACTCTTCAGAGCTGTACTGGGAGGTAGGTATTCTCATCTCCATTTAACAAAAGGCTTTAAGACCTTGACTAAGGTTTCTTAAACAAGAAAGTGGAGACACTAGAATGCCTCCTCTGAAGTTAAGTTTCTTCTGGGAAGCAAGCCCCAAGAAGAGCCCAGTGTGGACTCACGCGCCCATCACTCTTCCCGACCTGCGGCTAGAACATTGCAGCTGGCAGCAGGGTGGGCTGCTCCCTTAGCCAGCACAGCACCCGCACAAGAGTAAACAAACACACACCATTGGTGTAGCAGAATGATTTCATTCTTCGTTCCAGATCTTTCCCCTCTGCTCAGAAGAATTCAGGGCTTTGACCCTGGGTAGTTGACGAGCACTGTTCTCCATCCCTGGACTTCTCGCACCAGCATTTGCCGGTACCGTTTGGGCAAGAAGAGCCACCATCTTGAAAATGGCAAAAAGAGTATCACTAAGCGCATGAGCCTGAAACACTCACACTGGTTAGAAGTGGACTGTGGTTTCCATGGCAGCAGCCTTGGGGAAGGAGAGCGGCAGCTGCAGGTTTTTTAACTGGGCTTTTTTTTTTTTTTTAACATGAACCAGATATTCAAGTATATCATAAGGTATTTGATTAAGCTCCACAAATATACTTTGGACCCTACTCTGTGGCCTCTGTATTGGGAATGCCTTTATTGGGCTTAGACTCAGCTCTTCTCAGGAGTTCCAGCACTTTCCCAGCCCGTAGAGGTCTCGCTGCAGGCTTTTCCATCACACTGTTCCCTCAGACCATGCAGATGTCTTTTTCTCGCTGCTCTGTGAACTCTCATTCCTTTCCGTTTTCTCTAAAGAATAAAAAGTACTTCCTTGCATAGACTCTGGAGAAACCGAATGAGTTCTTTTGTTCCAATCTAGAGGCATTTAGATGTAACCAAGCTTGCTAAGGAGATTTGTGGATAGCCTGAGTAATATAGCCCGGTATATTTCATCCTCAATAACTATCGTTTGTGTTTCTCTGTTAGAAACGAGGACACATTGTAAGAGTGTCTAATGACTTAAGCTGGCTAGATATGTTTGCTTCTTTTGTCACTTTCAGTTTTTACAAATTCAAACACTGCCAAAAGATTTATTGTCCTCTGATCCTAAATGCCCTGCAACAGAAAAAGATTCTGAATTAATCCCTCTTACTGGGAGTTATTGATGTTATCTGTGCCGTATGTTCTATATTTTCCAAATGGGTGATGTTTCAGCAGGTAATACCATTTCCTTTTAAAATAAAATAAAATAAAAATTAATCACAGAAAAACACATCTGATTTTAGTCCACTACATACAATAATGTAGGCGTGTATGTCCATTTGATCCACCCCAGTCACCACCTTCCCATAAACTTTTTATTGGAGTGTAAGAAGAGGGTGGTGCAGTCGCCTCAGGTGAGCTCCGCCCCTCCCTGCACACGCCCTGGGTGGTCTCGTGGCCTTTCCTTCCTCTGAGTTCACTTTCACACCTCCACGCAAGCGACCCAGAGGCGTGCTTAGCTACGCTCCAGGTGGCACAACAACTTTCAACACTCATTTTAAACAAAATATATATGAGGTTTTACAATGTTTATAAGATACGTTGTCTTTAAACTAGAAAATAACAAAGGAACTAGTTACTTTGTAACAGAATTTTATTAGCAAGTCTGTGAAATGGCAGGTGTTCTTTTTCTTCTTATATATCCAGGGTGCCAAAAAAACACATACACATGACTTGTATTCATCTTTTGGTATCAGTATATATTGAGTATTACAATTTTAATACAGTTTTTTTCCTTTCTTAAACTGTGTGTACATTTTTTGGCACCCTCTGTATATATTGAGTTCAATGCTGACATAGAGCTCAATAATACATGCAAAGATGTAAACTTTGAGAAGATTATTTTTAATATAAAAACCCATATGCTGACCTTTAAAAAAAATTTGTTGGTTAGAACTTAGGAAGTCAAGTATTGCACAGTTTATCTATTGATAACATGATTTCTGCCAGCTGACATGAGTGAAGGAACTTCACTGACAATGAATGGTAAGCGGAAGTTTGGTGAACTTATTTTTAAAAATTAAAAAGGTGGTTAGATTTAAAGAAACAATTAAGCTATAAACTCTCACTAGGCAGAAGTCACGGGACTGAATCCTGAGGATAGAATGAGGCCTAAAAAGGAAGGCTGGGCCTTCGAGAAGTTTACAAAATCCTTAACGAAAGAAGCCACAAAAGTGTAAAGTGTTCCAACCCCCAAACTTGTCACTAAATCCTAGTATGAGAAGCAGCGGCACATTTGTTGGACCAACACACATTCTCACATACTCTTGTACAATGAGTCTGAAGACACGTTTTGTTTTTTCCTCAGAGGTTATCCTACATATAGGAAATAAACCACACTCTTAGGCCAATAGTTTTTCCATAAATCTTTAAAAGCACTGCATCTGGGCTTGCCAGATTTTCAAGACTCTAAAAAAGATTACTGACTCAAAAATATGAAAATTATATATTGAAATTACTGTTAACTAATAACTAAATATACACAAAATAGTACATTATATCAACTATTCAACTGCATTGGAACTCAACTTAGTTAATTATGTATAATCAATGTTTAATGTAACTTAAAATACTTGATGCAACAGCAAGTCCGACCTCTAAAATGTCCCAGATTCTGTGCAGACTTTTCAATGGCCATGCCCGAGCCTAAGTATTCTAATGGCGTTGCTACACATTTTGAGTAAACAGCATTCAAACAAGAAATGAATCCTTAGTTCTATTTAGTACTTACACAAGTAAATAGTAGGATTAAACCCATATGAATAATTTCATGCACGTCAAAGGAATAGAATATCGGTACCAAACTAAAATATGAAGAAGGAATACGTTTGGTTTGGTTTTAAACCTGTAATGACCCTGCGACTGGAGCGGTAGTAGAATCTCAGCGAGGGCAGCTCGTAGCTGCACAGCCGGGATGTGCCGACCGCCCGGTTCTCAGGCCCGACCTCCACCTGCAGCCCATGAGGCTGCACAGGGTGACCAGTTTTCTCGCAATAGGACGCTCTCATTCTTACCTTTAAGACTCCATTCAGGTTTTCCTCCTAGGGAAAGTCTTTGCCTTTCTCCCCCAGGTGCAAAGACACCCATTCTTTCTGACCTTTGCTTTGAGAGAAAACCTTCTATGCTAATTAATAAAACTGTGGTGCCATATTATGGTCACGAAAGGCACACCTACTTACACACGTTCTTTTCAAAGCTGAGAACAATTGCAGCGGCTTTGGCCTTCCGATCAGCTTCTTCACGTCCACAGACGGGGGCTAAGAGGGCACCTGTGCCATCGCCCCAGACTGTGTGGCCCACATGCCTGCACCCACCTTGCCTCCGAGCCCCTGTCCCCAGATCCATGGCCCGCCCAGAAGCGCTGCTGGGAGACATGCACGCTCTGGCCGGTGGCGGCCCGGCCCCTCCTGGTTCTGAGCGGCTGCCCAGGCGCTGCGCACCGGCCTTGACCTGCGGTCCAGGGACTTCTCCCTGAGGGCTGGCTTGGCTTCCTCTCCAGTCTGGTCCCTCAACACTATGCGACATCCGACACCCATGGTTCTGACCGCCCTATTCACGCCCGCTGGCCTCCGGGCCTCCCTCTTCACTCGGAATTGCTCATCCATGTCCTCAAGCATCATTCCCGCTTTTTATTACACTATTGCTTGACCCTCAGCTGCTTAACTCTCAGCCTTCAGACTCTTCTCTAGTCCTACTTGACAAATGTCCTGGTTGAAAGTCTTCCTCTGCGTTACCACATGTATTACCGGTTTTAACAATAGCAGGCGTCCTCTGAGGGACAATGTGGGGCAGGTGTTTTACACATGGCTTCTCCTCCTATCACAGCGCTCTACAGAGCAGGTCTCATTTCCCGTATGGAATGACGACAAACGCAAGGCCCACCAAAGAGACACTTCCAGTCACCTCTCTGGCCATGACAATGATGGCTGCTTAGCAGAGAGATTTAGAAAACAGATTTCTCAGGACACAACTTAGAGCTGTGGACTCTCCTGGCACAGAGACCACGAGGGCCCAGTGATGAACCAGGTTTGGAGCCCACCTTCTGCACGTCGTTTTGCTGACCAACGGCCCCCCCTGCTGTGGGCACCTCATCCTTGGAAGGAAGTGGGGTCGTGTGTAAACTGACTAAGACTGTTCTCACAGACACGTGAGGCATAGTTTTGCTCAGGGGCATTCCAAGCACATGTCAGCGATGGGCAGACCATGTTACACTCCCCGGGTGCTGTGCTCGCCCCAGTCTCCCTCCTTCTCTGCCTTTTCTCACAGGCCTCAAATTGGAGCAGCCAGTAGTCCTGGCATGAAAATTTTTCTCTGCAGCCCTCGAAGAGCTACACAGGGACAAAATCCTACCACGAGGTCATAATCAGAAGGACGTTTCCATTGAATGTTGGGAAGAAATAACAATAATAAGCTGCCATCGTGCTCATCTCCAGTCACGAGCACAAAACAAGCATATGCAGTTGCACTGGTTATGCAAACAGACCAAAGTTTAATCACATGTTCTAAAGTAGATCTTCCTACCAGAAAACAGCCATGCATATTCTCCGTAACTTGAGAATACACTTTATCATGTCACTGTATTCCAACTAAAAACAAGAGACAAAAAATCATTAATTCTTTCCTCTGAGACCCTCTGGTGCTCTGCAGCCTCAAGTATTAATTTTTTAAAATGTAAATTGACATACATACAACAGTGGCCATTACTTATGATACGTGTTCTCTACATCAAATGTATCGTTCAAGTCCAGGAGTTTTAGAGGCGTAGTGAGTAAATCTTCCCACTAATGGGTTAAAAAACTAAGGACAAAACATCTAGACAGCAATTTTCCCAAACATGGTAGTGACCACATTGTCTCCCACATTTATACAAGGGCTGGAAGTGAGGTCTGAGCAATGGGATGGAGACTCCCAGTCACCCTCTGAGTTCATTCCAGATGTGCTGGAGTCTCAGGGTGAAAGCCCGGGCGTGGGGCAGAAGACCGCTCCCTGGATCTGAGCGCCTCACGACCTTGAACTGAGGTCGCCACAGGGCTTTCCCCGTTACAGAACCCGCACAGGCGGCACTAGCATGTGTATTTCTCTTACGAGTCAATAAAATGATGTAAAAATGGACGTTTAAGTCCAAAGTAAAGAAGCACAAAGGAGTATGTTATTTTATCGTGGCAGAGCTAAAAATACGCAGGTCTGGGCTTCACTTGGTCAAGTCTTCACCTAAAAGGTCTGGGTTGAATATAGTTGATTTTGGGGTAGGTCCAAGGAAGGAAGAGAGGTCTGCTTCTGAGATGACAGCCCAAGAAGGCACTACTCCAGGAAAGAGTGTAGAAAGCCAGGAAATGAATCAGAATGGTTGTGAATGGAGGGAGTCACACATCACTGAACCAGGAGAACCCGGCAGGCGGGAAACCAGAAAAACGCCCCCGCTCTGGAAAATGCCCGTCTCCAAGCCACCGAGGCCGAATGAGCCTACGTCTCACTGGGCTGTTCGGCTGCCCACCGTTCTCTGTGCGTAAGCTGATGGGCGCCAGGGCAGTTTCCACAGAGCAGGACATATCTACTCTCCCTATGCTGTGCTCCTGTATTAGAGAAACCAGCTTTGCAAATTCTGACCTGCTGTCTGAGGTGGTACCTTTGTGAACTCCAAAAACACAGGCAAAAGTAAGACCTCAAGCCATAACAGAAATGGCATTTTCTTCCGAGGATGTGAGTCTAGCATTTAAGCTCATGTTGAATTTCTGACAATTATTCATTCACGTACGCAACTAATGCATTCTCACTGCAGACAAAGCAGGATGGTGCTAAGTGCTAGCAACTCTGGGTGTCTTATTAAAGGGTCTGGAGCCTGGAGATTCGGCAAGGTCAGCCTACAAGGACCAAGGAGGTCTCCAGTTCTGCACTCAGAAGCCAAGAGATAAAATCTCAGAATGCAAAGAAAGCCAACTCACCTAATTAGTCTTGGGGAGCTCGGCAAGGGAGAATGTTTCCAATTCCATTCGGTTTCAGGAACTCCATGGGCTGCACTCCTTGTCCAAAGACTTCCCGCTTTGCATCCTGACATGGTGGATGGTGTTACAAGTCTTCTGTTTATAATGTGAAATGTGGACGAGGTATTTAAGGATTCTTAGCGAGTATTTTCTAGATCATACAAGCAGAGTTCAGTGACCTGCTTAGTTTGTCTGCACGGCAGTAGTTAGAATCAAATCCTCACTTCACTTCAACACTATTTTCCTACACCACAAAAATTTCCCACTTACAGACAGTGCACTGACCATTTATCTGCTGTGTTTTCTCTACTGCAGGCTACAGGTGTTGACACTTTTACCAGTGCCGGGGCAGTGGGGACGGAGGTTGTCCACAGCTCTGCCTCCTAACGCCTTACACAAGGGGGTCTGCAGGTGGAAAAACGTTCCACTGAGGCACCTGGGAAATTCAGCCCTGGCAATGATACGTTTTCCTACGTTTACTATCAATGACTAGTCCTTTCTCTAGTCATTGATAAAGGACGGCTCTAACATGGGCCTCTGAGAGCCCAAAGTGTACTCTCAAAAATGTCGGGGGACCTGGGGGTGCGTTTATCTCTGCGTGTACGTGTATACTTGGGTGTGTTTAATTTCCTACTTCTTTAGTTTTTTCTTTATAGTTTTTGTTTGTTTATTTGTTTTTTAAGGAGGGCGCAGCTCACATGGCCCATGCGGGGAGCGAACCAGCAAACTGTTCTACTAGCACCGCTCTCCTACCAACTGAGCTAACCGGCCACCCTTGGTGCTTATTATAATGCTGTTATAGAAAGTGCTTGGAATGGGAGTATATACCTATATACACATACTCTCAATTGTCAAAGTCCATAACTAGCCAAAGTAACAGCAATGACTGATGTGGTAGTCAGCATGGATTCATTGTGCACACACCAAGCAGGCAGTCTGCAAGCCGTGCACTCACACCTAAGCCTGGGTGGGCTCCGGCTGTGTTGTCAGGACGCAGCTCACACAGTGAGCGAGCCGTGACGTTTAACTCCCAGTGACCGGTTATATCCAGATTGTCTTAAATGCCAGGGAATTGGTCAGTGGGTCCCTCATATCAACCTTGGGAAACAGTTTAAGTTTTGCCTATGTTTCCAGAGGCACAAGCAAGACATGATCCAGGTCAAGTTCATCTTGCAAAATAAGCTACATTAAGCTCTGTTTGCATGACTAATCCGGTTTTGTCTACTCTTGGAATTTTCAAGGCTGGTCTCCATTTGTTTTCAATTTTAACAAAATCCTCACAATAACCCTATGAGATAATGAAGTATTCCACTTATTTTGGGGATTAAGAAACTGAAGGCCCCAAAATGCAAATAACTTGCCCTGAACATTCCTGTCTTATGTTTCAACGAGTCACTGACAGGACCTGCTCAAATATCACGAGTAAACTCTTTCTGGGAGGGTTTTCATGTAATATGAAATAAAAGCAAGGGGAAATTCTCTCCCCAATTATTGTTTTTTTAAGTTAAAATATAATTCCTGATTTGACATATTCTACTTCTGTGAAGATGAACAATCAGATACAATGTGCATATGAGTTTAGCATGAAACCATGGTATTTTCATTAGAAATCAACAGATGCAAATATAAGACATTATTTGACAATTTTTCACCTACCATATATAAATAGCAAAGGTTTTTGTATTACATGAAAAAGGTATGGGCATCTTTCTTTTTTCTGTCCTCTTTTCTCTCCAGACATTGATTTTTCTATTTTCCAAATACAGGTATTTTTCTAATTATATTTATTGAATTTACTTCTGTATAGAATCCAACAGTATTGAATTGGTGCCTGTGAATACTTGTGTAACCGCCATCTTTACACAGATATTTACGTGATTGCCCTTAATCTCTCTTGCACAATCGGAAAGGCTGGCTTAGGCAAGGCTTTCATTTGTCAGTTTTAAAATGACACAGTCCTCCTCCAGCTGTAAGGACAAACACCTCCCTCCAGCTGTGAGATGTGCAGTGTGCTCATTCCCTGAGTGGGCTTGAAGCCCATTCTTGCCAGGTGCTTCAGTAGGGTTTTGTTCTGTTTTTTGGCAGTCTGTTCTATTTGCTTTTCCACAGGAAACAGCAGAATTCCAAGCAACTCACTTGTAACTTTCAAAGTAGGTCTTCTCATTGTTTGCAAAAAATACTGTGATTTTTACAAGCTACTGCCAAAGTTTGAGAATATTTCCTCAAAGCCCAAGGTGATTCACAGGGAATCGTTTTGTGGCCAAAGGCTGACTCTACTAATCTCACTAGGTCAGCAGGTCATGGAAATGCTTTTCCCTTACTTGAAGCTGTCTTTTTCGGGGTCGGGGGGACATGCCATAACATCAACAGAATCAGTTCTTCAATCGTTTTTAAGGACTAACTAGAGAAAAGTGACAAGTCTGTGAATTACATTTTAGAGCTTAAAAAGAAGCCACTGAAATGTTCTGATGTCTCTTTCTCTGTTAGGTTAATAAAACTGTTCATAGAAGAAACTTCATTTTATGTGCACCTGTCTGCAACACTGAAAAAGAAACTTTATATTCTGTGTGGGACACAGGCAAAGTCAGTCCATTTTCATGTGCTTTCGATGTTTTATTATGGAATCTTTCCATGCGTGTTTTAACTGGAGTAGCGTCTGAGTGGGTGGCAGGCACGTGTCCCTGTTAAAATTTGCTCTAATCATTTGCTCTATAAAGGTTCAGATATGATTACCAGTGGGGCTAGACTCAACTGTGACTCTGAATCAAAGCATTAGGTCAACAACATGAATCCTTAAAAGAAATCATAACAAAAACTATACCTTCTCATAATAGAGTCCTCCAGTTATTTCCAGAAAACACTGACTCAAGCAACTCAGCTAATAGATATAAAATAGAAATGCTAAAATTAGAATAGTATAAGGGAAGTGATGCCTTTTTATTGAAATTGATTTAAATAATCACTTATTTCAAAATGTATGAGACAACGCTCCCATTTTTACCTTTCCCTCTTTATATAACATATATTTGTATGTAGTATATATTGCACTAAAACTTCCATTATTCTTCCATTATTCCTCTACAGTCTTTTCCTATCTAACCTCAAATTATTCAAAACACCTTTATTTGCTGACCACTCCCCAGTCAGTCTAAAATCCAGAAGGTTTCTGACATTTTAAAGGACATGCAATGCCTTGACTTGCATTTTGACCATTTCTACTTCACAGGTATAAGCTGGAAATTCTCTCGTGACAAACATTATCAAGTTTACAGCAGGGTGGGGAAGAAAGCTTAAGCAAAATCAGAATTACTTTCCACCTATGAATTTATGAATTTGAAAAGCTACCATCACACTAGCTGTACACATATTATTATTATTGGTTATTTCATGTTGAATTGAAATACATGGAAATTAATTGGATAGTTCCTATACGATTAGATGTATATTTACATGTAAATTTTTTGCTAAAACTATTAACATATCATTGTAAAGGAATTAGTTTCTTTAAGTTAATTCAAACCAAAAGAAATTTATGAATGTCGTAAAACTAGATACCAGGCAGCACTAAGCGGAAAGAAAGAAAATACATACACCAGTTTATTTCCACAGGTTTCTGAGGTGGATAATTTTCACAAACTAGAGTCAGACGTTATGACTCAGCATTCTCAATATGCTAATAGAAACACCTTCAGAAACTCTGTTTCTTATGTTTTTACGACAAGTAAACACGAAAGAACCATCCCATGGGTTCTTTATGGGAGGGGAAACGTCCCATAAAATCTTTTTAGGATCCAGATCTTTGATATGAAAAGAAGTCATATTGATTGCAGTAAAGTTTGAATCAATGAATGCCTTTCTTGTGGGATTAACATGAAAATCTGACAAACAACACTGTTTAATATGAAATGCTGTTTTAAAAGGCTCATCAGCAACATTAGTCTCCCTGTTCCGAACAAGAAATACGGCAGGACCTCAGCCTTTGTTTTAGTTGACAAAAGCCGGTTTTGCTTCAGTGGACCCAGTGACTTAAAATCAAACACTTCCTCCAGAGAAATCTAAAACGCTAATTTGAAAAAATATATGCACCCCTGTGGTTATTACAGCAATGTACACAATAGCCAAGACATGGAAACAACCAAAATGCCCATCATTAGACGACTGGATTAAGAAATTGTGGTGCATTTATACAATGGAGTGTTACTCAGCCACAAAGAAGAAATCTTACCATTCGCAACGATATGGATGGACCTAGATAATATTATGCTAAGTGAAACAAGTCAGATGGAGAAAGACAAATACCATATGATCTCACTTTTATGTGGAATCTAAAGAACAATAAGTGAGTAAACTAAATAGAAAAAAAAAATCAAACGCTCCCTAAAGAGGTTTCGGGCTGAGCGGGAAAAGAAGCAGGGGTGCCCCAAACCTCACATCATGATGTGAGCATGTGCTGCCTGACAACTGGACTTGTTTTCTGAAAACCAAATTCCTTCTGAGTAACTGAGTATAAGTACTGACCTTGTTAATGATGTACTTTAGAGAGCTATGCTCTTAAATTTTTTTCTAAATTAAAATCTACTGGCATTGAATTTATAAATAAGAAGAGACACATACTTTTAAAAATAATAATAAAGAGGCATGATGTAATAAAAAAAGAAAGCATGACAGCGGAGGCAAGAAGCCACTTCAGTCACTGAGTTGTTATGTGACCTTGGAAGTCAGGTGACAGCTCTCAGCCTCCCTTCCTGTATCTGTGAAGCAGAAACAGGGACGGTCACCAGCCACTTCCAGGACGGCTGAGTCTGGGAGCCACCATCCCGCGTGACATGACGACACTCCTGCCAGGCCTGGCTGAGCCTGTCTGCTGCCAAAGGAACAGGCTGTGTCACGGCACCACACAGGACGGCACCAGGCGCTCCCTCCGGGAAGATGTGAGAACCAGCAGCAGCGAAGGCAGGGATGAGGTGGGGACAAACAGAGAGAAGGCTGGACGCAGATTTAGCACCTGGTGTCAAATGCAGACAACAACAGTATCATAGCTCTAGGGAGACATTATGAGAATTAAAGGACTCGAGTCTTTTTGGAATGACCTTTGTAAAATTCCTAAAATAAGAAAGGGCTAAAAAATTACTGGTTTTAGAGACGTGGCTTGGGAGTGAGACTAAGTGGGTGCTCCAATCTATCAGCTGTGTAGCTAAGTACGTAGTTCCCCCTCAGTTTCCTTAATTATAAAACAGAGGTGAAGACGCTACCACTGCCAGGCTGGTGCCAGGATCACGTGTGTTCACACGCACACAGCACGGAAAGGGGCCTGACTGACCCCGAGAGCCGCCATCAGTGTTAGAGAAAGGAGACGAGAGGGAAACGAGACATGGGATTTGGGGGATGGAGTTCATCTCTTTACCTTCACGTGGGGTCACTGACGCTCAGAACGGTGAAGTGAGCTGCCCCCGAATCACACGCTCGGCCGTGAGGCCACCTCCGACGCAGAGCTCTGAGGGGCGCCTCCTCGCCAGGCCCCGGGAAATGGTTTTCACTCCTCCAGCAAATTTTATTCTTTCTCTTTAGATTTCTCATCACCCTCTATTCATGACACAGTCTCCGCCCAACTATACGTAAGGCATATATCCATGTATGTACCACAGGTAACACATATTTTATATACAGGGCACTTCTGGTATACAAAGTGCTCCACACGTGTTTCACTATGCACTGCATTCTAAGCATATTCTGTTTTTTGCAACATTCATGGTGCTCACTGCTAGTGGCCGCAGCATTGCATCACGCTGATGGCCCCCGTTTATTTAACCCGTCTTATTTGATATTCAGGCTACTTCCATGACTTTTATTATAGACAGTGGTTGATTTAATCCTTGCCCCGTTTCTTCCCCGCTTCCTGCATCAGTAGCTTGTTATGGCCTCCTCCTGGAAATCGCGTGCCCCCACCTTACCCCGCCCCCGGCCCCAGGACTCTGGGTCGGTCATGAGATTTGCACTGGCCAGTGGGATGTACGCAGATGAGCTGAGTGTTGAAAATAAGCTTGTTTGGATGGGCCGGCTCTCCTGGGCTTCAGCCATGAGACGTAGAACGTGCTAATTAACACGCGCCCCACCGCAAACTGTGTGCTGTTTCTTCCCTGTTTCACAGATGAGAAGAATGAGTCACAGAGACGGTAAGTGACTCACTGGCTAGCGAATGGGTGGAACGATGCAGAATGCATGCTTTCCACCATCTTTACAATGTCTAGTCCTTGCTTTGAAAAAGTTTATTCTAAACCATTTATTCAAATATTCTCATGTCCCAATACATGTATTTTTTTCTTATAAGGACTCTATGCATCTCGCCTAGTTTAGTCTAACATTTACATTAGTTGATGATTGTCAGCTTTTTAAATAGATTTTGGGTAAAAACCTTTTCCTTCCAAAGCAGCTGTGTTCATCCACACTTCAGCGTGGGGCTCTGTCAGTGGGTCAGCGCAGGTAAGAAACAGCTTCCGTACCATTTGCAGGGACCTGTTGCGATGACTTAACACCGCCTGCATCCTGACTCCCTGTCTTCTCCCTCTGACCATGACCTCACCCACCTCCTGGTGTGCTGCTCTCCGGCCGTGGCCATTTGTGTTCTCTTACGACGTACTTCTCTGGCTTCCCCACCCCCCATTTGTACAACCACCAGCCTGACTCAACCTGCTTTCCCTCCCGCGTGACATGCTAACAGCAGCGCCTACCCGCAGGTGGCCGGAAGGAGCACCGAGACAGCACATGAGAAGCCCCAGGGCACAGTGCTGCCACCACGCCTACTGGTGGCGCCATCTTTCCAGGTCCAGCTCTCCTGCTACTTCTACCCCCCTGTGGCCACGTGTCACTCTCCGTCCCCTGAAATTCTTCTGGCCTAGACCCCGTTCTCACTCCTCGTCCCCACCTTTCCCTGGGAACTCCTACCCACTCACCATCTAGAGATGGGTGAAATTATCTGTCCTGCCGGTTCCCTGAGGTCCAGACCATACATCCAGCACCCACTGCACGCCTCCACCAGGGTGCCTCACGGACCTGCAGTTCAGCGCCACCTAAGCCGCGTTTCCTATCAACTCCCCAAACCTGCCGGGCCTTCCGTGACTCGTGCCATTGTCAATGCTGCCACCATTCAGGCGGTTTCCCCAAACCAGAACTGGGTATAACTGCTCCTCATTCCTACTCTCCCGTCACCAGCTGCGATTGATTTCACCACCGAACCTCTTACGATAAAGGCAGACAGCCCTGTCTGCCCGTGACTGCGGCGTGTTACTTCCCAGAGGCCAGATGAGGCACCTGCTCTTACTGATAGGCTTTGACCCTGGGCTTCACACCTGTCCAGCCAGCTGGGACCACACTCCACACTTCAGTGTCAGGTCAGCTGCAGGCGTCTTCAGCCCGTGCCCCAGGGAGAAGACCAGGAGGCGGCCCAACAACAGGACGGAGGAGAAGCTTCCCTCCCGTCCCTCCTCCCAGTGTCTGAGCCAGCAGGGCCTGCGGGGCTGCTGCCCCAGCATGCACAGGGAGGCTGAAAGCCTGCCCCTCCTGTCCTAAGCCCGGTGGCCGGGCCACACCCCGCCTACCTCAGTCTGCCACTTACTGCCCTCAGGTGTTCTGACTCTAGACCCAGCCTCCTTTCCTCAGCTGTGTTTCCATACTGTACCTGGTAGATGGCACGCCCACCCATTAAGCAATCCCATTAAAACTTTTTGATGCTTTAGGTTCTAAATCAGTGGTTTTCAAAACTCAATACACACCAAAATCACCTGGGGTGCTTTTTCTAAAATACCTATTCCCAAACTGGATATGTTGATTTAGGTCTTGGGTGGAGCTGGGAATTTACTTTAAAAAAAATCCCTAAGGGGTTCTAATTGGCAAGCAGGTTGAGGAATGGATATTCTTAGCAGCACACTTCTATGTAAATAATACAGAACTTTATCTGCAGTATAAGCAATAAGGACCGATTTTTAAATCGTAGGAACTGCTAAGGTTTCCCATTAAGAAAATTTTGTTTAAAAACCTTCTTTCACATAAAGGTATTTGTCGAGTTGGAGGAAGATCTCCTCTGTGACAGCTGATGTCTTCTGAGTTTCCAGTGTCTACAAGCTCGTCACAAAGTGTTTGGACAGCGACATTTATACACACTTGATACTTGAGTGTCTCTCACATTAGTCACCTTTTCATTACAAATTATTACAGCTTGTTTCAACAGCAACATCCCAAGAAAGGCAGTGATCTTTACTTAACAGCTCATTACGAAATCAGTGAGTCGGCCATCCTACCTGGTCTATTCAGAGAGCTCTTGGGACAGTTTGATGGCTCCAAGTAGCCCTAGTCCCATGTTCTGATAAAGGATTAATAATGATTAATAAGGAGGGTGTTATATGGGAGCCATGTGAAGGTGACTACATTGGCACAAACGGCTGTTTTCAGACACAAGCTGAAATTGGGTTTTAAATCTTCTTACCAGTCTTTAAATCCCTGGAATGACCATTTCCACATTTTTTTAAAGGGGCGCAGTGTGGCAGGCACGCTGTCTTACAGCAAAAGACCAGTGTAGGTGTGTGAACCCTCTAAGGCAGCAGGATTCTGTCCAGGCCTCCTGGGGGGCTGCAGGGAGTGTCACCCTCAGGACGACGATTAACATGGATATTTCAAAGGAATATTGAGCAACTACCCGTTTTCCTGCATCTGTGGTGTTCTCAGCTTCTCCAGTTACTGACAGCCCCCCCCAGGCCCACCCTTCATTGCACCCTGCTCCCCTGGCTGTTCACACCCCTGGTCTGTCCCCCAAGGAGCCCCAGGCCACGCGGTGGTGCCTCCGTCCTGCCAATTCACCACACCCTTTTGTTTCTTTTTCCATTATCCAGTCAAAGAAGGTCCTATCTTGTCCCTTATTTTCCTCCTAGTTGATTAATTGCTTCTCTCTAAACTTTCAAGAAATGTCTCTCTCCCGTCAGGTGACATAGCCACAGCCTCGTTCTTTAACCTGAGGAATATATTGCTGTAAAAATCTTACACATTGGGACAGTTGTCATTCTACGTAGTCTTTACTCCCTCGAATCTCTCCCTGAAAATGACCAGCGATGTCTTTTCCTGTATTTTTCATCATGTCTTGCTCTCACCAAAAACCTTCAATAGACTCAGTATTCTCAATAAAATTACAACTCTTCCAACTTTGATGGACTGAAGTAAGTGATTTGTAGCCTCTGTCTCTATAAATCCACCCTAGAAGTGGCCTTACTACGATTACGTTGGTGCAAAAGTCATGGCGGTTTAAAAGGTTAAAAATGATTAAAAGCCGCAATGACTTTTGCACCAACCTAATACTAAGTATTTTATCACGTTGTCCTGCTCAAAGGACCTCATCAGTCCTAACGCCCCAAATCAGTGCCGGCCCTGTGTTCCAAAGCCCCTGTGTCTGCTGTCACCTTCCCAACATGACGTCCCACACACGCCTCAGCCATCGGATCACCTCTTCCTTTTCCGCGAAATGTCCGTCCTTGAACCACCTCTTCTCCTTCCCCAATTCCGAGCACCTTTGAGGTTTAGCTCCGCCCACCTCCTGACCACGCCTCCCGAGTCATCAGTCCACTCATTTCACCTCTAAGCAAATCTACTTGCTCATTTTTAACAGAACCAAGTAACACATTGAATTTTTATAGAATCGCGCCATCAGTAGAGTGTGTTTGTAATGTGACCACATCAAAGCCACAACAAAGAAGTGGTTCTTTAAGGAAAGCAATTGGCAATAGGAAGGAATCGAGAACAGCTCTCTAAGAGAAGGCAAGCCTTATGCTCAGGCATTGGACCTGCAGGCCCAGTCGGAGCTCACTCAGGAAGTGCCGACGGGAGAGAAAAGGCTGCTGGCTGGCTCTTGGCAGCGAGCGCCTCCTGCACAGAGACCAGAAGTCCCCTTCTGGGTGACCAGGGCTAAAGCCATCTTCTGGGAATGCGAAGGGATGATCCCCAGTCAGGACAAGCGTCTGCCCGGTTCCGTGGTGGGAACAGGGTTGTGTGTGGGGGGGCGGGGGGGGCTGGGATTCCTGTCCCCGCGGTGTCTCCTGGAGACCCCATGGGTCAGGGTGCCGGAGGGGAGGAGAGGCACCTGGGGAGATGCTCACCAGGAAGTCGGGCTGCGAGGCGGCCCTGAGGAAGGGAATCCAACCCGAAACTGGAGTCGCGCCTGGTAAAAAGGGGCGGGGGTAAGGGGCGGGGACTCGGGGTGCAGGAGAAATGGGGGCGAGGCGGGTAGTGAAGGAAACCGGAGGGGAAGAAGAAAGGTTCTCCTTTCTCAGGCTCTCTCTCCGTCCACCCTGGAGCTGGAAGGTTCGAGGGCGCTGCGTCCAGGACGACAGGGGCCCTTCGTTCACAGACCCCGGGGCAGCGCCCGCCTTGCCCGCCATCCAGTCACCGGGGGGTGGGGGGTGGCGCGGACAGGGGACCCTGGACCGTGGGCTCTGGTCCTGGACACGAAGGGGCAGGAGCAGCCAGGGGCGGCCACCTCCCCCGGGAATGGGGCCGCGGCGCCGTCGGTGATTCACTGGCGGGGGAGGGGAGGCGGGGAGAGAGCGAGCGCGGAGCCAGCGGATCAGGCGTAGCCTCAGGGCCAGGCGCACAGGCTAGGCGGGGACCAGGGCACTGGGGCTGGGGCAGGACGTCCGGAAACGGCTTCTTCTCACTGCAACGCGGGGCGAAGCCCGACACGGGCCAGCGCCTACGAAGGGATCCCCCTGGAGAAGGAGCCGGGACACCCGAGGAGCGACGGGCCGGGCCGCCCCAGCCGCCAGGGCCTCACCTGCCCGGGGAGAGCGAGGCGCCGTGCTGTCCAGGTGGGGGACCGTCACCCCGCACGTCCGCGCCCCGAGAGCCTAGTCCCAACGTCCAGGGCGCTCGGGCCACGAAGAGCCCGCCCGGGGCAATGCTGGGCGCTGCTGGCGAAGGACAGAGGGGGAGACCTGACGGACCAGAAGGCTTCCCCGCCTCCCGGGCCGCTAAGCCAGCACTGCTAGGAGATTAAGGCCGCTGGACGCGGACACGGTGGGGCGGGCCTTCCTCCCTGCCTCCCGCGTGCATGTGCGCCCGGCGGCGCTGGGCGCGGGGCGCGGGGACCCGAGCGCATGGCCCCCGGGGGCTGCGTGGGGCCTCCGCCAGCCAGGCTCCGACTGGGAAGGGCGCCGGCCATGCGCGCGCTGGCAGGCCTGTGGGTCCTCGGCCTCCTCACCTGCTGCTATCTGTCCTGGGGCCACGGCTGGGCGGACGAGCAGGAAGGGGCCCTGGGAGCGCAAGCGGGGGACACATCGCAGCCTGGCACCACCCACACCTCCCAGCCGCATCTCATCTTCATCCTCGCTGACGATCAGGGATTTCGGGACGTGGGCTACCACGGGTCCGAGATACGGACGCCCACTCTGGACAGGCTCGCTGCCGAAGGGGTGAAACTGGAGAACTACTACGTCCAGCCTATTTGCACACCGTCCAGGAGTCAGTTTATTACCGGAAAGTAAGTGTTACTGTTTCATGTGTTTATTCCTTGGGGAGACCTTAACGTTTAATAAAGATCCAGGAGGAACAGAAGATGTGGGGAATGAATGAATGAATGAATGAATGAATGACATATGGTACTGAGTTATGGTATTGACATCCGAATGCCCCACTAGTCTGGTCTTGTCTGGTCTCAGGGCTTGTCTGCTGTCAGGCCCTGTAAACCCTCACCCACCCACCAGGCAGCCCAAGAAGTGGCCTCCTTTCCCAAATCAAGTTTGGCTTTAGGGCATGACCAGATCTCTCGCGGGTGTCACCCTAGAATGCAGTCCGCACCACAGATAAGACAGACAGAAGAAAATGTGTCTGCAGCTCTGGGTTGTTCTTAATGTGGAATTAAATAGTCAAAGCCACAGGTCATCACAAGGAAGAAGGGCCAATGGATGAAAGGCAGTGTCAGGCCTGAGCAGCAGTCCATAGGGCTCTGTTGGGGTCGGTCGTAGGAAATCTCTCTTCCAGGGTCACTAACAAAGGCCATCTGTAATTATCAAGGCAGTTCTCAAAACGTCAGGAAATTCAATGGTAAGTGCTCAGCGGGAGTCAAATTCCATCTGAAGTTTTCAATGACGACTCAAGCGCCTGGGAATTTTCTGACTAGCTCCAAGAAAAGTCAGATTATTTGGACACTTAAGTAAAGTTTTAAATATTATCATAACTGATTTGGATGTCCCAATCCAGTGTGTGGAACGGAAATAAACCAGGCCAGCCAGGTCAAGCTACCAGCGGACACAGGCATGAGAAGCCTCAGCCGCGTCAGCCAGCGTGTGTCTTGTGATTTCTGGGTCAGGGAGCCCTTGCTTCAGTGCAGTTGTTCTTGGACTTGGATCCTGGAAGGGTAGCCAGTATCCACTGGAAAATTAAAGACTATTTGGTAGGAATCTCTGTCTTGCAGACACTTGTGCCTACAGCGTGATCTCCACTGCTTAGCAAACTGTCAGAATTTAGCATTACTGCCAGAAAAGAAAAAAAAAAGATCCCATACTTTCCTCTCTTGAGAGAAAGAAGTCTCGCCGTACACGGAGTCATTTTAAAGGTTAATTGGGGTAGAAAGCTGAGGGCATTTGATATTTATAAAGGGGCAGAGTTTGTTGGCTGGAAAACCACAAGTCCATCTTTGGGCCTGGAGGTCAAGGTCTCACGTCTAATCCCAAGCGCTCTGCTGTCTGGTTTAGGAAAGAAATGTGTCATAAAGGCTCACTGAACCTCTTCAACTAATTATAGGATTTACGTTTACTCAGAGAGCCAGCAGTAGTTGACAACTATGTAACTGAATTATGTGGACTTATCTTTCACAGTAAAGCGTATGTTTAAGGCTCTTCACCAAACAACACTGAGTTCCTACCCACTGTCTGTGCTGACAAAAGATCTAGGTTTTCCTTTTAATCTTTGTTTACTTAATGACATGAAACAGAAAGGAAACTGGAAATAATTCCTAATTTTCTCTGTTGTCAGAGGTTGACTCTCCAGTTCTTTCAATGCAGTCAAGCATCTCATAAGATTTATTCTATTAAAATGATCTATCAGGGCAAGAAGTTATGCAACTGTTCTACAGACAAAAAGTTCAAATGGCTACCGTGACTTGATTTAAATTTCTGTTTGAATTAGGCAGTTAAAGATTTTTGCGCTCGCAGTTCTCCTTCTAGACAAGTGTCTGGGAGCTTGGTGGTTCCGGAAGCCCACTTCTGGGCTGAGAACAGTCGCTCGTCTGCTCTGTGCACACATGTCTGTGTTTCCTGGATCCTCTCAAGTACAAACAATAAATAAATAAGCAGTAAAAACCTAAATGGACCGAATTAGTTTAAAGGAAAAACGAGGTTATGTGAACTATGGGAGGATTCACACGTCCTCACATTTATAAGGAAGGCGCTTCAATGCTCGGCGCTGAGGTGACTTCCGATACTACTGAGTGTGCCCTCCCTGCACGTGTTGCTGGAGTCGAGCTGTACAAGTCTCTGCCACGTCGTGCACAGACCCAGCAGAAGTTCCAGGTCCTGTAAGAGTTGACACCGCGCTCGTCTGGCCCTGCTGACAGCAGCCAGCCGAGAGCGTTTGTTGTGTGTGGTTCCCGGACAGGAACTGTGAGGACAAACGTGGGGGCCCTAGGCTCTGCACAGCGGTTCTCCAACCCGAGTGTGCCGAAAGAATCACCGAAACACTGGTTAGAGTGCACGTTCCAGGCCCAGCCTGCGATTCCGCTTCCTGCTCTGGCGCTGCGCTCAGAAAGCAACAGTCACGTCAGCTCACTCTGATGATACCACTCATGTAAATTAAGAGTGTTGGTATTAGATGCTAGCGTCTATGAGCCGTTACTATGTTCACGGATGATGCATTTTTATCTCACTTCATCTTTACAATGACTCTATGAAGTGTTACTATTGACACCCCCATTTTATATGGATGTGGTAACAGGTTCCCAGAGCGGTAACGATGCAGGGTTCTGTACACTGGACTTTGAGAAACAGCACTGTAGGTGTCCAGAGTTGGCTTGGTAAAGTTGATTGAGAAAGCAGCTGCCGATGTTTGGTTTATTTCAAAATGATTTTCTCACCTTTTTTTGCAGTTTTTCAAATGAAGACATGGAATTTTCCAAGTCTTCATTTGAAAAACTGTAAAAAATAGTGAAGGCTTCCGAAAAAAAAGTATAAGTTTTGCAAAATTTAGACAGGCGTTTTACATAGACTTTCTAATAGGAAAGACTGGCAATCTGAACTGAATTCACTCGTATACCTTGGGCAACAATTTCCTGTTTTTACTACTGTGTTCTTTTTCCCACTTGAAATACCGTGATGATCATTTTAACAAAAGCAAAACTCAAATAATGTGTTTCTGTAATAGGACACTGGATAAATTCATGTCGTGTTAAACAACCCTGCCTCTCCAAAGGGTAATCACTCTCCTCGCTTATTCCACCCTGAATTTGTTTCGCCGGTTTTCCACGTTGTGCCCTGTAGATACAGTTCATTTCTCCTCATTACTGAAGAGCGACGCTATATCACCAGCCTCCCGCTCAGACCCGGATTGTTCCCCGGGTTGTGCCATTCCTTCCCAGCAGCTGCCCCGAGCATACGTGCTTTTTGGTGACCACGTGCACACCTTTGTCTTGAACATGTGTCAGGAAGCGGGGTCTCTGGGTTCCAGGGGTGTGTACGTTCACTTTTCCTAGACACTGCCCAGTGGTCACCTGCAGTGGGTCCTCCAGTGCACGCTGCCCGTAGCACCAACGGCTCGGTGTGCTCCCCGTCTGCCCAGCGCCAGCCACTGTCTCTTCCGTTTGGTCATTCCGGTTGATACGCATTCTGGTGTGCCCGTATGGTTGAGATATGCATTTGCCTGGCGACTTTTCATGTTCTCACGGACGTGTGGAGATCCCCTTTAATAGGTATCTAGTCAAGTTTTCTGCCTATTTTCCCATTAGGTGATTGATTTCTGGTAGTTATGTATATATTCGATTCCTTTGTCAGACATTCGTATTGCATATGCAAACCACTCTGTGGCTTGCTTTTTAACTCTCTTAAGAGTGTTTTCCGATAAATGGAAGGTTTTTATTTTATTGTACTCTTATTTATAATCTTTTTCATGTTCTATTTAAGAAGTCTTTGACTAAATCAAGATCATGACAATGGTCTTCCTTTTCTAAAAGTTGTATTGTTTCATTTTTGTATTTAAAGCTACAATTCATCTGGAATCAAATTCTAGTATGGTATAAGAGTTCAAGCCTGTTTTTTCTGTGTGTATGTCCATTTGACCTGCACTATTTGTTAAAAAGACCGTACTTTCTCCACTTCCCTGCCATGTCACCTTCTTCATGTGGCAGGAAAACGTACACGTCTGGGTCTAGTTCTGGACTCCACCCTGTCCCATTAGTGTCTTTGTCTGCTCTTGTACCAATACTGCAGTCTCTTAATTGCTGTAGCTTCACACTAAGTGCTGCTATCTGGAAATTAAGTCCTACCTCCTCTTCTTCAAAACAGCCTTAACTGTTTTTTACCAGTTTATTCATTGTGATATGAACGACCAGGACAGATGGATGTACAGATGCACATAGGTTAAAAGACGTGGCCTTGGGGGAATACAAGGGAGTTCGCTTCTGAATCATCCTACTTTCTAAGTGAAATGCGAAATGAGGTCACTGCTGGAAAGCGAGGGTCTAGAGGTTAAAGGCAGAGACAGAAAACACTCCTGTAGGAGAGCGAGAAGTGAGCTGGGAAAGGGAATGCTGCAAAAACACAGCACGTGTGGTCGTACGTGACAGAGGCCAGTCACCCTCTGTTTCTCTCGCTCCGTAATCAGTGCCCATGTGTGGAAGAAGCACCGTTACGAAGTGGATTTCACTTCTTGGGGCTTTGCCAGATGAAGGGAGTGTGATCGTGGACTGTAAACTTGGCAAGGAGAGGGGGATGAGCAGTCTGTGTTCTCTGGAAAGCTGCCGGGCTCGGTGGATGGGGTTGAAGTGAGCAACCTGGGAAGCTGGAAAGACAGGGAGTGGTAGTTGAAGAAGAACAGGCTTGGGATCACAATTCTGTAAGGGGCGCAGTTTTGGGAAATGGTCGGGGAGTGGATGCTAAGGTGACGGGAGCAAACCATCGCTGGGAGTGAAGGGGGCAGGGTCCTGGGGGTCACTTCTGGGGAACGTGAAACCATAGGACAACGAGAGCAGCCACACAGCAAGGACGGTGAGCCAGCTGCTGGACCACTGATGCCAGGTGGGGGCAGGGCCTTGGGTGGGGAAGGGACTCTCACAGAAGAGACAGTGAGATGACAGCCTGCTGACACATTGAGCTTGTTAAAGGAGACAGGAACCCACCTTGTCTAGAAGTGCCAGTGAAGACCATCCCTGCTGCAGGCTCCGCGATAACGGGATGCAGACCAGCCCCAAGTGCACAGATGCAGGCTGGCCTACAATCAGCCGGAGCATGAGGGCAGAGGGAACATCCAGGACAGACATGGGCTCAGAAGGGCTTTCGCTAGTGACAGACTTTCACAGCAGAAGGCTCCTTGGAAAGACTTAGGGAGTCGGGGTCGGGGGAGAGGATGAATCAGAGTGGACGATGGACAGAGAATGACAGAGATCAGCCTCGCAGTGACAGCAGATCTGGGAACACAGGAGTCATGGTGGAGACTCTGATAGACAGGGCTGAAGGGTACGGCGAGCCTTTGTTCCCGCTGATCTCCTAGGAGACGATAATTAGAGCCTCTTTCTGGAGACTGGCCTCGGCCCCTACTACCCCTCACCAATACTGCAGCCACACTGTGTGCAGTCAGGCACACAGTCAGGAGCTCTGGGGCCTGGTGTGGGCCAGGAAGGGAGGACCACGTGGGCCTCTTCTGTGGACAGGCGGGGGCTGCAGATGCAGGGGGGATGCATGTGTCTCCCCAAAATTTACAACGTACTGCTTTTAGATATGAAATTATCCATGAACAATTATCCTAGTGTTGAAAACCCTGAAAAAGGAATTGAATTGTTTCAGCCACTCTCGCAGGAAGCCCAGGGGAATGGGGCTGACTCTTCCATTCCTTAGGCGTGTGGGTGTACACACCCCCCACGCACACACACACATGCGCAAACCTGCACACTTTCCCTCCGCTCACGCTATAAGCGGCAAGTCCTGCAGGCTTCCTCTTCCATCCAAGGCTTAGTTTTAAGCAGTTAGAGTTCCCCGCCCTCAGCCTACTCGATAAACATCAGTTACTAAGAGTTCGCTTATTACATTCATAAATATTTAGTTAATACATAAACATTTGGGAAAATGTAAATGTTATGGTTAGAAGTTTAGAAGAAACAGCAGGTTTTCTCCAAGCCTCACACTGACTTTAGAAAATGGCTGTAACAAGTGGAGATGTGGCTGTAAGACCTCACGTGTCCTTTCAAAAAGGCCGGCTCAACAGACGAGACCATTCAGCAAACAGCTGCCTCCAACTAGCTGACCGCGTGGAATCATGATCAGGAAGCTACAGGCACCCTAGGATCAAAGTCCCTCATCTTAAACGAGTCTTCTGAAAAGGACACTCTTTGAAGTGACTGTCTAGTCAGGTAATTGTGTTGAGTTCCCTGAATAGCTGCTCTGAAAGGGAGGTGTACCAGGTGCAGACAGTGGAGAACATCTGGTTTCATCCACATGGTCCCTCCCAGAGATCAAAGATGGGGGGACCCAAGCCTGGAGCCCCTTCTGCCATAGGAGCTCAGGATGAAAGCTGCTTTATTTGAAAGCTTGGTGTCATTCTCCTTTGTCCTACAGCGACATTCCAGAATTTCAGTATTGCCTTTTTCTGTGTTCTACTTTGTTGCCACATTCTTTCATCCTTCTACATACTGAATATTCCCAGGAGTGTCACCTCACTGAGACCTTCATTTCCCACTTTTTGCCTCTAACCTCTTAGTCCCTCTCCCTCCTAATCACCTAACACCCTGGCTTTACTCAAACATGACTCTCATTCCACCACCGCCCTCAGCAAATGCCCTTCGGAGTCCCCACTGGTGACCACAGAAGGGAGAGAAACGGATTTTTACTGTTCTCGTTGCTTTTCAAACATCCTGTCATGTGATGTTCACATGTACCCTGAAGGTCAAATATGTTTATTATTTTGAAAAGTATTTATGAAATCATTTAACAAATGTCCTTGTTTCATGGCTGGTGTGAACATGAGTTGGTCACAGCCTGTATTTGAACGTGAACTTCTCTGGCTTCGACCAATGGGCGGCTGCGCTCACCACCCCTCTGCCTGCTGTGGAAACTGCAAGCAGCCTGGTCCGGTCTTCAAAGAACTAGCCTTTCCTTCCTCTCTTGCTTCAGTCCACTCCAGAGAAAGGGCTGGTCTTACACGTGACCTCCCTTCTTGGCATGTGCTGCTTCACTCCTTGTCTCACTGCCTGTCTCTTTGGCCAAATGCCAACCACTCATTAAGACTCTGCTGAAATGCCACCTTCCCTCTTTCAGGCTTTCTTAGCCTGAAATGTGTGCCCAGTGATGACCTTACAGAATCCCTTCTTGCACGTCGTAGTAGGCACGACGTTCCGCCTTCTCCACAGCTGTTTCTGAGCCTGTTTCTGAGCCTCTCACCTCGTGCTGGTTCCGAGCAGCCAGACTGACCTGTCGGCTCCCTAATGGACTCGGCTCTCCCAGTCCAGCGCTCTGTACGAATAGGCACAAGTGTGTGTGAAGAGTAAATGAATGAATGGACGAAGAAACGCCTTCATTTCCCTGTAGCACGCAATGTGACAGAGGAGAAGTAGCACACGGGATTTATGGGGAGGGAACCAGTGACGGTGCCGACTCCACCAATTCCTGACTGGCTCTGAATAAGCAGCTGAATCTCTACAGGTGACACGCCATGTTCTCACCTGCAGAATAGGAATAACGATGCGATTTATCTCAACCATTCAATATTCCAGCAATCGACTGAGTTAACGTGAAAACAGTTTGAAAACTGTTAAGCATTACGTAGTTTTTATGTAAAAATTCTTTTAAATTTAGAGCTACATCTCTAAAATTATTTTTTAAGAATAATGTATTTTTAAAGAAATAAGTTAATTATGTGCAAACTTTAAAAGAACTATTCTTTTAAAAAGCTTTCTATGAGCATAGTCATATCTCCTTTCCAATTTCAATCAGTAAATACAAAGAGTCAAAATTCAACCCTATATGTTTTCATTTTAGAATATTTTATCCACCCAGGTTTTTCACGGTATTTTAGATGTGAGATGTCAGGAAGGTGAGTCGGGGTAGATTTTGTCAAGTCTCTGCACTTGGAGATCGTGTGCTGTTGTCGTGCTTGGCAGACTCTGACAGAACCCTGCCCAGCCTGTGACAAGTGAAAACAGATGCATTTAAACAGTGACATTAGGAAGACAACAGGAAATGAGAAGAACTGAAAGTAGGGTAGTGGGACGGCCAGTGGGCACCTCCGTCCGATCCCTTCATCGATCATTTTTCAGCATCTCACTGAGTGCTGTGAATGCGTCTTCTGCGGCCTTGAAGGTCCACTCGCTAGGCTGCCACTCAGCGGGCACGCGGTAAACAGTCTGAGCTCAGACAAGGCGCCTGGCTTCGTGGGGACCAAGGTTTCATGTGCTGTACTCACCAGCTCCATGACCCCCACATGACTCTACTGCCCACAGCACCGTGAGCCTCGCCCACACCAGGGCCCAAGTGAAATCTGTACACACAGTCCCCGCTGAAACCCTCGGAAGCCCCTGTCCCCTGCAGACCGAAGCCCTGTCCCCGAGCACCCCACCGGGGCCTGCACCGCCGGCCTCGGGTGTCCTGCCGCCGCCTGCCAGCTTCCCACTCACACCCTCTCTGGACGGTCACTGCCAGGGTCTTCGTACCTTCCCACAGGGCGGCACCCCTAGACCCCCATTTCCTTCTAAGCAGGATTCTCTGTTCTAGAATGTTCTTCGCTGTCCTCTGGGAAAACGCCTTTATGTCCTTCCAGGTACTCTACCCCCATCTCCAGTCCAGTCTGCCAGACCATTTATAACCTGTGCACACAGGGTTCACACACATCTTCTCAGCCTAATGAGTTGTGACAGCCAACAGAGCAGTCATTGTGTAACAGCGAATGGGACTCTGCTTTCCCCCGACCAAACAGAATCAGCAGTAACGTGTCCCAGCCATGTCACCAATACCAGTCGGCCAACCACCTGGGGGACAGCCAGACAGTCACCCGTAAGTCACTGTCCTCCGCTGAAGACACACACTGCCATGCTTTCCTCAACACTCGCTTGTTCTCAGGCGTGGCAGAGCTTAAGGGCGCCTAGGTGACAGAGGGGCCGGGGCAGCGCCCCGAGGCAGGGTCCCGATGGTTTGTCCGCGTGCAGTGTCCCAGGAGGTGCTAGCAGCAGGAGGGCAGAGAAACGGGCAGTACCTGGGGGCTTCTCACCTGCCCCGGCCACCAGTGCCCTCTCACCAGCTCAGGACCCCACTTCATGATCCCAGAGAGAAAAGGGCGGGAACAAAGAGTCGTCTCTTTCAAACGGCCGCTACCACAGGCCCAGAGCTCCTCAGCCATGTCTGCGGCCGCCCCGCCGGCCGGGAGACAAACGAAGCGCACGCATCTGCCAGACCCACGCACGCCCAGGCCTCCCGACCACTCTACCCTCTCCCTTCTTCATCATTAACTTTTCTGTCTTTACGAATCATTCCCAGCAGTATGTAAATGAATGCAAGTTCTTTCCACCTCAACCCAAACAAAAACAAAGCAAAAAACGTACCCGGCCCAATTTCTCTGCTCTCCTACCTGGTAAACATACATGAGTTAGCTGTACTTGCCAGCTCCATTCCAATTCTTAATTTATGCTACATTAATCTATACTATAGTTATCAATGCTATAGCTGTAATAGTATCACCTTATACTGTACTATTAATTGTATTGATATACAGCATGATAATATATACTACAATATTAATGTATGCTATACATCATCTGTAATCTAATTTAAAAATTATAATTTATTAGAAATTTATAAAAATGATTGTGCGATAATCTTGAACCTGAAGAACTCAAGAATTTACAGGTTGTTTTACCAGACTTTAAATATTATCTTTGGGATCGAAGCTCAGGAGATAAAAGACAGAGTGCAGGCTGCTGCACAGGTGAGGCTGTGACAAATGTGTGTGAACTGAGTGATTGGACTCATCTAATTAAAGCTTAATTCAGGTCCGATCATTTTTAACACACTTGAAAATATAAGCTCAAATACATGAATTCAAAGTTTTTTACTTTGATCCTCCTTTAGCTGTTTTCATAATGTTGGAAAATGTAGTTTGGTCACACATTTTTCTAGCTAAAGGATTTAGCGGAAGATAAACTCTTGGGAGTAGAGATGGAACATTTGTTTGGCACTTTAGAAGCTTAAGAGATAAACTTTCATAAGTATCGTTCTGTAACCTGTCTGTCTCTCGGGATGCGAGTATCTCTGCCTCTTTCCATGTGTGCGTTCTCTAGGCCTCCTAACGCGGGGTGATGCTTGCCCACACTTTGCACCTGAGGACACTGAGCTCACAGAAGTCAAGTGTCTCATCCAGGAGCCCACAGCAGGTGACGGGGGCGGACTCCCCAGCCCAGGCTGTGGCTGTGCCACTACATCACGCAGCGGCTGACGAGAGGCGTCTGGCATAGCTGCACCGCTTATCCTTAGAGTAGAAATACATGAATATCTACTGAAGGGAAGCAACAGCGGGCTGCATAGAGCTAGTAATTCCAAACACCAGAAACTCAGTTCAGACTGGCTGACCCAGCGCGTGGGGAAAGGCTTACGTTCCCGTCCTTCGCTTGTTTCATGTGTAAATTAAGGCCGATGTTGCTCGTTTACCTAGCAGTTGTTGAGTACTTAAATTATTATTCACCCGGAGTGTTTGTTAAAACATTCCTTGCTCTGGGCCCCTCCCCAGGACTTCTGTTCCAGAAGGTGCAGGGTGGGCGGAGGTGCGGTGGAGGCTATAGTTAGTTGGGAGCCTCACAAGTGACACTGCAGTGCAGCTCCTGCGTTTGGTGCTCATGGCCGCTTATGTCTTTACCTGTCTTTCCTCACCATTTATTTAACATCCGTGCACAGAAACAGTTCTGTCAACACACACACGTCATATTAATCACAAAGGTAACAGTGATCTCCATCACACTGACAGTGCCACTGCTGAGACAGATAAAATACCTGTGTGCACAGACACGCAGTGTGCACACACAGACACACACAGTGTGCACACACAGACACACAGTGTGCACACACACAGACACACGCAGTGTGAACACACAAACGTGCAGAATTCCCGTTCCTTTTGGATTAAGGTCAAGCCGCAGAGTCTGGGCTGGCATGGCTGGCTCTGCACCTGTATTTTCAGTTACGATTTTTAAGGATTTACTTCTCGTAAGATTGTTTTGTAATTCGAGGTACACCCATTTTGTCTCTCAGCTAATAAAGGCTAAAACCAGAACAACTGTGTTTCTTTTTAGAAACGTGTCCTTTTAAAGGACTTTTCCACACGGGCAACCTGTTCCCGTCCTCCAGGTCGGGGAAGCCCTTCCGGACCGCCCAGCGTGAGCTGCACCACGGCCCCACTGCGGTTCCCGCGCGCATGGCCACAGCTGGGCAGACGCAGAGGAACACACTGCTGACAGTTTGCTCAGTGCAATCCCTTAGGCACCCCGTTACTGAGGTCACAGGGTCCAGCCTCATCCGGTGTGACTCCGGAGCCCACACTTTCCTTTCCTTGGAATTTCAGGACAAGCACTGTCTTACTGATATGAAACAAAATTTTCAATTATTTATTTCTTAAAGAATTCTGAATCTCAAGAGCTTTTACAATGTCAAACGCCTCCTGTAAGTCCCTGAATTTTAAATCTGTACGAAACTTCAGTGAAGTGTGCTGTCCTGTCATGCAGGTGTCACTTCCCCTCCTAAGGTCTCTAGCTGTCCACACGAGGACACACAGCGTTTCTTTCTCCATTTCTCAGTTTTGACCCGAGGAGCTGGCCAGTTCACATGCTTGTGTGCCATTGGTAAACTGGGTTATTTCCTTGTTGGGCTTGGAACTTGTTCTAGAACTCACAAACTCTTATTATGGTGGAACTTTTCATGCCCATGAATTCGGTGGCAGAGAAGCCCAGGTTCTAAGCAGGGGACGGTGTGGCAGTGTGTGTGGGGGTGTGTGTGGGAGGGTCTCAGCCCTTCCTTCCAGCCAGCCCAGGGCCCCACTGCCACCTCCCAAATACTCGCGCCATTTACTGCACTCTGGGGCTCACTTCCCAGCAGGCTAAGGGTGGGGGTCACCGACATGCCACAGCTGAGCCCCTTTTTGGGAACGCAGTCACTCTCCAGAATGTGACAGAGGCACCAAGGTAGAAGTGTAAAAGCAGTGACAGCAACACAAAGCCACCAATCTCTCAGACACTTTTTTTTATCAATTATGATGTTTACTTTGATTCCTTAACGAATCGATTACAGCTTCTAAGCTGAGGCAGGTCGGTTATAATCGCAAGGTGTTATGATACTAGGAGGGGGTGCATGGGGGACTTGACACCCAAACACGGTCCGTAAAGGTTATAAAAACATCATGGAACAACAGCGTCTGCACAGTGGAGAAGACTTTCAGGCAGCAGCAGACTTTCGGTTTCTCCCCAGTCAGCAAACACCATTTCGACAGCCCACAGAGAGAAAAGCACACAGGGACTGTTATTCTGTCCCCAGAGCGTGGGACAGTTACTGGGAACTGCCACCAACTCTGTCCTTCCATGGCCATCTTATACCGTGCCCACTGTCACTCTGCTGCCTCATTATTTGTTCACTCTGCTCCAGAGAAATCAGTAGGACGCTGTTCAGACAGGAAATGAAAAGCCGAAAAGATGTAATGACAACAGAATGAAAAAGAATACAAATTCAAGAGAGTCACTAATAGACTGGACAGGACTTAATGCCCAAATGGACGGAGCTTGAAATAAAGAGGAGACGCTGGGAGACTTTCAGCAAAGTTTGTCTGGGTGACTTCTAGATCACAGAAACGCTGACCAAATGCAGGCTGCAGATATTCTGACTCTAAACTGTACTATGTGGTTTCATATTTGCATCGCATTTTTCAGAAACCAAGAATCATATGGTTGATAATATGCAACCATATAAACACATTCTGAGGAAACAGTTAATCCCATGTTGATAATACCTGTCAGAGAGTATTTTTAAATCATGCTAAATAAACCAAAGTAAAACATAGCAACTGTCCGTAACATTTTTACTCAAATTCTACACATGATTATTGTACCTACCTGAATACAAATGACAGCAAACAGAGGTTCCTCTCGTAAATGCTGAAATTCAGAAAAGGTAAGACAAGAAAACAATGAAGTTTTGCTCTGCCCCTGCCTGGCCTCGTCAGAGCTCCAACTGTCTCCCTGAGACTGGGGACGCTCGCAGGCTCACAGGTCCCTGACCTGTAGCTAGACAGCTCACAGAACTATTCCCGGACTCATGTTTCGCCAGAATGGTGCAGAGTCAGGGGACAGACTCACTAGGTCAGAATGGTCTGTGCATTTGCAACATCCAGCAGGAGGTTCCCAGGGGGGAATGGCAAGCCTGCTGGGCTGTGGAGCTGCAGCTGGAGGGCACTCACTGAAGAAGAGCAGAATGTCCCCACACCGTGACGCCGTGCTGCTGGCTTACCAGCTTTATGCTGTGAGGCATGCAGACATACCTACAGCAACCGCAGGCAGATGACGTCACATTTGCCTAAAAAGAAATGTTCTTTTCAGACAGCTCTCGTTATGCTTAGAAGTTTTATACTGTTTTTACGTCCTTGTTTTAAGAATGAAAACATCATTTTTGTCCCCTGCTTCCATTCTGGGGCTTTCATTCTGGAAAGATACCTGAAAGGGCCTGTGGTGGAGAAATGGAGAGAGAAGAGCCTGTGTGATGGGTTTGTCCTTGAAACAAAGCAAAGGCAAGAGAGAGAGATTGTGGTAATTTAAAAAACAGCAGGTTCATAGAGGGTGATTTCAAGATAGAAAGACCTGTGCTTGGAGCTGTGGGCGAAGGCAGAGCTGACGACACAGGGGAATTCGTGGGATGTGAATGAGGAAACATGGGGAGGCAGATTCGCAGCGACTGCCCTCTGCTCAATCTGCTGAAACCGTACCCGTCCTGAGGTGCAGACCCACACCTCGTCCTCCGCCAGCCCTCTGTGCCTCAGACGTCTGCACGCGACACCACAGACAGAATGTCCAGATTAACATCCACGGACAACGGTCCCCAGTCTATGACGCCCGGGCCTGATAGGTATCAAAGCTAATGGGTTGAAGACCTTCTTTAAACATCAACTGCAGCTCTCCAGTTCGGGAACATATCCAGATAGAAAACAATCGCTGCACTTCTTACTTTCTCTGCACATAGGAAAACCTCAGGCACATGCTGCCTTCAGTCCCAACACTGGTAACAGTGGTTATGCTGGTCTTGTTTCATCCAACACGAGTTTCGCATCGATGACTCTCTCCCTAAGTAGACTGATTTCACAGCGCAGTGCTCTGTGCACGGGAACGTTCGACCAGGTGGCTGCTTTCCATGTCCCTCTTAGCAGGTGCCTGCTCAGGCCGTGTATTCTGGAAGGAGAGGCAGAGGAAATGCAGGCCCGAGCATGGGCAACAGCTGGACGGCACCTTGTTAGACTGCGGGCGGACAGGCCGCACTGACGACTTTCTGCGTGCCTGCTAGTCTACTGTTGCTCTAGAAAAGGTTCCCCCACCTCGTGCACACTCACAGGGATTCGCTGCACTTGTCCCTCTCTCACTATGAAGCTGTTTTCCTGACGCACCTTCGCAATGAATAGAGGTCTTCGCTGAGTCCTAACTTAGAGACGGTGTCACAGGAGGTCGCAGGCTTCACCGATTATTCATTCGTACGTGTTCAGGCTGCCAGGACATCTGTAGTTTAAAGACGTACTTAAGCCTCGCAGATGAAATTACAGCTCTGTTGTTTTTCTCACACATGGATTTTGGTGAGAATAGGGCAGAGGGGAGGTAAGTGTGCTATGTCTGCCGTCACTACCCTGGGACTTTCTTGGACTAGATGTGTGTGGTGCCACGGACCCAGCACAGGTCTGGGAAGCCCAGTGTGTTCCTGCCGGGGGGGGTCCTTTTCCAGTCCCTGCTCTGCCCCCACATCTCCTGTGTTGAAGTGCCTTGCTCTCCCTTTCCTCAGATTTCTTCAATAATTAATTTCAACCATCTGGCACACACTCACATATGCTAAAGCAAACAGTCAAGAAATTGAGAGGGGTGATGGAAAAGAAGACGGCCCTGTACGGAGGGGAGCGCAGGGGACCACAATGTCACAGGACCGGTCCGTGCGCACAGCCAAGCCAAGGGAAGCGCTGGGACAAGCTGGACTCATCTCGGAGGCCCAGCATCCGGCCCTGGGGCCTCAGTGTGGGGCCTCAGGGACATGTCACACACAGCGCGACCGTACACGGCGGGTGGCCGCCTTCATCTGCCTCGCTGCTCTGGCATCAATCCCCAGAGGCTGGCAAGGCCTGTACATCAAAGATGCCTGTGGAACGGCGGGAAGCTGTCCTCGGGACAGTGAGTGTGGTGAGCCTTAGAGGAGACGATGGAGGCTTCTGAAGTACAGTCTGTGTTCCACTTCGGATGAAATGAAGGAAGACATTTTAGGGTTTTTTGAAACAGAGCTTCCTAGGTATTTCATTTGAGGCAGAATTTGAAATAAACATTTCACTTATTTTCTTTTACAAGTATCTGAATTCTGTATGCTCATAAAAGATGCATACATAAGCAAATAATATGAATTATGGGTGTATGTTCCATAAACCTCAAATTCTGTCCTATTTCATACTCCTTGCAAATTATATTTTTTAAGATCAGAAAATGCCACTATGGAAACATTGTATATTCATGTCAAGGAAAAGTCTGTATTCATTGCAAGGAAGATTTTCTATATGCTGGGAAGGAGGGCGCCCGCGTGACCAGGTATGTGACGGGTCCATGCGGACAGCTAATGAGACGTCGGCCTCTTGGAAACCAGGGCGAGTCCCTGCTGACAGCCTGAAATGGATTTGGTGGTGCTGTGTTACTGTAGGTACAGCTCTGCTGAGAAAGCCGTCACAAACCCAGAACAGCAAGGCTCTAAAGAACCATACTCACCTACCCAGCCCCGTGCCTTGTTCTGGAATGCTTCCGACATACGTAGAAATACGCCTCTGGAGCCTCACAGCTCGTGAAGCGGTTTTGTTCAAACCTACGTCACGCAGCGACATCCCTGCCCTTGTCGTCATTCTGCCTCCTTCTGCATCTTTTTTCCAAAACACTTTGTCTTCATTTCCATCTAATGTATAAACATTCAGCATTTTTTAAATACTTTTTTGATGCCACCACTGATCATATCTTTGTTTTTACAGATACTGAAATTAACAATATGTCTTTAGTCCTTTAAATATTTCCCTCCTTAGTTAATTAGTATGCGTTCTCACTATGTCAATCTGGTGCCATGTTTCTGTGGCCAATATTTGGGCCCAAAAGTGCAAGTATTTGAAATTCAAATCATTACTGAGAATTTCCATTACACTGTTTGTATTAAATCCATAGAACTGAAAAAAGAAAAAAAAAAGGCGGTGCATTTGCCTCAAGACTTTAAGGAAAACAGAAAGTATTAGTAGAATATATTTTGTTTACATCCTCCCTAAAAAGCAGAATGAACTCTGAACTGTGAAGGGCTGATGAAATACCTTGGCAAACAGAGCCCGTTAATGAGCCGGGCGACCAGGAGGGCTCTGAAGCCCAGGGTCACAGCAGTGCCCTGTTCCCAGCGTCCCAGTGACTATAGCGGGGCACCAGGGCTTTCGGCATAGAGACCCCTCTGTCTACACCCAGAGTCTGCACTTACAGCTCTTCAACCCGTTTCCTTTTTATGAAACGGGGATGCTATTACTTTGCGCAGGTTGATCCAAGCTGAGAGACAGTATTAGTTTACTGCTAGATACACAGTAGCGACTCGATAAACTACAGCAGTCACGGCCGAGTCGCTGCTATTTGGATCCTAGCTTTGAATGCAGGCTTCAGCACGACACCTGCACGTCGGTACCAAGGCTGTTTCCCAGGCTGTCAAACTTCCCGGGCTTCACAGCCCATTTCTCAACCCTCGGTTGCCCTCTAGCGGCCGCCGTCAGCACTGCCTCATGCCGCTCACCCTACGGAAGCACCGGGGTTACCTGGGTTCAGAGGCGGCCAGGGCAGTGACGGAACTGAGAACCCACAGGTGACATTTGGAACATGAACACGTGTGTGAAAAACTGAAAAGCAGCCACTGAAGATGACCGAAAAGCAAAGCTGTCAGAATACTGAAGACGTGTATTTTCTCAACGTCAGAGAGAAGAGTCTGGATTATAGAAGCAAGACCAGTTAATTGATAACGGTACCCTGATAAAAAATTCTACTGGGCGAGGCGATCAATTGCTATTGAGTGAGTTAGTGATCGTTATAACCTACCTGAGCTTCATGCCCCAAAGACCCATTTGATTTTTTGGGGCACTTCAACGTCAGGGAAAGTTACGGGTATACTGTATCTCAGTTTCCGCAAGGCTTATACAACAGGAAATCGTTTGAAATAAAAAAATCAGACCGACTGGCAAGTAAAAAGTTGAATGAGCCACTCGGTGTGAATTGAGTGATGAATCAGTTCCCCTGAGGGCAGCTCTCCAGGGACTCGTCACCGTCACCGAGGCTTTGCTCTGAGTCCCTGCTGTCCCTGCAGAACCTTCACCACGTGATTCGGGTGAAGACATGCATTTACCAACATTAATAGGAGGAGTCATAACATGCACGACGATGAACGTGTCATCCAGGCACCAAATGGCAGGAGAAAGAGAGAAAACATCGAGAAATGGACAGTTGCCTGGGTAGACTCACAAATCAAACTGTTCCCACATGAGATGCAGGAGACCTGGCTGAAGAGGGAGCACATGGGAAAGCTGCTTGCAGGCTCGCGACAGCGTGATGGCCGCCAGATACCCTGACGGAGTCCTGATCCGGTGCAGACGGCAGGCCAGGCCAGGCCCCTGGGACTGAGTGCGGTGCAGGCCACATCCGGTCGTGTTCCGTCCACGGCCAGGTTTCAAGAGGGACGGCGACCAGCGGGAGTGCGTGCCGAGGAGGAGGCCCGGCCACCTCAGAGTCTGCATCGGCCGGAGGAGCTCAGCCGACTCAGAAACACGGCGACACTCTTCACACATCGAAGAACTGTAACGCACGAGAGAGTCTCCCTATGAAGCTCAGACAAGCAGAGCCCGGGTCAGCCAAAACGCACCTACAAGTAGCACAGTCCTCAGAAATGAAGTGTGCTGCCTGGTGAGACACGGAGCCACCACACAAGCGTTCCAGAAGCAGCTGCAGGACTGAGTGGGGCTCCCCTGCGCTGCATGCCTAATGCCCGTCTCGTCAACCTCAACTTGTATAACTCTGGTTCTTTTCCCTCTTTTACAACATAGAAACCTTCACTTATTTCCTTTCACTCCTCCCAAAGCTGCACCAAGTTGTACAGCAGAATCGCAGGCTGTCACGGCTGGCCAGGCCCACGTGCCACTGCTGTAGCTGTCCACAGATTTCTTTGCGACTGGAAGCAGTCAGAGCAGACTCCAGAGAAAACCACCATTCCTGTGCCCAGCACTCGTCCACCTCAAAGGCGGGGCCTCTTGATGCACAAGCCTTTGCAACGGTGACTCCAGAAAGAAGGAAAACGTCACTCACCTCACGCCTGCGAGCCCAAGTGCAGTATTCTGATACTCGTATTACAGAACCCAATCGAATTTTTTACCTCCCAAATTTTCAGTCCTTTTGAAACAAAATCAATATATGTATCCCCCTTCCACCCCTACCCCCCAATCTGTCAGGACTGATGTCACAACCTTGCCTAATGTCACTCAGCAGAAAGAATCAGTGTCTCACGCCTGTTTCCTCATGACCAAACCTTACCGACTGCCGGCCGGTGCTCATCTGGCTGGTGCTTCCTCCATCTGCCAGGCAGGGAATAGCTTCCCCTCCCCCAGCTGCCAGTAAAACCGCCATGGGCAGATTTGGGGAGCATGAAGAGGGTGGCTAGCCCCGCAACCTCCTTCCTTCTCTGTGATGGATTTCCTGAGGGTAGTGGGAGGCTCTGGGCAGATGAAATCGCTTCAAAGGGAGGGACATGGAGACACTGCCCTTTCAGAAGCAGGTTCCCCACTTCCCACAGCCCAGAACGGCTAGGCCTGTGCGAGCAGCTTCCAGCGCACTTTGTTAGAACTTCTGTTCATGTCATGAGAAACCATGGTGTTTGCATAGGAGGTGCTTCTGTGGACCCTCGAGTCTCGGCATTGCAGTATCTGACTCCATTTCCAGAAAAAAAGTTGGGAAAACCTCCAGGAAACATTACTCCATGCGTCTTTGCTTCCTCCAGAGACCTCTGGCCGTGGGGTGGAGAGGCTGCGAGCCGCAGGGACCCACTCTGCAGGGCGGCGGGCTGTGCATGGAGCAGAGGATGGCGGGACAGGTTCCAGCCCTCGTGCCCCACTTCCTGTTCTTACTGAGGCTGGCACGTCCTCCAGGGGTAACAGTGAGGAGTAAATAGGGAGCAGGAGGTAAAGCGCTCGGCACGGGACAGGGGCACGGCGAACCCCCAGACTGGGCTGTTGCTCCGTCCTGTCTGCTCTGACCTTGAACCTGAGCGGCCATCATGAGTCCCGGGCCTTGGACAGGTCTCAGTGCAGGGCGTGTGCTCCCTGAAAGTCCTCACACACGGCGCGTCCTCAGCTGTCGCCCAGGTGCCTTTTCCCCTTGATGAAAGCCAAGCACGAGCAACAGAGAGGGTCTCTGCAGTCACTGCAGAGAGGGTCTCTGCATCTTTCCTTCCAGCCAGAAAAAGGTGCCACAGATGAGGCCGGCAGCGCGTTTGGTTCATAAAGCTAGACCTGAAGAAACTCCTTGAGCATCTGTTGCAATGAAGAGAGAAAATTCCGAGTAAACCAAGCACTGTCCGCAAAACCTGGAGGAGGCTGTGAAACGCTACACCCAGCTCCACACATGACTTGTGGCCATGTTCCCAGTGATGAGGCAACTGTACCCTGTGCAGAGGCTGTGATGTCAGAACTGCTGAGACACTGGACGCGCAGGGAACTGGAGAGACAGTGATGAGCCGCAAACACCGTCAGGGGCAGGAATTTTGAGTTACCTGGGAAGCTATCCTTGCGCTTTCTTAGCGAGACGGGACATTTTCTCTGGCTCTTAGGGGACAATTACAGAACTAGTAGCTCCCTGCACCTCCTTTCCTCTTGCCTAACGCAGTGTCCTGGGCAGAAGTCCCACCAGGAAGGAGGTTCCTTGATGGGGCTGAAGGACTGTTTCCGTTCATTTGCCATTTAGATTTCTGCTTTCATTTTAAGTTAATTAGTTGCCTTGATAAAATTAGTTGCATATTAGGAATTAGTCCGAGTAGAATAAGCTGGATTTTTAGAGACCCGCTCTCCTAAATTTTATTTATATGTGAATGTACACAACAGAAAATGAAAGCTTCCTTTTCTCCCGCCGTTGTTCTCTCCCTGGAAATAATCACAGCTCACAGTTTGGTGATACCTTCCCCTCTTTCCTTCTCTTTCTCTCTATGAACATACACACTCTCAGTCATTCAACAAATATTTGTGGATGTCCTCTTCTGAGCCAGGTGGCATCTCCGGTGACACCGACACAGCAGGGACGCGGTTTTTATTATTAAATGTACGCACAGTAGGCATTCTGCGGAGGCCACGTGTTCGCCCACTCACCCACCGTAAGCGCCCGTCCACTTACACATCTGGATGTAGTCTGTGTTCATCGTCTATGCGTTTCCACTGTCCATTCATGTCTCAGCTCTAAAACCTCGGCTTCTCCCCACGGCTCCACTGAAATCCGCTTGGTTGGGTCCCACATGCTCACTGCCAGTCAGTCCCACCTCCCTGATGCCTGTGCAGCACGTGACACAGCGGCTCCCCGACCCCTCCGTGTCCCAATGCGCTCAGTGCCCCCTGCCCGGGATCTCTGTGGGACGTGGCGCAGCAGCGCCCTGACCCCTCCACGGCTCTCGCCCGCTCAGCGGCGGCTTCAGCTCAGACTCCACCCAAGCTGCTCCTTGCTTTCCTTTTTGGTGTGGTGTTTCCTGGGCTCGGTCTTTGCCCTCCGTGTCGTTCCGCCCTTAGGTGGTATCATGTGCCACCTTCACCTAGCAAGTCATGTGTCATCCCGTACATCTGCAGACGGGCCTCGTACAGGTGCCTCCAATGCACGCTTCTTCCTGGATCTCGTAACCCTCTCACGGCCCCCAACCTCGACGCTCTGGACCCCTGTCAGCGTTCCCCTGTCCTGTGCCCACACACACCGCCTGTGCCCCTGTCAACTGTCCCTATTTCTAATCCCTTCCGTCTCCTCCATCCTCAGTGGCGCCCACCTCAGGCTGCCTCTCAGCGTCCCTCTCGGATGAGGGCAAACCCCTGCCTGTGCCTCATTCCACCCCAGTCCATACCTCACGCTACACCAGTTCCTTTTCTAATGCGAAACGCGTCCTGTTACCCTCTTTTCAGAAGTATTTCCGTGGTGTCCTACGGGCTTCACATTAAGAACACAAACCTCCTGCAGCCCGGGCCCCAGCGCAGCCGGGTCATCTGTCACCTACTTGTCCCTGGTCTCATCTGCTGTGAAGACGCGTCTGCATTTGCCCTCCATTCCGAGCTGTCGGTCCACAGAGCCCGCAGCTCAGTGTCCCTCCTGCATCTGAACCTTCCGCGGCTCTGACGGAAATACTCTGCCTTCCCTCCAGTGTGTCACCCGCCTGGCTCCTCCTCCCTCAAGCGTGGCCTCCTGTGTATGTTCTGGTGACTGCGTGCTGCTGTCCGTGTCTGCCTTTCCCACGTTCACCCACACACTCCTAGGGCTGCATTGGCCCCCCCGCCCCCAGGTCCCGGCCCTCAGGGAGCCCTGGGGTCTGTGCTTCAGCATTTCCTGCCATCATAACCGGCTCCTGTCTGGCTCTCGCTCCGGAGTTCCCTGACAGCAGCAACTGCCTCATTCAGGGTGCGACCCCAAAGCCAGCGGAGTCTGGCTCACGACAGCTGAGCGAGCGTTAATAAGTCACTCAGCCTAAATGCTGGTTTCTCATCTCATCACGCAGACTTGTTGCACACCCCTCCTCCACTTCCAGCTCCATCGCAAGCCAGAATTAAGTGAAACGTGAAATTAAGGCCTATAAATAGAATTAGTCTTTGAGACAAGATTCCTGTGGAAGGAAGTGATAAAGGAACACCTGTCAGCACAGGGAAAATTAAGTCATGTTGTTCTAACTTACAAATATCTAGGTGACGTTTGACTCATAAACGACAGAATCTTGTACCTGTTTCCTTCTCTTCAAAACATCTGTTTCTACTGCACTCTGTCAGCTTCTGTACAGTGTAAGCGTGTGGACTTCACAGTCTGCATGGAGCCATGAGGGCTCGTCTTTTATCCTGTAACACTGCGTACTTATAGGGGTGTGTTACATATGTAATCGGATTAAAACAATAATGCTGCATTAGACAGTCTTCAACAAAGGGACTTCAAAAACTGCTGCTACTACTAGCACCCAGTGACGTGAATTAGTATTTAATAAGAGGACACGACTCCTCACAGATTCTAATGCCAAGCTGGAAAGGGCCACTTAGGGTTTTTCTTTTAAGCTGGCAGGAAAGTGAGAATGATGGCTATTGAGTTTAACAGATTTGGCAACTCTCTGCTTACTATTGCTCACATGAGGTTTTCTTCACATGGTAGCCAGATGGTGACCAAAAAAATCCACCAAATTTAAAAATTACTTTTTCAGCTAACATCATTACAGCATTCAGAACATACTGGTGAGAAACCTATGTTTTAAGCTAACTTGAAATTATTCAAAGAAAGAAGTTAAATATTATTGATGCATTTGGAAACTTCTTTATCAAATACCCATACATAATATCATAGACCCAGTTTTGTAAAGCTGCTCTCAGGGTGGAAACGGGAAGCTGTAGTCTGGGGCCCAAGGGTCGTTGGATTTAGAAGGATGCTCAGATGTCAGCCAGTTCTTTTCCAATTCAGGTATGTCTCTGCCAGAATCCTGGGAAGATGAGCTGTTTGTCTGTTTGCTTGTTTTTCTTTGTTAGAATTTTCTGTTTGGGCATTGAGTTGAAATCTGCCTCTTTGTAATGCCACCCGTCAGTCCTAATTGTATACTTTGCACTAAAGCAGAGATCAGCTGGTCCTCCCACCATTCACCATGTCACGAAAGCCACAAATCTAAGTAATTCTTGATTGTTGTCTTTTTCCTCCCCTGTATCTTCCCTCACTGATTCAGTCCTGTCAGTTCTAAATCCAAAGTACGCATTGGATCTACCCACTTACCGCCATTTCCATGGCACGAGGTGGGAGCCCGAGCACTGTCACGCTGACCCAGGCTCAGGCTCCGCTCTGCGACCTGCCTTCTGCACCAGCACTCTCCAGACTCAGGGCATGCCCCCTGGCCACAGGTGAGGCCTCAGACACAAAGAGAAGTACCCAAGTTCTGTCCACATTAACCTCACTCTGTAACATCTGTGTGTGTTATAAGGTCCATAAATCAGCAGAGTACTTACTGCGCGTGTTTAATTTATTAATAAATAACTGCACATATCCTGAGGGCATGTGCTTAAACACTGAAGCTATATTCCAGATGGGCACAGAGGAGGGTTATTCCATCTCAGAATTTGCACGCTGCCTTTATATAACATAGGATCTCGTTTTTCTCTTTGGCTTTTTCTTAAGCTCATAGTCTGACATATCCAACTTCCCAGGTTCATTCAGTCTTAAGCAACTCGCATGTAAATGATTGTGAACTTGTAATGCCTTCCATTTATCCCAATTAGACTTTCTTACACATTTAAAAAGTTTTGAAACAATCTCATAAGAAACGTTCAGGTGCAACGCAAATAACATTTTCCTGAACCAACTGGAAGTTCATTGCGAACCTGACGCCAACCATCTTCAATTCTTTAGTGTGTATTTCCTACAAACAAACGTATTCGCCGACACCAGCCACTGAACAACTATCAGAACCAGGAAATGAACAGTTAGTCCCGTTGAACCCTCAGACCCCATGTAAGCTTTGCCAGTTCTCCACGCGTGCCCGTCCTTGTAGCCATCGCAGCTCAAAACCACGTCTCGTGCTTGTCATATCTCTGGTCCCTTTCAACCTGAAAGAGCTGCCATTTCCCCTTTGACTTACATGACCTTGCCACTTTTGAAGACTTCAGGCCATTGTTTTGTAGACTGTCCCTCACGTGGGTTTGCCTGGTGTCTCCTGGGGAACCGATTCAGGGTGTGGAACCACAGAAACAACACTGTGTTTATGGCATCTGGTGGCACACGAGGCTGACCCGTCCTCATTACTGATGAGCTGACTGGTCACTTGGTGTCTCCCAGGTGCCTCACTGCGTACTCTGTCCCCTACAGAATCAGTGAGTGTTTGGGGTGGCTCTCTGAGACTGCAGCATCCCTCCCATGTCAAACTTCTGTTATTTGCTTACTTACCTGTGTTAGTACAGACGCGGGTTTCCTGTTTTGCTCCGTGCGCGTAATTAGTTACTGTCACTGTTTGCTCTGAAGCTCATGCTGTCCCACACGTGGCCAGTGAGACTCCCTCCACCCGGGCTCATGCATCTTTCTTACATGTTCCCTTCTTTCTATCTTTGAGCCCTTCCTTCACTTTCTATATTTCACCGTCTTTATTTCAGCACCATTTCAGGTCCTTTAGATTACTTTGAATCTAAAGGAATTACGCCACTTATAATAGTAGCTGTTCCTCCGAGATAATAAGCATTTCGTCTCTGTCTTTATTTAAGTCATGGACAATAAGAATCAATGAGCTGAGGCCCAAACAGGGCCCGCTGTGCTGCCACAGACACTGCCCCGTGGCCCATCAGTGTCAGCTGACACACTGCTCCGGGAGCGTTCTGAACACTTGTCTGACTGGCCTTCAAGCTCCTCGCTGCTGACAAGTCAAAGGCACTATCCAGCCAAAGACTCTGCCCACCGAGCTCGTCCCCCATCCTGGCCGTCTGCTGCCTGGGAGAAAACAATCTGGGAGCACTGAGTGCAGGGCTCCAGACGGACGGCACGTGTCCGTCCCCACCAGGCATGAAGCAGAGAACGCAGGCCTCCTCGGCACCCCTGTGCTAGAGCATCTTCACATGCAGCCCATGTAGTGATGTCACGGCTTCAGGGGGAGGGCGGGAGGGGGTAAGGAGGGAGGGGGTAAGGAGGGAGGGGGTAAGGAGGGAGGGGGGGAGACAAAACAACACAACTGAGTCCCTGGCACAGGGATATGGCTCAACAACAGTGATGAATTGAGAAAGGAATCAACACAGAAGGTGAACGCAGGTAAGTTGACCTGAACTTTCTACAGGCCTAGCTGTCCAAGAAGCTGTCAGAACAGCACAGAAAAGTCTGCAAACCCCCAAATCTGGGCCCCAGCACAGACTTCACGACTTAACAGCTGTAATGCTGGGGAACCACAGTCGTTCTGAGTTTCAGTCTGTTGTTGTTATTGTTGTTATTGTTACACAGAACTAATAAATGGAAGCTGCCTGCCCCTCAGAACCAGAGGGGATCGTGTCAATGGAAACTTCCTGCATGTTAACAGGTAGTAAAGTGTAATATTACCGTTCTGGTCACAGATACACAGTGCTATCACACAGCTCACTTTCCATCTTTCCATAAGAATAGAATCATCGGCTGATTTTTCAAATGACCATCATTTTCCTAAGCTATTTGCCTTCTACGAATCCTTTTTAAAAAATAAAATGAAGCTAACTTGGCAGGACTTTTCTTTTCAGCCTGATTTGTTTTTGGAAATGCCCCAAATCATCTACTTAAAAAAACTGTTGGTTTCCAGGATCAGCATAAGCCTCACCATGTGGTTTTACAAATTCTCCCTCTTTGATTAGAAAGCTGGAACAGCTTCCCTCTCAGGACTGAGGGCATCTTCCCTCTGCTCCTTGATTTCTCAGCAAGAATGGATTTTAACTCTTAAAGAGACAAGAACATGCCAGGCTCAGCCTGTTCAGGAATCATTTTCCCAGCCCGTGAGGCAGGTGGGGACTTGGGATGTCTATACCTCTGTTCTCCTGTCTATGAAATGAACACAAGGAACTCTACTTCTCACGGTTGTTATGAGGATGAGATCAATAACACATGTGAAAGAAGACATGTAGTAAAACCCTTTAAACAAATACATCAGCAACATGGTTCAGAATTCCGGGGTAGTAACAGTAAAAGCTGTCATTTATTGATCGTATGCTCCTTACCAGACTCTGTGATCTGTTCAGAGCTACAGCCACCCAATATGCATTGTGGCCTCTATTTTACAGATGAGGAGACTGAGGGTCAGAGGGGTTAAGTACTGCACAAAGTCACACAGCTGATAAGCACTGGAGCAAATTCAAACCCAGGTCTGTCCGACCCCAAAACTATACCCTTAACCCAGGCCCCAAATTCTGCCCCAAACTGCATCCCATTTGGATCAAGAGACTTGAACTCATTTAAGCAGGGGCTGCCCTAAAAATCTCTCTTCTGTTATGGGTCGCTGCTAAACTTTCCGACATGGAAACCATCCTACTTTCTGGAGAAGACAGGAACACAGACATGATTAATAGTTGGGAACTCTCTGTTTCTCGGCTGACCCTTTACCATCTTCTGAAAGCAATAGACCTCTCCTTTTCTATTCTTTGTTGTGTGAACGTTTTCTGTATTTCACACTTCCACCAAGCCTCCATTCCTTTAGTACGAGGGGAAAACTGCCCAGTGTAACCAGAAAGACGTGTTAGCCGTTCAATGATTGAATAGACACTGGCCAAATACATATTCTGCATCGGGTTATTTAGCTAATAACCTATGTCCATGGATCTGTCCCCAAACTCTTACCCACAAAGATTTCTCCATCTTCAATTTCCATCCAATGTCCATGTTGACTGACAGGTGTCGCCCATCTGTCATATACTTGACATCTGTCATGTCAAAACCAGTGGTTCCGCTAGGCAAGGTTTTGGATCCTGAACTGCATCAGAAATTATCAGTAACAACAATAACAACACCGTCTGAATGCGGGGCAAGGTCTATGAAATGCTGGTTTCTTTGGGCGTTTCTGCTACTATAAGTGCCCACAGCTGTGGCAGCTGGGACGCTGCCGGCTGACTGAGTGGCAGAGCCCACAGGCCACCTGAAAGCTGCTCTGCATCGGTGACCAGACATGTCTCCCACGGACCCGTCGGCACCACTGCCGCTGACACTGGGAAAGAACTCACAGTTGCATTATGCCACCATCTGAACATTTGCCAGTAAATCGAACTCTTTACCCAAACCACCCATAACACGGTGGCCTTTCAGATTCAACCAATTTTGAAAAGGAAATTTGTTTCTGATCTCAATATTACTCTGTGTAATTTGATTCCAAAAGTACTTTCTCATTTACGTTAACACTCTCTGTGACCACCATTTTCTCAGAATTTCTATATTTTCTATTTTAAAAGTCTTCTCAAACTCACATAGTAACTATAGAATCGGTAGCATTTAATGTCAGGAACTAACAGGCGCCTCTTGACCCAGAGTGAAAACCCGCGCTCCTATGTGATGACAACTGGTCTGTGGGAGAAAAAGCCTGCGGCAAAACACCTGGGGGCGAGGGCAACGCAAGGAACTCCCTTCTCTCCCTTTGAGAGGACAGAGAGCCCCTCCGTGTTTTCTCAGACGATTTTATGAGTGTCTTTGCTAAAAAGGAGACATTGTGTGGAACCTGAAGGGACCCATTTTCTGCTATTTCTTAGAAAATATAACCCTTCTTTGGCACTAGCTAATCATTTCCTCTAAAATGGGTTTTCAACACTGTGCTATACACCCGACACTATCATAATAGTGAATGTCAACTGTAATTGAAAAATAATTTTTTTAATTAAAAAATATAAAACGGTTTTGCAACAATAACGCACTGTGAATCGGAAACCTCTTTCTCTTTGCAGAGATCTAACAGGTTGGGGACTAAATTATAAAATTTTTTTTGACAAACAAGAGATTGTTATATAATTTTTGCAGGTGGTTTTAGTACTTCAGAATTAACCTGAAATAAATTATCTCAGGCTATGATTTGGGAGCTAATGTGAGGTGCCTAGATGAATAATAATAAGAAGAATACTCTGAAATTTTTATCCTTCCCTTTATCATGTTAGTTTTCTGTCATATAATTAAAAGATTAAAGTTTGTTCAAATAAATTGTGTTACAAGAACTTTGAAAACACTTTGAGATGAGTGACGAAATCTCAGTTTCAAAAGTGCTGACTTAGAGTTAAACATATTTCAAATGTTACATAGGAAGCTAATTAGGGTGAGACAAGCGTCCACAGCAGAAAGGCAGAATTGGTCTTCTTTTATTTGGGGTAGTTTGTCTCCCTGGAAACACTGTTGAATTTAAGCACATGATTGTAGGCAGAGAACCTCTCGCCTGCACTGACCAACTCTTTCCTCTTCTGCCCAGGTATCAGATACACACCGGGCTCCAACACTCCATCATAAGACCCACGCAGCCCAACTGCCTCCCTCTGGACAATGCCACCCTCCCTCAGAAGCTCAAGGAGGCTGGCTATGCCACACACATGGTCGGCAAGTGGCACCTGGGCTTCTACCGGCCAGAATGCATGCCCACCAGGAGAGGGTTTGACACCTTTTTCGGTTCGCTCCTGGGAAGCGGTGATTACTACACGCACTACAAGTGTGACAGTCCCGGCATGTGCGGCTACGACCTGTATGAGAACGACCACGCTGCCTGGGACCACGACAGTGGCATGTACTCCACACAGATGTACACGCAGAGAGTGCAGAAAATCTTAGCTTCCCACAACCCCGGGAAGCCTCTGTTTTTATACATCGCCTACCAAGCCGTTCACTCCCCCCTGCAAGCCCCTGGCAGGTACCTGGAGCACTACAGGTCCATCACCAACATAAACAGACGCAGGTACGCAGCCATGCTCTCCTGCTTGGACGAAGCCGTCAGCAACGTGACCCTGGCTCTGAAGACGCACGGTTTCTATAACAACAGCATCATCATCTACTCTTCGGATAACGGGGGTCAGCCCACGGCAGGCGGGAGTAACTGGCCCCTCAGAGGGAGCAAGGGGACCTACTGGGAAGGGGGCATCCGGGCCGTGGGCTTCGTGCACAGCCCCCTGCTGAAACACAGGGGCACGGTGTGTAGGGAGCTGGTGCACATCACTGACTGGTACCCCACACTCGTCTCCCTGGCAGAAGGGCGGATTGATGAGGATGTCCAGCTGGACGGCTACGACGTGTGGGAGACCATCAGCGAAGGCCTGCGCTCGCCGCGAGTGGACATTCTGTACAACATCGACCCCATTTACCCCCGGGCGAGGAACGGCTCCTGGGCGGCGGGCTACGGGATCTGGAACACGGCCGTCCAGTCAGCCGTCCGGGTGCAGCACTGGAAGCTGCTCACAGGCAACCCTGGCTACAGCGACTGGGTCCCGCCTCAGGCCTTCAGCAACCTGGGCCCGAGCCGGTGGCACAGCGAACGGGTCAGCTTGTCCACTGGCAAGAGCGTGTGGCTTTTCAACATCACCGCCGACCCCTACGAGAGGGTGGACCTCTCGGGCAGGTACCCTGGCGTCGTGCGGCAGCTGCTGCGCAGGCTGTCACAGTTCAACAGAACCGCAGTGCCCGTCAGGTACCCCCCCAGGGACCCCAGAAGCAACCCTCGGCTCAACGGCGGAGTCTGGGGGCCCTGGTATAAAGAGGACAGCAAGAAAAAGAAGCCACGCAAAAGCAAGGCTGAGAGAAAGCAGAAGGAAAGTAAGAGGAAGAAGAAACCGCAGGACGCAGGCTCGGTCCCCAGGTGCCACTCGGGTGCTCGTCGTGGCTGAGTCTGAGCCCCCCGCCTGCTGGCATGTAGGTCACGTCTCAGTCCCTCCCCAGTGTTGGAGGCAAACCAGCAAGCGCGGCCTAGCACTCACTGCACAAGCATCACACTTGTCACGTTGGGCCACCTGGCTGCCATGTGGCATACTTGTGCTCGGTGCCAAAGGGGCTGGCATGGGCGCCGCGCTTAGAGGACATGGACTCGTCTGCCACTCTCCTTTATAAAGCCGCCGTGGTCGGAATGAGCTCAGCTGCTGTGCTTCTAGCGCTCTAATTCCAAGCAAGGACAGCAGCGAGTGCTCAGTGGCCGTACTAACTGCACAGGAGCACTGGAAGTGCCTGGGACAAGTGGCGTCAAAGCCGATGCACCTCAAGGCTCCAGAAATATATCTGCTTAGGGAGTTTCTGTGTCTCCATCGTGTGGCGCTTGGATCTTAGACTAACTCTACTTCCCATGTTATTTCCTTTCCTGTGGAAATCAACTGTTTTTCTCACATGAGCAGCTCATACCTCATTTTACCACACGAGGGGACGGCAAGTGACAACGTCTGAGCACACCGCCAAAACATGAATGTAACTGTTTTCTAAACATTTTAATAGAGGACGTTTCAGCATAAACTACATAACTTATTTTTATAGAAACAAATTATTTTGTTTTCATAAAAAGTTATACAAATGACTTTTATTTCCTACATACTATTAGAAGAATCTTATCTCATATCTTCAAGATTACCAAGCACTGTAATACTATAAATTACTGTAATACTGTGTGAATACACAGAATATAAAAAGAAAATTATGCAGAAAAAATGATAACCATCTCTGTTCAACCATTATTTGAATGTAGTAAGATGAATATACTCCTTACAAAAGCTACTTGGAAAGTCAATGTTTGTACAGAGTTGACACACAACTTTATTGTTTCTATCATAAACATTTTATTTATGTATCTTAATTATTAAAATGATTTATTTTATGGCACTAGCAAATTCAGCATGGCTTTTTGGATCTAACTTCTAGATAATATATTATCCATCTTCACAAACAAAATTCTTTACAAATAGGCAACTGAAGGTATAATTTGCTAACAACCATCGTAAATAATATGGAATTTGCAAACAAGAGATGTTTCCATTTGCCTATTACATGGAGAAAAATGTTTCTGTTAATAAATAACACTCATGCTGTCCCTGCTCTTACACAGTGGACACGGTGGAGAGACAGACAGACATGAAGCCATGGGTCCTACGAGGGGTGGTTCCAACTCAAGCTGTGGGGCGCTCACCTGCAAACACCGTGAGGAGGCAGCGCGGTGGGACCAAGGTGCCTCACGGGGCTCCCACTGCGGGCTGAGGGGCTCCCGCGGGCCCTGGAGCTTCCCCTCAGGTCCCCTCCTAGCACAGAGGCCTCTGGGCCTCGCAGCCTCCACCGGAAGACCAGAGGGCAGGGCTGGGATGCGTGAAGCTGCAACTGTGATGACGAGTGTGTGGGGTCTGGAAGCCAAAGATTAAAGTCTTGCGATCATAACTCAAAGGACTGTCCTTCACAGTCCATGGAAATCAATAAAAGCGTCTACAGTCTATTACTGAAATTATTAACTAAACCAGACAAAATGATTAAAAATTTTAAATATTTTACTTCTCAATATGTGCTTCCATTTCATTAAGGAGGATGAAACACTATTTCCTGAGTTTGTGTTTTGTAGACTGTAGTTTTAAATGGGTCATAAAGCCCGAGGCACGCTGTCAGTGGTTTCTTTCCCTTTCTTAGCGGCACATAAAACAATGATGTAACTTATAACAGATGGTGTTTTATAATTCAAAATATAGAGTTATCATCCCATTAAAAGTTCTGGTGTAAAATAAGTTCAGGAAATGCTGAGTTAAAGAGTGACTTAAGTGCAGTTTGTTAGGGTGTTAAAATCCTAGTCTTCCTTTTAAATCTCGAACAGAAGGAAGTTTTTATACTATATTTTCTAATTTATTTCACCATAAAATCCTGTCTATAACACATTGCATGGAACTAGGCAAAGTACGGAACAGACTTTGAAAGTTGCAAAACATAGAACCTTCTAGAAGTTCCTAGCAAGACAAAAAAGGAACAAAGAGGAAAACTGGGATTATGATAACTAACATGTGAACCCGGGAGGTATTACATGATATGATGTGATTTCCAGTTCCCTATAAATGACCATAACTTTCTCAACGAGAATAAAGTAGCCGGCAGTTCCTACCTGGAAATGACTTCATGGATGCTGTTCACTGATTGTAAGAGCACCTGCCACCTGCGCATGGCGCTGGGCAGCCTGCGACTTAAGACTGTGTCTTGCCCTTAAGAAGCGAAACTGTAATAACTGTCATGCATGAATTACGACCATTTCGAAAATGCTGCCAGAGTCACTGGATATCAGGAAATGTCCAGGACGGACACGCTGTGCCCTTGACTTTGATGCCCTAATCAGTACACGATGAGACGCTGGGCATTCCCTCTCCGGTGCCAGTCTCCTGCGGGGGTTCCCAGGGCGCACGCCCAGAGCTCCCTGGGGTGCTCTCCTAACCTGTGACCCTCCAGTGGTAACAGAGGGAACCAACCCCTCAGTTAAAAAAAGGGTGGCAGCAGCTTTGTGAGAAAACAATCTGTGGGCATAGCTCTGTGTCTTGGATGAGAAAAGACAGAAAACATTTTCTCCAAATACCAAACCAACAAACAAATCTCAGCGCCCTTCAGTGCGCCAGGTTCCTGCACAGGACCGGTTCCAGCGGTCCTTACGTACTTTTTCCTCATTTTCGAAAAACTGAGTGACTGCTACAGTTTTCTTGACCCAGCCCCTTTTACAATCGCCAGACTAGAGGAGAAACTGTGACCGAGCACACAGCTAACACACGTCTACCTCTGCTGCCTGGGGCGCATGTCTCTGTCATCAGCATCACTACCTTCGGCACTTAATTCACAGGATTCTCAGGCACGCAACTCGCGAGTTCGTTGGCAGCGCTCAGAATGTGTGTGCTTGGCAGGATGGAGCTAGCTTGCCAAAAGCAGCAAACAAAACTCTTATGTCACAAGCTAATGACTGCATTACTCCCTCTTAGTGAACTACTTATTAAAACTCATGCATTCAACAAATATTTCTTAAATCCTCCTATCTGTCAGGTAGTGTTCTAGATGCTTGAAATACATCAGGGAACAAAATGGAGGAAAATTCTTACCCTTGGGCAGTTTACGTTCTAGCTGAGTTAGGCAGCCATTAAGTAATAAGCAAATTATATACTGAAAAAGAAAGAGCTCCTGGAAAGGGAGGACTCACTCTACACTAAGTGTACCCATCCATTCACTCGACATTTAATGTGCCACACGTAATGATGCACACTGGTTGGTGACAGCAACATGGGACAGGGTCCCCACCTCCAGGGGGTGCATTCTCCTGGGACACAGCACAAATCACAGTACCAACCACTCGCCTCCCCACCCTCTGCCCTGCACGGTCTTTCTCCACAGTATCTATTACCCTGTAATACATTTCGTGTTTTACTTACATATTTCCTTTCTTCTGTCTCTTCCCACTAAAGTATAAAGCCTCTTAAGAAATGTGATTTATGTCTGCTCTATTGACAGTACAGAAAACAATGCCTGCTCATAGTTAGCTTTCAATATTTAGTTTTTGAATGAATAAATACAATAATCACAATCACATATGTCCATATGTTCAGCTACATTTGCTTGAGTTTCCACTTTCCATGTCCTGTATAGTGATTTCACTGTTGAAAATAAAACGAATCGGGACCGGCCCGGTGGCTCAGGTGGTTGGAGCTCCGTGCTCCTAACGCCAAAGGCTGCTGGTTCGATTCCCACTTGGGGCAGTGCCAGATGGCTCAGTTGGTTGGAGCACGTGTGCTCTCAACCACAAGGTTGCTGGTTCGACTCCTCGACTCCTGCAAGGGATGGTGGGCTGTGCCCCCTGCAACTAAGACTGAACACGGCACCTTGAGCTGAGCTGCCACTGAACTCCCGGATGGCTCAGTTGGTTGGAGCGCGTCCTCTAAACCACAAAGTTGCCGGTTCAACTCCCACAAGGGATGGTGTGGGCTGCGCCCCCTGCAACTAACAACAGCAACTGGACCTGGAGCTGAACTGCGCCCTCCACAACTAAGATTGAAAGAACAACAACTTGACTTGGAAAAAAATAGTCCTGGAAGTACACACTGTTCCACAATAAAGTACTGTTCCCCTTCCCTAATAAAAATCTTTTTTTAAAAAAGAAAGAAACGAATCATGTTTAATACCTTTCCTCAAAATAATAGGAATGATGTGAAATGCAGAAATTTCTAGCACATAAAAAACCAACTCTAATAATGCATATTTATAGGAACAGTGTTACAGCAAAGCCAAGCAAAAATTATGCAAAACTGAGAACAAATTTTATCTCTATAATCGGGTAAGAAACTACTTTGAATATTACAGAATATATTAAATGAGAGTTTTCAGAAAGCAGAGAAAGGCTTAAATTGTGAACAATTTTTCAGTACCATGTTTCCTCGAAAATAAGACTGCGTCTTACATTAATTTTTGCTCCAAAAGACGCATTAGGGCTGATGTTCAGGGGATGTCATCCTGAAAAATCATGCTAGGGCTTGTTTTCCGGTTAGGTCTTATTTTCAGGAAAACACAGTAGCAAGTTGTGAAAAAGAACATAAACAGCAAATACACCTCTGTGTCATCATAGAATTTTGTAAGCCAAAGGACTGTACCTCACATCCTTGGGTATTTATTACAAAGCTCTCCGATTTGCCACAGCAGGAATTCTGCTTCCTTAAATATATGCTTGTCCTCAGTGTCTCATTGCAGCCCTGGGAAGCCACTGCCTCACCGGTGGATAAGCCAGTAAATACAACACCAAAGTGTCTTTGGGAGGTCGGTGGGCTTGACCTTGTTCCATTTCAGAGCTATGAGTGCAGGTCTCTTCCTCTCAAATCTGCTGCAATCCTGTAATATCCTTGTCCACTGACTTATGCAATCTTGGATAAAATCAATCCCAACAAATGAAAAGGACCAAGAAAATAACAAGCTCAGTAGAATGTCTCTGTGTGTTCACTCTGCAGAAATTCCTTAGCTGAGAATGATAAGTGGGGAGCATTTATCTCATGAATCAAACAAAAGTAAAACCTGTCTTTCAGGAAAAAAGATCCAAAACCAATTTTCAGTATGACTTACATTATCTCTCTAGAAACAACACTTCGAGAACTAGTTCCTTGAGCCTTGAGAGTGGGGAATGCCTGGGGAATGCTTTCAACTCATGTTCTACATCTAAACAACTATGAGAAAGAGTTGTTTTATAATCAAAGTTAAAAATGAAACCTTGACTTTGTTCCGTGGTGGAGACCATGTTTTCATGGTGCCATCAGCAGAAGTTCTGGATGCTCCTTTCCAGCACAAGGTGCAGCGTGGAGCCCCCTTCTGTCTCTAGCACCTGCCCGCACACGTTTCTCTGTTTTGAGGTTCCTGATTGGAGTGACCCAGCCCTGCAGCACCGAGGAGGTGGGGAATTACTATAATAGCATCAGCAACCATGTTACTTTTACTTTACATCAGACTGCACTGCAAAAAACGTAGGGGTTCAGCGAACGTCACCCCAAATACACCGCCTTGGCACCCTGGTTACTTTGAGTGAGTTAAAGGCACTTTGACAGCAAAGACACACAAGAGTGTCCAACAGAAAGGCCAGGCCCCCCACCGTCCTGGCCGGCACCGGGGTGCCCACGGGGCTTCCCAACATCCCCCTGCGGACACGCAGAAACACCGAGATGGTGAAGTCACACCAAGTGTGTGAGTTTGTTCTTTAAAATACAACAAATACCCTAAGTATCTGTGAAGAAAGATTCTGCCATGTCCATGGCGTGTAAATTGTCTCATGAGCATAAAAAACCCTTTCGTTATTGCCTTTAATTATGGATCACTAACACACAGTTAATTACGCTGTCATTCATTTAGCTTTCGAAAATTATGACGGGAAATTCTACGCTGATTCAGCACTGAGCGAGGGAGGGTACGTGAGGGAATGCCTCGCTCGGATGCAGAGCTGTAAATTCACCAGGTATGGTCTTGTGTGGGATACACGGGGCCTGGGAGACGAAGGGGAGGTAAGTGGAGGATTTTCTAATGTAATAGTGGAAGGAAGGAAGGAAGGAAGGAAGGAAGGAAGGAAGGAAGGAAGGAAGGAAGGAAGGAAGGAAGGAAGGAAGGAAGGAAGGGGAAAAGGAAAAGGAAAAGAAAAGGAAAAGACCTCACAGACACAGACAACAGTATAGTGGTTACCAGAGGGAAAGCGGGTGGGGGAGGTAGAAAAGGGTAAAAGGGGTCAGATATATGGTGACGGAAGGAGATATGGCTCCAGGTGGTGAGCGCACAGTGCTATATACAAATGATGTGTTGACATTGGTTAATGTCAACTCAATAAATTTAATAAAATGGTTTTTCTTTAAAAAGAACATACTGTCATTTTTCATCTTTGAAAAAGAAAAAAGCTAATGTTGACCATTAAACGAAAGAGCTTTTCCCTAGGCTTCAGTGGTATAAAAAAGATCATTTCCGAAATGATGCCAGCCCTCCTTCATAGAAACAAAAGGTCATAAAAATTCAGACATCATTTTTGAACAGCGGCTCTGTGGCTGTATTTGTATTTTGAATCAGACCTTTCATCACAACGAACCATAAATAAAATATGAATCGAAAACTTGGCTTCACACATTAGTAGCCAAATGCATATACAATGCACGCTTAAATTCTTTTTCACTTTGCACAGTGAATGCAAACCAGATACTAAAAAGGCACCTCATTTAAAAGTCTACAGCCTCATTTAATCTTGGCAATTGTGACAAGGGAGAAGTAGTTGCTAAAAGATGGCAAAGTCACCGAACCAGTGAAATTGTAAAACCTCTCAGAGCACAAAGCCAGAGGTCCATCGGCTGACGCCACCCTGTGCGGTTACGTGCACACTGAGGGAGCCCGGCAGCTTCCGCGTGAGCCTTGGAGACGAGGCGGCTCTGAGAAGAAACTTGAGCCGTGCTGTGCTCTGTAAGGCCAAGACTGAAGCCGTTCCGAGCACCCGCAATTCTACCTTTGTCTCATGATTGTCTCAGAGCTTCCAGTCTCCAGCTTCGTCTCCATCACTCAGGAAATGCCGACAGTGTCTTCACCAGTGATCACGCTGTCACTGAACATACTATCACACATCGCTGTTTGCGTGGTATGACTGTTGCTAGCACCGTGTGTGTGTGTGTGTGTGTGTGTGAGATGCAAAAGAGTTTGCAATAGAGGTAGAGCGTGCTAGCAACTGTCATACATGTGCGTACACACTTACTTTATACACTTAAATCCGTCAATGCTTATACATTTTTGTGTGTGTGTATAACCACAGAAGGAGTTCGCAGGCATATAATGCTCAGTGCCAGGCTCCATTTTGGACACTTCCTGTCCGTTCACTAATTCTCCCAACAACCCCGTGTATTAGATCCTATTATTATTCCATTGCATCCAAGTGAAAAGCTAGGGACAGAGAGATGAAGTGATTGGCCCCAAGTCCCAGCACTGTAGGTGTGGGTGTGGGGCGGCAGTGAAACCCAGGCAGCTCAATCCCCGCTGGAGAACACGGTGGGAGATGACAGTTCACCTTGGGGAGGAGCGGGCGTCAGTGAGGAGGCAGCTCCCAGCCAACACCCCCAAGTGCTGAGCTGAGCCCGTTCACCCCTGAACATCCGCCCAGGGAATGACATGTGTGTGTGAGTGTGAGTGTCTGTGTGTGTGTGTCCTTCTCCTAGTAGCAGTGACACTTCCTGAAAGCGTGCCAGGCAGAACTCTTGACAGATGAACTGTTGTCTAAGAAAGCATGTCCTGTCTTTCCAGCTGGTCGAGGTGCTGCAAACATGTCTTCACTCCTACCGTGACTTTAGACATGAGGTGTCTTCAGAAATCCTGCCCTCAGATGCCTTCCTGTCCAGAGGCAGGGTCCTTCCCCGTTGTCCTACCAAAGGCTCCCCTGACGTTAGAGTCTAATGAAGGCCCTTCCCTGCGCTCCTGTGGAAGGTACTGCATGCACCGCCCGTCTGACAGGTGAGCATCCCTGCCGTGTAGCTCCCACTTCTGCCTCGTCTGACGTCTCTTACCATCGTTTGAAAACTCTTTTGCGATAGTGTGTGCCTTCTTCGTACAACCTACAGAATGCTGTAAAATGGTCTGCACGCGGGGCACACACCTGTTAGATCACCGAGGAACGGCCAGCCTCCGGCTCGGTGCATCCCGGCGGGTCTGCAGGCACTGAGGGCCTTTGTACCTGGCTCTGCACACATGCTTCACTCTTTGAGATGGTTGTGAAGGGACAGACTTTGTTAAAGACGTTTGCTTGACTCTGTAAACCTTCTGCAGGGAATTCTCGCAATACAAAGAGCAGCAACTTTAGAGTACAGGCCTATCTGCTAATATGCACTTTAGCCATTAGTAGAGTTTTATCCTGATAATCAGTCTAAAATTGGTTGCGTACTTTTGTAAAGAACTAAATGACATTTAATAACTATTTGACAGGTAAATGAATGAATAAATGATGTTGAAGTTATGGCCTTGACATTGTTTAACTACGAATGACTTACTGCTGGGTGGAGAACCAGTGAGTTGTCTAAGATGAAAGGCAGTTGCTTTATTTTACTTTATGGCACACTACTTCGACACATTTCATCCTGACCAGAAGTGTTACACAACTTTCGGTTTATTTTATCAGCTCCAAAACATACAGGTAAATATACTGAAGGGAGTATTTCAAAACCACATTTAAGAATAATCCAAAAACTAAATCAAAAAGGAATTCACTATAAAGACAAAAGCAAGTAGAAAGTGTTCTTAGCATGTGAAGTCTAGTGCGTCTGTTATCAGATTACTAACTAAACCGTTAAGGCTCAGGGCATTCGGTCTTGAAAACGCTCTGAAATTTAGGTGATGTACTAAAAACAGAGGTCATGAAAAAAGTTTGTTATAACAGCTATTTGAAAGTGCGATTTTGTTCTTTTTTATGTCATGTTATTTCTTCTCATTGTTTTGTACCCAACAGCCTGAGCTCGCTACCAAGTGATCCTCAGGCAAGAAAGACGGTACAGCAAAACAATTTGTAAAGCCAATTTTTAGTGATTCACCAAGGAATTCACTGCTTCTTAACATTTCAAACTAACGCTTTCATGTCAACATTATTAAAAATAAATCCAATTAAGGCACAGAGCTTCTGTTAAAAAATGCCCTTGGACCTTGAGAGGCCGTTTCTGCTTCTCCAGGGTAAATGACATTTCTCTAAAGTAAAACTAAAACTGAACTGGAGAAATTACCATTTTAACTTCATGTTAAGCAAATATGTCGCCTTCCACACCATTCCTTTCTCATGTACCCATGGTGTCACTCGCCTGTTCAACCAAAAATACCCACAACCGAACACAGCTTCCACAGATCTGAGGCCACAGACGAGACACGACAGCCACTGCGCACAGGGCTTCTGAAGAAATGTTACACCTCACACGCTTCTAGTTGGTGAAACGCTCATCTTCTCTTCCTTTTGGAACTAAGACAAAAAAATGAGGGAAAGTAGGCAAAATAAGATGATGACTAAAAGGAAGAGAAAGTGGCAATGTGGCAAGGGGACTAAATACACTGCATTTATACTAAATGCACGTGTGTGTGTTTTTTTTAAGAAGACTTTAAACAGAACGAAGACTCTGCAGAGACACTGGTCCCCGACACGCCTCTGTCCCTCGAGGAGCTTGAACCGATTATCCTGGCGGGACCATCACACGTCCCACACTCGGGACCCAGAGGCACATTTATTTCACAGCATCCATGCAGCACCAAACACATCCTCGAATTTCAGTAATTGTGGTCATGTTTTCAAACCAGGGGACATTCTGGGCACCGGCTGGCGATGCGCTGGCTGCTGTGCCTGGTGTGCAGAAGGCCTGTCTACGTGCGGCCCGATGGCTGGGGCCAGTGGGGCTCAGATTGGCCACTTCCTGGCCTGCAATCCAGGACACGTCCTCCAAGTGCTCTGTAAAGGGGACAGTCGCTGCCCTTCGTGTCAGATGCACAGATGGCCTTGTCCGTTGGAAAACGCCAAGTAGATATTGTCACATCTCTAGTGTCACAGAACACATCTTACTAAGTTCTTAGTGTCCTCGGTACAATGCCCGTCACACAGACAGGGCTTCACGGACACATGACTCCAGCAGAGAGTAGCTCACAGCCATTAAGGGTTCCCTCACTGGAGAGAGCCAAGTGGGACAGAGCTGCAGCGGGCGTCCAGCCCCAAGGCCCGCTCTGGACTCGGCCCTGGTTTGCACCTGGACTGTTCTCCCTGCAGCCACGGGGCAGATGGAGCCGGCCAGCAGCAGGCAGGAGGTTTAGCTCCTACCGCAGGCTTATTTCAACACTGGTATCGTCTGTCTGGGCCCTGGCTCCACTCTGGAAGAAGGAGCAGGGAATGAAACACGCCCTCCTTTCACCACCCACCCACTCACTCACTCATGGAATAAAATCTGTACTATTGTCAAGTTACTGGGAAGGGGTTGTCTGCACCAGCTGTTGGTCAACCCTGACATCTGAGAAGTAGCTGATCCCATCTTTAGATAATCCGTTTCCATGTAATGTTATCAATTTAAATTCTATAGCTCATAGGCAGAAAGTGCAAAGACTGAGAGTGAGAAAGGGGAGGATCCTGGCCACCAGGGCAGAAGTGAGAAGGCAGACAGCACTTCTACATGTTGTTGCATCTCTGGGACTCAAATTCCTCAGTTGTGAGAGCGGGGGAAGGGCTCGCTCAGTAGCTCTGACGACTCCACGACGGTGGTACTTTTCAAACATGTGCACGAGTTCTCAGATATGCCTTCCTTCAAACAGTGGAGTCTAGCTCGCCTCCCGTTGAGTGTGGACATGATGTCTCACTAAGAATAGGACATGGCAGAAGTGACAGACTGAGTCATCAAAGGCATGGCTGCTTCGCGTGCTCTCTCTGGGCGGCAGCAGATGCCACAGCAAGCAGCCCTGTGGGGAGTCTGCATGATGACGAGCTGAGCCTCCCCCCAGAGCTATGTCACTGAGCCACGTCCACAGCTGAGCCTTCAGGTGACTGCAGCCGCAGCTGATATGTGGATTGTAGCCTCAGGGGACAGTGAGCCAGGACCACCCAGCAAAGTCACTGCTGGCTTCCTGACTTTCAAAACTTTGTGAGAAAATAATCATCTGTTGTTTTAAGCTACTAGAGTTTGCGGGTAATTTGTTACAAAACAATAGATGACAAATACAATGACACTGATATAAATTAATTATGTTACCTAATGACTAACCAGTAATGCCTTTGTATTTGACAAAGAAAACTTGGGAGATTTGTAGGAGCTTTTGCTTACAGAGCGATTGAAGACTACAACTGAGAAGGTGAAATTCTGTTAGAAACGCTGGGAAATATAAATGGAGCCTGTTACTTGACGCTGTTCCTAGCCTTGGCCCCGCTCACTGCGTCATGCAGCCCACTGGGGTGGGTCATTACCACAACTCTTTCTGGGCCCCTCTGGCACTCGGTAAATACTTGTTGAACGAACGAGGGAACCATGGAAAGTGACAGGAAACGTGTAGGTCTGGGAAGAGTACGGATGCTAACGTTAGAGAATAGCTTGTCTGTGCCAGGCGCCACCACATAGACATCACGTGATAAACAACGAAGCACTTACATTACTCGACACAACCGATGGGAAAGCATCCACTGCCTACAACTCATTGGGGAAGAGAGAAAATACAGAAAAGGCACCTGACAGAAATAAAATGCTCGCAGGCACAGCAGAAACAGTAATCACATGAACCCGAGGTGCTCCTGGAACGTGGGCCTTACCAGTGTCTCACACAGAACACTTCTGCCGAGGCCACATGACTTTCCACAAAGACAGCAAAACTCAGTAAACCAACTGGAACTCATGAAATGCAATTCTAACCAGGTTTCTTTAAAACTGCTTATGCCGAGACATTTACATGAGGAAGGCCTGTGTGCTAACCATCACCTTTCACGTTGCCAGTATAACGATGTATTATTTCTTCAAAGGTTTGTCCTTCGTCTCGGCAAACTGAGCTAAAGCTACAAATAAACGTACAACTATGGTGATGAGAACTGAAAATTTAAAGACGTTGAAATATTAGTGATTTACAAACATGTTTTACTTAAACCCACACAGGTGAATCATTTATACGTTCCATTAAATGTCAGCTCCTTTAGGGTCTAAGCACTTCATCAGTTCTGAAGGAAGAGATCTGGGCTCAGACACCGACCCCCTTCCCTCCTCACACCCTTCCCCTTTCACCCTAATTGGACTGACCGAGCGTCAGGCCTGCTCCCGATTAGGCCCAAACGCTCATGGACAAAATGACTTGAACACACTTGAACTTTGCTTCGCGCCACTCAGATTCCTTCAAACGCCAAAGCCTACACATGCCTACCCAGCTCTTGAATTACACCTTTTTACCTAAACAACAATGGCAATTAACATTTCTCAGACAGAAAAAGGCAAATACCATATGACTTAATGTATATGCGGAATCTGAAAAACAAATTAAATGAGCAAAGTAAAGACAGAACAAACTGGTGGTCGCCAGATGGGAGAGGGCTAGGGTCTGGGTGAAGGGGGTGAAGGGATTAGGAAGTACAGCTCGGCAGTTACAAAACAGTCACCAGGCTACAAAGCGCAGCCCAGGGAGCTCAGTCAGTAATATGGAATAACTGTGTCTGGTAGGGACTAGACCTATTGGGAGATCACTTCGTAAGGTATGTGTCTTATCACTGTGTTGTACACATGAACTAATATAATATTGAATGTCAGTTGTAATTGAAAAATAAATTTAAAAATAAAATTTTTTAAATTATAAAAATTTTTAAAGGTATGACAATAAAACCTGATAATTTACTAGAAACACATGAGTGAACTCTAACGTGTAACAAATGCTGAGCGCACGTAGCTGACAGGGCTGGTCCTGCTCCAGCAAGAGCTGTGCCTAAGAGGAACCCCACAGCATACAGGCTGCACCCCAGAAGGACTTCCAGAGCTGCACAGCGCCCCAGCACCTTTCCCTGCCACCCCCTGGCTGCCCGGCACTGCCCCTGGCCCCCCCCATCCCGCCCCCCCCCGGCCCCGCCCCGCCCCGCCCCGCCCCCTTCCCCCCACCCCCCCTCCCCCCGCCCCGCCATGACAGCTCCTCTTCCTCACATCATTCCGTCGCCTCACTGACCCCACGGAGCCTCGGCCACACACACCAGCCTCCTCACGGCCACTCTCTGGCAGGGCCCGGCCCTCGGAGGGGCTCAGACACACAGACGTGGGGCTTCCCCGCCCAGGGCGTGCACGCGCGTGCGACCTTCCCAGGACACCCGGGGCCTCACCAGCTGCAATGCTCCTGGGACCCCGCTGGAAGACATCGGATTCCAAAAGGCCCCCCTCCAGTGCTAGGTGGTTCCCCCAACGCCCAGCTCCGCGGTGATGGGAGCTGTCCATGCGGATGTGCACACAGCTTTTCCACAGCACAGCAGGCAACTTCCACATGCCAGAAAAACTCAGATGGAAAGGAGGAAGGAGCTTGGCACCGCATACGGAAAGCCTGCGGATGCCCGATACACACAAATGCACCCCCACTCTGAAGGGCCAGGGCTGAGGGCATGATTGATGGGAACTCATGACACAACCCCAGGCCTCCCCCCAGCTGGACCTGAGAAGAACTACCTGGAAGGGCCCGTGCGAGAGGAAGTGACTGTGATGGCGCTGCCACCTGAGAAACCTGCATGTGATCCCTGTGTGTGTTGTCCGAGAGGCCGGCACGCTGCCACATCCGGGCCCCCGTCGCTGGGTGGCACCACAGGGAACCATCGCAACCTGGATGGTACCCAACTCCGCTCATTCGTTCGTTCTGAGCTCCCTCGGCCAGGCCACATGCGGGCAGCCGGCAGCCCCGTCCTCAGGGAGCGTCCCTTCCTGAGGAAACCAGGAAAGCCAGTCAGCAAGGACGCTGAGCGCGCCCACAGGCCGGGCGGGCTCCGGCTGCACAAGCATGAAGCAGGTGGCGGGGGGGACAGCTTCGCTCAGGAAACGCCATTTGACCAGAGGTTGGGGTGAGCTCCAGGACAGGACTGCAGGTGTGGGAGGCTTTCTGGCCACGGGAATGGTGGGTGCAGAGCTGGGGGACAAGGGCAGCTTGGGGGGTTCGCAGAGCAGCTGCCACAGACGGAGGACACAGGTCCCTGTAAGCGTGGTGACACTGGGCTTGGGGTTCTCCCAGGTGCCATGGAAGCCACTCGGGGAGACCGTTTTCCACTTCTCGTGGTACTTGGCCACCTTGCCTTACCCCAGGAGACGAGTGTGCGTCCCTCCCACACACATACCACGTGCGACGGCTTTGGTCAGCGGAACGTCAGCAGCTCGGACGCAGGCAGGGCCTCCACGGTACTCACGTGGCATGCTGCAGCTGCGCTGGTCGCTGGTCATCAGAAGAGCCTCTCGGACAGCGCCACAGTCAGATCCATGGGGCACACAGAGCCCGTCCTGAAGCCTGAACCACAGCCGCCCAACTGACCTGCGGGCAAGAAGAAGGCACGCTCAGCACGTGGTGGAAGCTGGGAGTCAGGCTCCCTGCAGCAGCAGCTGGGCTGTTCCCCTGGCCGGAGCAGGCAGAGGGGTCTTAGAGTCATCTGAACGAGACGTGAACGTCCACACTGACAGCTGTTTAGGGAGGACTAGGAAGGAAGGTAAGAGTGGGCACCAGAGGGAGTGTGGAAGCCATGGCAGGAATCGGGGGACAGGTGGTTGGCGGCTTAGACCAGAGGAACAGTGGGGGTGATGGGACTCAGCGCTGCGTGGGACGTGGGGTGTGCGACAGAAAAAGGAGCCACAACTGTCCCAAGGCCTGTCACCCCCAGCTACCAGTTCCTTCAGCACCAGGAGCCCCCATTTCTGAGCACCGAATCAGCACAAGGAGTGCTGTCAACTGCCGCACACAGGGACACAGTTGCTATGGCAGCAGCATAGCAGCATATGGCACCTGCTCCTCTTGGGGCAGCCAGGTGGAAACCAAACTGTCTTGAAGAATCCGGGAGCTACAAGGAGGAGTCCTCCAGCCCCACGTGTGCACTTCCGACCCCCTGTGATTTTCTGACGAGCATATCGGAATCGGGATGCTATGCCCGGCTGGTACTCGTCTCTTTCTGAAACCAACTCTGCGTCTCCATTTTGTGTCCGCAGTGTGTGCCGAGCACACGAGGCAGCCCCCCTCAGCTGCATGGGTGCTGGCCTTGGACTCCAGTGACAGTTCAGGACAATGGACACATGTCACTCACAGCCAGGGCTTTTGTCTTAGATCTGTGCCTTCCTTCCTGACCTAGGAAACTCAGTGGGACACTGCTGGGGCCTGGAGGCGGCCTGGCCACCCACCTGCCACTCTCCGAGCTTAGCGAGCGCCAGGCCCCCCCTCTGTCTCATATGGCTCGGCCCGGCGTTCTAGGAAAGCTCCTAGAACCGAGATTTCCTGCTCGCGTGACAGTCACCCAACGCAGGCAGCCTGTGCACTGTCAGTGGGGACAGAAACTGGTACATTTGCATGTATTGGCCATTATGAAAAAACAGTATGGCGATTCCTCAAAAAATTACACAGAGAACTACCATACGATCCAGCAACCCCACTTTTCCTATTTACCCAAGGGAAAGGAAATGAGGAGGTCACAGAGAAACCTGCACTCCCAAGTCACTGCAGCATTATTTGCAACCGCGAAGGTATGGAATCAACCTAAGTGTCCACGGGTGGGTGAGCGGATAAAGAAAAGGTGGTATCTAGACACAACGGACTATGATTATGTCTTCAAAAGGAAGGAAATTTTCTCATTTACAACAACACGGATAAACCTGGAGGGCACTGTGCTACGTGAAATAAGCCAGATACAGAAAGACAAACTGCACGGTCTCCCTTTTAAGTGCAATCCAAAAGAGTAAAACCCAGAGAAGCAGAGACAGAATGGTGGCTGCTGGGGGCAGGGGAGGAGGGCAAACGAGGCACGGTTGCTCAAAGGGTACGTCTCACTGATGCAGGGTCTAAGGTACAGCGTGGCGACCAGAGTCACACCACTGCGGCCTGTACCTGAAGTTTGCTGAGACAGCAGACCTTAAATGATCTCAGCACCAGAAATAACTGTGTGAGGTGATAAATAAGTGAATTAACTTGATTACGGTAATCACTGCACAATGTACGCGTACATCCAAACAGCACACTGTGTGCCACAAATAGAAACAACTCTTGTGTGTCGACTGTACCTCAGTAAAGCGGGGGGGGGGGGGGGTGTGCCCAGCCCCAAACCCTTGGCAGTCGAAGGCAAATGGAGACAGACGGCCTGCAGGACTCCTGCGTTTGTGACCCCACGTCTCCCCTAAAAGCTTTAGTCTCTACCTCCTCCCGTGATCTGAGCGTCACCCTATGTCACAGTGCACTCCACCCACACCGAGGCCAGAACGAGAGGACCAGGAGGTGCCCACACTGATGAACTTACCATTTCCATTTCTGACACCCAGCACACAGCAGAGTAAATTAAGTCCTTCCTACCGGTACCGTATGACACGCAGACTCACACGGATTTTTTAAAATGCCTACTGCCCACCTGCGGCCAGGGAGCGAGCTGTTCTGGCAGACCAGACTAGAGAAGTAGCCTCTAAAGCTCACGCCATTCCTAACAGGCAGCACTGGTGTGAAGGCTGACAGCCCAACATTCATTAAACCCATTAATGCCCTAAGGGACTCCGGAGTACTCCAAATAAATTGCATTTGGGCACAAAGAGCTAAAGGAGAATCTCTTAGGGAAGAGTTTAGAATAGCGTGTAATCTGTAGGAGGGCTACATTTTCTGCATTTCAAGGAGAAATCTCAGCAATGTTCAACATGGACGGACTGTCTGTGGCCGCCACGCGCTGGGGGGACAAGACGCCTTACCCAGAGGAGGCTGGTACTCGTCCCCGGGGAGCAGGAGCGTGTGATCACAGCGCAATTCAGTCCATGTCTGGAGCCACCGAGCAGGCACAGAACCCACACAGCACAAACCCCCCCACCCCGGGACATGGGCCTGCCGTGCCCACCCCCACACGATGCCCTTTCCCTTCTGCTTGGGCCACGGGGGCCATTCCGCCTTGGTCACTGCACTAGAGGTCAGAGCACAGGCGATGTAAATGTCTCCTCTACAGTCACAAGCATCCAGGTGAACGAAAGGACAAATGTCACAGTTTCCAAGACAGCCCAAGGCCCTCTGAGGACAGCACCATGAACTTGGCCCTTCAGGGCTCCGTTCTCGCTCCATCTCAGATGGGGGAGAAAAGGTGGGGTCGTTAACACCTCCAGAAAGTCAGACTACGTTTGTCTCATGTTCGCTTGGCACACACGGGAGGGCTCAGGAAACGTCCCCCTGATGTCCATAGGACCTGAGCACACTCCACGCTTGACTCTGCGTCTCCATCACACCCCTGGTGACCACGGTGTGTGTCCTCCCCGAGGAGGTCAGAGTGACAGAGAGGGAGCGGGTGCCACACTGTGTCAGCTTCATACAGAGTGTGCTGTATTAGATAGTCTAGGAAGTAAAGCCTCTACCGCAGAAAATAAAAGATGAGAAATCTTCACGCATTTGTTTAAACACTCTTAAAATCAACATACATATTTGGATGAATGTTCAGAAACATACAAAATATGCGTGATATACAAAATACATACACATAACGTACACACAATACATACTCGTTAACACACACAATACATAAACACACATAAAACACAATGCACATAGATACAGCATGCATAACACATAAAACGTGCAAAATATACACACAATACATAAACATGCATCATACATAGACACATAAAAACAATACACACACAACACACAGTGCATACACAATGCACACACCTGTAAGGACGTGCACGACCTCTGTCTCCAACTACCGACTAGATGTTTCCACAGCAATGCCCTCGGCACCTCGTCTCCACTAGTTCAAACCCACATCCCCCGTGAACAAAGCCTCCCCTCTGAGTTCCTATCGTAACACACACCACAGCTCGTCCTGGGCCCCTCTCTCCCTCATCTCCACTGGCCAATCGCTCGTAAATCACAGAAATCCCTGTGATAACCTCTCAGATGTGTTCATTCCTCCTGATTTCCACAGTCACTGCTGGACCTGTCATCTCTCCTGGGGATTATAAAGAAACCTCCGACTGCCACCGACCTCCCATTTCCCAGCACCCCACCGAGCGCAGCTGTCACAATTGTGCTGCAGAAACACTTATCTGTGATGTCATCAGCGACGTACACACGACTTTGGTGACTGTCGCCTTTAAGACAAACTCCAAGTCATTGCCACAACCATCTTTTCAGTAGGTCCTCCTACAAAGCGTGCAGTCTGCTAAGTATGACAAGCACAGAGGTGAAAAGGCATGGGCTCCAGGCGGCCGCACTGGACCTCTAGGAGGGCCGGGCGTCCTCGGCGCCATTAGCACAACGCAGTGCACGCACCGCAGTGTGCCCAGGGCACAGAGCAGCGTGGAGTGTGGGCGAGCACTCACCCTGGAGTCTGAGCTTGGGGTGGGTCTGCCGAGCACAGGGACCGGCCGTGCAAAGTGCTTCAGGACACACTAGCTCTCCGGGCCCTGCCACTACGGGAGCGTTGCTGGAATGTGAACAGCCCGGGGGCATGCGTGCTGGAGGCGGGGCTGGGGGTAAGGTGGGGGAGCAGGGGGTGATCAAGGCACAAGGACCAGGGGACGGGTGGCATTTGGGGTGAAATATCCACGTGCAGGTCTCAGTTCAGGGGAGAAGTTGGAACCAAAGACACTGTCATGAAACCATGAAAATAAGCTAACTCTCCTAAGGAAAGGACACAGTGGAAGGAGACACAAGGACTGACATCAGCCACTGAAGAAACTTACGTTCTGCAAAAGAACGACGGAACCCAGAGCGAGGCGATGTCAGAGACACCTGCAGAGAAAATGGCTCTGAAAGAACCGTGGTAACTCTGGCCTGGCTGGCATGGCTGGTTCTCGGCTCCATCTGAACAGCCGCTCTTCCTCCTCTGTGCTTAGTGCCAGGGCCACACATGACGCTGAGTCTCCTTCAGGAACCTCAGACACTGGGAGTGAGGGCCACTCCAGCAGGCTGAGTGTCTCGTCATCGAGCCCCGCCTGCAGGTGCCACAATGCGCCCGCCCTGCGTCTGCCTGACACCGGTTCCCTCCGCCCTCTGAGGTGCCCGCTGGGTTCATGCACATGGTTCACTCACCTTGGCAGGGCCCTGGCGTCCTGCAACTCAGCCTGTCCACCGCGCGGCCCTCAGCGAAGGGACACTCCCGCCCCCGCCCCAACGGCTGGGTCTCCCGTCCCCTTCCCGTGTGAAGACAGCTCTGCTAGGTCAGGGCCTCTGCTTTCTGGGAGAGGCACACACCTTCTTCCGCCCGGGGTACGATGCAAACAGGACATGCAAGTTAAAGAGGTAAAAACAAGTTGATTTAATAATGTTAAAATCTTTTCTTCTTTACAGTCCAAGACATTTCTGGAATCTAACCTTTCAGTACCAATTAAATAGTTCTCCTCTAACTGCCTTCATTTCCTAGACGCCTATGCTCCCCGATTCCTCATGTGAAAATGGGGACAGTGTAGGAACTCTGCTGTTGGGTCCCCGAAATGAGTTAATACAGGAAAAGTGCCGTGAACCCGCAGCTCCACCTTGGGGCACACAGACCTGAAAACACCAGCTAATAAGAAAACGTGTACATGGACGCTCCGTGTGCCACTGTGGTGGCAAACAATAAAAACCGGGAGCAACACAAACAACTATCGGCTGTGTGTGCTTAAGGAAGTGTGGTGCCTGCACATCACGCACTCCTACAGCTGTCACACGCATCTCCAGGGTCCTCTCACATCCTCTCAGGCCACATCGTGCTCCAGCTGTTGCTACAGCAACCAGCTGCTTGTAGTGTAACCTCCAGCACCCTCCTTCAGCTGCGGCACGTTTCCTGCTGTGTGCCCAGAGACTGTCATCAACACCTGGGACACTCGTGGGAACATGAGGCCATTCCAGCACAGAGGCAAGCCTGGAGCTGCAAAGGGCCGGGGGGCCCCGGGCAGACAGTGCTGAGGTGCAGAAGCCCCCGCTTCCCGCAGGTCCAGCAGCCTGACGAGGAGCACTGGTCCACTCGCCCTCCTCCCAGGCCCTCTCTGCCCTGCACTCCTAGCCCTGGGGTCACTCTCCAGAATAAACTACCTGCAAGCAAACCCTTGTCCCAGGCTTTTGGGGGAAACGCAGGTCAAACCAGCAGCTATTTTCAAAATGAGAATTATATCTGTAGACCTAGAAGGCTGTCCATAGTGTATTGTTAAACGAGGAAAAGCAAACTGCACACTGATGTGTGCGATGCCATTTATAAAGTCAAGCGATGCTCCAGTGTACGCATGCGCACGAGTGTGTCTGGGTGTGCACATGTGTGCATTGTGGATTCATGTGTGTGCATGTCTTTCTGTATTTGTATGTGTGGGGGGCACATGTGCGAGTGTGCACGTGTGTGCATGTCTGTGTACATCTGTGCGTGTGTGTATCTGTGTGTCTCTCTGTGTACATGTGGGGGGTACATGTGTGTGTGCGGGTGCATGTGTGATTGTGGGTGTGTGTGCATATGTGTACAAGTCTTTGTGTAAGTCTGTGCATGTGTATATCTATGTGTGCATGTGAGTACGTGTGTGCCTGTCACCATATCCAAAGAGAAAGGTAAAAGGACGCACGTCAAGTTGTTGGCATTGGTCTCCTCACGGGGGAAGAAGGAAATCGTTAGCTTCTCCTTAATAATTTGTTCCCTGTTGAACTAGTTACACGGAGCACATACTAATGTCACAATTTAAACTACTTTGAAAAGTAAGATGATGTCTAAAATTAGTGTCAAGACAACATCTTCCTAAGAAAGAACCTGTAAGCAGGTGTCAGGGAAGACAACAGCTGTGCTACTAATTGGACTTGAGCTGAAACTCAAACTCGGTCATGAGCCTTTTCGGGAACCTTGGACAGAAAGTAACTTCTTGCCCGAGACTGTCAGCGTAAACCTGCCTTCAGAAGCAGAGCGCTGGCTGGGCTGACACGCGCTGCAGACGCCTGTGTGAGCATGACCAGCAGTGGGGAGGATGCTTCCTGGAGCCCTTCCCTGGGGGGGTTGCAGTGGGAGGCTCTGCTGCAAACCAGGACAGCTGTCCCCAAGGAAAACCCTGGCTGAGAGGAGCGGAGGATCTCACGGCAGCAGGGTGGGCCCACACGCATCATACGCCTCTCGGCTTGGGGCTTCAAATTTCCCATAAAGAAGCAAACAGACCCCACACAAAATTGTATAAAAAGTTAAAATCTGATCGGAATAAATCTCCATTCAGCTCCTTAGTGGTTCATTAGGAGTCACTTTAAGGGAATGAGCACTGGCTGTGCATGTTTTAAGGAGAGTACCTTGGAAAACCTCCTCGGGGGCCTGAGCCTTGGGGGTAGGATCTGGTTCCACTGCTTAAATAATGCAAAAGGTGAGGAAAAAATCCCTTAAAATCGTATGAGACGAAAGGATGAAAGCAGCTACCTCTAAAAGACATCAGTCAAGAAGCAGCTGGCTTATGGCACGCAGCTCCAAGTACATACTTCTGTGGGACAAAACAAGTGGACCGAGCAGGCAGCCCTGTGACACAGAGGGTAAGGTGACTTGTCACCATGATGCTACTTTAAGTGTTAACTTGGGGGGGGGGACTACCAGGCCCAGATCGTTGGTAGCTATCGGCTGAATGCTTGTGCCCCCTCCACACCCCAAATTCCTCTGTTGAAATCGTAACTGCCAATGCAATGTCATTAAGAGGTGGGGCCTTTGGGAGGTGACTGGGCTTACTGAGGTCATGGTGAGATTTGTGACCTTCTATCTCTCTCTCTCTCTGTCCATAGCATAAGGGCACAGCAGGAAGGCAGCCGTCTGCACACCAGGGAGAGAGTCCTCACCAGACACTGAATCTGCCAGCACCTCGACACCCTGATTTGGGGCTTACAGCCTCCAGAACTATGAGAAATAAATTTCTGTTGCTTAGGGCACCACTTGGCATTTTTCTCGGGCTTTGACCGACATACAACTTTGACCGGCATGTCCCCTTAAGCCAGGAAGACTTGGCGTCCTGAGCCCGATCCGCCTTGGTTTTAGTTCACTGGGTCCCTCCCTGCATCTAATCCCCATTGATCCCTCATGGGGAGATCAACTCTCACCTGTTCTGTTAAATCTACATCACAACCACACCAATCCCGAAAGCACTGAGTTGTATTATTTCGGGACTTCACAAATTGCCCTTTATTCCTTTACATATACCCCCTGCTGCCCCAGAGACCACATATTCTTTTATTACCCTGTATCCACCACAACACCTAAGCCAGTGCCTGCACCACGCCTCAGTTACTAAATAATCAACTGACAGGGTATATTAGGGGAGAAGCTCCTATCACGTGCCATGTCCCCATCTCCCATCCACACCAAAACAAAATGCGAGTCCCACTTACAAAGTCTAGTACTTTTTATAGTTTGGAAAATTACTCTAAAAAGTAGGTAGGTAAAAGATATAATAATGCTCTCTTGATTACACTCAACAGGGGATGCGTCTTAAATCCCTACTTGTGACTATTTTAATGAACAGTGTCAGTAAAAGCCTCTCACCCTTTGGCCGTGCTAAGGATTCAGTTAGTAATAATAGCTCTCTGAGGACAGAAGGAACTCCAAACAATTTATTTTTTAAGAGCACAGAAGGCAAAGATCCTCCAGGGAAGTTTTATAAGCCACTTCCAAATAGAAATAATCACCAAACTTTCTGAAGGCATGGATGAATGATTAGTTTTGATAAAAACAGATTTAAGGTCCATCTGAGAAAAATACAGGGAACAGACTTACAGACAGCAAAACTGCCACAAGACAGACTCCCCCACTTCTACCAAACAACTACAGTGCTCAAGCACAGTCCACTGCACTGCCTGGAGGGTTCTGTCCCTGAAGGTCAGGACGTCCATGTCAGCACTGGGCCGTCCTCGGGCCAACCTATCCCTCATGCTCACCTAGGAAGCTGAGTGTGACCTAGAGCCAGATGCGCAAACTTTCAAAGCCTTTCAAAGTCTGATCTTCTGTAAAATGGGAGCAATAACAGCACTGCTTGCAGAGTTCCTGGGACAATTAAATGACACAATGCACAAACTGCCCTGAGCACAGATGTCCATTATCGTATCGGGACAGAATATATCGTAGGAGAAAACAGCAAAATGCCTTCAAGGAAGGATGACGGTTATTGAGACATGGGGCATTCCCAAAGCCAGGAGGACTTCAGGGTCTGCCTGACGGAAGGAAGAGCAGCTGTGAGGCTGAGACTGCGGGAGCGAGAAGCTTCCAACGGAGTCATTGATGGCCGTTTCCAGGGCATGTCCTGTAAGCACTTCTACCATCTACTGTGAAAGGGTAAGGCAGAGCACATTGAAGTGGTCAGATGTCCCCCAGGCTTCCTTTATGCTGAATCACTTTCCTGAATGCGCATGTGCTATAACCCGGAGCTCTGTAGAAGGGAACCTCCCACATCACAGAACATGGATCTGTTCCATGCAGATCCATGAGGACTTTACTAGATGGCACATAGTCCCACTATCGCATGACCTGGCCTCTGAAGGTGGTATCCTAGGGAACATATCACCAAACACGATATATGATCACAGAACCATAATTTGTGAACTGAAAGGTCATTACAGATGGTCGCATCCAATCCCTCCATTTTATAGCTAAGGGAACCAGCACGTCGAGAAACTGTCTAATAATGCTCTTTACTGTAAATCTGGAAAATGCAATTAAAATGACGGTCCCAGCGAGGAATGACTGATTCTGACATCTTCAGGAGCCTCATAGCAGAGCAGAACAAGCCAGAAATGAGGCAGTGTTTTTGAGGAAGATGCAATACTTCTAAGCAGACACATATGATTTTCTTCTTCCACCTGGAATGCTGACCACATAGCCTGTTTCCTCACTTCCACCCACCTCGCCAAGTCCTGGTTTATGGACCTTTCATTTAGCGGTGGCCCTCCCTGCTCAGACATCGAGTGGCCTTGGGTGACAGCAAAGGGCACATGACAACACAGACTCGACCGACGTGGCTGGGACAAGCTGTGGTTGGCACTGAGAACGGCGCTTGCTAGCCCTAGGTCTGTCCTCTGCACCCACGTTTGGCTGTTTTGTGCCTCATTAACGAGAGGACAGCAACAATCGTGTCTCTATGACGTTAGCGGTAACGACAACTAACTTCACTCATTAGTAGGACACACCAGGCACTGTTCTAGCAACAAACCTAAGAGACGGGTGCATTCGCCTCCCTCCGCAGAGACGAGAAGACCAGGCAGAAGGGGAAGTAGATGTCCCCATGTCACAAGTCAGCGCAGGACTCTCGGAGCCCAGCTCCAGGACCCGCCCTTCAATCTTTATGTTCCAGTTCTGCGTTCTTTTTTACCTTCTCCCCCATTTCCTGCATTCTTAACCACCCCATTCAACTCTGCATCGTTTAAGCCTCAAATACGTCTTTTGCGGTGTTATTAGCTCTACTTCACCAGTGAAAAGGCTGAGGTTTACACAGGCTATGCTGGAAGAGGTTACAAACATGACGTGTGTGTGAGAGCCGGGATCACAACCCAGGTCTGAGCAACTCCAAGCGCACACACCACACTAACGACCTGCGTTACTGGCCTCCGCAGCACCGTCTCCTGCTGAGACTAGAATCTGGGGTCCTGCGAGATTTAGGGGGCTGCCCCTTGCTGTCCACATTCCTGGCTTAGAGAGACGCCTTCTGAGATGGCCATCTACCTGACGATCGTCACTTTTGCAAACCCTGCCTGCCTTGCTCTGCTGAGCAGGATCTCAGCCGTGTCCATCACCCTCTAGACAGCACGCTTTGGATGCTGCCCCCGTCCTGCTGGGAAGCGAGCAGCAGACCAGGGGCATTTCCTCCACTCGGGCCGCCGAGTCTTCCTGTATTCCAGAGTGCCGAGGACCGATCCCTCTAAGCCAAGTCTCTGCAACCATGGTGTATGCTTAACGTAGTACTTCAATGGGATGCGATTTATCAGCACTGTTATTTTAGGGTCTATACGTGTGTATGTGCACTGAGGTGTATAACTAATGCTCTATTTTATAGATTTCAACAAATAAGGAAACCTAAAGAACTTCAACCAAGACACATGAGTGATATAAACACGTCTGCGACACATTAATCTTAGCAGCGACTCGTTCACCTTCATCAGTGTCTTGACACTTTCCCGCACGTCCAGCATGTCCAGCTGCCCTCGGACAATAGTCTTTCTAAGTCAGATGCACAGCCAGCTGGGCGTTTCATCCTTAAGTCATTCAATTGCACTTTGAATCAGCTGAGTGAAACTCAGCCAGGCAATCCAGCTATGTCCATTTCAGTTGGGGCTGATGTAAAAATGCTTTCAATCGGCCATGTCAACGCCACTGCTGATGACCGGTGTCCCCGAAAACAGCATACACCTTCTGTTACTCTTGGGACTACTTAAGGGTAGTCTGTCAAGAATTTGTCCCAAGAGGTCAAAAATGCCTTTAAAACTATTTACCCTATCATTTACCTTACAGTTTTCACACACATTTGTGGAAAGAGTGAGTGGCTGACGTAATATTAAAGATAGCCCCCAAAAATTAGGTATGGCCAGGAGTGGAAAAAAGAGGCCATGGACCCTAAGTGGAGACCATGTGACCGTCACTAAGGCACTCTGCTGTTTATCTCTGTCTTAATTCTAGTCTACATTATCTCCGGATGCAAGGCTTTGTTAAGAAAAACCACTGCTGTGAGCATCTGATACATAATTTCTTCTATGTGAACAGCTGAAAACTGTAAGCCAAAGCCTGTTGTCATAGTCCTTACTGGGGAAGGGTCTTCCAACTGGACATTATTAATGTCTGCAGTTCTAAGAAATCGTTTTCTCTTAGACTCTGGGAGTCCTAAAAGTGATCGTTTGCCGAAGTCCTAACTTAACATGGACCAATGGTTGTCTGCTCACTGCTGCAGACACATGTTGGCACAGTTATGGAATCAGAAGCCAAAATGCTCTCCTCTGAACCAAAATAACCTATCAGCGTAGAATTCCAACAATTATCACCATTTAAACATTTTTCACTGAATGCCATCTTCAGTTACACATTCAGTAAAAGACTAAACCGCCACACAAGGAAGTTCTAAGAATGCTGACTGATAATACTTTGGGGTATTTTTGCTTAGATCTTAAAAGGAAGAATCGCCATTTTCAGCAACATCCTTTGTAAATGACTGTATCTCTCATCAAAAGTGTATAAAAAAAAAAACCAGTGTGGTATTCACACGACAAATAAAGGTCCAAAGGGCCGTGGCCAGAGCCACGGTTACCGTGGGTAGGTCCAGGAGTATGTGTCTGCCCACGAGTGGTAACCGCGGGGCTGCCCTCCCCACCGCAGGCTCAGGGCTCAGGAGGACTCCTGTGCTGAGCCTGGAGGCAGCAGGAGAGGCGGAAGGAGCCTGAGCGTTGGGCCAGACCATCGACACCTGGAGGCGGAGTCTTCCTTAAGGCCATGTGGTGACTAACACTGGCCAAGTTCCTGCGCTCGCTGGGCTGCAGGCTATTCTCCAAAGTGACCGGCCCACGTGAAGCCTACAGCCTGTGTCATGAAGACCTAAGTCTGCTACTTTCCTCTCCCCTGGTTTTCCCCATCAAAGCACCAGAAGCATCTCTGTAATAGCCAGGTCTGGGTCATGGCAGCTAGGAATCTGTATGAAACAGTATCTATCAGAGTCATTTCAGTGTAGACATGATGACACAGCAAAGATGTAAACAAACTCCCGCTCTGTGGTGAGAAATAGAGCAGGTTTTCTGCACAGCCATATGCACACCTACATACAGGACATGTCAGTACGTCTCCTAACCCTGGCTGATTTGTCTCAACTCTTCATGCCGGATGAGTTCTCTTTCTTTCTGCCCCATGAGGCTCACTGTCCTACTAAACTGGGTCTGGGGTATCTGCTTCTTTCTGCCAGGCTCTTATTAGGCTTTCATTATGCTACGTGGTCGCCTAAATGCAGTCTTCTCTGTCACTTCTAACAGGTATTCTTGTAGCTGCTATTACATGACAGGCTCTGAGCCTGTTGATTTCCTCAGAATCAGTGGATTTCTGCACGTGACAGAGGGTCTGCACATGTCATATGTGCTCTGACACGCTGGCCATGTGAGGCGACACCTGTCCTTTGGGACAAGATCTTCTGCTTTGAGTGCTGGGTTCCCTCTGCAGGACCACGAATCTTCTGCAGACTGTGGGGACTTCACAAGGGTTTACGTGCCTTGAGGAAGACAGTCATTTCCTGTCTGGAGCATGAAGTGGAATCAGACCCCGACACTCAGCGCCATTACACTTACAATTAAACACTCTCAGCGGGAGCAGTTCAGTCATTTCTATTTAGTCATTTCATGTTCGCGAGCTCCCGGTGGTCAGGAAAAGTTACACAGCAAAACCCTGGTGAGATAATAGTTTTCTGTAAGTGCAAAGCTTTTAATCCCCATTGTTGTAACCAGAAGGGCATTTAATGGGTGACAGGAAACAGTCAAAAATCGGTAACGGATTTGGGGTAACTTGAGGGTGGGGAGAGGAGCAAGGGTGGGTTTGGGGGGGCGCGCAAGAGGGAGCCACCTAGAAAACCAGCTTCGAAGAAAGATGCTTGATGTTTTTCAATGTTATTTCAGTTAGAAAATAGTAAGGGTGACTCTACAAAATCTGCTAATAGTTTTCTACTTGTTCCTGCAATAATTCTCTTATCCCTTCAAGGAGATTTTTGGAAAGTTCTAAGACCACCTAAATTATGACTAATTTTGGGTCTAATCTATTTGAGGAGGTAAGTGACTACCGTGTTTCCCCGAAAATAAGACCTAGCCAGACCATCAGCTCTAATGCGTCTTTTGGAGCAAAAATTAATATAAGACCCGGTATTATATTATATTGTATTGTACTGTATGTATTATATTATATAAAACCTGATCTTATATTATAATAAAATAAGACCGGGTCTTATATTCATTTTGCTCCAAAGACGCATTAGAGCTGATGGTCCGGCGAGGTCTTCTTCTCGGGGAAACCCGGTCGTAAAGGTCCTGCCGGAAGGACAGCAGTTGGTGACCAGAGAGCAGTCTCCCTGCCAGGGCAGCCATCAGTGGAATGAGCTGGTTTTGGAACCCTCCTGAGACCATGGAGGGGGTAGTGACAGTGAGTGAGCTCCAGAGACGGAAAGTGATCCATACATGAAAACTATTTAATACATTCCATTGCGTGGCTCTCAAAACACGTCGTAGGTGGGCTTGAGACAATTTGAGTTTGAACCGACTAAGCGGCAAGGTTCGGTGCCCCTCTTCTTCTTTGGCCCTGTATCCAGCCACCCTTCTGGAATAAGCTGAACACGGACGTTCACATTTTGTGCCTTTGCTCACGCCGGAGAGCTTTGGCTGCCCCTTTCCACCAACCTACATGGTTCTTGTTCTTTACAGCTCGGCTTCCCTCTATTCCTCATGGTCTGAACTAAAGGCCCTTCCTCGACCGTCCTTGTCACGGGGCTGGCATTGTTAGCCTTTGTTTGCTTTCTGTGGACAAGCTTGTCTCCTCCACCAGCTCACCGTCGTCTTCGAATACCCAGAGCTCCTAAGAGTGTACCTGATAACTAGAAAGCTATGTTACTTGTTTAATTCAGAATAAGGCGGCGGGTGCAGCTCGAAATATCAGAAGATAGGTTTAAACATCCATCCACTGTGCGGTACACTAGTCAGTTCAGGTTCCTCTCAGAGCTTCTCTTACACTTTTGTAGTCTAGGGGTACAAACAACAGTCCTGCATTAAATGGGTTTGGGAGGAGACGGCCTGTGCCAGTGTCCGATAAGCCGTGGAGCTCAGCCATGGGGCAGGGGGGTCCTCTCTTTATGAAATGAGCTGTGATTTGACCAAACTGAACAACAGCTTCCTTCCACGACTACGAACACTTTCCCTTTCGGTGGTGACTTGGTGAATTCTGAGACACCCACCCAGGAAGAAGTGAAATTGAATTCCCCACACCCCCCGCTGGGCCCTTGGTTATCTGTGACTCTGTCACGACTAACAGAAAGTACAGCTTGTGTCACAAAAGGCCTGGAAGTCTCCACATGGCCTTAGGAATGCTCATTCTCAGGCTCTTTAGCTGAAACTGCTCCCAGGCCGTGAAGCCACAGCCACCTGGAGAGGTCACATGCAGCGCCCTGCACTCCGGCCCAGGCGCCCAGCGTGTGAGTGAAGCAGCAGCAGACGGGCCAGCCCCAGTACTCTCGTCATGCCAGCCGTCGTGGAGAGGCTGGCTCCATGCTGCCCTTCTGAATCGCTGCCCCACAGAATCCATGGGCACCAGAAAACACTTGTCACTGCATGCCACTGAATCTCGGGGGGCGGGGATCCCTCAGCGGTAAATAACTGGAAAACCTCTCACACAGAACCCATGGCTTTGACCCTGACCATCCATTAGCTGTGGGAGCCCAGACACTCTGGGTGACCCGGTTAGACCAGCTCAGCAAGCTCAGTGGTTTTCAATAACAAAGGCGCGGTCCTTGCTCACACTGTGCCCACTGTGGCTGCACACGGAACGTCCCCAGGTGTCAGGAGCTCGGGCAGTGGACATGGCCAGTCCCTGCGCTGGGAGGCAGACAGCTCTGGAGGGCCCTGCGCAGGCACTCCCACGTTCAGCCTGCAGTGACAGGTCACTTATGCTCCTAGCTCACTGGCCAGGACCACTCATGTGGCTCCTGCCACCCACAGCTGCAGGAGTGCTAGTCCTGTCCTGCACCCTGGAGGGGTGCACCCCTGAGGACGGCCACACAGCCTCACAGACACTCAGGCTGAGCCCTGCCCACCCTGGTGCTTTCTGCTGGCTCTCCCCGCCCCCGCCCCCAGGCCAGCAGCCTTTACTGAACCATCCGCACATCTACTCTTCCTGCCCACCCTTCCTGCACATTATCTGCATAGAAAGCAGTGGCTCTGGTGGTTTCCATGACAACCAAGACTATGGAGTGCTTTTGCTAAACTCCTAATCATGGGCGGTTCCCTTTCTCTCTCTGTCTCTGTCTCTGTCTCTCTCTCTCTCTCTCTTTCTGTCTCTCCCTCTCTCCATCAGAGCCCAAATCAGGACTCTTTCACCTCAAAGAAAAAAATGTAGCCTGCACTCCCATCTCTGGCCTGAAATGATTATTCACCAAGGTATCAGGTGAAGATAATTATAAAGAACAAAAGGAGGAATGCAAATTAAAGGAAACGCTTTGAGAAATAAACCGAGAACACAGGGAGAGACTCAAAGAAGGAAGAAAGGGTGAATGAGGAAGGCGATGGAGAAGGGTGTGTTTGGTGTGAGTTCTTGACTAGGTATTAAATTCAAGCCCCAACTCGTTATTTCCTCACTTTTTAACAGTTTGAAAACTCGGACCCCTTGTATAGGAAATGGGGAGATATAATGGTTCTCTTACCTAGGTAACAAGGTAGTTGAAAGGATAAAGTTAACTAGCCTACGTAAATGCACATTGAAAGCAGGGCCATTCAGCTTCAAAGTGCCAGCAATACACTCCTCTCCAGCCACCTCGGGATGGTGGCGACTGTCACAGCATCTCTGATGGAAGGTTTGCCATCTCTGACGGCAGCTTTGGAAACTCTCAACCCATAACGTGGCTCAGCTCAAATGTTTAAGACCCCTAGATACACGGTGGTGACCGACAGGCACAATTAATGCTGCGGAACACGAGGCCGCCAATTGCAGAGTTGGGAGGAAGTCAAAGGCCCAAATGCAGAAGCACACTCCTCTGACAAATGGCTCTGAATGGTACCCATCACCTACGTGGTCCAGCGGTTTCTCCCCACCCATGTCCTTCCTAAGAGCTTAGCACACTCTGACCCTGGACGGGTTTGAAATTCCCTGAATGTGAGAGTTTCCACTCAAGTATCACCTGTTTCTCTCTCATACTTTTCACGAATCCTCTTCTTCCCATCTCCAAACTGCAGATACTGCCCCAGGGTTGATGACCTGTTTTCGTCCATTAAAATGGATTCGAGCAGCTGTGCTTTGAGGATAACATACACGACAGTACTGTCAAACCCGGCCTCACCACAATTTCTAGACCCGTGTTTCCTCCTGCTTACTAACCACGAGATTACAAGCAAAGCAGCTGGCACGCTGAGCCACACTGCACCACGCACCACCAGGATTTCACTTGTTTCCTTACAGCCACACATAAACCCATGACTAGGTGCACAAGTTACCCCCACTTCACAGACATGGACCGTGCAGCCCCGAGGGAGGAAGTAAGTGACCCAAATGTGCGGTGGGGAGGGTTCTGCCCAGTGTGCCTGGTTTCGGAGCCTGCTCTCCCGCTTCCCAATCCTCACACTTGTTCACACGAGCCCACTGTCAGCATCTCGAAATCAAGATGTCTAAATTCAAAACCCCGGAACCCACACTGGGTCCTCTCTTTCCTATTTCTAGCAGTTTATTAATGTTTTGTTGATCGTCCGAACCTAAAACCTTGGCATTCTTGTAAACTTCACCACCTCCCTTCCTCTCCCCCACCCACTCAATTCATAGACTAAACCTTCCAGCGTCTGCCCACCCAGCAGGCCGCTGCCCCTGCCCCTCCCGCCTGTCCCTGCAGGAACGGCCCCACCTGCTCCCCACCTGGCTCCGCCTCACCCCCGGCGCCCTAAAGCACCCCTCCAGCTGTCCTGGTCCTACAAGCCAGGTGCAGACCGCGGCCTGGCGCTGCCGGCATGTGCTCACTCCACGCGGGCATTTCACACCACTCCTTTGTGAGAGCAACTAAGCTGAGCTCACGGCTCTTCCCTGAACAGTCAGGCGGCTCCCCCGCCTTTTCTCACATCACAGAAATCAAACACCCGGAGGGGCGGCTCTGAGCTGCTCCTCAGGCCCACAGCCTGGCCTCCCTCTCCAGGAGCCCCAAGGAGTGTCCCTGGAAACCTGCCAGTCCTGCTACTAGCATGAGACAAATTATCCCTTTTCTTTCAGTTCAAGAAAACAGCACTGGGCAGAGCTGCCAAGTAACAGTTCCACTAAACAGGAAAGATTCAATTTAAAAAAAAAAAAAAACGCCAAAAACAAAAATCCTAGCACCCTACCCTGCCTACCCATCATTCAGAAAGCAGTGGAAGGCCGCCTCTTCCACGAAGCCCCCCGGGTGCCCTCCCACGTCGGGAACACCTGGCTTACAGCGCATCAGCGTGCTTCCCCCGGCACCTGACGCTGCGTTCGCACGGTCCTCGGGGTCCGCTCCTACCAGGGTCCCCTCTTACCGGCCAGGGAGGGAACTGCCGCATTTACACAGTGGGTGTGAAGCGGGGCTTTGCACACAGTAGGCGGTTAACAAACGGTACTGGAATGGATGCGAAAGAGGAGCTCACACGGAGCGTCTGCAGAAAGACCCAGCAGAAGTCACAGACATAGGTGTGCAACGCTTACGCTGCCGTCTCCTGACGCGCCGGTGCCCGGTGCAGTGACCGTCACGGCCCCGCAGCGACGTTCCGCCCGGACAGCGGTCTCCTCAGCGCCTGCACACGCCGAGAGCCGCTCAAATAGCCCGGCGCCTCGTGACGTCACGGTGCCGTGACGTGCGGCCGTCGTGACGTCACGTTCGTCACGTGGTAGCCGTCCCCGGGAATGCTGTAATGTGAAGCAGTCTCGGTCTGCAGATAGTAACGCTGGGGCCGGAAAGGCTTGGGGGGCTGGCTCCCCAGGCCGGGGCTTCCCACGCACTGTGGCCTTTCTGAGCCGTGACAGCGGGACGGCCCTGCTGGTTCTCGGCACCAGACAGCGCCCCGCAGCGGTGACCTTAGGACACTGGAGCGGAAGGAGCGTGTGGCTGACAGGCCCTGGAGGGGCGGCCCAGGCGGCCCCAGCAGGCAGGTGAGTTCGCTGGATGGTGCGGCCCGGACTGCGCGTTTATTGGGGTGCGGGTGGGGCTGTGCGTTTATTGGGGTGCGGGCGGCCCCACAGATTCTCAGCTCGGTCTTTGTTGTTGAGTTTATTAGTAAGAGCCGCCCTTTAAAGCGCAGGGAGAGAAAACAACGAGTAGCCCGGATCGTGGGTCATCAAACCAACCGGAGTCACAGAGGAGCCCGGGGGGCGGGGCCTGGCCGTCACCTGGTCCGCGGCCAGGTGCGTGTTCCTGCAGCGGGGCTCCGCGCGGCAGCTCCCCCGGGCCCTTGCACAGCGGGAGAGAAGCCCTGAAGCTTCACCCTCCAACTGCTCACGTGTTGGCGGCGTGCAGGTGACCGCACTGCTGCCCGGCACACGAAAGCAGGGCACCTCGGATCACAGCCGAGGCTACGCCGCCCAGGTGTGAGTGAATGCTCTGAGGTTCGCACAGCGATGGAATCGCCGCGCAGTGCCCCTCTGAGAACGTCTGCCGTGAAGCAGCACGTGGCTGTGTAGCAGTCATCAGTGAGTGCTCAGTCATTTACCTTCCAGAAGCTACAAACCCAACAGAAAGATTTCGTTTTAGAGAGCATTTGCGGGGTCACTGTCAACAGTGGGCAGGAAGAGGAGTACTCCTTCGCCAGTTTTCTGTACTCCCTCTTGTAATAACCATGCTTCACGCCCAAAAATGTCTGTTCTGTGTGAAGTGGTAAATCTATGGCTTATGATAGAGTTGCAAAGTAAACTTCGGCCAATTTCCACAAAACATTTGGAACCTCAGAAGTTAAAAATCAATGATCCTCTACCTTTGTATTCCGCCGCCAGCACCTTGCCTGAGGCATACCAGCATGCTCACCGGAAAGCCAGGAAAATCCATCGTAGCCACTTAAAAATCAAAATGAAGGTATCACATGCAATTTTCAGTTGTATTATGATTTCTGAAATGCTCTATGGCCATGCTTACAGAAACATTTTCTTTCACACAAAAATGTTTTAAAACCAGGGTACTCTAGAGGTTTTCTGGTTGGGAGTGTTTACCCTAGAAATCGTGGAGGGGGGGGGGAGCCTCCGGTTGCTGCACGATGTCTGTCCATCCTTGACACGAGGCCACGCAGCCTCTCGACACCGCCACATGCGCTCGCCCAAGGTCACGTGTTCCACTTCCAAACAGTTCCCACCGCCAGAAAATCCCACTGGACAAAAGTCTGCCTCTGCCCTCAGGAGTCCTAAACACGCAGGAGATGTGTCTTAACAGGACAACCCTTTAATTACTTGAAGACAGCTATCATGTCTTCTCTCTTCCAGACAAATTGTTGTGAGATGGTCCTTCTTTTTAGTCCAGCTGAAAGGGTATAATTATTTCAAAAGCCTGAGAGAAGGTGTGAAAGGTCTTCATTAGCAGTTTCTGCCGACGACGGTCCTCACCTCCCCCCTCCCTACCCGCCTCCCCCACCTGCCCTGCCTGGCGTGTCAATGGAAGTCTAATGTGCTTTGTTCCTGACACAGGAAGCACCCCCATGCCCAGAGGGTACATTAGAACTTCATCTCCTCACCATGTGTCGTTGAGGCGGCTATGGCCCGGTCTTGCTGCCATCCCAACCTATCCCTCCCTGTAGGCCGACTCGCCTCTGCCTGGCTGGCTTGTGCCTGACCGCCACCCACTACCCGCCTATCCCAGAGGCCTGCCTGCGTGCTTTACTAGTATGGCAGGACTGCACTGCAAAGCATTCATTCATTCGTGTGTTTCCTGAGTATTGTCTCTCCCTCCGCTTTCTAAATAATACTCTGAGGGCATTTCCCCTAAGCTGTCCCATAGCCCCCATGGGCCAAAGACCCAAAGAATGAAGCCATTAACCACTGTTTCAGTCAGCAGGATTTGGAAGCCAGTTTGAAGTCCGGATTTTTCTGCTCCTAGAAACGAGATGACTCAGGCCATGGAAAGGGAGGGGTCTGACGAAGAAGGTGGGGGTGACTCAGACTGGAGAGTAAATTAGGGCTGGTGAGAGCCCAGCCTTCAGAGTGCAGGCAGAGGCTGTGAAAGGCCAGGGATGGAAACCTGCAGCCTCGCTGTGCTTACAAGAAAATCCATGACCACCAACCGCCATGCGTATTCAGTGCCTGAGAAGTCCACGCACATACCTTGCTTTGCAATCTTTAAAGAATTGTGATTTTTCAAATTTGTTTCTAAGTATTTGATTAGTGTGTGCCTCTCAGGATATAGTTCCATGAGGACTGGACCACGTCTGGCTGCACTTACCACGGTGTCTAGGTACCTGGAACAGCATCTGACACACAGTAGCTATCCAGTAAGTGTTGAATGAGTGACATATGAACAATAAATGACGCTGGTGTGGCGCGATGGCAGGTTAGTGAAGAATAGGTGATCAGCTACCTGTGTGCAGACGTTAACTCTTCGGAACACCACCCATAGTTGGTCATAGTGTTCGGAAGCTTTGCCTCAAGCCATTGTTTCGGTGTGTGCCGTATTCTCCCTAAAGCAGCCTGCTCGGGCATTGTGAAACAAGCACATCTGAGCCAGAGGAAGCCTCAGCCACCTGCAGGCTGCCAGCACTGAGCCCAGTAAGAGACAGCTACCACTGGCACCCTGGCAGTGGTAACTGCACACATGGCATCTGAGCACAGATCCTGCCAGGCCTGACCAGGCCAAGTCACGTGATGAGCGGGGGGCAGCAGGTGTGGGCCGCTCCTAGGTTCTGCTCTGCAGCTCAGGGGTTCCTTCGTCCGTTCGTTCATTCGTTCGTTCTTTCCTTATTTGCATCCAGCTTGAATATTGGAAGTAATAGAACACTGAACATGTCAAAGAAAGGGACTCCTTCCAGTCTAGTCATTGGAAGCACTTCATTAAGTCATTAGGTGTGAACTGCGTCTGTGACTACGAGGGCCTCTTGAGGAGGGTTTTGTGTGGGAGTTTGCGTGTGAAAGCTGAGCGTACCTCCTTTCACCTGGATCCTCATTGACCAGATTGCTGTCTTTCCGTGTCTGTTTGACAAACGGCTCGGTACTCAGCTGGGTCCCTTCGCATCAGAGCTGCTATAGGTATTTGGAAGGGTAGGAAAGGACGTCGCAGCAGTTAGTTTGCTCTTCTGAGCCACTGTCCATACCACCATTACTGCACAGCACACACATCTTTCCACGGTCTCTTCTTAATGATGGGTTTCATTTTTGAGTTTTCTGCTCAAGCTTGAGCTGCAGGAAAACATACCTGCAACGGTGCACTTGCCCTCCTTCTCACGGCACCCCCAACTGGGGTCAGACTTTGTCCACATTCAATCTGCCTGAAGCAGCTTGGCCGTCTGGAAGGAGAGAGAGGAAGTGTTGCTGGGAGAGGCATGGCATTGCCTGAAAGCTTGCTCAGGCATAGCAGGAAGGAGACAGGGCGTGGGAGGGGACAGGACGCAGGCCATCGGGGTCTCCTGCTGCCCACTCTGCATTCACCACTGCTCATCACTACCTACTGAGAACGCTCGTTCCTCCAGCCACTGACTGTCTAACTCAGAACTCTCCTTCCAGGCTATGCCTTGAAACCACAGGTTTAATTTCCACTTGCTTCTTAATTGACTTGATTTTTAAGTGATGAATGGAAACATTTCCCCTCAAATTAACATTGTGAAATATAGTGCACATTTAGAGCTTGTTATTCTCCACATCCAAAAGCCTGGGAGGTAAGAGAACAGCCCTGAAACCCCACGGTGAGCCTCCATGAAGCATTGCAAGGCACCATCACTCAGAAGTGTTCAGGCTCCCCTACCGTTTACTTAGGCACATAAATGAAGTGGTCCAAACGAGAAAGCCCTTTTGTTACAAATCTGGACAGTACCATAGTCACCAGCGAGTTTGGCTGTTTTCTATCCCGGAGAATAGCTTCATTTAGAAATGTGTCATCTACAGGTTGAAAAGAAGCAGTGTTTCTGAGACTGAACCTTTGACATCATGGCGTCAATCAAAACGAAGCGATTGTATTCCATCAAAGCAACAGAATCGATGCGGCACACGCTGCCGCCTGTGTGAACAGACAGTTCACTGGCCAATTAACCAGACTGTGCTGAGAATACTTTTCTCCGTGAAGCTCACTTCTGCTTGCACACAGCCAGCAGTGAGATCGCCCTCGTTGCTCTGACCTCAGTCCTGAAGAGCAAACACCTCCCAGCCTCACCTCCTCTCTCCAGAACGCCTAAGCCCGTGTCAGGCTGCTCCTTCTCTCCACTTCTGGACGGCATCTTTAATTCGTTCCTCCCCTGACTTTCCTATGCTCTCTGTCCAGTAATCCTTTACTTGCCATCACCCAACCTCCCACTGGTTCCATCAGAGAACAAACCAAAAGCACACTTTCTCTGACTCAAGCTTTCTGTTTTTCCTGTGTTTTTCCTGGCAGATACAGCCCCTTTATGATATGTAACACCTACGATAATTGCTGCTGCTTCAAAAGACTCTTTCTGAATGCTAAGACATGCAGAAGAAAAAGAGTTAGCAAAATAGAAATGTTACTTTTATTTACATTCCAGCATTCTCTGAGGGAGAATGTGGGAAGCTTTTCACCAATGACTCATGAATTCCAACAACACCCTAGAAGGCAGGGAAATGGCGGGGACGTTATTCTTGTTATAGTGGGGAAAACTGAAAACCCCAGAGAGGTTAGATACCTTGTTGAAGGTGACAGGACTGGTTATTGGGAAGCCTGAGGGCAAAACACACACCTCGGGTGGCTGACTCCCAGGTAGCACAGTCATGTCTCCCCTCTGCTTGGGGGCATCTGTTCGGAAAGCTTGCCTCACTTTTAAATGCCGTAGGCACTTAGTTATGTGACAAAAAATCTGGGTAACTCAAACCCCAAAAGATCTCAGACCCCCTACTTGTCCAGACTTGTGCGCATGAAGCATCATGTTTCCAGGAGAACTTTGTAGCACGAAGTATGAAAGGTACTGTTCCCAAGGGAACTGCGACACCGAGGGCCTGGTGACTCAGGGAACATTCCCTCCCCTGGCTGTCCTTCAGAGGCCAGAAGCTGGAAAGCTGCATCAAAGCACCCTTTGCATGTAGGGTTCTGAGTGCAAATAGGTGCCAGCTGTAGGGTGTGCTTGTGCAAGGCATGCAAGGCAGAGTGAGGAGGGTCCTGGGCCTGGTGACCCACCACTGCTAGCACTCATGGTCATGGAGTTTCCTGTGCGACACCCCAAATGTGCGTGCGGCGCCGAGCTGGCTTCCACTGTCTAACTGCGTGCCCGAGCATCCTTTTGGGGTACAAGTTGGGATAATTGGAGGCTGGCAGCTGTGTTTGTCCCCAACCTAACAGGGACAGGGCACCCGCTCACGGCCTTCAGCACCAAGAACAGTGTCACCATCTAGGGAGTGCCCTTCCCACTTCCCAGATGGTGTTGCGCTGAGCTTGTGTAAACCAGATGAAGAGGTTTCTCCCCCTCCGAGGTTATGAATTTCCTTTGTCATCTATTGTCATACACACAGTGAGGTACATCACCTTTTCTTTTGAAAAGACATTTCCATAGAATTTTTTAAATTGCCATCACCATCCCTATAGTTCAGCTTTTTCATATCTATCATTTGCACAGTGAGGAGCTAGTGAGATATTTATTAGAGAACACGTATTCTTTCAGTATTTAAATCTACTGAAAGAGTAGACAGAACCATTCAACGAGAAACATTAAGAGCCGAGGGCTGCACGTGCTGTCGTTCTCACCCAGACACCGCAGCCCCTTTCACTTGACCCTGACAATAGCATATGTGTTCTTTGAAATCAGATGAGTTAGAATGCAATGCACATACTCACACACAACACCTCCGATAAGGGGCTAATATCCAAAATATATAAAGAACTCATACAACTCAACAACATAAAAACAATCCAATTAGAAAACGGGCAGAGGATCTGAGCAGACACTTCTCCCAAGAAGACAAATAGCAGACATATACATGTAAAAATGCTCAACTTCACTAGCTATTAGGGAAATGCAAATCAAAACTACAATGAGATACCACCTCACACCTGTTAGAATGGCTGTTATCAATAAGACAAGTAATAACAAGTGTTGGAGAGGCTGTGAGAAAAAGGAACTCTCATACACTGTTGGTGGGAATGCAGACTGGTACAGCCAATGTGAAAGCAGTGTGGAGGTTCCTCAAAAAATTAGGAATAGAACTACCATACGACCCAGCAATTTTTCTTCTGAGTATCTACCCAAAAATCTGAAAACATTCATCCGTAAAGATCCATGAATCCCGATGTTCATCACAACATTATTTACAGTGGCCGAGACATGGAAACAACCAAAGTGTCCTTCGATAGATGATTACGTAAAGAAGATGTGATACGGAATGGAATACTACTCTGCCATAAGAAAAGATGAAATAGTGCCATTTGCGACAACACGGATGGATCTTGAGGTGATTAGGCTAAGCGAAATAAGTCAGAAAAAGTCGAGAACCATATGACTTTACTCATGTGTGGGATATAAAACTGAGAGCAACAAAGGAACAAGACAAACCAACAAAGAAACAAAAACTCATAGACACAGACAGCAGTTTAGTGGTTACCAGAGGGAAAGGATGCAAGAGGGTAGAAAAGGCTAAAGGGGGCCAACTATATGGTGATGGAAGGAGAACTGATTCTGGGTGGTGAGCACACAATGTGATACATAGAGAAATGTACACTTGAAACCTATATAATTTTACTCACCAATGTCACCCAAAAAATTTAATAATTAAAAAAAAAAAAAAAAAAAGCCTGTAAGCCAGAAGCTTTCCATAGCTGCTTGGCAATACAGCTTCTAAGTAAACTATCTTAATTTGAAAAGAAAAGGTGATGAACAGACTCCTTTTTTCTTTAAAAGGACATGGAATTAATTTAAAATAGCTATGAGGAATGGCTAAGATAATCACAATGTAGAACTAGAGAAAGACTGGGCTGTGGGGTTGATGGGTGAAGAAGCAAATCCAAGAGAGTCACATGTTGAAGCACAAAGTCACTCCTTTATCTCTAAGTTGAGCACCCACTGCGCGCAGAGTACGGGTTACACACAATGGAAGGTAGAATCTCATCATGGGTCCTTCATTCGTATAATCAAGCAGTGAACCGAGGGAAGGGGCACCAGGCCGCCTTGGAGTCCAAGTCCCTCTTGGTCCCTAATCCCCGTCATGGTCATGGCCACCTCACAGCTGACTCACTGGCCCCACATAACCGGCCTGGCACACCCAGCTCACGGGATCCTCTCCGCGATCCAGGGAGGTGGAGTCTACCGCAGTTTTTATTTCTCTTACAGATGAAGAAATGGGACCGGGCAGGGCGGGGTAGGGGGCTGAGGGGGCAGTTCAAGTCCACTGCACGAAGTTCACAGGGCGGTAAACAGCAGCATAGTGTTTTCACTAAAGTGCTGGGATCGTGTGTATTTAGGTGACATCTCAGCTTTCCCCTCGACCGGAACACACGTCTGGAGAGGCCTCGTTTTTCCTCACGTATAAAATGAAAGAAGCAGAAGGTCATATCTAAGTTTCGTCCTTTCCAAATGCTTCAGTTTCTAAAAAGCCAATGGGTGTTAAGTGGCAGCAGCATACTAAGCGTCATGAAAGGCTGCATGGAGAATCGTACACGTGGAAAGCACTGATTGCCTAGGTGTCGTCCTTCCTTGTGTCCAGTGCACGTCACCTGTGCCAGTGTGTCCCAGGCATCAGGACAAAGGTGGTGCTCCCGCTTCTGAGTGCCCCACCTCGCACAGAGGCTCTGTGCAAAGGGAAACCACTTGACATGCATTCATGAGGGACCAGACACCGGAGTCTGGGCTTGGACAGGTTTCTCTTGAGGCTGTTTACGTTTGTCTAAGTGTTTCTGGTAGAGAACTAGAAAACAGCAAGGAAAACCAGTAACTCAAAGCACATCTCGTCACAATTCTTGTGACTAGTCAGTGCACGAGAAGCCCCTGGGTTCCAGCTCCTGCTTTGTGAGAAGATTCTTTTCTCCAGGTTCCTCCTCAGTGCTCCCGTGCCTACCTGCATCCTTGAGTCCATATCCATGCTTTAATTAACAAAGGAACGCTTAACCATTGAAGATAAATGAGAAGTCCCAGGCCTGAGGGACCATGCTCCTCCCCTGGAGAAACGCAGTGTATTTCCTGAGAACTGACGTTCCAAGTTCAGCTTTTCCTCAGATGTCGGTCTTTTCAGCAAATGGCAGACAATCGATGATGGGATGTGGAGGCTTTTCACTTCGGAGGTACAGCTGGGTTTTTATTACGAGTGTGCAGCAGATCTTAGCCCCTAAGTGCTGCTGAATTATCTAGACAGCAGTCGCACGCGGCTGTAAATGTACCCAGCAGACAGCCACTGGGGTTGGAGCACGGCTTTGGGAGCATTTTGCACACATCGTCTATGGCATCACCACTGTCACGCAGCCTCTGTGCTGTAGGACTAGCGCACGTCCCCAGCTGCGTGTCTGCTAACTGCGGCTGCCCGAGCAGCATCTCTTCATGTCTCTCACACACAGCCTACGATTTGCTGGCTTGTCGTCCTCCAGAAGTGACCTGGTTCCTTTCTAAAAGGCCCTCATGAAGACTTACCTTTTCGATTTCCTGAGCTGACCTGTATTCTTGCTAGGTTTTCTCCCAAAATGTCACAAGAAACTAGAAACCAAAAGGTACAAAAGGGAAGCTTGGAGAATTCTGTCATCACAAGTAAAGACTCTTTTGACATGGACGATTTCCTAAATCACAGTGATTTCTTAAGGTGGCAGAATATCATCTAATCTTCAGTAAAATCACCTAAGGGGCTTTGTTTGAGATGGTCCCTAATAGGCATTTTGGAGATTTTTGTCATTCTTGTCATCTCACATCCAAACACAGTATAAAGGGAAATATAACAAATTTGTTCCACAAAGAGACATGTACATTTTGATGACAGCATTAGTGAAATAAAAATCCCTTCAGGACGAGCCTTGATTGTGTTGTGTTCAGTGCCTGCTTTGCTGGCTGGCTCCCCAAAGTGCATCTTTCTAACACATTTGTTCCAGAACACTGCTCACACAGTAAATATTCATTTCAACAATGTGGTGATGACTCCAGGATTTGCGTCTGATGTAATCTTTCCAGGGCCCCTTTCTAAGTACTAATTGGACTCATAAAAGCATTTTATTTTCAGCAACTTTCAAAAGTTTGATTCTCGGCTTTTGCCTCTAGCAAATAATATGTTTAAAATGTATTAGAAATGCAACAACTAGATATTTTTACTTCTTAGTTATTGTGAGATTCTTAGTTAATTCAGTTCATGAGTAATAATGTTGTAAGTTATTAAAATAGTGTATTAAAATATTAGCCAAGGCAAAAGAACTACCTTTTACGAGTGGAGAATGAAAAATTAAGCAGTATCTTTTTTCAGCTAACAAATGGTCTTTTAATTTTTATCTTTCAACTTAGAAAAGTATCCAGTTCAATGATTTGAGTATTTAAATTAAGAAAAATGATTGCCATAAAAAGGGAAAAATGTTCTTTATAGACAAAATGTTGGATAACATTTTTTCACCAAATTGTTTTCACCAAGGTAGTGAGCAGAGAGAAATTTGAATTACTAAAGTGAGGGTTGTTTAAAAAAAAAAGCAATAGGAAATAGGAGGAAAACAAATTCTCTCAGTATTTGATAACTTGAAATTTCAGACATAGGAAAGCTCTTCAGTAAGGCCATCAGAATTACCACCAACGATTTATAACACGCAGAATCACTCACCACCAACATACAGTGCTTTGCTTAAGGCTACTATCCATTTCAATCTGTAATAATACAAGAAGTAAATGATGAGTGAACACGCGCGCACACACACACACACACACACACACACGTCAGAAGGTTCCAGAAGTTAAAAGAGCAGTGAGGTTCCTTATGACAAAGAATACTGACAGTCTAGTAATTTTGCACCATTCACTGTCTCATAAACCTCATGGGACCCACCCCTTCGGTTCCAAGGCTAAGTACAAACCACTGTGGCTACCCTTCGTAGCACATTGTGGCGAATCATGCCAAACGTTTGCCAAAGAATCTGTGGGTCAGGAGCTTCTATTACTCTCCAGATAATGACGACTAGGGAGTGGTTATACAGCTCTATTATGATGAGAATTGCTGTAATTGGAATTTCATGCTCACCGTTTCTCCAAGTGAGAAGGTTTTTGTTATACTCGAAGGGCAGGAGAGGTCCTTTTTTGTTCCCCTAAAAAATCAGGCATAAAGAATGCTGTCAAAATTCAACAGGAAAAGGAATAAATTCGAGTTTATTTTAAAGCTTGGTATCTATAACAATAGTAACTCATAGTAGGAATTCAGACACAGTAAGTTCTGGTTTATATAATAACTTATTCAGGTGAGCATAACTTTTTTTTAAATTCATTCACCCTAAGACTTTTTTTAAAGGACATGAATGAAAAAAAGAATGACTGGAACACCGTGCTTGGTGTATTCAGAACTGGTATTGTCTTTTGAAGGTAACACTGGGAGACAGGTAGCAGCTTCGAAACTGGTGTGTCAGCTGAGACCCTTCCATGCCCACGAAATTCCTCGCTGAGATAGTGCCAGCTCCAGGGCGGGCCAGGGCTCTGGTGGCCGGCCGCCCAGCCCACTTCCCTGGTGATGTGACATCTCCCCGTGGCTCAGCTTCCGAGCGTGACCTGATGGGGAGGCCCAGGGCAGCCCACACTCACAGCAGCAGCCCCCCTGTCCTTCACAAGCCTCTCTTCTCCACTGGAAGACCTTTGTCTACTTCCCTGTGACAGGGCAACACTGGGGGAAGTACTGCTGTCCTTGGCAGCTGGTAGCTATGAGAAAAGAATGTTTTAGCCTTCTTGAGTTGAGTGCTTTAGGCCATTTGTAATGTATCTAAAGGAAGCCAACACTTTCCTGACACCATGCATCGTTGATTGTTATGCAGCCATCGTAGGAAAAACAGTCTCCTTCATTTTATTCCCCAGATTTTAAAATGAAAGAGATGCTACAAGAGCAGACCTGTGAAAACCAGGGACATCATCAGAATAAGTAATACGTTCCACTGAGAACATTACCTTAAACTGGACTTTGGTTTAAGAAAGGATTAAGCACATTTAGTTCATTTGATGAGTTGTAGCTGTGTCCGTTTTAAATCTAAATACTTTATGCTTTTTCAAAATTGTAAGTTCTACAGACAAAAAAGAAGATTGTAAAGGCTCAGATTAACTTACAAGTGTAATACGTGTTCAATTTCTTACGTGATGAACTGAACTAAGTGAGAAGATATGATCACTAGTGGCACACACGTGGCACAGCACAGATGGCTAATAATTTGTGCCATAACTTGTGTCTAAACTCTAAAAACACACGCATCTGGGAGCTGACATTTGCAGTCTGGAGATCACAGAGATGTGCGCTTACCGATTCTAGCATTCTTGTGTCCCCAGCTTGGGCAGACCGCAAACACCTTGAGTCTCCGGGCTCGTACTGTGTGGCAGTGGTACACACAGACTTGCCACCTTGCTGGCATTTCCTCAGCATGCGCCCACTTGTGGCCTCTTCCGCTGGACACTGCCCCACCCATTGTTCCCAGGCAGCCCAGGTGGCCATGTCTCTGTCCTTTCACCCCACCCTGGCCCACAGCTGGCTCCAGTGTTGGGCTCCCACTGTAAGGTATTCAGGCTCCCGGCTGAGCACACCAAGTGATTGATCGCCTGCCTCCCCGGAATGAAATACGGGCCTGGCTGTCCACAGACAGGACAACATTACGCCACCTAAAGCAGCGAGTCCAGCAACCCCTGTGGCAGTCCTGGTTCCCACACGCACTCTGGGTTTCTCCCACTAGTTCATCTGCTTTGTAATATGCCTTCAGCAGCAATTTTGTTCGTTCATTCATTGTTTTAAATGTGCCCTGACTCTGTCACAGGTCATGTTATACAGGTGACATGCAAAGGGGTGCTGAGGCTCCTGGGGCAGGGGGCGAGGGAGAGAACCAAAAATGCACGTCACTGATACACTGTCACAGGAGGATAAGGTGCCAGAAATCACTACCAGATACAGAAGATTTAGAGATTCAGATCAAAGGAGGGCCGACGCAGGCTCTTAGCCATGAAGGTCTAGTACGCTGGGGAAGGGGGGAAAGCTGGTGAGGGGGACACAGATTCCTCCAAACCCTGCAGGGAAAAACAGTGCAAGTATGGCAGGTTTTCCCTGTGGGTATGTCCTGCTGAGATCCAGCTGACAAACTGAGGAGGCTGCTCGGATAGGTACTGAGAACCCCAGACGTGACATTTCCAAGAGGACCCAGTGAAGTGTAGAAGTGGGGTCACTTCCTCGGCACTCCGGCTGGGCTGGTCACAGCAGAGCTGGCTGGCTCCCCACTTCTCAGCTGCTGGTCCCCTCCTTGAATGCTCCCCGTTTTCCTGGAGGTGCTAGCCAGCTCTGGCCTCCATGGAACTTGCCCCGTTTAGTTGTAAAGACCGTTCATCACTTGGCTGCCACATCAGTTTATAAAGCACATGGAAGCTTTTAATTGTTTAAATGACCCAACCCCCTCATTTTATACGTGAGAACAAGCAGGTTCGGGCGCTCACTGGTTCGCCGCGTGGACATAGCTGGATAATGGTCAAGGTGAGAGGCCGGGTGTTGGGCGTGGCACAGCACTCACAATGACCTGATGAACACGGTCGTAGTTAGTTGTACTGACGTGGATTTGAGACAGTGTTGGGGTAGCTGCCTTGTACCTAACAGACAGCTTATCCTGAGGCAGTCAATGGACATCACACACGTGCTTCCCTCTTCATTCCGAGTTTTCATGCAAAGGAACGATCACTATTTGGAAATAAAATGCAGCAGAGGTCAGAGGCTCCTTCGTTCTGTGATTAGCCGACACGATGACTACGACAGAGGGTGTGTCTGCTGCCACCTCGGACCCTGCGCCAGGAGTGGAGTTACACACGTCCCTCCTTAGATGCTCTGCGGGGTCAGAAGTAATTAGGCACACAGTCCAGTCGTCCTGCCCAGATAAGGTGCCATTCGCAAACTGGGATTTTAAATTGCTGGCTAGTAAGTACTTGTGTTCCTTTATTAAGCCAGATTATGTTTCCATATGGGATGAGAGAGTTATGGGGGTGTTATAAAATCAGGTTACCCAATTGTAATTACCTAATATTCTAATTTAACAAATTTATATTTAAAATATTGCAGTCGGTTTCTGTCTATAAATTAATTACATTTTCCATAATAACCAGCCACCCCATAATCACCCCTTACATATGCAGGAAAGGTAAGTTGTGTACTAATCACTGTAGCCATTTCTGTGTCCTGTCCATGTACTTGGCACTGGTGAAATTTACTAAAAAGTTTACTGTCAGATCTTAGGATTGTTTGGTACTCAGAATAGATACTAATAGAGTACAACGCACCATGGACTGTGGCCCCCAACAGGCAGATAGTACTGCTAGGCAGGCAGCAAACAAGCTGTGTTCATTTTGTACAGCACGAAGGATTCAGTGCATAGCTCCAGGCTGTTGAGTAAGTCATATGATCTCTGACCTGAAGAAGGGTCGGTGACCTTTCTGACATCTGCACTTTTACTACCAGACAGACTAGAACTAGAACTAGATCCCTGCGCTAGAAGAGATCTCTCATTTTAAATGAGGGAGCTGCTGAGTCTGTTCAGGGCTAGCACCCCAAACCCACCACTGGGCCCCTTTGGTCGTGCTGTTTAACCCAAGAAGCTTTCCTCATGATTAAGCTGTGAATGGATTGCTCCTTGAATCTCATTGCAAATTCTCCATATTACAAAGCAATTGCAGAACCCAAATCTATCATGACTCTGGTATAAAAGCTGATTAATAATCATTATAAAAATAGAAGCTCATAGCTCATTCATGCTGTATACCTTAGTGCCATAGTTCTTTTTTCCATCAAACCACTGACTTTTCTATATAAATGTAAGTCCATTTATTGATGACATGCTGGCTGGCATTTCTTTCTGTTATGTCTACCCATACGCTGTTTGGTCCCATCACACCTTTTTTTATTTAGTTTTTCGTTTCTTCCCTAAGTATTTTAAAATTTATAAATACCTGCTTTTCAAAACTGTTTGAAGATATTTTACATTTTTAATTAAATTTCTAGAATAACATTGATAAACAATTGTATTTATAATATGTAATGCATGCAAGGTCCCTTTTTATATTTGCAGACCTACATTTCCTGAGAATATAGGGTGATGAATAAAACTGGGAAGGGAAAAATAAATAAAATGTGCTAACTTGTATATTATTACAAATATTTATTGCAATGATTATTACAAATACCTATTGCAATGATTAAAATGCTTATATGCTGAATCATAAAACATAGCCATTAAATTTAATGGAAATAATCCTGCCTAAAGCTCTGTAGACCTTCTGACATTTTTCATAACTCTGTTGGAGAAAATTATCATGTACAATGAAATTCATTAAATCTTGTCAGGGATTCCTTTGCTTTGTTGCCTTTTTGTCTAAAGCACTTCTCCTTTGAACAAGGAAAGCTGCAGATCCCTGAGGCCTGGTGCGGCCGTCATAGCCAATGCCACCAAAGTTGTTTGTTTGCTTTTGTGTGTGTGTTTTTTTTTTTTCCAGCTTTGAATTAGATGGCTCCAGTGCTGGTGTAACATTTTAAAAATATGCCCATCATGACTCGAGACGCTTTCTGAATTGGGGCCTGTGCACCGGCCATCAGCGTCTTCCTCCTGAGAATAAGAGTGTCCTGCATTTGCCAGGCACCTGTCTGCCAGCTAACCAGAGCCTGCCGACGCACTCAGGAAGTAGCTCTGTTATTGGAGTGTTTGGCTCTTCGTAACTCTGGCTGTAAAGTAAGAACCATCGAGACCAAGAAGAACGTGGGTTGGCTGTGGAATAGACCTCCCAGCTGCTCACGAAAATCTCAGCATCCGTCACTTTTGACCTGCCAGCAAGCGTGTCATTCACGTGACTAGCAGTGTAAAAGCAGAGTGTAGCCTCACTGGCCAGATCTCCCAGTGCGGCCTTTACCTGTCCAGCACTGGTGAAAAACTTGAGCTGTGTCTCAGATCCTTTTCAACATACATGCAAAACAAAACTGTTAATTAAATGCATCTCACCAATATTTTTGAATACTTCCAAGAGCAAGGAATTGCTTCAATATTTTTAGTGTATGTCTGGCTCCTGCAAACATTTGGATAAATGTAATGTACTTCTCAGGGCTATTGGTGTGTTCGTTTAGTGAGTATTTTTGGTATATCATCACATTTAACTTCATTTTATTTTCCTAATCTGGAGGCAAAGACAATTAATTCTTTATATTTACAAAACGACTTGAGCTTTTGGATTGAGACCCTGTTTGCATGCCATGTGTCCTTCATGTTGATTGTACTAGTCTTATACGTGTTTTAATACCTTTGCTGCAGTTCACCTTGGCAGTGAGGGAACTGCCTTCCTCGGGGATGACTGTCGACCTGGCCTTAAGGAACCCACAGGACGCCCTCAGCTGGCAAGACAGGCCGGGTGCTGCTGGGTGGGAAGATAAGGGGCTCCCTGAAAGGGAGGCTGCTTGGACCCTAAGGGTCCCCGTTTTCCAGCCAAAAGGACAGGAGCGGACAGGTGGTCAGGCGCATCTTAAAAAGTAAGTGTCTGCTGCCACGCAGTTCATTCAGGCTGGATTCTCGGGGAAGTTGGGGGGCAGCAGATGCTTTCCAACTAGGAAGGGGCGTGTTTCAGACAGATCACTGCTGATGGACAGGGAGGAGGCAGAAGAAACAGTGGCAACAGGGAAGGCCATTAAATGGCTGTGCAGACAACTGTGGTAAAGGTGTGTCAGCCATAGAAATGCCTGATGTATTTCATCCAGTTAAACCTTCTCTTTCTGATTGGTGCTTTTTAAAAGCAATTATTATTCTGACTTTCCATTTCACTCATTATCTTTAAAGTTAAAATCACTATGAACGCCAACAGACTTTCCAATTTTTTAATACACCTATCTGTTTTTTCAAAATTTATATAATCTGGGAACATTAATGTGAATTGTCTTGCATTAATTTAGTGTCTATTCAAAACTGATTAAACTATTCTCTTTCTGAATAATAAAGTAATTTTGTACTGTGCCCACTTTCTGATGCTATAGACTCTCATTCACATTTACAAACTATATATATTATTTGAATTATATTGAGGAGTTTATTCTTGGGCACAGTATTTGCAGAGGAAATTCTAGGGAAGGTTAGAATCTACCCAAGGCCCATGATGAAGCCCAGGCTAGTCAGAGGGCACAGCTGGCTCTCTCACTAGCCTGTCACCATTGTCTGTCCCACAACCACTACATGTGTCCCTTTCTCAGAGTTTAAAGGACAGTAACAACCACAGCAGTGTGGCGAAACAGGCCAGATCCCTGAGGACGTGCTCCAGGGGGCAGCCGGTTTTAATTGTGTTCAAACTCAGGCTGGGCCGGCACCAGGTGGAGAGGTTAACTGGAGTCATGAAAGGTAGATTGAAGGCAAGTACTGGCTCAGTACCTGAGGCCTGACCTTGAACCAGTAAGCCAGAGGGATCACAGCTCAACACCCTAGAGAGCTTCGTGGACAGGAAGGGGCTGGGAAGGATGTCATGCTTCCCCAATGAGATGACATTTAAACAGAGACAGATGGAGATGAGGGAAGCAAATCATGCTTTGGCTACGTGTGTCTTGGGAAGAGGGGAAGACAGGTGCAAAGGCAGGACGTAGCATGGAGGCCAGTCTGGCTGGAGCACAGTGAGCAGAATGGACAGTGGGGGTGGTCAGACTCAGGGAGCACGCAGCAGGTCATGTGGGCTGTAAGGTCAGGTACAGGCTTTGGGTTTCACCGAGAGCAGAAAGAAATAACCGGGCATGTTCTGTAAAACTCACAGCGAATGTGGGATGGAAATAGACCCGAGGTGTCTAGAGCAGAATTAGGGAGAACAGTTAGCAACTCAAACAGTAACTGAGGCAAGAGGCTATGATGTCTTGAACCAGTTGATGGAGATACTGAAAAGTGGACCAACTCGGGATGTACTTTGAGGAATTACCAACAAAATTTGCTGATGGATTGAATGCACTACAGAAAAGAATCAAGGAAGATTTTGAAGTGTTACCCTGAGCAACTGCAAAGAGAGGTTTGGTCATCACACAGTGACTTGCGGAGAAGACCACGGACAGCTGGTCCCGGGTTTCTGGTGGGGAGTCCGGAGTTGGTTTGAGACATGTAAAGCCTGATGTCTGCTCATCCAAATGGGTGTGTTAGGAGGCACTTGGCTCATAGACATGACGTTCCGGGAACTAGTCTAGGCTGGTTATGGATTTTGGAATCTCTCCTGGGTAGATATCAGGTAAAGTTGTAAAACTGGGTTAGGTTACTTACGGAGTGAGTATAATTTAAATTTCCAAGGACTGAGCTTGGGGAGACTCCAAAATGTAGAGATTGAGAAGATGAAGAGGAGCCCCCAGGAGACGGGGAAAGAATGACGACGAGTGAGATGGGACGGTGTTGTTCCAAGTCCAAGTGAAGAAAGTGCTTCTGATGAGAGGGCAATCAATTTGAGGACTAAAACTTGACTTAGGTTGAGCAAAACAGGGTCACAAGTGGCCTTGACAAGAGTGGGGAAGAGAGACTTGGAAGTGGGTTCAAGGAGTAGAAAGAGAGCAAGTAGAGATGAGTGCAGACGATTCTTCCCCGAGTGCTGCAACACGTGGGGTGTGCTGTGGACAGAAGACGTAAAAACAGCAGGTTTTTAGGTGAGAAGTGTTACACTATGTAAGTGTGCTGATTGCCCCTGGGGAGAGTGGAATTCTGATCATGCGGAAGGTGGCAGGGCTGGAATACCTGGAGGTGGGCGTGTCGGGGCGTGGCTGGACATGCAGGTGGGCGTGTCAGGAGTGGCTGGACATGGAGGTGGGCGTGTCAGGGCGTGGCTGGACATGGAGGTGGGCGTGTCGGGAGTGGCCAGACAGGGAGGTGGGTGTGCCCGGGAGTGGCTGGACATGGAGTCCACTGCCATCCTGAGCAGCATCGCTCCAGCAGCTCAGAAGTCCTGACAGCATACGGTATCCGACTTTCAGATTTTATCTAATACATACTTTCTCTCCTTGCTGGAGCTGTTTGCTGTCCTGGTTAATAACGCGAGAAACAAGTTGAATTCCAAAATTCTAAGTATCACCTCAAACTTCCCTCTCTGTGAGGTGACCCCTCACCCAGCATCTTTTCCTGTGCTACGAATTCATCATGGTGAACTGTAAAGAAAAGAAAAGATGCATTCTGAGTGACTTGGGTGAGAAAGCATTTGAAGTCTGTTGTTTTTCTTCTGTTATAAGTAGAATAGAATATTTTAAAAAGTTGTTGATTGCTCACAGAATCTCTAGGGATGATTGAAAAAGATTGAGGGAGGATGTCCAAAAGCAGGTTGTCCCTTGATCAGCCTGTGGGGGACACCGCTGTGCTACCAACGCGCCCAGCACTGCCGTAGTACCTAGACCCAGGACTACCGCCAGTCCCAGCAAGGCCATTCTGAGGTCCTCAGGGTCCCTAGTGAATTCCTGACATGCTCTATGAGCCGGGATTGGTGCTTTTCAGTGAGTCCCACATCGGCAGCTGAGACGCTGGGAGGGGGGGCATGGACCACTTACAACTGCTGTGGCTGGGCGAGGCCCTTTGAGTGCTTTAACTGACCTCACACCACATTTCTGATTCCCACCACCACAGGAGTCCGTCAGCCTCTTTTGATAAAAGTAAATCTCATTGGCACCTATGCTAGAAAACATAAATGGTGTCTGTACATTCCTCTTAACGCCCTGACACATTTTTGAATGCCTTGAATTGTAGACGTCCTGGCATCCTTCAGGAGGGGCATGCTTTCGAGACATGCATGTTTGTGGAGCACATTTGTGATCACCTACTATGTACAAGGCAGATGCTGCTGATACAGAGGCAACATGTTTCTTGCTGTCGCCTGGGAATAGAGTCTAGTGAGACGTCTGAGACTGTCTCGGTGCAGACTGCTGAAGTTTGAGGTGGGTGGGCGTGAGCTTCTCAGAATCAGGTGGTGTCAGCATGGATGGTCTCCCGTTTGTTGTCCTGGCAACCTTGTATGTTAAATGTTACGAGAGAGACTGGAGGCTGTCGTCTGATTGTGCGGGCATAGGTGGTGGGCAGGGATGCCAACCTTAGGCCGCTCCTCTGGAGTCCTGCAGTAGGAAAGCCGCCGGCCCCTACTGCTCATCTTCCAACCCCATGCAGTTTCCTTGGCCTCCAACACACGTTTGTTCAAACCCACCATCTTAATGACATTTCTGGCCCTGAGTGAGGGCTCGACAAGACTCTCTGCCTTGGTCATTTCAGTATAAAGCTAATTGCTAGTATAATTGCTACCACTGATAACAATGACCTATAGCTCTGCAGACCCTGTGCTTGACATGCCAGCCTCCCGCCACACACACTCGAAGCTTATGGACCTGACCCATCTCATCCTGCATCCCTCCCAGTCTCTCAGCATGGCACCCCGCTCCCTACAGCCTGGCACTTCTACACTGAATTGTTTGGTTGCCCGTTTCCTAGCTGAGCCGTCTGAACAGGGCACCGCCTTCTGATTTGCCGTATCCGCAGTCACTCCTACAAAGCCAGCCAAACCCTGATCTCTCCTAACTTATCCTCCATATTCAGCATCGCAGTCTTAGCACGATCGGGTTTGAGGAAAAGACTGAGAGGTCTGTGAATTGAGTCAACAGGTAAAAGTGAAAGGTGCAGGTAGGTTTGCAGAGATTCAAGTGGGTGAGCTTAGGAACACCTGAGAGCAGCTAGTTGCGCTTATCGTTCCCGTTTCCTGTTCAAGTTTCTAAACACTCAGCGGAATGAATGCTGTGGAGTCGCATGCAGCAATCACGTCAGGGAGAGTCTGATTGGTCGTACTGAGTCTGGACAGGGGTTGTCAGGTGTTAAAATCGTTACAGCTGGTGAGTGCTGAAGGCCCCTTCAGCGTCCAGCAGTTTAAGCAGGTTGGCCAGTGACACTAAAGCACCATCTTTCAGAAGTCGTAGCCATGGAATTCATTCCAATTGCCAGACTGGCCCCTTCCCTAGGCCTTTGATTCTGTAAGGAACTGGCTGCTGCTCCGGACCCTCAGGAAGTGCCCGTGAAGCGTAGGTGAAGGGGAGATGGGCGCGGTGTGTGCCTGTGTGGATGGGAACCACCAAACCACGTGTCTCCCGGGCGTCCATTCCCGGCCTGAAGCATCAACTTAGCTGCCACTTGGGTCAAGTTCACTGAGTGCTTTGTCCCTTCAGGGCCTCCTCATGGATGCCGACCCTTACAGCCACGCTTTGCTCCAAAATACTCTTCCTGCTGCTGCTGCTGTTACGTCTGTGCCCCTCAGGTACAGGGGAGTCGCGGTCACAGGCAGGGCTCTCAGTGAATGTTTCCATTGCATTTGTGCAGACAACACAGTGCCCCCATGAATGCCCAGATGAGGATAAAGAACCAGGACTGTCTGCTGCTGCCAGATCTGCGGGGGTGCTCAGATGTCCCTCTGTCCGGAATGATGCCTGCTTTGGCCTCACACACCTAAGCTTCTGTGGTTTCTGTGCAACTTAGAACCAGGCCTGGGATCTGGGAGGCTGGCTCGGGCAGGCCCAGCACTGGCCCTGGACACCCAACACCATTCCACGAGGGGAGGCCGGGCGCTACCACGGGCAGAGCATGGAGGCTGTGGGGCTCCTCCACGTCTCAGAAGTGGCCGTGACTTAATCCAGATGCAAAGTAGAGCTTCCTGTTTTATTACTTGTGGCAGAATCCTGGGGCTTCACAGCGCTTTGGACAGGACAGCTCCACTCTTCTGTCTGACAGTGGGGATTTCTTTGCAGGTTCCTAGCTGAGCTGACTCAGTGTAGTTTGTATAGTTGGTCCTGTACACTAAGTAAGTTTCAAAATCTGAATTACAAAGCTGTTTTTTTCCCTTTTTCACAGCCATTTTAAGCCATTGTTTTGGTATCATTTTACTCTCCAGAAAGATACTTTGCGGGTTTTTTTTTTTTTTTTTTGAGTCACATTAATAAGTAGTAAATATCACAGTAAGATTAAAAGCTTCCTTTTGTCTGTTTGCATCCCTGCAGTATTAAATAGGCATTAGCAATAAGTAAACTCGTGTCTTAGGATGAGAACATAGGCAGAATCAGGAGACAGTCAAAACTGGAAGGACGTAGGGTCAGATAAATGGGCCGACTCCTGGTTTGACAGCCTCTCGACGGGACTACCTTCCAGACGGGTCCCGGCTTCCTCGTCTATACAGGCACAACCGTATACCCACCGTGGTGAATGGACTGTGTGTGTCTCCCCAAGCTTACACGTCAAAGTCCTCATGTCCGCTATGACGACGTTAGACGCAGGGCATCTGGGAGGCGACTGGTCCTGAGGGCGGAATCCTTGGGATGAGTTGAGAGCCCTATAACAGGGACACACACGAGATCTGCATCTCTCTCGGCTCCCCTGTCATCCTCTCTCCTCCTCTCTAGGGGGTCTTGTCCAAGCTTCTATTGGCTGCTTCTCCCAGTAGGGATTCTAAGGGCCTCTTCGTACTGTTAATTCCAATACTTCAGTTATATTCCAAATTCGTTACGATTCTGTGGAAAATTTATCAACTAATAATTGTAAAATAACCACCCCACTGGCACAATCATTTAAAAGTAAAGATTCCAGCAAATGTTGAAATGAATTTTAATTATAACATTTGTTAGTCATGTGAGATCCATAGCGTCAGTGTGTCCACTTCCTTTTTCCAAATTTTCCAGAAGCTCCTAATGAGATGGCCAGCAGGACTGCGAGGTATTTAGCTCAGATGGGACCTGCTGAGCTCTCTGGGGCCAGCACCACGCTGCTCATTCTCAAAGGCGGACAGTGCACTTCAAAGACACAAATGCTCTGCCGTACAGAAGTATCTCCACACCAGGTGCCTGGCCATGGTCCATGTCCTCTAAACAGTGCCACACTCGAAGCTGAGTAGGTCATTACTTCCGAAAGGTGTTGAATACTAATGTTCACTAATTCTTACAGTCATCTATTGATCTTTACTCATGATAAAAAAGAATCAAGAAACCAAGATAAATTATCACTATTTCCTGCCTTGGGGTTGGGGCAAGTAGTTTAGTAAATTATCTTTTGTCATCATCTGTCATATAGGCTTCAGGACCAGACATGACCACTTTTTATTTACATGTGTGGCTTAAGGAGTTAATACACATTTCTAAGTGTCAGTTTCTAGTAGCTTTTTTAAAAAATGTAGATCTTACTATCTGCCTTACAGGAATTAGGAAAAGGAAACAAGATTACAGTATCTCCTTGAGGAGCCTATTGCATGGGACAGAAAAGGAGCGTGTCACCTGCCTAAAGCGAATTTGCTGCTGCTCCTGAGCAGAGAAGGAAAATGAAGAAAGTTCTCTAATTCCTCACAAAAACCATGCTCTTACTGGAACAACCTGATTAAGGCTAAACCCACATGCATTTTGTGTGTACCTAAATAATCTTAACTTTTTAACTTCTTTCAGCGCTACAGAAGTGAATTAGCTTTCTGACGAAACCATGTGCTATTCAGTTAGTTATATTTTCCTTATAAAACACCCTCACTGCGTTGTGCGATTGAATATACGTATAACACTATGAAAATAATACAGCATGTTCTTCACTCACCTTCTTCCACCAAAGAAAACATAGACCTTTCACTCAGAGACACCAGGTGATCGCATGGTCCCCGGGATGTCCCCAAGTCCGGCCCTGATGTCCTTTCCGTGGAAGGCTGTGCATCCATTTGTATTTCCCTGACTCCACCCCTCTGCCAAACTTACATCTGGAAATGTCTAAAAGTGGTTCTGCAGGGTTCAACTTATAATGCAAAGGAAGCAAGTTTGCCAGGTAAAATAAAGGATGCTTCGCTCAATTTGGTTTTAGATAAACAATGAATAGTTATTTACTGTACATCCACGCAATGATGTTTCAGGATAGCTATGTCCGAAGTAGTATGTGGGGGCATACTTACAGTAAATAATTATTTATAATTTACCTGAAATTCAAATTTAACTTGGTGCCCTGTATTTCTACAATCATGCCTTATATTTTAATTGAAAAAATAAGTAGATCTCTAGTCCCCTAGAAACACAAGGCCAACCCACAAAGAACTGTGTGCGTGTGGAGAAAAAACCAGCACTCCCTCCAGATAACTTGTTTCCACTGCTCTTGGCATAGTTTCCAGTCTGATACAAATCCTGTAAGTTGCCGGCGCTGAGGAAACCGCTAAGGGTTAGAGGTGATGGGCTGTCTGAAATACAAAACCTTGGGTGTAGTTACTATACCCACCGAAGTCTAGCCAGTTCATGGTTTTTAACAAACATTTCCTCACCTTCTGAACTAGAGCTCATTGAACCAGAAGTGTGAACCATATTAATTTTCCTCGTGTGACTGGACCTGAAATGTGCAAAACTGTGGCTACTTGGTTGTGTCTCTACCAGCCCATATGCTGCCTTAGAAACGAGAAAAAGTCACCCTTTCTAGGACGATTCAGCTAGGTTCACAGCTTGGCAGGACTCGACTGCATTTTGACTCGCTGGGCTGGACACACTCATGTAGTGAGAAACCTGGACAATCTTGTGGTGTTGCCTTGACCTTTTAACTCACGCAAAATACAGAGCAGAGCACCGGAAGAAGTGCAACTGAGAGACGGCGTAAGGACACTGCTAGTACGTCTTCATTTCTAAATTCTACACCTCTTTGAGACAGGTTTATTCTCATCATCGTGCTTTGTAAAGTATTTTTGAATCTTTATAATAAACCCTTCCTCTTTTTGCTTAATCTCAAGCTCACTCCTGACACTTGAAAACAACAAATGATGATTCGTTACATAGATACTGGCTTTTTAGCATCTTAGGGATCACTGGCAGATTCTAAGATTCTGGCAATGCTCTATGTTGAATTGGCACTGAGGACACGACCGTGCCCTCCTCTACCCCTGGATTGCTGTTGGCGTCAGAGGCCAATACACCCTCTGGTGATCAGAAAGAAGGGACTGCCTTCAGCTGTGTCCAGAATGAATTTCATTTCCACTCACTTTCTGTGCATAGCAAGTTCCTCAGACTGGACTAGAAGCTGTGCTGTTTGATATAAAATGCCTTTTCTTTCTTTGGAACAATTTTTAAACACAGAATTGTAGAAATTATTAAAAAGAAGGAATCAGATGGTTTTATACAAAAACAGCTTAATGACATGGAAGAAACAGAGGAATAAGCAAGAACAGAATGGAACCACTTAATGTGTTAATAAGACCTACCTGGGCCATAGCTTATAGCTTACCAAAGCTTTTGTTTTGTTTTCATGATCATGGGGGAAAGCTTTGCTTTTTCATTAACTGTGGCATCATGGGTTTTCACAGAGCCATTTTCATAGACATATTTACATTCCTTCCAGTTGGCAGTACAGGGAGTTGTATTTTTGTTGTCTTTCTACACTTTTCCACGAGAGGCATGCTGACTCGAGCACACAGCTCACTACACCTTCTGTGTAGTCGTGTTATCAGCCTCTGTCCCCATCAAGGTCATAGACCCCCTCTGTGATGGTGGCATGTACGTGGGAAGCAATAAACCCCAATGGGAACTTTAAATACACATATTTTAATATGACATCTACAGCCTGTGGTAATGCTGTAAGTAGTGACTATGAGCAAGAGATCCAACACTGCTCCAAGGATCGAAGTGCGGAAATAGTACCGTTAATATGAATTGAGACTTGTGGCATCAAAGCATGCGGCAGGATCTAAGAATGAGCACCTGAGAGCCCCAGGGGCGGGGGTCACCATGTGGGCGTGATCTGCATGCTACATGCTCCACAGTCATGACAGAGGCCTATGTGTAAAGAAAGAGGGAAGGAAGGAGAACAAGTGATGATGGTTTAGACACGTGCGCTATTGCGTTGGGCAAGTGGACTTCTAAAACCTCTTCTCTCTTTGCTTTTTTAAGGAATGAAGGAGCATGCCTATAACCTTCTGGGAAGCAAATAAGTTAAGGAATATCAAAGGCCTTGGTGATCTGGGAAATAAGTAAGTAGTATCTGAATAATACATCATAATAAATAGTAAAGAATTAGCTGAACCTGCCATGCCGCGAGGACAGAGGAATTGCACAGGACTGGCACAGAATACTGAGTAAGCAAATGTATTTTAGGGTGTATTCTGAGTCCAGTTGGTGCTGTCTGCCTGATACAGAGCAGGGAGCAAATGCTTGCCCCCGGCATCTACACGATGACCCTGGAGGGCCTTGTAAGCCATTTGCAGGATTTGGTTTTTAGTCTAGTTGAGATGGGAAGTCTCAGCAGGTTGAGAGCAAAGGCACAAGTTGCTCTGACTGAGGTTTCCAGGGGATCATTCTGGCTGTTGTGCAGAGACTAGGATGAGGGGTGAGAGTAGATCAGGAGACCAGCAGGAGGCAACACTGATGAGCCATGTGGGACTTCTGTGTGACTTTGGAAGGACGAAGGAGGTCCGAACTTCAGAATTAACTGTCAATATAGGTTTAAATAACAGAAATCTGTTAATCAGCCCAAGACATACATCAAGGAACAGTGCAAATATAGACTAAGCAGACAGTGTTTGCTTAAAACACTACACATTTATTGTCTAAAAATACATCAGTATTGAAACTGTTTCCTTTATTGTATCACACAATTATCATAACCGTTTACAGTCATCAGTAATTTAAGTAAATGAGATAAATACTGTAATTATGTAGGCCTCATTACTTGAATATTTAAAAAACAATTTTCTTTCCCAGAATTGTAAAATTTTATATTACCTTTATTTATTGCTTTAATTTTACTTTTTGTTTCATTTTTAGATTCAGAGAAGAATATTAATCCAGTGCATTATAACTTGGAACCATATTGCTAAATATTTAAGATATATGTTAAAAATCCTTAGCCTAGATCAAATTGGGTTGGGTTTCTTTTTTCAATTTTATAGCTCAGTTATTAATATTTAGACACCTTGTTTCTTTTTATGTAGCTTTTGGTAACAACCTTTTTTGTATCACTGTATCTTACATGTTGTATTTATTTGCCTTTTTATGGCTGAGAATCAATATGTACAAAGTTGAATTTTGTTATAAGCGTTAAAAATTGTTAACATTTTGAGAACTTGGCTAAAAGCTGTTATTGACAGTCTAGCATTCCCAGATCAGGACATGGAATTAGGATAGGTGTGAGGTGGATAAGGTTGATTTACTTTTTAATAGCAGGCTCTGGGAACAAGCAACACAACTCCTTTAAGTCTTAGATTTTCCTTATCTCCAAATTATCTTTTATCTTCTAGCTGTGAAATTTCGCGTTCATGATGTAATGCTAACGATGAACAAACGAGCAATGGAATTGCAAGGTTGATGAACAAATGAGCACTGGAACTCCAAGGTTTTTCTGTCCAATGCTGTAAAGCAAAAGGCAGTAATTTGGCAAAGACCTTTCATGATGCTTTTGGTTTTGGTCTGTCTCTAAATTTACAATTTTATAGTTTATTAAAGGCATAGGACTGAAGGGAAGCTCCGAGCAATTTACCTACTGTTTAAACGTAACGCACGATTATTTTTCTCGTTTTTACTGGAAACAATGCATGCTAATAAGTAGGACCGGTCCTGAACCGCTGGGTGGTTTTCGCACAGCATTACGCAGTACACTCACGTGTACCACCTGGCAGAGCTTCGAGCACGCGAGCAAAGCACATGACCGCTCCTTTCCTTTTTTCCCTTTGCAAGGGGGTCAGGCGAGGCGTGCTCACGTGAGATGGGTGACGTCAGCCCACAAGCTCGCGTGACCGACACCCCGCCTTCCTGATGCTCCGCCCCTCCAACAGCGCAGAACAATCTCGCGAGAACCGCCATCCTCTCGGAACTTGTTCAGGTGACAGCGAGTCCCTCAGGAGCGGAGGTGTGGCTGAGTGGCGGCGTTTTTGCTTTCGTTTCGTTAACGTGATGGCCGAAGCCGACGCATTTGGGGGTTGCCCGAGTCTGAGCATCCCGACCTGGGAGACGGCGGGGAAGAGGAGACGAGGGGCAGTCCTGTCGGAAGGGAAGCGCGGCCCGGGAGGGGTCGCCTTTGCTGAGGGACCGAGGGGGCCGTAGGAACGGGGGGCCGGGACCCTCTCTGCAAGCAACCCCCGGCCCCCACGCACGGCGCCCCCCTCGCCTTTGCGCGCCCCTGGCCGCAGCTCTAGCGGTGACGCGTCGCCCCGAGGGAAGCAAGGGCCTCGATCACCTCCATCCACTCGCCCTCTTCCTAAACTGGCGCGCGGGAGACGCGCGAGGGGACGAGACTGGGCTCGCTGATGGAGTGCGGGACCCGCGAGGAAGGGATCCATGAGAGAGGGCGCTGGCAGGAGGCGGCGGGCCTAGGTGCTGGAGCCTCCGCCCCGCCGTCGGCCCCGGCCCTGGACCCCTCCCCTGACCCGCCTCCAGCCATAGGCCCCGCCCCCGGGATCCGAATCTCCACCTTCCCCGGCCTTCGGCCACGCCCCGCCTCCAGGCCGTCGGCGCAGGTGCCCCGCCCCGGTCCTAGGCCCCGCCCCCAGGCCCCGGCCCTCGGGGCCTCAGCCTGGCCCCGCCTGTCTCCCCGCCCCAAGCCCTACGCCCCACCCCAAACCCCCCCCCTCTCTCTCTCTCAGCCCTACGCCCCTGCCCTGGCCAAGCCCCCGAGTCTGCACCTCCCACCCAGCTTTCGGTCCCGCCCCATCCCCAGGCCCCTCGGGCCAAAAGCCCCAGCCCCGCCCCCCGGGGCGAGCTTCCACCCCTGGTCTTTGGCTGCGCCCTGAGCCTCTATTTCCGATCCCGGCCCTCGGCTCCGCCCCATATCCAGACCCTGGCCCTCGGGGCAGGATCCCCGGCCCCGCCTCCCGTCTCCCGCCCCGCCCCTGGCTCTTGGCCACGCCCCGAGTCTATGCCCCGCCCTCGGGCTGGAGCCCCGCCCTGGGCCCGCCCCGGCCCCGAGCCTCCTCCCCGGGCTCCCTCCCTCCTCCGCCCCGCCCGCAGGCTGGGTAGATCTTTCGCAGCTGCTGGCTGCTCGCGTCTCGCCCCGCGCCGGCTGTTTTCCATTTGCAGGCCGCTGTTACTGAGCGCGCTCCCCTCCATCTGGGGAGAGGGGCTGGAAGAGGGCGGTGCGGCGTCTGCAAGAGCGGCAGGACCTCGGGGCGGAGGAGAAGGAGCCCGCGCCGCCCTCTCTGGTCACCCCCGCCCCGCGCACTCCCCGCGGCCAGCCACTCTCGGACGCGGACAGCGAGCGGGCCCGGGGACAGCCCGGCCGGGGACAGCGCCAGCCGGGCAGCCCGGCCCGAGGATGGCCTCCACCACCACCTGCACCCGGTTCACGGACGAGTACCAGCTCTTCGAGGAGCTCGGAAAGTAAGCGCGGCGCCGGGCCGCTGGGAGTGCGGGGAGGAAGGGCAGGGCAGGGGCCCGGGAGGCGCCTGTCCGTGGGGGCGGGCGGATCCGGGGGGACCCTGCACTCACCCGCCCGCATCGGAGCCTCGGCGGGGCCCGCAGCCGTGGCTGTCATCTTGCGACGCGCGTGGACGCAGCGTAGACCGTTCTCTGTAAGCGGAGATGCCTCCGGAGCCCGCGGGTCGACCACGCGCGGAACGGGGACGCGCTGTCCTCGCGGTGCCGTTATAAGCCCGAAGTTCCACGCCCGGAGAGAGGCCACCCTGCCGAGCCCGACCCTGCCCCGCACCACTGTCACGCTTGGCCCGGGTGACTCGCTTGTCATCCCCTCCCCAGGGCTCGCGCGCATCCCCGCCTTCCCTGGAGGACTTACACGCGGCGGGGGCGCCCCCAGGGTGGCCTAGCGCCGTGTGGACCTCCGACCGCTGGAGATGTGCAGGGAGGAGCAGGACCTGCTGGGCCTGTGCCCGGGGACCCGGTGGGGACCGGGGTGCTGATTTACGATTTATGCAGCATCTGACCCAAACCCAATCCTCTGCCCGTTTCCACTGTCAACGATGAAAGGGTGCGGTTAAGTGTATGGTGGTGTTTTATGCAGCGGAATTAAAGGAAATGGAAATATCTTTTCAATGGAATGAACATTCTCTCCTTATATGTTTATGTATTGTTTGCTGTTCGAACATGGAGAATATGTCGGAAGTGCAGCTTTATTTAAATCTCTCCCCTCCCCCAGCCCAAAAAAGGACACACAGAAATCACCACACCAGAATTTGTTAAACCACACAAATGTGCCCAAGATTTATATTTTAATGAAAACAGTCGCCATGTTTATTTACTTGGAGCCACATTAATTATTTTTTCCTCCCAAAATAAACAGGCAGCAGCAGATTTTTGCTGCTCTTCCTCAGCTCTGCGCTTTGCAGGGTTTTCCTCAGCATTCGGTGCTGTGTCAATGTGAATTGTAAACGGTTTTCAGGTTTGTGGGCGAACAAAAGCCTCATAACTGGCAGTTCTTTGGTGTTTGTTGATTAATGTGTATTCCTGGGTAAATAAAATTTTTAAATTTACTTTTATTCCTCAGCGTTAAAGAAGGTCTAGGTTTCCATGAGGAATTGCTCATTTCCTGGATGTTACTGTACTGCACTCATTTGAAAATTCACTGAATTCAGTACAAATGCCCAGACGGGTGTCATTTTCGGTGGACTCTCAGAACTGATTATATTGATGACCTGTTGATTTGTGGTTTCCAGGGGCGCTTTCTCAGTGGTGAGAAGATGTGTGAAAATCCCTACTGGACAAGAGTATGCTGCAAAAATCATTAACACCAAGAAGCTCTCTGCCAGGGGTAGGTGTTGGCAACCACATGCGCGGTTAATTTTGTATTTTTCATGCTGACTGTTGGTTCTCGTGTATCATGTAGTTGTAACTGAATTATAGACTTAGGTATTATTACATATTGACATTGTTTCCTTCCTGAATGCCTCTTGGTCAGTACAGTTTGAAGATAAATGAATATAATTTAATTGTTATAAAAATTCTATTGTATGAGCAGTAGCAGAAATAACTCTATTTTAAAGCAAATAAATGTCACTAAGTGAATTTGGCCTTTACCTGTACTGGAGAATAACATCCAGAAAAACGCTGTAATTGAAAAATGTAAGTCTCACGACTGTCATTATTCCCTTTTGCTTTTGAGAGGAGAAATAGGTCAGAGCTCAGCTGAATCATATATTTCAATTGTGGTTACACTTGAACTTAATCCATCGAGGTCTGTTTGACGCTAATGGCTTTGGGAGGAAGCGTTTGACTGCTACATTCTAGGAAGTCCAGCTTGCTTTTCATGTTCTGCGTGCACTTCAGACCTTTCCTTCATCTTCCGCACTAGGCTTCTCACAGACTCGGAATGGATTTTGCACACGCTTACTGGCCACAGAGACAGTTCATACTCATAAAATAGCTGTTGACACAAGCGGGGAACGTGGCGGCCCTCCTGCATTCCTGTCACTTTGGACTCGCAGAGGTGCTTTCACGGCAATGTTAGGCATTCCAGTTATTGTGCGCACATGTCTGAGGTGTTTCCGTGGGAATTTATGGTTTAATGAAAGAAAAGCAAAGTGAAAATGAACAGAGTGCCAGAGTGTAAGCCCGTGTCAGTGACGCGGTTTATTTTAAGTACTGAGAAGAGCAATTCCGTTGGGTTTGTTGTCCTCACTTAATCTGCCTTCTGAAGAGCACTGCTGCCTGGTGTCCCGGTGTCACTGTGCTCGGTCTCTGCCATGGCTTCTTTCTCCATTGGTTGCGAATTCTACTTTTACCATGGATGTCAGGTTTAGACTGGCCTTTCAGTGTACTGGCTCCACTGGCATTTTTGTTCTGATGTCCACCCCCCGCCCCCGACTTTGAGGGGTTCTGAGGAAGGTCTGTGTGTAAGGCGGCCAGCACCCCAGATGACAGGTGTGTGGGCTCAGTTATGGCCCTCCCCCTTCTCTGACTCCTCAGGGAAAAGGACTTGCTGATCTGCAAATCACATTTAAGTGAAAAAAAGGAAAATGCGGAGTCCAGTGCTCTCGGTGCTTGGATGATTTCTTCTTTTGGGGGGGTGTCACTCCTTTGGGAAGCATTACAACCTCTGTCCCAGATCTTTCTGTGGCTTTAAGTTTTTCCTGCAAACGAATGAGTCCTGTTGTGGAGCACGTTTACTAATGACCTCATCACAGCCGTCCTTCGCCCCCTGCTCATGCTCATGGAGGCCGTGAGAAGGCCCAAGAGCGTTGTACTCCTCCTGTCACCTGCCCTCCGTGTCCCTCACCTGCTCAGGCTCTGCTTAAGGACCAGTCTGCACCCAAAGCCACCCGGCCCTTTCTGCATGTAATGCTTCCAGTTGTCCCAGTTGCACTCAGCAGTTCAGAGGGTGGAGAGCCAGAAGGCGGGCTTCTTGTCCTCCCTCTGTGAGGTTCTCTCCTCTGATTTTGGTCCAGTTTCTGCGCCTTTTCTGTTAACATGCTGGAGTGAGGGGTGAAGGAGCAGATGCCCTGCATGTGAACTTCGTTCCTCTTCGTTCCCCTACCCAGTAGCTGCGTGAGTCTGGGCAGCTGATGTGAGCCTCAGTTTTGTCATCTGTAGCATGGGGCCATACTGGAACGCTCCCTTTTATCGGGGTTGTGAGGAGTGAATGAGTTCACACAGTGTGGAACAGCGACTGCCACTCACTCTGGGTGTTAGCTGCTGTGAGCTCATTGGGTGGTTGTAAGGAGCAGCCCAGATGGCTTCCATAAAAGAATGTGAAGATTATAAGTGCAGTGGCAGCCTCTATTAGCTGAGGGAACCCACTCTGAGTCTTGGCTCTGCTGCTCAGTGTGTATAGTTGGCTCAGTTGCTTACCTTTTCTTGATCGCAGGTTCTTCACCAATAAGATGGGGTGGGAATAACCATCAGGTGTCACGGGTGCTCTGAGGATTCAATGAAGTGTAATGAGGATCACTTCTTAAATTGCAAAGTGCTGCATCAATTTTACCTGTTACTACTCACCTATAAAATATCACAGCACTTTTCCTTCAAAATATTCACTTTATTTTATATCACCAAAACAATTAGAGCTGATTATATAATAGAATATTTGTACCTTTGAATGTGTACAGTTGACTCACCTATACCCTAGTAAATTACAAGCTCTTAAAGGAAAAATGCCACGCTTCATTTTGTAACAACATTCCACAGCACTGAGGACACAGGATGGTTTGGTAGAGTGACCAGATCACATGTGTCTCTGAAATGGTTTGGAAAGGAGGTGCCTAGTTTATTTCGAAGAGGCAAATACTGGCTCTGGAGTAAACTGTAATGTAGTATTTTCAGAGCATAGGCTTAAAAGATGACTTCTCCTTTAAAAACTCTCTTCTCAGAATATAATGATCCCAAGACACAACTTCTATAAATAAATTAAATAAATAAATAAATATTTAAAGGGAAACGTAGAATGAAGTGCAAAATAGCCTGCTTTTTTTCCTAAAGTCCTGTTTTTGTTTTGTTTTTTTTTTTTTGTTTTGGCTGCATATGGAAGTTTCTGTGGAACATATAATATTTTTGTACAATTTTTTTTTTTTTTTGAAACACCATGCTTTGTAAATCCAAGCTTTAAGCCTATTTGTTTTAAAGACCAGGCAGGTCCTTCAACCTAAATAATGGTCTTTAAATGTGACATTACAACTGAAAAGAAGGCCACTGTCAATAATCATCATCTAAGACTATAAGGGAATTGCCAAAAATATGGCTGCATTCCTGCACAGATTTGCACATCCAGCGACACTGTCAGCCAGGCATTTTTCCGTGCCTGGGTCGTACTGGATTTCCAGCAGACGGTCTGAGCTGCATTTCCTCTCAGCTGTTAGGCACCCACACCGTATTTGGGAGACTCAGTCTGCTGAAGAATTGCTTTCCTTTTGCGTTCACACTTTGCATGCACAGCCTTCCTTGTGCAATACCGATCGGACAGATAAGTGCACTCACATCTAATTGGCTTGTTTTAAAAATATAAAATAATGTAAAAAATCCCAAACATGATATTTTATATGTAATTTCTGTCTTCTAAAAAGTTTTTTTGTTAGGTAGGAATAGAAGACATGCTTAGTAAATGGTAGTGGTAATCGAATTTTATCTCATTTTTACCATGAGAATTAGAAGTTTAGTGCTCAGCAAGTGCTAATTTGGCCTGCTGTCTTGATATTTTGCCTATTTTGACATGATTATAACTGAGGTATTGTCAGGTTCTGGAAGGTCCATGCACCGCTGGGGCTGAGTTCAGAACTGGTGGCTGACAGTCCTGATGGCAGGTGTCTTTAGTACATGGGATGGACTTCACCTTTTAAACTTCCCTGTGGTAAAAGATGTTTTTATGGTCATAATGACTTATTTTCATTTCTCAGTGTATTTTTTGACCATTAGAAACCACTTCTTATTACATAGAGTCTGATATGCCTGGAGTCATTCTTTTAATAAAATACAATAAGTTACAATAGAAGATTGAAATAGTATATGCTGTGACAAGTATATTTTATCTCTGCTCCATTGGAGAAGTTAGAAGGGGGGTTCATTTTATATTTCTGTAAAACTTCACGTATAATGCAGTTAAATCATTTTGGTATTCTTTGATTTTACTACTTTTGTTAATTCTTAGACTGATGGTACTAGTAGAAGGTAGATCAGGAATTTATAAAACTATTTGACCACATACACAAAACTGGGCCTCAGCTATGAATTCTGAATGCTGCATATATGTCCCTAAGTCTTTTGTGTTAGAATATGGACGTCGATAACTAACGCCTGTTACTTCTTCTCTTTTTTTTTGGCATTCAGAGAGTCCAGAAATTACTGTAATTTCTCAGCCTTGTGGTTACTTGTCTTGAAACAGAAGTAGAACTGAGATGGTATAGATGAATCAGCTTGTTCTGAATATACATTATTAATTTGGCAATTTGGAACTAATTGGGCAAATTAATATTAATTTTTGAAAGTTTCCTGGCTTGAACACTGTTTTAAGAAAAATTAGTGAGTCGTTTTCATTTTTGTACATGAACTCTCTCCAACTCTTCAGTCGTTGGGCCCCAAAGTGGCCTGTAACATCCTATCATTCTGTGTTCTTTAGTTATGTTTAATTGTGTTTACATTCGTACCTAAGCCTTGCTGTTAGACATTTATTTTCCTGTTTTGGTGAATGAGAATATTAGTGACATTCAAAACCAGTTAGGACCAAAAGATAAAAGTGTATGTGTCTGTATTTCCAGGAGATCATAAAAATCCTTTCTGTGTCCCAGCATCACTACCTAAGGCGAACGTCATATAGAACATGGTGGTCAGGTAGCACCCTGCGTGCTGATAACGCGCGTTACCTTCCCCCTGAGCAATTATGCAACAGACACAGCTCCCTGAGAACCTCTTTTGTGTGTCCAATTAGATCCATGCTCTTCATTTCCATTGAAATCCTGAATCAACTCAATGTCAAAATTAATAATTTAGTAGTTAATTACTTTTTATGGGTTCTCGTAATGTTAATTGTGAATTGCTGTAAAGCACATACTAGCATTTTCTTGGGCATTTAACTTCTTTTGTTAACTAGAATTTTAATTAATTTTTAAGTCTTTTCCTTGGGCAGACACTGTGGCTGGCCGACCGCCAGTGTCTCTAGAGCTGGGTTGGTATTTTTTTAACATCTGTCCCTCTTCATTTATTAGGGCGTAGTGTGTACAATGTTGTCTTATAAATTATTGGTGACCAATTAATGATTGTTTGCATAAGAGGCTGTGGTAAAGCTTTTAAGTTACAGTATCATTTAGTAAACTTCGCTGTGATACAGTAAATGGAGTCTCAGCAATGGTTTTAGTCTAAAACATGATACCTTTATAATAGTAACTTATATTTCGTGTTGCTTTATAGATTACTAAACACATTCAGATATGTGTTTTTAATAAACATTGAAATGACTACAATGGGCAGAGTGTGACAAAAGTAAGATTTATGTACGCAACCAGATGTCTAGGAGATGTGCGCGGTGTTGTGAGTCTAGCGAATAAAGAGCTGTGGGTTTTCAAAGGAGGGAGAGATTATTCTGCGTCGGGGAGGGGGTGCAGGAGGGCTCTGACAGGAATTTCAGTGAACTTTTAAAATTGTAACGCAGATGGGGCTTCAGTACCAAGATGTAAGCAAACAATTTGGAGGGATTATTCAAAATAGTTTAAATATCGGATTATAATGAAAATGTTATTTTACTCATATAGTAAATTTGTTGCAACTATCGATATGAAGTTATTTTTAGAATAAAATAATTTTAAATGAAGTAGGAAAAAATTATAGACAACAAAATTCCTGTGATTCTGGTTAAGGCAGATACAACAATACTTCTTAGGGTGAATTCATAGCCCTTTCCTGTGCCAGAACTTGTCTCTTATTCTGGGATGGGGAAACTGGGGCGTTTGGAAAGGAGAGAGCACAGCTTTTGTTGTTTGTTCGGTTTTGTTTCCAAATGTCTTACGGATCGTTACAATTTTCCCCAGAGCAACAGTGTCACTGATGTTTTCCTTCCGTGAGCCCCTTTCTGGTACTGCGTTCTCCTTTGAACTTCTTCAAACTTGGTGATTACCAAAATCACTGATAATAATAATAATGACATAATAGAAATGTTCCTCACATTACTGAAGGAGAACCTCGTGAGTGACAGGTACACACTGAAGTGATGGTATATATTTACAAGACCCTCTGTCTTATTTAACCCACACTGCAGCCTCCAGCGAGACGAGACCATTTCATCTCCGTTTTCAGATAGGGGAGCTGAGGCTTTGCGTCACTGTGCGCCGGCATTAGTAAGTGCAGGGTCAGAATTTCAGCCCAGTTTCCTTGGGCTCCCCAGCCGGTCTTTCGGCTGGTCACTTCCCACTGATGGCACACAGGGAACGCAGCCTTTGTGTGTGGACCTGCCTAACCTCCCAGGAACGGGAGTCCTTGGTGAAAAGCACTGTCTCTGCCTCTGTGTTTGCCAATGCAGCATACGGAGATTAGTATTTCTTTGGGAAAATTTATTTGGAGTTCCCACTTGTGAGAGAAGATAGCTTTTGGATTGTTGCATTTACATCAGATCACACTGAAGCTTGAGATGACCCCTTCCTGTTGTTTTCTGGAGGGGAAACAATGTCGTGAAAAATCTTGTTAAAATGGAAGGAAAATTGTTGCAGAAGATTGCAGTGTTTTGTAAACTTAATTCATTACCCGATTAAAAATACCTCGATTCATGGCAAGTTGCTAATATTACTTCTTCTGCATGATTCACTTGCTGCTGAAAAGGAAACCTCAGCCCTTAACCCAAGTCCAGAAAAACCTGCTCAGGAAGGCGTCTGCCTCTCTGGCTCCCCTTGTTCAACCAGAGAAGATGGGAACACAGGTGTGTTTGTTTCCTCTTGGGCATACTGCTGTGTGTGTCAAATTCATACAAAAATGTGTCAACTGAAAAAGAAATACAAAAGTGTCATGTATCATATTTGTTGGGGAAACAACTCTTAGGTGCAGCAAGTGTGTATACAGATGCCATTGTCACGTGATGCGCGTGTCCAGCTAATTGCTCTCCTAAGGTCTCTACTTTCCGTAGGTTACATAGGGATTAAACGTTGTATTATAGAAATCGGATATGGGCATTTACATCATACGTATTTAATTAAAAAGCAGCAGTCAAGCACCCAGTAACCCACCTCTCACATGGTCACCAGAACATTCCATCTGCTGGGGCAGCAACTCGTGCGCTCCCTGCTGGTACCTTTCTCCCAGCAAGTGTTTTAGGGGAGAGACCTTTCTTCACACTCTGAGCTGTTTAATTCCCTGGCTGGTCTCAGTTGTTCAATCAGTCACCACTGGGAAACTATGCGGTCATTATCTAGGTAAACTGTATTTTACTTTACCCGTGTTTTATCTGTACAAATTAAAGGCATAAACTGCCTTAATTCTCATATATTAGTTTATTATTCGACCCTCTCCCTTAAGGGTAGGGAAGACCAGCCCTGGTCTTTAACCCGTCTTAAAACCTTTTCCATTTCTCCCTCTTTTTGATTTTACCATTTGGATTTGAGCTGTCTTTTCTTCTTGATTCACCTCTAAAAAACCTTCTTAACCAGGTTTTCCAGCTGATAGTTACTACATTGTTCATTCATTTATTCAGATCTTCATTAGACCTTTTGGGACCCACTCTGCTGGGCATCTTGATGAAGCCCACGGATGCGCAGGTGAAAGGCAGACGTGCCCCTGGAGCATTTTGGGTCCACCATGTGGGGGCAGCCTGGCAAACAGCGCAGGTCATGGGGGCTGTGACATGGGCCTCTCCTGTAGACGTGGCTGGAGGAGGCGGTGACCCCGAAGGCTTCCTGAGGCACCTGTGTGGGATGTGCCTTGAATGATCAGTAGAGAAGGGAGATGTGGTTGTCCCAGCAAAGCGAGCAGCTTGTTAAGGGAAGGGAGAAGCACCACTCCACCCTCAGATGGAATGGACACGCCTGTCCTGTTGCAGTCCTCTCTCCTTGAAGACCAGTTCAGGTGCTGTCTTCTCCAGGAAGCCGGCTCTGACTTCCTCTCCACCTCTCCTCGCTTTCTCTCACCAGAAATGCCTTCCCTGGTTCCCTGAACAGCTTTTTCGCGTTTCTCCAGGAGCTCATGCCTCCTTTCCCCCTCGTGCTGCAGTGCTGCAGTCCTCCGTGGTGTAGCTCTCAGCATCGTGGGGATGGCTTTTAGCTTGTCTTTGAGTCTGTGCCTGGCACAGTAATTACAGCATTGCAGACACGCGTAAACGTTTGTTGAATGAGTGAGTAAATAAGATTCTGTCTCTCGAAATTGGCGGATGCGTAACGGAGATCTGTGACACAGAAAGGAAATGAACCGAGCAGGGGCCTCGTGTCAGCGGCATGTGCTCAGTCCATCAATCAGCTTCTGATTCTCAGATTATTTCATCATCTCCTGATGGCCAGTGAGTCTTTGTTGGAAAGAGTTTGTGTAATTCAGTAAGTTTTCGAGCAAGGACATGCACATCCTTGCTGCTCTGCCAATGGGGGACTGCCTCAGTGTGGGGGGACGGCTCCTGGCCTTTGGGCCCATAGGGACCATCCTTACCTGATTCTAGAAGGACTGGCTTTTTACATTTTGATCCGTTCTCCAGAGGTGCTTACTTTTTCACTTTGAAAGAGGCTCATTTTTAAAAGCGTTTTGATGATACTTTATAGAGTTTTGGATACACAAGTGATGGATATTATTTACCCATAGAGATTATTTGATTTTTTAGAACAGGCGGTTAGGCCAGCTGTTATAAGTGCTGTGTGTGGCCGTTCGGACACTTGGTGGGGGGCTGGCAAGGGGACTGGCTCCAGCGCGGGAAGGCTCCGAAGGCAGAGTGCTGTCCCCTCCAAAGGGAGCGGTGTGATGTGTGGCACGAAATTGCGGGTTTTGCAACTCTATAACTTTCAGTACACATACCTATATAGTATATATTTTCTTGTTTTTTTGGTTTTATTAGAAAACATGCTATTCCTTTCATAAAAGCACTCCAATCATATTTTAAAAAGGCTGTAAGCATGTTGGGAGAAGTGGTTATCTTAATTAAGCGAATTGTGCTTTTATATTAAAGACTGGACATCAATACTGGTTAGTACAGAGAGACTTGTACACTTCGCACATACCACTAAAATATATTTTTGAGTATTTGTTACTAATTTGTATGAATGCATTTAAAGATTATATTGTAAATATGTATTTTAATTACAAAGTCTGGGGATATACAGAAAATAGAAAGAAGACTTTGTAGTTCAATTTCCCCAATCTCTGTTAACGTTTCGTTTTCTTTCTTTTTTTCTTTAACGTGTCAGAATACTGGACTAAAATATACAATTTTGTGTACTGTTTAATATTATAAAATTTCACTATGTTACTACAAATCCTTTGAATTCTTAATGGATTATAGTTCACTGAGTAAAACATCAGTTTAGTATTGCTAGTTTTTTTAAAAAAAACTTTTTGTTCTTTGCTATGATAAATAACGTGATAGTAAATATTATTTTGTAAAAGTTTTTCAGATTTCAGATTTTTTTCTTAGGAAATAGTTATAAAGGAGAGTTTATAGGTTAGAGGACAGAACTTTCAAAATTCCTGACAAATGCCGCCAGGCCGCACCCTGCGCTTCGTCGTGTGCATTTCCACCCATGACATTTAAGCATGCCCAGAAACAGCTCTGGGGAGCACGATTCTGAATTTCAATTTCAATGTAACAACAACACAGAAAAACACTGATCCTGTTCCAGACCCTCGGCTGGGTCCTGGATAAACAAAGTAGCTGGTCAGATCCTTCAGCTTGGTGGAGTCACAGGGTACCCTGTGACAGCGTGGAGGTGGGAGGCACCGTGGGCGTGCTCACTGCTCCCACTGCTGGGCTGCTAAACGGGAAGGGACAACTTCCTACAGGAGCGGGTGTCTGAACTGGGTTTTGAAAATAACCAGCTTTGAATTTAACGATGGCTAGAAAAGATACAAATCAATAGGATATTATGAAAAAAGATTTGTGAGAAGCAAGGAAATTAGAAAGTGCCAATAAAGCGAACTCAAAAATAGATAAATACTTTTTAACCCAGAGTACTGGACTTACCCAGTATAAAGTTTCATGAAAGCGTGCAAACATTTCCCCCCGTGACTCATTCATGCAGCCAGATCTGTCGGGAGGCGTGAAGTGAGGTGGGATTCTGCAGCTCTCAGTCATCGGGGATGAACAGCTGAGAAGAGAAGAATAGCAACTTCTTACCAACCTCACGTTTTGTTTTATTAAGCTTTGGGGCTATACCCGCCCCCCCCTAAAAAAAAGGGGGATTAAGTGGAAGATAAAGGACAGGCGGATAATTAGAAATTTTTTAAAAAATCATTTGATATTAAAAGTGCCCTAAGGAATCCGTTTCTAACAAGAGAAGCTATGTAGCTTCTCAGTTGCCACATTGGATTAATGACTGTTGCAAAAAGTATTTGTAGGTTTCTGTTTAAAACCAAAAGTATGATGTCTAAAAATGGCTTTGAGATCGTTCAGTGAGTTCTTGAATTCCCAGTGTCTAGAATACTTCCTTCCTATCCTTTACAGATATTAATGGAATAAACGAAGGAATAAATGCATCCAGAACTACATTTTATTATGATAAATGAATACATTTAGGGGCCCAGAACTTAAATATGATTTTGAAGAAAACCTTAAAATGTAACAGTCAGATGCATTCTGTGATGTAATTTACAGCTTAGCACAAGCTGATGGTTAGAAAATAGCCCTTCATTTCCTTCCCTTAAATAGTGAGAAAATCTCTCATTGATTTAGAAGATGGCTTCGATTTCAATATTCAACTTCCTGAGGTAGGCTCAGCCGTGCAGTATTTCCCCCTATTTTCAGAAAGATCTTAGTAGCTATATATAAAAAAAATTACCTTGTAAGATCTCCCCAGTTGTATTAACATTAAGGGCTGTGTAACTTGTAGTCCAAAGGGGAAACGTTGTTTTACTCCGCGTATGCATATGTTTAGTGGAACGTTCTCGAGGGGGTGTGGGAGCTTTGTAGAACAGAATGCTTTCTGTTGACTTCAGAGGCTGGGAAAACCCCTCAGTCCAGACCACAAGTGGAATTTCTGAGTCAGCGTCCACTCCTGTTGTCTGTGTGGTCTCCGGACTGCAGGCCAGTTTCATTCTAATAGAAAGGGAGCCGGGGGAAAAGCTGTCCGAGGGAGCTAGCTGTTCGTCTCCTGTCACTAGGACTGAGGCTGGCTTCTCTCTAACGTGTGTGCTTGGTCATTGTTTTTGGAAAAAGAACATTCTTCAGGTTGACTTTTCCCCCCTGTGTTCTATGTGTCTTTATGATCGAGGAAAGGGAAAACAGACTTTGCTTGTTAAGCCGAAGTCTACGTGAAAGCAAGGCAACGTGTATCATCTGATAGTACTGGGCTGCATGTGGCTCTGCACCTCTGTTTGTGCTGATAATCACTAACGTGTGTGGCATCGCCAGGGACACGACGAAGAGAAGCCCCACGATGTGGGCAGGGGTAGCTGAACGATGGCACAGTTTATCCTTTAAAATAATGGGAACTCATTGGAGTAAATACTGGTAACCTTTTGTAAACTTGAGGAAATTATTTTAGTTAGGAGACTCAAAGGTATACGAGTAGGTATCTGTGTGAGTGTGTTAGAATAATCTGAACCAAACAAATCCAGGTTTAGAGATGTATTAGAAATCTACAGTGAACGGTAGGTTTCTACAGTGGTCAGTTTTAAAAATAGCACTTGGCTTTGAGAGTCCAGCGTCTGTCCACTCGGCATGCACACCTCTCATACCTTCTGTAGCAGGCTTTGGGGAGGAAGGGGAAGTGAGAGCTGAGTCCTGCAAACTTCTCGTAGCTCACACTGATGCTTATTTAGCATCTTTCATTCAGGGCCTGAGACACTTCTTGACTGGGTCCCATGGCGCTTCTGGGTAGGAGAAGGGCAGGCAGTGGTGCTTGTGCCCGCACGGCAAGGCCTGTCGCCCCCGTGGCCTTTGATGCCAAGCTGGGAACACCGGCTTACATGTCACGGGGACCCAGGAGAGAGGGCCCCAGGACGTGACTTGTCAGCAGTGAGTCATCAGGACGGACTGGCACAGACTGTGAGGAATGAGATTCTGAAATCTTCAGCTGATAGAAGACGAGGAGTGAGGTCATAAGGGTGACGGTTTGGGGCTGTAATCATGGGGAAAATGGGGTTTTCATGGAACAAATTGAGAAGTCAGAATCAAGGGCTGATTTTGATGAAGGAAGATGGAATGACATGTGTTTTGAAGAAGGAATTGACATGTGTTTGAGGTCCAAGCAGTCTGTGTATCCAGGTTGAAATATCTAAAGGACCCTTGAAAATTGGGCGTGGTCCGTGAGAAAGGGCCCAGGAAGCAGTGAGCTGTACCTGTTCGGAGCGGGGCTGTGTAGTCCGGTGGCCAGGATTTAGTACCTGTGTCCACCGCTTCCTGGGCCTTGCGACCTTGGGCAGCCTTCTAACTTCTGCAGGCCTGGCTTTTCTTTTCTATACAACCGGATAATTGACGTAGCTGCATTATTTGTGAGTCCTCTGCCTGGAGATGGTGCTCAAAGCTCTACAGAATGAGAGAATATAGGAAGGGAAGAGGGGAGCCTGGGACCGTGGCTGGCGGCACCCACATTCTAGTGGACGGAGGAGGAGGGGGGCTAGTGTCAGAGAAGTGGCAGGAAAGGAGAGCGTGGCTATTACTGTTCAATGTTAGAGAAGCAGAAAGAGATGGAGACTCAGAAAAGGCCTTGGCTGCTCGTCCAGCAGAATTTTAGGAGCACTGGGGAGGACATCTGAGTGCACTGTGTGAAGTAGGACAGGTGTCTAAGAAATGTTGGCTGAATAGATACAGAAAAAGCAACGCCTTGCTGGGATTAAAGATCACATAGAGATAACATGTAAAATCCTGCTTAATAAAATACTAAAAGAGAGAGACGCTCAGGAGTAATTTTCAGGGATTAGCCCCGTCAGGGGATTAACTTTGGAGGAAGAGGAAAAGGATCAGTAAGGAATAGAAAGGCTGATACTCAGGAGAACAAGGTGTGCTTATTGGGGGCAGTCCTGGACACTTGGCTGTGAGTGGGGAAAGGGACATTTTTGCTCCTCAGGCAGCAGGACACTGAGACAAAGCATCTAAGCTGGCACCATGTGGATGCAGCAGTCACAGTTCAGCTGAGGCTGGAGAAACAGCAGGGCTGAGGGCATCAGAGGACAGACGTGTGCTGGTCTCGGGGGCTGCAGTGTGCCGGGGGCCCCGAGAGTCGCACGGCCTGGACCCTGGGCCTCACCCTGGGCCATGACCCTGGGTCTGACCCTTGGCCTGACGCTGGGCCTGGACCCTGGGCCTTGAGCCTGGGCCTGGACCCTGGGCCTTGACCCTGGCCTTGAGCCTGGGCCTGACCCTCGGCCTGGACGCTGGGCCTTGAGCCTGGGCCTCACCCTGGGCCTGACCCTGGGCCTCACCCTCGGCCTGACCCTGGGCCTTGAACCTGGGCCTCACCCTGGGCTTGACACGTATGCCCTGAGAGCCTGGGCTTGGCCAGCAGTCAAGGAGAAAGGCTTTTTGTGTTTGTTTGCTTTGGTCTGATACTAATTTCCCTACAGTTGTACAGTTAGTTAGGATAGTTATTCTCCCCATTCCCACCTCTCCTCTCCCCCAACACTGGGAAAACACTCATATATTTATTTCTCTACAGATTCGTTCACTCTGGACATTCCATATGAGTGTACTTCATGTAGTCTTTTGTGACTGGCTGCTTTCATTTAGCATAATATTCTCCATGTTTTGGCACTTCTTTTGTTGAGTAACGTGCCATGGTGTGGACAGGCCACATTCTGTTTGTTCATTCATCAGCTGATGGACATTTGGGCCTCCGATGAATAACACTGCTGTGAGCATTTGTCTCCAGGTTTATTGTATGGATGTCTGTCTGTATTTCTCTTGCACGTATGCCTAGGAGTAGAGGAAATACTGTATACACACACGCACGCATGCACAGTGAAGAAATACAGTGTTTGGGATGGAGATGGTACCGTGTAGTGTAGCATAGGGATAACTGAGTGCCAAGCTGGTTAATTTGCCTTAGAACACATGTCCCTGGAACAGACAGATTAGAAAGTGTTGTCATTTCGAGATTCTGATGCGTGGAAAAGAAATGGAAGTGGAGTGGCAGCGTGAGAAGGTGGTTAGGACGGTTCCCCTTTGTGTATAAGGAGCAGACATCGCACAGGAGGGTTCTTGGTGGAATCACACTGAATCAGCTGTGCCCAGAGTTGGACGTCGTCCCGTGTCACAGAACTGGTGGAATCACACTGAATCAGCTGTGCCCAGAGTTGGACGTCGTCCCATGTCACAGAACCGTCAGTCCAATGTGTCAGGTGCTGTGTGTTCTCCTCACTCACTCACCTGTTATGATGAAGAACTTGGCGTGGGGTCTTTACTCGTCTCATGGCTTTTGTCAGAATGTGGGTGCACACTGGGGGGGGGGGTCGTTCTGCGTGCTGAATGTCAGGTGGGGTGACGCTCTCATGCCAGCCCCCATCCCGTCCCTTGCGGGACACGTGCCTGTTCCTGCCGGTCATTGCTGTGTGTGGCAGGGACCTGCAGTCTGTTGACACTGGTGTGGCGTTTGCTAGACTTCTCGCTTCTGGGTGGGGACTGTCGGGCCTGACTGGGCAGTGGGGCCAGGCACAGAAGCAGGGGATGCCGTCCTTCACTGAAGCCCGGGCTTAGCCTGATGACCAGTGAGAAGCTTCCATCTTCATCTTTTGAACGGAAGAGTGTGTTCAGGATTCATGGCAGGCGTAAGAGTGCGAGGCCCTGCCCGCCTTTTCTGTGGGGGTTTGGACCATGGCCCTCAGTGCTTTGGGCTGTGCTGTGTCGCTGACCTGCCAACACTGCAAGGTTGACCCGTTGCGAGTGTTTCCAAGGGCCGGCTTCTCACTGCTTTGAACAGCCTAGGGATGGAGAGGACTGAGAGAGTGGCCTTTTTGAAGGGATATTCTAATCCCCGCTTTACATGTATTTCCACATCATTAAAAACTGTGCTTTGCATTAATGGCAGGGTATCTGTGGACGGGTTCTATGTTGTCATATGTACAATCTAACGGGCATTTCCAAGTGCACTGCGTGTTCCCCGGCTCGTCTTTCATAAAATGCTGTGATTAACATTAAAGACCAGGCTGGGTCCACGGCCTTTTATTTGGCCTTTCAGAGCTGACTGACTTGGCAGACGTGGGGAGCAGTCCATGTTGGAAAGTTGCCCCGAAATCTAAAATAGTGAATTTCTGCTAATGATCCCGCATCCCAGTTTTTACTGTTATATTTTTATTTAAACATAACTATATGGTTTGAATAAAAGTATAAAATATCCATTATGTAGTCTTTTGTGAAAACACAAACACACACACACACACACACACACACACACACACACACACGAGATTCCTAAGGAGAGATACAGGAATTATGTAAAGTACCACTTATGTTTTGTCACAGTCCAAATAGGATGACCACATATTAAAAAAATTTTTTTGTGTTCACTGATTGTGCAATATCCTATTTTCACTTTAAAAAATCAGGTTGGTTAAGTCAGCTGGAAATATGAAACTGGCTGATGTCCACACATGTTTTTCTCCCTTGTGGGTTATATTCGGTTGTATTTGCATAGCCTCATGAAACCATTATTTGTGCAGCATGGATCGGAAGGGAGCCTGCAGGGACCACCTTGTGTAACATTTGGGGCTAACTTCCAGGGCACTGTCAGAAAGCAAAAGACAGCGATTTCATAAGTAGGAATCAATCATTTCATCTAACCTGATTGTTCTTCCCCGCACACTGATTTTCTGAGAAGCACTTTGAGTCTTCACTCATTCTCATTGGTCTGCAGGAAATAAAAGTGGTGATTTATCAATTCTTTTCCCAGAGTTGGAAACCAATTTCTCACATCAACCAGAGGACCTCAGGCGATTTGCTGAACGTTTTGTTACTTGGAAGCCTAATTTGGAGTTGTGGGAAATAATGAAGAATCTGCGAGGCACATTGTCTTAAAATCTACCATTTCAACCATTTTTTAGTGCACAGTTCTGTGGCATTAAGTCTGTTCACACTGCTGTGCAGCCATCATCACTGTTCATCTCTTGGAGTTTGTCATCTTCCCGAACTGAAACTCCAACCCCACTAAACAACTCCCCAGCCCCTGGCACCCACCGTTCTACTTTTTGTGTCTATGATTTGATGACTCTTGGTAACCTCATCTAAGAAGATTCATGCATATTTGTCCTTTTGAGACTGGCTAACTTGAACACTGAGCATGATGTCTTCAAAGTCCATCCATGTTGTCACAGGCATCAGAATTTCCTTCCCTTTTAAGGCTGAGGATATTCCATTGTATGTATGGACCACATTTTGTTTATCCATCTATATGTTGGTGGACATTCGAGTTGTTTCCACCTTTTGGCTGTTCTGAATAGTAGGGATCTCAGTGTTCTATCTGAAGCTATATATGATAATTAAACTGAACATTCCTTTTTATTAAATTTATTGGGGTGACATTGGTTAGTAAAATTACATAGATTTCAGGTGTACAGTTCTGTAATACTTCGTCTGTATATCACATTGTGTGCTCACCACCCAGAGTCACTTCTCCTTCCATCACCTTATAAAGGGCGTTAAATTGAACAATCTAATGGGTGAAATAAAGGCAGGAAGGGAGGAAGGAAAATACATATCACACATTTTACGATTTTGATTTCTTTGCTGTACACAGGGATGTGTGGGGCCATTTTACCCCAAGATTCTTTTATTAGTTTGTAAACAGCTTACCTTGACTGCTCTCTGTGAACAGAGGTGTTGTGGTGTGTGCCTCACTGTGCATATTTCTTTACTGCAGTGAGGAGCGGGGTCCTTACAGTGTGCACGTTTGACGTGGTGAGGGGGTTGCCTCCCAGCTCCCATTTGCACTGGACTCTGTTAGCATGTGGCAGTGTGATGTCAGAGGTCAAGGGGAGCCAGAGGGGTGCCTTCGCCGTTTACGATCCTTGCTTGCAGTACCTGTTTTTGCTTTTGCCCTTGGTCTTGCTTTCACAGTTACTTTTCATTTGACTGGTTTGGTCATATTAATTTCAGTACAAATGAAGGGGCGTCGTTTTGCTTTCTGATCTAAAATGTGGTGCGCTGTTGTTGAAGGGATGTTGGCGTGTGGAGACCCTCGCTGCAGGGATGTGGGTGTCGGCTGCCCGCGAGCCTCAAGGTATCGCTTCCTGAACATCCTGCAGGTGCCAAGTGCAAAGGTGCTAGAAGGGAAGGGACCCCGGCTGCTTCCTGTTTCACTAGTTTTAAAGCAGTAAAACAAAACTGAAACAACCCTTGATTGAATCCAGTTGATAAACTTTTGCAGCTAATTGCCTTTAGAAACAGTGTCTTTTAAATGCTGGAATGTATCAAAGTGCTGTCGGTAGCTAGAATGTATCAAAAGTGCCGTCCCTATGCACACTTTTTTGTTTCCAGGATTAATCTAGGTGAAGAGTTTAATATGTTTCATTGGAATTAATGTGTTTAATATGTACACTTGCTATCTAACACTAGATACAATAAAACCAAATATAACGGTGTTGAAGAATAGTATCTAAGAAGCCTTTGGAATAAGTTGATGATTTGTAAGATCTGATTGTGTGTGAATATTTCAAAGTAAAGTTATAATTATGAGTGGGAAGGAAGGCCTTTTTGAAAAGCCCTCTCTTGAGTTCTGTTTTGGGTAATTTTTGGTTTTGTATTTTTGAAGGATTTGTTTGATCAGCTGATCAGATCTTAGCTTCCCTTGCATCTACCAGATAGGTTTACTATTCAAAGATGGCAGTGGCCTCAAATAGGCTTAAGCAGCACTGGGGTATTAGTGGGTGGAGTCTTTTTACTCTCAGGATGAATCAGGCGGACTTGTCGCTCAGTAGGGGCTGTGAGCTCAGTAGGGGCTGTGCGTGTGGGGACACTTCTTCCTGAACAGCCCATACTGTCCTTGCTCCATGGTCACATGACGGTGGTGGAGTCCTCTTACATCTTTCTGATGTTCTAACACAGAAGACAAAAGGACAGTTTTCATTTTTATTGTTTCTGATCTTCAAAATATTAGCTACTTTCTTTTGTAGTTATAGGCCCTCTTATTTTCTGTTGCTGTTTGCAGAGGTGATAGTGCTGACATATAAATATACTTTCCCTAATGTTACTTGGCTTTTAACTGTCTATCTATACGAGTCTCCTTTTTGTTTTTCTTTTTAATTGTTTTATGTTAAATGTAAAACTTCCCCAGGCACCTTATTGCTTCTTAGAAAATTGCTGTTTATTAAGTTACTACAGCTGTATTTTAACCTTCTGGAGCATCATTTCTTCATCATTAGAATGGGAATAATAACCCTTTGGCCTGTATATCTCTCGAGGTTATTGAGAAAATTAAGTGATTTAATATGAAAACACTCTCTGAATTGTAAAACACCATATATATTTTATAATTTCATATAGTTGCATATTATACAAGTTTTTTACAGGCAGAATTTTACAAATAATGTCCCCTGTGTTGTTCTGCCGAGGTACATGTTATACCATTGGTGTTGGCAGCTTCTCTGACAGGCAGATAACTTCATTGGGTTTTGTTTTGTGTTTTAGTTCTTCTGTGTCTCAGATCAGTTTTGGAATCCACATTATTAATTTGGTGATTATACATTATAGCCTAAGAAGTGTGCCCTATAAAATAATTTTAAAATCCTGGCTCATTTAAATTGATTTTTTTCTGACTCTCCCCCCTCTCCCCAGGCTATTAAGAGTGAAATTGGTTAAGTATTTTTTTAAGGCATTTAAAAAAATTAAGTGGAGTGTTCACATTTTATTGTTTTCCTTCTGTATTAACACGCACACGTATGTTGCATTTAGAGAGATATAAATGTGTTCACGGTAAAACAAGTTTTCCCATCAGCTTTTCAAATTTGTTGTGTCTTGCTGATTATGAAAGCATTGTCATCTTCATAACCAGTCTTTCTAGGATGTCAGCTGGCTCTCAAATGGTGAGGCGGCTCGGACCTCCCACCCTGTCGTCAGCAGGTAATACTAAACAATGGAACGATTTGCTTTGCATGCTTAGTAAATGATCTGTAGAGATGCCATCCACTCGGAAACATTACTTTTGAAACAACTAAATTCAAGAGCTTAGTATTGCTATACTAAGCAATACTTAAAAAATAGATGCATGAATAAATAAATAAATAAAGTACCCTGTGTGAGACTATAGTGGAATGTTGCTCTGTGATGTGCTGTCGTGATTCAGTGAGGGTTCTGCCCTTCCGCCCATCACCAGCTCGGAGCTTCATCAAGTGGAAACCAGCACAGCTTTCTCCTGCCATGCCATGCGTTTTAGAAAGAGCTGGGAAGCAGAAAACAGGAAGTTAAACAACTGAACTAACTAATCTCTTGTTATCAACATCTAGAGTAAGGCGTCTTACTGTTGGTCTTCTGGGTTTCTTAGGGATTTTATGTGCAAAGATTTTGTTTTATACCCTCAACTGAAAGCTAAAACACACAAGTTACCCTTATTATTTTTTTTAAAAAAAGATGTTAAACATGAGAGTTGCAAACAAAATTCCCGTTCTTTCATACTGTCACAGAAGTCAGGTGAGACTCTTTCTGAAAGTTAAAGTTGAAGTTATTTTTTCCTTAAAAACCATTTTTCCTGTCAGTTCTGTGTAAAGGCTGAATGGAAACTTGTTCTCATTTGCACGTATCTGGCCTCCTGGCTCACCGGCGGCTGAGTCATAAACAAAGTCACTTTGTGTATGTATTTGAGAAGGCAGAAGTCAGTGATCACCTGATGAAGACGCCATTGTACTTAGATGTGTGCATCACTGTTGACTCATGAAGAAAATGCCACTCATATACTTTCACACTTTCAAGGTACATGCTTGAGCAGAGCCTGGATTTCTAAATTCAAAAAGTGAAATGACCCTTTGCCTTTTTGTAAAAACATGTTTAGTAATCCTTGTTTTCCATAGCTCTGCTTCTAGAATGATAACCAAGCTTTCAACAGAGTTGAAATCAGCAAATTGATCTTTGACAATTTCACCATTGTTGGCATTTTATCTGAATTTATGCTCGTGACTGATCATTTGAGTTTTCTTCTGTTTACTTGGAGATTTTTAACTCATTTAAAACAAAAGTGGCTAAAAAAAGTAGGATGTTGAGTTTAGCAATGGAAGAGGATTTGTGCTTGCTGAGAACTGTTTTGAAGCAGACCAGCGTTTAGTTGCTCGTGGATCTTTCACTCGTGGTGGTCGTGCCGCTGGTCCAGGCTCACGGAGCGTCGCGTCGCTGCCCGCAGGGTTCAGGAGCACGGGAAACAGTACCCGGTTCAAGTGGGCGGAGCAGCGCCAGGCCTGAGCGCGTGGCCCCCACCACGTCGGTGTTCGCACGTGCAGCCCGCAGTCGGGGCCGTGTCACGGGCACCCGCGGGCCTCCTCCCCAGGCTCGGCCGCCCTGGCAGCGGGCAGCTCCCTGAGCAGCGCCCACTACGCCCCGGCTTCACGCTGCGCCAGCTCGGAGCTCGTGGACCCCGACCCCGGACCCCAGAAGCTGCGCGGCTCCGCGGCCGAGTGGGGTTCTCGCAGGCCCACGCCCCGCGTTTGCTCCACAGGTGAGGCGCTGAAGCTCCACACCCGGGAGGCCGGGTTTGCCAAACTCAGCTCCTGTTGTCCAAATAGTGTGAGGAAAATCCCATGTCAACAGTGGCCGAGGGAGGGCTGCTCCAGAAGGAAATGTTCAAGTCGCTCAGGAGGGGTTTTAAGTGGAGGCCCCAGAAGAGCGAGTGCGCGCCTAGAACCCTCACCTACGGGGGCCACGGCCGTTGCCGCCGGCGGACCGTGGGGACCGGCATCTTTCCGTTCATGTCCCCTTGGGCAGGACCTGTCGTGGCATGATGGCCCGGCCAGGATGGGGCAGTTCCCGCAGCTCCTCTGGTTCCAAAGGACCAGTTGTAGGCCCGCCACCCTTGTCGTTGGATGACTCCTGGTGGCCTTGTGTTCTTGCACATGCACTGACGTGGAAACACATGAACTGCCATGGACCGGACGCCACTGTGAATTAAGGCCATTTTGATGAAAGGTCCATTCACGTAAAAGTTGTACTGAATTTGTGAAAGCTCAACCAGTCATCCCAGAGGCACCGCGACTGCGTGGTGACACTGGGAGGGCATACCGTGCCCCAGGAGCTGGCGTCACTGCTGCCTGATCTCAAAGACGAGGAAACTGGGCCCAAGGCAGTGAAGTGACCTGTCCGTCATTGTCTGAGAGGGGACCAGGGCCCGGTGGCTCTGTGGGCACAGCCCTTCTCCACAGGGACGGCAGGTGGCGTAAAGAGGACAAAACCCTTCCTCGGGGTACTGGTCGTAGTTGGAAGTGGTTTTTCTCACCATTAGGGAGCAAGAGGCAAGGAATAACTTGATTATAGAAGATAAAGTATCTATTACACTGTTAATTTCTGACTCGCTGGAGGCTCATTGATAATAGCAGAATCGTCCTTTTGATAGTACTCAAACTTTTAAAATCATGTTTACAATTATGATTTTTTGTCTTTATAAGCCTGAGAAGCAAGTAGGGAAGGTTGGTGAGCCTGCTTTTCACCTGGGACTGCTGACACAGGTCCAGTGGGTGACTGTAGTCGCAGAACCAGGTCTCACTGCTACTTCATCTCCGTCTCCTGTGGTGTGACCCTGCCACATGCTTCTCTTTTCTGTGTCTTTACTGAGGGGCAGACTTACGGGAAAGACGCTGAAATGCTTGACTTGGCTTTTCGCCAGCGTATCTTAAAAAGAATCGTTGGTCAATGTGTTGAATTTGATGACTTTCATAACATCTGAGGGTCGTATTGCTCCTTCGTCTAAGTCAGTGATTTGAAATATTGATCCCACAGTAAGTAACTGCTGAACAAGAGGAGTTCTGTTTCTGATCCTAAGACTTCAAGCCTTAGCACTCACGTACGTTGGCACTGGATATGTGAGTGTCCCCTATCACGATATGTGCATAAGTGCTACAGGAATAAGCCAGGGTGGGACGCTCAGTCCCACAGCCCCTGTGCAGGCAGCACGCCAGGGAGTGCACCTGGAGCGGGCAGAAGGAAGTTGCTGTGAGAACAGGACTGGAGAGCAACAGTTTAGAGCCTTTCTGTAATCAGCTGAGGGAATCACGGTAAGGCCCAGAGCTCCGTGGAGTAGAATAAGGAAATGTATGAGGCAGACAGGCCTGGCTGCAGGCCTGGCTGTGTTACAAACACTATGGTTTCGTCCCTTTGGAGTCAGATCCTGGATGAACCGATTCAAGGTGCGTGTTCTTCTACAGTGTGTGTGGTTTGCTAGAAGAGGTCTTTACAGCAAGTAAAGTCACGAGGGCCAGTAAAATGCCTCTAAAAAGCTGGAGGACCTCTGCCATTCATTCACGTGGAATCCTCCACCCTTACGAGACGTGGTGTCGTTGCTGCCCTCGCCACTTTCATGCACCGTGTCACTTGGAAGAAACTGCTGCTTAAACGAGCGTGAACATCAGAAGTGAACAAAACCACGAAACAATGAGCTTAGAGGAAAGTTGACGAGTGTACGGCTGACATGCATCGCCGGCTGTGTGGACCGTGTGGTTCCATGATTACTAAAACCCAGGATGCTGAGTGAGCAGAAGACACTTGTGCGAGAGGCGGGGCGGGGACACACACACACACACACACACACACACATACATACATACATGCACACTCGGGAAGCGCCGAACAGCGAGTGACGAGGGCAGGTAAGGAGCCGTTGCATCCTGGAGGCCCTGCCCACACCGGATTTCTGTTTAATCCCTGTCTTCCCCAGTCTGTTAGAGGGCTGAGTTAGGGGCCACGGAGGCTGATTGCCTCCTGCAGCTCTGAGGTCTCTTGTTTTCCCCATCATCTACCCTTACTACAGCTGCAAAGATGATCCTGTGTTTTTCCTTTGTCCATTGAAAAGCAATTTCACAGTCATCACGTTTTTTGATCAAAGCTACAGTGTGGTAAGGGGCTTCTTGTGACCTGCTGTGGTGGAAAATGACTTTTTGGTGGAGAATCCGCAGGTATGCACCTGTGACTGGTAGGCATGTGCTGTGGAAGCTCTGATTAGACAGAATCCATGACGCAGGGCAGGTTTTGAGCTGACTTATTTCATGCTTGGCTGTGCTTTCTAAGCCACTGTGTCATGAATCGTCGCAGTAAGCCTATGACTCAGGTGTTTTCATTATTTCCATTTTGAAAATAAGGAAACCAAGGGCTGAGAAGTGAAGGCACCCTCCCAAGGTTGCACAGAGAAGACATGGCACGGTCGGAATTTGACCAGGTGTCTGATACCACAGCTGAAACCCTTATAAAATAAGAGTGTATCTTAACTGACGCATCTTTCAAGTCACAAAATGATCAGATCTGAAGTCATCATTGGACAAATGCACCTCGGTGCCACCTCTGCAGACCAAACACAGAAGGTTTCCGGCAGGCAGACTGTGCGTCTGTCCCACCCGGTCAGTGCCCACACCCGCGCACTCCACGACGGCCACTGCCCGGCTTCCCTCGCCGTCTGTGAGAGTTGCCGCTTCCTGGCCGCCTGTGAATGAAATCCTGCCTGTCCTCTGTGCGTCTGGCTTCCCTCACCCAGCCTGACACTGTGGAGACGCTCGTGTGCTTGTGGGTCATTTCTTCCTGTTGCCACAGAGCCGCCTCCACGGTGTGAACATGTCAGAAACCACCAGCTGTTTACTTGTTAGGGGCACGCACGTTGTTTCCAGAGCTTTCCTGTTCTGGGAACAGGACTCTCAGCTCATTTGTGCCCAGCAGTCCATCTTCACTTCTGCTGGTAAGAGCCTCGGACAAGAAGAGACGGTGGCTGCAGGGCAGGCGTCGGCTCAGCCCTCTGAGAAGCTGCCGCCCGCCCTCTGGAGTGTGTGGCCCTTTCAGCTACTGACACGCACAGCAGCACTGGGGGTTGTCAGGCTTTGCATGTTAGCCAGTGAGGAGGGTGGAAGTGGGAGCGCGTTGTAGTTTGAATTTGCATTTCCCTAATGACCAACGATGTTGGGCACCTTTTAATGGGTTTATTGGCCATTTGTGTGTCGTGTATTTTGCATGGGTGTGAAGTGTTGAACACTTTTGCCCTTTAAAAAAGTTTTGGATTATTTGTACTTTTATTGCAGATTTCTGAGGTTTCTTGATCTAAACCAGGTGCACAGGTCTTTGTCAGATATACATATTATATTCCTGTGGAAATTTCCCCCAAACTATAGTTTACCCATTCATTTCCCTAGCCACGTCTTTTGATGAGCAGAAATGTTTACTGTTGATGGAAGTCCAATTTGTCGGTTTTGTTTTTCACAGTTACTGCTTTCTGTGTCCTAAGAAACCTTTGCGTGCATCCCAGTTACAGAGATTTGTCTTGTGTTCTCTTCTAGAAGATTTTGGTTTTAGAATTCAGTCGTTGATGCGTTTAGACTTTATTTTTGTGCATGGTATGAGGAAAAGGACAAGGTTCATTTTTCCTATGTTTATCTCGTTCCCACACCTTTGTTAAAAAGACGTTCTCTTCCCCATTGAATAGTTTTGGTTCCTTTGTCAAGTCATTTGACTGTATATAGGTCAAGGTTTCCATTTTGAGTTCATTTTTTGTGGGTCAATTTCTGGATTGTTCTGCTTTCTGCTCTTGACATACAGGAGTTCTTTATTTAGTCGATACAAGATCTTTGTTAGATAAATGTACTGTGAATCTTTTCTCCCTGTCTGGGCAGTACGTGTGCATTCGGTATTTTGATGACTAGGGTCAAATCTGGTAAAAGCTAATTCAACACTTTTTCTTTGGTCAGTACTTTCCATGTGCCAAGAAATCTTGGCTTATGTCAAGAGCACGGAGCTGTTCTGCTGTTTTCCTTTAGAAAGTCTGTAGTTTTAACTTATGTCTAAGTTATGTATCAGTTTTTGAAGTAACATTTGTTTATTGTGTAAAGTTAAGTTCAAGGTACATTTTTACCACACGCATGTTTGGCTGTTTTGCCCCTGATTTGGAAAACACTTTTTCTTCACTGAATTACTTTGTCATCTTTGCTGAAATTTAAGTGATCACACATGTGGGACAGCTGCTGGACTCTTACATGAATTTTGTGAGTCCATCCGTCTGTCCTTCACCAGCTCAGTGCTGTCTCATTGCTGTAGCTACATAGTCTCGAAGTGACATCCTCCACATTTGTTCTTCCTTTCAGGATTGTTTATGTGTGTCGTCTGGGGCTTTTGTGTTTCCTTGTAGGTTTCAGAAATTGCTTGCAAATATCTGCAGTGATATTTGCTGGGATTTTGCTTGGCGTAGCAGTGAATCCATGTAGCAGATGAGGAAAATTGACCTCTTAACAATATTATGTGTTCTAATCCATGAACGTGACAGGTAACTATTTTTTTAGGTCCTCTTTAATTTCTCTCAGCAGTGTTTTGTAGTTTTCACTATAGAGGTTTTGCTCACTTTTGTTGATATATTCCAAGGCATTTTATTTTTATGTAAATGATATTGTGTTTTGAATTTCATTTTCTAAATGTTTGTCTTTACTACATAAGATAGAAATTTATTTGTTTTGTATGCTGCCCTTTTATCCTGCAAACTTGCTAAATTCACTTCTAGAATTTTTTTGTAGCTATCGTATTTTTCTATGTATACAATAAAGTTGTGTTTGAATAAAAATCCTTTTACTTCTTTCTTTCTCAACATTAAACATTTGTTTCTTTTTCTTGCTGTATTCCACTGGCTAGGACCACCAGATCAGCCTTGAATAGAAGTGGCAGGAATGGAGAACGCCTGTCCTTGGCTTGTTTCTGATGATGAGGGAAAGCAGTCAGCCTTTCCCGGTGGAACGCGGCGTTAGGGGTGTTCACTGCGGACACGGTGTTAGCTGGGATTTCTCTAAGCGCCCTTCATCAGATGGAGGACGTTTCCTCTGTTCCCAGTTTGCTGGAGTTCTCCTGCTCCCTCTTCTCCTTCCCCCTCCTGCCATGTGAGATGGGTATTATTTTTTTTCTCGACTATTTGCTGTAGTTCACCAGTGAAACCACCGGGGCCTAGAATCTTTTACACCTGGAGGTTTTGATTGTGAGTTAAATTTCTTAACAGATGAGGGGCTGTTCATATTTTCTCCTCTTTTTGGCATCATTTTTTGTGATTCTTTCAAGGAAAGTTTCGATTTGTGTTACTGAATTTGTTGGAATAAAGTTCTTATTCTCTTATTGTATTTTAGTACAATATTTTCAATTCCTTAAATTTTGTGTTCTGTTTTTTTTTCTCATTTTGTCTAGCAAGCAGTTTTATCATTTTATTAATCTTATCAAAGAACCAATTTTTGATTTCATTGATTTTTCTCAGTTCTTTTCATTTCCTATTTTATTGAGTTTTGCTTGTCCCAATTCCTTCTTCCTACTAACTTTGGGATTAATATGCTCATATTTTGCTAGCTTCTTAAAGCAGGAGCTTAGATTGTTGATTTCAAAACTTCTTTTCCAGTTTTAGCATTTAAAAAAATTAGCTTCTCTCTGAACACTGAGTTATTTAACCCAGTTATTTTTGAAAAGTATTCTCCGGTTTGAGGTGATTGTAGGTTCCCAAGTGCAGTGGTAAGAATTCATAGTGAAAGGTCCCACGTGCCCTCACTCAGTTTCCTTCAACATGTAACAAAACTTTGGCGGAAGAATGTCACAAGCAGGAAATCAGTATTCATATGCTCTACGAGCTTTGCGTGCACCCTTGTGTGTGCGTTTAGTTCTTTGCAGTTTATCACCTGTGCAGGTGCTCACTGCCACCCACACACGTGACACACCGAATAGCAAAGATCTTTCGTTTTGTCCTTTTATAATCACTGCCTCCCACACCCCGTGCAGGAGTCCCACACCCCATGCCTAACCCCTGGCAACCACTAAACTTTTTTCCTGTCTATAATTTTGTCATTTGAAGAAGGTTATGACAATGGAATCATACAGTATGTCACCTTTTGAGACTGGGTTTTTGAAAACGCTGCATAATTCCCTAAGACTCCTCCAGTTTATTGCATGTGTCACCTCTTGGTTCCTTTTTGGTTCTTCAGTGGGTCAGCCAGTTTAACCAGCCCCCCGTTGGTCCTGTTTGGGGCCGTTCGTTATAAAGGTGCTGTGAGAATCTGTGTAGAGGTCTGTGTGGGCACAAGTTCGTTGCTCGTAGGTAAGTTCCCGGGACTCGGCGGGGGTGTGGCCACCGCGGTCCCTTGTGTGCAAAGCCGCCACACTGTCCAGGATGCCCAGCCACCGTCATTCCCGCAAGCCGGAGTGAGTGGTCTCGTTTCTTGGTGACGCCCCAGCACTGGTTGCGTTTCTTTAGCCCGTCTGATAATTGTGTGGCGATGTCCCTCTGTGGTTGAATCGGCACTTCCTTAATGGCCAGTCACGTTGAGCATCTTTCCACGTTCTCATTTCTGTGTGTATTTCCTCTCCTGTGAAATAGCTGTTCATGGCTTTTGCCCTGTCATCGGTTCTCATCGGATCGTTTGTGAGTGTGCTGTGTGGTAGGTACTTGTCTTCTGGTGGATGCGTGGTTTGCAGACACCTTCTCCCACCTCTAGGGCTGGTCGTTCATCCTCTTTTACAGCAAAAGTTTTTAATTCTGACAAGGTTGAGTTTATCAGATTTTCCTTTAATGGGTCATGCTTTTGGTGTCAAGTCTAAAACTCTGTGTAGCCCTAAATACTGAAATTTTCTCTTACCTTTTAAAAAGGTTTCCATTTTGAGTTAATTTTTTGTATAAGTGTTAGTTTTCCCCTTTACTCTTCTTTTTCAGAATTCTTTTCAATATTCTTGTTCCGTTGCATTTCCATGTAAGTTGTAGAATAATCTTGTCTACGTACACAGACATCTTACTGGGATTTTGGTAGGAACTGCATTCGATGAGTAGGTCAATTTGGGGAGAATTGACATCTTTGTTGAGCCTTTCAATCTGAGTACAGTATGTCTGTCTGTCCCTTTATTTAGAGCTGTGGTCTCTGTCATCGGGGCTTTGCAACTTCACACACAGCCCCTGTGAGTGCTTTATTTGGACTAGGTGATTGTCTCTGTAGTGGTTGTAAATGGTATTTTAGTATCTGCTTCCCCATCTTCATCACTAACGTGTGGAAATGTGACTTATTTTTATGTATTGATCTTGTCTCCTGGGACCTGGATTTTTTTTTTCTTTTCTGTCCATTCCTTGGGATTTTCTCTGCTTTGCCGTATCTTTAAAAGATCCCCCTGGCCATGCTGTGGGGCGAGGGCATTGCTCACAAGCAGTTAGGAAGCTGTTAAAGGAATCCAAACCAGAGAGAATGGCTTTCTCGAGGATACTCATTCAGTAGAGAGACATGATTGGATTTTGATATATTTGAAGACAGAACCCATGGGAATCTTTAGGGAGAGAGGAGTTCACCCTTCTCCAACCAATCAAATTTTTAATTGTACAGTTGTCCCCCCTTGTCCATGGTGGATATGTTCCCAGACCCCCAGTCCTGAAATCTGATGCCTGAAACCACAGATGACACCAAACCCCACAGTACTATGTTTTCCTTTGCGTATATAGTTATGGTAAAGTGTAACTGATAAATTATGCACAGTAACAATAACTAACAGTGAAATAGAACAGGCATAACAATATACTCTACTAGAAGTTGTGTGAATGGCTTTGGGTCATTACTAATAAAATAAGGGTCACTGGAACACAAGCACTGGAATGGTGCAGTGACGTGGGCTCCAAGTGCCCGAGGGCGGGGGTGTGTACAGCGTGGGCGCCCTGGGCGGGCCGGACGGCTCGGGCTTCCTTCACACAACTCAGAATGCCACGCAATTTAAAACTTATGGATTCTTTATTGACTTGCTTATTTCTGGAATGTTCCATTTAATATTTCAGACCACCGTTGACCATGGAAAGCAAAACCACGGATAAGGGGGGACTACTGCACTATTATTATTATATCACTATTATTTTCATTTGTCTTCTCTAGAGGTAGGAAAATATCCACGTGTACGAATGTTACAGCAAATAAGGAGATCACCCTTCAATTGTAACAGTGTTCAGGACCATTTCAAATGAACTGTGATTATCAGCAATACAGAGGCCAAAACTGTTTCCAGGGCTTGGTAGCCACTCCAGAAATGTTTGTTGATAGAAGATTTTAAAGTGATTTGTTATAAGCAGATGGAACCTATTAGAAGCTACTTGGGAGCTATTTAGGGCGGCAGATTTACTTCACGTCAGTGGCTTATGAAGGCAGAGGACTAGTTCCTTTCCAGGCAAAGGAGGTTTGATGCAGAGCAAAAAGCTGGGATACACATGTTTAAAAATATATTTCATAACCTTAAGAGTAATTCATCTTTATGAATAAAGTCCAATAGGCTGGATTTACAAAGCAAAAACTTAAAGAGCCTTCTTCAGACTTTGTTTCTACTTTGCAAAAATGATCACTGTTTATCTGTTAGTCATTACCTGTGTTTCTTTCCAGAATTATGAGGTGCATTTATCTTTTTTAGCCATTAATTTCTACAAAATATAAGTAGTTAGATTTACACAAGGTTTTGAGTCTACTCAATCTGAGACCCTTTGCTCCTGTTTTCTGTCTTTGAAATTTTTGCCTGGTTTATTTTCATTTAATGTAATTCATTCTTAATCCTACATCTGAAGTTTACTAAAGAGGATTTTAATGCGTTCCTACTTTTAAATTTTCTCAGAAATGGAGGAAAACATAGTCTTTAAGTGCAAACTAGAAGACAATGAATGGGAAAGCAGATTTAGCTAGTCAAAGTCTGAGAAAAAACAAACAATTGTGACACCGCAGTGGTAAAAGAAATTTCCGAACCAAAAGAATTATAGGAGAACATTTATATTGACAAAAGCTGTTATATTAGGTTGGTGCAAAAGTAACTGCAGTTTTTGCAATTTTTAACCTTTTAAACCACAATTACTTTTGCACCAACCTAATAAAAAGAAAAACTGTCATAGTGTTGACTAAATTTAGAATTTGAGCTAGGTGTTAAAAAAAGGACAGGGCTACTCAAGGTTCCTGCCTCCCTCATCCCCGCAGAGGGCCCCAGACTTGGAGAGTTAGCTGGTAACTTTGTGAGCTGAGCAGGGCTTAGTCAGCTCCAGGCTTGGCCTGCCCTCCGTCTCACAACGAGAGGCAGGGTTCCAGGACACACCTGTGAGGCTTTGCAGTCGCGTTAACTATCCACTTGGCATTCGTGTTTGTCTTGTATTTACTTTATCACTCTATTTTTTTTACTTGAGGATATAAGTTAACGTATACTTACCTCAAGTTATCTGTTACTTTATTTAAGTCTTCACTGGTTTTTCTTAATATTTAGTGTTACATAGTTTTCTTTGTAAAAAGAAATAGTTTGTCATTATGTGCTTTTGTCTAAAATTGTATTTGTCTTTTGTTTCCATTCTGCCTGAAAAATAATTCCCACAGATTTTCCTTTAAAAACACGAGTCCTTTCCCAGTTATGCCCCAAACCAACTTTCATTTTATTGAAGATGTTAGGGCAGGATATAGTAGTTACGGATTGTCAGCGTAAAAAGCTGTGCTACCATGTTTCCCCGAAAATAAGACCTAGCCAAACAGTCAGCTCTAATGCGTCTTTTAGAGCAAAAATTAATATAAGACCGGGTCTTATTTTACTATAATGTAAGACCAGGTCTTATATTAATTTTTGCTTCAAAAGATGCATTAGAGCTGATTGTCCGCCTAGGTCTTATTTTTGGGGAAATACACGGTATAGAACATGTAATTCTTAGCTTTGTGTTGTAACTAAGGTTAATAGTCCAAATGTCCAAACTTTCATGTGCGGTTATTTAACTGGGACAATTAACTCTGACGGAAATAAAAGACGGTGGTGGACGTGGGCAATGTGCATTCCGTAAGCAGGGACTTCGGGTGCAGATTCAGACCTGCCCTCCGCCACCTCGTAGTTTAAAACTTCAACAGAGACATGTCCTAGAGCCAAACAAGTGTATTTACGAAAAGGTATCTGGCTTCACCTCGACACTCGCTTTTGCAGTTAAAGGTTGGTTTTTCTTCTGCTTGTGCCCGTAGTAGTCACTGGTGAGAGGTGTTTATACCGCAGGCTTGAAGCAGGACCAAGCCCTGAATTTTTTGAGAATTTAATGTGAACATGCTGTAAAAATTCATTACACTAAATTCTCCGAGAGGTTTCAGTACATTTTAAAAACCATTTTATCTATATTTTTCTGAACTCATATTGGATACGGACCAGCAAAGATAATTTTTTTTTTTTGCTAGCAAGGTGAGATTTTAATAATGTTTTTACAAGCATTTTCCATGGGTATTGATGCTATTTCTAATTGAACTTGAAAATGAATAGAAAGGATAGACCATTCTGGAAACTATAAACTACCCACAAATTAGAACATACGTGCCTTTCCCTCTTAGTCTGTAACAGTAATTGGCATTCTGAGAGAGAGAGAAAAGACATATACATCTCAGAGGCTGATTCAGCAAAAAACTACAAGACTTATCTGGACCTGATCACTTTGAAAAGTTAGGAAAGGTAAAATAGGTTGGAGAAATTTAATCTTTTATAAAAATCCCTTCAAACTTTTCATTCTGAAAGCTGAATAAAATTAATTCAGGTAACGTTAAGAACCTGTTTACCTGCTCACTTGTATGTGCTCATGGTGGCATCACTGAGTTGGTTTCTTTGGTTTGCAAAATACCCTGAAATAATATGCATTTGCAGGGACTCAGTTTTAGAATCACATAAAACTGAATGTTTCGCTTGTTCTAAGTGTCCTTCCGTGTGTTATCAGACTTTGCTGCATGTCGTTACTTTTACGCATTTTGTAAAAAGATGTCAAAGGAAAGATTTAGGCTTCGAGCTGAGTTTTGCAGGCTTGTGATCTGGTCGGTATTCGTCACTGACAGGACAGTGCCACTCGAGCGACAGGCCACTCCTCGTGGGTATGATAATGGCAGTTGGCTCTGCAGGTATGCGTTTTGATTGATAAATCTCAGGGCTTGATCAGAAATGCAGACCAGGTGGAACTAGTGTAGCAGGTGCTGTTGTCGTCTGCACTCCTGCTCCTGTCACAGCGAGTGACTGAGGAGTTGCATGGCAGGGGCAGATGCCTGCTTAGCCGCCCTACACCGCAGGCCGAGTGCCCAAGACGGGCCTTTCCCATGCTCGCGTCGAGCTTCCGGAGAACGGGATGGGGTGAGGGCTCGCTACGCGTGATGCAGCCTCGTGACTCTGGAAATCACTCCAGAGCAAGGTCCACTCAGGGCTTCGGGATGCGGTGATGTCCTGGCAATGCCAGTGAGCTGTTCTGAGGAAAGAGAATTATTCGATCAAGGGACTTTGAGACACTCTTGTTAAACCATCACGTATATAGTGACATGTGGTACGTTTCTGAGAAAGAGATGTATGTGCTGCTCAGGGTGTCTCCCAAACCTACTTGACCTCGGAAACGCTGCGGCATCTGGGAGGACGACAAGCTCCCTGGAAATCGAGAAATAGTCCTAAAAACATGACTTTCTTTTCTTGTGAGGAAAGAAACTGGAAACAAATGTGGTGAAGTGTTATTATTGGTTTAAGGTGGGGACGGGTAAATGTTTTTTGTTACATTATTTTCTACATACTTACGCTGTCACAGAGTTACAAATTAAAAAGTATTCACAGCGATTTGAGTGTTTGCAGTTCTAGAATTAGAAAGTCAAAGAGGAGTGGACCTTGGCAGTTCCGTAACAACAGCTAGAGCCTCGATATGTCTTAGTGACGCTGACACTTTCAGGTTGTGCAGTGTGAGGTGAAAGAAGGAATGTGAGTGGCTTTTGCTGGTGGTTCCACGTTATGGTGAGCGAGCCAGGAGTGGGGTCTCCAGGGGAGTGCAGGGGACAGTTTCCAGGTTAGCGTCCTGCTCAGGGAACAGTTTCCCACCAGCTGTAAGTTATAGCTCCGTATGCCCGGAGCCTCATGCCATACATAACGAGTCACCTAAACTAACTACAAACACTCACCCTGCTAGTGGCCCGTTCTGGACACTGTCAGGTAGGTCAGAGCTCATTGCTGGCTACCCCAGTCTCCCCTCCAGCTCACCTGTGCCCCCAGGGATCGGTGACTGTAGCCTCTCCCATGAAAATCTATCAAGAGCTGATAAATTCACATGCAGTGTCGGAGGGAAACAATGAGTTTCCTTTCCAAACGATGCTGGCGTTTTAAGGAGGTTCAAAGACTTACACCCAAATAATGAATTCCTAAACGTGGAAGTCAAAGGTGGACATTTTGACAAGGACCTTCGTGTAACCTCTGAAAGGCGTTACCTGGGGAGCGCGTGCCGTACCTGGGAAGGTGAAATGAGGGGAAGAGGATATGTGGGAAATGGCCATGTTATGCATATGAGAGGCAAGTTAGGACTCACACAACCTCGTCACCCTGAAAAAGAGTCAGTATTCAGACTTTTTTCTGTACATAGGATGAAGGATCAGATGACACAGCGGAGTCGTGACGGCCAGTGACAGGCAGTGACTGCAGGGTCCCTTTCACTGCGATGGCCATTTCAAGTGCATTTCTAGGTCGTGTGCATTTCTAGGTCATGTGTTTTCACAGGTCCGTGTAAAGCCACCTCCGTGCTGATACGAGCAGGGACAGTCATTTCATTGTCAGTCAATGGACTTCTGTCAATTTAGTTTTCCAGTTGCCTTGAGGGCAGACTCCATGAGCTCATTTACATCTTTCATTTAGTTCAAATCGGCACAAACCCATGAGAAGACATGTGTGCACACCTATACAAGTACACATTTTAGCTTTAGTGTGGCTTTTGAATTTCTCAGTATTAAATATTTTCTCTTAAGCTTGTTACCGTTTTCACTGAGACAGTCTGTGTAAAAATGGGACATTTACTGGCATTACCCATGGCTGTGTTAGTATTTTTAAAATGTACTGCAAAGGGTAAGTTGGGAAATTCTAATATGTACATATATTATACTTACATATTTAACTTTAAATGCACATAATAAAATAGATAATAAAACGTAATCGATGATATATGTAACATTTTTACACATTTACAAATATGTTTAGATATAGAAATATCTATTATATTCAATCAAATAGAATTTATATTTTGGGGTAAATTGACTACCGTCTAAAATTCCAAGTAGATGCTAGAAGTTAAAGCTACTAGAAGGTATGACGGAAACTCCGTGGTGATTCAGGTTCTAGAAGTTCCTGTTAGGGAGCACACGTTCCCGAGGGACCCACGGGCCTTGGGCTGTAGGAGTGGTGCCCTCCACGGGCCCCAGAGCTTAGGCGGATCCGTCCGTCTGTCAGTGTCCTTGAGCTTAGGCGGATCCCGTCTCTCAGTGACCTTGACCTTAGGCGGATCCCGTCTCTCAGTGACCTTGACCTTAGGTGGATCCCGTCTCTCAGTGACCTTCGTCCACCTCCGGTTGGCCGTCTTCAAGCCTGGATCTCTCTGTATCTCTGGGGAAATGGCAGAGTCGCCCTAGCTTCTGGCATTGCCACATCTCACTGCTGGGGCTGTAGTGGCAGCAAGAGCGAGCCAGCGGTTTGTCGTGGACGGGGTCTGGGGGATGGCACTGCTGCCGCACACACATACACGTGAGGACCTGGTTACGGTCTGCGCACACAGGCACAGCCCAGATCTGCTGGCTGGGGCCAGGAAGCTCTTTATCCCCTCATTAGAATCCCTGGGCTTTCGTCTTCCCTGGGACAGTGAGGAAAAGCCATCGCTGATTGACAGTTGGGGCTGATGGGGGTCAGGTAGGTGTTTATCGTTTTGCAGACAGGGACCCAGGGGCTCGCATGGGTCTGGGGGCTCAGCCGTGTCTGTGTTTGTGGCTGTGGTTCCTTCCTGCAGCCTTGCAGGACCACTGCCGGTGGGCTTGGTGCCGGAGATCAGACGGGAGTCACCGTGCAGACAGGGACCTGTCGGTTCCCACAGCTTCTCCATCCTAGAGCTGTCCCCTTGATCAGGCATGCTAGTGACGAGTTTCAACTTGTGTCCTGCAGCCTCGTAAATAGTCTACATATGTGTCATGAGTAACTTTTGGCTTTTTAAATGACAGCCAAACATGTGAAGAAGTCCCAGCTTTTAAATACCCTGAAATCTGAGTGTCTCTGAAGAGCTGAGTTATGAGGTCTGCTGTTGTCAGAAAGTTTGGAGTTTTAACTGTTGCCTTCCCAATACCCGGATTTCTTTCACTGTTTTACTTCTGGCATCAGCATCAGACTATGGAAAGAAATAGTCAGATGAAAGTGCAGGTCCGCCCCCCCACCCCCGCCCCCGCCACCTCTCCCCACACATGTTATCAGAGTGAAAGTAAGTGCCACCCTCTGGAAACCCCAGGCTGCGTTTCTCACAAGTGAGCAAGCAGCTCTACCTTGTTAATTCCTGTTCACTTTCGGGGCGTTTAGTTTCGCTCTGAAGCCTCTCTTTCATTTGCCTGTGCGTCTCCTGGTTTCAGCTTCCCACCTCTCCCCTGAGCCAGCGGCATCCTGGAGAGCAGGGCAGGTGGGTCTGAGCTTCAGCCACACAGGTAGCCTTCCAGGGGCCTTTGGAAGGCTGTCAGCACAGTGATTCTCTAGGACGCTCTGACTCGAACCCGAGTTCAGCCCACCAGCATATGATGTCATCCCACCCTAGCCCATCTCCTTTGTCATATGGAAAAACAGCCTCCGAGTTTTTCTACTTGTCCTGTGTTCTAATTGAGTGGGAAGGGGTAGGACTTCTTTCAGTTCTGAAGGTGATATAATTCGATGACTAGTAATGTATATAAATTAAAAATATGTAGTCTTAAATTACAAAAAAATGATCACTGATTTTCATTCTCTGGATTTAAAAAACAAATTTTTGATTACATGTAAAATTTCTCTAGAGGAAAAATTAGGTTGTAATGTAAGTGCCTAGAGAAACAAGGTGATTTGGAGAGAATGTATTATAATTTGTTTCAGAGATGATGGGGAGATTTAATAGAAAGTAAACAGGAAAATAATTTCCTGTTTTTATAGCTACAGCAGCCTACAGTATCAGTATTTTTCTGTATTTAAAATTTCGTACAGTTTGATTCCATTAAAAGAACAACACAAAACCCCCAAATCCTTTTATTTTGAAGGGGATAAAATGCTCATTTTGATAACACATTTTATGGGTAGGTTATGGAGTGTCAGAAAGGTTTAGCTGTTTCAAAAGGTGATCCGTACGGCTATGAAAGAAACTTTCCCCACTCTTTTTTTCTTTCTTATTAAACTTACTGGGGTGACATTGGCTAATAAAATTACCTAGGTTTCAAGTGTCCATTTGTGTAACACATCATCTGTATGTTGCATGGTGTGCTCACCGCCAGGGTCAGTTCTCCCTCCATCGCCATATATCTGACCCCTTCACCCTCTTGCACCTCCCGCCTCCCCCAGTGTGACAGTGACTGGGCGATTTGCTGCCAGGGTAACCTCCCTGTGCTGTCTGTGAGGGGGTTGGTGCTGGGTGAGCCTGTTCGTTGCCAGGCAACAGGAGGCAGCTGAAGGGCGTGGGCCAGGCCACCTGGGGACAGTCCTCTGGCCTTGTCAGTGGGGGCTCTGCAGCCCTGGTCTTGTTCCCATAGTCAGCGGCTCAGCTGCATCTGGAGAATCTGGCCCAAAGTTTGTTTCCGGAATGCTGAAAGACCCTGGAAGCCCTCAGATGCCACCAGCATTGACCTTGGGGCCACTTAAACGATGAATGGGATGGCCGGGAACTGGAACCATGGGGCCCTTTTGCTTTTCCATGATTTACCTGTGATGCAGCACAGAAGGAAGCTGCAACCAGAGCTCAGGGAAGAGGCTGGAGAGGGAGAGCGAGAGCCTGGCCCTGTAGGCTGCAGGGGTCTTTCTCGGAGGTCGGTGCTTCTGCTCTCCCACTTTTCCATTCTGTGAACAGCAGGAGGAAGAGTCGGGGTCGTTTTGTGGTGCCCTACGTCTGCCGCCGTTTTCCTGAGGTTGCGTGCTGGGAACAGCAGGGATCTAATGTTAAGTGAGCGTCAGGATGTCTAAGAAGTTGTTTCAGCTCCTTTCCACAGGTTCTCTCGTGTTTTGTCAGCGCCACACTTTTCCAGCATGAACGCTGTTATAGCCCCTTGTAGAGATGGAGGCACTCAGGGAGCTGAACGTCTGAGGTTGGAAGTCTTGCCTGGTGTCGCAATATGGTCTCATCTGAGGCGGGTTCCATCCATTGCCGCCTATAACTCAGAGTCATCGACTAGGTTCAGTAATATCTATAGCTCTTTATGCACTTAATGTACCTGTCTTGATAAAGGCTGTAGAAATTAAGTATCTGCATAGTTTCAAATAATTCTGGAAAAGGTTCCATGATTTCTCAAATCTGTCATTGCTTTGATTTCAGCCATTTTCTCTTGGTTCGTCCCAAATAGAGAGGGAGGACAGCTGGCAGCCCTTGCCAGTACAATAGGCCATATATTTTGAGGACATTACAGCGTCTCCCCTTAGCTCTTTCTGCACAGCCGGACCACTTCTGTCCTTTCATCTCTGTGCTCTGCAGCCGTCCGTCGTCAGCGTGGGCTTCCTCCCTTCTCACTTCACAAGTGGAGATCACAACTGGGCGTGGACAGGCGTGAGCCCAGCAACGGACAGTAAAACAGGAAGCTTACCTCACATTTCTAAAGTGATTTTCTATTTATGAACCATGTGCTTGGTTAAAACTCAAGGACGGCGGCTGGCTGTCACGTGTCACGCGGGTCGGCTGTGGTGCCAGGTGGCTTTTCCTGCTGTGGTGCACGTGGCAGCCTTACCTGTGTCTGCTATTGCTCATGTTCCGAAACACACTATTTTGCAAAAGGACAGAAAAGCGCTGCATGAAGTAGGAAGAATATTTTGATGCAACAAAAAGCTTTTAAAAGATTTTAATGTGCTCAAAGTGATTAGTGTTAAAAATGCTTTGTTTTTTATGTACAGGGGTACCTGGAATGACTTCATAGACACCTGAACGGTTGGTACTGCAACTTCGCCTCAATCATTTAATCAGTTACCTGTGGGTTTTCTAATCCACCAACCCCACTCTGAGTGCTGTTTGAATCCCCTGAAGTTTGGTTAGCTTATTTACTAAGGGAAAAACCTAAGGATTGTGCTATCTCATGCTATAAAACCTTATGTCGTTACCTGTCTTCCTGGAAGCATTAACTACCAGGCTAAGTTTTACCCACGCCGTCCCCTAAAATTCACTCAAATTCACTCCTTCCTTGTTAAAATAGCCAGCCCTTTCCTCTCCCCATTTCAGAACGATTGTAGTTTATAAAAATTACTGTTTCTTGGAAGGTGTTATGTCTGTAATTTTTACAATCACAGATTGGCTTATTTTGTTACTCAATTTCATGCCCAAACTTGACCTTTTCTGTTATGGGTCAGGGGTCATAGGTATTTTTATTTAGGCAGGGAATGTCTTGTTTTCATCCAGCCTGAATGGGGAAGTTTCTGGTAGTGAGCCTACTGTTTTCATGCTGCCATAGTGTTGTAAACCAGCAGATTTAGAATTGGGGCTCTTCACACGTGCTTTTCCAGTTTCATTAAAAGTTTGCGCCCTCTCAGTAAGTGCCATCAGGTTCATGAGAGCGAGTTCATCACTGGTTTAATAGCATCGGATCAGTCCCTGATCACAGCTCACTTCTCTGTAAAATTAGCCGTTTTGTATGGGACAAAAATTTTTTGTGGCTCTGCAGTTATCGGAAAAGCATCTCGAAATCTCTTCTTACCATCGATTACCATCGTCCTTACTTATGAATGACCCATCAAATTGGACAGTTTTCAGAAGTAGCAGTGTCTCTCTTTAGCTGTGATCTTTACATGAGACGCACTGTGGGGTATCTGTCACCTCTTGTGTCCCCTCCCCACCATGTCGGCGTCCTCTGTCGCCTACGGGTTTGCAGACATCTCCCGACAGCCCACGTGCCCTGCTCTCGAGAAGGCTTCACTCAGACAATGGAACGGCTGCTGCTTTGAGTCTTGACACACAGCTCCTTACCTCCTAGCAACACGAAGGGAACGCTTCTGCCCTTTAAATTCCACTCACTGTCAGTTTTTAAGAAAATTCAGCCTCCAGTCTAGGCAGGTCTATGGAGAAACAGGACTGTCCTGAATAGTCTCAACAGCTCACCTTTGTTGGAGCTTTTTATTTTGAAATAATTCTGCATTTCCGAGTTGCAAAGAGGTACAGACTGTTGTCACGCAGCTATCACTTAGTTGGGAGCTGTGACTCCCAATGGCAGTGCCTGCTGCTCACGGACCATGTGCCCCACCTGCTCGCAAACCATGCGTCCTGCAGCTGCTCACGGACCCCACACCTGCATCTGCTCGCATGCCGGTTCCTGCAGGCCTGTGGTGGTGAGTGTCTGGGGCTGGCACGGGGTGCGCAGCCGCCCGGCCGCGACCACAGCAGCACATGAGGGGCTGAGGTATCTGAGCAGGCCTGGGCCAGGGTGCCAGGCTCTGTCCCCATTTCTGAAGCAGGAAGAAGTGTTTGTGGGCACCGCGCTCCAAGCACACAGGGCGTGGTGAGTGCCAGCGGACTGCCCAGCCTGGTCCCCGAGGGTGGCCTTTCCACTGCTGGACACGCGTCTTACGGAGGCGACTTACTGTCGTGTGACATTCGTCACCTTGCAGTAGTAAAAGCCTCACTGATGGTCAGTAAGCTTGATGTGTGTTTTAAAGGAAAAGTTATCAACCTGCTTTGAGTGAACTCTTCTCCGCTCACTGTCGGCTGCATAGTGTAAGAGAGTTTGTTTCTGAGAAGAGCACATGTAGTGCTTTCCTCTGTTAATGGGATTTTAATTGTATATTTATCCCCTGTGCGTGCTTATTAGAATATACATGTTTCTGTTAAGAATGAAACTTAGTTATGGATTTGCCTTAAATAAAATTGCATTAGATTTAATAAAAGTGAAATTGTTAGGAAAATTAATTTTCCCTTTTTCTTTTATTATAACGATAAAGTTCGTTTTTTACAATTAGTAAAACATACCAGCATTCCCTAGTACCATCAAATAGCTTACGACTATGAAATTTCAGTGGGCACGAAGGGAAAAACAACATTACAGGCTGTGTTACCTTTGTGCTAGAAAAGTTAAGGACAGAACGTCCAGGGGGAAAGGGTGGAAATGCCCACCTTGTGTATTCTCAGAAGATGTTTAGATTTCACCTCAGTGCTCTTCTGACCCTGAGATAAATGCCATGGGAAAACGGGCCCTGTCTTATCTCCTTCAGAATAATCCTGTGTTTCTAAGGCCGTTTTATACCCAGTATGCTTTCTGGGGAATCATAAAATGTGTTTGCACAAAAGCAGGAAGAGCACTTCTGGACCATTTGAGATTTCAGAAGGCATCGTTACCACGTGACGCTCCTGGTCCTTTAAAATAAAAACTGACGTTATGAGAAACAGGAAGTGCACCTGTAGCAAGAGTTTGACATCTGTTTTGAGCAAATCTGCCTTCCCTTTTACGCCTTCTGTAAAGTGGTTAATCGTTCCCATGAGATCATACACTCCCTCTGCGGTCGCGGTGTCATTATGTCACATCCCAAATCCATCTTTCATGCAGAGGGTGTTTAATGGAAGAAAAACATGTCGAAAAGTTTGAGCCATTTTAACTCTTAAAAGCATTTATGATTTTAAAGAATCTGGAGTGCGTTAAGAAGTTCTCACAGATGTGGTGATCGGTTAAGACCCACCTCCTTTTAGTTCTGCTGTAGCCCTTGTGCAGACCACTGAGACATCCCACTGTCACCTGTCCCCGCCACCCCGCCCGCCCCGGACCCTGGGCTGCTTAAGGGAGAAAACGGAATCCTTCTCATATTTAGCACAAGTCCTTCTGTATTCAGATAACGGAACCCAGCCAGTGGTGTTTAGACGACTACGTCCACATTCTGGAAACACCACGCCTGTATCCTTCAGCTCTCTGGTCCAGGATGGGGGCCACCTGCTCTCTATGGCCGTCCGAGTGGAAAGCAGTGTAAATATAAACTGCACACTAGACCTCAAAAACTTAGAATGTAAAATAGATTAATATTTTATATTGGTTTCATGATGAAATGAGACTTTTTTTAGATTTTTGATGAAATAAAACATTAAAACTGAGCCATGCATCTACATATATTTTATGTGGCTGCCAGACCATGTAAAGGTCCACATGCTGTTTGTGTGTGTGGCCTGCGTTAACTCTCCACCTGACGGTTCTGCAGCAGAAACTGGCAAGTGCTGGCCGGGAGCCATTTCTGGCCTATTTTTTTGTGACCAATGAGCTAAGAATGTTTTCTACATCTTTAAAGGGTTGTTAGAAAAACACTTATATGCCATGGAGACCATATGTGATATGCAAAGCCTGTAGTATTTACAATCTGGCCTTTAGTATAAAATGTGTGTTTAACTCTGTCCTGAAGAAGTTCTGAGGACCCAGCTCATGGTTCTTACCTTCCAGTAGCTTCTCGGTCGGTGGCAATGACAGTCCTGACACATTACATGACACAACCAGAGTGCCATCAAGGTGGGGGTGGTGGTGGAGAGTGTCCGGGACGTGATGTGACATTGGAGTAGACTGACACTGGAAGGGTGAGGGCCTGGGCAGGGCCGCGCTTCCTGAGCCCTTCGGGGACGGCCTGGCCTTGTCTCTGAGCTGCTGGCCATGTCCGTGGCCTCTGCAGCCACCTCGCCCACATCTCAGGGTGGCCTGGACAGTGCGTGAGCAGAGAGGAGAGGACGGTAAGGCATCCCATGTCAGCACACCTGAGGTGCACCCCTGAGGCCACCTGTCGGCTCCCGGAAGAGCTGGCGGAAGCCGTCCCTGTGACCTGGTTCGGTGTCTCCCTCGGCTTGGTGCCCCTTTGCCTCCTCTCCTCGGGTTTGGGCCCTAGAGCCCAGCCTGATGAATGCGGTACTAACCCCCTCAGCAGAGGGGAGTGTTCTTGTTGGGGGCTGAGCAGCAAAGGGGCAGAAGCAGGAAGAAGGAAGCAATGAGGTCTGTTGGGGCCAGGGCATTCATTACTGGAGTGCAGAGTGCCTGAAATGAAGGTGCGGGCTGCCAAGCGCTCTTCCTGGGGAGAACAGACGCTTTTGGAGCAGGGATGTGACATAAAGAAAATAGTCCTTTAGGGGAGTTCAGCTAGGAAGAAGTGTGGATTGAGGGGACAGAATTGTTCCAGAGAGTGACCCGTTCCTGTGCTGCTCACTCCCCAGTGCCTGATTTTGTGGGTTATCAGTAAGTGAGGATCAAAGCCATTGCTTAACTGAAACCGAGTTAGTTGAGATTTGAGAACTTGCAATGGTTGTGGCTGTGGGTCCCCTGGGAACTTTTCTGAAGGCTGCATCAGGTCCCTGCCCCTTACGCATTCCTGAAGACGAGACGAGTGCCCCACGAGTGTCCTGGGCCTGTCCGAAGAGCCGTCGGGCACTTCACCCTCGCCAGTTCCTCCCAGTGCCAGCTGACCCAGCTGTGTCTCCTGCCAGATGTGCCTGCTGGGACCCTGTTCTCTTCTCTGCAGTCGGAGTCAGGCCTGGAGGCCAAATGGGGCCGTCTTCCTGGATATTACATGGCACCGCCTGCCTGAGGCTCTGGCTTTTCTTGCACAGTTCTTTGTGAGTCTGCCCGGCTTGAAGGGAAGTGTTTTCATTGTTTCTAGATCTGAAGGGGCCATCATTCGATCCTGCTGTTTAGACCTAGGAGGACAACCTTTGTCACCAGGGCTGGGGGCGGGGCACAAGAACGGCACACACAGAGCCAGCATGGCGACTTCTGGAGCCGACATAGCCGTCTCTGCCACCCAGACCCCGCAGGAAGAGGGAGCGCCGTGTGTGGTGATTTCCTCAGTCCCAGAGGATGTATCCTCCCTCGGCCTTACTGTTAATCGGCTGGATTCACTTAAATCTCATTGACAAAAGTAAAGATGGGCAGCCTACAATTACCAGCTTGTTAAAAATCACCCTTTGACCGGGCAGTGAAATGGTTGCCTGTTTAAAGTTGGCAGGTTTTCTGAGAGCGTTTTATAAAAAGTGGCCTCAGTCTTGGCTGCCTTGGTCAGTCCCTCTGAAGTAAAGCAGTTTCAGTTGCCCATTGAGTATTGTGTGCTTGTATTTCCACAGAAACGATTCTGCGCAGTTCAGTTCTCAGAAAGCACCAGATGGAGAGCTTCTGGGCTGCAGGAGTGTGGGGCGTTTCAGCGCTCAGTCCTCTGAGGTGACAGGCAGGCAGGCTGGCTTCTTGCCAGACGGTAATTCCAAGACCACCCTGGCTTTGTACCAGTGCCCAGTCGTTTTCTTAAAAGGAAGACTGTCCCGAAAATCGGTGCCTCCTTCAGTCTGCGGAAACCTAAGTTAGTCGCGTGTGTATTTAGGAGACACAGCCGCAGAGGAACGCGTTTCGTCACTGACATTCGTGGCACAGCCGTTTGGTCGGTGGGGCCTGTGTGCGGGGCCCCCGAGGTTTGTCTGGTCTGGGACGGGGCTAGTTGTTTCCTCCCCATGGTCTTGTCATGTTCAAGGGTGTGAACAAGAGGATTGCAGATTCTGCGTGTAGCCTGCAAAGTGAAACCTCAGCATGGCAAGTACGAGGGATGTTATGGGTGGTGAAGCAGGAAAGGGCACGTGCGAGGCAGGAGACGGCGGCTTCACACGACGGCTTTGACCTTGGCTTCTTAGCCTATAACAGCGGTGGCCCTGCCTCCACGTGGCCAGAGACCATGGTCGGTGCCCCTGGTCTGTCCAGGCCGCCTCCTTCATCCTCCTCCTGTGGCCATCGGTAAGCAGAGCGCTCGTGTCGGACTCGTTCTCACTGGTGGGACGGCCACGTTTCTGTTTTTATTAGATTAACGTGATAAAAACACACCGGTGAGGGGTGGTTTCCTACAGGTAAGTGTGCTGATATCTATGTCCTTGACATACAGACGTGGCCATTGCTGCAGCGTACACGCTTCTAGAGTGACTCTCCCCAAACGGCATGTGTACACATCTAAATGTTTATTGAGGCGTTGTCTGTCAGGCATGGACGGTGCATCCATCTTACACTGTTCACGGGACCATGATGGCATTTCAGCGAGACGGTGTCAACATGGGGAAAGCTACACGAGACGTCTCCTCAGGTGAAGGGAAGCAAACTGCAGACAGCGCTGTCGTGGGGCCCAATTTATGTCAGTAAGAAAGAAAACGCGTAGGTAGCTCTGTTTCCTGTCGCAGAATACGTCTGGAAGGACATGCAGACAGGGACGCTTCCGGAGCGTGGGGTTGGAGGGGTCAGGGGTGGACAAGGAGGGATTTTCTCATTCACTTCTGTGCTGTTTGAACTGTTTCCGCAGTAAATACACTAGTCAACTGTTTCCAACTTAAATGTAGACCACAGATAGAACAGTAAAAATGCACACAGTAGTGACGGTGACAGCCGAGGCTCACTGAGCCGTTACGGGGCAGCCTGCTGTGTGCATGTGACGTGTTGTCCTCACTGTGTCGTCACAGGCCCCCTACGGGTCGCCCTCTGGGAGCCCTTACAGGTGACTGACTCGGGGGCTCGCACAGATCTGGGGTTCCCTGCCCCCGTCGGTGTGTGGGGAACGAGTCAGAACAGCCCTGGAAGAAGAGTGCACACGCTCTGCGGCGTCTATGTGGCCTCTGCTGTGTGACCCGGCCGACAGCCTGGTGGCTGGCTCGCTTTGTGAGCAGGACGGAGAGGGGAGGGCGTGCTTTCCCCTGTCGCTTCTGCCGTGGTTCTTAGGAGTTTAACTCAAGGAGAAAATAGGCCGTTGGAGAAAATCCAAGGACCTGTGCTTGAGGGAGTCCTCTCCGAGGGGGGAAAGCAGGTATGCTTTGGGATTTTTAGAGGTGTTTCACAACAGAGAGGACCTGTGTGAGTCGTTTCTCATAAGACCTGGCCTAGGGTGGTAAAAACGAATCCTGCTCATAGTTTCCAAGGTTCCGGGTGGGAAGGGAGAGGCTAACAAATGACTTGCTGTCCCAGTCGTCGTCCAAGTTCAGAAAGGAGGCGGACGGCGTCCCGGCCACGGCTCTGAATGCATTTTCGAGCAGTGACCCTTCATTCACCAGTATGTAGTGTGTACCCCAGAAACCCACATGGATATATTTGGACAAGCAAATTCAAAGTCCCCTGACCCTCCAGAACCTGTCCCTTTTGCTGTCGGCTCCTCTGGGACTGTCCTTCAGTGTCACCCTCTAGTCCGGCCTCCTCACGTCCCCGTCACTGCCTTTATCAGGGGGTGGCGGGGATGCTTAAGCCTGGGGGTGACATAGAAGTGACCTCTGATACGCGTGTCCTGATACGTATGGCGGGGCCTGGAACGTGAAACCAGGCTGTGGACCTGCTCACATGCGTGACTGCTCACTTCTGTCTCCTGGCTCTTGCAGGCACATGTTTCCATCTGTACATTTGTGCCTTCCATTTTTTCCTCGACCTTTTCAGAACCTTTAGACCAGAGCCAGTGAGGGACCCGTCCATCGGCATTCCTGACTTCTGCTTCCGATAGACAGGTCACTCCTGCCCCTACCTGCACCCCCTGTACCAGACAGACTGTGCCCCCTTAAGAGTATATGCCAGTGGTGTTTCTCAATCACCTGCTTTTCGGACATCCCTTCTCTGCACCCTGGTGGGACCGTCTTACTGTTGGCTGCCAGAGTTAGAACATGATTCTCTGACTTCCTTGCTGTGTTAAAATTTCTTTAAAGTCTCTGAGCCTCAGTTTCCTTCTTTTAAAAAGAAAGAAAATAATACAAACCCGCATCTTAGCGCATTGGGAGTACCAGCTCGTGTGTTCTGGTGCTTATTTGGCACTGCGCCCGGCCTGTGATATCTCAGTGTATGATGGTGTCTCTCTGTGAAGGACAGCTGCCGGTAATGGACCTGTGTATTTACAGGCCCCCGTTTACACCCCGACCCGGGCCGCGCCTATGCTCGAGCGTCCGCCCTCTGCCTCTGCTGAGTGTCCGGCAGCAGGCCAGTCACCACGGCCCACGGAGCCTTGTGCTTCCCACGGCTGTGCCTTCAGTTTCTCCCGCCGCAGTAACTGACAGCTTCATCCCTCTAAGTGGCTCAGGCAAAACCTTGCCTTGACTTCTCTCTCCCTCAGACACCATCTCCCACTGTCAGCAGTTCCTAATGGCTCTGCTTTCAAAATGTCACTGGTGTCGGGCACTTTCCCCCCCGCACCACGGTGCCCCACCCAGGCCAGCACCAGCCACCTGGGCCTCTGCAGCAGCCTCCACCTGTCTTCTGCTCTGTCACCTTTGGTCTGCGTTCAGCACAGCAGCCAGTGGCATTGTCACCCTGCGCGCCCTCCCACGGCTCCTGTCCCACGCAGCACCGATGATGGAGTCATGGATGTCCAGTGTCCTGTGGAGCCACCCACCTGCTTCTCTCACACACACGCACACACACACACACGCACACACACGCGCACACACGCACACACGCACACACACGCGCACACACGCGCACGCACACACACGCACACACGCACGCACACACGCACACGCGCGCACACACATGCACACACGCACACACGCGCGCGCACACACGCACACACGCACGCGCATGTGCACACGCGCGCACACACATGCGCACACACACGCACGCACACACGCGCACACACACACACTCCTTAGCCCCTCCTTGGCTTCATTTTCTCTGCAGCCCTGTCTTCCATCTCGCACACTTACACTTTACCTGTGAATGAAACGTGAGCTGCAGGAGGGTTGGCATTTTCTTCTGTTCTGACCCCCGTTTAGCCCCAGGGCCGGGAAGACGCCTGGCACATAGCAGGCAGTCAGTAGCCACGTGTTTCTTCAGCTACGGACCCACTGAGAAGCTGGAGGGGGACCTGCTACCTCTGCAGTGTCACTGCGGAGGGATTTCGGTCCCCCTCGCCTCCCTGGGGGCTGTCGGCACCCACCTTCCTGGTAGTGAGAAAGGGGAAATGTGCAGCCTGGGCAGTGACTGAGGCGGAAGCGCCTCCGACCGCCCCACACTTTCTTTTCTTTAGTTGGTCTGTCTGCACTCTACTCATCTTGTCACCACACGAAGTCCAGCACGGCCACAGTGCTGACAGTTGTCACCGGCTTGTGGGACGTGGGGAACCTTCTCTTCCTTTGTCACTTTGAGGTGTCAGCAGAACAAACTCTCATCTAGGAGATGGAGGATTCTTCCTGGTAACTCCAGCTATGATCAGACCGTGTTCTGAATAGAAAGCTGGAGCCTGACTTTCCTCGTCCTCTTGTGCACTGATTGTGTTTGTGTCGGCCACGTGCTCACCCCGTCTGCACAGCCACACACCGGTCTGTGCTCCTGTGTGGAGCCTGTGTGCCTGTGCGTGGGTGGCAGACGAGAGGTGTTCCGCGGTCTGTGGCCTGCAGAAGCTCGCTAGGCGCTGAGAGCCCGGACACACAGCGAACTGGCTGGGGCACAGAGGGAGCCGGCTGGCCCGTGCCCTGGGCTGTGCAGCACAGCAGTTGAGGAAACGCTTGTTAAAATGAGCCGTGTCGTGTTTCTGGCCATGCTCTGATGCGTGGCTTTCTTGTCGTCCTGTGCCGCTGGGTGCAGTGCTCAGCGGACAGCCTGTCCCCCCCTCTGTCCGGTGGCCCATAGGTTTTGGGGAGACCCTGAGAGTGGCAGAGTGAATGAGCACGTGACCCACATTCCCGAGGAGAGCCCTTGTAAGCCCAGCTGAGGACTTTTCATCCATAGAAACACCCGCTTTTAGAGACGTTTTCTTAGTGGACTACAGGGTGCCTCTTGGTCGTGACCGTGAACTTCTGAAAATACAAACGGCCGTCGTGGCCCTGGACTGCAGGGCTGGTGGTGTTAATGGAAGCTTGTACTGTGCTTCATTAATAAGTCAGCAGTGGCGAGAAACCAGATCGTCCTTTTCCTGAAGACTTTACAGTATCTCCATGCTCCTGAGGGTGCAGGAAACTCGCACAGTTTGAGGTCAGACGATATCATGTGCTATTTCCATTCTCGGGACAGAATGGCTGGTCCTCACCCCCTGGATGAAGGTCCCGGCCCCCCGGTGAGGTCACGTGGGCCGTGAACACACCCTTTGTATTCATGGAGGGTTTTTAAAGTGGAACAAGCAGGAGAGGTGTGCGTGGTGAGGGCAGCGCTCTGGCTTTTGCTTGGCCGCGCTGCCCCAGCAGGGAGCACGTGCGGGAGAAGAGATGGTTTCCAGGCGTCTCCAGTGAGCCTTGGAGGGCTTAATGGGACGCTTTGGAGCAGATAATGGCTTCCTAACTGGGCTCACTTTAGTAGACCTTAAGATTAGAAAATATGACGTAGGTAGTGTAAGCCTAAAACATTTCCTTTGGACAGTCCCCAGCCTGCCTTTGCCTAGACAAGAGAAAACATTTTTACCGGTAATGCGATATTGTTTTGCTTCTGTCCTTATATTTGGTGACAGCCATTCCTGGCCTCACAATTCACAGGACATTCTTCCAAGGGCTCCGGTCCTGAGCAAAAACTCCCAGCAGGCCCCATTAACCGTACAAAACCAGACACTCCCTCCCAGCTGGAACGCAAGGCCCGGGAGTGGCAGAGCCCAGGAGAAGGGAAATATCAGGCCTAATGCCCTCTCCTCGGCCACTGGTTCCTTTGCCTGGTTCCATTTTCTCTGTAGGGAGTGGTGCCAGACGAGTGAGTCTTAGCGAGGGAGTAGCTGACTTTACAAGGGCTTAACTGACGCTGCCAAGGAAAGGCAGGGTTTTATTGGGTCATCTCTGCATACCTTACACCAATAAAGTCGCAAAAAATCTGGTAACATTTCGGAATGTAGCCCAACTAGCTAAGTCTTTCTTTGGCTTTCTGACTTGCAGACCGGTCTCCTAGGAATTTTTTATGGGAGCTCTGGAGCCCATAAACTTTACAAATATTGTTTCTGACAACATAATGAGCCCGCACTGGGAATGCCAGCTGCCAGAGGACCTTATTCGGGACGGGCTTTCTCACGTGACCCCTCCTCCGAATTCTCCCTCGCCCCCGTTCAGCTTTGTGGATGGTTCGGTCAGAAAAGTTAGCTCAGGGCCAGTTCCCAGCCGCAGCAGACTTGTTTCAGTTATTTTTCACGTCTCCTGTGGGTCAGAGGGCATACGAATGGTTTCCTGTGGGCTCCTGCCTGAATGAGGAAGTGAAAGTGTTCATGAGCCCTGCAACGTTACAAAAACCGCTCTGCGCAGTTCTGCAGGCGATGATGCTAGAACTTGAAAACGAGTCATTTTGAATGCCAGTCAAGTCGACAACACTCCTAAGAATAACGTAAATTTCATATACTTACTTGTATTCAGGGAATATATTGGGATACACACAGGTGCTTTGTGCACATATGTTTTCTGTCACTATTTAGTGCAACAGGAGTTAACAGTGTAAATGTTAAAGCATCAGAATGCAATCCTACTCAAAAAGTTCACAAACTGCCCATTATAGACATAATTTTATTTAGAAAGTGGTAACGTCAAATTGTTGTTACTTGTTTGTATCAGAGGACTGAGGACGCCTGCTTTCACCCTCTTCAGAGAGGACAGAGGTGATGTGTTGGTGTGGGAAGGGGACAGATCCCGTGCACAGAAAGCCCCACACAGGGACCAGGCGCCTGAACTTGGAAGAACCTGGAATGGCAGAGGTAACTTTTCCTGAGAGAACAAGAGACTCAGGATGGAGATGCCTCTAGCAAGGACTTTTCAGTTATTCAGTGATTTTTCTCAGCAGCATTTTAGGTCTTGCTTGTGTACCCGTTTCACGGTTGGCTTTATTCTCCTCATGCCCTAATATTTCCCTGTCCTTTTCTCGGGAGCAGGAGAGGGTCCCATTAAAGCACAGAACCGAGTTCTGCCACCTGGCCCGCTGCACAGCAGAGCAGTGGTGGAATCAGACCAGCCTCCTGCGGTGCTGTCAGCGTAGCTGGGGTGTCCCCAGCCGTTCGGGGACATGCCTGAGGCTGTCAGGTGTGGATGCAGCCGAGAGGGCCTGCAGCTCAGGGCAGTGTCATCAGCCCCGTGCCTGCCCTGTTCGTCCCACTGTCAGGCTGTGTGCTTCTTCCCTCCGCTTACAGCGTCCGGGGCATACTGAGCGCCCGCCCTGCGCGTAGCACCTCTTCATGCTTCGGGCCTCGGCCCGGCAGGTGTGGTGCCACCAGCAGACCGCAGAGCGGGGCCTCCGTCTTCCGGGCGAGGAGAGCGTTGTGCTGGGCAAACCACGTCTGTAATTTCTCCAGAGGCTCCATCCTCTCGGAGTGTCTGGCAGGGACGCCGGGGCTGTCGGGGCCGCAGGCCAGTGCTTGTATTCAGCATCCTGTGGTCAGTCCCGAGCCGGCGGTGACTGAGTAACTGTAACGTGCCCGTAGTTCCCGTCCAGGCGTTGGGTCTCAGCAGGCACAGCAGCCCCGGTCACAGGTCCTGTCACAGGCCCGGGCCCAGCCCGACCTGGCAAATGCACGCAGTCAGAGCCCTGCTCTCGGCCTCCCAGCGGCACGTGTTCCCGCAGTCAGTGAACCTGTGCTGAGCCAATAACACAAGTTGCAGCCCGTCCAGGACCAACCAGGAAGCTGTCAGCAGGAGTAAGAAACGTTGGCTATTTAGAAGGGGTGGGGGACTGATGGTCACCACGGTGGCAGGAGGACCGGGCAGCTGGGAAGCCCCGTCATGGAGAAGCCAGGGACATTTGACAAGTACGACCTTGGTTATTCCATGTAATAATGATAACAGTGGCGATGATGGTGGTGTCGTCAGTCCCAGTGATGCCTTTGCCTCCGGTTTCCCATGGTAACAGCTGCTCGGAGACATCAGACTCCAGGCCAGCGTGGGCTCACGGCTGGGCAGGGACACCTGTGTCCCACTGCTGGGTGTCACCAGTCGCCTCCTTCAACACCCTGGATCTTCCCATAGCCTCCTGCTGGCTGCTGTGGGTGCCAGGGTGGTGGCAGGGTCACACGCCTGGGACCTTTGTCCTCTCAGAATTTTATCAACACCTTCACCAGTGGGTGGGGCTGCTCTGGGGGTGGAAATCCTAAGGTGAACTGGAATCTTATGTTGCTTTCTTGGTCAACACATTTTGAACTTTGCAGGCTTGTGCTCTGTTCTTTGGTGTATCGACCTTTGGTCCATCTGCTCTTGATCTGGCTGCATTTTGTCATTTGTATGTGACGTCCTCCCATGTCACTCTCCCCAGCACAGTACCCATGGCGTTCAAACTTCATGCGTATGTTGTAGCTTTGCCCCCGATCAGCCGATACTTGCTGAGCACCCCAGTGTGCCTGGCACTCTTCTAGACTTTGGAGAAACAGTGGTGACCTGCCTCCTGTTTCCGTGACAAGCTCCCTGCCTTCCCAGGGTGACATTTTAGTGCGAGTGGGAGGGTGGTGGGAACAGATTGCTGAAAGCAAGTAACCAGACAAACGCAGGGTCGTCTCAGACGCTGTGAAGTTCTGCGATTCGTACGGCGGGGTGATGGCGGCCACGGAGACGGCGGAAAGGGGACAGGTGTTGAGTAGAGGCCTGAGTGGTGAGAAGGAGCTCCTCGTGGGGAAAGGAAGTGCAGTGCACAGTCCCCAAGACCAGCACAAGCAGGGCAGGAAGGAGGAAGGAGGGGCGGTCGTGTGTCTGGAGTCACGTGCGCTGCAGAGGGGGTGCCGTGAGGTTGACATGCGGGGGGACTGGTTGGCGTGGGAATTCTTGGCCTCGAGTCTTAGGTTGGGTTCCCCCAGAACAGACTCTGAGGTGGAAATTTGCATGAATGAAAGTGACAGAGTTATCTCTGCATCGACACTTGGAAAAAAGTCGAGGGCACAGCAGGCCCAGCGACATACGCACGTAGTCACGTGTGTGCACCTCAGGCTCTCCCCGAGGCGAATCCCGTGTGCTCTAGTCAGAACTGGGGGGGTGGGGGGCACTCAGCACCAAGCAGCTCAGCTCTCTTCCTGGGTAAGACTGAGAGGGCAGGACAGGCGCTGGGGCGGGGAGAGCCCTCCTCCGTCTCCCCGACTTCCGCTGTTGTTCTAATTTACCCTTCTAGCCTCCTTTTCATGTGTTTTCACCCCTTTCTCTGCATGTGGACCGTTTTTTGCTCTTGTTCCCTTCTATGACCAATTTTTGCTTTTGGACCAGTTTTGAGACAGACTGAAGACAGGGTTATAGATCCGTCTTCCTGTTGAGACAGACGTGATAGCGATGTGGCTTGGGCACTGGGGTGGCAAAGATGAGATGGATCGGAGAGACGTGTCAGGCCAGAGAGCTGGCAGTTCTGTGCCTGGGCACGTGTCAGAGGCGAGGGAGCAGGCCCGCGAGGATGCGAGGACATGCTCTGCTCTGCGCAGGACTCCTGAGGGCTTGGCGACGGCCCTGGGAAGAGGGGTGAAGGTGGGCCTCTGGCAGCTGGAGGTGCTGGTTGCAAAGCAGAATCAAGGTCAGGCTGGAGACACAGATTTTAGAAACAGCTACATGGAGAAGATAATTGTGTAAATAGATGGTTTACTGTGCTGTTTCTAATTCAAGTCCATGCAGCAGAAAGCATGTCATTTAACTGGAAAATGGTGGGAAGTCGTTTTATTTTCACATACTTAAATGAAGACCAGGCTTGGTTAGAAAGGAGACTGTGCCCCCTTCCCCGGGCTCTGAGCCCTTCTGAGTGAGGCTGCTTTCCAGGGAGGGAGTGTGACAGAATCCGCCCCCCGCCCCCGCCCAAGGGCACAGGGCAGAGGCATCATGTGACCAGAAACCCACATAGTCTGCCTCCTGCATTTCGGTCCCAAGAGTTTTGGTTGCTTTGCAATTGGTATGGTTTTTATACCTAACAGAGTACAGAATCTTCTGGAAGCCTCACTCAGATTTAGCAGCTGTAGAAATCAGTCATTATTCAATAATTACGACAGTGGTGTTTCCTTTGCTGAGCTTGATCTCCCTAGTGGTGGTTTTCTCTGAGGAGGCGTCAAAGTCTGTTTAACTGCAAGTTTCTCTGTCTCTTTCTCTCCCTCTCACTCCCTGCCTCTCTGTCTAGAAGTGTTTTTAGTACTGTAAGTGCTGGCATTGTTCAGTCATAGTGTGTTAGAAGCTTTAATTTGTATATTATTTTGTAACAGAATCATCTGGAAACACGATTTTCTGGAATCATTTGAAAACAAAAGCAATGGTTATGTGAGCTTCTCTGTGATGGTTGAGCCGAGAGGGGGTGTAGGCCACAGGCGGAGGGCCTGCCGATTTCCTGCTGCGTGTTCAGAATCAATGAAGATACCCCCTTTGCACTTGGATGCTTCTGTGTTACTGGCACGGACTGGCGGAAGCTGCCAGTTCTCAGCAGGTGGGGGGGTGGGGGCCCGAGGTGGTGTCTGGGGTTTCTTAGTTCTTAGGAAGCGTGGGCCAGACGAAGGCTTTAGACCCTGGACATTGCGTGTGTGGCACCAGGCGTTCGTGCTCACTTGTGACTCACTGCTGACTCCCCTCCGTCTGACTGTCGTGCTCTGTGTGGACAGCTGTGACACGCAGTCCTTTCAGTCGCAAGGGCTCCTGATGAAGGGCTGACAGGGTTTCAGGCCGTCCAGTTTTCACCCTCGTTGGTTAAACCGTCTGAAAGGATTGGATCGATGACCCGCTTGCCCTGGAGAAGATGGTCTGTGACCACGGGGCCCATGAAATGACACAGAGGCCTGTTGATGTTGGTTCAGTGGAGGAACGCTTAGGGGTGACCCCTGTGTGTGGACGGGGCACTCACTGCTAGAGGTTTTGTCATCTCGGCAGTGGTTTGTGACGGGTTACCTGGGCGTGTGTAGGATGATGCTGTGTGCTGCAAAACACCTTTTCCTCCACGTCAGTAACACGAGCTGGAAGTCTAACAGGAGGCACTCGCTTCCCTCAGATGGGGGCGGAGTGGGGAAGGGCTCCTGGGGAAGGGCCTGGGGAAGGGCTTTTGCTCAGCGAGGAAGGGTCTCAGCAGGTGCTTGGGGCTTGTCCCCAGCGTGACTGGGCGTTTGTCACACAGCCCTCCTGGGAGCCATGTCCCTAATCTAGGAGTTTGATGTTTAAAATGATTCTTTTTCCTTCACTTCTGTTTTTGAAGTGACAACCATTACTTGAGCTCTTTGGTGTGTGTGGTGTGTGTGTGTGTTGTGTGTGTGGTATGGGTGTGTGTACACGCACACAAGCATTGACTACAAGCCAGGGGCTTGCTGTGTCTGCGTGGAAGCTGTGGCATGAGCTCCCGCACTAGCCAGCCTGGGCGAGACCGGGTCTCCTGCTGCAACGCCAGGGCCGAGGCTCTGGTCCCCGTTTTCGGACCCTGACATGCCCCTGGAACCTTGGGGTGTGGCCCGAAGCTTTGGCAGATTCAATGTCCAGAGCTCCTAAGGATTCGAGGAGGAAAGGGATTCCAGAAGGGGGCTTTGTGCTGCCTTCTTACTGGAAACCTAAGTGCAGCCTACATTTGAAATGAAAGCCCTCCTTTAAGATTAGAGACCCCAAAGAAATGCTGCAATCACATGGCATTTAGAAAAATAACCTAAAATATTAGCCGTTTTGTTACTAGCAAAAAAAGAGAAGTAAAACGTCCTTTTTAGAACCACTGCTGTGGATACTTGTCCCAAGGCCTAGGAAGCCGTGCCAACCGGCTCTGCCCAGTGTGCCACGGGCGCCTTTCCCACGTACCGGACGCCGTCACACGGACTCTTATTGGAGGAGTTGGACAATCCTTCTGCTACCTTCACGATACAAGTTAATTTACATTTTAGTGTCAAACATGTGGCTCAGAACAAAGTGCATTTTAGCGACATGCCTTTCAGTCATCATTCATTTATTTAAGTTAACTTTTTAAATTGTAATTTTCAAAGAAAATAATGCAGAATATATTAGTTAACTGTTTCTCCTGGTTCCCAAAATCTCTATTATTTATTCTAAAAAATGGATAATTTTCATAACTATATGGCATAGAATTAAATTGTCCCTACCCAACACTTTTGACGACATTACCCATTTTTGCGTATTTTCCTAATCTATGGACACATTTGACTGCCCTCCGTGAGCGCGTGAGGTTCCTGTGTAACGTCTGGACTGTGAGTTACGTGTATCTATTCAGATGATGTCAGCCGCGTCAGGGCTGTCACACGTGACAGTGGCCCAGGAGGTCTTTGCAGGCAGGGGAAGGGCCGAGATGCCGTGGGGAGCTGCTGGCCCCCTGTCATTGGGCGGCTATCCCCTCGCCTCCCTGAGGGCAGTCGGCAGAGAGGGCTGCTCAGCGCTCTGTGGTCTTGGCCTGGGGGTGACTGCTGCCCGCTCTGCGGGGACCCATCCCTGGAGGGACCCCACCCCTGCAGGGGAGCTCAGCACAGTATTTGAAAGTGACCTCAAGACTTTGATCTGCTTGGGTTATTTTTAGAAGTAATGACAGGATAGCACTCTGAGGCTTGGGTGCTATTTCTAGGCTGAAGAGTAATATTATTTTTCTGAGAAACAGCATTTTGGAATTGTCAATTGGTTTTTGGGAAAGATTTCTGTCGCTTTCCCAGAAAGTGGGACTCACGGAGCAGGAGAGGTGGGCAGCAGTGTGCGTCCTCAGCCTCTCTGAACCATGTCTGTGACACTCGGGCTGGAGGGTGTCATTGAGGGGTGCGTTCTCTGCCCCACCCCCATGCCAGCGAGTCCTGAGCCTACGAAGACGGAAGAAGCAGTCATTCATTGCAGCCATCCATTTTCCAAGTTTCTGGATTTTACCTCATGCCCATACACACAATTCCTACGAGGTTGTCCATAGGGAGTGTGTTTATGCTTACAGCTTGTGACATTTGCCTAAGAGATTTGGACACACACACACGCACGTCTGACTTGGAATGTGTGAATAGTAACACTTCCCGTATGTACGTATATTTGAGAGAATCATTAGTTTGTATGATGCATAGTTATTCTGTTAGGATAGCTCTACAGAGAAATGTCTTCACAGAGACAGAGGCGTTTCATCTTCACGAGTACCGTTCCTTTAGCCTCCTCATTGGAACCCGAGCCTGTAATCTCCCCCCCAGTCCCGTACTGCAAACTGGCATCACTTTATTTTCCTAAAATAACAATAATGACCAGCACTTCTGTATTGCACACTGCCTGCCAGGCACTGCTTTGGTTTTATGTAAATGTCTCTCAGCAGCTCCTGGACCAGGTACTGGTAACACCCTCGTTTGGTAGAAGGGGGCCCTGAGGAACTGAAGCCAGGGCCCCAGACCCCAGCCCTGGAGGTGGCAGAGCTGACCCTGGCAGCCAGGCAGTGGCTCTGGGGTCTGCGCCTGAACCGTATGTTGTGCTGCTGGAACCTGTCACCTCCCGGTCTCATCAGACCCACGTTCCCTGCAACAGAAAGTCCTAACGTCTTAGTTTAGGGCTGACCTGTCCGCCCATCACGCTGTCCCTGGCTCACCTCTGAGGTCACTGTTCAGTTGAGCACGTGGACTGTTTTTTCTTCTGCAGACGTTGCAATCTTCTCTCGGGCTCTGCAGTGTCAGACACGCCACCTGTGGTCTGCAGTCACTTCGTCAGTGTCCCACTGGAAACCCCCGCTTACCCTCCAAAGCCATCAAACGCCCGTCCTCAGGCCGTGGTGCAGTTGCTTTCTCTCATCTGTGTCCCCACCGCACCGAAAGGGAACTCTCTCACGGTGGCTGTTCCTCCGGGGCCTGCAGGGCTCTCTGAGGTCAGGGGTGCTTGTCCCTCCTCTCCGTGCCCCCAGCACACCTGGCACAGCCACTGACTCATAGTGGGCACACATGAAATACCGTCAGTATTTAACTGAACTTGACATCAAATCCATCTGCATCCTCGAACTGCAAGGACACAGAGGTGCCCCGAGCCTGGGTGGAGCCCCTGTGGACGGGTAGAGGGGGCCCGTGCCCTTTACTGGGTCTCTGTGTCCCCACTGCCGACTTCCGGTGACTGTCTTAGCCACACTGGCCCTCGGCGCACTCCATGGAGCTGCTCTGGGTGTCAGTCGGAGTTTCTTGTGCAGGTGGTGGAAGGTTTTCAAGTGCCTGGAACCAAACCTTCCCGCCCACTTGAAATGTTGTGAGTGTGTGTGAGTGTTGGAGTTGTCTGTGGCCAGTATGCGTGTGTGAGTGTGATTGTGTGTGTGTGTGTGCGTGATTGTGTGTATGCATGTGTGTGAGCGTGTGTGTGTGTGTATGCACGTGTGCGTGTGTGTGAGTGTGTGCATGTGTGCAAGTGTGTGAGTACGTGTGTGAGGTGCATGTGAGTGCATGTGTGTTAGTGCACGTGTGTGCGTGTGAGTGTGTGCATGGAGTGCGTGTGAGTGTGTGTGCACGTGAGTGCATGTGTGTGAGTGTGAGTGAGTGTGAGTAGGGGGTGAGTAGAGCCGTGCGCAAGGCAGTTCTTGGAGTTGAGACTGCCTTGTAAATGTCGTCAGTGGGGTAAAATGACACATAAGACTTGGGTCTAAACTATTTTGCTCTTCGTTTTGCTACTCAAAACGAAGCTTAAAATGTACAGCTTAAAATGTAGAAAGTTGGTTTCTGGGTGTCGACAAGCAGTGACTGATTCCCCACCCTCTTTTATTCTGTTTTCTTAATTGTATGTCGTCTGACTGAAGTATATTTAGAAGGATGGGAGAGGATGGGACACGAGAAAGGAAGAGGCTTTCATTTCTCTGAGGAGAGTGTGGACTCCGGCGGTTTATTGCAGCCGGAGCCCATGCACTGCAGCCCGTCATGGGTCCAGTGCGACGTGGTGACTCGTTTTGAGTTTAACTGAAGAACATTTGAACTAGAACATTTTCTTTAATAGTAATAGTAGGGGAATACTTTTCTTGTGTTTTACTGTACTGAATGCTAAGGTGATGTGCTTTCTAACTTTAAATAATAGAAATTCTAAATTAAAGACCTTCGCATGAGTTCAGCCAAGTAGTGAGAGAGCTGGAGGGGCCAGGGTTCCAGGCACCCCACTTGTATGTAGCAGGGGGACAGGGCATGAGAAGACAAGCTCTGAGATTTGTTCAGTGCTGGGCTAGGAGTCAAAGCCTGAATGGCATTGAAATAAAGGAGGGATTTGAAAGAAAACTTACAGATTTTGCAAATGGGTCAACTTGGTGAATGATAATATTCTGCAATTAAGAAAATTAATAGAACTACTATTTTTAAGTAAATTTATAAAAATCTGTGTATATTTTCTCATATGTGTTACTCTTTTCTTAAAGTGGTTTATAATTAGAAATTATTAAAATAAACTTAATACATTAAAAATAACCTGTCATTCTCTCTCCGGTTTCAAAACAATTGCGCGCCAGGTCAGAATGCGTGCTGGAAGGTTCCGGGTCTGGCCTTTGGTGTGATTCCCGCAGTTACCTGTGAGCAATGCCCCCGTCTGTCCTGTGAGCAGAGGGCAGGAAGCTGAACCATCATCCCAGACAGTGAGGCCGTGGCCCCTGCATCCTGTGTCACTGGGCAGGGCTGTCACTTGTGTGCAGGCACCACTGAGCTAGGGACACAGTCATACTGGGATTTCAGAACTAATCAAATGGCAAATTATAACTGGGAAACACTGCTTTTTATATCAGATGTGTCACTTGGCATGTTTTAAGAAGTTATCTAAGTACGGTAAGAGATTCATCCATACTCGATTGTCATTTAAGCCTCCACTGAGGGTCTGCCAGCATGGTGGCCTGTGATTGAGACCCCCACGATGTGTCACTTGTGTTGGCAGCTTAGAATGGACTCGAGATAAAATCTGAGGTCAGAGTTTGTTTCTCAAACAGGCATGGAGTTGTCTGTGGCCAGTGACCGATGTGTTGCTCAGCCTGTCGCGCTTATACTTTCCATTTTAGTGCAGAAGAATCGTACGTGAGAGATGGGAGGACAGGAAGGAGGAGAAGCAGAGCTTAGGTGTGAGCACAGCTGGTATTTGCTTCAGGGAATGGGGCTGGCAGGGAACAGATATCCGGTCTGCTGGCACTGCCTTCCTCTACTGACTGGTGACAGAAAACCACAGAAATTCCTTCATTGCAGGCAGTGCTCTTGTGACTGCCCTGTGGCCCAGCGATGGCGACATTTATTACTCCCTGCAGCCAGGTGCAGCACTTCCCCTGAGTGGGGGTGGGGTGGGGGTGGGGTGGGGGGTTCCAGCACAGGGCATCCCGTATCCTGGAGTCACCTCCCTCAGGCCAGGACAGGGTTCTTTCTTTCTCACAGAGCCCCGCCCTGTGGGCCTGATGTCGCCCTCTGTCCTCGGTGCAGTAGCAGCCAGACGTCCGTCCGCGAGGGGAGCTGCCTGGAGCAGCGTGGTCTGGGTCCCGTTGCTGCACTTGCCCTGCCAGCTTCTGGAACCCACTGAGCTGTTTTTAACGTTATGTGCCATTAGAGACCTGGGGCAGACCCTGGGACGAGACTTTCTGACCCGTTCCCAGGAGGGCCCTGCTGTGGGCTGCGTCCCAGTCCCGGCTCCCGCTTGGCTGACCCGCCTTCAGCTTCCTTCCCCGAGTACTGATCCCTCTAAATACCTTGCACCCCACAGTGTGTCTCAGCTTCTGCTTCCACAGACGCGACCAGCGACAAGAACTGAAACACAATGAGACCGCAGGCCCAGGGCAAGGGAAGCCTCCAGCCACAAGTGGCCGGTTCCGTGGGAGACCTTGTCATGTTCTGTAGTTTATTAATTTGGACATAACATTTTCATATTAAACAAAAGACACCCCAAAAGCGCAAGCTCCGTCACTGTTGGGTTTGGGATAGAACTTTCGTGTAGGTAACTGTAGGGTTTTTCCACTGGACACGAAGCCCTGGACAGAAAGTTCTGTGTTCTGTTAGTGGCATTTGTAGCAAGTTGTGTGTTTTATTTGTTTAATCACCATCTTTTGTTCCTAAGTAAATCTTCTGTAACCTACTTGTTTAATTGCCTTTCTTTAGTCTTTGGAAGGAAACATCATCCATCAAATATGCAGCTTTCACCAGCCTGCACTCGACATACATACTCCACAGGGTGTTTAGCTGGGCTCCAGGACGTCGTGCTGAGTGTCGCAGAGAAGCAAGCCTGCCTTCCCTTTCTTCTCCCTCTTTCCTTTATTCCTTCCTAAATGGTTTGCGTCTGGTTGTCTTTTCTTGAAAACTGGAAGTCTGACCACTAGTATGCCATTGATGACATCGTAAAGAACGAATGCCGAGCGTCTCTGTGAAGTTAGGGTTCACGTTATAATGGGGCTGAGCTGCTTTGCGTGTGCATTCATTCCAAATTTGCAGGTAGAGATTTGGCTTCATTTTATATATATATATATATATATATATATATATATATATATATATATATATATTGAAATGACAGTTGTCAAAACTCAGTTATGTAGCTTTTTAAAAATTTGATTTCTCCCTCCATGGCTAAGGGCTCTGATTAATATTTCTGTGTTTTTCTTTTGCATGGTATTGTTGATTGCTTAACCCAGGTCAGAGAAGCAGACATGAGGGAACACCTGGGTCGTCTGTGTGGCAGGTATCAGGAGAAGAGTTCAAGACCAGGAAAGGGGCTTGGGAGAAGGGAGCGTTTGAACAGGTTTCAAAAGAATAGGCACCGTTGCTTCTGTCACAGCCACAAGGGAAATGACATCAGTTACACTAAGCCTTTGTGAGTTTGAGGAGCTTTAACACCTTTCCATACTTCCTTGTTTTTTCTCCTACCCGTTCTTCCATGTCAGCACCTTTCCACGTCTTAATGGTGTTGCTACAGCCGACCCTGGAGCAGTATTAGGGGAATGGAGTGTGTTCAGGGACAAACTGAGGCACAGTATGTACTGAATTACTCCTCTTACATAAAGTGCAGAAAGAAGCTAAAGCTGCTTTCCTGTTCGAGGGCAGGACGGTGATCACTGCTCGGGGGGGGGGGGGGGGGGGCTGGTCACATGGGTGTGTTCGTCTGGGGGAAGATCCCGGCAGTGTGCTTATAGCGCAAGCAATCTTCTGTTTGTTTTGAACCCAAATAGCTTTTAAAGTATCAGGCTAGGGACTGGTACCCCCTTGGGCGGGGGGTACTCTGCCTGCACCCAGACCTGTAAGAATCCAGAACCAAGTATGGAATTGCTGATGGGTCAGATGCAGGAGTCTCCTCGCCACGTGCACGGCGGTTCTGAGCTGGGAGGACCCGTGGAGCCGAGCGCCTGGGCCGTGAGGACGGAGCTGGGAAGCTGCGGGTCCTGGCGCCGGGCGGAGGCGGCCTAGGACACGTTGAGCAAACCAGGTGGAAAGCGAGCCGTGGGTGGGTGGCTCAGGATCAGGCATTTCAGCCGCTGGCTCTGGAGGAGGAGGCGGACTTTCACGCTGTGGCTGGCAGAGCGGGGACAGCAGTGGCACCTTGTTGGCCACCAGAGGTGGAGAGGACAGCAGTGGGCGGCTGTGCCAGTCACCGCGGAGCCTGCCGCAGGAGCCAGGCGCTAGCGGGTTGGGAGGCGGACACTGCGGGGGCCACGGACGGGCGGGAGACCACGTACGCCAAGTCAACATGTCACGATTGGAGTGGTTTGTGTGACAGCGGTAGCCTGGGCTTTGAATGCTCTTTGCCCGTGTTTTCGTTACAGTTCAGCCAGCACATAGGTGTAGCACAACCAGGCCCAGGCAGCCTCTGCGTCTGGACTAGGTTCCGGGAGGGTGGGAAGTGTCTTAGTCATGCAGACTGTCTACCTGGCTTGTCCAGAGGCCAGTGGCCCACGGTGACGGACACAGCACAGCCCCGGGCTCAGGTGGGCGGTCCCTTGTTTCATTTTCACCTGGGCCTGCAAATTGTATCAGCTTTACCTGGCATCTTACCTATGCATGCACGGTACTTACATGGTCGTCTCAGGTTTTTCTTGCAAAAGTGAACTTCTAATCAGAGTAATTAATTTTCCCTGTGATTCCCTGGGAACATTACCATTTATGCAGGCATCTGGAGGAGCCAGCTAGTCACATCCTCCTGACAGAAATTGCACAGGGCTCCCTTTGAAAAGCTCGAGGATTGTTTTGTCTGGGAAGGATCCCCGCCAGGTGAAGTGTGTGAGTTTTGCCAGCAGCTGTTTCTGTGCCACCAAGCCATCGCTGGAAAATGGCATGTGTTTTCCTGTTGGAATCTATCGTTTTACAGTAAAATTTTTAAAAACAAAAATGGTGTTGGGGTGAAAGGCAAAACAAGGCCCTGTGGAGGCCATGGGGGTGCTGAGGACGGGACACGCGGATGAACCGTGGCAACACAGGCGATTTGCCTGCAGGACGCTCTCTTCAGAGGCGTCTTCTCACAGTCCCCTATTTCCAGGTCACTTGGCAGAATTCCTAGAGTCTCAGGTTTTAAGGAGCAAACGGCATGGGTTTCTGTGTAGTGCTCTGGCGTCTTATTTCCTGAGGACAGGTAGCCATGCGTTTCTTCTAACGGTGATGCAGGAAGCCAGGAAGCTCCGGGGATCCCCCGCCCCTCTCCGAGCCTGCATTTGATTCCGATAATACATGTGGATTAGCACAAATCACAAGTTGTGTTCAGGGCCACGCTGCAGACGGACACGTGGCAGGTGGGCGGTGGGTCAGTCCAGGTCACTGGGGAGTAGACGTCCATTTCCCGGGTCAGTGCAGGACACATTTTTGCCTGATGGTTTTAACCGTTGCCACACAGAGGCAAACGTCTTCCTCTTTCAGAGTTTGGAAGGAACCAAAGTCAATTTCGGTGGCATTTCATGCACCTCCTTGTGAACCAAGGACACCAGGCCAGCCGGCTGCAGGAAGCCCTGGCCGTGGGGCTGGCCCACTGGTGATGCCTGGCCAGGGGCAGACGCGTGCTGGAAGCGGTGAGGCAGAGCCTCTGGGTCAGAGAGAACACTCGGCTCCGAGTGATGAAGGGTGCCCAGGGTCACCCTGCATTTCGGGTGTGACCACAGATCAGAAGGAGAGCGGGACTCACTCCCAGCCGGTAGTCGTCCAGCAGAGTCAGGGTCAGCGGTGCCTGGGCTCGCCCAGCAGGTATGCTGAGTGCCATCCTGCTGCGTCTGGGGGGTGGGCGGGCGGGTCTGAGGCAGAGGGAGGGCACAGAGAGAGGCACAGACTCAGCGAGTCCACATTCTAGACCTGCACAGGGTTGCTGAAGAAGGTGGTGCTCAGCCAGCACTTAAAAGGCTCCAGTGAGACCTCTTGTACCCGCCATCACAAGGCCCGTGGGACACCCTGCGAGGGGCCTGGCCAGCTCACGCCTTGCTGTTCTCAGTCCGAGGCCTGGACAGTGTGTCCGTCTGCCGCTCTTGCCCGCAGTTCAGGCCTGTTCCAGGCTCCAGGGCCTGTGCCCGGGTGCACTTGGCTTCCTGTCCCACAGCCCGCTGGCTGCCTGAGGCCCCTGGGGACCGAGCAGGAGGGGCGACCGGCTGAGCCCTCTGTGCCCTCTCCTGCACTCACACCTCTGGCAGCTGTGTGAGTGCCCACTCGCTCAGTGATGCCAGGGCAGCCAGCAACCGGTTTGGAGACTTGGCTGCACTGACTTGTTTCAGCTCTGGGCGCCCCCCCCCCCCCGCCCGGCACCTTCGGCGGTAACCCGTGAGGAAGCTCCTCTCCAGCACGGGTTTGGGGTGCAGAGGAGACCCCCATGTTCCCATTGCCTGCCCTTGTACAGCCAGATGGGAGAGGGCTCATGGGGGCAGAAGGGAGCCTGAGCACGTGGCCGTTGTCTGTTTCCAGCCTTCAAATTTCAGCTAAAACTGAAACTCTCTCATTTTACTATCTTTTCATTTAGGTGGTGACACCAAACCTCATATTTGTGTGTGTGCGTGTGTGTAGAAAATGAAAGCATTCACAAAGTGTGTGAACTGGGAGCATGTGATTAGAGAAGTAGAGGCCAACAAGTGTCTGGGTTTTAAGTTGGGGAACACAGTTCAGTAACTAGTTTCACTTCCCCAGTTTGAAGCATATTACTGTTATTTGTGGAGCCAATGACTTCTAATGTAATTACTAGTTCATGAGTAACCAGACTGTAATAAGTTACTGCATCTTCTAAAACATCAATCAGTGCCAGCCTGTCTGCTCAACAAAGATGCTTAGTAAAGACGCTGATGAGAAATACCTGTAAGCACCAGGTCACGTACAGGAGGTTTTTTTCCTAAATACAAATTTTCTCAAATTTGTAGTATTCTCATAGGGTTGAGAGGAATAAGTATAGTTTTTCACATTTATAAGAGTTTCTCTTCTTGCCTTTATTCCTGGCAGAGCCTGTAATAAAATCCACTTTTCCCCCGATTTTCAACTTGGTGCTGTTTTCACTGTGGTTGGTCTCTCCTGACTAATGCAAGAGACATAGGGCTTTTTAATGACTAATTTACTTTATTAACTTAAAAAAGAAACTTCATATTATAAATTTTATGAAGTATTATATTATGGAAGTACGGCTTTTTATGCTTAGAATTAAAACAGTAAGTTATATATTTTATGTTTTTTTGTAAGTATAATAAATAGTGTGGGTCCAGTAGGGCTTACAGTGTATGCAACTGGGGAGATTCTCTCTAAGGAGAAGAAAAGTACAAATCAAAAATTAAACCCAAAAGTAATATATGTTTAGAATGAAAATAGTCACAAGAAATTATAAATTTACAAATCTGACAGATACTGCAAAGCACAGCAAAATACAGGAAAACACCAAAAATGAGTGTTGCTCTTCATCCTCTGTGCACATTCCTGTGGGGTGACCTGCAGTACACGTGCGTGTCATGGTGCCTCCCCCGGGCTGCCCAGCATTGCATGACGTCCACGTCAGAACGTAACGTCTACATCATGTCATATGTAACATGACGTCTACACCATAACATGACGTCCACGTCAGAACGTAACGTCTACATCATGTCATATGTAACATGACGTCTACACCATAACATGACGTCCACGTCAGAACATAACACCTACGTCGTGTCATACGTAACATGACGTCTACACCATAACATGACGTCCACGTCAGAACATAACATCTACGTCGTGTCATATGTAACATGACGTCTACACCATAACATGACGTCCACGTCAGAACATAACATCTACGTCGTGTCATACGTAACATGACGTCTACACCATAACATGACGTCCACGTCAGAACGTAACGTCTACATCATGTCATATGTAACATGACGTCTACACCATAACATGACGTCCACGTCAGAACATAACATCTACGTCGTGTCATACGTAACATGACGTCTACACCATAACATGACGTCCACGGCAGAACGTAACGTCTACGTCGTGTCATACGTAACATGACGTCTACACCATAACATGACGTCCACGTCAGAACGTAACGTCTACGTCGTGTCGTATGTAACATGACGTCTACACCATAACATGACGTCCACGTCAGAACGTAACGTCTACGTCGTGTCGTATGTAACATGACGTCTACACCATAACATGACGTCCACGTCAGAACGTAACGTCTACGTCGTGTCGTATGTAACATGACGTCTACACCATAACATGACGTCCACGTCAGAACGTAACGTCTACGTCGTGTCATACGTAACATGACGTCTACATCACAACGTGACTTGTCTCATAACATAGTGTCTCCCAGAAGTGACTGCGAACCAGGTGAGAAGTAGGTTTCCTTCCGTCCAGACTAACTTGAACGCTGCCCTGGGCCCCCCAGCTGGAGCTCACAGACGTCGGCCCCTCCAGGACCACTCAGCACAGGGGGGCGATGGAGGGAGGAGGGCTGGGAAGAAGGAGCACTTGCGCCTGACTGCAGGAAACAGACTGTGTGTCGACTTTGAGGAAACGTGTGATCGTGTAGCTAAGACGCCCCCAGGGCCCCGCACCTGACGGGCCCTGAGGTGATACTCGGGGAGCTTCACAGTGACGTCGCAGAAAAGGAGTCGCCGGATGATCTGGTGCCTCCAAGAACCACAGCAACGCCTGTTCCTTGCATTTCCTCCCTCGTGTGCTAATAATACTGAGCCACACAAGGGAAGTGTCCTGTCAAAAACCACATACATATTTTTACTTCTCACATTTTGAACAAATGGTATGTACTTAATTATTAGGAAAACATATGTAAGAGCAGCAAAACATATTTAGCACAATAAGAACAATAGGAAAACAGCAAAATCCCTAGAGAAAATGCTCTCTGACGCGTCTGTGCAGCTGCCAGTAGAAGTCACCGCCGCTGGGAAATGGTAAAGCGTGGGTGCCTTGTTTCCGTGCCGCGTCCTTTTAGTCGCTACGCAGTAAGTGTGAAAGGTCGCAGCGCACAGCACTCGGGTGGCTGAGCTGTGATGCCCACTCGTGAAGGTGGCCCTGGCTGCACGTCCTTCGGAAGTCACAGGTGAATCAGGCCCAGGCGAGCGTGCGGGACAGGCCCGGCTGTGGAGGCGGGCAGAGGGACGTATCACACGGGCGGGACCCCGCTTCCTGTGTAGGAGCACAGTTAGGGTCAATTCTAGTTTTCCGTGTTGATTAAGTCATCGACGGACAATCAAATACAGATGCAGCTGCCCTGAAATAGCTCCAGTTCTTACTGTGCACAGATGAACACCCTCCTCACACGTTTCCGGAAGGCTTTGTTTCTTACGGGAACAATCGCTTAGGCTGTGACGGTGTCTAAAGGGACTGCCGAGCGACAGTCAGCTGCGGTGCGTGAGCTGTCGGTCGACACCGGCTGCCCACCGGGGGCCGTCCTGGAGTCTGCCTCTCGTCCTGCGGGCAGGCCCTGACCGCGCCTGCTGCACGGCTGGCCGGGCTGCCGCTCTGGGCACCGCTCTCTGCTCTTACGCTTCCTCGTTGGCTCCTCCCGACGGAACCCTTTGGTGGCCGGCACAGAACAGGTCCCCTGCCTGGAACGTGCAGCGAGTGACACGGCCGCCTTAGCACCAGGCCCGACGCACGGCAGGCAGCAGGCAGAGGCTGCGAGCCTGCGAGGGCCACCTGACGTCCCTCAGCGCTCCAGGAGGTGGAAGCGGGGCTTCCTGCCACCCCGCCTGTCACGTGCAGGAAGGCTCCTTGCCAGCTCTGTGTGCCGCGTGCAGTGCCCTACCCAGGGACACCCCTGCCCCTTCCCCGGAGGGGAGGTCAGTGCACGTGCCCGCAGCCCCTGAGGGACGGGCTGAGAGTGCCGACCTGCGGACAGTGTCCCCACAGCCTCAGGAGGTACACAGCCTCTGTCTAATCAGGAAGCAAGCGTGTAGATGAACATGTGTTGTGTAACTTAATGTCACCATTGTTTGCAATTTTGAAAGGTCTGTAACGTGCCGTCGTTGAATCGCCCCGAATGGGGGTCCTGTGCGATGCAGAGTTTATTTCCCGTTTGCATCCTTTTGGGAAAAGCATTATTTTTATAGCAAATACAATGTCACGCCTCTGAATGAATGCCATTACGGTGACAGAAGAGGGAGGACGTTTCTCCTGGTGCCACCAGGTTTTACTCTTTATCGCGTTACAGTCTTAGGAAGTCGGCTAACACATTACCCGTAACTCCCTCTGACACAGTGGTAGGTGGGAAATCACCAGAACAGACTTTATTCTGATACATGATGCGCGTGAGAGAAAGAACATAGTTGGTATATGAAATGGGTCAATTTAATTTGTTTGAAAAGTTTATACTCAAACATTTTTCTGTATTCTTGTTTATTTTGAGGTATTTGGAGTACACCATAAAATCGAATAATTAGGAGTGTCTTAACCTGTACTGATTCTGTCTCTTTCTAAACACAGATGCCAGTGGTTCTCCCACAGATTAATGACCAGTTGCTAGGAGCATGGTTATATGAGTTTATGGACAGTAGTTAACTTTCGTAGCGATTGCAGCACACGTGAGATGAACACTGGATGACATCGATACCCTCTTGAATGGGTTCTCAGGAATTTCTCTCTTTTAAAGTTGCAGATTTTTAGTGACAACCGTGGCAGTCTTGACGGTGCTGTGACCTGAGCACCTGCTTTGCTCCCGTCGCCAGGTCCCCAGGCCTGGTGGTGCTGAGGCATTTTAGGCCCTGCTGTTAGAGGGATCTTTAGAGACGTCAGGGGACGTGGATACCCAGCTGGTCATGAGTGGTGGACCAGACAGCAGGTCTCACGCCCCCTGCTCTGCACCCGCGGCCTTCTGGTCCCTTGGCTGGCTTCTGTGCCAGGGCCCCACAAACCGGGGGCTTTGACACTGGGCCTTCAAGTCTCGGGCACCAAGGGACAATGTCATCTTTCTCCACAAATGAAACTGCAGGAAGGAGTTAAATGAAGCAGAGGTCTGGTTCGTCTTCTGTGTGATGGATGTTAAAGAAAATGGGAAACAAGTTTTCCACACACACACACACACACACACACACGAACACACGAACACAAGCCGTGGTTTCTGGTCCATATAGACTTGAGGTTGGATGGACGTCACAATTCAGGATTTAACATTTGCATGAGCTTCCCTCAGAAACAACTCTTCAGGTTTCAGTCCTAAATTAGGCTACCTGGACTTCGGCAGGTGTACCTCCTTCTGCTTCCGTGACAGGACGCACAGCCCCCGGGGTGTCACAGCACTCGCTGACCTGCCCAGGTGTCACAGGCAGCACGAGTAATGGGGTGTGACCCATACCTGAAGTCAGAAGGCATTTAGGTCAAGCAGTTGACAACCAAACTTGCGGTGTGGACTAAGCATAGTTCAAAATGAAAGGATCGTATTAAGTATGGATTTTAAAACCTTTTCCTCAATGAAGATGATAGCTTTCTGTTAGAATACGTGTGAGATCGCACAGTGTCTGTGACATAGACGCCCCTTCAGAGAGCTGCTTGTGAGTGACAGTGCGGTTGGAATGCGGCCTCCTCAGGAGGACCCAGGGCCTCAGTCAGCTCACCTGGCTGCCTTCTCTCGCAGGAACGCTGTTTGGAGGGCGCTCCGAAGCCAGTACCTTGTGTCACAGAGAGCCTGCGGGCCCCACTGGCTGCTTGTTCCCTCTGTCCCCAGCATTGACTCCTGACAGACCGGTAGTGAGTGCACACCTGCACCCACTGTGTGGCCTGGTCCTGCTCACAGACACACCTGTGACGAGACAGAAGACGTGTTACAGACGGATGCAGGTCCCTTCTGGCCTGTCTCCGAGAATGAATGGCTAGCCAGTTGGGTGCGGTCCTGCCAGGGCGGCCAGTGTTCTTGCGGGGACTTGAGGTCCTTGGGAGCTGAAGGGCGTGGAAGGTTGAGAAGCGAGTTGGGCGGGTACAGGCTGAACCTGCCCTCAGAGGCAGGCAGGTCCGTGGCCTGCATCCCAAGGTGAAGCCCAGGCCCAGACAGACCAAGGCAGCTGCTCCGCTGGCCGGGCTGGAGGGACAGCTGATGTAAGCGTCCTGCCTCCTGAGGGGGCCTAAGGGGACGCCTCCCCAGCCACGTGTGGCATTGCTGTGCTGGGCTCGGGGGGCTAGTGGGCTTCAGCCCTCCTGGTGTGGCGAGTGCATGTCCTTCTTAGGCTGTGCGTTTACACGTGTGTGTGTGAGTGTGTGTCTTCTTAGGCTGTATGTTTACACGTGTGTGTCTTCCTTAGGCTGTATGTTTACACGTGTGTGTGTCTTCCTTAGGCTGTGTGTTTACATGTGTGTGTGTGTGTGTCTTCCTTAGGCTGTGTTTACACGTGTGTGTGTGTCTTCCTTAGGCTGTATGTTTACACGTGTGTGTGTCTCTTGCTTAGGCTGTATGTTTACACGTGTGTGTGTCTTCCTTAGGCTGTATGTTTACACGTGTGTGTGTGTACGTGTCTTCCTTAGGCTGTATGTTTACACATGTGTCTGTGTCTTCCTTAGGCTGTGCGTTTACACGTGTGTGTGTCAGTGTGTGTCTTCCTTAGGCTGTGTGTTTATATGTGTGTGTGCGTGTGTCTTCCTTAGGCTGTGTGTTTACACGAGTGTGTGCGTGTACGTGTCTTCCTTAGGCTGTGTGTGTGCACATGTCTCGGGGGAGGGGTGCTAACTGGCCTCTCATGGCTCCTCTGCCAAGCCAGCCTAGCATTCCCTGGACTGACAAGGTGACTCTGTGTGGAGGGCGGGGACACATGGGAATACAGGGCTCAGTGGCCTCTGAGGGCTTCAGCGAGCTATAGCAGAGTGGCAGTTAAGGCTGACGATGACCCTGCAGTGTCACGGCTGTGTGTCATCTGTGTAAGAAACCCATGGCTCGCTGGTCCCCCAGGAGGATGCATTTTACAGCTCTGGCCTGGGGTGCACGGCACTGACATGTATGTGCTGATAAAAGCCCTTCCCAGGAAGCAGGTTGTGGCTTTATGCAGCTTTGGTGACTTTCCTGCTGCTCCGTGGGGGTTATTCGGGGCCAGCACTTCAGTTTCCCTCTGTGCCCAGAGCTGTTCTGCACAGATGTTAGGAGTGGACCTGGCCCGGGATGAAGGGTTACTTCACCGTCCGAATTTACATTTTTCACCTCATTTGAAGTGAAATATCTTAGTAAGGTTTAAAAAGTGTCTTAAAGCTGGGAAGAAATAAGCTCATTTTCTCAGAATTCTCAGACACGGTTTTAAAACCTGACATGTCTGTAGTGGGCCATGCTGTTCCCTGCTGATTGGTTCTGTGACAAACTGAAGGGACGTTTTCCTGCAGGCATTGTTTCTGTGGCGGCCTGCAGCCACGTCGGCTCAGCAGCGCGGGTCTTACTGGCCCTGACACTGAGCAGCAGGGTGGACTTGAACTCCAGGGAAGTGTAAGAGGCTCTGGCAGCCCGCGCCCTGGGTCGGGGTGAGGTGGTGGGTGGCGCTGGCTCCTGGCGGCTGCAGGCCGTGTGCAGGGTGAAAGCACCTCTTCAAGAGCAGGACGGTCCATGCTGTGGGTCTGGCCTTTCTGCTCCGTCTGCCTCCCACCACTGTGGGCACGCGAGCTGGGAACGTGACGCGGATCCTACGACTGAATCAAAGGTAAAGGAACTGTGACAGGAATTCACCTCGCCGGCAGGATAAATACGGAAACGTGCTGGGGGGTTGGGCCCTCGGTGTCGCCCGCTCGCTGCTCCGCGGGCCCCGCCTCTAAGCGGAGGCGCACACCAGGGACGGCGCCCACGGCTGCTGCACTCGGCTTTCAGGGAAGCTGGTTCTGTCGGGATGTCAGGACGCGCCCAGCCCCGGTGGGCGAGTGCGAGCCCTCGGGGTTCATAGCACATCGCTAAGTTGAGTCTGAGGGGAAAGTCGTGAGGCTGCTTACCAGAGAGGAGGGTCCTGGGGCAGCGGGCGGCTGTCCAGGCAGCGTGGCTGCACACTCCAACGTCCTACCCGTGGGCATCACCTCCCGTGAGAGTGGGCCCTCCGGGGACTGGCTTCTCACCAGTGGAATGTGGCTACTGTGACGAGCTGTCCCTTCTGTGATTAACCGACACGTGGCAGAGGCTTGCCTCTCACCATGTGACTCTGCTGAAGCTGGTTGCTGAGCTGAGGGCGGCGGCCTCCAGCCACAGCCAGTTGGGAACCAAGCCTCTCAACTCTGTGACTCGCCACCAACCACACGGGCTGGGGGGCAGTCAGGACTGCGGCTGACACCCCAACCTGAACCCCGGCTGAAGCCCACACTGCAGCCTGAGACCCTACAGCAAAGGGCGCAGTGGCGTGTGCGCAGGTCTGACCCTCAGACGCACGCTAAGAGTGTATTGTAAGCACCTACATTTGTGACGATTTGTTCTGTAACAATAGAAAACTGACGTGTGGGCGTGTTAGCCGGGGCTGCCCTAACAGAGCCCCGGGCTAGGTCTTCGCCCTTCAGCTCCAGGGATTTATGTTCTCACATCCCAGACATAGAGGTCCCAGGTCCAGCTATCAGCAGGGCAGCTCCCTCCCGAGGCCACTCCCCTGGGCTTGTGGACGGCCATCTGCTCCGCGTGTCCTACACGGCCGTCCCTCTGTGCATGTCTGTCCTCATGTCCTCTTCTATAAGGACCCAGTCCTGTTGGATCAGGGCCCCCCCTGAGGACTTCATTCTACCCTAATCACCTTTGTAAACGCCCGTCCCCAAACAGTCACATTTTGCGGTCCTGGGGGTCAGGTCTTCAACATAGGAATTTTAGGGGGTCACAATTCAGCCTGTAAGTATAGGCTGTATAAAATTCTGTAATTATGTCCATACCCAAAACTCTAAGCCACTGTTACCAATAAAGTTCTTTTGTGAGCTTCTTTAACGTAATTATACATGTCAGACTATTATGTATATTAATCTATATGGATGATTATTTTATCTATATCATGGTTTTGTATATATATTTGCATGTCCCTTTCTCTAGAACAAGAGTATAAATCCTATAAGCATATTTTTCATACGTTTTACAAATGACACTGTACAGGTTTCAAGATGGTTTTAGGTACATTTTCCAAATCTGGTTTTTGTGTTTATTTGTATATTTCTAAATAAGACTGATCTAGAAGTAGCTTATCTTCAGAATGAGGACCTGTTTAGGAGTTAGGGAGGTTGAAAAACTTGCATTTATTTGAAGTATGTGTAGTTTTAGATGGTGATAAGGCCAGAGAATATCTCTCTTCACATTTGTAACCCAGAGATAATGGTACTGACACATCCTTTCCAGTGCTGGCTGGTTCATCCAACACTGTTTCTTCCTGAGCTTTGAATAGGACTATGTATGTTCAAAATACTTTCCTAAATTACTTACCTTCATATGGTTTGGAAAAAATTATTTCAGGGATAAGTATACATTTATATATTCATGTATATTTATGTCCATGTGTGTCAATTAGATAAATGTATATATACATACATATACACATACACATAGGGGCGGAGAGAACATGAATGATTAAACACGGGTGAAGTGTTAACAGGAGATATATCTAGATAAACTGTATACATTTTTTTAATATTATTACTCTTCAAGTTTTCTGTTTAAATTATTTACAAATAAAATATGTAAAGGCAGTCACTTATGTTAATATGTGTAATGGGTTGATTATTGTTTTTAAACGAATTAAATATATATTTAAAATCGTCTCAGTCTTGTTTCTCATGGAAATAGTAACAGATGTAATCCGTGTGAGAAAAGCGCTTGTGATTCCCAAGGGCAGTAAGGCCTCTGAGACCACAGGTTGAGGACGTTGGTGAGGCGTGTGCGTGGGTTGCTGGCTGGGCACCCGCCTTCTCAGGGGCAGCTCTGTGACCTGCGTTGCTGACAGCTGATTGGCAGATGCCACTTGCTAGCTTTATAGGCTAAGACGAGCCAAGCTGTCTGTGTGGGACTTTGCGTGTTTGTAAACGTGGGTTGTCAGAGGGCCGTCCCAAGGCCTAACGCAGGTCTGTGGGTCTCACCTGGTGACCACTCTGCCACGCTGTCCTTGCTGCCATAGGCATCTCGCCGCGGTCCTGCCTTTCTCCCCCGTTTGTTCTGGGCTCTGGCTGGTGGTCTGGGTTCCCTGTGTATGCGTGTGGACCCGCCAAACGGCCAGAGAAGAATATCAGATCATCAAATGCAAGTTTGCAGTGACTGGGCCTGGGAGGGAGGCAGAGAGGGCAGGGAGCGAGCCCCGGGGTCTTTGGGAGTCCTGGCTCTGGGGAAGAGCCTGACACACCTGGGAAGTAGACAGGTCAGTGGCTGAGAGAAACCGACAGGACGCAGAGCCCTGCCACATGGGGACAAGGCTCTGAACCCCCTGGGCTCTGGTCCCACTGGAGTCCCAGGCTCCAGACACGTGTCCTCTGCTCGAATGTGTGTCTCCACTGGGTTGTGTAAGTGTCTGTACTAACACGCATTTCGGGGGAAGGTTTTGTGTAGTTTTGTGCTATTTTCACTGCTTTTGCATCAAGCCAATGGAAATACAAGGAAAATTAGATGTTAAAAACTGTAGTGTCCACATAATTCCAAATTCAGGTCATCGGTTTTAAACAGAAATCAAAGGACAAGTAAACATGCAGCCTGTCATTTGGGTACACTGCTTATTTTAATCTTTTTGCCGAAGTTGTGATTTATTTTTCTTATTTTTTTTGTTTTTTTAACAGATCATCAGAAGCTGGAAAGGGAAGCTAGAATCTGCCGTCTCCTGAAGCACCCCAATATTGGTAAGGAAATGTTTTCAATTTATTGGACATTAATCTAAAGCTTTATGTTACGTGTTTTTACCACAATGAAATATTTATTTAATAGTGTAGTATTTGCAACTATTAACAAGTAGGTTCCTAACTTTTAGCCTTGCTTATATGGTATTTGATTCTTGAAAGTTTTTTAAGTTTTTCCCAAAATTGCAGTTCTATATACACTGACATTTAAAAAATATATGGTATTATTGGGTAAGTAGTGCCCTTATGGGTCTTAGTGATTGTTCAGCTAATGACTCTGGACAGACAGAACTGACGCCATGTTTCAGTTGCTAAATTACTCTTCACCTCCCCCATAAAGTTTACCTTATAATCACGGGTTCTGTTCCAGAAACTAGTAAAATTGTTTTAGAATCTCATTCCTCATGAATTATAAAATTGCACAATAATGTTCAGAATAAAAACTTGATGAATGTAAGAAAAATAGAAGAAAGGACCACAGGAAAGAAAATGTAGGAACAACTATAGATACATACTCTAGATCCTATGACAGTAGTTTTCCTCCGTTGGGAAAAACTTACTGTCCCAGCTTTGTCAGTTCTGTTGTCCACCGAAGTACACGTGACGCAGACGCGACGGATGCTTGGTGGGATTCGGAAAGCCCCTCCCTGATAAGACCTGTGGTTCTCTTGGTGTTCATACATGGGATCGCTCACTTTCTGTCCCTACCTACAAGTTCTCAGGGACCTGCGTTTCGTGGGTGCTTCTGGTTGTTAAGGGAATCTGCAGCATTAAACTAGTAGCTGACGAAGGGAACCTGGTTGGAGTGAGAACGGAATGACCTCTGTGTAAATCTACCCCTTTACGCGTATTTTACCCTGATGGGGTCTGTGGTGTTTCCTTTTAGCTTTGTCATTGTGCCATAACTAAGTACCACAGACTGGGTGGCTTCAAAAGAAAACTATATTTTCTCACAGTTCTGGAAGCAGGAAGTCTGAAGTGAGGGGGGCAGGCTGGTTTCTGGGGAGGCCTGCGGCCGGCCATCTTTGTGTTCCCACATGTGTGATGTCCATGTTGTCATTTCTTCTTCTCGTGAGGGCTCAGCCCTTAGCTTGGCTCCGTCCTAATTACCTCCCGTAACTGAGTTACGCTTTTAAAGCCCTGTCTCTGAATGTGGTCAAATTCTGAGGTGCTGGGGTCAGGACTCCAGCCCAGATCTGGGGGGACACGAGTCCCCCCAGAGAGAAATGACACGACACAACCCATGTGGTTCACAGGGTGCTTTTCTCACTTAGGCGTAAGATAAAATGAGTGGATTTGTGGTTTCTGTGAAGGAGAGTTGTTATTTGTTTTTTAATCAGGGTTCTTCTATGAAAGACCAATTTTGTAGAAAATGAAGCTAGTTACCTCCATTTCCTCTAGGAGACCCAAACCCAATGTGTAAAGAAAGACACCCAGACAAAAGCAAGAATACGTCAGTTTGGGGAATGTAATCAATAATGTTGTAAAGATTTTTGTAGGGTATCCGATGGACACTTGTCTCGTTAGGGAGACCACCTCAGGGATGATGTAGATGCCTGATCACTGCACTGTACACCTGAAGCTGAAGCTGAACAATAATGAATGTCAACTACAAGTTTATATATATATAGTTTATATACACACACACACACACTCATATAGTCACAAGAAGCGGAATACAGCATTAGGAATAGAGACAGTGGAAATTAATTAATGGCTGTGTGCGATGTCAGAGGGATAGTGGATGGGGGAGGGGGTTCACACAGTGTGAGGGATAGAAATGATAAACGTCTAAGTATTACTTTGTCTTGTGCACCTGAAACTAATAAAAAATAAAAATAAAAATAAAAGCAGTTGCCCTGGCCCCCCTGTGCAGAACAGAACGGCCTGACCAGACAAGGAGAGGGTGGGGCTGCGGGCTGTCCCCAGGCTGTGGGACGCAGAGCAGCGTCCGCACGCGCTGCCACGACACACAGGTTTCCAGGGTCGCAGTCCTCGGCTGCCTCCCGGCAGGCAGGGCTCTTCTCTCCCAAATCTCAGGAGAACTACAAGAGCACCTGTGGCACTGCCAGGTGCCTGGGCTCTTCTTTCCCCACGAGAGAGTTCTCTGGTCATACCACAGGATATGTTTCACGGACACGCTAAACCTCAGACACGATGTCGAAACACAGTGGCAGCTCCACTCAGGTCACTCAGCCCCTCAGCAAAGTGACGTCCTAGGACAGTGAGCACACAGCTGACCAGCAGTCCTGCCCCGATGGAGATGGGTTGTTGGGGTGGACCGCCCAGAAGGTGTAGGATGTCCGATTGTGGTTATTACTGAGCAGGAAAAGAAGGCAGGATGAGGGAACTGGGAATGACGAGGTCTCGTGTTAGGTAGTCGGGCAGAGTGACTCGCTGAGAATGAAATTTGAGTCAAGTGCTAAAGGACGGGGCAGCCAGTCATTCGACTCTGTGGGCACAAGCGTCCAGGCAGAGGCACACGCCTGTGAAAAGGCCCTGGGGCAGACCTTGCCCGGTGGATGCCCAAGCTTTTCTCTGACTAGGGAAATGAGGACGAGTTATTTTGCGTGTGTCCTCACTGATGGCTCTCCAGGTCATGTGATGGGCAGCGCTGTACTACTCGTGTGGGCAGAAGTGGTACCCACCACCAACTGTCAGCAAGCAGGGAGCGGCAGCCAACAGGAGGTGCCCGGACATCCGAGCACCTCCGAGAGCACGTCCTGCGCGTGTCGCACCACTGCTGCTCAGATTACACAGCACAGCTGCGTTGGCTCTTGGGTCCGCGAAACGGACAGTTTGGAAGGCCTGGTCCATTCTTCCCCTTCCTCCATTTTATTATTGACTCAGTTTTCTTAAAATCTGTCAGTCGTTAGAAGGAAATCCTATATGGGGCAGGTTTCCCTGTGAAAAGTCGTCGCATTTTTATTGTGTTGCCTTGTCTTGGCACAGAGCCTACAGTCTGAGAACTCGCAGCAAGGGAAAGCTTTCTCCCGGACAGACGCACTTGGAACCAGCTAGGAGCGGTGACTCACTGAACCGCTTTCATCCTGCAGTGTCGTTTTAGAGTTTTATTTTCTAAGTAACACACACACTTAGTGGAAAGTGTGGGAAACACAGTCATGTATAAAGAAGAAACCAGAGGGAACAACTTTTAATGTTTTTTGTATTTATTCTGCCTTTTTATAATAAACCTTATGTACGTGCTAACTTTCAGCTTTGTCTGGTGGCCATTTTCATGACCCTTTAGATCAGGGGCGTCCACACTGCAGCCCCGGGGCCAACTGCGGCCTGCAATCCATTGTTAATTGGCCTGCAGCAAATTCCAAAAATACATTTAGTTTACTTAAATAAACCAGGTGAGACAATAGGTACTTCACCTCGAGTGAGTGGCCCGGCTGTTTGTGTGTTTTACCGCATATGGGCCTTGGTGAAAAACGTTGAAAAAAGTTTGGACACCCCTGCTTTAGATAAACCATGAAGATGGAATTTTTTTTGTCTCACTCAACAAAATTTACGGTGTGGCCATTGCCAGGCCACGTTCTAGGCTCGGCAGTGGGATGAAGCAGCCGTCAAGGGAGACAAGGCCCCGCAAAGCCTGTGGGGAGAGGCCACCAACCAACCAGCCGTGGCAGTGACGTCATAGGGGTGGTTCTGTGCAGAGACTGTACAACAGGGCAGAGCAGCAGTCAGACACGAGGTAAAGCCATGGCTGCTTATTCTGTGGACTGACCGTGGGGGGCAGAGCTGAGTCAGTGCCCAGCACCCACCCAGCACGGCAAGGACAGTGGGGACAGCCAGTGAGCAGACGGAGGGCTCAGCGGGCGGCAGACACCACGAGGAGACTCCGAGGGCGGGGGCTTCTTGGTGGGCCGGCCTGAGAGGACCTCGTTCAAGGCCGACGGACGCAGACAGCGGTGACGCGGCCGGCCGTGCAGGGAGGGGCCGCGGCCGGCAGCTTCTTCCCGGGACTCCTCAGGCGGGTTGAGGCCCGGCCCCAGAGGCAGCCTCGGGGAAAGGAGGGCTCCCTGCCGCAGTGCGGTTAAGGACAGTCCTCGTCACACTTCGGGGTGGCTTGTCTGCGAGCGCACGTGTAAACTGATATGCAAACGAGAGGCAGGAGCCATCGCCACACGCCACACTGGGGGGAGGAGCTTCCCTTGTTGGGGGCGTTGGGGGCCAGCGTGCGAGGGAGGTGCCCCGGGACGGGGAGGGCAGGGGGGCCGGCCCGGCGGGGGGCGTGGGCCTCGCAGGTGCCGACGGCGGGTTCCGGGGCGAGAGGCCCGCCGTCGCCCGCTTTGCTGGCAGCCGTGCTTCACACGGGCCGTGGCCACACGTGCGCTCCCTCGGTCTCGTCACGGGAATCCATAGGTTCCCGGCCCTGGTCCCGGGAGAGAATTTCAGCCGCTGCGGGCGGGCTGGCTGCCCCGCGTGGTCCCCACAGGCCATGAAAAGGCCGCACGTGCGCTCCGCAGGCGTGACGGTGCTTGGCCCACCCTGGGGCTCACAGCTAACTAAGCCGGCGGTCAGTGCTAGAGCGGCCGGGGGACGGCAGCTCCCGTTGTGCACGCTTCTCTTATTCACTCTGTTTTTCATCATCATGTTCCTCTTGTTTTAACAAAATGGCCTTATCTCCTTTTGAAATTTGGTGAACCAGTTTGTGCTCTATGTCAACATATCTACTAAGCAAGGGGAGATACCCTTAAGGTAGTGAAATAAAATATGGACGTAATAGCCAATTGTTTGCAAAATTATTCTGTATCGCCATTGATTTGTGTTTGATCTCTGAACACTGATTATTGAGAGAGTCATTGAAATCCAGTAACTCACAGGACCCACGTGACTCATTCGGGAGAGGCCAGGAACACAGGCAGAACACACACGTCCGCCAGCACCTGCGTCGGAAAGGAAGTGGCCCCGGGAGGGGGGAGGGAGTCGGCCTGACGGTCCGTGTCCCACGTGAGGGGACACCCCCTGGCCCTGGCCCCGCGTGTCTCTGCCACTGACCTCGGTGAGTGGATCTGCCCCGTCTGACCACGTGTGGGGACCACATAGGCCCCTGGGAGTGTGTGTGGGAGATGTTTCCTTGTGGGATCGTGAGCACAGGTGCACTGGCTGCCTGAGGCTGTGAGGACACGGTGACGGCCGCCTGCAGAGCGCACGGGACTTGTCCTCAAAGAGCAACAACAGTCATGGTCTTGGATCGTTTTTATTCTGAACGTGCTTTTAAACAGATTCATGTATGAAATGGCTAAATTTTTATTCTGGATAAGTAAGAGGAAAATATATTTGGGGACAGAATATTTGAAAGTGTGCACAAAAGCAGTATTGGCTTCATTCTTTTTTGGCTTTTCATTTTTAGTAATCATAGTTCAAAGGTGTGGATTTTAGATAAGCTAACCTCAATATTTACGCGTATAAGGAAAGTACCAAGACCATACGCTTTATTAACAGGCTTAATTTTCCTGGAGCTATAATGAAGTTTCTATATTGAAGATTATATTTTTTTATTCTTACAGTTGTCTTCCCCAAGTACCATGTTTCCTCGAAAATGAGCCCAGGTCTTACGCCGTATTTCCCCAAAAATAAGACCAGGTCTTATATTAATTTTTGCTCCTAAAGATGCATTATGGCGTATTTTCAGGGGATGTCTTATTTTTTTCATATACACCAATCTACATTTATTCAAATACAGTCGTGTCATCTTCTTCTGGAACGTCGTCATAATGTACTAAATGAGTCCATCTGGCCGACGATCTTAACTAGGGATTATTTTCAGGGAAACATGGTAACTTCTCACTTAAAGCTGATAGTACCATGTACGTATTTAAGCCTATTCACTAGGTCCTGTCCAAGAGAAGAACTCTGACAAAACATGGTTTGCAAATGTCATTCTCACAGGTGTAGCGTATTCCAGTGACCTTTTCTTTGATATTCATTACATAAATCTGCCTACATAATTACATCACATCTCCTGGTCACGTTCTAAGAGTATATTCATAAGATGGATGAGAGAAATGAGAGAAGGCCATTTCCCCCACCCCAGGAAGCCAAAGACTCGTTGACTTAAGGTAGGCTTTCAACCTGGGAAGATTTGTCCTCTGCACTCGCCCCTCTTCCTGGGGACACTGGCAGTATCTGTTTTGGTTGTCACAATGGGGGATACCCGTCTCCCATCAGCTGAGCGGAGGCCACACATGCTGCTGAGCTCCCCACAGGCACAAGCCGGCCCTTGTTCCAAATGTCAGTGGCACTGAGGTTGTGAACCCCGATTTAAGGTAAGAGTGACGACAGTAACGCCAGCCTGACTTGGGTTAGGTCTGGACTTGTGCAGTTTCCTTATATAACAAAGCCAGTCCGTGCTTCCCCTTCAATAAAGGACAAGTCTGCAGCGGTACTTCTCTAGAATGTCCTGTGAGCACAAGTATCTAAAGTAGCGCCTTCTGACAAAAAAAGGAGAAAAACAACTAGTTTGAAAGTCAACCACAAATAAGATAAAGCCACAGATTAGAATTTTGTTTTTTTCTAAATCATTCAAAAGGATATTGATATCGTGACATTTTTTTAATTTAAGACGAAGTGAAAACTATATGAGTCAATATTGAAGTAAAATGAGGATAATCCCTCCCAGGATTGAGTTGGAGATGAAAGAGAAGTGATTCCCCAGTGAAATGATTTCATGTCATTGCGGATCACATAGCACAGTGATTCTAACCATTTGGACCCTGAACCTCGTTCAGATGCACCTTGATAGGCCAGGGGTTCTCCCCCTCGCCCCAAAACTGCGTGTAGACACCACCTTTTTCATATAGTTTGGAGTATTTACAGAGACAGCCAAGTGCAGATGTGTACCTTTGGACCACAGACTTCATCTTAAAAACAACAAAAGATATTTGGAAGAAACCCAGCGAAATGCCCATTACTCTTAAGTGTGACGCTTGTTGGTCTGTGGCCTTGGCTTCATATGACGACTTACACCGTTATGTCCCTCGGACTATACAGCCAGCGTGTCGGCCGGGAGAAGTGCCGCAGGCTCCCCTGGGAACGGACCCCCCGGGAGCTGGGCTGACCTCACAGCTGCCGTGCCCTTTTCTCCTTTTACATCATTGACACTCCCTGCTTAAGAAGCGAATGACGTTAGATTTCACATCTGTGTCTGGAGAGGAGAATGCGCTGCTTCTGAACGATTGGAACGGCCTCATTAAACTTCACACGGGGCCTCCAGTGCCTGCACAGACGGGGCTGACACGTCCAAGTGCCAGCCCTCTACCAGCCACTCAGAAAACAAGTGTGCTCCGGCAGCCCTGCCAAGCCTGATTGCTACTGCACATACGCACGGGCGACGAGACCCATGTCAATAAAACAGAGCAGTTCAGCCTTTCAAGTAACTTTGGCAGTTCTTCCCCCAATCAATCTGAATCCGTGATGTGTTCCTATGATGTTTTAACAGTTGTAATGCATCTGCCAATAAGATGAAAAAACAAAAGATGTCCCTCTCGCCTGAGGTTTTCCATAAACAATAAATGAATGCGATGTTTATGTTGCAATTACTTGTTTTTAATTTGGGAATGGATTATATTTAGATAGTGAAGTGGTGGGATCTGCCTTGGTTTTTAGGGGCCGCCATGCGTGTGGCCGACAGCGTCTTGCTCAGGAAGTGCCCGGTGGCTCCCACCACACTCAGGACGAGCTCCGTGGGGACACCACCATGGCTCCTGTCCTGTCCCCTCACTGGCTCTGCTCCCACCCCTCGCGCCCCGGGGCCCCTCCTGCTGGCCTAGACTGGACCACCCTCTGCCCCCCGGGCTCCCCGATAGCTCTCCTTGCTGGAGTCTGCCTGGTTTTGCTCTGGCACTTACCATGGTGCTGCGTCTTTGCTCTTGTTTCCTGCCCACTAGCATGGAGACTCGTGAAGGCAGGGGCTGTCACCTGTTGTAGCTCCTGGACCTGGAACAGGGCCTGGCATGGAGTCTGTGCCCAGAGAATAAAAGTGGCCGGGGTTCAGCGACGCACGCTGCTTGTAGTTTTACTAAGTCTAGGTAATCTGAATGGGAACCACCCGTGTGTCAATATAATTAGGAGAATGTACATTTTAACATATGGCACAGCTGCTTTCTTTACTCACACCCGGGATTCCTCACAGGAGCTTGGCTTCCTTCTGGCTGAAGTGAGTGTCGGCGGCTGAGGGCAAGGCCACACCTGAAGAAAGACCATACAGCCCAGAAAGCAGGTGGCCTGGCGGGCAGCTCACCAAGTCACATGCCTCTTTCCACTGTGTGCTCTGCTGAGTCTGACCCGGCCCTCCTGCTGGTCAGTGCCGTGTGTCCCTCTAACTTGCTCCCAGCGCCTCTGTCACGCGTGTCGGGCTCACTGTGCTTCCACCTGCAGACACCTGACACTGCTAGCTGCCTGTCCACCTCCTGGGGGCCTCGTATGGATTCTCCAGGGAGCAGAGCTGGACTCCGGAAAAGTCACCCATGTTCCCCTCATCAGCTGGCCTCCCGATGTGGCTCGTGGTTCTCCATCTTCCACAGTTATGGGACGGCCTTTAATTTGATAGCTCCACTCTTCAAAGAAAAAGGCTGCTTTATAGCTGGAATTACACAACCATTGAGGGGAGAAGGTTGGCGGGCGGTCGCAGTGCCGCTTCCCTGTCCTCAGGTCCCCGCACGGCCCTGGAAGCCCTGCTCTGGAAAGCAGCTAGCACACTCTCCCTGGGAGGCCCCCGAGCAGAATCGCTCAAGGCTGCCGGCCGGGCCCTCTCTCATCCTGGCTGTCAGCTGTGTCATTGTCACACAGCAGCCACAGACACATCACAAAACCTTACTTACAGACACTAATGTCTGAATTGCATGTAATTTTACATCACAAAATATTCTCCTCTTGATTTTTTCAATCCTTTTAAAATGTGAAAACCCTTATCAGCTTCCAGGCCAAACAAAGATAGGTGTCAGCTCGGTGTGACCTACGGCCGCAACTTGCCAAGCCAGAGCCCAGCGTCCAGGGGCTCTGTGGGTCTCTCTGACCCTGGACGTCTGCCGGGATCTCTGACCCTTTCTTTCCAGACCTGGGGACAGCTCTTCACTTTTGTCCCCTGGCTCCCTTGTATTTCTGACCCTCAGAGAAGAGATGCTAAAAGGTCTGGGACGGTGATGGCCGACGTGGCTTCCCACTCCTGAGCCCTCTGACTTGGGGAGCAGGGCTGTTGTGGCTCTGCCCCGTGTTCCGGGTCCCGTGAGACAGGATAGCCCCACCAGGTGTGGGCGTCACTTCGGCCTCCCGCTGTCTGCTGACCGGGCTTCTTCCCCGGCACTGTGTGTCTGACCCTCACCAGCCAAGGGCCACACCTGCGTCACCTGTGCATGTCAGTTTGCCTTAGAGCTCGAGCTGGTACTGCCCCAAGCAGACCTTTGTCCTTCCCTCGAATCGGTGATCTGTCTAAGATGACGTGGATTATACGTGCACGTCTGTGTGTAATTTTTCCCGAGTTTTCCTGATGCTTTTAGCCTTCTGGGTGAAGGTGGCCTCCGCCAGCGTGTCTTCTCGTGGCAGGTCTGCGCCCTGCGCCATGAATCTGACAGGACGCCACTTCCTGTGTGTCCCAATGGTGTTGGGGTCTTCTAATTCTGAACCGCGTGTGCCCACCCTCCTCAGACACCTGAGTCCACCAGGGTCCACTCCTCTTTTGTGGGTGAAGGAAGAGCTGCCTCGACTGGAGCGTCCTCTCCAGTGACAGCACGTTCTGACAGAGTGAGGTAATTTGCGTGTTTCTGTGTGAGAACAGACCACAGCGGGTTTATTCGTCGGCATCGGCAACTCTCTCGTGAGGAAGTGCCCTCCCCGCTTAGATCTGGTCGCACCTGCAGTGGTCCCCGGGGTCCCCTGGACCACTGTGCCCTGTGTACACACCGCCGAGGGCCCCCAGGACTCAGAGGCAGGCCCAGAACGCCCGGAGGCCATCGGATGGTCCGCGGAGGAGGCTCCACGGGCACACTGACCCACTGTCACTCCCCTGATGTGTGTGGACGTGGCCGCGCTGCCTGTGGGCGTGGTAAGCACTGGCACTTTGTGTTGGCAGCTCGTCAGCAGGCCGTGGACACCGTCCTGGGCCCTCTGCTGGTGACTGGAGTCGCTGACAGGGCTCTTGTGGTTTGACTTGCTCTTCCTGGGCCGGCCCACAAGCTGTGACAGGGCCCCACGTGTGACCTTGTGACCTCAGCTTGTGACAGCTGTCTGCTCTGTGTGGGCCCCACGCTCTGCTCCCTCGTCCCACCCGCCTGCCTGGGGTCCCTGGACAACAGGGCTGCTGCACGTTGTTACACGGACTCCAGAACCATAACTGGTCTTTGCATACGAGGTTTGGAGAAGGACGTCTGTGCTGAGAGATCCTCACACAGCAGCACCCTGAAACCTGTGTGTAAACACTCCCTGTAGCTCTTGTTTAGTTTTCCCAGCCCACTGCTCTGCACACATTAATATCTCCATTTTTGATCAGAGTACAGATATGGGCCCCGCCACGTACCCTGCACAGATGCGGAAGCTGGGTGCAGAGACGAAGTCATTTGCCTGCAGTGACAGGTGACAGGACACGAGGGCGGAACCAGGGTTCTGGTGCCTTGTTTGGTTCCAAAGTCCAGGCTCGTCCCAGGCGTCTGTCCTGCACTTCCTGCTGAGCTCGGGGCTGTGAGCACTCCCTGGGCCGCTCATCACCCTCTATTTAATAAGCAGAGCACCTGGATGTGACCAGCTCGGTGCCAAGCGTGGTCCCCAAGGGACTGCCTCTGGGCACAGGAAGTTGGGATCCTCACACACTGAGCAGATGCCTGCTTCTAAAAGTGAACAGTGGGGCGCTGTCCCCACCACGTTCCTCCATGTCCAGAGAAGCTTCCCTCCATCATCCCCCCTCCCGGCCCCCAGCGCAGGCAGCCAGCAGGGCAGGAAGGGCTGGGGGGCACAGGGACAGTGCAGGGCAGTCGGGGGGGCGGGCAGGGCAGGCAGAGGCGAGGGACAGACCACTTCCCACCGGAAGGTGAGTTGGGACCCTCAAACACTCAGCAGGTTAAAGGTGTCATCAAGGCCCAAATGAGACGTGCAGACAAGAGGCCGTGCCGTCCGGAGTGTTCTGTGCAGCGTGCAGACAGGTGACCCCAAAGGACAAGGTCAGGTCTGGGGGACTGGACGGGCGACTCCCAGTCAGGGAAGCTGAAGGGAGTAGGTCCTGGGGAGCAGGCTGGGGTCACGCCGCACATGTTAAGTCACTAAGCTTGTAACTGAGCCTGTGAGCAACCCCCAGCCTCTGCTCAGGCCCCTGCTGGTGCCCAGTGGTGGCCGTCCCCTCTTCCTCCCTGAGGCCCATGGGACCTTTGCTCTCACTTGGTGAAAGTGTGAGTCATTGCTTTGGCTTTTGTGAACCGGTGTTTCTAGATTTCTCCTTTATCTCTGACACGAATCCCAGGCCCTTCCTCCTGGAACATTCGCTGTGGTGCTGAGTGCTGTGACAGCAGTAGCTCTGGCCTGACAGGGCCCTTGTCTCCCCCAGGCCCCCCCGGCCCTCCAGACCTGCTCATCGCTCACCTCCCGGCCTCACCTCAGCCTGGCCTGCCAGCAGCTTGCTGTCACCTGCTGAGGTCCTTCCGGGACAGCTGACTCAGTGTCAGGCAGTTCCTGTCACTGCAGCCGCCTGGAATGGCTGGCCTCTCCCTGCTCTGTGCCGGGGGCTCTGATACCTTTCACCTTTCACCTGCCTCATGCTTCTGCCACAAAGGCAGACAGGACCTGCCCCTGCTGCCCTGACCCCTTCCTGGCTCCCGGCTCTTCAGGATAAGTTCCAGATTCCTGACACTGCATTCCCCGCCGTCCTGTCCTCTCTGAGACCCTGCAGACCACCTCCTGCAGCCCAGTTCTGTTTCCGTCTTCTCGGTGCCTCTCACACCTTCCGGTGAGAAGTGCTCTGTCCCTCGCCTCTGTCTGCCCTGCACTGTCCCTGTGCCCCCCAGCCCTTCCTGCCCTGCTGGCTGCCTGCACTGGGGGCGGTGCGGGGGGCGGGGATGATGGAGGGAAGCTTCTCTGGAGGTGAAAAAAGAGGTGGGGGCAGCACCCCACTGAGTATGCTTTTAGAAGCAGGTATCTGCTCAGTGACAGGGAAATTCCTCAGTTTTCTTCCATCACTTTGCTAAGGTCACAAACTCACCCAGTTGCCTCCCTTGTCTAACTGCAGACTGTTCCCCCAAATGCGCACCTGGCAAAGTGGGAGAACGGGCGTTGCATTCTGCACCTGGGATGCGTCTCATCTTCCCCTAGGGAGCAGGACCCGTCCCCTGTGGGGCCAACCCCGGAAACAGGACACTGCCGCCCAGCACGCACTGTCCTCCCCGGGCCAGGGTGCCTCAGTCCTGTATGCCTCTGTGTCGCACACACGCGCACACACACACACACACGTGCATGCACACACGCCCGTCTCCCTGATCAGCAGTTTCCTGTGATGTTCAGGCTCCAGTGTTCAGCCTCACCTTCCCAGTTATGCTTCCTTTTTCTTATCGGAATTTCCTTGTGCTCATGGCTCCTGAACAAACAGCACAGCCGCCTGAGTACAGCCGAGCCCGTTTGTCTGCTGAGAGGCCAGGCTGTGCAGTTACAGGCAGGGCACGGGACTGAGTGCAATGGCCTGTTGAGCAGAACGAGCCCCAAATAGAGCAGAGTGAGTCCCCAGAACCAGCGTCAGGTGGGCGGTGCCGCGCTGTGGGCCCAGGATGGGCGGCAGGGCCAAGGCTGCGACCCGTCCGCCGAACGCCCACAACCCAGGGAACCCCCAGACGCAGGGAGTCCTTGCCTGAAGACTCCATTTCGTGTTGTTTCAAGAGCGTTTCGACTCTGCTTTGTCCAGGCAGCCTGCGCTTGTAATAGAAAGGCCTGGGAACCAGCCTATAAACCAAGAAACCTGCACTTTTATAGTTTCTGAGAAAACATTCAGTTCTGTATGACTCGCTGTTTTGTAGCAAGTTGCGTCCTCATTTGATGGCACGGCAAAGCCATGGACAGCAGATTTCAAGGGACCCTCCTGAGCACTTGGGGCGATGTTTGCCTGCTGCTAAGGCTGATGGTTACGTGCCCGGCCAAAACAAAAGGGTGCATTTAGCTGCTCCCACGAGGATTTCTGAAACCAAACACGAACGAAACCAGGGAAGGAAGATAAGGAATCACAGGCTGTGAACTTGCTGTTGGGACTTTAAATGCTCCCTTTTATACTTTACTCTCACTCAAATTTCTTTTTCCACTTGATGTATTTTATTTTACGTTATTTGGAGAAACAAAACACGCTGAGGCTATGTTCCATTTTGGATGTAGATAAAACTATTTCCAGAACTGTAGGAAAATCATTGCAGATTTAAAATTACACTTGGCTTACAGAATCAGCCCCCTGCGTTTCCTCATCTATTAGCAAATGTTTGCTGACTGTCTGTTGTGTCAGGTTCTCTTCCAGACACGTGTGTACAAAGGTGTGAGCAGAGCAGACAAAACCCCTGGTCCTCGCACTGCTTATGCTCTGGGCCGGGGACAGACAGACAAATCCCGGGGGTGGTCAGTGGGCCACCCCCCAAGGACACGAGGGGCAGGCTTTGTGGACAGGGCAGCCTTCCGGGGCCGGCCGGTGTGGCAGGGCGTGGTCTGCCAGGTGGGCTGGCGGCTGTAGGTGAAGCCACCACAGAGGTGACGGACTCCCTGGGGGAGAACCTCACAGTCCCTGCTCATGCTGTGACGCCCTAGCTCCCAGTGTGAGGGATGGAGCCGGGGTCTTTGTGAGGTGCTTAGGTTTCTGTTATGTCACAAGGTGGGGCCCTTACAGTGGGACGTGCCCTGTGAGAGGACAGACCAGAGGGCCCTACACCTGAGGACACCGCCCCTGCCTTAGAGGAAACCCCAAGTCGGTGGTTTTGTTACGCAGTCTGAGCTAGGAGGATGGAAGGGCCTGGAAAGTTGTGAGCAGTGAGCTGACCCAACGTGTGTTTTCAGAGGACCCCTGGCTGCTCTGCTGGGGAACTGCAGGCGGGAGCAGAGGCCAGGAGCCTGTCAGGAATGGTCCCCCGGCTCACATTTAGGGTGCATGGAGGCGCAGCGGCTCTGAGGTGTCACAGGCCGAGGGGACTTCAGGACAAACCGGAGACGCTGGAAGCATGGAGGTGGCACGGCAGGAGTGGGACACTGTGACGGCAGATGAGGGTCCGTACTGGCACACAGATGTCAGAATGCCTATGAGATTTCCCCGCAGAGAGGTCAGGTAAGCGGTCAGATACGGGTGTGAAGTCGGTGGGCCGTCAGGGCCAGGATGTAATCTCCGTTCACAGCCGCCACGAGGAATGATGTGAAATATTGAGTAGCCGGCGTAGCTGGGTCCCAGCAGTCTGCACGTGTGTGGCCCACGGCTGCAGACACATGGCCCCCTGTGGCATCCTGAGTCCCACAGACAAACTGCCGTCCTCCCGCACGGGACATACGTGCGCTTCCTGTGACCAGCAGCTGGAAAGCAGGGCCACTGGTCCTCTCATGTCACACAGCCCGGTCATCGCACTCGGGCCTCAGCCACGTCGGGGACTGAGGTCACCTGTTTACTGCCCAGTCCACATCCTTACAGAGCTGCCGGGCTCTGTTACCTGAGCGCATGGAGACAGGCCGTGTTGTCCCGACTGGCCCTCGATGTCACGTCGTGCCCCGAGGGGTCACATCCTGAGAAGCTGCCGTCTCTTAGCTGACTGACAGACGGTGTGACTCGTGCCTGTTGCTGCTGTATTGGACTTGGTGTCCTCTTGTGCTCAAAGCTGCTATTCCATTCCCCTCTTCATTAAAATGACGCATTCACTCCCCAACTCTCCCCCCCACCAAGAGCTGCAGAAAGCCCTGCCATCTCCGTCGTACCCGGTCACTGTCAGCTGTCCAGCCCTGTCTTCCCACGGACAAGCCTGAGGGGCCGTCACAGCATGCAGTGGCCACAGCGCGATTCAGAGTGCTCTCTGCACAGTATGAGAAGGAGAGGACACACAGCCCCGGAGGGCCCGCAAAGGGAAGGGGACAGGGCGCCGGGACAGCTGCTCCGCGAACGACCCTGCAGGCACCGAGGACAGACGTCCAGTGTCCGCAGGGCCGGCCACAGATGGCTGTGTGCCTCCGGCTTGCGTTTCCTGTTCTCTGGAACTAGCAAAGTCTCTCCAGAACGCGAACTTGGACAATGCCTGCCCGTTCGGCTGTGTGTGGCTGGGCTGTTTAACCCAGTTCTTGAAATTATACTAAACATTTGCTGAACGCGCGCCGCGTGGCAGGCCTGATGCTATGGGGTCAGAGCACGTGCTCGTGGTGGCAGTCCCGGCGAGCCCTGAGCCGCACGCGTCTGCTCATTTCCCCAGGGAGGTCGAGCGCAGCTGCAGGTGGGTCGTTGGGACGCGTGCTCGGCGTGCAGCGTGCAGCGAGCCCTGCGCTCCCGGCGGCCGTGGACACTGGGAGGGCTCTGCTTATCCTCTTGGAAACGACAGTTGCAGTGATGACCAAACGTACTGTGACGCTAATTCCCCTGGAAGTGCACTCTGCGTGTGTTTGGTAAACGGAGTGCCCGATTTCTGCGGAGGCAGCTTTTGATCGATTAACGGTGATGTCGTGTGTTGACTTGCTCTCCTGTTGCAGTGGACGCTGCAGCGTTTTCCGACCCACTCGGACAGTGTTTTCTGCGTTAGGCCATTTTAATCTGTCCTTTGAAAGTATGTTTCCTAAGAGAACCCAGCAAATGTGGAAACTGGGTGACGTAGCCGTAAGTGGAAATAACCAAACCCAGACGCAGCGGAAAGAGCCTTTGTGATAGCTCCAAACTGGCAGAGAAAGAACACGAGTAAGGTAACGACCTTTAAGTGCATTTTTGTTCATGTCATTTTACAACCCATGAAAACTCATAACATAGGAAATCTTTTAATGCCCACATTTACTTTCCTGACATACTGATTTTCTTGCCAAGTCCCTAAACATTCTTCTGTATAATTCACTTTCTAGTTTTCTGGCTCCATTTCCTGACTTGGTCTTCGCATGAGAAGCAGCTACCATTCCATTTGGACAGTTGGCGTTAGGAAATGAGCTACCTTTTGAAATCTGAATGACCGATCTTATGCCAAGGAACAGATTACGTCTCAGTCCTGCAGAAATGTGCCCTGAATGTCACTTTGCAGTGCTTTTCAGAACCTCACATTCTGTGCCATGCTTCTCCCAGCTGCCAGGGACCTAGGCAGTTTGGCCTGAAGTTGCTCGAATCCTACGCTGCTTCTTCCTACAACCACCCTCCGGCGTCTGCAGGATGGGTCATGTTTAGTGGTGACGTTGTGTATTTTACTGTGTGGGACGAGGAAAGTATACCTCTGAGTGGGCGCATGACCGCTCTTGCCGACACAGAACGTTAATGACTGAGAGACCGCTCCCTGTTCTGCTCTTTCCAAGGGTCCTGTCTCTGCTCGGAAATGAGTCTAGCTTCATATTCCTTTGGGGTTAGCCATGATCCAGTAGTGGAGGGAACGATGTGAGAATCAGAGAGAAACCTGAGGACACTTAACGCCAAGCATAAGAGGGAAGCTGCAGGAAGTCTGATAAGTTCCTAGACCTGGGTGGGGGGACAGTTTGCAATTGCACAGGAATCTCTCTGTACGCCATGCTAGCTTTGATGACACGTGACATGTGCTGTAGTTACTTTGTGGCTTACTCTGTTCTGGAGCAGGATTGTAAATGCACGTGTTATTACTTCCCAGTTCTGTGTAACACTGTTTCAACCAACAAAACTAAGCTGGTGTCTGCAATTCCATCACCGGCATCCTCTATCCTTTTATATTTTCCTCCAAATCTCCTAGATTAAATAGAACTCTGTCGAGACAGCCTTGGTTGACCAGCCCGGCAGACAGCATGACCATCATCCCGATCCCGTGTTTTTTCACTCACTGAGGGGGGCAGCTCTTCCCTGAAGTACTTTCAGGTTCCTCTGCTAATTGCCAGCAGGCCCCTGGGGACAACAATTTCACAGCCCCTCCCTCCCGCCTGTCCCCGCGGCTGTGGCCCAGTTCCCACCTGAGAAAGACAAACAGATGCCAAGGGTACTGCTTACCCAGTTAACTTGGGCTAATTTTGTTTTTGTCTGGACCATCCCTCAGAGGCATTTGACTTATTCCGGGCATTGGTGAGCAGGGGGTAGACGGTTCCAGAAGCCTCTGACTCCGGGCAGCAGCTCCTAGGTTCCCTCCAGAGAGGGCGGTGTCGATCAGATGTTGGAGGTACCAGCTGCAACCAGTCTGGACGCTGTTTAAAATCATCCAACGCGCTCCCTTCCAGGTGGAGTGTTTTCTGCTCATGGGTGGCCCTGGGGGTGGGAAGGTGGAGAGCGCTGCTGCGTGCATGGTGCGGGATGAGCCAGGCATCGCACGCTCGGCAGTGACGGCTGCGGCTCTGTCTCAGTGACATGACCGCATGTGTACAGCACAGGTGCTGGATTGTAGCTGAGTCTGGGACCTCTGTCAGGGCTGAAACTCTGGCACTTTAAAAAAAAATATGTTGTGTCCATGATGTGCCACCCAGAATGCAGTTGTGGAGGACGGCTGCCACACCCCACAGTCCTGTCCCACCCACTTTGAGGTCCAGAATCAGATGCCACCTTCCCTTGCAGCTGGGACGCCCATGTGTCACCTGGCTGTGTTTCCGGTCTGACAGACGGGCGCCGTACTTCCATGGGGACTGGTCAGTTGCGGGCAGCAGGGCTCCCTGGGCCTTCCTCTGGCAGGGAGGATTTTGTTTTGTCCAGTTCTGGAGATAAAGCATGTTCAGTTGGGTGAAATGTTCTTCCAGCTGTGCTTTACATGCCTGGGTCAGTGGTGGCTCGAAGCCGGACAACCAGGGGCAGACACTTCTCTTCTTGTTTGTTCTAGTTCTCAGATTGTTCAAAGTGTCAACCTAGTTCAAAAGCATTTCTGTTTAGGAGATAATAAGAATGGTTACTTCTGCAAAATGACACAGAAATACATTTTATTTTTCCAAGAATTTTTATTGCCCTTAAAAAATGGGACAAAAAAGTAAAAATAGGAATTCCTCTTTACTAGGAAGAAAGTATTGCCTTCATTTTTCATTGTATGAGAACATACCTTTCTTTTCTACTCTTTTTATTCATGTGCATCACCTTTAGACAGTACTTTTTGCCAGGGAGCCCAATCTGTCATGGAATGATGGACAGTGTGAAGGCCCAGAGGCTTTGTCACAGGAGACACACGTCCTGTGTGAGGACGAGAGAAGGTGACAGCTACCACGCTCCCTTCCGACATCACTGACCCAGAGCGGGAACCCAGAACAGCTCAGCTAGACTTCTGATTTTCAGGATAACTTGCACATTCATGGTAATCATAGTTCATCGTAACATGAAGATGGCTTTTTAAAAATAAGAGGCTGTATCTCTTACTCCTTTTTCTTCTTTATTTTCTTTCCGGATGGAGCGTTATTCGCGGGTGCAGGACACAGTGTCATTGTGTGGAGCCAGTCTTGTACCGGTGCTTACGATTAGACAAGCGTCAGTATGTAGGGGGGTTGCAGCTGGAACATGTCAGCCTGGAGTCAAGGGGTGGGAGGATAATCGGGCATTCAGAAAGGTCTGCTTTAGAACTGGGAAACCACACGGTTTCATTTCCTCACCCACCATGAAATGTCTGTGTATCGATATCCCGATAGTGGTTAAGAGCTACGAGCCTGACGTGGAAGCTGACGGAGGAGGTGGTCAGCCCTCGCGGCTGGCAGGTCACCTGCTTGCTCACGGCCGGCTGTGTGTCACCTCATCAGTCCTGGGGCACTTTCGAGGTCGGTCCCGACGTTCACACATGCAGCACCCTTCTCGGCTGAGGCCCAGCACGGTGACCTGGGCTTCTCCTGTAGTTGTCACACTCGCCATCTGTTTCGTGCCGTGTTTTTGTGCCTTTTCTGGGAGTTTGGTGTTTAAAGTGGCCCAGAGCATACAGCCAGTGGGCTGTGCAGTGGCTCTGAGCTCAGACCGGCTGTGATGTGCCTTATGGGGAAAATACACATGGTAGATAAGCTTCAGGCGTGAGTCACAGTGGGTCCTGGCGGCTGTGGGTTTAGCGTTAATGAGTCAACAGTGTATATTAAATGAGCCATCTTTAAACAGCAACACAGAGAAAACAAGGCTATGTGTTGATAAGTTGACAAAAGTGAGACTGGAGGCTCAGGGGAGGTCCCCCTGTGTCTCCCCCGAGAGCGATGGTTCAGCGTTTGCTAATGCACGTGCTGTGACTTTGTCGGACCTACTATCACAAATAAGGACAATCAGCTGGATTAAGTAGTCTGAAACTCATTACGTGGGACAGAAAACAATGGCTTGATCTGAAAGAGTCAGATTTACTTTCACTTTTAAAGGAACACACATCTACATAGAACTAATAGCATAATTATTCAAAGGCTGTTTTTTCTCTACTTCCTTTGGCTTCAAAGTGAGCATCAGATGGCAGCCGGTGATTAAAGAGAAATACAGGCGAGTTTGCAGGGAATAATTTGCTGCCTGATTCATGGGTACAACTAAAGCCTATTTTTAAAAACCATTTTTTATAGATACCCGTGAAAAAGCTGAACTCTTCATTTGCATAATCAATGTTACGAGAAATGTTGCTTCAAGTACTGCACTGGCGGCTGTGGCCGAGGACACCCTGAGGAGCAGGCCCCAGGCTGTCGTGGCCGAGCCGAGTGTCCCCCCGGGACCCGGTCCACATCCTGCCCTCCTGCGGGAGCTGCCTCGTGACAGCCACAACCGCGAAAGGGTTGATTTCACACCATCTTTATTGTGCAAGTAAATGTATCAGATTCATGCGATACAGAATTTAAAACAAGCCTTTGCTAATAAGTTCCTTTTCCTGTAACAGGTATAGTCATTTGATTTCATGTAATAACACACGATACCCGTTCAGTGCCTGCATGCAGCGTGCACTGTTTTGAGCTCCTGACGTATTTCCTTTACTTGTCACAACAAGCCGATGGAGGGATTCTCTTTCTTTCCCCCTTTTACAACTGAGAAACTGAGGCACAGAGCGGTTATGTGTCTAAGGTCACATAGTTCATAAGTGACAGAACCAAGAGTGGCACAGGTGTCCGACCGGCCAGGAGCTCTTGCCGTCACACAGCTGGGTGCAGGGCCACCAGGGGCGTTGTCACCCAGGTCCCTCGCCTTAGACAGCCGTCGTCTCACGTGTCTGGTACCCCAGTTACGCAGCAGAACCCTCGAAACCTGCCCTCACACACCTCACCAAATGCGTCAGTGCGTTCTGGGGCTCTCCTTTCCAGACGTGCATCCATGCCACTCAGGGCCACAGCCGTCGAGTGTCAGTGTTCCTCGTGCTCTCTGCGTCAGTGAGCGTCTGTTTCAGCACAGCAGGGACGGTGTTGTCTCTGAACCCCAGGACACAGCGCCGTGACTTCCCACCGGCCCAGTGTGACACAGCGCACGCCCGTGCACACTGGCTCTGACACGCACCAGGGAGTCTCACCCCAGGACCGCTGGCCCCAAGGGAGCCCCAGGGGTCTCAGCGCCTTGCTCTGCCTGCTCCTTCCTCTCCGCCCGGTGCTCACAGCGCCGTCCCTGCCTCGTCCTCGAGCACTTGTCACTGTCGTGTGTGTCGCACTGTTTGACCCGGGCGTGTCCTCCCGCGTCTGGACACACGCTGCGTGAGGTCAGCCCGTTGCTTTATTCTGAGCACCTGAAGTGCTTCGCGCGGGGTGGGCCCTCGGGGGGTCTTTCCTGGGAAATAATGAAATTAGCAGCAGCAGCTCTGGGCTGAGCACCTGCCCTCCAGCCGTCGGGGCCACATGGAAAGAAGTGGAAGGTAAGTCTGCTCTGGCAGCACCTGCCTGTGGCTGCTGCATCAACCAGCTCAGTGCCCTGTACCCGCCGCCACGTACTGGGCACCGCCGCCTGGGCACCACCTTGGTGGCTGCCTGGGGCTGTCATGTGACAGGGCTTCACATTAGGAGGCGCGTGAGACCAGAAGGACGCGTGACGCATGTGAGTCAGCACAGACGGGGCCCCTGCCGTACGAGTGGGGCTCCTGGGCTGCGTGTAAGGACTGCGGCCGTCTGCATCCTCCCGTCTGCGTCTGCACAGATGCCCTGTTGGGCTCCATGCCTGTCACGGGGAGGGAAAGACCCCGTTTTGTTTTGTTTTGTTTTGTTTTGCATCGTGTTTCCTTCGGTTCTGGCTGGAAATCTGATGGTTTCTGATTTTCTTCACCTGATTTTAAATCCAGAGAAATCTTAGGATGTGTACGTCCAAAAGTCAAGATTAATTAAGGTTCATATTTCGATTCCAATGGATCATTTTTCCTTAATGTTTTCCCTCAGTGTACCTGAAGTGAGGCTTCTAGGACCGTAGGAAATGAGGGAAAGAGAGTCCACAGGTTGTGAGCAGCTAGCCTGGAGCTTAGGGGAGACGGTTCCCATAGGACCCCGGAGTGGGTGACGTTCAGGAGAGGACGGGCCTCAGAGGCGCAGGGCACACTCCTCAGGGAACAGCCGGGGCCTCTGCTTGGCCAGAGTGTCCAGTGCAAATGCCGATGGTCAGTCACTGCCTCTGACCGATGTGTCCTGGGTGAGGCTCACCGGGGGCGAGAGCGGGCGGCAGGGCGAGGGACAGAGCACAGACACATGGCATGCCTCCTGGGGACGGGACGGGAGTCGCCTGGCGGACGCTGCTCAGAGCCCAGGGAGGGGTCGGCAGGTAGCCGCTCACTGTCCTGAAGTAATGCAGGCGTGGAACACAGGATGTGTGCACAGGCACCGACAGTCACAGTGACACTGAGAAGCCCCAGGAGGGTGACAGCCATTCAGTGACAAACTCATATTCCCTAAATTTGGTCTTAAAAATAGATATACTTATTTAAAACTGTCTCTCCTAAAACAGAAAACTGTGGACATTTATCAGCGACTCTTCAGCGATCCGATGGACCAGTGGGTTAATAGCTAGATGTTGACTGTTTTTTTTCCCTTTGATTATAAGGAATGCGATGGGGTCATATGGGCCCCAGGGCTGCACGGCCACTGCTCCTCCCTCGGGCAGCCTGGCTCGCTCGCTCCGGGCCCTGCGGGGCTGGGAGGCTGGCCGTGGCCTCTCCCCGACGTGGCAGGGAGCCCAGGGCAGCTCTCCCACCTCAGTGTCCCCACCCCACCCTCCACCACCCTGTTCAAACACAGTTTCTCAGATCGTGACCTCTTGTCCCCACCTCGTGTGCTGTAGGGCGACTGACTGTTTCACTCCCCCCCACGCCCACCATCGCTCTTGGTTTCAGCCTCCTAGGTTGTCCCTGCCACACCAGCCTTTCACAACCTCTCTTCTCCCTTTCAGCCGCCGTTTCTTCTACAACAGGTTCAGCAAGCTTTTCCTGTAAAGGGTCAGATAGTAAATATGTTCAGTTTCCTGGCCGTTGGGTCTTTGTTGCAACTAGTAAACACAGCATCCCATTTGAGAACAGCCATTGATAATACGTGGCTGTGCTCTAGTGAGACTTTACAAGACAGGTGACAGGCTCAGTAGGGACCGTATCTGGGGAAAAATATGTGCAGGCAGAGGACACAGCAGTGTAGGCTGAGGCAGGAGCTGGCCTGGAGACCTCACAAAGCAGCACAGGCTGGGGGATGGGGGAGGCCAGGGAAAGCAGTGTCAGGGGACACTGGCAGATACGGGGGACCCAGTGGACCTCCCAGCCCTGAGTAGGAGACGGGGGGCCCTGTGGACCTCCCAGCCCTAAGTAGGAGATGGGGGACCCTGTGGACCTCCCAGCCCTGAGTAGAAGACGGGGGACCCAGTGGACCTCCCAGCCCTGAGTAGGAGACAAGGGGCCTTGTGGACCTCCCAGCCCTGAGTAGGAGACGGGGGGCCTGTGGACCTCCTAGCCCTGAGTAGGAGACGGGGAGCCCTGTGGACCTCCCAGCCCTGAGTAGGAGACGGGGGGCCCGGTGGACCTCCCAGCCCTGAGTAGGATGTGGCTTTTGCTCAGAGGAGTTGGAGAGACATTGGAGGGTCTGGGCAGAGTGGCAATGATCAGGTTTGTTTTAACAGAATTGTTCTAGCTGCTGTGAGAAGAACCGGGAGGGGCAGGATAAAGACAGTTTTTTTGGCAATATTGTTTGAAGGATTTGCTTTCAGATGGGATTTTGGGTTGAGAGAAAGGCATCGAGAATTACACTGAGGTGTTTATTCCAAGAACATAGAGGAGAGCAGGTTTGGTTGAAGGTCATGAGTTTTTGGGGCTTGTTTGGTTTGAGATGTCTGACATTCATTGTAACTTCCTGATTTCATGATAAATGGACTATTTTCTTTACCAAAAATATCATTGACCTGTGAGAGCGAACTGTTCTGTGGATCACATAACGAAAAATACGTTACCCGACACTGAGTGCGGCTGGCTGATGGAACAATGCCTATAGCCACGTTGATTGATAACCTTTATTATTCCAACGGAATCTAATTCATGAATATGTTTCGTAAATAACTTTGTATTCTCCTGGATTCTGAGCCTAAGATTATAGTATGTTGTCCTGTCCTTCATCTTTGTGTATGTTATCCAGAGGAAATAAACTGATATTTTTAAGTACTTCAGAATAAAAATAGTTAATTTAAAAATATTATGAATAATATAACATGAATAGTAGTTACAGTTTTATGTTACATTTCTTATCATTTAGTAGGATTTTAAACTCACTTTTGCTGCTGATAGTATGAATCAAGGTTAGAAAAATACTTTATGCAAGCAATGAATTTTCAGAAAGAGGTTTGAAAGGTAAGAGAGTTTGGGCAGCTGCGTCTCCAGGGGAAGTTCTACTGCAAGTGCTCAGGTCACATGGCAGTGAGTCGCTCCACAGGATGAGCCACTAAGTTATTCCAGCCTCTGTTCTGCAAGGGCTTTTGTCGGGAAAGCAACTCGTCTGCTCAGTACATTTTTTGAAGAGGGCATATTTTTAATTTGGCAAGATAGATGTTTTAAGTTTTCTCTCTAGTTATTCATTAAAAACGTAAAACGAAGTCTGCTTTAAATTTAAATTTGTTGGACTGTTGAAGAGGGGAAAACCTCCCATTTAGGCGACTAAAGTTAACCTGTTTGGCAATAACTGTGTTGTTTCTTTTCTGTGCTGTTACTTAGGCGCCATCATCTAGAAACTTACATAGAAACAGGCTGGAAAGGGCCTCACAGCCTCCCCGTGAAGGATCGTGTAACCCAGTGCTTAACAAGCATTTCTTCCTGTGACCTACAGTTTCTTTCAAGCTTTTCATCATGACCCAGTGTATAAGACTCCAGCGAAAGTCTCACAAAGCTATAATTCCCTTACATGTGAAATGCACTGCAATGTATCTTCTTCTTCTATCAAATGCTGCCTGGAGCTGCACTTTGGGAAAAAAAGACCCATGTCTGGTGTTTGGCACGACACAGTCTCCTCCCTGTGTTCTATCACAAATCACATGCCTCTGTTTAATCTGAAAGGGTAGCTACGTATGTAGTCCTTGAGGACGTTCAAGGGTGACTGTGGAGCCAGTGGGCAGCCTGCAGTGCCGTTTGCACCAGCAGGCGTCTGTTTGACCCGGTGGTGGGAGCGGACGGTGAGTCTACGGTGAACTCCGCAGTCAGTCAGCGGGGCTGTTCAGGCACTTTGAGCAGAGGAAGTGCCAGTGGCCTCGTTTTTGTCTGCTTCACCGGACTCTCTTACACATGCAGTCCATAGGTCACGGGTATATGCATTTTGTATACATTTAGCAGGACAGGGGTGGGAGCCCAGAGCCCCGTGAGGTCCTTACAATCAAGGTACAATATAGAAGTACACATCTCGAGATTTCTGTAATAGGAAGCCACCTGCTGACAGCAGCTTCTCGTCCTTTCTCAGTATTCCTAACGCTTCAGGGTGTGTCTGTGTGTCACTGATCAGCTCTATGTGAGTACTAGTAGATGGAACAACAGAAAGACAAGGCGAGAAAGAAGAAAATGAAGAAAGTCAGACCACTTGTTAAAATACATAAAATAAATGATATTGATATAGAATTGAAAGAGGAAAGATTTTTTTTTTTTTAGTATAGGAAACTTGAAATGAGCACTGACTTTTCCAAGAAATATAATCACTTTTCCAAAAATCAAACTATAATCAGTACAGTGGAATCATGCAATTAGAACATGCAAAAAGATGATCTAAACGTATTTTTCCAAGAAAACAAAGAATATTTCTGAATATTCCTAGGCTTAGTAATAAATCTATAATCCAGTTTCCCCTCGTATGTATAACTTTATTAAAAGTGAACAGGAACGGGCATTAAATGAATTACCTGTTTATTTCATTCACCATCTCTGAAAGCCTATATTTAGGCATCTGTGACTCTTTTCCTTCAAGCAGAAGAGCTGACTGCCCTCTCCTGTTGTCCGTGGTGGCCTGTGATTGGTGTTGCTGGGAGTCCTGTTGTTCCCAGTCACTGGTCTTTTATCCTCACTTTCTATCTTAGATTGAAATTCTCCCAAGTAATAGATATTTTGACCAACCAGAAGCCACTGTGAATATTCTGAGATATTAGAAGGCATCATGGTTTCTCCCAGTCAGCCCTAAATCTGACCAAAGGATTCTAACCATATTGAAGCTAATCTCAGCTTGACCTTGCAGAGCCAGGAAGTGGGGTGGGAACTGGGGTAAGGATGGGGACCATGGTCGGCACGGTCCATGCACTTTGACCTTCAGGACCGATCGTGGGATACAATGACTTTTTTTGTGTGTACTTTTAGAATAGTTTTAAAATTAACATGGATAACATTCCCCAGTGAGTTTTCATGTAATAATTATGAGTGTGATCAAAAAATACAGTGAATGTTTACATTTTTAAAAATGTATTGCAGTAAAAGACATATTACCATTAATCCCCCTGAAAATCCTCCCCCTCACTTTGAACACACTGATCCCATCGTTCTTGCCACTTTCTGAAGCAGTTCTGGAAGTCCTCTTTCATGAGTGTCTTTAGTTGCGCTGTCATGGCTGCCTCCATGTCCTGAATCACTTTGACTCTGGGGAAGAGCCAGAAGTTGCAAGTGCCAGATCCGGTGAATAAGGTGGATGAGGAGACCCAGTAATGGTTTTATTTGACAGAAATTGCCGTACCAGAAGTGATGTGTGACATGGAACATGGTCACGATGGACGATGATTTATGGCACACTTTAAAATGCACCTTCTCTCAACCGTAGCTCACACCCGACTGCACCAAACCAGTTGAAACTTGTCACACACTGTTACTAAGATTCCACACGCCACTTCCCATATTGAAGGTCCCTACCTTTCCGTTGGATGGCTCTTGGCAGCAGCATTCACTGTATTTTGTGATCACACTTCATACATTTACTTTTTTTCCAAGAGTTCTTAATTTTAATTTTTTTCTGAAGTATAAGCAATGAATTGCTTTAAATATAATTTAACGTTACTTAATATTAGGTTTAAGAAGAAGATTTTCTTGTCATGACAGGAAAATACTGTATTTGAAATTTTAACAAAACAGTGTTTTTGTTCTTGATATTAAATTTATTTTAATTTTTGGGTACTAAACAGTGGCCTATCTATCATTTACTAACGGGGCACATTGCTAAGTGTTTGGTCAAAATCTGCATCCATGATGCAAGTTTAGGAATCTCTGTTCAAGTGTCTAAAACGAGAAGACTGCAGTTTCTGTGTCTGACCAGTTTATTTGCTTGCCTTCTCCAGCGAAGCCAAATCCCAAGCTTTTTATGCCCAAATTTTAGACCTGTCGTGTTTAAAGTAAAGAAAATGAAAGTGTAAGCACTGTAAGACTCTGGGCCTTGACAACAATAGCAGCCAAAGAACCATCTCTTTGTCTATATCTGCTTGTTTTCTACTCAATTTAAAATAAAATGAAGAGTATACATGGATTCATATTTCAAAGAAACACAGTGCACATAGTTTTCAAATACACAAATGTAAATTAATATATATTACACTGGGAAAATAAAAATTGGTGTCATTTTATTACCTGTATTATTTATGTTACGAGAAACAGAGATTAGGGAAAACAAAGCACGTATGCAGATTTGCCTTCAGCTTTCTAGAAATGTTAGTTTGATTTTGAATTTGGTTTTCAGTGCTTCTGTGTTTTCCCTTTGACAAGTTTTCCCTCTAGAAGTGACCAGCTTTGTCACAAAAGAGCCAGCAGTAATGGTTGACTACACTTTCTCCCTGTGGCGGTGCCATTTGGCCGTTCTGATGACTGAGACTAGTAAATACGATGTTTTTAAATTAACAGATGAACTCTGTGTAGGTGTCCCTCTTTGAGGAGGCCTAAGTTGGCTGGTGCGTGCCTCGCTCTGAAATAGAACTAACTGCCGATGGGGACAGAAACAGGATCTGACTTACCAGCTGCCACGTTTGCATCGCAGTGTGTGATCGAACCCACTGCCTGCACCGGCGGCAAAGCCCGGGCCTCGCCGGTGCCCAGGGCTGCGACTCAGCTGCCAGGCCGAGAACTCTTAGGTGATAACCCTTTCTTTCGCGCTAGAGAGAGGAAGAGGATTAGGCCTTGAGGCAACTAAACTTGGGAAATATTTTAGCGTCAGCAACACCTTCTTCCCCTGTATAAATCCCGTACTTAATGCCTTAGAATTTAACATTTTATCCTAGATAAAGACTGTTGCACTATTTCCATTTAGGAAAGCTCATTTATTCATGGACTTGATTTTACCTTCTAGCAAACTTCAGAAAAGAGTGGCTGCCAAGATGTGCTATAACCTGTTTTCTCAAATGCTTTTCTCATTTCTTCCTAAAAGCATTTTGGGGACGACTGTAATTAGGGTAAGTGTGTCCGCCCTGTGTGTAGCCGGTGGTAGTGACAGAGCAGTCACCCAGAACGACCAGAATGACCAGAACGGGGCGTGCGTCTCAGCAGCAGCTGGCACCAGGCTCTCAGGGCTGGCCATGCCGTCCCGCCGGGGCTAGTGTGTGGTGAACAGAACACCATGGGTTCCTTTGGTGTAAAAATGAATGGACAGTTATTTGCAGGGAATAGTTAATGTCAGCTTTTGTAAAAATAAGCACAGTTTCCAACCTTTGACCACTTATCAAGAAGAGGATGGAAGGTGGATACTCCTGACTGCCAGAAAGGGCGTGAAGAGAGCTGGATGACGCCTGTCACTCTGCGGCACGTTCCCAGGCTGTGTAGACATCTGTGTAGGCGTACCTGCACCTCCGGGCCTAACAGTCGAAGAGCTCCCAGTGTTAACGGAAGCTCACCATCCTCAGAGTTGTCGCAAACATGGCCGTCCACGTGAAGACTGCATCACTTCGTCGGGTTAATAAACAGAAAGTGTGACAATTTCAGTTAGTTCTGGTTTTCCAGTTCTTTAGTTTTAGAAAGGGTGGAAGGAAATAGGGAGGCAGCAATAAGGGAAGTAAATGTGTACGTTTTGTCCCAATAAAGATGATGCTCGTTTTCCCTGCTATGTCAGGGGCATCATTCATTCCGCATTCATCTCACCTGGTCACATGGCTGGCTACAACTGTGGGGATTATTTTGGGATTGTGTGATGCAAAAGCAGTGAAGTTGGCCAAATGGTTCGGCTTTAATTGTTACCACGTGCTTGCTGGCAAAATGCTTTTGTGAAACTGGGTTTGACTAAAACAAAATCGTATGCTGAGTCATCAGGCTTGCATCTGAGCACCTCTTGACGTGTTCAAAAAATAATTCACTCCCAAATGCTGACTGTTTCCTTGTATACGTGAGTAGTGGTCATCATACTGAGAGCATTTTATGTCCGAGAACCCGTAATTAGTTCCTTGTCTCCTGTGGCACCTGGAACACCCACCTCTGCTTAGCACCACAACTCTGATGTGAGCACCTGAGATCGCCCCGTCCGCTGCAAGCTTTGACCTTGAAATGGTGGCAGAAAGAAGTAGTCACTTCCTCCTGCTCACACTGTGATCTGCACGTTTCCTTTTGACTTGGACAGCATACAAATCCACCTAATTTTCACAGAATAGCCGTTGGAGTTCACTGAGTAGATGTATCATTATTTACGCTCATTAGACACAGGAATGTGTTACAGCCGCCCAATGAGGAGCCTGTGATGCTGTCTTTGAAGAAAGTCACAGTCATCTGTCGTGGCCCAGCTTTCTTTACTGTGTGGAATGACTGTGAGCAGAGCCAAACTTGGGGTTTTCTTGGGAAGCCTAAGCTTAAATGAAGGCAGCAGGCACCTCAGATATTCACAAGTGGAAGAACACTCTGCACACGACGGAAGTTACAGGACAGTGTTTGTGCAGCCGTCATTTTATTGCAGACATACACAGGTCACTGAGATTTGGTGACAGATTCTGTCCCAAAACATGGAAGAATGCCCCGCATCTGGTAGAGTAAATGCTCAGACACGGTTGTTGGAAAGACCGTACACATACTGTGTGCCAAGTCTCTGAAGGACGCACAGACTCAAGACACAGGGCCCCTGCTTGCTCGCGTTGGTGAGACAGAAATCCCAGGGACTGAGGGGAAGCAGGTGTTAGAGTTGGTTATGGAGAGCAAACTGTGCTGCACTCTTGTAGGGTGACACTCTTGTAGGGGACAGGCTCAGGAGAGCGGACCGCAGTGTTTACCTGTCACGCACTCCAGAGACACGGCGTCTGAGCCTGGCGTGCATGGCCTCACTCCCAGTCACCTGAGTTATGAGCTCTCCAAGCTGGTACAGAAAATCCACAATGCAAATGACCTTCTGTGATTGTGGGTGAAGCCAAACGCTCTCTTCCCTGCCTTGGAGAAATTTTGGAGGTGGATTCGGAAAAGATTTTAATGGCCAAGGACGACATCCAAGGAGGATAGAGCTGGAGTTAAAGACTGGACATCATGAAGTCTGTGAGCTTGGGGCTTCATGGCTTCTACCAACCCCCTCTGTGGACGGTGCTGGTTTGTGTGACAATGTAAATGTTTCTTTGAATCCACGTTTGTCGTGTGGGGCCATCACTGCATGCTAAGGACGGGTCGTAGCACACATCATTGTTCTTTTGTGGTGACTTTTCAAAAGCTTTATATCCTGTGAGTGGCTGCTTTTCCCGCCCTCTGTAGCCCTGTGAAGGCCACGGCACCCCAGGTGGTTTGGAGAGTAAGAAGGAATTGACCATCTGTGGGGGTGAGTGGGGAGGCGGGGACACAAACGAAGTGTGAACGTTCTACATGGGGTTTACTTTAGAGTTTAGGGTACACGGTGAGTGTTTTCAATTCAGAAAATACAGTTTTTCGCTTACTTTCAGTGAAAGCCCAGCTCATGGCAAATTTAAAATATGAGTTTGAGGAACTAAGAGATTATTTTATTGAAAGTTCTAGCTGTGTGTCATGGGCTTATGACTTGGTAAATGGACTGTGGTGACTTCAGTTTAGAAGCGGCATGATGAAGGCTGTTTGACAGTTGGCTGTGTAGAACTTTCCTGTGAAATAAGGGAGAGCAGAGGCAAAGAGACGTTTGCTAGACTCTCAAAGTGATCGCTCTTGCCGCCTGTCGTAGCGATGCAGGCACGCCTGGCATCCCCCTGTACGAGGATGTAAACAGATGCGTGAGGAAGAGCCTCTCAGCGGGACAGTTGTTAGAACCTGGAGACTTTGGCTACGTGGATCCGTAACATTTACGTATATTCACCCAGCATCACGGGGATTGTTTCAGTTCGTCTCATGTAACCCGCTCAGCCATTTCATAACACGTAGGTGCTTCCCACTTACAAGATGGTTGATCTGAGTATGACCCACAGTTCACACTCGTCAGAACCAGAATGAAACCTCGGGCCTGTCTGTGAGGACACTGGCTGCAGAGGCTGAGGGAGAGTTGCCAGCAGGTCGTTAGGAGACGAATGCTTTCCACACGCCCGGCTCAGTGCTGCTCGTTGGCTCACGTCTAACACAAACTGTCTTCTCTTTTTCCTTTTTTTAGTGCGACTTCATGACAGCATATCGGAAGAGGGCTTCCATTACTTGGTGTTTGATCTGTGAGTACAGCACACTTGTGTTCACTTCTTTTTTCCATCTCTTTGAAGACCATTTTGAGTTAAACATGCTTTTTTCCAATCTGCAGTCCAAATTAATGACCCTGTAATTTTGTAAAATGTTCTTCAAATAACATTCAACTCTAATTCTTTTGAAAAGAGGTGACAGCTCCGCAGTGTCTGTTGAAACCGTAAGTTAATCTTCATACTTGAGACAGCGCAGAGTCTGTTTCCTTCGGGATTCTTGGTTGTGATGTCATTAGCAGTGCTGGGTTTGCCTTGGGGAGTAACAACGGCTGACCGCTGACTTTCCACGGCGTGTTGTACGAGTACGTGTGATTTGTTACCTTGTATGAGAAGACGCCGAGGACGGAGCCTCGAGGCTGCTTAATTCAGGGGCTCAGACACCCTCAGACTCCCACCTCCCCACCCGCCCATTGGCTCGTCCCCAGACTGGCTTGGTTCAGCTTACTACTCATGGAAATGCCCAGTGGAGGACGTCATCTCATGTTCTCTTCAAGAATAAAAACCTTGCCCAGCAAATTGGGAGGATTTCTTTCCATTGGCAGGATTGGGTCACGTGCCCACCTCTGACCAGTCACTGGCAAGAGAAGTGGGGTCACCAAGATTGGCTTGGACTGACCAGGATTTGTACACTGAGGTTCTGTCAGCAAGAATGAAGGAACAGTAATGACTCTTGGGGCACAGTCCACAGCCTCTGCTCTGGCCAGATCCAGTGGGACAGGCCACACACATGGCGGGAGGCGTTGATAAGAACCCCGTTTCTGAAAATCAGTTTGATGTTTCATATCAGAAATGTTCGTATCATTTGACACATTTCACTTCTAGGAACAAAGTCCGTGGACAGTATACTCTAATTTCAGGTAACGCTCTGTGCTGACAGATATCCATTGTGTCATCCTTCATAAGGAGGGGGAAAAAAACAAAACCTAAGGACCCCATTATAGAGAAACGGTTATAATTACAGTGGATTCGTATACTGGACTGCTCGCCCCATTGTAATGTGATGTTGGGACACAGATAAGAAATTATTTCATGGAACTGAGCCTGAAGGTGCTGTTTGCTTGGTTCAGCCCTTCAGGAATATTAAGGAATCAAGTTCTTTCTGTCTGTTCTTTGTCGTACATGAGCTCGTCCTCATGCTCTGACTGCCTGATTTCCAGGTGTCACACTGCCTTCCAAAGTCAGAAAACAGGAGAATATTAATTCCATTGCATATAATTTTGTCCACAGGGAAAATCTTTCTCATCTGTCCCTCAGAAATAGTGTTAATCCTCGTGCAGAACTGCGTCCCACGCTCATGTGTGAGGCAGGTGTTGGGGAAGGAGTGAAGTTACCCTTGGCTTTGACCGGTCGTGAAGCGTCTCTGTGGGTCTGGGGAGGGAACCGGCCGCCCCCCCCCCACCCCGAATCATCACGTCAGTGCTTTGTTTTCAGGACAGAGGCATCCTGCCTGCGGGCTGGGCAGCCAAGCGCGTCTGCCCTGGGGTGCCGGGTGTGCGTGCTGGCGGTGGGACCCTGAGGCTCGGCCTGTGTGCAGCCCCGGCACGGCCCTCCCGTGGCTGCGGCACTCATCCTGCCTCCTCAGTCCTCTCTCACAGCTCACATTTGCCTGTCTGTGGTTCTGTCATCCATTTAAGATGGTAAGAGGTCCCTTTAGCCGTTCTTTTAGGGTCCATATGCTAGCAGCCAATTGTTCGCGTTCCTTTTTCTGAGAATGTCATGATTCTCCCCTTCACTCCTGAAGGATATTTTTGCCAGATGAAGAACTCTCGGTTGACAGTTATTTTCTTCCACTGTTGTGGCAATTCCTGGTGGATTCTTTGCTTTTGATGAGAAATCTTTTGTCATTTTAATTGTTTTTCCCCTGAAAGTAAGGTGTTATTTCTCTCTGGCTGCTTTAAAGTTTTCCCCTTTGTCTATATGTGAGTAGCTTTCAGAAGTTTGACTGTGATGCATCTTGGCTTGGATTTCTTAGCGTATATCTTTTTTGGTGTTTACTTAACCTCTTGAATATGCAGGTTTGTGTCTTCTGCCAGACGGAGAATTTTTAGGCATTGTTTCTTCTAATAGTTTTTCAGCCTCACCTTCTTTTTCCTCTGCTTCTGGAACTGATGACAGGAGTGTTAGCTCCTTTGTTCTAGTCCCACAGACCCACCCCCCTGCCCAGGGTCCGTTCGTTTTATTTCATGTCTGTTGTCCAGATTGGGTAACTTATATTCTTCTCTTTTCAAGTTTGCTGATCCTTCCCTGAGTTTTTTCTGTTCTGCTGCTAAGCAAATCCTTTGAGCTTCTCATTTCAGTTACTGTACCCACTGGAGCTTTTGACTGTAGCCCAGACGATGTCCTTGTACGTTAATTCCCACTGCATCGTCATTTTGGTTTGGGGTCTGCTCATTGTTTTGTTCTTCTTCTCGTTGAGATTTCCCTAGTTCTTGACGTGGTCAGTGATTTTGTATGATGTCCTGGACACCTGGGGTGTTACTTAATGAGACTCAGGGGTAAGGAGGTGCCATCTTACTCCTGGAAGGGGGGAGCGGGAGCCCCGGGTTCCTGCTCCACCTCCCTGGGTGCCTGGGCAGTCCCTCCTGCTGCTGGGAGCACAGACTTGGTTTTCTGTATTTAGTGAGAGGAACGCATCCAGCCTGTTTCTCAGACCTGTTGCTATTTCTCGGTGGATTAATTTGTCATATTTCCTTTCTAAGTAAGTCAGGCTGCAGTGTTGTAAACTGGGGCCTTCATGACTCAGAACCGAGTTCTGACAGTGGCTCCATCGGAGACTAAAGCTGCTCCTCTGCCTCCTACGTCCAGTACTTGAGCCTGGGAACGAAACGAACGCAAGACAGATTAATAGGAGAAAAGGCACCCAATTTTTGTTAATATTTATGTGCACAGAATTCATAAAAAAGAAGTGGAACTGAAAGGAGCAGGGAGACTGGGGGGTCCGGTCCTCGCCTTCAATGACGAGAACCACTCTCCTCGCCCTGGTGCGTGGAGGGGGCACCTTCCTCAAAGGGAAATGTGTGGCCTGCTCTTAGGCAGATACGCGGAGGCAAGAGCTCTTCCTGTGCTTGTTGATTCTCAGTTGCCTGTCGCTCAAAGCAGTCCTGATGCCAACGTGACGTTTTCTGAGGCAGCATATTCTGGGGCACACTCTAGGGTGATGTATTCTGATAACTTCGGCTCCATGAATCACTTCAGTGTCAGGTTAAATGCAAAAAGAAGGCACCCTTCTTACCAGGCCAGGCCTTTCCATAGCCATCAAGTTATTTATGTCCACATTGTAATTTTAAAAATTTCTCTATTCCTTACTAAATGGAGAGAATGATAAGAATCACATAGGTTTTTATTTCTGTACACAATCATATTGGTTATGTAGTTTCAGGTGTACAATACAGTGGTTGGACATGTTTATGCCGTACAGTGTGATCTCCCCACTGATTGTAGTAATCGTTTATTATTGACTATATTCCCCCTCGCCTTTCACCCATCCCCTCACCCTTTCCCTTCTGGTAACCATCAGTATGTTCTCTGTATCTCTGAGTCTGTTTCTGTTTTGTTTGTTTACTCTGTTCTTTAGATTCCACAAATAAGTGAGATCATATGGTTTGTCTTTCTCAGTCTGACTTATTTCACTCAGCACAGTACCCTCTGGGTCCATCCATGTTGTCGCAAACGGTAAGATTTCCTTCATTTTTATGGCAGAGTAACACTCCGTTGTATAAATGTACCACAATTTCTTTGTCTAATCATCTATTGATGGGCATTTTGGTTGTTTCCATGTCTCGGCTATTATAAATAATGCTGCAGTGAACATAGGGGTGCATATATCTTTTCAAATTAGTGTTTTTTGAATTTCTTTAGATAAATACCAGAAGTGGAATTGTCGAATCATACGGTACTTATATTTTTAATTTTTGGAGGATCCTCCATACTGTTTTCCACAGTGGCTGCACCAATCTGCAATCCCACCGACAGTGCACGAGGGTTCCCTTTTCTCCACATCCGCGCCAGCACTTGTTTGCTGATTTATTGATGATAGCCATTCTGACTGGGGTGAGGTGATATCTCATTGTGGTTTTTATTTGCATTTCTCTGATGGTTAGTGAGGTTGAACATCTTTTCATGTCTATTGGCCAGCTGTATGTCCTCTTTAGAAAAATGTCTCATCGTGTCCTCTGCCCATTTTTTGATCAGATTTTTTTTTTTTTGAGTTGTGTGAGTGAGTTCCTTATATGTTTTGGATATTAACCCCTTAGCAGATATATGATTTCCAAATATCTTCTCCCATTCAGTAGGTTGTCTTTTGGTGAAGGTTTCCTTCACTGTGCAGAAGCTTTTTAGTTTGATGTAGTCCCATTTGTGTATTTGTTCTTTTGTTTCCCGTGCTCAGAGGGATGTCTCCAAAACGATGTTACTCAGACAGATGTCAGTTGACTACCAGTGTTTTCTTCTAGGAGTTTTATGGTTTCAGGACTTTATTTTTGTACGTGGTATAAGAGAGTGGCCCAGAATCACAGGTTTAGATAAAGTGTATTTTTTCATGCACCATCTTTTATCCAACACGTAATAATTATCTAATTGTGGTAGTATTCTATGAAGAGGAAAATTAAGTCGCTTCATAAAAATGCACACTTTAAACATAAACAAAAGTATGGTCTTAAAGTTATCAATGAACTGCTCTTCTGGGAAAATTGGACCGCACTCAGCCAATTGGTTCCAAGATAAAATGACTGGGATTCCTAAGGGAGGAGCGTTCCGTGTGTCACGTCCTTCCGGTAATGGTTGGGCTCGTGCTCACTTCCTGTGGAATGTCGGCTCTGCAGATCTGATGGCAAGTGCTATTTTCAGAGGTGCATTGAGTCTCCTAATGGCACACTTTTCCCTTTCTAAAAAGCAAAACCTAAGAGGCTCTGAGTGCCCTGAAAAAATCATTTCTTCTTGCCCTTTTGAACTTACCTTTCTTATTCAGGCGTCCATGCACTGTCCCCGAGAACAAAGTGTGATGGTCACTTTTGCAGGTAGACTCAGGAATCCCAGGAAAGGCCTGCAGGGAAGCAGAGCCCTTCCTCCCTGCACAAGCGAGCTCCCGAGTTGTAGACGCAGCCCTCCTCGGGGTTGGGCCTGGCGGGGCGCTTGGCACCCTCGGCCGCTCTGGGAGGCAGGACGGGGCAGTGCAGCTGGGGTGGGGGCTCCCAGGGCAGCGGCCTCCAGGCACAGCCCTGGCCTCAGGTCCACAGGCGGTCCTGCCTGCTGCAGGACTGATGGGAAGTGCGGCCTGACGAGAGCGGTCGTCTGCATGTGGCGTGTGTGACACAGAGGCTGTATCGTGTGCATGGCAGTGGGAATTCCACAGCTCTAAGAGAGTGTGTAAGAGCCATGCTTGGGATGATTTTGTCATCTCAATAGGGTGCTAAAGTGGCCGGTTGGGGGTGGTGGGTTCCAGAAGTACTGCTGACCGGAAAGGACAGACCTAGTATTGGTCTCAGAGCTGCCCAGGGCTGAACCCTTAACGCCTCTTGTCTCTAAGCCTCATTCTTCTCATGCACAGGGAGGCTGGGGGCCCCGGGGGAAGTTTGTGGGGTGTGGCCCGTCTTTTCCTGTTCTGAGAGGCCAGGATGCTATGCTCATCAATTAGGGATTTCCGTAGAATAGGACTCCTGATGTCATTTTTAAATTTCAGATAATTTCTTACAATTCTACAGTATTAGAGAAAAATGCAGTTGTTACATCTTCAAAATGAACATTTTTTTCTCCTAGCAAAAACACGTCTTGCTACATGCAGTACTTCTTATTTTCTCTGTTTTAAAGTTTGTGTTTTTCCCCAGGTAAGAAATTCTATTTGTCACATGCCTACTAATGAAAGACGCTGATGCCTAATGTTTAAGGGAGAAAGCACTGTGTCTGAACGTTTTAAAATAAATGTCCCAGTTGGATAAATTAAAAAAGGAGTCCTCTGGGAGAACCTGATGGCTGCCTCCCTGACCGTTTTATCATATTCATACCGGCTAGAAAGCTTGGTCAAGTGGCATGTTTTGTAGTCATTATTAGGAAACCGTGCGTATTTTTAACTTTTGCAAATTTTGAAATGATATAATATTAAATATACTTTTTCAAATTACACCCCTTGGACTGGGGAGCTGATAGTTTCATTGCTAATGTCAGGACTAAAGGGTGAGTCAAACACCGTCCCTTCCTCACAGATTTTACCATTCAGAAAGGGGATTAGACTGCGTCAGGCAGTCTGTGGTGTAGCCTGAATGCGGCCCACGCTGTCAGGGGTACACGGGCCTTTGGGGAGACAGGTGTCTGGGAACACGGGAAGAGCTGGGTCGAGGCAGACAGTTACATCTTCGGGTATTTCCTTCATGCAGCAAACACACACTTGGTGTGTGCTCACTCAGCACAGGCCACGGGTGAGCGGACAGGAGGCAGGTGAGCACCAGTGCTTGCCTCCCAAAGAACTGGAAGCGATGTCATACATTCTCTCATCACTACAGTATGTGGTTGCATAACTGCCAAGTCAGCGTTCACAAAACACACACAGAGATGGTGTGACAAGTGTGACATGTCTGTGACGGCGTCTGACGTGTGCCCCAGCCGCTGGCTCATCCTTCCGGCTATGTGGCCGAGTCCTGCTCTGTGCCAAGAACACTCTGTATGTCAGAAGGGTGTGTGTTCCACCCCATTCCGGTGATTAGTATATCTTGGGGGTGGAGGGCCAGTCTGATTTTTCTGAGACCTTGTGCCTACTATTCACAGCACATTGTATCCCTCTTAAAACCTACCTAGTGTAACCCTGGCTGCTTTCAAATCTGGCGTTTATGAAGAAAGTTTCTATGAATATCTGTGTATAGGACTTGTGTGGACATAAATTTTCAGCCTGTTTGGATCAATACCAAGGAGTGTGATCGCTGGGTCGTCTGGTGAGAGGACACTGAGTTTTGTAAGAAACCTCCAAACGGCCGTCCACGGCGGCTGCACCGTGCTGCGTCCCCACGAGCGGTGACTGAGTCTTGGTGCCTCCACGTCCTCATCAGCATCTGGTGCTGTCACTGCTTTGGACTTTGACCAGCCTCTCAGACGTGTGGTGGCATCTGGCTGTTTAATTTGCAGCTCCTGGTGATACGGGGTGTGGGGTGTCTCCTCATGTGCTTGTTTTGCCACCTTTGTGTCTTCTTTGGTGAGGTGTCAGGTCAGGTTTTTTGCACACTTTTTAACCAGATTGTTTATTTTTTGTTGTTGAGTTTTAAGAATTCTTTGTATAATTTGGGCAACAGTCTTTTATCAGACGTGTCTTTGCAAATATTTTTTCTGATTCTGTGCCTTGCCTCCTAATTCTCTTCACATGGCCTTTTGCAGAGCAGAAGTTTTTAATGAAACACAGCTTATCAGTTATTTCTTTCATGGATTGTGCCTTTGGTGTTATACCTAGAAAGTTGTTGCCATCCCCAAGGTCATCTAGATGTTCTGCTGTATTATCTTCTAGGAGGTTTATAGTTGTGCTTTTCATGTTAGGTCTGTGGTCCACTTTGAGTTAATTTCTGTGGAGGGTGTAAGGTCCGTGTCTGGATCACATTTGTTGCATGTCGTGTCCCGTTGTCCCAGCGCCATTTGTGGGGAAGACCATCTCTGCTCCGCGTTGGTGCCTTTGCTCCTTTGTCAGAGATCTCCTGTGTGTGTGGGCCTGTGTCTGGACTCTGGGTTCTGCTTCCGTTGGTCTGAGTGTTCTTTCATCGATACTGTAGCCTCTTAGTGAGTGTTGGAGGTCGTCAGCCGCAGTCCTCTGACTTCGTTCTCCTCCTTCATTTCTGTGTTGGCTGCTCTGCGCCTTTGCCTCTCCATAGGAACTGTAGGGTCAGTTTGTCCATCAACAAAAGGACCTACTGGGATTTCGGTTGGGATTGTGTGGAATCCACAGATCAAATTGGGAGGAAGTGGCGTCTTGACGATATTGAGTCTTCCTGCTCGTGGACGTCGGGCATCTCTCCATTTACTTAATTCCTTTGAGAGCTTTCATCGGTTTTGTTTTATATATATATATATATATATATATATATATATATATATATATATATATATGTATATTACATATTTCATTAAACTTCTACCTAAGGATTTCATTTTTGAGGAGTTTAAGGAGTTTTTTTATTTCAATTTCACTTGGTCATTTCTAGTATCTAGGAAATAAATAGACTTTTCTGTGTTAACCTTGGATCCTGCAATTTGCTATAATTGCTTCGTTCCAGGAGTGTTATTGTCGATTCTTTAGAATTTTCTACATAGTCATAATGTCACCCATAAACAAGGACCGTTTGATTTTCTTCTTCCCAATGTGTGTACTTTCATTTCCTTTTCTTGTCTGCTTGCATTAAGAAGGATTCCCAGCACAGTGCGAAAAGCAGTGGTGAGCGAGGATGTCCTGCCGTGTGCCTGGGAGGCTTCGAGTTTCTCACCATTAAGCGAGTTGTCAGCTGTGGTACTTTGTAGATGCTCTCTGTCTGTCAAGGTGAGGAAGCCACTCCTGTTCCTAGTTTGCTGGGAGTTGTTATCATGAGTGGGTGTTGGATTTTGCCAAATGTTTTTTCTGCACCAACTGATATGATTGTGTGATTTTTCTATTTTTGCTTGTGTGAGGGATAACATTCATTGATAGTCACATGTTGAACCAGCCTTGTTACCTAAAATAAATCCCTTTTAGTTCAGAGTGTATAATTGTTTTTATACATTGTTTGACTCAATTGCCAATATTTTATTGAGGATTTTGTTTGTGTGTTCATAAGGGATATTGGTCTATGCTTTTCTTTTAGTGCCTTTATCTTGTTTTGATATTAGAGTAATTCTGGCCTCATAAAATGTGTTGGGATATGTTCACTCTGCTTCTGTTTTCTGGATGAAGTTGCACAGAATCAGTACCATTTCTTCCTTAAGTGTTTGGAGTAATTCACCAGTGAACCCCTCTGGGACTCGTGCTTTCTGTTCTGGAAAGTTATTATTGATTCAGTTTCTTTATAGATACAGGTCTGTTTAGATTCTCCATTTCTTCTTGTGTGATTCTGTCAGATTGTGTCTTTGAAAGAATGGGTCCAAGGTTATCAAATATGAGGGCAGTGAGTTATTCAGAGTATTCCTTCATTATCCTTTCAATGTCCATGGTATCTGTAGTGATGTCACTTTTTCATTTCTGAAATAAGAAATTTCTGTCTTCTCTTTTTTATTGTTACTTAGCCTGGCTATAGGCAATTCCATTTTATTGCTCTTTTAAAAGAACTAGCTTTTTTGCTTTTGATGATTTTTCTATGTTAATCTCCTTTTTTCAATTTTATTGATTTCTGCTCTGAGCTTTATTATTTCTTTTCTTCTGCTTAGTTAGGATTTAATTTGCTCTTTTTCTCATTTCTTTTTCTTTTTTTTTTTAATTTTTATTAGGGAATATTGGGGAGCAGTGTGTTTCTCCAGGGCCCATCAGCTCCAAGTTGTTGTCCTTCAATCTAGTTGTGGAGGGCGCAGCTCAGCTCCAAGTCCAGTTGCCGTTTTCGATCTTTAGTTGCAGGAGCCACAGCCCACCATCTCATGCGGGAATTGAACCAGCAACCTTGTTGTTGAGAGCTCGTGCTCTAACCAGCTGAGCCATCCAGCCGCCCATTTTTTCTCATTTCTTAGCGAAAGCTTAGGTTGCTGATTGTATATCTTTCATCTTTTCTAAGATACAAATTCAGTCCTATAAATTTCCCTATATGTACGGCATCCCACAAATATTGATATGTTGTATTCTCATTTATTTCAGAACATTTGGAAATTTTGTTGAAACTTCTTCTTTGACCCATTTGTTATTTAGAAATATGTTGTGTAATCTCCATGTATTTTGAATTATTCAGCTATATTTCTGTTAGGGTTTCGAGTTTAATTACATGTGGTCTGAGAGCAAGCATAGTATAATTTCTATTTTTCTAAACTTGTTAAGGTGTGTTTTATGACCCAGAATGTAATCTGTGTTTGTGAATGTCCCATGTGAGCTTGAGACGAATGTGTATTTCACAGTTGTTGGACAAAGTGGTCTGTAGATGTCAGATATATCCGATTGATTTCTGGTGCTCTCAAGTTGATCTACGTCCTTAATGATTTTCTGCCGGCTGCATCAATCTATTTGTAATAGAGGGACTTAGAAGTCTCCAACTGTGAGAGTGGGCTCACCTATTTCTTCTTACAGCTCTGTCAGTTTTCGCCTCCTGTATTTTGATGCTGTGTTGGCAGGTACATGCGCATGAAAGATTGTTGTGTCTTCTTGGAGTAGTGATCCCTTTGTCATTATGTAATGCCCCCTCTTCATCCTGGATGACGTCTCTTGCCCTGAAGTGATTATTGATATAGTTGGATCGTCGTGTTTGTTACTGTCTTCTATTTGAAGTTTCTGTTGTCATATCTCAAGCTCAGAGATTCTTTCTTCAGCTGTGTCCAGTCTACTGATGAGTCCATCAGTGTCATCTTCGTTTCTGTTACAGTGTTTTCTCTTTTATTTTGGACTTTCTTTTTGATTCTTCCTTAGAATTTCTATCTGTGTGTGCTTACACTACCCCTCTGTTTTTGAATGTCATCTACTTTTTCCATTAATTCCTTAGTATATTAAGCACAGTTGTTTACTTCCGGGTCTCATAATTCCAACATCCCTGCCATATCTGACTCTGGCTCTAATACTTATTAAGTTTCTCCAAAGGGTGCTTTTGCCTTTGAGTATGCCTTGTAATTTTTGTTGCAAGGTAGACATGGTGTGCTGGATCGAAGGAACTGTGGTAAACAGCCCTCAGTGGTGTAGTGCTGAGGTGTGGGGAGGGCGGCCTTCTGTAGCCTGTGAGGGCCTTGGGCTCTTGGTGAACCTGGGCAGTTGGCTGTGGACTTCACTGTCCTTCTCAGTTTTGTTTTGGGTTTTTCCCCCTTAACTGGGATAGGATGGCTAGAGGCAGCTGGAGTTGGGTGTTTCCATCCCCCAGATCAGCTGAGCTCTGGTGAAATAGTTTCTCCCTAACGCAAGCCTTGTTAAGGAGAACAGAATATTCTGCGTTTAAAAAAAAGAAAAACAATGGTGTCTTTCCCTTGTCCCTACTGGAAGCATGAGGAGGTTTTCTGAGACTCACTGTGAAGACCTGACAGAACTCCTGGGTGTAAAAGTCTGGGGCCCCCAGGGCTGCCCGGCGTTTCGTCTTGCAGCCTTCTCCTCACTGAGCCTCCAGCAGGTCGTCAGGTACAACTCAGGTGTCCTGCTCCCGCCCTGGTCCCCACATAGCTCAGCCCCAGCGACGTGCGACGGGATCTGCGTGTCTGTGTCATTCTTAGGAGGCAGCAGTCGGCTGCCACCAGATCTGTGGAGAACTGTTCAGTGTTCGGTTTGTTCAGCTTTTTCCTCGTTAGGACAGAGTGGCAACTCCTATGCTCCTTACACGGCAGACCAGAAACTGGAAGTGCCCATAAAGCTTTTGTATTTAATCTTGAATTTTATAAAATTCAATTAAAAACCCCTAAATTGTTTGGAATTAAAAAGAGAACCAAGACATAGTCATTTATTAGCTGAGGTCAGAAATCGAGGCTAGAAATGTAGATTTTTAAGACGTGTTTTAAGATAAGTAACCATCTACCTTTGGTTTCTCGTATAGTACAGGCCACCAAGAATGGCAGGATGAGTAGCTTGACTGTTTCTCAGATAATGACTGAAACCATTCGTAATCACACGTCATTGGAACTTACTGTCCAGAGTCCCTAAAGAGAGGTGCTGCCTCTTTCATTCCACCAGATGTTGGAAACAGTTTTCTCAGAAAGTTAAACGTGAACTCGTGATGCGTGTTAAGTTGCTGCGTCCTCACGGACACCTTGCAGCCCCTGGGTTGGACGGTTCTCCATGGAAGAGGCTGGGATGCTGCCTGAGCATCCGTGACCATTTTGAGACAGTCTGTGGCCAGTCAGTGACATTATGCTGTGAAAGAACCTGGAAAAGTTACAGTTTAGAAGATGTTGGGCTAAGTTTAGCAGCAGCCTCTCCAGCATGTGGTGACATTTCTGCCGTGCTCTCGTCCATCCTGTCCCTGACCCCGGCTCATGTTTCACTTGTGCTTGAGACACCAGCCTTGGCAGGTGCCGCTCCTGGCTGGCGGCCGCCTCCCCCGGCCCTGGCACCGTGGACGGTGTCTGTAAATAGATTTGTTGCTATAATACACTCATCTGGTGACTGGAATACTGACCGGGTGCTAATTATATGGCAAGCACTGTGCTAAATATGAGAGAGAACCAGGGCAAGACCCAATCCCTGCCCACAGGGAGCCTCCAGCTCGGGCAGGACAAGACAGGGCAGTGACCCTGGGCCAGGCCAGCGTCTGCGGGGCGTGTCGGAGCAGGGAGGGTGGCCGTGCTGAGATGGGGTGGGGTGCCGTCAGCACATGTGCTGGTCCCCCGTGGGGCCCAGAGAGCAGCTGGGTGGTGCTCGGCATGAAGGCAGAGTGGCCACGGGGACGCCATGGGACTGGCGGGGCAGAGCCCAGCTCTCTGTGCCGTCCTTATCGATCAGCCCCTGGATTTTAAAAGGGAGAGTTGAGGGGAACGATGTAGTGAGAGACGTGTTTAGAAAAATCGTTCCAGCTACTCGTGAGGGACGTATTAGTGTCCCAGTGCGAGATGCCAGTCTCTGGAGCTAAGTAGTGCCAGGAAATGAAGACAAGGGGAAGCTTTGAGAGCACCTGAGGGTGGAAGTGAGGGGTAAGGTGGCTGATGGGACCTGGCGCTCTGTGGAGGCTTCCTTCTGCTCAGAGGCCGCTTTTCTCCAATAAGTGCAATAGTCGTGGACAAAAGAACACCGTGTCTCCGCAAAGCCTCGACTCGCTCTGTGACTGGCAAGCGTTAAAACAAGGACACTTTGTTAGAACACATTTAGTAGACTCAGAAAGGGGTAGCACTTCAGTGTTTGGAATTTGACTATACGAACAAAGTAAGTAAAACACATCTTCTCACCAAGAAACCGATTTTGAAAAGAAGCCCTTCTCTTTGCTAACTGAGCAAGGGTGTAAACAGCACGACGACACAGGCGGCATGCAGTAAATGGCGTTGGAGGAATGACTGGACTCATCTGACATTTTCAATATCTCAGAAGAAGAAGCAGTTTCAGCTGCATCTTCTCAGTCTTGCTGTCGACATCCCTCACTCTGCCTCGCTGTGGGACGGTGCCCGTTGGCGGGGGCGCGGGGTGATGGCCACTCATGATTTAGTCCTCGGTCTGCGGGTGATGCCTGACTATGATTTCAGTGAGCAGTGTTTGCGTATTGTCTTCATTCTGTGCCAGAACTCGTTCCACCGGCCCGTCTATCCCAGCCGGCCACCCGGCACGCCACACGTCTGTGTGTTACCTACATGTTTCACGTGTGTTGGTGTGGCTATACGTTTATTAAGATTGGGGGCACACCAGAATAATTGTTTTCAGTAAGATGGTTCTTTTGTTTTAAATATATTTTGAGAGAGAAACAGAAGTCTGATTTTTCATAAATGTTTTTAAAATAGATGTTTTGAAATCCAAATCAGCAGTTTGACATTAACCAGGATCAAAATCAGCAGTTTGACATTAACCAGGAGTGTTGTTGAACCCTCAAAAAAGAAAAAAGCTTTCAACATAGAATTGTATCATGTGGTATATTACATAGTGTTTTATACAGTGTATTATATAGTATATTAGGTAGTGTATTATACAGTGTCATATAATTTATTATGTAGTGTGTTTTATAGTATATTATACAGTATATTATGTAGTGTATTACATAGTTTATTTATACAGTATTACTATGTTATAGTGTATTATGTCAGTGTATTATACAGTGTATTATGTAGTGTATTATGTAGTGTATTTATACAGTGTAATACATAGTATATTATAGTATATTATGTAGTATATGTGCAATATGTTATACAATGTATTACGTAGTGTATTTTGTAATGTATTATGTAGTGTATGCACAGTGTATTATACAGTGTATTATGTAGTATATTACATAGTGTATTTATACAGTGTATTACATACTATATTATAGTGTATTATGTAGTGTATTACATAGTGTATTATAATGTATTATGTAGTATATGTGCAGTGTATTATACAGTGTATTATGTAGTGTATTCCATAGTGTATTTATACAGTGTATTATATAGTATATTATAGTGTATTATGTAGTGTATTATACAGTGTATTACATAGTATATTACAGTGTATTATGTAGTGTATTATACAGTGTATTACATAGTATATTACAGTGTATTATGTAGTGTATTATACAGTGTATTACATAGTGTATCATGTGGTATGGTGCTGTCCCTGGGACCCTCAGTGAGTTAGGTTTTGTCCCTGTCCTCAAAGAACTTGAAGTTTTTTCAGATAATCGTTTAATACCGTGCATATATTGGAAATACCATGGAGGTAATGTCCTCATACCCTTCTGGGTCTTCTCTGCTACTTCTTCCTCATCTCCTTTACATCTACACAGAGGAGTGATCCAGGAGGTTGGCCCTTGGGCATCTTAAACTTTCCGTTCACACTCACTTCCTAAGTATCTTGTCCAGTATCATGGCTTTAAATTCCATCTGGAAAGTAATGGTGCTCGTGTTTATAACTATAGCTCCGACCGCCACCTGAACTCCAGTCTTTATATCCTCTTGGATATCACCACCCCCACTTGCATGTCTAATTGGCATTTTAAAATGTCTAAAAGTGACCTCATCTGCCTACGCCCAGACTCACTCCTATCAGCCAGTGGTAACTCCATCTCTCCAGTTGCTCAGGCCAAAACCACTGCAGTAAATATGGACTCATTTCTTCTTATGTAGCTTATCTGATTCATCAGCAATTCCTGTTAGTTCCAAAATATATTCAGAGCTCGATAACTCGTCACCATGGTGGCGGCACACTGTCATCTCCTGCCTGGATCACTGTAAAAATGTGCCAACTCGTGTCCCCTCGCCTCCTGCTCTCAGCACAGCAGCCAGAGGTGTCTTATCAGAGCCTAGCGACCTGTCCCTTCTCCACTCACAATCCTGAGCCGAGCTGCAGCCACACACGTCCTCGTAGCCTGGAGCGAGCGAGGCATCCACACATCCTCTCCCCTGGTCCTGAGTGTTCTGCTCGCCTGCAGGTCTGGCTCACAGGTCACAGGTCGCCGGCTCCAGGAGGCCTCTCCGTGTGCCCAGCCGGAAAGTTAACCTTTCTCCCCAGCTCTTCCCAACTTCTTCCTTGCCTTTGTTTTCTTTCTCGACACTATCACTACCCAGCCTACCATAAATGAAACTTCACGTGTTTGGTAATTATCTGTACCACCACTGAGTGCAGGCTCCATGAATGCAGGGACTCTTTCTCTTTCGTTCACCTTGTGGTCCCTGGTGCCTGCACATAGTAGGCATTCAATAAATATTCTTGCATAAAAGTGTACGATGCAGCTCTGGAAAAAACACAAACTTGTTTTGTAAAGAGCTTGGAATGAATATTTTAGGCCATCGTTTTTTATCTAAGTACAGGTAAGAGAGACCGCTGAATAGAAGAAGCATATGTTCTAGGTGTAAGTGCTTTGTTTGTTTTATGGTTTATACACAAATTTCCTGCCTACCCTCACCCTGTTCTTGGAGAGCAAATCCCGCCCACACCCCACAATGACCACCCCCCCACACCCTGTGTGTCCCGTGATTCTGCCTTTCTGGGCACAGCTTCCTGGACGGGGAGTGGGCACCTGGCGTTGGAACCATGAAGGAACTAAAGCTGTGAGTTCTTGCAGATTTGGGGTCAGTGTCTAGATGTGCTCCCTGAAAGCCATGGGCAAGTGAGAGTTTGGGGAGCTGCAAAAACAAAGAAACCTATACTGAGGAAGGAGGGCTGAGCCAGGCTGTGGCGAGGCCTTGGGCCAGAGCCCTGGTGCCTTCCTCGGGGAGAGGACAGTGCACCCTGGTGATGGAGCTGGTGTCCACGGGCCTGGCTGAGCTGGTCACTGCTGTCTCTGACTTGCTTCCCCTGTAAGTTCACTGCTACTTGAGACAGCCAGTGTGACTTCGGTTTTCATGTACAGAGCAGGAAAACTACCCACTGACATCCACATTTCAGCAAGCACCCAATTTTTGATAGCATTACCTCTTTTATCCCTGAAATTCATGGCTCTAGTAGTAGGAAAGACAAATGGGACTTTACAGACGTCCGAGCTATTTGTCAGCTCTGTTTTCATCTGCAAATTACAGACTTTTTTTCTTTTTAATCAGATACCTTCTAAGTAAGAATTTGGCACTTAGTCTTTTTTTCCTTCCTAGAAAGTTATTTGGGTACAGAAAGGTCAAGTAGAGTCAGAGTGATTGATTTCAGCCCCTTGTAGTAATCATGACGTTGTCCTCATTGGAAGGAAGCCGTTTTACCTCTACTCTCACACTGAGTTTCTGATTACTAATGTGTTTTTTAAAGGAAGATTTAAAAAAAAAAAAAAAAAAAAAAACAGCCTGGGGAGTACCTGAGGACACAAATTGAGGACCAGTAGAGAATACACAATTTACTGGGCTCAGGACGGAGAGGGCGCGGGGTGCTGGAGGAACTATTTGAAAAATTAAAATCCAGCAAATCAATCAAAACGAATCATTCGTGAACGCAAAGCTGTGGTAAATGGTCGTAAACATCTAACCCTCTCCGGACGACGTGAATAGTAAGTTGCTGATTCTGGGGATGATTGACAGCGAAGGGGCGTGAACGTAGAAATCCCGACAATTATTAGCTAACGGGGAGAGCGCAGGGGGATGAGAGGGGCCCCGAGGACGCTGGTGCCCTCGTGGCTCTCGGGGTCAGTGACACCACCTGCTTCACACTTGTGGTTAAAAATTGTCCTACTCTTCACTGTTTTCAGAATCCTCTTTTTAAAAAAATTCAGAGTGATCTTATAAGAAATATACCTGCTAACAACTTTTACGTTTCATTTTAATTACTTCTATTAATTTCAAATTTAATTAAGCAATATTTCGTGAATTAAGATTAATACCCAGATGAGTCCTGTTTTTCAAAATGTCTCAATGTTTCTGTCACCTTATATCCTTCTATGTGCAGACGGCCACATACATACAATTCAGGGTTATGGATTTGGGATAATTTTTTCTTATTGCTTTTATAGTGAGCTTCTCTGCATGGTTTTAATTCTTTGTACTGAGCATATCTAATTTTTATCAAAATAATCGAGTGATTTTTTTTTTCTTTTTAACAAAGGGGTGAAGGAAGATTGGAGCAAATGTGCCAAAATGTTAACAGCATTAACTGTGGGAAGCTGCAATGTAGATTTTTATTATTTCCTGTATTTTCTTGAAATGTCACAAATTAAGATATTAAAAGAACTTAATGGCTGATGTCTAGGTATCTTCTTGCTTTAGCTAGAAGATACTTATTACGGAAGCACAAGCCTTCTCTTTAAAAAAAAAAAAAAAAAGGCAGCATTACAGTTTACGTAGTAAGCACCCACTTCCTAGGAAGTCAGTAATCAAAAATGGACTTTATGTAATTAAAACTTTCGTCAAAAAACATGTTCACTAAAGGTCATGCACTTTATGCCATAAAGAATCTCAGACCCTCCATCAGAAAATACTGACTTTCGTGTATTTTAACATGTTTTTATTGTCTAATATCCAAATCCTCTGGCAATTGGAAGCTGGACATTTGAAGGGAAAACTACAGACCGAAGGATACAAGGAAGTACTAGGAGGTCCTAGGAAGTACTGGGAGGTACTAGGAGGTACTAGGAAGTACTAGAAAGTACTAGGAAGTACTCTTTGATATAGTGCTTGCAGTAACAAAAAGGAAGAGTTGACTCCTGACAGAAGGAGGAAATCAGCCAATTTTTAAAAAATGGAAAAAAAACAAGAGCCAGAAAGACACCATGGTTAGAGAAGACTTAGTGTGGAGCAAATTTTCTGCTCACCTGTGTTGTTCTTAAGTGCATACACCACAGAGCGCAGACTTCTCTAATCATAATTATGGCACTGAGTCATTTAGAATTCTATTTTGTATATTTAAATTAAAAATTCAGAAGTATTTAAAATATACTTTTATATATCCATCAAAATAGTTCCATAGAATTTTGGAGCTTGAAGGACTAATTTTGTGTAATTTGGAAACTAACTTAGTGTCCCCATTCTGAACAAGGCCTTCCCTAATTGTCACTTTGCACTTTGCTGTGTGCAAACACTCTGATTAGCTTCCAGGCACATAGCATCAGTCCGTCCTTTTTCTGTCTGTGAAGCAGTGGATGCTGGTCTTCAAGGGAACGTTTTAAGTTCCTAAGACAGAAAGTGCACAGCGTGAGTCTTACATCCATAGTTCAACAGCCCGTGTTCTCCAGGGCAGAAATGTTTCCATTCACTACACACGTTCTGTGGGGCTGTGAAAATTACTGCAGGAAACCTGATGGGCTGTAAAGCTTGGAGACATGCTCCCACAGATGCTGCATTTATTTTTCTTTCAACTTGCCTCACCTGTGGATCACACCACTTGCTGTTGACAAAGGAGGCATCCTGGTAGAACAGGCCAGTGAGAACATTTCTGGAGTGCGCACGTCCCGTGCGGTGAGTAGTGGGGTTGGTCTTTTCATGTGTAGTGTTCACATATTTAACATTTCACAGAGCTGGAGAGTTGGCATATAGTCCCGGCGTTCTTCCAGTGACGTCAACACAGGGGGCACGTTGTCAAAATCTCTTTAGATCTGTGGCATATTGTGTTTCATAAATTCCTTATAATCTGGATGTGTGGTTGAAGGGACTTTTAATGACTGAATGGCGCTGAGAGAGAAAAAGAAGTGTCTCAACTTACAAACCAAGATGCAGCCCTGGAAGTCAGCCTTGCCGTGTGTGCAGTGAGGAACGGGCCTTGGGCTATGTCCCCAGACCTGTCTGTAGTGATGCCACTGGAACTGTCACCCCCAGCCCCGCTCAGTGCTACAGTAGATGGTGGTGGCGGTGCTGTCTGGTCACCGGGACCCTACTCTGCATTCACTCTGATGTGGCCACGGTGCACTTTGCAGTGGTAATAGTGGCAGCCATGTGGACAACGCGTCTGCAGGAGGGGGTGGCAGGCTGCCCAGTCATTGATGTGACGCGTGGTGAATCCCTTACTGTTGAGCAGGAGGCAGGGTGGTGCGGGGGGCGGTCCTGAGGTGTTTGGAGCCAGAAGTTGGCTGGACGGGTGACCCACCGCATGTGATGAGAAGATGGGACAATTCCTTTATCATAGGGGGACACAGATCAAAGTGGCCCTGTGTTCCCCAGCTTGAAGTGCCTTTGGGCCATCCAGGTGACACTGGCTGCAGCTGGTTAGGAGGTAGGCGGTTCCTGGTGCAGACAGTGAAGGCAGTCAGGGTTCTGATGGGGGATTCATTCACAGAGGAGAGAAGATGTGAGCCATGGCAACTCTGGGTTCAGAAGGAAAGAGCGGGACAAACTGGGGTCCTGTCCACTACGTCTCTGAGACAAGTTCAGAGGCGGGAGGTAGAAGGCGTGCAGGCAGCTCTGAGAAGCCTCCGTTTGTGGTCCAGGACGGCAGTGCCCGAGGTCACACATGCAGTCACTGTGTGACCCTGTGGAGTCGAGGTTCGTGCCCTTCCTGCCTCTCCCGTCACCCAACTGGCCTCGTGTGTTCACTGCCGTGTCCAGGGTCAGCCATGTGGGCGAGTTCAGCCGAGGAAATGGTTGTTCATTCCTCCTAACCGCCATAGGTGTGTTTTTCCCAAAAGAAGAGAATTGAAATCAGTATCAAAATACTCAGGCAAATCAGAAACATAATTGTAGTCAGTGTTCAAAGATCACCTCAAACAATGGAGTTCCCTGTAATAAAATCCACTTCCTTGGAGATCTCTGTGTGTGTGTGTGTGTGTGTGTGTGTGTGTGTGTGTGTGTGAGAGAGAGAGAGAGAGAGAGAGAGAGAGAGAGAGAGAGAGAGAATGAGAGAATGTCATCTCAGACTACAGGCTGAAGTTGCCACCAGCAAGTATTCTCAATACCCTTTCTTTGGATGAGACGTGGCCACTTTTACCACGTTGTTTGACTCTTCTACATGGTCTCAGGGGGCTTTCAGGGTGAAAGCAAGAACGCAGTAGGTCGCTTGGTCCTTGTCAGCTAGAGATGTCATTCCACACGCTTTTCCCTTTACCTGCCAGCATTCATAGGAAAGCCATTCGTGCGCAGATCGCTGTGTCCCCACAGTCCAGCCTCTGGCTTCCTAAGCCTCACTGTGGGGAGGGGGCAGGCACGTCTCCTGACCATTATCATCGCCAAAGATGAAAACAGTAATAACAACAACAGGTACTGAGACTGCTGCATTTGTCTCTCCTGCGAGGCTGTCCCAGCTCCGGCTCGGACCTGCCTGGGATGACAGGCTGTCCTGCAGGGCTCAGGGTCAGCGCATCAGTCCACAACGAGAAGATCCATGTGGGCTCTTTACTTTGTTTTTTGAATTAATTGAATTCATTGTGTCCAAATTGGCCTCCACACTTTTCTAATACAGTCCGTGCTCTGTTAATAATATTTATGAGTCTAGCATCTCACACGGAAAAAGTGTAATGAAGACAGATTGCTAGACCAACCCACAGATTTCATAAAAATAAATCAAAACCTATCCATAAATAATGCTAAAATATTAAAATCATGTAATTTGTTTTTTTCACTTGTGATTTCTGCTTTTGTGACTCTCATTGGGGAAAGCAATGATATTTAATTTGGTCTCGTAGTTTCTAGGATTTTTTTGAACTAATATGAAGGTTTACAGATGGGGATTTTTAATTCTCTGTCAACTTAGATGATCAATTATTAGCAATTTCAATCTCTCTACTTAAAAGAATAAATGTAATGAAAGTATTGTCGTGTAAACCACAGATGTCTAGTGAACTTACTTTTTCAATTATTACAAGCCTTTTTAAAGCTGGCACTGTTTATGTTGCTGTTTAGAGGCTGGATCTCTGAACAGTTAGTTGTGTGTGTTCATTTATACTAAAGTGCAAATGTATGCTTTTACTTTTTTATTTCTGTAGGGATTTTAATCTGAAATCATTCCAGCTGTCTGACTGGCATTTTTTCTAAGGCAGCTTTGAAGCAACCTGACCTAGAAATTTCTATAAATAAGACTTTCTTTGAAAAGCTAAGGAGAATAAGATAGGCTAGGCTGCAGGTAACAAAGGGGCCGTATGCCCAGGGACAGGCCTGTGCAGAGTCCCTGGGCATTGGGCCCCTTGGAAGCCCAGTGGCCTCCCCAGGAGGAAGAGGGATGCAGAGCCGACCGTGTCCTGTGGGCAGGGCCCTTGAAGTCCGGCCACCGGTTGCTCGGTCTGGTCTGGGAAGCCTTCTTCCCACGTCCTCTTCCAAAACCAAGGTCCTTCCCCAAACAGGAGTTAGACCGTATCAGAATCTTGTTTATGGTAGAAGTTTGATTGAACATCACTTTTTGATTTCTCCTTTTCAGACATGAAAGTCTTATTTTTGGCATTAGCTCAAGAAAAATGTCTATCTAAGCCCATGTCTCTGCCTCTGGGTCCACATCACAGCTTACAGATGTTTCTTTTTTATTTTCTGTATTTTTCTACTGTCAAATATAATTCCATATAGTTGATGTGAAATAAATATTAGTTATGCCATAGTCGGATAGAAATGCATGCCTGGAAGTAAAGTGAGCACTGAGCATGCGCGTGCTGTTCTTGCTGTTCGTCTGTGGGGCCAGGCCGTGCCCCCAGCCAGCACCTCCTGTCCGTGGTTCTCTGCAGCTTCCTGCTTCAGGCCTCGTGACTTTCGTCTCTAAAATGGACTTCATGTTTTCCTGATAAGGTGTTGAGGGGATTACAGAAAACTGTTGAGAAAGTGCAGAGCCAGGCACGCGCTCGGTCAGCATCACCTGTTTCTCTGAACGGCAGCATTGTGACGAACACCCGCGAGTGTACAGTCACAGGTGGTATTGGCCACTGATGTCCCCAGCCTAGTTTTTCAGCTGTGGGAGTGGAAGTACCTGTCTCCCATTAAGGAGGCAGAAGGTCGACCGAGGCAGGAAACAGGGCTGGGCTAGTCTTTCTAAAGGCCCAGTCTCGGGCAGACTGGCCCTTTTAACCATTCCAGATGTCTTCTTCTCACTCGCTGAACAAATAAGAACAAGACATGATGAGAAAGAGGCATCTGGACCCAATTATGTACCGTGTTTTCCTGAAAATAAGACCTAGCCGGACAACCAACTCTAATGTGTCTTTTGGAGCAAAAAGTAATATAAGACCCAGTCTTATTTTACTAGAAGACTGGGAATATAATAATAATATAATATAATATAATATAATATAATATAATATAATATAATATAATATAACATAACATAACATAATATAATATAATATATAATACTGGGTCTTATGTTAATTTTTGCTCCAAAAGACGAATTAGAGCTGACTATCCGGCTAGGTCTTATTGTTGGGGAAACACGGTAGCACTGACCACAAAAAGCACTTGAGGGTGGGATGTAGCCAAGATGGGTTCTCAATCTGGGAAGTCCGTGCTGGGAATGACCCACGTGAGTGCCATTTATGATTTTTCTTGTTGGCAGGTCTCGGGGTGCAAGCATGTGCATTTTGTACTTTGTTATTGCAGTAATCTGACCCCAAAAAAGATTGTGAAAGTTTGGAAACTTGAGGTTTTAAATTCACTTATTATAAATGTACAGCCTATTTCTGTGACATGGGTGTACCATCCTCTCTGTGCCGTCGTGTCTTGGACTAAATAAGGCATAGGAATGAAGGACATCTCAGGTAAAAGCTCTAAAAATGTATGGCTCTCTGTATTTTTATTTAGGACAAGCAAGGTATAATATTTTTTTGAAATTTTCCCTTCACAGAAATGTATTCTCTTCGGTTTATACATAGACTTTTTATTGCAAATCTCTATTCGGGCCGCATTGCCTTCCAAGAATAGAAGTAAGACATAATAATGGCTGACACAGCAAAAGTCGCTCTTTTCTATCATTGTAATAATAATGAAAATAGATAACATTGTTGAGTTCTTACTGCATGCTGATTATTTTGCTGAGTAGATTATAAGCTTTATTGTCTGTAAACTCAAAACATCTATATAAATAATGGATAAAGAGGATAAATAACTCCTAGACCAGTGAATGGTGGCACAAAAATTCAACCCGAGTCTGATGAAGACCCCGTGGGTGACATTTTTCTGAATGCTCCTTGGATGTCTCAGTCTTATTGCTGCATCATTTCCGGACTTTATCCATCTTCATATTTTCTATTCATTTCCTATACTTAATCTGTGCCGCTCTAAACATGAAGGGGTTTCTCCTAATTGATAGAGAGGGATTGCTTCTCATAAAACATCTCAAAATTGCTTTTGATTCTTTTGTTTTTCATAGTGGAATGATTGCTTAAAATCTTTTCATAAAAGAGTAACAACGTTATCCTGAAATAAATTTGATTACAGAGAATGAAGCACCTTAGCCTTCTTGCTATAACATTTTAACACCCCACAGAGAGAACAGTGGACGGAAACTCGTGGATCTCTTAGGAGTTCCCCTTTAAACTTGCAGTAGGGGTGATTCCTCCAGGGACAAGGTGTGATTCCCACCTTTTATGTCAGCATGTTATGTCAGTTCTTCAAAGTTTTGGAGAATTGTTAGGCTTCAAATAGTAAGGTTATGGAAAAGAAATAGCAACATGTGAATGAGTAGGGAATTTTCTGATCTATTTAGAACTGCATTCTTAACTAATTGTCTAGATTATAATCACTATAAAGAAAAACTAAGAATAAACTTGCTTCATTGGTGCTATTTAAAATATTTACAACTTAGGATAACTTTTTTACATATATGTATTTTATTGTTGCTACAAATGATTTATCCAAACTTCACAACATAAAAGCCACTTTAATATTTTCCTTAAAGATGCTATCCTAGAGAGGGTAGAATTGCATGAATTCCACCTTTTGAGAGGGTCTTGTACCATGACGGTTTGAATTAAATATTAACAAATTCTCCCAAATTATTGTGTGAAATATTTAGAAGTGAATTACTTAAAATTCTGGTAATAGATGTATTATTTTATGGTGTATATCCAAAGGAAACATTGAATGCATTTTTAACTAATCTCTATAGACACATATAAATGTTGATGGTCTTTCTGCCATTTTCCTATATTGTACCCAAATCATTAGACAATAACTGGATATCCCCATGCAAAATGATGGAGTTGGACCCGTACCTCACACCACCTGCAAAAGTTCACTCAAAATGGATCAGAGACCTAAATGTAAGAGCTAAAACTATAAAACTCTTAGAAGAAAACAGGAGAAAATGTTCATTACATTGGATTTGACAGTGATTTTCTGGATGTGACACCAAAAGCATAAGCAACAAAAGTAGAAAACAGATAAATTGGACTTCGTCAAAATTAAAACTTTTGTACATCAAAGGACACTATCAAGAAAGTAGAAAGATGACTCAGATGAGGGGAAGTATTTGCAGAGCGTGTTTCTGAGAAGGGACATCCATATGAAGTACATACGAGGAACTCCTCAACTCGACAACAGAGAGCAACCCCATTCAAAAATGGGCAAAACCTTTGAACAGAGGCCAAAATACACATGAAAAGATGCTCAGCATTGCTACCCATTAGGGAAAATACAAATCAAAACCACCCTGAGGTACCAGTTTATCATTACCCCACTGATTGTTACACAGTAGTCATGGGGACGTAGGGCACAGCATAAGGATTATAGTCAATAATATTGTAATGACTATGGATGGCGTTAGGTGGGTACTGGATTTGTTGGGGTGATAGATGGGGGGGGGGGTTGGGGGCCAGGGTGAAAAAGATGAAGGGATTAAGTACAAATTGGTAGTTAGAAAATAGTCATGGGGATGTAAAGTAAAGCACAGGGAATATGATCGATAATATGGGAATAACTCCGTATAGGGTGCAGCGTGGAGAAGTGTGAGGACGCCAAACCTCCAGACGAGCACTACGAGGTCTGACAATGACGTTTGTGAACTGGTTGCAACAATGTTGCTACCCTATTTTGATATCAGAGCAATTATTCATTCTGAATTTATACCAACTGGACAAACAGTTAACCAAGTTGAATATTTGGAAGTGCTGAAAAGGCTGCATGAAAAAGTTAGACGACCTGAACTTTTCGCCAACAATTCATGGCTCTTGCGTCACGACAATGCACCAGTTCACACAGCACTGTCTGTGAGGGAGCTTTTAGCCAGTAAACAAATAACTCTATTGGAACACCCTCCCTACTCACCTGATCTGGCCCCCAGTGACTTCTTTCTTTACCCGAAGATAAAGGAAATATTGAAAAAATGACATTCAGGACATCAGGGGTAATATGACAGCTCGGATGGCCATTCCAGAAAAAGAGTTCCAAAATTGCTTTGAAGGGTGGACTAAGTGCAGGTGTCGGTGCATAGCTTCCCAAGGGGGGCACTTCGAAGGTCACCATAGTGATATTCAGCAATGAGGTGTGTAGCACTTTTTCTAGGATGAGTTCACGAACCCAATTGTCTGACCTCATAGAGTCCATCCTCTCTCCAGGCAGAATCAAAAGGTTAGAAGTAAAACCAGAATTAAAACTTGTTCCTGTGACCCTGTATGAAACCAATTCAGCATCAGCTGTTAGAAAAACAACACAGAATGAGTCTAGTTTGGTGATTCTTTATTTAGATATTTGGGAAAATGTGTCTGTGGAAACTCACTTCCTACTGGTCCCCAGTGTGAGAGCATGTGCTCGTGAGCATGTCACACAGGTAGCTGCTACAGCAGGAAGTAGGCAGCCTGTGGCCTTGGCGTGGCTGCGGTGGTGCGGTGTGTCTTGTGTGTCCTGGCGAAGAGTGGAAGGAGCAATGCTGGGACAAGTAGGACCCTGTGTCCCTGTGACCTTGGGCATTCCAGAGGTTCTGGGGTCATGGGAATCACATCTCCACGAGGGGGGTGGGAGTCATATGACCTGAGTTAGTCAGTTGTAGGTGGTAGCCTCTTATCCTGCTTGGTGTTGCACCGCTAGAAAAAGGTCCTGGTGGGCACGTTGGGAGGAGGCACCACCCCCTGTGCCTCTGCGTAGACACACGTCGTGGAGGACCCGCGCCCTGCACCCCGTTTGCGTAGGACACACGTCGTGGAGGACCCGCCCCCTGTACCCCGTTTGCGTAGGACATACACAGCACAGCCCTTACCTAGAGCTCTGAGTAGGGTAGGGAGGGCAGCTCCTTTCTCTTTGCACGTTATGAAGAGGCAGAAGAGGCAGAATACAGTAGAGAAAAACTGGCCCAAACTGGCCTCACACAGTTGGCTAATGCCTGACCGTGTTGTGGAGTCCACTTTGTTCCCTGTTTGACCCTGCTGCCTCAGTGTGGAAAACAAAAGTGGTAGAAACCATCAGGTTTTACAACTGGCTGAGGGAGAACCGCTTATTAGCATTGAAGACAATGGTACTTAGGGATGATTGTGTAAAGCCTCTGGGACCCACAGGGGCACCCGAAACAGCAGTGTTCCTGTGTCTTCCTTAGATTATGCTCGTTGTCTGCAGTCGTCATTGTTATCATCAAACGATTGTTTTGATTTAAAAAATGTTACAGTAGCAAAATACACATAACATAAAATTCACCTTTATAGCTATTTTTAGGTTACAGTTAAGTGGTATTAAGTTCATTCACACTGTGTGACGACCGTCACCATGCATCCTCATAACTCTTTTCATCGTGCAAAACTGGACCTCTCTGCCCATGAAACAACTTCCCATTCCTCCTGCCCAGCCTGGCGCCCACCACTTTATTCTGTGTCGGTGTGAATTTGGGAAGGACCTCATAGAGATGAGATCGCACAGCATTTGTCCCTCTGTGACTGGCTTATCTCAGAGCGGTGTCCTCCAGGTCCATCCGTGATGTATCAGGTGCCAGAACTTCCTTCCTTTTTAAGGCTGAACAATACTTCATTGTCTGTATAGACCACATTTTGCTTATCTGTCTGTTGACGGACACCTGGGTTGCATCCATGTTTTAACTACTGTGAGTAATGCTGCTGTGAACATGGGTGTATAAATATCTCTTCAGGACCCTGCTTTCAGTTCTTTGGAGCGTATACCCAAAACTAGAATTGCTGGGCCCTATGGTAATTCTGTGTTTAATTTTTTGAGGAGCTGTCATATTGGTTTTCAGCAGCTGCACCATTTTACGTTCCCACCAGCACTGCATGAGGCTCCCAATTTGCCCACATCTTCACCAACACTCGTTGTTTTCTCTTTTTTTAATAGTAACCATCCCAGTGGGGGGAGCTGGTGTCTCATAGTGGTTTTAATTTGCACCTGACCCTTTTTGATGTATGGCGTTGCGGTCTGTTCTTCACCTTCAGGAAGCATTCATTGTGATGTGCAAATCTCTGCAAAGCATTGCCGGGGTGTGTAGCTGCACAATCTTAGATGAAGGCATCTCTTTAAACCACACACAACAACATCGTGTAATAAGCTTAGTGGCTGGTGTGCTCACTCAAGAAGGTGTCTGATAGAAACAGAAAAAGAACTCATTCCGTTCCTGCTGGTGTGTGACTCCACGCACCCAATCGTAATTAGTGGTGTGCTTATCAGTCCTGCCTTTTCTTGGTCATAGAATAGGAAAAACGATTTGAAGAACATGAACTTTTGACCGTGGTTCATGTTTTTGGCAAGCATTTGTGAGAGCTAGATGGGGCAAGAGGGGAATTGTAAAGTAGCAGTAGCTGAATTTTACACCTGAGGGAGGACACAGGCTGACCATGAATAAATTCACGTAGAGTGAGATGAGAGAAAGTGGAATCCAGAACCGTACTGAGGTGGCGATTCAGGGACGAGCCCGGCAGAGAGGCCGGCGCCGAGCGAGCGCTGCTGTGGATGAATCCGCGCCCTGCCCCCATCTGCTGCCCCCAACCCGCCCCGCCTGTGCCCACAGGTGGGCACTGCCCACGAACCGCTGTCCCGACATCCCACACTGCGCCCCCACCCCCCGCGTGTGCCCCGCCCTCCTGGCTGAATCAGGTTTGGGACAGATCAATTCCAGTGGCCTGCCTCGGTTTTGTCACCTCGGTTGTCATTCCTGGTACGACGCAGGAAATCTGTCTCCAGCAGGACCAGTACGACAGCCTTCGGACCCTGTCCTAAAGCAGCTCTCAGCCTGAGTTGCTTTCCATCATCCGATGTGGAATGCAGGCAGAAAGGCGTTTCTGGACCAGCTCAGATAATCCGCTATTTCAGAGGTGCCATTAGCCACACGGTATTCAGCGAGAAAAGGCCTGGATCAGGCACCGGGCCACTCACTGAGCTGCTGACGTGGTGTCAGCAGTGACCACACTGTGTTCGCGCCAGCCGCCCACCCCGGGCACCGCAGCTTGGACAGGACAAGCTGACACGGCTGTGCTGTGGTCGCGGTCACAGCTCCCAGCGGCCAGTCACCAGGGTCGGAAGGTCTCTGACCCTAGGAGAGAGGCGTGGTATCCGGTCGGAGCCAGACGCGGAGATACCCGTGGCCTCCGCGCTCGACCACAGTAAAAAGGGGCGTGGCTTCAGTTCTTCCACGTAAAGTGTAAACCAAGGTAGTTACCCTCCCAGAATCGTAACACGCCACGCTTCTCCTCCCTTCCTGATGTCTAAACCGAGTGTGTGCCATGCAATGAGCCCAGCCAAGAAAGGCATCCTGTGCCATCCTCAGACATGACGAGTTCATAGGCAAACTCTTAAGGTACTGGAAGATCCCCAGGGAAAGATAGGATTTCCAGGGAAAAACTGCCTGAGAGAGCTCTACCTTCTTATCGAAATGGAGTGACAAGATGTCAGGAATGTCGGCATCATGGCACTGAGTGTGAGCACGCCACACACCTGGTTCTTTGTGAGGCATGAAACTCGGGGGTCGCTCCTCGCAAGCGTTCAGTGAGCTTGTCACAGGCGCTGGTTATGTTCCAGGGTAAAGGCAGGAACGGACTCCCCCCTCCTGGCGCGGCCCTTCTAGTAGCCAAGCGAACATTAAACAGACGGTACAGCCAGTGCCCCCATCACAGCGGTCATGAAGAACAGCAGGGGTTCTGGGGGGTAGGACGCCGAGTGCGGCCTGAAGATATAAAACTCCAGGCACATTGGGAAGAGTGAGAAGGACCCACTCACCGAGTAGTGGGCATACACAGGCTGGGAACATCCTGGGGAGAGGCAGGCCGGGAGGGGCTCGGTGCCTGTGGCTGGAGTACGGTGTTAGGCCCTGGTGGCAGGAGCAGGAGGGAGGTGGGCACCGAGGCTGGATGGCGAGGCTGAGAGTTAGGCAGACGCTTGAAGGTACGTGTGGATTCTGCCTGCAAAGCAGAGGACAGCTATTTACGAGCTACACGCTGGCCCAAGACACATTTGCAGCACATTGAAAGCTGCTTTCTGGAGAACCGATGGCAGGGAGCTGAGAGAGGAAGCGGGGGCATGAGAGGCTTTCGCAGGAGGATAGGTGACAGGCATGATAACCTGGGCTGGTGACACGGGGGTGGAGAGGGAAAGAAGTCTTGATTTGAGATCCATTTCTGAGATGAAATCAGCAGGATTTGGCTAGAGATTGGTGTAAACAATGTGAGGGGTACTTGGGCATCCTCACCCTCAGAGTCTAGCTTAAATTCAGGTAAAACCTTCAAATTGTAGACTGGTGCCTGGGGTTCATTCACCCATGTAGTGTTTTTAATCAGTTATTCACTCAGCAAAGACTTGCTGAGCTCCTTCTGTGCCCAGGCGCTCTGCCGCGTCCTGAAACACAGGGTCCGTCGTAGATTCTGCCAGAGGCCCTGCACCGACGGTCGGCTGATTGAGTACGTGTGTGAGAACCAGGTGCTGAGAACAAAGCTTCCAACCGCATCTCCGTGGACTCTGTTCCTTCAGCTCATGGTTCTCATCAGGGGTGCCCAGGGGCTCTTGGGGTGCCTGGGAATGGTGGGGTCACCCCCTGGTTGCCCCCCTGACAAGGCAGTGCAGCTCATACCTAGTGTGGGGCCTGGTACTGAGTCATGCCATGCACGGGACTGTCCCCCATGGCTAAGGGTCGTCCAGCCACAACCAGAAAGACCTCTGTTGATGGGCCCTGCTGAGCTTCACTCTGACCGGCAACCACTCGCCAGTGTTTGTGGGACTTTAGTCCAGGGATCAAAGGGGGTACACGTGGCTCGGTCTTTACGTGAGTGCTCTTACAGCCCCTCCGTGTCCAGTCCTGCGTCACAGCCGCAGAGACTGGCCACGCTGGGCCCTTACCGTCTGGTCTGTCCTCACAGATTAATAAAAGCACACCCCTCTGGAGACACGCAGCCTGCGGACCCCACTCTGCTCCCCCAAATGGCAGCGTCTCCTCTGCTTGAGCACGCAGCTCATCAGACCTCGGTTAATATCTGGAGATTGGAAGGACGAGTGTCATAGAAACCCTTTTCTGTGTGGAACCATTTCCCGCAAATCAGGCTTGGAATATGCGTATTTATAGTGCAAAGAAAATTATGTCCTCAGCACCTAGCAATACAAAGCCATGCAGAAAAGGTGGAAATGCTTAGGGCCATGTCCACTGGCCATTATGAAACTGTAAGGCTTGCCGTGTTTTAAAACACTTACATTTTGATAATAATTTTTAAATAATCTGTAAACCAAAAGTCTCTATGTGAACACAGGTGCACATCTATGGATGCCTAATTTTTTCTTCTTTTTCAACATGAATACCTTGCCTGTCTTCACAGAGTTACTGGAGGAGAGCTGTTTGAAGACATAGTGGCGAGAGAATATTACAGTGAAGCCGACGCCAGGTAAGTGACTTGCCCGGGGCCCAATGCCGGGCTCGGCCTGCAGATAACAGCCGTCCCCCCACGTGATGCTGGCCCTCCTGGGCCTCACAAGGCCACTGTGGACTTCATCTCATGTTGAGTCCCTCTTAATCGATGCTGGTCTCACTTAAGGATTTCCAAGGTGACTATTTGGAAAAAAAATCAAGGAATCTGCTCTGAACTTCGTTTTTTTCTAGCATCTATAGAGTGCATGTTTTATTTTATTTTTTTAGAGCCTAACTGAAATGACTTCTGCTAAAGAAGCAGATGTTTTGCGCGAAGTTAAGAGACCAAAGATTGCAGCCCTCTCTTCCCTAGATACTGGGCTGCCTAGCGTGGTAGCCACTGGTCACATTTGACTATTTTATTTCAATTGTGATTAGTTAAAATTAAATAAAATTAAAAGTTTGGTTCCTCAGTCGCACCGGCCAGTTTCAGCCACAGGCGGTGCGTGGCTGCCGTCTCGACATAGCAGGACACGGGCACGTCCTTGGTCGCGGGGAGCCCCACAGCCCGAGCCCGCCACACACTCACAGAAACGTGTGGCAGGAGCCCCCTGCGCCCAATAGCGCTGTTAGCTGTTAGCGCTATGGGAATGTCATCAAAGCCCCTGCAACTCGCACTTGAACACTGTTTATGCAGGTGTTTCAGAGGCTCCCAGAGGATTTTCGGGTCTTGTTAACTGGCAGATCTTTGCAGAAGTGATGGCCAGCACTGTGTCCACTTGGAAACTCCCCAGGCACACAAAGGCCGTGTGTCTGCAGTGAAAGGGCGTTGATCATGGCTTAGGTGGCCCTCAGATGACAGGCTCACTTCCCTCGGCATCCTTTCTACGTGCTCCGTACTTGACACTCATTTTTCATAACATAAACAAACGCATGGAAGTTCAGCTGCCCACTGGCCCCTCTCCTGCCCTCACTGCTCCCCTCCTGAGGGCCACCCCTCTGTGCCCTCAGCACACGGCCGGCTAAGGGTGGCCTGTCTCCCCAGAGCGGCCCATGCACGCGCAGGCTCCCTTCTGAGTGTCTGATTAATCTTCCTGCTGTGATGCTATTGTCACTGGCATTCGGTGACTCTTACCTGTACATGACTACGCTCTGCCTTTTAATGGAGGTTTTGCTGCCAAAGTCGTAGGAAGTTCCGTGTCACTTACACTCGGATGAGTGAATCGTCACCAGCTCGGTTTAGCCCTTAGTGGTCACTCTCTGCCTACTTGCCGAGAGAGAGAGAGAGAGAGAGAGAGAGAGAGAGAGAGAGAGAGAAGTTTAACCAAGGTGGTGAGCAAGTTAGAGAATTTCATTTCTTGTGCTTTTCAAAGTTATATAAACAGGCGGTTATTAAATTGAAAAACATAGGTTGATATTAAAATTGCGACGATTGTTACTGTGGAAGAGCCCTGTGGATACTGGGCAAACCCTGAGGGCTGGGTCTTCTCATGTGCAGCCTTATCTGACGTTTTGGAATTCACTGTAGAATATTTTTAGAACAGGTCCCACACATTAGAGACAAAGTCAAGAAAAACCATTCTTCCCAACTACAAGCATAAAGAGCATTTCTGCAAATAATTGTAAAAGTCTGTTCTCACGAGTCCTCAAGACGTTTAGAATTCAGTCCATTCTCCCTGGTAAAAATGGCGAAGTTCACATAACAGGAATTGTTTACTTCTTTATTTTCCATTTTCCATTAGGCCCAATAACCTGTGGTTTGAGAAAAGAAAGGGAAATATTCCTAAAAAGTAGTACAAAGTGAACATTTTGGTGGAAGGAAAAAGAGTCCATGATTTTAAAAAATAATTAGCCACACAGATTAGCTATAGAATGGAAACCAAATAATGTGAGGCTCTTAGTGGTTCTCTTCATTGAGTTAGAGCTGGAAAAACCACAATTATGATCAGTTTTTGACATTTACATTGTAACAAATCAGATGGTGACTACTTTTCTTAATTTAAGAATTTACTTTGGAGTAATGCTATTTTGTACATTAAGTGGTTGAAAATGTCCCCCTTGAATAGCTTGCTTCCTCCGTAAATGGGTGTAGTTGTGTATAGATGTCCACGCTTGATGGGTGTGATATGTCCTACATCACTGTCTGTCATATGACAGCTCATGACACCGCACAGGTGCCCATCAGGGACTTCCCCTCTAATTTAATTAGCTGTCGTGACATCAGTAAGCCTTCATTCATAAGAGTAGCATAAACTGTGCATTTTGACAGCTAACGAGCAAGCGTTTCCTCGCTGAGGAGTGTGGAGATGAGATGACGGTGAGCGGTGCCCCACAGACCTAATGTTATTAAGTTTGATTCCGTCAGCCCTTCACCATTCTCCAGGGTCCCGGGTGACTTTAAATTCTCCCTTTGAGACTGCAAACCCTCCCTGGTTTTCCTAGCACGTATTGTCACCGCTTCCCAGTCGAAACGGTCCACGTGTCCCACCCTTTTTAACCCTGTTCCACCCACCACTTCATCTGTGTGCGTCCTCGTGTCACCCACCTGTGTTTAATTGTGACCTCAGATTTTAAACAGTTTAGGTGTGTCTGAGAAATACCCACTAATTTTCTGTCTCTAAAGAGTTTTCCCCAGAACACTGTGGAAATTATGAATGACTTTTCCTCCCTGAATATGGAAACCTCAACTTCTCTGTACCAGTGATTTAATGTGCAGACTTGCAGTGAACAAAACACAGCTCAAATTGTTTCATCTGAACATGTCACAAACTCTGTGTTGGATGTCATTCTTGTTAGAACCAGATTGGCTTTATTCCGCAGTATTTAGTTCCAGTATAAAGCTAAGACGATGTGGAAAGTGTACTTTTTGTTTGTTTCATTTGAACCTTCATTTATTTGTACTCAATGTGATTATGTGCCTTTAAAATGTTCTCCTTCCATTCTGCCCTTGTATCTTTGCAGTCATTGTATTCAGCAGATTCTAGAAAGTGTAAATCATTGTCACCTAAATGGCATAGTTCACAGGGACCTGAAGGTCAGTATGTGGAGTCCACAAATCTGAATGGAAGCAGTTTTTTTTGTTTTTTGTTTTTTTCTGGGGAAAGGGCAGAGGGTGGGGATTTGCCGTTCCCAACTTCTGCCTCAAACAACTGGACGGCGCAGTGAAAATGCATGATGCTTCTTTCAGTCGCTCATCTATAGGCGGAGTGTACATCACAGCAACACGGGCGGACGGCTCGGGGAACGCGCTTGTTCCGCGTGCGGCCGTGAGCCCCCAGCGCGGCCTGGGCGGGCTGCCCCGCGCCGTCCCGCCTGGGCCTGGGGAGGGGGCTGTGATGTACGTCGCCTGTAGATTAAACGCCACTACTGTTCTGAGACCGCCGGGCCGTGGCAGGACAGCGGGCCGTGCGCCGCTCCCGTGGAGGCTGACGAGCCCTCAGGCGGGGTGATAACTGCCAGCCAAATCAGCACCAGGTGCCCCAATGGACCCTTAACGGAAGCTTGATGCTAACGTGAGCATTTGGAGTGACACGAGAAAAACGGGAGAGAACGGGGAAGCGCTTTTGGGGGGGCGGTGGGGGGCACAGCGGCTGTGGAATTGAGTCTGTGCTCCAGTTTATTTCCCCTAAATGTTTACAACCAGGAACTATCTGAGCGCCTGGATTAAAAGCGGCGCTTTAGGTGGCGTTTCTGGAGCACAGGGATGCACAGCTTGCTGCCGCCTGGCATGATCCCGATTGTTCTGAGGTGCTCGTCACTCGCGGGAGCAGTGCGTGTGCCGGGAGGTGGCACTGCACGGCCCCCTGTGCGTGGCACGGCCGTCGGTCTCCGCGTGCTGCGCCCGGACTAACACTGCCCCTGGTGTTTGCATGCAGTCATTGCATTCAGCAGATCCTGGAGGCCGCGCTGCACTGCCATCAGATGGGCGTGGTCCACCGGGACCTGAAGGTGAGTGACGGGCGCCCACGGCCGTCCAGCTGCAGTTACTCTGTACAGGCACAGTGTGGCAGGGAAGTTGTGTGGGCCCATTCCAACAGGGGACGCACACCCGTGCCCTCGCCACGTCTCCGCTCTCCACGGGCACACTTGACACTCGCAGTCACACCTCTTCCAGAGAGTGAGTTCCTGCGTTGACAGTAGACAGGCTGTTGTATCTCCTTCCTCCCCAGAGGGGGTCACAGCACTAATGTGGCCCAGCAGGACTGAGGAGCTCTCTTCATTCCAGCAAACACTAGTCGGACTGCACACGCCTGACACTGTAAATGGGTGTCAGAATTGCACAGTGAGTGGGGTGACGTCACGAGGTAGGTTTGACCCGAGGGCTGGGGATCCTACCACCCGGTTCTGTCACCTCTCAGAACCCAGAGCACACACGTGCACGCACACGCGCGTTTTGTGGTACCTGAGGACATATTCTCAGAGTTGCCACTTGAATCATTCTATTCCGTGTTGTGTTATTGTAAGCTCACTGTCAACACCAAGGATGAAAGTGCAGATCCCCTCCGAGACTTTTACAGCACATTTTATGGGTCATGATGTCGGACTCTGGTACGTGTCCAAGCTCACTGAGCCAGCCCTTCACTCACTGGGCCTTTGATCCGAAATGGCCACGGGCCTGGGATGTGACAGGGAAGAAAGAGATGTTTTCTGACACATGAGCTGAAGTCACTGATTAAAAACTCAGGCGGGGGGTTTCTAGGACGCTTATGCCAAAGGACAGCCTGCGGCATCACCTGTCAGATTTCCTTCTAGGGAAACGTATTTTTGCTCCATTCTTACCCACCCTGATTTCAGGAGAAGACAGAGACGAACTTCTGATGGAGCTTTTATGATCCCTGTACTTGCCTGTCACTTTGCTGGCATGGAAATGCTCCGGCCGTGTCTGCTTCTCAGAGCTTGTTTCATACACTTGGAGTGCGGGACGTGTGTGGAGGCAGTTGGTGCACGCCCTCCTGGTGCCGGCACATTTACCAACATATTAACATGCAAATGATGTGCTGCTGACATTTCTCATTACCAGGCTTGAAACCAACTGTTGCCCTTACTGTTCCTAGGCCGTATGTTTCTGTTTCCATATCCAGATTGCTCTATGAATTCATGCACCCTACAGATACGTAATGCACACTTCAATTTGTCCGTATCAGTTAGACAAATCTCAAGCAGTTACATTTTTCATCCTTATCAAAGGTGCCCGTGAACAGGCGAGCAGGAACTTCTGTAAGAAGTTCCTGGGACCGGGCTATTTAACAGAGTTTCCCTGTCCAGGACGCAGTATAGGACCTCAGACCTAGTGAATGCCTGCAGCATGTCCCTTCAGTTTAGGAGAGAGTGGCGTGCTACCAAAAGCACATTCATACTAGAAAAGGCAACGCTGAATAAAGTAGATTGTTATGTGTGTTAAATAATATTGAATAAACAGGAGTAGCATTTCCTCTCTGACACAGTGAGAGCCTAACGATCACTGTTGGAATTTTTCGACAGCTGCCACCTGTGGGGGCTCATTAGACAGGGAGCCACCAGGAGGACACTCATTGGACCTAGAGACCAGGCTGAGCACAGCCAGCGGCTGGAGGGTGTCCCTGAAGTATGGTTCTGGTGGGGGCATTAGCGGCAAGGGAGCTGGTCGGTGGGTACCAGGTGGGGTCGGTGGGGCGTGATCCACAGCCTCTGTCGAAGGTGCATCCAGTGTCGGGCCAACGGGGCTAGCCCCCTGCGGCCCTGGGGTGTGGCAGTGGTGATGTAGTTACGGCACTTCACCCAGCAACGCGAGTCTAGTCCGGGGGTCAGGGTCAAGGCAGGGTCAAGGCAGGACAGTCACAATACGGGAGGTGATCGCTGCTGTTTCTAAGGCGGCTCCCATGTGCCCTGTGCTGAGTTCCATGACTCTTGGCAGCGCCTTCACGTGGGGGCACTTAGACCGCCCGCCCCCGTGGTGCCCAGTGGGGAGGCAGTGACTGAACGACATACCGTCGCCAGGGTCACTCCGCCAGTACGGTGAGCTGTGCCCAGAGTCACAGGCCCAGGAGCTCAAGTTCTCAGTTCAGTTTAGTTCAGCAAATTGAAAACCTTCATAGAGACCAAAGAAGAAGTGAAACGATGATGGGAAAATAATTTTGCCAGCAACATTAAGAATTATTTGGGAAATGGTTCTAAGGTTAGTGAATCAAAAGACTTTTAAAAATCCCACCTGTGAGTCTTCCAGAGCTACGTGGAGGCTGGATCAGTTGGACTACGAGAACCGGGTGTATTTCAGGCATGACATGGAGCAGGGCTGATAGACTGGACTGTGAAGTGCAAGCGTCCTGACTCAGGGTCAGTAAGCTGGCACTGGCCACAGGGCCCAGAGAAGAACGAGATGCGCCTGCCACATTTCACTCGAGCCACATCACGGCAGTCACTCTGGAGTGTTTACAGATCCATTGTTTCCGAGGGCGGGTTACTGGGATGGGACTCGGTATTGGACATTTATGAACCGATGATTGGAAATTCAGGTACAAAAAGAAGAAGAAACATTCATCAGACATTTCTGAACACCGGTGAAGGCCCCGTCTGAGCTGTGGGCATGTTATAGACCAAGTGAAGGACAGGCCTTGTGTACCTGGAGCCTCCAGGCCGCTGGGTCCACGTCACTTAAACATATGTAGAAAGTGGATGGGGGCTGTCCCTCCCAGAAAGAAGGCACAAGCACTACATCCAGAAAAATATCAGGTCAAACAGGCTGCAGTGACAAGGGACGACCCTGATGTCACAAGAAACAAAGGAATGTGGAGTCAGATGTGTTCTCGTTCGAGACCCAGGAGAAGAGCTTCTGTGAACAGTTGACAGAAGTAACTCAAAGGGGAGTATTCCAGAGCTCTGTTTTTTCAAACCACTGGATTTCACCCAAAGTGGTGAGATTCCTTCAGTGCAAAGTGTTATCAGAAACGGTTACTACAGTACTTCACCGACAGCAGTCAGCATAGGAGGTTCCACAGACAACTGGATCTTTTGGCAACAAAGAGGCCCCCGTGAATTTCCTCAGCAAGAACATCACCTTTCCTCAGCCAGCCTCCTGCAGAGCAGTGTTACTGACGGGAACGCGCTAGAGGGAGGGTGGCAGTGGGATCATGGATGGGTGGGTGGGTACATGAACGGAGGATGGATGGATGGATGGAAGGAAGGAAGGGTTGGGTGGATGGATGGATAAAGAGATTTTAATGGAGGTAGTCATTCTGGAGATTTGGGGGGATTTTAAAGACTATTTCATAGGAATAAAATTAAATTTATGACCAGAAAAGAATTTGTTTTCTGGGGGAATATATGACACACAGTAAATTCTTGCTAACCATGGGTATTAGACATATAAAATTGTGAATTCTACATTTTGAGTGATTATAAAATCACAATTGTTCCACTTTTCTCAGAACCACATTTAGATGAAACTTTAAAGAACTTACCATTTGAATATAATGTACGTCTAGGTGTTTTAGAAACAAACTGTTTGTGATAAATTCCAAAATTCATTTAGTCATTCTAGTATTTCTTTACTGAGTGCCTAGTACGTGTCAGAAAGACACTAGGTAAGAGGCACTCCCACTGTGGTTACACTCTGGTTTTTCATTCTACCCAATAGTGTGCCAATAGTGTAAAAGTAAACCAACACTCAGGAATGGAACAGAGTGGTGTTCACGAGCTCGCTCGGGTGTGCGTGGTGACAGAAATGGTGCCTCCTCAAAGGCTTCCAGCACGTGCGTCAGCTGGAAACTCCTGGTGCTGAGCACACAGATTCAGGACCCACTCAGTGTGAGAATCAAAGCAGAAATCCCCTTTACCACATTCACAGAAGAACACGTGCTGTGTGCACAAGTGAGCTCAATATTCAAGCTTTTGGATTCATGCTCAGCTTCATTTAGTGTATTTCTAGGAGCTGTGTTCACACCGCCTTTGGCAAAGCAAAGCGACTGAAAACACCGGCACCCAGAGTGGTTCACCTCATGCTGAAATGCCGAGACGCCACTAGAGGGAAGAAACCTAAACAGACAGTTTCACTCACACTTTGAAAATGTATCTCCAAGGGTGTGCAAGAATCAAATAATAGGGAATAATAAAATGAGTAACTTGCTGTGTTTATAACAGTCATAAAGAAAAAAGCATTAGAAAGTAAAACAGGTGTGTTCACTACACACAAACATCCCTAAAGTTTGGGCTTCTCTGCTGGATGGTATCGCACGCACGTGCAGTGAACCCTGTGACCTGACTGACGTCTGGGCACTCACACCTTTGCTGGGTTTGTTTCTTAGTGAAGAGCACACTGACTTAGGAGTCCTGTCACGGGCGGATGGGATTGGCAAGAAGCAAGATCAAAACTACGCCTTTATCCTAAGTGCTGGCCTTGTTTATCTGCATATGGACAAAGTATTTGTGAGTACTTCCAGTTCTTCTCCAAAGCATCAACTGAATGGACTGCCTTTTGAAAATGAGCCATTTTTAGGCTGTCAAGGAGTTTGCTCTGCGTCACGTCTTTGAAGGAAGGAATCAGGAAGTCAGGTTTCAGGTCTTCACTTCATCTTTCTGGACCTCCCTCCCTCACTTCGAAACTTTGACTTGTTTTATCTCCCAAGTCCTAAAAGTGAGTCCAGCACCTTGCCTTCATACTTTGAGAGACTCAACCCGTTTCAGGAAAATGCCACATCGCAGTGAGGAAAGTGGCTAGTGTGCCCATGTGGGCACACAGGGCAACTTGCCAGCAGGTGCTGCTGATGTGCTATAAATGGCTGTTGACATGGAGACCAGATGTCATGGACAATCCTGCAGCATTAGGAAGCAATGGGTGGGGACGGAGCTGTGTGTGATCACATCTGTAGACTCTATTTAAAAACCAACCTAAACAGTGATTGCATTGGAAGAATTTAGAGATAATACGGACGAACGAAATAGATTGCATTTAGTTTAGGAATGCAGACATTCCCGCATTACAAACATCGTCATAAACAGTGTTCTACACACTGGAAGGGCTGCTTCCTGGAGGGTGACAGCTAACCAGGGTGTGTATACCATCCCTTCCAGGGGACACAGCCCTGTGACAAAGGCCAGTGGGAACTTACGGTTCCATGTACACTCTCGGGACATAGTTCATACTTATGATGTCGGCTGGGGAGATGTAGGGACTGATTACTTAGCTCCAAGAGTCTGTGGGCTGCAGGTTCCACAGAGCTGACGACATCAGGCCCAGGACACACACCCAGGTGTTCATTCACTCTTTCTGGGTCATCACGTTGCCTGTTTCCTTCGTGGTGCTATGCCCATGTTCAGCTACAGCTACACTAGAAGACCTGTGTTCTCATCCCCCTTTCTGAGTCATCTAGAAAACCCAAATAGTGGAACAGCAGCCACCAAGAGCTCGGGGGGGCTCCTTGTCAAGGAAGGGGCCACCGGTCAGCGGAGATTCTACCGTCTTGGCTTGTGCACTGGAGCCACGCACTGCCTCCCTGTGTGTGGCATTCAGAGTTTGAACCCACCTACTTGGCCAGCGACCCTTTGTAGTCCAATAGAATTTTACGGCAGCAGCTGGACAAATGGTCAAACTGGTGGGCTTCTGCAAACGGATATATTCTGAAAGTTTGTGTATAAACCAAGTTTGTGTGAGACTCTCAACGTTCCATTGGAGGCAGTCTTGTGATGAAATACTTGATAAAGCAAATAACCCTTTGATATTGTCAGTAATCATCCTGGGGTTTCAGGTTCATTCCGTAATTCTGTATTTTAGGTTTGCCTAAAGAGTATCCATACACATGAAGCCATTTCGGGGCATTAATTTTTAAATCTATGCCGTACTCTTGCAGTTGCATGGCTTTTTCCTGTCCATAACTGTAGCTGAACAGCCGTCGTGGGTCTGAGGTTAAACACTGATGCAGACGGGTCTGTCACTTCCTGAGTGACTCCCGAGGCCCTGCAGGGAGGGGAGGCCTTCCAGGTCACCTCCGGGCCAGGTCCGCGTCACTCAGAGGCCCTGCCTGACGGAGCCTCAGGTGGGAGGGTTCCTGCTGCTTTAAGGCAGAAAGCCCACAGCACTGCCCAGAGCTCTTTGGTTTAGTGATAAGAATAGTAGCACATCAATTTTTTTCATTTTATTCCCTGATGACACTGGCATTTGTTCATCAAACTTCAATAGCACTTGATTTAAAAGCCCTGAAATGACTGTGACTTCCCGAGTGATGGAACTCTTCCTTGAATGTGTCTGGTTGATGGATCAGGGCAGATATGTGTCAGCAGAGACCTGTGATGTCTCAGTGCTTCCGAATGTGAGGGTCACAAAGAAATAAATGATTGCTTACAGTTCGATGTGGTTTTTTCCAAGTTATTTGTTCCATAAATTAATAGCTGGAAATGACTTCTCAATTGAGTGAGAAAATGCATGAATGGAGTGAGCCATAAATTTTAGTTGTGAAAATAAATAAAACATCAAATATCAATCACATAACATGTTAGTTAGAGACTGTAGAGTATTAATAAATAACCAGAGTTCTAAGTAATTTTGAATGTTAGGTTTTGCTAAAAGTTATTTCAGCAAGAATAGTTCATATTCTCGAGACCTCTTCATCCCAACATCCAAATGAAATGACCGTGTGTTTAGTGCCAAGGTAATTTGAAATCCCATCAGCCCTAAGCATTACTTTATAGAAGTGTGCTAGCAGTCACAGCTGTCCCACTGCAGGGACAGTGAGGAATCTGATGGCAGTGAGCAGGAGCCTGAAGAAGCCGGGGACCTGATTAAAACTTACTTCTTCCAGACTCAGCCTAATTTCTGCCAAGTTCTGGTTATGAGTCTTTTGCTAATTTGCATGGCTGGCTTAATTAATCAATTAAATGTTGGTTTCGGCTGTGTCTAGACAAAGTCAAAACAATCAACAGGATCGACAAATTCAGTATGAAAAAACAGCAGCCAATTTCATGAAAAAATGAAATTAGTTTTTTGTCAACATCTAAACAAAACTGATTTGATTGACTGAATTTTTCGATTTTCAGACAATTGTTTTGGCTCTTGTAGAATCCATTGTTTCCCAACTTTTTCCAGCCTGAGACACACCTCCAAATTTGCTGGGTCTCACTCGTCCCAAGGAAAAAAGATGCTGAACCACCTGTCAGTTGTATCCTCGCCCAGTGCAGCCATGCGTGTCTCCATGTGCCTGGGCACGAATAGGGCCTCACCGTGGGAAGAAGCAGCCTCCTTTTCCCGACCACCTTCTCGTTTATTTCTTCGTGTCCACACAGGCGGTCCTGGGAAACGCCAGGCTTCGTACTGCTTCCTATTGTCGGAGAACCAGTGTCTCAAAGGTCTGGTTGGGAAACAGTGGGATAGAAACAGCCTTATTCCAACAGAGTTATTAGTCCTCGAGGTCCCAAGGAAATACAAATGCACCTTTCTCATAGTATTGCAAGATGTAAAAACAAAATATATAAGTCATGCTTTGAATCACACTCCGAAGACGTGAATTATGTTTTAAAAAGCTAACTATAACATTTGGCAAATAGTAGTACCCTCTTTCTGCCTTTAAGAATAAACAGATTCTTAAAGACAGCACTTCTAACGCATAATTCCAAATAAGACTCCAAAATCTGCCCAGAAATTGTTTGGAAACCTGGAGAAATCAAAGTGCCTACATTTGGGTCCAAACTCTGGAAGTCAAGTAGGATTCCATTCGCAGTTTCATTTGCCAAATGTCGGTACATTGGTCCAACTCTGTCATCCTGTGCCAAGTTTCCTTCTGCTGCCCGTGTGTGTGCGCTCTGTTAGGCTTCCGAGTCTGTCTGTGGCCAGGGCTGGACTGCAGGGGCTCCTGGAGGCATGTGAGCAGGTTGAAGGGGGCTCCTTGCATTTGGTCCCCCAAGCACAGCCGCCCTCCGTCCGGCATTGCCCCGTGTGTTATTGCATCTTTCTGGACCTGCACACGTGGTAACTTTCCACATTTCTAACCGTATTTTCCCTGGGGCTTAGGAATGACAGTCTTTGGGAAACAGGGCCATGCATGCCTTTTTGCTGTTTTCCTAATCTTGTAAAATGTTGTTAATTTTGCATAGCCACTTAAAATTGGTTCTCACTTCAGTCTTCCTTTTTCTTTCTAAATAAAGCCTGAGAATTTGCTTTTAGCTAGCAAGTCCAAGGGAGCGGCCGTGAAACTGGCAGACTTCGGCTTGGCCATTGAAGTTCAAGGGGATCAGCAGGCGTGGTTTGGTGAGTAAGGCCTGGCCTCCCGCCGCGCCGTCACGTCCCGCCCATGTCCGGGCAGAGGAAACGGAAAGGTTCATTCTAGCAGCTTGACCAGTTTGAAGGTGTCGGGCTTTCATCAGCACTTAATTTTACTGACATTAAAGGGCCTAGAATCGAGAAATAATTTAAGGGAGAATATTATAGGAGAGCAAGGACATGCAGACTTTTTTCTTAAAGGATGGGTGAGAAAGTGGATCCTGTACTCACATCTGCTAAGACCTTTGCAGTATTCAGAGTTCGTGTTATATTCGTGAGGAAGTTGTGATGCTGAAAGCTACTCCGTGCATAGCAGGGACTCAGGAAGCACTTGCAGATGTATCACTTATCTTTCTGGTTGATGTACACAGATGCATCTGAGGGGTTTCGTGTTCATTATCTCCTTTCTCCAAAGTGCCCGTTTCCTCTCTCAAATTTTGATAATTTTTAAATTTCTGTGTGATGAGATGTGTTTCCTTACAACTAAGGAAGAAGTTAACTCTAAACAAATTTAAATCATAGTATTTCTATCCAGGCTTATGCACTGTTTCCACGTTTAGCCTGATAAGTTATTTCACGCGTTGACTTCCTTCTGCCTCTGTTTCCTCCATTTTCTAGTATTAAGCCCATTTCTCCTGTAGTGTTTTATAATATAACCTCTCTGCAGCCTCCGTCTCATTTCTTTTCTGACTTTCTGTGTATTGAGGTTTGATAAAACTTTTAAAAGGCTTCACTTCTCACTGCTTTTCCCTGAACAACGGGAAGCAGAGAACTCAAAAGGTGCCTGCTTTTGGTTTACATGCAGACGCCTCTGTGTCCCTAACTACACACCTCCTAACACCTGCCAGAGCTTCCAGCATGCACCTCGTCCGGAATCTGCCCAGCGGGTAATGGGGTGATGGCTGGCAGCTCCAATCTCCCGTGCCAGCAGCCTAGGTTACAACCCTATTTGATGCCACCCATCCTGGGACCTGACTGTGACCCTCCCCGAGGTCAATAGCACCTTTTCCCCTAGGTCTCTCCTTACCCAGCAGATGCATTTAACACCTCGAGACTTGGCATCTGGTTTGCCATGTGTTGACATCTGAATAAGTTTGATCTTGTTAACTGCAAAGCAAAGGAGGTGGAACTAGACCTCTCTGAATCTGAGCTGCAAAGACCTCTTGTGTCCTGGGTAAGAGTGTGGTTGACACAGATAAAGAATACGTGAGGACAGGAAGCAGTGGGGTTGTCCCCAGGGTGGGACAGACGTGAGGCTCAGACGGCAGGTCCTGCTCAGATGGCAGGTGCTGGCTCTGTGGCCTCGGCGACCACCGGCCGCGAGTGTGGGGCACCGGCTGGCGTGCGTGGGTGTTCTGCCTCTGGGGCCTGCCGATGAGGGCGTAACACTGCCGCCTCCCTCCTGGGTGAACGAGGGTTTGTGCCCTGGCAGGCAAGGAGATGAGGGCACCAGAGGAAGGCTTGGCTCACGCAGAAACCTGCTAGTGCTGAAGATAAGGTTGGCGCGGCGGGAAGGGCGCCTGGGTCCTTCGGAAGTGTTCGGCTTTTTGAAGTTCCAGGGATGTGACGGTTTTGCATGAGAGGGACGAAACTGGTTTCTGTTACGTAATGCCGAACTGGGCGGCAGTGTGGCGGATGCTTCAGGACCCCTAGCCTGTGGGTCAGAAGCCGGTTAGGCTGAGGCAGTGTTCACGTTCCGCGTGAGGGTGGCTGGAACTCAGGAGGACACGGGAGCAAGTCCCAGGCAGTGTGCAGGCAGGCAGATTCTCCGAACCCGTGGCCCAGAGGTTGGGATCTGTGTAGAACAAAGCAGGACCTCGCTTCATGAGACTTGGGGTGTGAGGCAGGATGCCAAAAGGGGGACATAGGCTCAAGGCTGGACTGCCACACCTGGGTCCAGAATGAGTGTCAGGACAGGACGGGGGGCCTTACGACCAGAGCTGAGGCTGAACTTGACACCAGCCACACGCTGGATGCGTCCGAGCGTGTGGGCTCTGAGCGCCTGTCCCCTGCCGGCCCAGCTCGGTGCTCATGTCCTCTAAGCCTGCAGGCTGTTGGGACATTCTGCTCTTTGAATAGAGTCCCTGGCTTCTGCCCCTTAGGCAACCACGTGCCTCGTTCGCAGGGCGCACCGTGAGAACTGTTCAGTGAGTTTTGAAAACCATCTCGGTGTGAAGCATGGTGTCACAGTTCTTTGTCACAGTGGCAGCCGCCGAGTGACTCAGTGAGTAGAAGAGTGGATGGCAGGCTTGTGAAAGCAAGAACATCCAAATAAAACCCCTGCCTTTCCAGTGGTGCTGATTCATCTCTTAGAGCAGGCTGGTCCCAAGAAGCGGTGACACGTCGGCAGGCGGCCCATCCCCCGTGCGGCAAGATGCTGTGAGCAGCTGCACGCTCGCTCAGGGACGTAGGACAGTCATGGCTTTCAGCAGGTGCCGTTTAAGTTCTGAGACAAGTCAGCACTTCTCAAGTGTAGAAAAACATCGTTTGTAAGTTTAAGGGAACCCACGGGTCTGCCCGAGTTCGAGTGACTGCTCGCGGGAGGGGAAGCCGGCGTGTGAGCCGCTGCGTTTCTCTGGGCTCCGCCATCTGGCTCAGGAGGAGAGGCGTGTTTTAGTGTGAATGACTTGTTTTGATACTTACTCAGAATTATCTGCCATCATAGTCTCATTTTTTGACTCATTAATTTTATCTTTTAAAATGTAACATCAGTGTCAGCGGGGGCGGGCTTTTTATTTTAATAAGAAAAATGGAACTCTTTCTTTATTACGTATAATTACGCCGGAGCTTCAGGCTTTTAAATAATTTTATTTTAATGAAATAAGAAGCAATTACAAATAAAACAATAAAACTGTACTAGGCATTATAGAAGCTTCCTATTGGGTTTGATTTTTTTTTTTTAATTCTCATTTTCAAGTCCAAATATTTGTTCTTCCCACGTTCCTTCTTCTTCCTTCCTGGCCCCAATCTATTTGAACACGCGCCAGGAATGCACATGGTGGTGACAGCATGTGTCACTAGACTTGGTAAGGTGGCTGGAGCGTTGACCCAGGAGCCATGTGCGCGCAGCCCATGGTCCCTGGGGACTGGGAATGAATTCTGTGTGCAGGGCGTTTCTAGTTTCCATTGCTGCTGGGAGAGAGGATAACTCCCACAATGCTGTTTCACGGAAGACTTGTTTTGTCGCTTGGTAGCAGGTCCTTGTAAACAATAGTAAGGTTTTTTTAATGGCAACATGTTGCATTGGCTACAGTAAGTGATTCTGTTTTCTCTGGGCTCTGGCGCCCCTGTTGGTTTTTGGAGGGAGAGCCGGCGGCTGCCCCTGAAGGAGGCCGGCTCCGTCATTCCTCGCGGGCAGCATGTATCGTGATAACCTGGATTCTTAGGAGTTTCTTCGGCCTCGGTATCCCTGACTCCAGGAGAGCTCGGGCACGCGTGCCGATTGTTAACCAGCCTGGGTTTAGACGCGTGCTCGTGCCCCCGCCCCACCCCCCGGCTGCTGAAATGCAGCTGAATGGGAGGGAACGTGCTGTGTTCTCCGAGCGTTTGCATCATCTCCGGAAGACGTTCCTAATGACTTACATTAAAACGGCGCTGTCATCCTTACTGCACAGACTGACTTCCCCTCTCTTCCATTGGGTGAAATATCATTACCAATGTATTCCACTAAGCCATTTTAGACCTACACTAACGTGCCAGTTCTACACGGCAGAGCACAGATTGTACCCACAAAGGGGTGGAAATTCATAGTGGGAAGGACTGCTGAGAACTGGTCAGCCGAGAAGGTCACTGAGAGGGATTATTTAGGGCCTTCCTCTGTTCGAGAAAAATTGGGGGGCTTCGGGAACAGAAAAGGTAACATCAAGGGTGGGATGAGAAGTCTGTTCTCAAGACCTTGAAGAGATCCATCAGGTCAGGGCTCAGAGGGGACGGAAAGGAAAGGGGTCGGGTGAGGGAAGGGACGTGCAGGTCCGGGCCCCGTCTTTGACCTGGACTCTGGCAAGGTGTCTGCCTGGGCTCCCCGTGTGTGTCTCCACTGGTGGGCTGCGGAGAGAGCAGGGTTCCTCACCAGTCATGGCTGGGCCTCCCTCCTGGGACGATGCCTGCCACCGTCCTGAGATGCAGGCACTCCCACACAGCACCGCGCCAAGCAGATGCTTCTGCAGGTGAAGTCGGGGGTGGCGCGTAAGTGCCAGCAAGCAGGTCCTTTGTGGGGCCCCTCTCACTGCCCACGCCGTCCTCCTACAGCACAGAGGGTAGGAAGTAATGAAAATGGGGGCTCTGAAATCTGTGCGTCCTCTTCTAAGGTGTTTCATTGAGAGAAGTTACATGCCATTATATATAAGCTTGGTTTCATACCTCTTTGCACATCATTTGTACTTAGTAAGTATAATCTGACATAGAGATGGGGAAAGCGGCTTTCTTGGGGACTTTACATCCCGGTAAATATATACCATGCTTCACACTGATTTGTGGTTTGCAGGAATTCCTGATTATATACCCCTGTAAAGAAAATCTTTCCAGTTTTTATGTGTGCCTTTCAACAAAACTTCCAAATGAAAACGGTTATTTTTTGGTATGTTCTAAGTAAATATTTTACTTGAAAACTATTATTTTCAGGAATAGGGAGAGCGATTTTACTCCAGATTCGAGCTGTAGATTTGTTGTTATTGAAGCATGTCTTACTGGGGTCTGCGTGACCTGTGATGTCAGACTGTGCCAGCCACTGTCACCTACTCCGTGTCCTCCCGACAGTCAAGCTGCTCAGTAGTGAGCCGTCTGGGTGCTGCTGGCAAGGACACACGGACCATGCATGAGGACAGTGAGCCTCTGACGTGTTCTGGGCGGCTCTGTTTTCCTGGTGAGGCCTCATACACGCTCAGCCTCGTTCCGCAACCATCACAGACCTCCTTACTTTCAAGATGATTTACTGGAAAGGTGCTTTAAGCTTGTTCTGAAGACCTGTGTTTTGGGTCCTTTATTTTATAAGTGCATACTTCTCATAATAAAGTCATGCAGGTATCATAACAACTGCCATCTTTTGCAAGGTCCTAAGGCTGCCTTGCTTTGTCCTCATCTCCCTGCCCCTGAGGCAGTGAGGTCTGTGGGTGGGGCCTGTGAACTGAGCCAACAAAAGACGATTGACAGGAGGAAAGCACACTCGTTTTATGTGGTGTCTATACTTTAATTTTTATGGGCAGAGAGAGGCCTTTCTAGAAAAGAAATGAGGATCCAAAGGAAGACTAGACCAGGACCTGATGTCCCATTTTAACCCAGTGATGAATGGAGAGGGCTTTGGGAGGGGAGCGCTGAGTCCGGGGAAGTGCCCTGGGGACTCAGGGACGGTGGGGGAGGCGTCATTGCACTGGGTGTGTCCCCTCCGCCCAGCATCCACTCTGTCCCAGTGACAAGGCGGGCTCCCCTCCTGCTGGGGGGGAATGGAGGGGGGCAGGGTCTCACAGGAAACGTATGCTCTGCTTTGGGGTACAAAGGGCTCCCGAGGGTCCTTCCTGCACCTGCTGTGTCTCAGGTGCCTTCGGCCCACATGCCTTGGTGGCGCATTGGGTGGGGCGTCCCCGTCCCCTACACACAGGCGATGGGAAGGACGGCTACAGGAGGCCTGACGTGCGCCCGACAGCAGTACCAGGGGCTGGTCTGCTGTCCGAAAGCTCAGGGACTGATGTCTAAGCTAGGGAGCGGACAGATCAGTGTCCGTCGCTGCTGCCGTAAAGCAGCCTCCATTGTGTCCGCCTCCGAGAGCCTGTCCTGTGTGGGCAAACGTCTCAGACGGAGCAGCGCAGACAGGGGGCTCTCCCTGCGTCTGCCCGTCCGCGGCGTCCTGGCACGAGCCCTGACTCACACTCTCTGTCTTCCCTAGGTTTCGCCGGCACACCTGGGTACCTCTCTCCAGAAGTCTTACGTAAAGACCCTTATGGAAAGCCAGTGGACATGTGGGCGTGTGGTAAGGCACCATGTTTTCCTGCAGATTTCCTAGGGAGCCGCAGTTGTTAGTTTAAAGCAGCGTCCTTTCCGTTTGAAGCTGCTGTGACATAGAGTGGTGTCACTTCTCAAACAAGGTGACACCAAGGCCACCTGGAGGGAGGAAAGGGCACCGACTCCTGTCTGAACTAGCAGGTCTGCCTCTCCCACAAGTTCCCAGGAGGCCAATGCTGCTGGTCCTGGCAGCACGTCCCCAGGCCCCTGTCTGTGATGCTGGCCCGTCCTAGTCCAAGCCGCCCGCACACAGGTGTGTTTGCGCAGAGCGCTCAGCAGGGCACATGCGGGAAACGGTGCCCCTTGGAAAGGAATGAACCTGTCCTTCCTCTGGAGCCTGGACGTAGGCTGTTACACAGCTCTGCCCCAGTCCGTGCCCTGTCCTCTCAGGGCTGTGTGCCCAGCCTCCCACAGCTTCTGTGACGGACGGGCTCCTAGTGGCTGACGCGTGCTTCAGAAAGGGCCCCTGCAGGATGCTCTGGAATGTTCCCTCCTGGGCTGTGGGCACAGACCTGTCCTCCAGGCGCCTGACGGTGTCACTGCGTCCAGGCCAGACTACACGGCCCCCGCGCTCCACACGAGCTCCGTGGCCTTGGCTGTCTGTCAGCACGCCTGGAAGGACTTGATAAAAAAAACTTTGATTCTGAAACTAACTTTAGGTTTGGTTTTGTTTAAAAGCATGAATAAACTCTCTGCTTTGTAGAAAGAGATTATCCCACGCTACACTTGTCAGCGTTATCCCGTTACCTGTAGCAGCCTGGTGTTGGGCCTCAAACTGGGTGCAGCTGGGGCTCCCCGGCCTGGACAGCAGGTCTGAGAAGAGCCCCGATCTGCAGCGACCTCCGGGTTCAGGGGGCCTCTGGCACCCGCTGGCCCCACCCCTTCCTCTCCGAGTTGGTGTCTTTACCTGTAGAACAGGAATGTGTTACCCTCCTGGAACGGCATGAGGGTCGGATGAGGGTACGCTTTCAATGAAGACATCTCATAGCTCGTCAAGCAATTTCAATGCAGACAGCTATTACCCAAAAGGTCGGTGTTCCACTTAATTAAAGGGTGAGATCTTAGGTGTGCTCCAAGCTCTGTCTTTGACCTGCCTCCCTGAGAATATCCTCTAAGCGTGAACTCTAAAATGCCTTTGGGTTACAACATTGCCACAAAATGTCCCTGTTCAAATCTAAATGTTAACGGCGGGTAACTCCAATATTTTCCTGCGGTAAGTCTGCCCCTGTCACATCTCTTTCTGCTGACGACTTTTAGAGCAGTGGAGCCTGCGGCTCCCCAAGGACAGTCGGGGTGTGGCTGGACAGTGGCTGTCACTTGAGGGTGACCTGCCCGGGGCCTGCAGGGTCTCCTCCTCTCCCCCTGCTTTGTCCTCCTTTCCTTCCTGTTTTCCCTCCCCCTGGTCCCGTCTGCTCCACGTGCAGAGCCCTCAGCCAGCCTCCACTCGTCCTGCGTGACACGCCAGTCTCCGTACCTCAGCCTCCTCTTTCAAAATGGAGACGACGAGGGTCCGCGCCTCCTGCGAGGGCCGAGAGGAGTGGTTAATACAAGTGTTGGTTATTGTTACTGTTACTATTATAACAGAAACCTAGTGAAGTGTCTAGGCCGCTGACACACAGCACAGCCCTAGAGGAGCCAGACAACACGCCTCCGTAGGTATCAGCATCAGGCCGGCCGGCCAGCATGCTCTGCTTCCGTGTCCACGGTTTGGTTCTTCCTTGTGTGCCTTTTATTCTGCACAAGGTGATGCTGTGGACCAGGTCGCAGCTCCTGAACCCTACGTCAGTCCTTCAGGTCCTTTAAAGAAATCATTTGTTTGGTTCTGGCATTGAAAACACTTTTTCACCGTGCATAAATTTATTCATGATAAGAATATCGGATCCTTTAAAAAGAACCCCCTTCCTCCCCCCCAAAAAAGTAACCCTGATATTTTTACTAGGATTTTTTACTGGTTTGGGGCATAATCAGAGGTGACCTTCCCCAGAAACGCCTACAGGGACCCTTAGCTGTGGGGGCTCTGAGCTGAGTCCAGGCAGCTGCATTTTAATAACTATGACATGTTATCAGGGTTTAGGCTCCCCACACAGACTGTGCTCGATTTTAATGCTACTTTGGTAAATTTCAGCCCACTTGTCTTCTGGATTTTCTGTTTGAGTGCATTTCCATAATACAGTTTGCTAACCTTTTTAAATACCAGCTATCCTGTAATAATGGGTCTCACATCCATGAAGTGTGAGATAGCTTATAGGGCAGGAGCTCTAACTCTTTCTTGACTGGAATAGGGGCAAAAGGTTGGAAGAAAAATGTTGTTTTCCTCCCTGTTGTCTGAGAATGTGACTCTCAAAACCTGTTAGTAAATATTGGATGGATGGATGGATGGATGGATGGATGGATGATGGAAGGCTGGATGGATGGATGCTGAATAGTGGATATGAGGTGGATGGATGGATGATGGATGGTGGATGGATGGACGGACGGGTGAGTACGTATTGTATGTACACATGAGAACATATGTGCACACATACATACACACAACACAGATCTCATGAGTGACTTTCTGGAGACTTAGAGCCAGCAGGTGTCTCACGGATTTCAACACACTTTGCCAGGGACAGAGCCACCGTTAACTTCGCTCCGTTTCATCCTTTCCTCTGCTTTCTTCACACAGTTTCCTACAAACAGCCACACCCCTTGTGACAAGCCCCGCCCATTAGCGCGCACACCGTGTTTGCTGCCGGCTCCCATTCTCTCCAGAGATTGCGGCATCGTCTAATTGTGCCTAGAAATGCACTTGGGGGGTCACACACCAACTACAAAAATGGTTTGGACAGGCTAATACCACACATTTGGGGAAATGGGCACCACTGCCCACAAGCAGAAGCATCGTAATAGCTTCTTCTGCCTTTCGTTACATATCTGGGTCACCGCTGTGTGTGGGACATGGTTTTACCATTTTGCTATGTGTCACCTCACTCAGGTGACCTGAAAGGCCCCTTCGTCGCCCAATTATAAGACCCACAGAGTGATGCACAGCCTGTGTGGGGCGTGTCTGAGGGACACAGCCGTCCCTCACAGGCGCTCTTGCTGATTGTGTGACTCCGCCTCTTCAAGGCTAGAGGTCAGGTAGTGGACAGGAAATGACGCGCCCAGGTGACAAGGAACGCAGAGGAGCCATGGAGCAGGATGGCAGCCCGGCTTCTCTGTGAGCTGAGCTGTGAGCACTCCTCACAGAATGTTCTTTGTCTTCCAGCAGTTGACACAGAGAGTGAAGGATGACATTGGAACAATGGCTAAAAGGAGCCTTACGTGATTTTATTAGAAATAGGCCGTTTTCTGTACACAGAAACTTCAGATACTTACCGCCACTGCCTTGCTTTTTAACTCACAGAAAATAGTGTGACCTGTTCTCGGTCTTTGAAAGCAACTCATCCATTACTGAAAAGTAAATAATAGACATTACCGAAGCGAGAACATAGCCTGTGTTCTGCCGTTAGCAACAGTAAATTGGTTTTGATGGCTTTCTTGTACGTATAGCTGTTTCCGTAATTCCCTAATGGGGTGGGCAAATGCTGTTTATAGATGTCACTGAGTCACTGGCTTTTAACAGGACTTCCTTCTGCATCCTGGCTTAAAAAATAATAAATGTGAGCCTCTAAACATAGCCACCACACAGAGACACACACAAACACACGCGCACGCGCTCACACACACACAAACACGTACATGCACACACACGTGCATCCACCTTACTACTTCTCTACCTGAATTAGATATTGCTCAGAACAGTTACGAGTGACATAACTTAGGACTGTCACAGAATACCATGACGTTTCTGGAACCTTGGAGTATTATGGGACAAACATTTCTTCTTTCCCTGCACGGTCACTTCAGGTGCAGCATTTGTGTTTCTGGGCCTGCGCCTTTCATGGTTCAGCTGGCCTAAGTAAGCACGAGTGCTTTGTAGCAAAGCCTTTCCCATTTTGAAGCCTGAAGCCTCCTGCACAGCTTGTTTCTGTTAGTCGTCCTGTGATGGCGTGTCCTGGGCCCACCGCAGGCGTGCTCCTGGGTGGCATGCTGTGCATCACCCTTTGTGACCTGTGTCTGCAGCCGTCTTCCAGCCCTGGAGCGGAGTGTTACCCCAGGCGGTCTCCCGCTGCCCTCTGACTCAGGACCTAGATACACTGTCACATCTCCTGAGATCCAGCATCTGTGGTTTCCCTAACTTCATGGTTTTCACATTGTGGATTCTGGGCCACACTCCTCATAGTGACTGGCTTATCAAAAATGCCACTTTCCGAATGCCCCCAGAGAACCATTGCGTATGGGTCTCAGGTGTGTGCTTCCACGGTCGTGCCAGGTGACAGGGGCCACAGTGTTGAGCGCTTGACGCTGCTGGTTGCTGGTCACTGAGGGCAGTGGGTTTTGGGTCTTCTCAGCGTAGCGCAGGCTGCAGGTGCGCGGCCACAGACGTCTTGGCCAGATGGTGGGAGCTTTGCTCTGGGGGCACCGACGTTTATCATGTATTTCATAACCTATCATCAGAAGATCTCTTTAAAAACGATCAGTTTCTGGGCTTCTTTAAAGTGATCAGAAGAAGGAATAAGAAGACGCTTCTGCCGAGATGTAGCAGCTGCACCTGTCAGACGGGTGGTCGTGTCACACCCACTGGAACATCCAGCCTGCCTGGGTCGGAGGGCGGGCACGGGCGCCCCTCCTACACATGCGGCCGTGTCCGGCCTCTGAAAACTCGCTCCTGCCATGTGTGTCCTCCCCGCCGCGGCCCGCGTCGCCGTGTCAGCTGAGCGTCCCTGCTGCAGTGTGTGCGGCATGTTTTGGCCTGTGGTTCTGCGATAGCATCAAAGCGCCAGGCTTCCGCTCCTCCACTGAAGGGTCCTTTCCGGCCCCGCACCCTCGCAGCCTACCCTCTGCACGTCGAGCTTCTGGCTGCCATCCAGTTTCGCAGCACCGTTCCCTCATCTCGCCTGTCACAAGAATAGCCTTCAAGCTGTTTTAATCATTAGCCTGACGGCAGCTCCAATCATTTTTCTAACTGTAGCTTTTACTAAAGGTCCTCGGTACTGTAGTTCTTCTAACCAGGGATTACTGCCTCTTGCCTCTTATAACCCAACGTCCCTCACGTCTCCCCGCACAGGTATGTACTTACATCATGAAAACTAGTTTTAGCTTCCATTATTAAAGGTTGTGTGAAACTGTGTCAAGTAGTCTTTTGATGTTTTGTTCTGGAAAACCTGAAACTTAGCGAAGTGGAGACTAGCCCCGTCATCCTGCACCAGGTGGATTTAGTCAAGTGCAAAGATCTCATCAGCACATCAGTGAATAGTCTAATATGCATCACTTTCAATAGCGATAGTTTAAAATAGTTGTGATGATAATTGCTTAAAGTCCCCGTATCCAGTAATTTTTGCAGTTTGCTTTCTCATCTCGCAGTTCTGTCCTCAGCTCGGTCTCCAGCGTCTCCGCACGTGTAGGTTCCCCATCCTCAGTCTCTGTCTCTCTCCTCATTCTGCCCTGTCTTGGTTGGGGACACCGTGGTCCCACAGCCGCTGCACAGAGTCACACCACGCTGTGAGGGAGGCGCATTCAGAGACCACACAGGAAGAGGCAGGGCACCCACGGCTGTCTTGTCACATCATGGAAGGAAAGGAACTATGAAAGGCCACCGAGTTTGTATGAACGGGCTCGGGAGCCAATGTGATGCGGTTTCTGCTGGTTAGAAGTGGGACGATTAGAGGATCACTCAGAAAACTACAGTAATGGACTTCAACACTTCAAACGCATAAATGCACGGCGTTGCAATGGCGTCAAAACACAGCAGAAACCCTGTCCTTTGGGGACCCTGGGAACCAACGCATTGTTTTGAAAACTGGCTAATAAGGGGGGAAAATCAATGTCTCCACCTTCCTACATGAACTGCACCTCAGGGTAAGCAAGTAGTCGATGAAGTAAGTTATTGTTGAAGAAGGTCTAAGAGGTTTAGAACACAGTTCCCAGCCCTGCTGAGGTGCCTGGCAGTGACCTCCAGAGGTCAGCATCTCCGCTGTGAGCCTTTCTTCACTTTCCAGCAGCCTAACTCCCTGTGCTTCTTGGAAAAGTGTCCAGAATCAGTGCCGTCGGCTGCCATTTCAAAGCCCATTCTCTTCACCCGTAACTGAGGGCCGGGCCCCACGCCGCGGACACGCACTCCCCGCCATTATCACTAGCTGCGTCTGTGACACCAGGCAGTACAACGGGTTCAAGATAAGTGAAGTCTCTAACAGTGAAAAATGGAAAAATACTTTCGTGTTGTGAAAATGAGGTACCCGTACAATGCGATTTTCTCCATGGTCTTTTTTATTTTTTATTTTTTTAACCTCCACTGTGACGAAGTCACTGTCAGTCTTGATTTGAAGGCCTTCTTGGGTTGTTATTGAGGATTGTTGTTTGAAACACTTACTCTGGTGTGTGTCAGACGGCTGTAAAAGGCTAGGGGGTTAAACCACCACTTAGAAGCCGTTTCAGCTGCAACGGTGGCTCGTATGAAGACGTCAGGACAATGACGATGCTGGAGCAGCGCTAGTTCTCCCTAAAAAGAAGAGGTGAGGGGAGCCGGAGATGTGCTCTGCTCAGGGAGCCTCAGGGACCTTGCCCGGGGTCCTCGCTGAAGGGAAAGCCAGCAGGAGAGGCCAGAGCGGACCGACCTCCCGGAAACCGAGCTGGAAAAGAAACTGACGACCTGCGCAGGGCAAAGGAGTTCTTCAAAAGTAGGGGACAGGCATGTGATGACAGGAGGACAGCAGATACAATTGTGCAGTGAGTTAAAGCCTGTGGCGACAGATTGTTAGTCAAAGTTGAAGCAGATCCTTACTGCGAATAGTTACATACTGCTGACATGATATCGGGTTGTTACAGCTGAGTGTTTGTTTCCTTGAGTTTCGTGTGCAGTTCTGTCTCCTCTAACGTGTTCTGTACTGTCACTGGTCTCGTTGTTTTATTGACAAGCTCTGTTTTTGAAGCGTAAGCTCACTGAAGGGAGAAGGACTTTCACCCCTTCCCTGCTGTCCATGCCCCCAGAGCCCTGGCTGCTCAGAGCATAAACGTACGGCCCAGGCACCGTCTCTCAACAGCTGTCAGGATTCAAAGCACAACGACTAACAGGAAATAAATAACACGTGTTCAGTTTTAAATGTCAACCTACTAATGACTAATATCACATAGGATCTGAATAGACAGGTGTGCCGGGGTGTCACCTGTGGGAAGAGTTTAGGGAAAGGAGGCCGAAGAATGTGTGGCCTGGAACGGCAGGTGTCACCGACATTACCTGAGTTCTTAGCTCCCCCCAGCCCCACCCCACAGGGCTTCGGAGTGGATGGCACATGCCGTCCGGGTTTCCCAGGCCAGTCGCCTCTCCTGGGACGTGTGTGGCTTAGTGCCCTGCTCTCTGCATGACAACCTGTGTTGTGCTTGTCCTTGCAGGTGTCATTCTCTACATCCTGTTGGTGGGGTACCCGCCCTTCTGGGATGAGGACCAGCACAGACTCTACCAGCAGATCAAGGCCGGAGCCTATGACGTATGTGACATTTGCTGCTGTGCTGGGGTTTGCTGTCTGTGTGCTGACCAAGAACCACATGTCCTCATTGCTGGCTTAGCCATAGTTTTCAGCAGTTTCCTGTATTATCTGCCTCTCACTTAGGGAAAGGGAGGCAGACACTCAGAAATGCAGTACGTGCGGTCTGTCTGTATATCCTTCCGGCTCACTGTCTGCTACGACTGAAAGGAAAGGAGCAGCATGTCTAAGGAAAGGCCTCGTTTGTCCAAACGTTTGGGTCTTAGTGCATGTTAACACATGTGACAAGTAAAAGATTGTCACTTGAGAGGTGACGACTAAGCGATGAGGAGCTTAGTGACACTCCCAAATGCCTACCACATAGTTTTCAATTGTGGACCAACGGCACCTGGCAGTGCCCTCCTGTCAGATAGAGTGTCGTTCCGTGTGTCAGTTTTGACTTTTTCGTGTGTTTTTTACCTAACGGGCTTCTTTGCAATGTTCATTTGAAGAAGGAGTTTCACAATTGAAAAATTATTTGAAATTGTAATCCCAATACATTTTATTACAATTAGAATATTTGAAAGTAGGCTTACACACACACACACACACCACACAACACACACACACACGAATTAAGTCCTGAGTCTGAAGAGTGAGTCCTTGTCTATTTTCTCTTCAGGGATGAACTTTGCACCCGTCGGTAGAATTTCTCTCCTTTGGCAAATGTTGCCGTAAACACAATCTAACCCCCTCCCTTGGCCCCACCTCGCTCCGCCCTCCGGAAGTCAGTGTGCAGGGTCTGGAGACCCTGCCCGGGTGTTTCTGAGGGCTGACGAAGGCCACATTGGGTCCACCTTCTGTGCACAAGTTCAAAGCTTGATGTCGAGTTGAGAGGGATTAATGTAAAAGGGACTTACATTCTGTCAAGTCTCAGGAACTCCCCAGTGCCTTCTGTTAGAATGTTCTATTTAGGGGGAGGTGTGTATCACAGGAGTTTAAAATGTGTATTGTTTAAGAAAACTTAGGATGAAGAGCTTTATTATAAAGTTATAAGGTACAATTGGATTTTAATACAAGTTCTGAGAGTCAATTACCTTCAAGAACTTCGCTTGGTGACATTTGTAATGAAGTATATTTTTTTTAGAAATAGTATTACAAGGGAAACTGTGTGTCGTGAACTGCATCTATATTAGTACCATGTATGCTAGAAAAGGAATTCTTTTTGGTGGTTTTCTGACACCAGTGTTTAATGGTACCCTTATTACAACCATCTCTGTGTATATAACTAAAATATATTTAAAGAAGTAGAAAAAAATGTGCATGATTCACCATGCAGAGTAGAGTAACCCTTTGAGGTGTAAATGCAGCCAGGCTGAGGCTCCTTGTCCCTGCAGCAGCCCTGGTAGCCCCGGGAGGGTGCAGGAGGGAGCCGTCTTCTTGTCTCTGCCGTTACTGCTAGGCAGTGTGGACGAGGTGCGGTACTTCTCGGAACTGGCATGACGCACGAGGATACCTGTGGCAACTTCTCAGCTTTATGGATCGCTGCAAATAATTACGGGGGAAAATGGGATAACTTTCAATTTCAGATCAAAGCATAGATGCTTTGAGAGGACGAGAAGATTCTTAAGTTTGTTTTCTGACTTGTAAAGTATATTCACTAGACGGACTATGCAAGCAATTTAGTACATAGGCACCTCCTTTATCAGTTCTCTTCTTATTGTATGTACATGTATGCATGGGGACGTACCTGTCTACCCTCATTTTATCTCAGTGAAGTTGATGTCATACAGAAAGTACATTTATGAAGGAAATTCACTACTTAAGGAATGATTCATATATTTGGTTATTCCCTGTTGCTGAGTGTGTCTATTTTGTAAATGCTTTATAAATTATATTTTTGAAGTTTCCGTCACCAGAGTGGGACACAGTGACTTCCTGAAGCCAAAGATCCTCATCAACAAAATGCTCACTATCAACCCTGCGAAGCGCATCACAGCCTCTGAAGCTCTGAAACACCCATGGATCTGTGTAGGTGTCACTTGCCAAAGGCCCAGGCACAAGCGTGAAAAAACGGACTCGCCTTTAAAATTTCTGTCATGCATTTAAAATAACCTTTGCAGAAAAAGATTAAGTGAAGAATGAGTGAGTGAGTGTTGAGTCCAGGTGTTTAACAAGGTTAATTTCATAATCGTTGAAAACACCTGTCGGGGAGCAAAATCTGATGGAACACAGATTGCTGAATAAATATTGCCTACAGTAACACAAGGAATGAGTGTCCACCTACCAACTATTGTAATACGCATGCACAGAAAGTTAAGAAAATGATGCCTAGACCAAGTATTTCCCAGGAGAAAGGATCCAACAAAGCTCACTATTTATCATTCGGCAGCTTTGGAAGCTGGGAGGAAGTTTAGTTGCAGGAAAGAAGGGCCACGGAGACTGAGTGTCCCGGACATGTGCTAAGAAAATAGTGTGAGCTTAGGGGGAATGTAGAGATCTCAGTAAATTTCTAGGGGTGAGGGTCAAGTGTTAAGGCGGTAAGTAAACCAAAGACAGTTCAGTAGAAACCCGATTAAAGACATATTGTCACAAAGATCATTGGGGGAATTACCTATATTACCTGTGTGACTGGTGCATCTTAGTCACAAACAGCTCTGGCAAAGTCAGTCTTTCATCTTTAGGGAACTTTTCAGTTGGACACTTGCAAGTTCATCGTGTGGGTACAGGCACCGGTCATAAGACTGGAAGAACTTGAGGATACTGTTAAGCGTAATATGTCTTAAACCCCCAGTTAAGCCTCTCTTTCTCCTCTGCCAGCAACGGTCCACGGTGGCCTCCATGATGCATAGACAGGAGACGGTCGACTGCTTGAAGAAGTTCAACGCCAGGAGAAAGCTGAAGGTGAGCCATGGGGCACTTCTGTGGGGGTCGGCTTGGCAGAGTGAGAAGTGAGATGGTGTCCTGCAAAGGCTCTTCAGAGCCTAGACTCAGCTGTCCACTCCTGGGCCCTGGGGACGTGGGGTGGCACTAGAAGAAGAGCTGGGTGGGGGCAGCTGTGGCCCTCCCGTCGGTGGGAGCTGCTGGGTACGGGCCACCATCACGAGGGGCTGCTGCTCTCAGGAAACCAAAGCCCAGACCGCGGGTGAGGCCGGGAGGTCTGTGGCGCAGGACCGTGTGTCCGGTCAGGCAGCGCGACCTCTGCTTGTTCTTCTGTCTCTCGCAGGGTGCCATCTTGACAACCATGCTGGCCACCAGGAACTTCTCAGGTACGTGTGTTAAGGCCCCTGCTCCCTGTCTTCTGTTCCCTCTTTGGAACTGAGGATAATTAAGAAGGAGAACAGCACTGTTGTTTTGTTCAGGTGTGGCGTGGACTCGGCCACGTGGGAGCGGCAGGCTGCTCACTGACGTGGCGGGCGTCAGGCAGGTGACTGGCCGCCTCTCGGCAGGGCCACCCGCGGGCTCCCACGCGTGGCACACATGCTCCCGTCCTGGGCTCAGCATCCCCAGGCCAGAATTATAACTGATATTTCATAAAGCAATAATGATGAAGACATTTTTCATCTCATTCTCATTGGGAATCCCAATAAGCACAATTTTTAAAGGCCATCATTGAGGGACCCACTTCTCTTAGGCCAGAGTTCTCTCAAAAGTGCAGTAGTGTCTAGACTGTAAAAACATTTACAGTGTTCAAAGGGGTTGAAACCCGGTTCCCAGACAAACTACCCCCCAGTGCAGTGACACTGCAGGGCGAGAACAGTGCCGCACACGACTCTGTGCTAGAAATAAGTTTTAAATAATGGCCGAGGGAGGCTGACCCATGCATTTACTGTAGGAATGACTCTCCAGAAGGGACATAAGTACGTACCATTTCCAGAAGTTATCTGAGTTGTGGGCCCTTTTCGGCAGCTGGTCTCAGAGGACCGCTTTCCAGGTCGGGTTGGTAGACGTCAGTCAGCCCCACGCACGGACGACTGAGGCAGCCCCTCAGCTGCTCTTGGCAGCCTGCATCTGGCTGTTGAGACCCAGAACAGTTGTTCCACGATGGTGCCCAGAATGCGGCCATTTTTCTTTGCCTGCTGTCCCCATGAGAGTAACCTGCTGCATCCGGTTATCCAGCAACTTCTCGTTCTTTCTTCCTGCCTCCTGCTTGGCCTGCTGTTGTAGTGACGCCACGTGATGGTGCAAACCGTTATCAACACTCTGAAACCCCTGAAACCACTGATCGTTTACAGTGTATGAAAGGGTCCCCTCTGTCCCCACTGCACTCAGTTATACACAAGGTGAAACCGTAAGTGGCTTTCCCACCGCTGCCACCGCACTGTCAGAAGACGGTGACAGCCCCGTGAGTGACGCTACAATGAGGGATGGTGTTATGAGCTGCTCGGTGTAGTGAGACCTGTTAGCGCTTTGTTGAGTTACCTGTTTTACAAACAGTTGATGGATACAGTTGACATTTATATGGGTGACTCAACTTCATCTCATCAAAGAGTAACTAATAGGCACTATATCGAATAAACTAGTATTTCCCCAATAATGAGCCCCAATAATGAGCGACTCACTGAAAGGTAGGATGGTTTACATAGTATATATTGTTAATGAGAAACTAACTTGAAAAAATATCCAGAATAAAAGTTGTGTTTCCTGAAGGTCTTAAATATATTGGCATAAATTGGGCCTTTTTAAAACGTGTGTGTGGAAGCTTTTTTTTTTACCTCATTATCCTTTCAGCATCGTATAAACTAAAAACTTAGGACTAATAGGTAAATTTATGTTGTTTCTGAAATGTCTTAGCACGAAAGGCAGTTTCTGTAAGTTCATCTCGTCACAGCCGACCAAGCAGCTTTAGAGCCCATTACATCTTGTACTTGAAATCGCCTCCAGTGCTGAGTGTTTCACTCGTTGTTTCATTGCCAAACACACTCTTTAATCTGTCCGTAAGTTTTTGGGTATAGAGCTGTTTTTATTTCTTCTTTTCTCCCCTCTATGGAGTGTATTCCCATGAGGTAAGATGGATGGAAATTGAAAGGGCCGTTCCCACCTCTGGCCCAGGCCCTGCCCCGATCCACGGTCCCCTCCACGCGACGGCAAGGCCTGGGTTCCGAGCTTACCCTCACCTGGTCACTGCCGCAGGACTCGCTTCCGGTTGCTTCTTAGCTCGAGGCAAATAGTATTGCAGCCAAGGCAACTATTTCTTACAGTCTCAGTTACCAGTAAATTATTAGCTTTGATGCTAAGGACTGAATAAAATTAACATTTTTGCATCTTTTAAATAAATTTAAAGTTATACCAAGTGCTGTCAAAATAATGCCCAAATCCAGGGAGTTAACGTGTCCAGGCTGTTCTGCAGCGAGGCATTTTCACGTCAGACACCAGATCCTGTTCTGCTGTACATAAATGATGACAGGGGTGGCTCAAGGGAGGTGTGCTCCCCCCCACCCTGCCCGCAGCGTCCTCCACGGGGAGTCCTGGTCGGCTCTGAACTGTGAACCCATGTGTGCCCATTCAGCAGTGCACGTTGCAAGGACACCTCCACCCTTCAGTGCATTCAAGTTCAGCAGGGGTTGGTCAGAGCCCCCAGGAAAGGGGCCTTGCATATAGGACATTGCCCTGTGGGGATTCTCTGATTCAGCTAAAGATTTCATTTTGCTTTACATTGTGTATGCCTCAAATGTGTCGTTTTTAAGTTTTCAGTGTAAAGGCTTTCTTCTCACAGGCTTTGTATTCTGATTTTGAAGTATGGAAGAAGGCATAGTGCCTTTTTTTAAAGGTCATATGCCAAGCATTTAAAAAATTTGCTCTAGGTCAATAATACAGCATTTCATTTTAAATACAGTTGTTAATATTTTTTTGTAAGAAATGAAGTGGTCTGATTTCAAAACTATGTATTGAAACAAAGATGTTATTTAGCTGAGCAAATTTTCACAAATCAGTGTTAGACCTCTAGAAAGAGGGCTTAGGCGGCAGAACTGCCGAGGCCACCATAGTCATGTGGCCGCACACGTAACACAGTCTGGAAGCTGGTGTCTGGAGGCTGAAAGAACTTTCTGGATCACAAAGGCACCATCCACTTAAACTTCCAGGATCCTTTCCACAGCCAACAGGGAAATTAAGTCCAGTAACATAACTGGCAGTGTTCGATGGTATGCAATGAGCTCAGTGAGAATCGAATTTGATGTGGCAGAACCAAAGAAAGTGATTCTGCATTTCCGTGTCCTGTGAGCTCAGCTCACCTTGACCTTGAGGCTTGGCGGGTGGGGGTGTAACCCAGCGAACCTGTCTTGCTGTCTGGCCGCAGCCTTCTGGCATCGCTCACTGAAACGATCTCACTCTCATTTTGCAGCAGCCAAGAGTTTGCTGAAGAAACCAGATGGAGTAAAGGTAAGCTGAGCAGTGTCCTGAACCATTTCTGACTTCAGATGCTGGATAACTTTTACATGTGAAATATAACACGTAAGCTTTTGCAGCTTGTTTTTTATAGTTCCTGTAAAGAATGCAAGTTGAAGTATAAAGTAACACACAAAGATCACTAATATTTATGCCAAGAAAAGCTGTATTTTTCTGTGTTATTACACATTAAATAATCATGACAAAATGGTACTTTTATGTGGAGTTGCTATGGAAACTTAGCCGCCGGGCCTGGAAAGTGGCTGGATGTCCCTGTGAGGGCAGTTATGACGGTCTTAGTGGTCCCTGGGCTGCTTCCATCGAGAAGTATCGAGACGTACTCGAGGTGAATGTTCTGAACAAATGTGAGAAAAGCTTTCAGAAAAAAGGCAATAGCAGGGTATTTTGACTTCCTTAGATTTCTAAACAAAGTAAAACAGCTGATTTCCTGTTGATTGCGTTTTGTTTCATGGCGATTTCCTAGGCTGTGCAGTGCTACCCCCTGCGCGAGCTCGATAGTTCCAGCTACAATAATCCGATTACGTGCATCACGTTGGCCATCTTTCCAGACTTGCCTGATGTCTTGTTTCTTTAACGCCTTTTCCTTCCCAGTGGCAGGTGCAGACGTGCCTCGTGAGCACTTGCGCATTCTTGGGAATTAGTTAGTATTCTGACACTTTGAACTTGACCCAAAGTCCGGTGGCCAGTTCGTTTTGAAAATATAATGTAGAAGATCATTTGTCATGCGTGTCTATGCCCGTCACTTCCTCCCCACCAGTGTGTGTGTCTTGGGAGCTTCCAGAGCTGGGGTTACGTGCACAGTGCCTTTCCTCAGCCTCTGACGTCCCCTTCCTTCTGCAGAGCGCACTCGATGTAAACTTCAGCAATCAGTTGATTCTGCCTTTTTCTCAGTTAACATCGGTGGAAAGGTGATAGTTTAGTTTTTCCAAATGTTTTATTCTCCTGTTTTTCTGTACCATTCAGCGATGCCCAACGCACCGTTCCTATGGAGATAGTTAGTGTCACTACTATCCATATATAGAAATTTCCTCAACGTTTTCCTTTTAGTCAACTTACAGTATCTCTTTAAAGACAAAATTATTCTGTTCTCCGTGCTCTGATTCCTAAAAATCCAACCGGTCGTATTTTTTTCTTTCCTTTCTCTTTGACTGGTCAATTCAGAAAAGGAAGTCCAGTTCGAGTGTTCAGATGATGGTGAGAACCTCTGCCTGCCAGATTTCTCTTGGGAAAATTCACAGCTAGGGACCCACGGCCTTATTTACCTAAGTTAGTTACATGGGGAAAGTGTAACACTCTTACTGGCCAGGGCTGATTAGCCAAAAAAACACAGTGTCCACATTCACATAATACTGTCTTTCCTTCAAATGGAGGTTTCTAAATTTGTAAAAGTTCACACCTTCATATGCTAGTACAGGATCTCTTATGAGGACAGAGTTCCATTTCCTCTTGAAACTACAGAGACCGTGACATAATGAATGTCTGTTCACTGATGTGTGAAGAAACGCTGGAGGATTATTTATAAATGCTGATCATGACGCCTGAAGTAGGAGTGACTCTTAGTTCAGACACGCCATTACACGCCCACCGGGGGTTTATAAATAGTGTGGAAGTGGGCTTCGCTGGCTAAGCACCTTCAGAGGAAACACATCTTCCCCTGGAAACCAAATGGAGCTAAGCCCTGGGAAGTAAACACCTTGTTCTGCCTCGTCAGGGTAATTTAGTGCATCGTTTAAGTATCTGATTGTTTTTTTTAAGAAACTCTCTGCCTCCATAACATAAAGTGACTGTATCTCATGGCCAAAAAGTGCCAGAGCTCTGCGTGTGGCTGAGCCCACGCTCAGTGGTGGTCACGTGAAAGCCAGTCCACCCAGCCTTTTCCTTACGTTCTCCTCTGATTCCCCAATTACTTAACATTACACAACCTTCTAAAGGTTTCCTATAGGACGCTTACGTTAACAACGTTTCTGTCTACACCGAAACGTAACCATGGTGCTGCTGGAACTTCACGTTGAACGGGACTTGCTGTGCCTCGCAGTTCAGGGTGGGCGTCCAGACGGATGCCCTGGTGGGAGAGAGCCAGGGCGTGCAGACATGTGTGCATGGGTGTGCACGTGGGACATTTGTACCCAAATAAAGCATTTCCTGGCAACCACATCCTAGAAAAAAAGGCAACTGTCTTGCCTCAAAACCAATACAAATAAAGACTTCCTCTTTCCTTCCTTGCACCCACTGACGGGCCCACACACGCGCGGGAGAGCTGCACGCGTGTGTCACTAGTAGGCCCTCTGACTGGTAGGAAGCTGCTGTGTGTCGCCAGGCACCCCTCCGCGTAGGCAGCTCTCTGCACGCACTTCCCGTGCTTCTCGTGCGTTCTGTCCTCACGCAGAGACCAATTTGAGCCCCCTTTCAATAGCTCCCTTGTCTCTCATCTCTGTTTGGCTGTTGCCCGAGTTTTATGTTAAATTCTGTGCACTTTTATTTAAAGCCAAGTTTTAAACAAACTTTATGTAAACTACAGATGGATGGTTTAGTATTTAGAGAGTTTTCCAGGCAGGGGCACCAAAGGTTCTCTCCCTTTTCCTGCATGTCACAGAGCACAGCGCCAGAGCTCCTTTAAATAAGACACCAAATAATCCCACGGGGGGTGGGGGGCGGAATGGAGAAGGTACCACCTGCTGCTTTAGGTTCTGAGCCATCGGCCTTCTCGGCGCCAGTTTCAATACGATCTGTAGGTACAAACTATGAAAGGAAAGAATCCCAGAAAGCTCAAACGACTGGTTGCTGTAATTTGTAAATACTCATGGCATTCATTTTTCTGCAGTGTGTTTTTCTTTAACTCCTTATGCACATTTATACGAAAATTATGAGATATAGTCCTTTAGACAGTAATAAGTAAAGAAAGTGCCTACATCATATAAGGCAAGAAAATGAATGTCAATTTGTTTCTTTGTACGAGAACCATAATATAAGTTGCCATACATGAGTTTAAATGAACGTTGATTATTACTTTTTAAGTCTTCGATTCTTCAAGCCCAAACTCAAGTGTAGCTTCAAGTTGCCACATGTCTGTGGACCCATTGCAGTACCTCCTGACTCTCAGTCACTTTCACAGGGGTCATGACCTTTTCTCTGAGGTCAAACCCAATGATGTGAAAGCAAGGGAACAACATTAACGAACGCAGTTGTCAACCACAGCAGTTAAGACTTTGACAGAACAAATAGTGTTTTCCTCTGAAACAACTGTAAAAATAAAGACGTTTTATGATCAGAATACAGTAAAGAGTTCAGTTTTGTCCATTTATAATTGAAGATGTATTTTTTAAAGGAGACCAGATTTGTCATTTAAAAAGTATATTACCAAACCTGCATTTCTTCAGAAGATCTAAGTTTTTAATGGACACCTACCAAGCAAAGTGGTGGTGACTCCCCAGGGAGAGACGGTCCGTGGGGACTTCAGGCTCAGAATGAGATGAGGGGATGTATGTTCGTTTCACACCCAGACACCTGACCTGGGCTCCCCGGGAGAAGCTCCTTGTCTGCCCGCCGAGCCAAAGCCCCCACGTGGGTCTGGTCGTCCCAATGTCACAGATACTGTCCTGCCTTGTGTGTGACCAGGGAACTAGATGTGGTCACTTCCATGATGTCACCGTGCCTTTCACTACCCCCAGTGACTCTTTATTTCCATGTCTGCATCTCCACCTAGACGTGCTGCAGGTAGAGACTTTGTTCCCGAGGGTTAAGGCGTCTCTGTTTCTGTTTTCTGCACACCTACAGATAAACAACAAAGCCAACGTGGTAACTAGCCCCAAAGAGACCGCCCCTCCCCCGGCGCTGGTACTCCTGGACTCTGTAACCCTTCCTGCGTTCTTCACCGTTCTCTGTCGTTTATCTCATGTGCTTTCACTGTATAGACGCATAGATATGAGTGTTTTGTTTCGTTGAGTTTTGCTTTTGTTTTTGCTTTCTAAGATATGGGAAAATTCATTTTTTCATTTCGCGAAGGCAGTTGGTTGTCAAGCAGTGTGTTTCTAACATGGGGCGACCTCATTTCGTTGTTGGACGTCATGCTGACAGCTGTGGTCTCGGCGACCACCTCTGCATGCGGCCCTAAGAATGCCGTGGGACGCGCTTGGGTTGCTCTCAGCTCTCCTACTGATGACAGCTGCCAAGGTCGGGGACCCTGCGTCCTTCTGTGAGGCGCTGCTGGCATCAGGGGCGGCTAAGGGGACAATCGCGGAGCACAGTAAATGCAGACCTCATTCCCCGGTTCCCTCTCACTAACAGACAGCATGGCTTTGGAAGACCTCACCTTCTGACAGTAAGAGGCGCTGGGAAATTTAAAGTTTGCTGTTTGCTGTATTTTAAATTAAATTACCACTGTTTCACTTTCATCCAGAGAATGAAACCGCATAGCATAGAGCTTTGAATTACCACTGGGGACTAGTTTTGTCCATTCCAGTCAGGCTCACACTATCAACGACTACATTAGTTTAACACTTGGAAACAGTGTTATGTTAAAATCTGAGATTTGAATACTGGAATTTAGTTCTCTGAGTTCCACAGTATTTTCTCCATGTATGATTTTGAGAAATGTTTCTGATTTTTTTGCTGACCTCTATACTGTATTTTCAAGAATCCCAAATGTCGGAATGATTTCACTTGGGTTCACCAGAAGGCCCAATTTAAAGCCATTTAAAGGAAGACAGCAGCTGTGCAGCAATGAAACAGCTGGTGACCCCGGCAGGGAGAGGACTCCGGGAGCCGGTCCCAGAGCGGGCCCAGCTTGGAGGGGACTCTCCGGGGCTGCGGTGATTTCCACTGGACAAGACATCGTGTGATGAAAGCACCAAGCGTGCCACTGGTGTGGGGACATGAGTCTCTTTTACATCAGTTATTTGAGTGTTACTTTCCACTTGGGCATATTTCTGCAATTTTCTGGTGGAAAGCAATAGCAAACATAATGTTTTCATTATGGAAAAACATGGCTTTACAAGCAAATTGTCTGTGTAAATACAGAGGGTGCAAAAGATGTATGCACATTTTAAGAAAGGAAAACTGTATTAAAATTGTAATACTCAACATACACCGATAACAAAAGATGATACAAGTCACGTTTGACTTCTGCAATTATAAGAGGGGCGCAGAGTGGTTACCATCAGTGTCCAAACACTTCTGATTACAGTGAACTACTGCTTGAGCAACGTGGACCAGTGTCCACTTGTATACAAGTTTTTGCCACCCCCGGTATATGCTCCACAAAACAGAATTTTCTTTTAGGTATAAATCAGCACACAGCTTAACAGCATCATATCTCAAATTATAGTAAAGATATGATTCATTCTAGAATCCTTTGCATGAACCTTTAAAGTTCCTTAGAATTTCTTAGGGACTTTGAAATACATTCTTTGGATAGTCCTTTGTAAGGGTGGTCCAACGGTTCTAGATTTTCCAAGGATATTTATCTGTGTATAAATATTAGTGATGACACCATCATCGATTCTCAAAACACTACAGCAGGAAAATGTCTCAAAAAGAGTTTGAGATCCTCCAAAGAGTGCTGCTGTCTGGTGGCCATGGCCACTCACTGAGGAAGGAAGGAAAGCTCTGTGTGGTGCGGGCCTTCGTGAAACAGTGGCTGCCTCGCTAGGTCTGCGGTCTTCAAAGCCTTGTCTGTCCGCTGACGAGAATAAGGCCTCTGCATGCTGCTGCCGTCCCGGGGCCCTGCGGCGGGCTCACCGGGAGCTCCCCCATCCGGCTCGTGTCCGCTGCAGCCTCTGACAGTCGTGGACACTGCTTGAGCCCTGGTCACTGTTTGTCCTGTCAGCTGGCTCCCTCCATGCTGTGCCTCTCACCAGTCCGAATATACTTACCAATGCAAACTGTTTCTTTCTCTATTTTGTTCTCACTCAGGAACCCCAAACTACTGTTATCCACAACCCTGATGGAAACAAGGTATTCAGAAAGAAAGATCACATCGTCTTGCTTTAACAAGATTACACATCTCATCAAATATTCAAAGCAAAATTAATTGTCTGAAAATAGGAAAGAAAATCCTTAGCCTTTTTCTAGCACACTTTCTTTTGGGCCTAATCTATGTAGACCTGTACACATATTTCTGTTTCAAAAGAAAAAAGAATGACATCTTGCAAGAGAACGAGTGGTAGCAGTAGTCAATAAAAGTCGGGTTAAACAAGGTCTTTACGGCAAGAGACTGTGTATCTTAAGCAAGCCCACCTGGTTTTTTTGGTTGATTTTTCCTTCCATGCCTGTCTTGCATTGTATTTTAGATGTATTCTGCATGAAATTTTAGAATTTCTTGCTGTCTCATTCCACTGTCTTCAAAAAAATCAACTTGAGTTCATAGGTATTTGTTTAAGTTTAATGTTGCTTTCGAGTTTATTCTGTTGCCATGGTGTTTTTGTTTTTTTTCTTTCCTTTAAATTCTCTGTTGTTGGTGTTGTTTTGTTGTTTGGCATGAATTTGAGGAGAATACGGGAGTTTTCCTTCTTGTGAAATATGTTTGTTTGTGTTGACCCATGAGCACCCCAGTAACAGACCTTGGACTTTGCCGAAAGAAGACTGTACCGTTTCCCCTCCACTGTAGCTTGTTCGCACGCATATTAACTAAGTAACGGTCCTTGAGTAGAGTCTACAGCGTGAAAGGAGCCATTTTCTGAACATAGTCCACGTGTCCAGTTTATTCTCATACATCATGATAGCTCTAGGGGGATGAAAAACACTTCATGAGAGTTTCTGAAATAAGTGCTGGGTCTTACTTCTCCTTACTCTTATCAGCAATGTTTGAGTCAGTAAACACGTTTTCTCTGGGTTAGCATTTAGTTATCAATATGAAAAACATTAAAGTAAACACCATCCAGTGCTATATTCTTTATGATGAGATGTAGCTGACAGTCGTGACACTTAAAATGCTCTAAGTCCCTAAAAGACTGGAGGCTCCCGGGGCATCACACAGGAAAACGGGTTTTGCCAGAATCATTAGCAAGTGAAAGACCACGCACAGCAGCTGGAGTGGACACTTCTAGGTCTAGCTCTGTCCTTTGTAAGAGTCGCTGCATGTTATGTCTTGCTTACATGAGTAAGTTTCCTCTTAAGTGCATGGGTTTACTTCATGTTGAGCTTAAGTTTGAACTCTAGGTCATGTTAACAAACGCATGAAGACTCTTTGGTTTGTGTGGGTGGAGACTCTGGACACATCTGTAATTAGTCTGTCCCTTTGGTGTAAATATTCTGCGTGATAGTTACACAAATTGATCGCTTTTTTAAATATCGAATCTCTAAAAGGACAGTGCTGTTTGCATCGTTTTCCAAAATCTGCTCTTCCTCACTGAGCACATACTGTAGCTGTAACCAGAAGCTAGTTTTCAATGTTTTCACTCTGGCCATCAGTCATTCCAAGTGGAAAATCGTGTCTTACGACTATTACTACATTTCTTGGCTAGAAAATCCATTATAAATGGAGAAACGTGCCAAACCCCTTTTAAGGAACGTAACTTAATGCTGGCTGTTGCAGTGTCCTTTTAAGTGTGCTTCTGAATCTCCAGCCTCATCTGTAGTTTTACGAAGAGATAGCCTTGTCTTTTCCTTATGGGAGTGGGTTCCAGTAACGGCCAGTTTCTGACTTAGAAATAAATGAAAAAAATCTAATTGTCCTTGGAAGTAAATTATCCGTTATGGTTCCATTGTGCCGATCGATCACAAACGTGGAAATTCTCGAAAGCACGTCCAGCACACCTTCACTTAGCACTGAAGTGCTTTGTCTCTGCAGAGAAACAAGGCGGGCACCTCTGCTGTGCGTTCATTCAGATGCAGTGCCTTACACAACAAGGGACTGCATGCTGACTGAGAATAAAAATTGTTCTGCTTCAGGTTAAGATTCCTTAGGCTGATGGCGTCAGTGTTCCCCAAGCGCACAGACAGAGCACGTGCTACGGTGCAGTTTAGCACAAAACGCATCCTTCGATTGCTCTCAGAGGAAGCAGCATGCGTGGGCCGCGTCTGCAGCTCACCTGGGGTTATGGTACCTCCGAGCTCAGGCGGCCACAGTGCTCCCTTTGTAAATGTTTGTGGCATTTGGCATTTTATTTCTGTTTAGACCATGTCACGTGTTTGTCCGTTTGCACGTCAGCACACGCACACAGCCTGCTGAACAATTTTGCATGATGTGAACACCACTCGCCAGTTGTTTAAGAAGCAAAGAGTGAAGCTGTTTATTGTTTGCAACTTAAAACGTGTTTTCTCCTCAACAGGAGTCAACTGAGAGTTCCAACACGACAATTGAGGACGAAGATGTAAAAGGTACGGATTAATCCAGCAGTGGGAAAGGCCCAGCTCGGACTTCCGCGTCTGTTGGGAAAGAATGTATCTGTCTCAGATAGCTGACAAATGTAGGAGCGAGGCCTGTGCTATAGCACAAAAGAATTTCCTCTTAGTATTTTCTTAACGTATCGCTATTATTTTGAATGCGTGTATGGTTTGGTCAGGTTTTTTCACATTGTGTTTTTTTCCCTGTTTTAACTGTGCATATGTGGTTATTCGAGCACAGTGTGACTTGAAACCAGTAATGACATAATATTAGAAACATGATACCCAATTGTAAATGTGTCGGTCGAAAGGAAACATAAAATGCTTGTGCGCTGCATACATTCCTGAAACCTTCTAGAAAACAGTTTTATGTTCAAGAATGGGGTGTGACAATAACTATTTTTTAAAAACTTCAGTCGTCTCTCCTGCGTGTCAGTGGATTTGCATTTGGTAGCCTTTTAATCGTGGGTTTTCGTGAACTTTCCTAATGTGCCCTGGCCCCCATGCTGTGCAGTGTCCCCGCAGGTGAGTGGCGCCTGCTGACACCTCAGTGCCACCCCCCCACCCACTCCCAGCGCCCTTCTCTCTGGGGCCGTGGCTGTCCCAGAATGGCTTGTTTTCCCTCGCTTCTGCAGTTCTTCCTCGCCTTTTGTAATAAGTGTTCGTAGCAACAGCTTCTACAGGCCACTTGTCACGATAGGGAAAGCAGAAGAATGAAAGGAAAGGAAGTATAAAGAAATTCAGAGAAGTGGTCCATTAGTTAATGAAACCTCCCCTGGAAAGATTACTTACCTAATGGTATAAACATAGGTGTCATTAGCAAGATAGTTTTGAAAATCTGCCTTCACATTACAGAAGAAAGAACCTGGGAACTCTCCGCTCAAGGAGACTTACAGGTAATTTAGGAAATAAAAATGGCTGCGGAGCCAAGTTGCCGGCCAGCTGCTAACTTTATTCTGTTAGGTGCCCTACCCATAAGGCTGGCACCCTGACCTGACTCCCCTCCACTGGTGGGAGCTGTGTCAGGCTTTTGTTTAGTAGATCTGTTTACCCCCACTTGCCCCGGAGCTAAAATTTGAACTCAAGTAATTTCGTGAATCATTGGTTCTAGCCCCATTAGATAAAGAGATTCCTTTTTTAACCAAACAAGCATATGTGCCGTTAAGCTTTCCCAATGATTCAGAAAGAATCATCTTTATATGTACATTGCACTCATTAGCTCTTTCAGCCGAGCAATGTATTTATATGATTTTTACATCTTCCCTTGAGCAAGAATCGGAAAGAGGAAATAACCTGTCTGTCATCCACTGGAGAGACTGAGTGTCTGAATAACTGGATAAAACTGGAACCCCAGCATCCAGGGAGTGAGCCTGCTGCTTGTAACCGCAGTGCGCTCAGTAGGGCCGTTCCCGGCTGCCTCGCCTCTCCCCTGAGTGTTGGTTCAGAATGAGTCCTGTGGCCGCTGTGGCTGTGAGTGTGCACAGCAGCCCGGCCACTCACACCTGACAGTATGTACTTTGTGTGTGTGTGAAGGGAGATTAGGTCAGCAGTTGTTGGAAGCAGCCCTTCAGTCCCGTGTCCCGGGGACCCCAGACTGGGAGGGGTCGGCCTTTAGAGTCGCACTGTGTCGACACCAACAAAAGCCCAACCCTGAGCTCAAAGAAACGCCCAGCTGGCCATGAGCCCTCTGTGCTGTGGCTTCTTCCCTTGAAGTCAGTGAAGAAGTGACCTAAGTGTCTGCCTGCTGTTATGTGTGTGGATGTGGTCAGAGTCCGGATGTGACACGTGTGACACGCGAGGCCTCATTGTGTTCTCTATGATCCACGCCGCCTCGGGCAGCTCACACGGAAACTCTAAGTGACAGCAGGAAGCCTACGGCCTCGAAAGGCTCTGAGGATCACCCCGGCCATCGTCCTGACGGCAGGACAGGTGGCACAGAGAAGGGTCATCGGTGTTTTCAGCGTATTTTTAGGCTGTTGGTCTGCTTGTGCGGGAACCTCTCCGTCCGCCGGGCCAGGCGTGCTCCTGCCTGGGAGCGGCTGTCTTTCTGCTGTCGCTTTGGCGCTGGGTCAGGATGTGTTCGTGAAACCCGCTCTGCTAGACCGTGGGCTGAGCTCAGGACCTGACGTGTAGGAACTCAGGGAGACCGTCCGTTCCTTAACCCGACCCAGAGCACGGCGCGTCTGGGCTCCACACACACTCCCCACCCCCACCCCACGTGACCTTGTTGTGCGGCTGAAACCACACTTTCAACCGCTCTCAAGGTGTGTGCCCGCCGTGCTCTGCTGCACGCAGCCCCCTCCAGCTGGCTGTCCCTGCTCATATGAGCACCCGACCTCCACGTGACCCCACGAGTGCCAGCACACGCCTCCGCCAGTGGTAGCGTCTCCCTGGTCTCACTGCCAAGGAACACGGGCAAAATTAATACCTGAGGAGGGAGGAGGGGGACCAACAGCACAGGACCTTGTTCAGGCGTCTTCTGGGGGCAGGGAGACAGGCCACTGCGCTCAGAGAAGGAGCACAGAGGCTGTGGGAAGTCGGGGCCTCCCGCTCCAAGGGGCCGGCCTGGGGAGCGTGGGGGTGGCCTGTGGCTTCAGGAGGCCCCAGCTGGGCGCTGTTCCTGACCGGGCTCCAGGCCGTCTGTTTCCTCCTCCCTCCCGCAATGTGCAGTGAGTGTGTGCCGTCTGCAGATGCCACATCTGTTCTTGTGATCTCGTCGTCAGCCTTCTGTCTGTGCTTCATCTCTGAGGCTACGACTTAGCCATTTCTCCTACTTAATTCTGCAAACATCCAGAAGACTTAATGAAAACATGAGATGTTATATCTCAATATCCTTTATCTTCTTTTTCAGAAAAACCTCTGGCGTTTGGTTACAATCACATTTTCCTTTCCAAGCTCACAGTGTCCTAAGGGCCTTGTGACGACAGCTTCCCAGGCTTCCCTTTAACGAGCGCTACGTCCGCCGTGTTCTTTCTCCAAGGGCCACGTAGTCACGTCCTACTGCCCACCTTTTGAGCAGCATCCTAATTTTGTCCTTTGGTTTCTGGCCGGTGTCCAGATAATTCTCAGACAAGGGATGACATGTGCATGAAGCATACACGTGACACACGACATGCCACAGGCAGTCACACGTGAGCAGGTCCAGAACAGTTCAGGTGTGTGCAGCGCGTGAAGATCCGAACAAGGAAAGCCCTACACGGAACATTGGGATTCACCCAGGTGTTGTAAAGATTATGGAACACCTGCTATGTGCCGGCTCTGGAAAACCAGGCGGAGGCTCTGAAGGCTCGTTTCATAGACGCTCCCAGCCTTGTTGTGTTCTGGGAAGTGACATCTGCTGGTGCATTTCCTCTGTTTGCACTGCCGTTCTCTTCTGTGTTAAAGGAGATTTCTTGCAGTGTACATGAGTAAATGTCCTTAAAACCTAGTGCAGTAAGTAGTCTTACTCCTTTTGACATGGATTAGGGCACATTTTCCCCTAGGCCAGTGCTGTTAAGCAGAATTTGCCAGTCATGATATGAAAAATAAGCATCATGTTTGGTACAAAAAGACTGATTTGCTGCTGGGCCTGCTGTGGTCTGCTTCGCTGTGGTGACACGATGGCCCCCTGAGCCATCATACCCACTAACTACGCGGACGTGGCACTCAGGTACCTAAGGAAGCAGTCTGCAACATGCAATACCTCTGGCGCTTGGTCTGATCTCCTCAGATTAGAACAGAAAACTTACAAACGACACTTAGGTTTGAACACTCCCATCTATTCAATTGTATGTTCTTGAAAAACAAACATAAAAACTCTATGAAACAGTTTCATGCTACGTAAGCTGTAGATACGACGGTCCTTGTGTAGTGGCCACGCGCGCTCACACCTCTGGAGAATGTCCCTCTCTGATTCTCCTCCTCCCTCGTGCTGTCCGCGCGTTTTGTTTGGTCCAAGTGCACTTGTCCTGCAGGCAGATCCCTGACTGTTTCCATACATTCACGTTCACACACGACTTTGACAGCCGAATGTGAGAGGACTGCCATATTCCCGTTCCTTTAACTCTCCCGGGTCGTGTTACAGCTTTCTCTGTCTCCTCAGTTTTGCTTGCCTCCCACTCCGGTCCCTCAGCGAATCCTGTGGGTCTTCCCTTCAGAATACACGCAGTTCTTCTGGAAGTTGCCTGCGGCCCCCTGACGCACGTCCATCAGCCTGGTTACGGCACCACATTGTTCTGCCTCTGTTACTGGCATGACTGGTCAGTCAGCAGTCGGCTGCTTTGGCATTACCTGCCCAGAGGCTGTTCCCAGCTCTGTATTCAGAGTGCCACTTTCCAAACCCGTCAGAGCGTGTGCCGTGTCTGCCCTGTCCCCGGGCTGGCTGCCAGCACCATTAGAAAAGGTGGAAAGGCCAGGCCGCCTCCTGCCTTGCCCTGGACCCTCTGACTCATCCCTGGTGGACCTCAGGACGCTGCTCCCGCCTCCCATCTGTGCGTGCCGCCCCCTGCCTGCCGCGTCCTGGCACAGGCTCCACGTGGCTCTTGGTCTGATCAGATGTGACGCTCTCAGGGCTTGGTGACCCCGTTCTATGTTGCGTCCCCCCAAATCCAGCGCTCCCACTCTCCTCTCCTCTGCTTTCCTCCCGGTGTTTATCAGCCTCTGAAATAACGATTTTCCGTGTTTGTTCACTGTCTCTCCTCCCCTCCTAGAATGGAGTGTTTTCACCGCAGAGACTTGTGTCTGTTTCCCCACAGCTGTACCAACAGTGTCCTCACAGCATCTGGCAGTCGCAGGAACGATAAAACCTAAGTGGTGGAGGAAGGAGCCCAGTGGAGACCAGCCGGCCGTGTCCTGGCTGCCTCTGAGATTAGACTCCCTGAAAGTTAGCATCACATCACAGCTTTTTATTGTCAGAGGTTTTTGTCCACTTGTCCCCGCCCCCATAATTAGGTGCTAAAAATATAGGAAATGCAAGTTTAAAAAGTCAGACACAGGCCCAGTGGAGCGTGTGCTCTGGCGTCAGAATCCAGCCCTCCGCCGGCTGTGCAGCCCGGCCCTGCACACGGGGTCATACACACAGTGGGGCAGTCACAGCACCGTCTTCAGCATTTCCCTTCAGAAGTGACGGCGTGGCTCGGCCCAACAATAACAACACGGTGCAGGGCCTGCGGGCTAGAGACGTGTCTGTAGGGGCCTGGTGGCCTGCCTGCCGTAGCTACTCCGGACCTTACCTGTTTCTGACCGCTCTGTACTGACTGGAAAGAGCACGGAGGGTCAGTACTCAGGATCCATCGATCGAAAGGGACCTGTGTTTGTTTTTTATTTAAGCATCACTGCTTCTATTTTCTAAGCCATTTATTTTACACGGGGGTCCATCAGTAATGGTGAGACCCACATGTAGAACCCAACAGATCTACATATGCAAATAACATAGAAACTGCCCAGCGACAGGAAATAAACTCATTTTGCTTTAAAACTGAACTCAACACTTTTGTTTTAATTAAGGTGACAGTATTCCTTTCACGTGGGATGAATTTTAAATAGATTATTTTAATCCAGTTTTTGCCTCCATGGTATCATATAACAGGCACTCAGAAAATTAGTGAATGAAATGATAAGGTTTTTACATTAAGTGCCTTTTGTTTGAGCCCTTAAGATTTTGAGCTCAGAGCCCACTTTATTTTTAATCAAACAGGACATATTGTAACCAGTGAGTCGCTCATTGAAACTGATCCTTTCCCCTGGATGTTTTCAAGTATTTTGAAAAACTGGCTCACTTTTGACTGTGTCCCGATTGTCCCCCTGGCGAGTAGCAGGGAAATCTGCAGCCCGACCGTCTGCGCGTAGCCCATCCGCAGCTGCAGGGAGCACATCTGTGCAGGTCACTGAACCCGCTTGGGCAAACGGCGTCCAGCCCGTCACAGACACGGTCTCTCGTGGAGACGGTGGCTACAGGTCGGCGCTCCCTCAGGGGACACTCGCCTCCGGACAGGAGCTTGCGGTTAAAACGTATGAAAGGCCAGTTACTGGTTTGTTGTGAAATAATTCCTCACGGCGTCACTGGTGTCTTTACTGACATCTCCACATCTGCTTTCAGAACGCCTATCTAGCAAAACACAGATAGGAAATGTTGCAAAGAGATTGTTATCATCCAACAGAGTTTGGATAATAGACAGAAACCCATCGCCACTTTGTGTTTTCAGATTAGAAGAGAAAGAACAGAAAGAGATTCCGCTATGGAATGTCATTTGTTTTCAGGGTGGACGAGGGTGCACTTTCCACGGGGACGGAAGTGGGTCTGCCTGTCGGGGGTGCGGCCTGCTTGCCCCGTGCCCACGTCATCAGGACCGCGTGTCCAGCCCAGCACTGTATGACGTCACACAGTTAAGGCACCATGGAGACCCCCAGGCATTGGTGAAACGCCCCTGGAAAGGAAATGCTCTCTGGTGACAGAAAAGGCAGCTGTCTTGGAAGATGACTGTGATTTAGGAGGCGTCTGGCCAGTGTAGGAAGTGGGAGCACGTGAGGTGGTGAACTTGTGTCTCCCATCAGGAGACAGACGCTCATCCTTCGTGCCCTTACAAGTGAAAAGGGGAGTGGACTCAGGTGGAGCTTCACCATGCTCCTTCACATGTGACCCATTACTGAGATGTGGCGTTACCAGCTTTGCAGGGTAAACAGACAAACAAAACATCTGGGACGAGTGTAAGCACCTGTGCCCGAGCGGGTCTCCTCAGTCGGAACGAGAACTTGCTGGCGTGAGCAGCCGTGGGCAGCACTGAGGAGACCCCTGTCATGTGCCGTGTGCGGGACCTGCCTGTGCGGGTTCTGACCCGGCCCTCACAGGCTTCCCGGGGGTCCCCACGCTGTCTCAGGGGCTCTCACCCTCCTAAACTGAGCTGTGACTGAGCTGTAACTGACCTTTGGTCCTGGGCGTCGTGTCACTTCTCCATGTCAGATCCCTGGGGACGTCAGAAGAGTTATGGGAATTTCCATCGTTTTGAGAGAGAGAGGTGAAAAGAGGCTGTGTGCTGCACACCTGAATCAGTGTCCCAAGCTGTGACACCACTGAGTGTCCCCATGTGACACCACTGAGTGTCCCCAGACCGCCGCTGCCGTGCTCCTGCTGACACATCAGACGCGTGTGGTCTTCAGGCAGGTGGGCGGCTCCTCCGTGCCCAGTGCCCTGGCCGCTGTGTGTGGTGCCGGTGACGTGGGCAGTGCACTTACCGGGAGAGGCTGGCATCAGCCCAGAATTGTCCAAATTAAGAAAATTCACTCGTGACCTTCATCCTTTGTTCTGTGACCTTCCTTCACTGGCTTCTGAACTTGCTGTTGGTTGTGGATGCCCTGGTGCTTTCACACTGTGAGGGTGCGACTGGGTTTGCGGTGTGTCCCGCGTTGTCTTCTTGTCCCCCTGCCTGCCCCCCTCGCAGTGATTCAGTGATTCATGGGCTGGGGGGGGGGGGGCAACCTGCAAGGAAAGCACAGGCGGCTCTTTTGTTTGCAGCTGCTGAAGATGCACATTAGCCCAAAAGTGCGGGCTGCTGTGACAGGCGACCCTGTCCCAGCGTTGGTGGCAGACTCCCCAGGGGAACGGGAGAGGGGTTAAGTGGAAGAACTTACCACTTGGGAAAAGGTGAGACTTTCTTGTAGTTAAAAGACTTGCACTGCCCAGGGAGGCAGCACTGGAGTGACGCGTACTCAACTGTCAGCTTGTGTCACCCTGAAAACAGGGAGAAGGACTTTACAGTGTCCCACGGAGCTCGGTAACTGTGGAGGCAGAATGACGTCTCATTGTAGTGACTAGAGTTGGCCTCGTTCTTTCTCCACGGCCACCCCACTCTGGATGGTTTTGCTGGGTCTCCTTGCAGAAGTCACAGGTTCGGGCTGTGTGGCATACAGGGTGGGCTCCTCCCACATCGTCAGCCCTTGAATTATTCAGGAAAGTAGCTGTGAGGAAGCCCACAGATTGCGCTGAGTCCCCTTTTGTACTAAGCTCGAGTGTTCCGCTTCCCTTAGACGAGTCCAAGCAATTATGTAGAAGAAGTGAAGTTCATTCAATGCCACCCTCTTGGCTGCACGGCTCTGCCCCCCTGAGCGTGTCCCTACTTCCAGCTCGTCCTGCGTGGCAGAGATCTGACCCTCAGATCACTTTTACTTGGGACCCGAAACGTACAGGCCCTGTTTTGGCCAGTGTCACCTAAGTTGGTTGGAGGGGTTCATGGGAATCATTGCTGGATTTCCTTCATGGCAAAAAAAAAAAAAAGGGGGGGGGGAACTTCCCAAATATTTAAAAATCCTGGGTCTCATCCTCTCGTTCCCAAGCCTGACTCCCCTGGGAGAAGACGGCTTTGCCGTCCCCTTGGTTTGCAGTGTGAGAGCCCCTCCCCGCCAGCACCGCCAGGGAGCGCTCAGCTTCTCGCTTACCGTGCCAGTGTGTGAGCCTGGAGGCCGGGGACGGCAGCTTTCCTCTTAAGTGCAGCAGTGGAGACGAATCTTTGCACCAGTTCCTTAAACCTTTTTTCCCTTGTCATCACCTCTTAACCGGAGGTGGCAGCTCGCGTCTGATTGCTGACGCGTCCTAATACTGAACGCTCAGTGCTGTGGGGAGGCTGCTATCGATGGCATATGCATGTCAGCGGGGGGCGGGCGGCTCCCCAGTTACTGGTGGGGCTGGGCTGAGTCCTCCCCTGTGAGCAGCTGTTCTCCGGAACCACATGGTTGGTTTATATCGAAGCCATTTTTATGAACGTCTATAAATACTTTGCACTTCCCTTAATTTTAAAAAAGAAGTAAATATTTTGTTTCATCTTCAGAAGCAGGGTCATTTTGGAAATGATATGGCCATATTTTGTGACCCAGTGATATCTTCACAAGCTTTTTTAAATCTAAACGTATTTTCACTAACGCTCAATGACCCCAGTGCTAGGTTTTCTGTTCTTAAGTATTTGTCAGTCATTTATTGTGAGGCCACAGCAAGTCACAATGTTTCTTGTCCAATTAACAATTTATGCGTTGAAACTACAAGTCGTTAGTTTTTATGAAGCAAAGTAAAAAGATGGCTTGAATAATTTAATTTGTTTTAATCTTTAGGGCCTGTAACAGCTAAAGAGCTGAAAAGTTGAAGTTATGGAAAAGGTTACTCTGCATAAGTGTCCAATACTTTCTTTAATATAACTTTGGTGATTTCCAGGTCTTATGTTTGAATGAAATGGTATAGATTATGACACACATTACCTCCAGAAACAGTCATGGGTTTGATTTTAAAAGCCAAAATAATGGAAATCACTCTTCCAAATGGTAACTAACGTGTCAACTAGCGAAATAAAAATACAGTCTCAGGAAACTCCAAACACAGCTGAGTTGAAGACATGTTTTCCTATACACTTACCAAGAGCATAAATATGATCCTAATTTGTATGTTTCCTTAGACAATAACTATACCCAGGAGTTAGTCTCATTAACGGCAGCATGGAAAGAGAGTATAAAACCATGGGGTACCATTGTTGTGAAATTGGCCCAGTCATTAAGTAGTCACTCCACAGACAAAGGACAGGCCTGGGGCATCAGCCTGCACCGCCAGCAGGAGGTGGATGGAGAAGGCAACATGTCCATTGTCCTGGGGCTGATGGGGTTTTCATACACAGAGTTTGGGGAAAAAAGATGTAGATTGTTTTGAGAGAATCTGCAGTATCTGCAGATATGAAGGTGGGAGAAGGTAAAACACAGGAGCCTGACAGTAAGAAAGGAGTGTGGTCTGACTCTGGATTCCCTGTGGGAAACCGTCTAGAAATTCACACGTCAGTGGGACGCGGTGGCGTCTGGTGGCCACCGTCCTCTTCAGGTAATAAGCGACAAGCTGGTCAGGAGCTGAGCTGTCTCCTGCTGGTGTCAGCCTGGCCACCAGCTGACGAATCCTCTCTGTCCTCCTCCCCCACTCCACCTCTGTGATCTGATTGAGGACATCTCAGAATTTCTGTTGTGACTGTGATAATGCCACACCTCTGCTACAGTTCAGTGAGGGAATAAATGGCAGCCTGGGGAGCACTCAGGAGGTGACAGTGGAGCAGAGTACTGAAGGAGCGTCCAGTCCAGACACAACGTGCTGTTTCCAGGCAGAGGAGTAGAGAGAACAGGCAGGAGTAGCTGGGAGGGGAGCTGCTTGGGATGGCTGTGCCCCGCGCCCTCACCGCCAGGGGACAGAGTGTCAGGAGATGCAGTGGACAGCAGGGCAGGGAGGCCTTTGCAGAGCATGCAAGTGTGGGCTTTAGTGCCACAGAGAGGGGTGTGCAGGGGTGGGGGAGCAGGGGCACCGGGACTTCAGAGAAGCGGAGATGGAGGACGGCCCACGTGAGCCAGATGAGCTGCTGATCGAGGGGGACTCACTGAGCAGAAAGGAGGTGTCCAGGCTTTGGTGTGGGCAATGAGTGCATCGCGTGCCACCAGCCAAATGCACGGCAGGCAGCAGGTTTAGTGAGGAAGATGCTTGGCGTCCATTTGGGGCACTGAGGTCTGAGTGACAGGACCCCTGGTGCACTTTGACTGCTGCCAGAAAGGTGAGCCTGGAGCCCAGACAGGTTTGAGGTCAGTCAGAGGCGTGGCCATCTTCAGAAGGTGGTCAGAGCCAGAGGAACAAAGGAGATTACCGGTGACAAGCTCCGCGACCCGGGGCACCGCAGGAACCCGGAGGAGGGTCCGGGCGGAACCACGGCTCAGAGCGTGGAGGCGGGTCAAACCGGGTTCCATCAGGCGGAGGCAGGGAGGTGCTGGTCCTGCTGGAGGAGCTGAAGAGCATTTTCTCCATTGTCTGTAAACACTGCGGCTGCCTCACGCCTGCGGTTCCCATTGTCACGGCTGGTTTTTAAAGGGCCAGCGCACCATTTCCAAACCACGTGGTGCCCTGCTGGGAAGGCCACTGGCCTGTGAGTGGTTGAGCTTGTCCCGGACCCGCCCTTCAGTCACGTGCTGCCCCGACGCCGCGGTCAGGGGTCCTCTGTGGAGCTTGCGCGCACAGTAAGTGTGCACGTGCAAGGGTCCCAGCGTGAAACAGCAGGGGCAGAAGCGCGTGAGTCCCTGAGATGAGGGTCAGGGGCCCTCTCTTGAAATAGTTGAATGAGAGCTGGTACGGGAAATGGAGGCAGACGTGGGACAGCCTCCAGGAGCTCGCGCGGTGAGCCACAGGGCCGGCCCCAGGAGCGGGGCATTGGAGTGGCTGGAGGGGCCTTGGGCGGTGGGCGGCGCCGCCCAAGTGGTGGAGCCTCGGGGGGTCCAGCCAGACCGGCAGCGTGAGGCGCAGGTTCAGGCTCTTCTCCATGCCAACTCTGGACAGGAAAGGGGGCCGGTACCAGTGAGACGGTGAAGCAGGTGACACGTGGACCTCAGACGAAGTGGCAGAATCCGCAGGAACTGACAGGGAGCGTGGGGTCGGGTGAAGGAGTCGGGCGGCTGTTGTTTGTTTTTGGCTGTGCTCCTGGTTTGTTTTCCACCCGCAGGAAGGAGACCACAAATGGCACACAGGTGTGTGGTGCTGGCAGTTTCTATGCTCGGTTTAGGGGTGTTGAGTTCAACCTGCACTCAAGACAGCCTCCCAGACATGCCAAAAGGGGCAGGGACACACTGATCTGGAGGAAAGTTCTGGAAAGGAGGTACAATGGTACCTCAGTTTTCGAACGTCTCCGTTGATGAACATTTCGGTTTACGAACGCCATAAATTTTATGGATCTATGGTATCATTAGATAGTAAAATTCGTGCTATATTTACAGTTTTAGGAGTTGATTCTAAAGGTCTGGAATGGATTAATCCATTACCTTCTATGGGGAAACCGTGCCGCAGTTTTCAAACGTTTCATAAGTCGAACACTCGAACGGTCTTCGGGAATGGAACGGTCTTCGGGAATAGATTAAGTTGGAAAACCGAGGTACCACTGTAACAATGTAGCAGTCGGGCTGTGGAATGTAGATGGCGGAGAAAGATGCAGGGACAGAGTGTGGGGAGAAGCCGGCCTCACAGCCTTGGAAAGGGATGGAAACATGGCAAGGCCAGGCAGAGAACACATGCTGGTGGCTGCGGCCCTGTGAGGAGACCACTGCCGAGGAGGGGCCCACAAACAGCCCCTGCGAGTCCCTCCGCCAGAGGGGCGGCTCTGTCAGCATCCCACACAGGGCTGGCTGCGCTGCAGCAGGTGGCAGCCAATGGCTTTGTCACGTGAGGACTCGCTTTTCAGGGTTGCTTTTCTTTCCAGCCCTGGGACCGTCGTCCCTCCTATCTCACCCTTCCAGTCCTCTTCAGAACAATGAAAGAGCCAAAAACTAGGCATTTGAACCTGACCATGTTCCTATCCTCTTGTGCACTTGGGTGGGGGGAGTAACTGAATGTGGAGCGTGCCCCCTCCCTCGTCCCTCTCCGTGGGGACCCGTGGGTGTGGCTTGGGCACTTGTTCTATAGCCAGAACAGCTTGGTGATTGGTTCCTGTGACTGAGGGCTGGCAGAAGCTCCAGCTGTTCAGGGGACGTCACCCTCAGTGTCACAGTGCCACATCACACACTGTCCTCACTCTGGCTTCTGGGGGGGCCATTCCTTAGTATTCAGGAGGACGGAAGGCAGATGCCAGCAGCCCCTCCCCACAGAATGTAGGTATCCAGGCCGAGCACAGTGACTGTCCCTTCACCTCACTGCCCCCGAGAGCAGAGCCTGCTGGCATCAAACCCTCACTGTCCCTCTGCTCTCCCCACAGCATCAGCTGTCATGTGCCACCGTGACCCACGGTCTCTGTGGCCACGAGCCAAGGCAGTCATGCTGCTTCTGTGGAAAAAGCAGCACAGATGCACTGGCTCAAGCACTGCTGTCCCGGAGCAGAGCCCAGAGAAGGCTGCTGTGACTGAGGACAGAGTACGCTGGGTGGCACGTGACCTGGAAGAGCTGGCACGTGGCCACGGCCAGGGGAGACACCGTCACCCCCAGTGGCCCTGACCTGCTGCGGGAAGGCAGCTCCAGCAGCGCCCGCCGCGAGGGGACCCTGCACATTTCCCTCTCCACACCCAGTGGCCGCCCCGTGAGGCTCTGGGAGAGACGTTATGCTCGTCGCTTCCTTCCTTCTTAGTTCTGAATGTTTGTTTTCTAAACCATGGCTCGTTCCTGGGGCCACACAGCAAACTGAGGAGCCATTCATTTTCAACAGAGCTTTAAGGTAGGGAGCAGGCGTGGGTGTCACACTTTCTGGTCTCTGAGTGCCCACACTGTGGTCCACTGTGTTCTGCAGTAGGCTCAGCTGGCACGTCTTCTGCCACCTGGAGGCCACACACACATGCATCCTTTCCTGCCAGACTGTGCCACTGGCACACCCCCGTTCCAGAACTGTCCCCACCACATGCTGGCAGTGTGAGTTGGGATCACATATATTATCGTGTCCGTCAGTGAACAAGGTAGGAAGCGTCTGATGTGTGTAGGAGCTAAGAAACCCTGTTTTGTTTTCCTGATCTAACCTATGGGGGGTTTGAATATCACTGACCTTCACAGTTTAGTAACCATTTGATGGACAGCTCATGTTTTTACAAGGTCATCTCAGTGAAGTCAAGTTACATTTGCAGAGCATTTATTTTGAATAAGGACAATAGTAACCTGGAAAACCTGGGGTTTTGAAAGTGAACGTGAATGTTTAGGTTCATGAGAAACTCCGCTCAGTGAAGATCAGGTTCATTAAAAGTGCAGAGCGGCCTCTGATCAGTGACCAGCTGGGCACAGACCTGAGCTGCTTCCGTGCAGACGGCAGCCTCAGTGAGGAGCGACACGCCCGGCTTACTTACAGCGATTTGAGAAGTGTCACGACGCTCTTAACACAAACTTCAGTGACATTTAATTTTAAAAGTATTGCATCCATGTTTCATGCGTAAGAGAACAGTATTCTGAAACCAAGAAGAGGCCGCCCACCTCAGGTGCTCAGACTCACAAACGTGCGCTTCTGTCTCGTTGCACACATGGGCTACAGGTGCAGACGTGCTCCTGGCCCTGGACCTTTTAATTTTAGCAGGAGGATGGGCCACATCGAGAAAAGTGTGCTTGCGACTTACAGCCGGCAGTGGTGTGATGCCACTGAAGTGGCCGTGGCACACAGCATGCACTCGCTCGTGAAGGGAGGGCACACGGGGGCACGCAGAAGAGGGAGAGATGGGGAAAGGCGTGCCCAGTGGGCAGTGTGAGCCGAGCCCGCTGGTAACAGTGTGCCGGTCGCGTCCGGGCCTGGAAGCGAGTCCTGTGGGGGCTCCAGGAGACAGCTCCGGGGACGCCATCTGAGCAGCTGCCCACACACACACACACACCCCACTTATCCGTGGGGCCACTTCCCTGGACTGATGGCAGTCGCCGGGATGGGTCCTCTCGTAGAGGAGGTTGCACTGAACGGTAAAACAATGCAAATACTTAAAGAAAACAAAATGCTAAAGGTAATGAGAACGAATTGAAAATACAGCCTGGGCCTTCCAGGCCGCTGTCACTATCCAGCAAGCAGCAGGCGGCCGTGCACCCCAAAGTGCTCATGCTCGCTGGGAGTCTCCTGTGGACCCGAGTCTGGCCTGGCGTGCGGGCAGGCTCCTCCCCAGCCGGCGGGCAGCGCCAGGCCACGCGGGTCCTCGTGCTGGAGCAGCGGGTGGCAGGGGGTGGCCAGGCCCCAGGAGGCGAGTCTCAATGGCTGTCCCCTGTTGCGGGAAGCGGCTCCCCTGTGGGGCGGGCGTCTGTGTGGCTTCCTCCTGTGCTCTCACCCGCCTCTGTGTCCTTGCCTTCAGCGCGGAAGCAGGAGATCATCAAGGTCACTGAGCAGCTGATCGAAGCCATCAACAGCGGGGATTTCGAGGCGTACACGTGAGTACGGCACAGCTGGCGCCTGGTGTCGGCCCCGCGGAGCCCTCGCCTGCCCAGGCCCTGGCCTGTCCCCGCTCTGTGCATCGGGCGGGACAGCCTCTCAGGACCTGCCAGGTAGAGCCTTCTGGGGAGAAACGGTCCTGGGATGGCTCTGCCACACTGTCCAGAGCGCACACACGCCCGTGCCGCTTGTGAGCCTGTTACCAACCCAAAGCCTGTTTCAGGAGAGAGGCGCATGCGTGCGACACACGTGCACACGCGAGAAAACACAGACTAATGGTTTGGGGAAAGACTGTGCTTCCGTGATCTCAGGTGGTGTCAGTGCCCAGATGGGACTAAACACTGGTGTCCCAGTGCCAAGCGCTGTTCCGTTTACAGAGGAAGTGACAGCCCCTGGCAGAATGAGTTCCTGTTACCATAGGAACCCTGTTCTTCCACTTCTTCCTTAGAAGGCCACTGTGGAGGCTTGACTTTGAGCTTGACACCCGCCCACCAGGAGGTCTGAGGCGAAGTTCTAGCCCCCCGCCCTTTCCCCCATTAAGGCTGTCTTGATCACAAAGAGTAACCACGGTGATTATTTTCAAAGCATTTTCTGCTTTGAAAGTATTCTTAACAACATCAGTTCCACATTCTGTGAACAGGACTTTCAAGAACTGCCTGTGAGTTAAGCTTTTGAAACTTGTATTTCTGTTGAACAGTTAAAATGTTTTCCTTCCCAAACAGGGAATTTCCATATGAAATTTAGGTGTCATCCCACCCCATCGATAAACAGTCCAAACTCCTTCCATTTGGGCTCCTTTTATCTCCTTTGTGAACTTCCACTAATTCTTCAAATTAAGACTTTACGTCACCATCTCTGAGAATCCTAACCCTGACTCTGTAGGCCCAGGGAGCTGTTCACCCGTGTTCCCATGGGACTCGCACGTGTCCCCGCAAGCTCAGGTGTCAACAGGAGCCATTGTCACACACACACACACACTCACACACACGCACGCCGTACTGCACAGCCCTGAGCCGGTTCCCGCCCGCCACCTACACCCTCCGGAAAGACTCCCTCTCGTCACTAGAGCCCTGCACAAATCTTTCTCTTAGATCTCTCCTGCCCCATGTGCACGTTTGTTACCTGCTTATCGAGCACTTTGTAAATATTTCTATCCCGGAATTAATTTGGTGTCATATTGTTTGTTTCAAAGAATTTCTACTGCAAAATGGGTGTTGAACAATTCTTTGTTGAACAAATAAATTTATGCAAAGAAAACCCATTGCTGTTATCTGAACACATGTTTAAAACAATGTGTCTCTTTGTTGAATCAAAACTAGGATTAAAAAGAACAAATCTCTGCATTTGAACCTTTTATTAATTTTATTTTAAAAGTTAAATAAACTTTAAACACAAGTTTAATTAAGTCTTATGAATGTTGGCAGGAAGTGTAGGAAGTGATGCCTGCTTTCCAATCGATCATAATATGGATGTTTGTCATGAAAGTAGTAGGTGTCAGAAATTATTCCCAAAGGATTTAATTGTCGAGCCAAAGTTCACTTTGCAGATCTGGAGAGTAACCTAGACTTGAACAGCAGTTAAAAGACTGAGGAAGCCTAGAGAATTCACCTTGGAAAGGAAATGGTCAAAATTTTTAAGAGGAAACACCTATGGTTTGCACCTTGCTGTCCACTGGGCTGGCTGCGTTATCTTTGCCCTTTGTCCCGTCAGTTCTCTGCAGGGAGCGTTCGTAGAGTCTCCGCCTCAAACTGCCTTCCCAGAGCCTACGATAGACATGGGGTTTTTTTCGTGTTTTTAGAGACTTCTTCAGTGACTGTTGGGTAAATCAAAATGGATATGTGTGAAACAACAAAAAACATTAACTCATTTATTATTTTCATGATTTTTCTTTTCCTACAGAAAAATCTGTGACCCAGGCCTAACTGCTTTTGAACCTGAAGCTTTGGGCAATCTAGTGGAAGGGATGGACTTTCATCGATTCTACTTTGAAAATGGTACAGTTATTTTAAATTGAATACTTTTCAACTTCCCTTGGAATGTCTGTCAAACCTGCAGATTCTTTGGCTCTTTTTATGCAATGAGAATTTTTAGTATTTGAAATTGGGTGGGTGGTGGTGGGATGACAGGGTTAAAAGTGTTGGTGTGTTTTGAAAAATATCTGACTTTGCATAAAAAGTAATATTAACTGAATACACCCCACATAAGTCCCAGTAAACACACGATACAAGGTGCAAAATGAGTTACCAAAAATCTGTTGTTTCAAGTTCCCATAAAACATTGTTTATACATGAAAAAATACAAAAGGGCCCAGTGTGCCAGAACATTCCACAGTGGGGAGTGCCTTTGAGCCTACTTCATGCTCATTTTCAAAGCGATGACTGAGGTATTTCAGGTCAGGTTACAGGAGTCCAGTGCCTCAGAGGACAGGCTTCATTTCAGAGAAAGTGACAACAGAAACTCGTGTGGAATCCTTCAGGCCACCTGGAAAGTGTGGACGGAAACCCCTGCGGTCCTCACTCCCCCCGTCTGCTCGGTGCATGCTGGGGGCTCGAGGCGCAAGTAGTGCAATAATGGTCAGGTCCCCAGGCTGTGACAGGGCCGTCTGCTGGCATGGGTTGTCACAGTGTGTCCCAGGAATTACTTTTCTCATGTGCACTGGGCATTTGCAAGCCAACAGGTAACTGGGCAGGAAATGGGCCTTGAGAGCTTCCATAAGTGACCTCTCGGCCCCTGGCGGCATCTCCTGTCCCCTGAGAGAGCTGATGCGCTCTGCGCCCTGTGACATCCCTGACGTGTGCTCCTCGTGGTGGGTGTTCTTTCTTCTGTGACGGCAGCACAGGGGTCCTGAGACCCCTTCAGAGAACAGGAAGCATGTCCACTTAGGAGGTCAGACAGCCTGCCTGTCTTGGTGACCTCAGAGTGGGCATGTCTGTGTCTCTTAGTCCTGGGAGAACTACAATGGGCAGCTGCTATCCGAACACCAAAGGCCAGAGCCTGGCCCGGGCTGCCCAGTGAAAGCAGAGGGCTGCAGGACACACCCGGCTGTACGGCCAGCATAGAATTGTGGCTTCTGACTGGCTGGCCACAGCCCGACTACCAGGGAAAGGACTCTGCTAAGTGAAGGAGCCCCAGAGTGAGATGGGGCAGAGTCGTGCTGGTCCCATGCTGGAGACTGCAGGTTCCATGCCTGACGCTCAGTATATGCCTGTTGTCCCGTGTATGTCACCAACTCACAAAGACAAGACCCCAGGATAGTCTGTCAGCGGCCCCGTGCGTCGTTCAGGAGCTGGTCCCTGCACCTGGGCCAGGCCTACTCCACCTCCATTCGTGTTACACTTCTGTTTCCAACCACCCCATGTTATAAATAAATACATCTGTCCAGCTTTTCCCCAGTTTTTAGAGCAGCTTGTGTACAAAGGGAACCAAAGAAAATAATGGCTGTATCTACTCTGCCCTTTCTCTTTTCCTTTGTACTTTGCACAGTGCCAAGTACCCAGTTACTGCGAATAATTAGATGCATGGATGGATGGATGGATGGATAGATGGTAGGTGGATGGTAGGTGGGTATGAGATGGATAGGTGATGGATGGATGGTGGATGGATGGTATGAGATGGAAGGATGGAGGGATGGATGGTTTCTTGACATTGAAACGAAGCTCCGTTTCCATCGTCGCTCCCTGTCAGCTTTGTCCAAGAGCAGTAAGCCGATCCACACCATCATCCTGAATCCCCACGTCCACCTGGTGGGGGACGATGCCGCCTGCATCGCATACATCCGGCTCACGCAGTACATGGATGGCAGCGGGATGCCAAAGACCATGCAGTCAGAAGAGACACGCGTGTGGCACCGCCGGGACGGCAAGTGGCAGAACGTCCACTTTCATCGCTCGGGGTCGCCAACCGTCCCCATCAAGTAAGTGTGCCCAGGCTCAGCATCGGCCACTTGCCCACTGGTAATGGTGTGCCATGTGCCATTTAACACTGGCGGGAAGAGATGTCTCACGAGAAGCAGTCTGTAATCTCTGGAAGGATCCACCCGAGCGGCCACGTGCAGGCTCACACCTGTCCCGCAGCACACGGCAGTGTCACATAGGGACTAGCCAGGCCAGGGTCTCGTAGGGTTAAATCAGGGGGGCTTCGTGGAATAAGGCAAAGCAAATGTGACTTCACTGTCACAACAGGCAGACGGGGGATTCTAAAATGGCAGTATGATAGCAGAGCTTCGTTTCATGGATTATCTAGCAAGGCTCGGCTACAGCCAGAGAAATTTATAAAAACAGCACTTAAAATGCAAGTGGCAGGTACTCGAGCTTCTCTGTTACTGCACCTCAGCTGTGTGTGTGCTCCTACAGTCGTTACACAAATGCTTGCACACCTAGATGCTTAGCTTGTGCCTGATGAAATGCGGGGTGACGTGTATGCGAGTTTAGAAAGCCATTTCTCTGCGATCCCAAAGACTGAAGAGCCATACAGTAAAGACAGTAGTCAGTGTCAGAGTGGCGTGTGGTGAGCCCAGGGTAGCAGCCCATTGGCAACAGTGGGAGTGAACTTGGAGATCTGGAAGGAACACAGGGCACACGTCCAAGCTCGAGGAACCACACACGGGCACAGTGTCAAGATGTTAGCGTGGCTGGGCAGAGGGTTGAGGGTGAGGGAGGCGGGGTCCCCCTGGAGTCAAGGGAGCCATGGAATAAGGCTGACAGTTAACGGGAAGTGGCGATTCTCTCAGCACAGGCGTGGCCCCTGCCGACCTCGTCCCAGACGCTCAGCAGCGTCACCAGTTAGTATCTAGGAGAGGGATGGGCCGTGAAGCTCTCTCCTGAGAACCCTGCAGCGCTTCTTGGCTTACTTATGTGCCCCAGGGGCTTTCCAAGGCCTTCTCTGTAGCCTTACAAATACCTGCTGTACAGGTGGATCTGTAAAAAGGGGGTCAACAAGGAAAACAACAGAAGACAGGTTGACATTCACTCTGAAAACAATAGCTGTGCTTAAGAGGAAGTTAGGGACAGAATAGTAATGAAGACGCCCATTTAGTGTGTGTTTTCACCCCCAGAGGTAAGGCCCACATTGCCTGTTCCTGTGGCAGGAAGGGCTGGTTCACGCAGTCCTGGAGGGTTAGGGCTCCCTCAGCTCCCCGAGTATGTATGGGATCGAGCCTGGTGAAGAAAACGTCGTTTTTTGCCAGGAGGCTTAAGTGGGGCTTCTCTTGATAGGCCCTCCTGTATTCCAAATGGGAAGGAAAACTTCTCAGGAAGCACCTCTTTGTGGCAAAACATCTAAGGCACGAAAACCCTTCCCATGTGGGTCTTGTAAGTAACACCCTGCTCTGGGCACTTTGGGAGTGGAGCTGGTGACTGGAACGCTGCATGGCTGGTTTCCTGCCCCTTCAGGTATCTTCTCCTGCCATCTGCTCAGTGACCACCGTAAAGGGTCTTTGGAAACTCACAGCATTTTTGCATGAGCTCGCGAGGCTAAGATGTGGCACTATTTTGCAGCACAGCCCTTCTTCTAAAGGGATAAGTGCAGAGAAGAGCTGCCTCCAGCATACGGGACGTAGGGTTTCCACACAGGCTGGAAGTCTCACAACAGATGTCGGTTACGTCAACTCTCAGTTATCCACACCCAACTCACATCCCGCTCGGGACCCCTGGGCGTCCTCCTGGTTTCCACGAGCTTGCAGTTCCTGAGACGCACGTGGCAAAGGCTTATGTGGCCTTCAGTTGCCTGCCTGAGTGTCGTGGCGTTTGGCCTTGAGGACAGGACACAGGGGGTCAAGCTTGGGATCAAAACACACAAACTGGGTGATTCCAGAAGACAACTGGAAGTTGACTGTAACTCAATTCGTGCCTGTGCTGTGGTTAAGGTTTGTTTCTAACTTGGGCCAGGACTCGGGCCTAGGTGGTTCTGTTGTGGGTATTTTCCTGCTCGCAGCACTGAGCGTCCTCAGAGCTGAAGGAGCTGCTCTGGCTGCTGTGTAAAGACACAAGTCCTCCAGTGAGAATGGCCACATCTTCCCGACTTAAGGTTATGTTCCCTGTTAAGTGGGCTTCCAGGTTTGCCGTCCCAACAAGACTAGGAATGATGACAGAAGCTAAGGATGCACTTCCACGTTTAGCCTCGTTCAAGCAAGTGATAATATCCATTCGTTAATGTGTCTCGTACACATGAATGCTTACAACGTCTATTTAGATTTAATCCTGTGATTGAAGCCTGGCCCCCTGTCTGTATTTTCAGCTCAGCGCTGTGGGGACAAATTGGCAGATCATTCACCTTGGTTTCCCATCTTAATATTGTCTGTTTAACATTGTGTGTTATACCTTTAACGACTGCAAGCAAGATCTCTTCAGCACTTTCAACCTCTTACTCAGATGAGTGATCAGGTCCTCTTGGCGAAGCAACGTGACGAGACTTTGCAGAACAGTGTAACTTACCCTCCTTCTCCTTGCAGCTAAATGAGGACAGTGCCACTTCAGCATCGCGTCTCCAGGCGTCTGGACGGGAACCTGGGCCCCCCTCTTCATGCCTGTGTGAGTGCATGAAGGCGTGAAGGTCCAGTGTGTGCATATGTGACGCCGCGTCTTGTCATCTGTTCCTTCTGTACATCGTTTACACTTCGGCTGTGGGGGTGTTCCATGCAAACAAAGGGGGGCCAGACAAAAATTCCACCCTACTCCAAGTACAACCTGTTCGTCAAGTTTCTTTTTGCCAAGATTTAACAGACTTCACCATTACTGTTCTCCCAAGGACGGTTTGTAAGAGCAATGTAACTTTTTAAAAACTCTTTGATGTTAACCTGTTTTTGCTTGTTTAACAAAAAAGGGCAAAAACTACCTTCAGTTTCCTGGTGTGATCGTGGTTGAAATGGGTGGTTTTTCACTGAAAGCTTTGTTGCTGTTCAACAGTGGAAGAGGGTGCACGTGGCTGCGGAAGCGAAATCGGGTGGTTCGCTGCCATGTGACATCCTGTGGATCGGCCAGGCTGTGAACTGAATCGGTCAGGTCATTGCCGCGTTTGTCACTCTGCTGTGCTGGCAGCGCTCTGCTGAATTCGCTGGGTTGAAATTTTTATTCCTTTCTCAAATCTGCTGTTTTCTTCATTTTATCCTGTTCCTTCCCTTTTTGCCTGTTCTCTACTTTTTTCCTTTTGTCTAGTAGTGTGTGAGAAGAGTGAAATCTGCATAATGAAGGTAAAGTAAAAACCAAGGCCTTTCAGAGGGAGCCAGCCTGCAGTTTCGATCGTCTTCAGAGCCCACAAAAATGGTGTCAAAACTTGAAAGGTTTTCAGTTGGCTGAAGCCCAAGCTTGGCCACCAGGCTCTAGCCCGGGGGGCGTTAGGGCTGTGTGACCGGGCCAAGGACTGCGGGGGTGACCACCGTGTGCGCGTCCCCGCGGCTGGTTTTCTGAAGTTCGACAGGCCGCCAGCTTTTCCATTCTCATACGTGCTTTGAACTTGGTCGTTGCGACTTGTGCTTTTTTAGCTTCTCTTTTTGTCAGAGTATACATCTTCCTGCAAGGAGTTAGGATGCTCCAGTTTCAAAAATAAGACAAGGGAACGCTCCCATTTTCTCTGTGCTGCTCGCTCCCTGTAGTGCATGGACCCTCCCCCAGCGTTATTTTGACAGTAACCGTAGAGATTCGCAACCTCAGAAGCCTGTCCGTAAAGCAAAAAACAAAAACAGCAAAAACAGCCCTCTTTTCTCTCATTTCACCCTTCTGTGTTGATTACTAATCGCCTTAGATATTGTTGCTAGTGGATGTATGGTAGATGGATTGAAGCTTTTCTGATAATTATTACACAATTTAAAACAATATATATATTTAAAATAAATAAATACAGTAAATGTATTGAGCCATGTTAACCTGCCAATGAGATCTGTGAAGTAATGGCCTCATTTTCCCTTTTTACTTTCTGTTACCTTTTTGTGAAACAGCTATACGTGGCATACATGTATTTTTAAAACATAAGTATGAAGTGGGGTTTTTTTTACACTTTTAACGTAGCACGTGGTGTTGATGTTTCACCGTAGTTCACATTGTCTCCATAGGACGCCAGGAAATTGTGCTTTGTTCGCCACCACGATCGGGTTTCACATTTATTACCTTCTATCATTTTGAAACACTGCAATTTACCATGGGACACTGTATATATTTCTTGCCATAATGGTAAATGACTGATTGATATATTTAAGAGTTAATAAATTTGTGATTTCTGCTGACAATGCGTCCGTGTCTCTCTCCGGGGGAGCTATGACACTCACGCCTGAGGCCCCCTCGCGCCTGTGGTGCCTGTTTTGGCCTCCTTAGGTCTCAACCACTTATCTCAGTAAAGACGAAAAGCTGCCTTTTAAGGACGGACTTGTGGTGGCAGCTTCATTTACTGTGTGAACAAAGTAACATTCTTTCCTGGGAAAACTGGTCTGAAAGCAAAGTAGTTAGAAACAGGTAAGAGTCTGCAAAGTTTCTAAACGTTCCTCCAACCCATCCTTCTCAGGGCTGCTGGTTCCATTTTCACCCTAATCTAACCATGAAACATGACAGTGTCGTCATCTTCAGTAAACAGGCAAGTGTGTCAGTCCCACTCAGCTTGGACACGAGTGGTCAGAACACTCAGCCCTTTCCAGTTTACTGAGAGCACCACACGTGTTTCTAACCCAGAATATTGTTCCCCTACCTCTTCAACATAATTCTTAGTCTTTAAAATTCACGCTCTGCGCTCTCCCAGTACTTGTGAATTCATGTTCCCCTGTCCCGCCAACCACACTGTTTAGAAAACATACCTTTACTTGTGTCTCCACTGAAGTATCCTGTCTGGGGGCCATAGCTGGGGGCCCACGCACGTGTGAGGCCGGGGAGGGAGAGGTGGGCACGAGCCGTTGCTGAGCTGTGGCCCGGCACTAACGCCAGGGCTGCCTGCCGTCGACACTGAGCATGTTGCCTCTTCCCTCAGTTTCCGTGGTTGAGAGAAAACATGCCAGTTAGCAAGGAGATTGTGAGGGTTAGAGATGCTGGGCTCAGGTACTGCAGAACTGCCGGGCAGGTGGCCTTCAGGAGTGCAGCTGGAACCGCGTGGCCGCTCACCTTTACATGCCCGTTGCTCTTATTCCCACTCGGGGAGCATGGGACTCTTGCCATAAGCTCTTCTATCTAGTTTTGCTCACACTGCTGAGGACACACTGGTAATGAGATGTCTCAGCGGGAAAACAAGATAGTCCTCCAGCCAAAGTGGGGCACAGGAAATAGAGGCCGTCAGTCTGTTCTAGGAAAATGCTAAGGACTCTTCATTGTAAGTAAGTGAAATATTGAATCTCTGTATAAACAAAAGAGTGAAATGTAATGTAAGGGTGAACGTAAGAAGCACAACCTTTGAGGGATTTCCGTAAATAAAATCTGCTGACCTGTAGGGGTGTTTCCCTGGGTTCCTTTGTCAGCACAGCAGACTCTGTGTCCAGGACGTGCCAGTCAGCCCACCAGGCCTGGGACAGCCACACAAAGTGTCACGGTGTTCCTACTTTCCACCAAGCAGAGCCAGTTCTCAGAAGTAAGTCTCTAGGAGGAAACATTGCCGAGATTAAGTAGTAATCTCACCCCAGGATTAGCATTTTAAAGGTTTTTACAAATGCTTTACAACAGAAATTTCTGGTGTGTCCGTAAAAAAAAAAAAAAAATGTTTTTAGCTTTCATTTATTGCCGCCAACATTTTAAAATTGACTAGTTCATATAAAAGTCATGCTTTCTGGCTTAATTCATCTGAAAAGGGTCAGCCACACTGGTCCTGTGTGCCCACGGCAGCAGTCAGAAAAGCCCATGTCTCCTTGAGGAGAGTATGGCCCCGACCCCAAAAGCTTCACTCTCAACTCTGCTGCTGGCACCGTGTTCCTTCCATTTTTCACTTGCCCTTCTAAGGGTGGATACTCTGTACTCCAGGTTAAAAGACCTTGTCGCCCCAAAATGCATGACTTGATTCTTTGTGTCACATCCAGAGGGGACAGTCACCCATGAAAGGGCTCTTGCTGTCTCTTCTCCACCCCCAACTCGGCAAAGAAACATGGCTCAGGTGGCCCAGAACCGGTCATATGCCACAGTCTGTCAGTCATGCCACACCTTGTTCAGTTCAGACTCCTACAGAGCAGGCCTGGAGCTGGGCAGGCACTTCCCGTAGACCACGGGTGTCGGGAAGGGCGGGTCCCTGCACAGAGACTGGACAGTGTTGCTGTTTTTCAGGAAAGAACTCAGAAAAATCTTTGTTCTGACTGTCCCCTTTAAAGCTGCTCTCTGCATGTAGTGAAAGTGGTGAAAAGGAAACGTAAAGAAACGAACCTCCTCCCAACCGCACATCTCGCCCCTGCTACTTTGTCCCTCGTACTGTGCCCTGCTGTCCCTGGGTCAGGCTGGAGAAGCCATTTGAAGTTCTTCCAGCAACGCCAGTTCTAAAAAAGGCCCATGAGGCCCGAGTGCCAGCCGCACCCCGTCCCCGGTACCCTCTTTGTCCTGCCCTAACTTCACTGAAAAACCAGTAAACAGCGTGAAGACCATGCGTGCCTGAAACCACACTTAGAGGCCGGTGTGCTTCAGGTCTGCTTTTCTCTCATCACTTGAAATAAAGCAGGAGAGCAGCGAGGAATGTGATGGCTACGTCAGCATCGGTGGCCACGCACTGTCCGGCCACGTGACCCACTTGGCCAAGCCTGAGGCCACCCTCAGAGCCCGACCCTGTATGGCCTGAGGCCACGACGTGCAGCGCAAGGGTAGAGGTGTAGGCTGAGTGAGCGTGACTGCACGGGGTTCTGTGCGTCAGGCTCTTTGCCTGTCTGTCTGTGGCAAACGTGACGCGGACAGCTGAGCGTGGGAGTCCGGCACCAGGCTTCATCCGATTTACCTTCCTCTCATATCTGCCCTTTGGATGTTTCCATGAGCACCTTCCACTCCAACAACATGGCTGGATTCCCTGGGTTCTAGCCACGAGGAAGGGTCCCTTCTAGGGCACAGGGCAGGGGACAGAGCACCACCCCCTGGTTCCATGCACTTCACTGGAAAATTCGCTGGTCCACCTGGGGAGCATGCTGCTAACAGACAAAAGATTGAAAGGCACACGCATAGACACGCATACGAGGACGTGGAAAACACGGCTGGTGAGCAGGCACTGGGCTGGCAATTAACGGTGACCAGTGGGAAACAAAACACAACAAAATGTCCTCAGAGGCAGGAAGTAGGAACAGAAGGGAACGTTGACCAGGCACCTGCCGTGCCCACGACAGAGAAGGTTCTCCCAGGAGGAACGCCGGGGTCGGGGCTTTCCACGTCCTGCTCAAACTGGCCTTGCTGCCCCTCGGCTCGAGCTTAGGCCACAGGACTCCTTCAAACGTACCAGGAAGCAGGCAGAGGGCTTTGACGCCCAGGCCATCGCTCATCCCCGAGGGTGGTTCGCAGGCCCGTGCCCTGTGGCCGAGCCTTATGCGGACGCCAGGAGGCGCTGGTGGGCAGCTGGAACTCTGGGTTCCCCATCGCAGCAGCACGAAGCCTCAAGTTTCCCCTTTGGGTTAATCTCATCTTTGTGCCTCACGCTCACGCTGGTTTTTTAAAACACATCTACCAAAAGCATGACTACACAAGCCTCCCAAGAGCAAATATTAATTCTCCCAAGACACAGAAAGAAAATACTTTGCCCGCTGCCTCACGAGCAGCGGTTGCTTTCCTCCACCCCCTCAAGCTCAGGAGAAAAGTCAGAGCCTTCCTGGTTATTTCACAGGAGAAGCTTGAGACGCCGAGCAGCCTCTGTCCCACTTCCTCGTCTGCAAAAAGGAAAGGGGTCTCGGTTCTCCCACTTCCATACGCACAACAAGACCAGGCCTTAGGTTCTCTTATAGGACTAGCTCTTTTCACTTATAGCTCAAGATAAATTTCATTTAAAATACATGCTCCTGTCACGTGCCTCTCGTCCCCATCACACCAAAGGCCACGCGCGTGGAGTGAACGCGGCTGCTGAGCCGCTCTTCCTCCGCGTTCTCTACTCAGCAGCGAGCGGTGGACACCCATGTGGCTCATGTTTCACCCAGATCCTCGACGGTTGCCTTAGGAAAGCGACCAGAGGACAAAGCACCGAGTCACCTGCTCCACTTTCTCATCACAAACAGTTATGATTTGTACGGCAGAAACTATCAGATTAAACTACGTGTCCACGCTTCCTCAGCGGGAACGGGTAACTCAGGCCAGGTGTCACCACGTCACGGCCGGTGTCCTCACACTGTCTGCAGGTCCTTTGAGCCATCATGTTCCACTTGCCACCACAGTGGACGCACAAGGCCCCCCGAGAGGGAAAGCTCGGGACAGCGCCGCCCTTCGCGGCCTCAGCCGTAACACGCGCGCCCCACGTCCCCTCCCATGGGTGTCACCCCCGACGTCCCCGGGCGTGGGCCTTGTCACTTAGGCTCCTGTGTGGCTTCCTGTGTTTCCCACTTCGTCTTCCCATTCTCCTGGACACCACGGAAGCCGCTGTTACCTGGGACCGCGGGCAGGTGCCCTGGATGAGCCCAGGACGCCCCGATGGAGCCACGCACCGGGCTTATCAGCTTGGGAGCCAGCGATTGGCCACGTGACCCTGAGCCCTCAGGAGGACCCAAGGCCCCTGCGGCTTCCCTGCCGCGTTGCTTCTCCAGGTTGCCTCAGTCAGGGCTTCCTAGAGAAGGAGAACCAACAGGGTCCGCGCACAGAGACTCACTGTAAGGAGCGCCCACGGGAGTGTGGAGGCTGAGGTCCCGAGGACCGAGGGCCGCAGCCGGGAACAGAGACGCACAGGGGCCGGCCTTTCAGGTCAAGTCCAGAGGCAGGAAAGAGCACGAGTCCCTGCGCCAGGCTGGGGAAGGGGCAGCTGCCTGCGACCGGAGGGGCTCCGTCTTCTCGTCTGTCCCCGCCAGCTCCCTGCGTGAGGCCCCGCACCGTGGGGCTTGACTGTCCTCCATGGACCCCCCGGATGTTCGCCTCATCCAGAAACACGTCACACACGCCCAGCGCTGTTTGCCCGCACATCTGGGCACCTACGCCCAGTCAAGGTGACACATATAACCAATACCACACCAGGATTTGCACTAACATGAGAAAGAAGGGAAAAGAAGAATCTGTCTCATGTTCAAGAAGACCAGAAAAATGAACAGCTCGTTCACAACAATATCTAACCTAACACCCAATCTTCTGAGTAAGAAATCCCAAGAAATAGAACAACTATTGCCAGTTTTAAAACGGGAATGAAAAGGGATGAATTCAGGAAACCAAGAGCAAAGCCGCTCAGATAATTTAGTCTCAGGACACTTCCCACTCTTACAAATAACTGACAGCCTCATCGAGCTGTTGTTCGTGGGGGTTATATTTACTGAGACGTACCGTGCTTGAAACTAAGACCGAGAAGGTCTTAAAACATGACGACCGACACACTGGCGCACCAGCCACTGGCCCTTAGGGCACCGATGTCACACTCGTCGCACCGCCTGAGAGGGCGAGGGAACACAGGCAGTTACGACCTTGGTTGTACTGTGGAAATCGTTCTGACCTTGTGCAGTCCCTGAAAGTGTCTCGGGGACCCCTCAGACGTCGTGGGTCACACTGGCCTGGAGGGAGTAAGTGTGGGGTGACTGAGCAGAAATGCAGTGAAGGTCCTGACGGCTTAACCACTGGACACCAGCTGGACTCCACCCTCCCCGTCACATCCCACATGGCAGCAGAAACACTGATTAGATACCAAGTCGAGAATTCATTAAGTGTGGGATGACAACACATGCAGGTCACCACTGATCCCCAGGATAAGGTGAAGACACATTTGGACTGAAACAGGGAGAACAAAGCAGCCAAGTGTAGTGACTGGAGCAACGTGACACTGGCAGGAGGCGGAGGAATGAAGTATCCAAGTCTGCCAGGAAGCAGTGCCAGGGGCTGGACTTACCCCCCTGCCTGAAACAGTTTTGGAGACATAAAGCACATGAAATGATGGCTTTCGGACACCGCAGCGCAGTGATGCCTGAGACCAGGGAGAAGAAGGGCTAAGGCTGTGACCACCCGGCTGACTGCCCGAGAGAAGTGCAGCAGGGCAGCAGGGGCCCAGCGCTGTTCAGAGGTCTCCTGGGGTCGAGGGAGGTCAAGGCAAGAACCGCTCCCAGGACAATGCTCGAGAAAGAAGAGGACGGCACAGGCAGTGCTTGGACACTGGCTGAGGGGCCTCCCAGGGCAGAGCACTGACCTGGAAGCTGATGGGGGCTCCCCCGGGCTCCCTGCAGCCGGAGGGGCGACCTGGTCACTCCCGGGCGTGGGGTAGCGGCCTCGGCAGCATGGTGCCCTGTGCCGGGGGGACGATGGCTCTTGGCTGCAGGCTTCCCTCGTCCCACTTCACACACCCCAGACAGGGTCAAACTGTTCCCAAGTAACTGCGCCCCAGAAAAAACGTAAGAATAATTCATGGAAGTACAAAATGCCCAACAATCAATAAGGTAAAACTCACTATTTCTGTCACAGGATAAAAATTGCCAGGCATGCAACAAACCAGGGAGACATAAAGCATGATGAGAAAATGCAATAAAAGAAACAGGATGTGGATGACAAAATCGGGAGACAAATGATGTTTCACGAGCAAGAAAGCAGATTTAGTTAAGTAGAAATATTTCAATATATATAGAAAACGCTTCAACATGTTCAATCCTTTTGTGACAACAGGGATAGATCTGGAGGGCATTGTGCTGAGTGAAATAAGTCAGAGAGACAAACACTGTGTAATCTCACTCATATGCGGAATCTAAAAAAAATGAATAAACAAAATAGAAAGCTACAGAGATACTCATAGATACAGAGAAAGCTGATTGTTGCCAGAGGGGAAGGCGTGCAGGGATGGGGATGAAAGACAGTGAAGGGACAAAAATAAAGTAAATCTTGCTTGGACATTTATTCCCATGGTAAGAGGTTAATACTCACCTTTTAAAAACAATGAAAAAATTTTCCATAAAAGGTAGATTCAGAAAGAACTAGTAGACATGAAAACTAAAATGTCTGGGAGTAAAACACCCTAGAGGGGGTTTTACTCTCAGATATTTTAGCTCAAAAGAACATCTTTCCCGATCAAAGGGTGGGCGGTATGAGGGACACCAGCCAGGTCGCATTGAGGCCTGAGGCCCAGCAGGTCCCAAAGACTGAGCGCCCTGGGAGCAGGGACAGGAGGCGTCACTGCACACACAGCGGGACCAGCGAGGGCTCGGGCAGAGGACCCAGCTAGCTGGCTGGGATTTCACCTCAGGTTATCTGGGGTCAGAGTCCACGTTCCGGATTCAGCACAGGACAGTAGCAGACACAGAATTCAGGCCGGAGGCCAGCCCTTGCCCTGGCTGCCCGGTGGTCTTCCGCACGGCAGCTCATGGAAGCACCACAGATTTCTAGTACAAGCGATGTGACAGTTTCAGCCCTTGGCCCAGCAGCTGCGCCCATCTGCTCATGTGGGGACTCGCCCTGGTGACCTGGCTCTAAAAGGAGCATCTCGTGGGGGAAGTGATGCACGAGACCCTTCAGGAGATCGAAAGGACAGGTGGTCACTTGTCACTGAGCTAGGAGGTGCTGGGAGGATGGCTGGAGAGCCCAGGGAGCAGGGCCTCCTCATTACAAATACTGCAGCATGGAACACTTTGGTAAAAGAGGGGAAAAAAGCAAAACTGAGTGAAAGAGATTCTGTGCAAGACACACCAAGGGCTGGACTACACAGCAACGTGTGTGCAAGGACACGGCAGGCACTGTGGTTCTGAGGTTAGAGTGCACTGTGGTGTGGGGGGGTGACAGCCCGGGAGCTGCCTCGGGACAAATCCATCGCCTGCAGAAGACAGACGCGGCTCCTGAGACTGCTGACAAACGGGGCAGCTGAGCAGAAAATACCCACATGTGAACTATGAATGAAGCAAGGGGGAGACCCGGGAATACTCTGAGTCTGAAAGGTCGTCAGCTGTACCCCACTTCTATAGCACCTGGGTGTGCCCAGGGTGGTGGGAACACGCATGTCCAGAGAAGGTAGGGGCAGCTGTCAATCACAGATGGCACTTTAGCCAGCAAAGCACTGGGACAGACAGATTGTCCCTGAAAATCGGTGGTGTTAGGATCTACTGACAGCCCACTGTCCCCGGTGAGGGCTGCTGGCCAATCTTTCAACAGGCCCTGGACAGCCACCAGCCTGCGACATTTGGACAGGTGCCTGTTCAGCAGCACCCTCTCTGTCTCTCTCCCTCAATCTATCTCTCTCTGCACCACACACACACACACACACACACACACACACACACACACCCCTCACCTTCCATAAGGGCAGCAGAGAGCAGATGTTCTGACGAAATCATGGATATGGAGTTTGTTTCATACTCCACCTTAGATAAAAGCATGTTTAAAGACAGTTGAAATAAATATCTTTTCATCCATGAGATATAGTCAAATATCAGATTAATAATTAATTGTCTAAAGTCTTTATTTTGCTTCTTTACAAAACGAACTGTAAGTCCTAAGTGAAGCAGTACAGAGAATCTGAGATAAGTCCAGATAATCTTTATATTTTTCCCTCTTGATAAATATCCAGCTCGGACAGTCTGGGTCAACAGGACCAAGATTAGAAGGTGTGGGGAGCCAAGTGTGGTTAAGTGTCTACTTGTCAAGGGTTGTTCCACAGAAAGCGAGTGTCTGAGTAAGTCACTCCATTTTCCAATGTACAATGTTTCACATTTTACATGCCGTGTCCTCCATGATGTTTGCGACACCATTTAAACCATATCTCTCCTAATTATTCAGTTTGATATTATTTGGACAATAGAGTTTACATCCATTTCTCTACTTATGGGTGAAGATGACTACCCTATATAACAAAACAATTATTTATTGACATCCAGAAAAACCTGAGGAGAATCGGGCAGTGGTACGACGTTTTCTACTGTAAGATATTAAATTGCCTTTGCATATGGGTATAAAACTTTACAGGGAGACAAAGAGACTGCAAATAGGGTGACAGGTTTAGTAGAACATTGTTGGATTTAGACAAATTCGTAGACGAGTATTTTTTTTTTTTTACAGACAGTTGCAGATTTTTTTGAGGCCTGGCCGGGACCATTCCTTACACCATGATGTAACGTGCCAGGAAGTGCGCCTGCAAACTCGTCTGACCTCATGGGATACAATCTCAAAATATGTGCCCTGAGCACTTTAGTAAAAGCCTTGGGTTACTTATCTGAGGTGAATGCTTCTTCAGTTAGAGGAATTTCATTCTACTGTAGATTTTTAAAATGTGAGTCTAGAGTCCACCCCTGGCGGATGCGCTATGCCCTGGAGCAAAATGGTACCTGCCTGACTGTGGTTGTCAGCACAGGGACTCGTTCCAGGACATACCCAGGGAAGTTTACTTTAAAAATTTTGGTGATAAGATGAATAACGAATAGTTAGAAGCAAAATTATTGAATAGAAGCAAATTTTTTAATTCATAGATTCAAAAAGTTACTGTTATCAAGAAAAAAAGAGAAAGGACACAAATTTCCAAATCATAAACGAAAGAGGGGTCATTACTACTGACCCCCTGGATGTCAGAAGGATAATAAAGAAAAACTGCAAACAGCTCTGTCTTCACAAATTTGATAACTTACATGAAACGGACCAATCCCTTGAAAGACAAACTACCAAAACTCACACAAGGAGAAATAAGTAATTTGAATAGGTCTGTATCTATTAGAGTGATTGAATAAATAATTAATAAAATTCAAAAAAAAGCATCAGGCCTATTTCACTGGTGAATTCTACCAAATGATTAAGAAAAAAATACAAATTCTCCAGAATTTCTTCCAGAAAGTAGAAGCAGAGTGCACACTTTCTAACATATTCTATCACGCCAGCATTGCTCAAAAATTGGAGCCAGAGAAAGACACTGCAAGAAAAGAAAACTAGAGACCAGTATCCCTCATCAACATAGATGTAAAAAAGCTCAACAGAATATTAGCAAATTGTATCCAACAGTGTATAAAACGAATTACCTACCACGACCAAGTGGTTTATTCCAAATATGCAAGCTTGTCCAACATTTGAAAATCAATGACTGTAATCCATCACATCAATAGGTTAAAAAATATAGAAGAATCATGTGATTATAGTCACAGAAAAACATATAGAAAATGCAACACCCATTCATGATAACTCGCAGCAAACTAGGCACGGGAGTGGCCTTCCTGAGGGACATCAGCAAGATGGGGAACAGGAGATGAGAGGCTTTACACACACACAGCAGGGGTGTGTGTGCAGAGGTGTGTGTGCAGGGGTGTGTGTGCAGAGGTGTGTGTGCAGGGGGCATGTATAGGGGTGTGTGTGCAGGGGGCACATGCAGGGATGTGTGTCCGGGGAATCGTGTGTAGGGGCGCCCGCCTGGGAACAGGGTGCAAGGCCAAGGCCTCCTGACAGCTCCTAAGACTTTGCACCCAACCCTTCACATCTGAAGCCACATTGTGAAACCACAGACTGCAGATTTGGTCAAGGCCTTAAAATGTTTCTAAAGCCTTTCTCTCCCAGGTTTCCACACTGTGTCCCTTCTTATAATACATCTGTGTTCTTAAAAGCATGAGTGGGATAAAAGTTGGGAAGGAAATATGGTGATGTGGGAGTTTGCCATTTACCGTCCCCTACCGTGAGCGCAGTGTAGCAGGACCCTGAGTGGAACACTCAGTCCCCCTTCCCACCCGAGAGGGGACGGGAGCCCCCTGTCCCCTCACCGTCCTCGGGCCCCATGACCCCTGCACTGAGGCCACTTTCCACCTCCATGTGCTCCGGGTAGGAAAACAGAGGATGGCTTTTACAAGCTAGTCTCTAACTGTAAGTAAGGCAGAGTCTAATCTTTGAGGCAGAGTGAAAATGGACTGCTTTTCTTTAAAATCTGCAGGACTCTGACACCTAGTGGTTCAAGGCTGTGATGCACAAAGAAAAAGCAGCAGCCTGAAAAAGAGAAACACGGCAGCGCCTGCTTTGGGGTGTAGACCCCCGGGGAGCACACGCCCACAAGCCCTGCACCCCAAGGCTTCCTCCTGCTTTGTGGGCACGACCAAGTGGCAAAATGATTCAGGACAGAAACTCGAATCAGACTAGACTGGACCTGAATGGTGTCTGGCCTTGGGAAAACGACTTCAACTCCAGGTACCTCAACTCTCATCCAAAAGGAAGAAAAAACAGCCCCAGACTGACAGTCTGAGCCACGGGTGTCTCACAGCCTAGGCAGGTCACAGAGGGCCAGAGGCGTGTGGGCCGAGGTCACTGGGAATGCCCCGCAGAGGCCGCCGGCCCTGGGCCGTGAACCAGCGCAGAGTGCCCAGCGTGCAGACTCCCCGGGCTGCCCCGCGGCCCTGTTCCACCTCTTCCGATCCCTTCTCACCCGCTCTCCAGGTCCTTGTACAGACCTAGGCCACAGTGTATTTTTAAAACGGCTATCATTTTAAGTCTTCTTTTAAGTAGGACCCTATGAAACGGCTAATATCCACCATTTGTGACCTGCAAAAAAATGGCTGTTAGGGTAAAACCAAACAGCTCCCTCTCAGTTAAAAATCATTGTCTATTATTAGACTTTTACAGGTGAACAAACAGTTTGGGAAAATTATTTTCTGTAGGCTGAAATCATAGCATGATGGTTACTTCACCCCTGAACTTAGATGGGCCCTGGACGGGACTTAGCTTATAAAATATCTCTGCTACAAGCTCCACGGTGCAGCACCTGCAAGTACCTCCAGTAAAAGGCTCTTCCTCTGTGTTTCACATAAGAATTTTATAGAAAATTATATGCTACTGCGGATTTCAAAGACAATTTTGCTACATAGAATCCAAAACTGCTTTCCTTTTTACCATCCATGAAATCGAGAAACAACAAAACCTGTTATTACCAAAAATAAAAACCTCCTAGGCAACAAAGTCACACAATACAAAACTCATCTGATGCTGCACTGACGGCCTCTTAGAAACAGCGGCTCATTTGCTCCGCGTTCTGCTGGTGGACACTTCGGGGCACAGAGAGTGGGAGGTGGGAAGGTGCCGAGCGCAGCTCACAGGCACAGCCGTGCAGCCCCACGACGCAGTGGGATTCAAAGCAAACAAACATACAAAACAAACACAAAATGGAGAACATGACGTCCCTGAACATTCTGACAGATCCCTGAGGTCTTTACAAAGAAAGACCATTTCGAGGGCGTTGTCCCAAACCAGTAACACGTGCAAGGAGCTGGTACCCAGCTGCACACCTGGGAGAGGGCAGGTCAGGAAAGACCCCGGTGGCCAGAAAGCAGAGCAGAGGGTGAGGAGACCAGCTGAGAGTGGAAACGCCTCCATCACAGTAGCAGGGGTCACCACAGCAGCAGCAGAGACAATAGAAAGAGCTGAAAACAGCAGGAGGGCTGGGAATAACGGACCACCCAAGAGCTGGACAGGCTTGAGGGAGGCAGGGATGGACCATGTGGCGAGGGCTGAAGAAATGGTCGGAGGTTGGCAGCGAGGAAAGGGACAGGGTGCCACGAAGTGTGGAGCCTACCCGGAGAATAGCAGAAACAGACGGGGTACAACGGCGGTGAGGGAGGCAATGAAAAGCTGGGATCGAGAAGGGTGGGGGGCAGACAGACACGAGGTGGGAGTCTGCCTATCGCCTGGAATGAGACGACCAGTGAGAAGGGACAGGGGGGAAGGAAGAGAGAGGGAGGGGCGTCGAGCAGTGGCTCAGCCTCGTCACAGAGCGAGGATGCAGGAGAAAAAGAGCGAACCTTGGACCTCGTCAGAAGATGGCCATGGATGGGACAGAAGGAGAAGGTCAAACAGGGACAGAAGTAGAGGGAGAATGTGGGGTGTGGGGTGCTGAGCTGCTGCCAGCCCTTGGTTGCTGACTGTGTGCATGGCCTGTGGATTTGGGGTCTCTTGGGGTGACCATAGCTGACTCTGCACTGTGTTCCCAGGTCTTCCATATAAGCCTTTAGGCACCCCCAGGACTGGAGTTCCCACACCAGGCCAGCCCTCTGGACCCGAGAGTGGCCCCAGCCTTGGACAAGACACCTTATGCGAGGGCAAAGCTGAGGGACTCTACCCCAATCCACTGGACAGGTCCAGCTACCACAGCTGGGTGGGGGGGTGGCGGGGGAGGCTGTTCCAGCAAAGCTGCCCCGAGCAGCCTGGTGTTCAGCTCCCCCTGCAGATGCTGCACCTGGAGTGGAGTCCCCAAGGCCCCTTCAGCCCCAGCGCCCAGGCCAGAGCCTGGGATCCCACCACAGCCTGCCTCCCCAGCGCTCCCTGGGGGCTGCAGTCTGGCTCCTGCAGGCCCCCCATGGTCTTTCCATACCCAGGCTTTCGGCTCTCAGACCTGGGTTCCTTTGGAGTGGTCTTCCTGGGCTGCCTCTCGTACATGCAAAATAAATCTTTGGTTTGCACCCCACTCCCCCAGATGTGGTGACTGACAGAGGCTCTCTAAGCACACTGTTAGTTCAAAAACGGCCCTAGGGAAGGTCGGGAGCCAGGAGGGGAGGGTGGCATAAGGCAGCACAGGTAAGAGCCAGGCGAGAGGCAGTTAATTCAGGTGTGCCAAGCTCTGTGCCATGTTTCACCGCGAGGACTCCACATTCCAGCGGGCAGATCCCAGGGCACAGAGGACTGCACCTGGGGCACAGCCCTGGGTCTGACACGTGCTTCATTGGCTCAGAAACCTTTAGAATTTCCTGACCTCCACTCCGGTGTTATTCCCAATATGCACACGAGATGGCAGCAGAGAATAACTTTCCCAGGTTACATACAAACAGGTGTTATTCCTAAAACTCACACTAGATGGCAGCAGAGAAGAGCGTTTCCTGGTGACTTCCACTCAGGTGTTATTCCAGAGATAGTCAGTAGATGGCAGTAAAAAACAACTTTTCTTGGTGAGCCGCACATGGTGTTAAATCCCAAAATGTACACTAGATGGCAACAGAGACAGGTACTTCTTTCACACAGGTGGGTACGGGATAGTTAATAGCTCACTTTTTATAGCGCATAGAGATGGTCATCAGGAGACAAGAATAATAGTAGTTTCCTGCTCTGGTCCAGAAAAAGGGACACTGACATGCCAAGGATGTCATCTTAGGTGCAAAAAGACCACAGACAGGCTCACTTAAGGTAGAGCTTGACCTTTGTCAAGGAAGCTACAGGCCAAGCACGTGACTTCCTGCTCGCTGACCTTAGTTAGGAATTTTTTTATGCTCATGCCATCCTATGTGGTTATTATCAGTCTCCTGAGCTTGTCAGGTTTAACACGTGGCCCCTTTTCCGTCCACACTTCCCCCTTTTGGTCATGAATCAATCCAAAGGATGCACTGATGACCAAGCTTTTGGTTGGATAGTGTGGTTCCTCGGTGCTGGGCAGGCTCGTCCCTAGGAAGCCTTAGTGTCAGCGTTTGTCTTGCTGAACATTGGACCATTAGGGGTGGGGCAAGACCATAACCTTAGATGGCAATCAAGCCTGAATTATTTATTTAAAAGAAAAGGTGAACAAATGGGAGCAGTCAGATCCTATATGTCTTCATTAAATATATTCTGGATCATTTTTTATCTTTGAGCTATCGTGATCTGAGTCTTTTCTCTGTTTGTTTTTTTGCATCTAGAATAACATTTACAAACTAGGTCCAAGAGCAATAGTATTAAACCAGTAACACTGATTAGGATCAGAAAATGTCCAATATTAGACAAGTATGAGTCTGAGGGGAGCAAACATCCTAGCCAACCCAAGAACCCTTCACATGCATTATCATAATGTTTTATTAAGCTATAATATGTTTTCCTCCCTCATCTACTGCTATTTGCACCTTATGATAAGTTTGGCCAGATGAATGAAGACTCTCTATTGTTTCATGACTTAGGAGGTCTAATTTTTCTTCTAGCCAATTCGTTTCCACAGAAATGACTTCATGGGGAGGATTACGTTCAATTTTCCAATACGTTGCATTTTCAGTATCAACATTGTCATAGGTTTCATTAACCTAGGCAAAATTAATTTGCCTATGATTTCAGTATTACACCGTATTCCCATAGCATTTACTATAAACCTGGTGTTGTTACAATAGAAATCAGTTAGTATGACAGAAGAATTTTCTAAGCCTTCTCAACAAAAATGTCCCTTTCTGATATACCATATATTATTGTTGGGGTGGATACCAACAGGATTGGCCAGGATTGGATGAATTCAGAGTTCCACATAGACTGGGGACATAACCATTCACCTTTCCGATTTCCACAATCAGATAATGAGATGTGTTCCCAATTATTTAATGTGGCCTACCCACTTTACATTGGAAGCACTCAAGTGTCATTGTGTATTAATCTGATTGCTGCCAGTTGTATCACTGAGAACTGTTCAGTTTAAAGTTTAATCGGGGCCCAGGCTGTAAGAACACAACAGTATAAATTAGAATTACCACCTAAAACTTTCTAGAGGCCTGGAGGACAGTCAGAGTTTCATAGATAAATTTTCTGTGCCTCCACTTCAGCTTCTATCTGAATTAATATAGTTAGTAGTCTTTACTGAATTAGGGGGTAAGCACTATTGTGTTCTAATATTTACATATATAAAATTCCTTTCTCAATATTTCTTTTCTACTAACCTTCCTACAGCTTCACTCGTCCTTCTCAGTTTGTCTCCTTTCCCTCATTCAGAAATCATCAACTTACTAGGACAAACGACTTCCTTTTAACGTCTCTCAAAAATACACACCCACATCCCTTTTCTTCCTTCTGCAATAACATTCCTTCTAAATTTCAAAACGATAAAAATAGTATTATTGATAATATAAAAGTTATCTTCTATGCCTTCAGCAATTATTAACACTTAGTCTATATAAATATAGGGTTTGAGGAAAGTCTCAAGAAGTGTAACTATTATTATGACTAGTATTATTAGCAGACAGATAAAGACAATCAAACAAACGGTTATTTTAAGTTCAATATCAATTACGTAGATATACAGGCCTTCTCGGTGTCTTGGGATAACTGTCTACCCCTGATGTCGGCGGCTTCTCGTCCTTGAGGAGTCTTTGGTGTCCCTTCTGACAAGGTTGGAGAGTCTTTAATTGATGTCTTGTTCAGTGGACAAAATCTCCTGGTTGTAAATCGTGGTCTTTGAAGCCATCATCTCCCAGGAGCACACTGTGAATCAGCTGCTAATTTATTAATTTCTTTAAGATAATTGACAAGCCCTTAATAATAATGTACAATTTTCTCTTTTTACTAAGGTTGATTCATACGCCCCTTCACATGGGGTTGTAAGAGACTGTTAGCATGAGAACTGCTATCTTTAGGTCAGGGTTAACAGCCCCTAGCCTGAAACAACATAATTATAAAATTCCAGGATGTGGGCAGTTGCAGCATGGAGACTAGAAGTTCTGTAGCTTATCTTATACTCCTGGTCTCCTTGTCCTGTAGTAAATCTTATACTCTTTGAAGCTATGTAAGTCCTGTAAGTTTATCTAGTACTCTCAGAAGCTATGGAAAGCCTTGAAAATGCTATATAACCCCTTGGCTTTAAGTGTTTGGGGTCCTTGTTAAGACCCGCTGCGTCAGGCAGAGACTCGGACCCCAGCCGGCTGGAAATAAACCTCGCTGTGTGACTTGCATTATTGTGCGGGTTCTCTGTCTGTCTGAGGGGGACAATTCCGGACCTTAACAGGGTGAACAATGACTAATGAGGAGAAACCCGTATTTACCAAAAGGAGTGTATTTCAGGGAGAGAAGCTCTATGAGGAGAACTTTTGGCCAAAGGAGATGAAAAGCTTCTCAAAATTTACCTAATTGAATTTTAACTTACCATTTGTATGTTCTAACAATCCAGAGGACTGGGGGATAAGCACATGAAAATGCTGTAAAATAAGCCAAATATTCCAAATAGATGGTATCATTGGCTCCGGGAAATGAGTCCCTCAGTGACTATGTAACTCACAGGGAATTCTCCAATGGGGGATTATTATTATTATTATTATTATTACTACTATTATTATTATTATTGTAACTTACGTACCATTGAGACTGTTGCTCTCCTGCAAGGAATGGCTCAACCCAGTGAGACCACATACAAATCATGACTAACACGTTTGTGTCCTTGAGATGGTGGCATTTGGATAAAATCCAATTATCATGCCTCAGATGGACCTAAAGGAAACGGGAAATGTCCTTGGGACCCATGGAGTGATTTTCCAGGGTCATATTTTGGACAGATAGGACATCTGCTATATACCGTCTGAGCTACAGTAGGAGGTTTCCAATAATATTATTTACTCCATGAAACCATCTTTCTAAGACTCCAATGTGTTAGCTCATGTACGTGTTGAAGAATAGGTCATTGAGCCCCTATAGGTAAGATCAGGTCTAAGCTATATCTGTTTGTGTCAAAGGTTCCCCCTTTTTGTTGCCATATTTTCTTTTCTTCTTCTGCAGCTATCCATCGGAACTGTAAAAGAGAGTCTTTTATTGATTTAATAGGGAGAAGAAATATTTTGAGATCTGGATAATTTGGCTGTTTATTGCTGCCGGTCTAGTTGCAGTATCAGCTAAATTATTTTCTTTTGCTTCCATGGTGGCAGCCTTAGAACGTCCTGGAATTTTGATAATTGCCAATTGTTTTTGTTGCTGTATGACATCTAATTTAAATTCTGCAACCTGCTTTCCATTCTCCTGGGCTGCCCTGAGGAAGTTAAGAAGCCTTGCTGCTTCCATAATATTTCCAAGTTGTGAGCTACACCAGATGTATGGTAACTGTCAGTGTACATATCGGCTGTTTGGTCTTTGGCTCATCGACAAGCTCCTGTTAGATCAGTTAATTCCCTTTGTTGGGCAGATCTTATTCAGGTAAATAAGAAACGTCAACTTATGTTCACCATGGAAGTTATTGCATATCCAGCTCGGTAGTGTCCCTGTTTATCTTTCAGATAAGAGTCAGCGTAATCAATAAGGGTTTCCTGTAAATCATTCCTAGGAACAAGAAGGGGGTCAGTGAGCAAAACCCAGTTGTGGATGTCTTCTTCTTGTGAAGAGGTTAATAAAGTTGCTGGGTCAGACTGTTACACTGACTTCAAGTAGTATTTGGCGCAGAAAGCAAGGGTGCTGTATAAGAAGCCAGTCGGCTGACAGAAGTGTTGAGTTCAGTAAGGATTTAACAGAATGAGTGACACAGACAAAGCAGCACCTATAACTATCTCTGTTTGCAGAACATGACTGTAGCAGAGATGGCTGTCATGCAGGGGACAGCCCTTTAACTACTGTGTTTAATTGTCTAGGCTTCTTCAGCTTCTTTCCTTCAGGGTTCCATTGGGTTGGATCAGACTGACCTGGTTTTAATAAGATATATAGAGGCTGAGCCTTAATGAAAAATTTGGAACTTAATTGAGACAGCATTTAGTTAGACCGGGAATCCTTTAAGCTGTTTTTGTTCTTTGAAGAGGAAAGGACATTATTCCTCTAAGTCTAGGTTAATTAGTGGCCTATCTTTAGATATTAGATAACCAAGGTGTTTTATTTGGTGCAAACCGAATCAAAGCTTGTTGTTTGAGTCCTTCTGTCCTTTATGACTAGCTATTGTAATAGGTAAATTGTGTCCTCTTGGGAATCTAATGTATCCTAGAGCATAAGAGTAAATCATCCACATATTGGATTAGAGTAGAATTTCTAGGAAATTCAACACCATTCAAATCAGCTTTTAGTATCTGAGAGAAATAGATGGAACTCTGTATACCCCTGGGGCATTACTGTCCAACTAAACTCTGATCTTCCCAGGTGGAAAAGCAAAGAGGTATTTCCTGTCCTTTATTTTACAGGAATGCTGAAAAAGGCACTACATAAATCTATCACTGAAAAATATTGGCAGTACACACTGGAATAGCTGATGAGAGTGTATGTGGGTTTGGAAACACAGGATATCTTTATAGCTCTGGGATCCTGTGCAAATCTCCATCCTTTCCCATTGGGTTTCTTTACCGGAAGGATGGGAGAATTACAGGCGCTCACACATGGAATTATAAGCCCCCCTTTTAAAGGTAATCGTGTATATAATGAGCTAATTCCAACTAGTGTATCAGGCCTTAAAGCATATTGGCAAATATAAAGTAGAGGCAAAGTATTATCACTAGTTATTTAAATAGGAGTGGCTGACTTAATCTTGCCAACATATGTACTGGAAAAACCCTAAAGTTGTATTGTAAAATCCTGTAACAACCATTTAGTCAATCTCAAGACTAGTTTCCTCTCATGTAGTTTCTTTTAAAATTATTATTTTTCCAGTCTGATTCATTTAGTTCTAAGTACATTCACCCTTCTGGGAGAAGGACATGTGAGCATCGTTGGTTAGAAGTCTCACACCATCAGGTGACTTGGGGCAGATTTGAGTAGTAAAAATATGTTGCCCCTTAACATTTCCTAGTTGGAAGGGAGCAGGTTCTGATTTAAAAAACCCAGACATTGGTTGATTAGATATCCCTACCATTTGTAGGGAAGCTTTACTCCAAGGGAGAGGGCAACTTAGCCAGGTGGTGTTAACAGAGAAAGTAGCCCCAGTGCCCACAGGCCCTTTCATGGTGATTTCAACTCATTCTAAAGGCTTAGGAAGAAGGGGAGATGCCCTCAGGGTCCTTGGAGCAGCCCTATGCTTGCTTCTGTTTCTTTTCTTTTTCTAAATCCCATTTTAGTTTTCCACAATTCTTCTTAAGGTGACCTTTTTACAATAAAGGCAGAATCCTCTACAGGAGGTTCCCTGGCAAACCTTTAGTAATTCTGTTGCTTTGCTCTCAGAAACCAGTAAGTGCATTAATTGGAATAAATCAGAAAAGCCAGGATCATGTGTTCTACAGTTAATTCAACTTCCTTTGTGAATTTATCAGGTTCCTACAGAGGGTTGGGAGAATCTTTAGTAGATTCCTTAGTCCTGTTTGTACACAATTGCTGGTTTCCCTCCACCTAAGACCAGCTTTTCTCTAAAGGGAGGTGCAATAGAGGTGAAGAAGAGAGAGAGAGAGAGAGAGAGAGAGAGAGAGAGAGAGAGAGAGAGAGACACGGAAGAAAAGGAGAGCAAGTCTGGATAAGTAAAACACACATTAGGACAGCCAGAAAAGATGGAAAAGTGGGGTGTTGGCAGTGAGCAGCTTCGGAAACTTGTAGTTCAGAAACAGTCTGTAAAATTTCTTCTTAACTTACCGGAGAGCAGAACGTCTCTCTGTACCATCTCAGAGGCTTCTATTTGCCGGTTAAGGTAAGTAAGCCTCCCATTTCATTCAGTTTCATTTTTTTTAAGCCAGCTTTTTCTAATTGTGCACACAAAAAAATTAATTTAGATGTTATAAGAGCTCCGTTTTGGCCATCTTAAGTTGATATCACTTCTAGTTAAATCTTTCCATTTCTGTAAGTATTTCCAAGACTCCCAGGAACTGTACATCTGCAGGTGCATTAATTGGGCTGGGGGCTGGGAGCTTGTCGGTCTTGGAGGCACTATTCTCCATGTTAATTTTTAGTTTTCCTTTGAGATCTGCAGAGTCTGAACAAATTTCTAGTGATACGTGTAGTGGGTTGAAGTGTGCTGCTTATGGGTTGAGCTCCAAGGGGTTGTCACCTCCCAAGTCGCTTCAACCCTCTTACGTGCCTCGGTTTCTCTCCCCGGCTGTCTAGTACAACCGTGAGGCCTTGGAGCGCTAGGTAACCAGCCTTTATGTGCACGTCCCCAGACGAGTCAAACATTTAATTGCAGTTGTGTTGGAATTCCCTGTGGGGCGACTGCACGTTTTGAGGAGTCCCCTCAAACATCTCCACAAAGATTCTTAGTCACTAAGGAATCTCCAGCTGGAGGGAGTAAATGCCCCTTTTCTTGAGAGCTGAACAAGCTCAGACTCATTTATTCAGCAAAAGGTTCGCTTCAGATTCACAGTAAGCAATTCCCACATGAAAAGCCAAAATTACAACCAGCCACCCATTATTTTTCTCCTGTTCCTGAGGCAGCTCAACCCTTAACCTGGAACATCACCTCAAGGATTTTATAAGAAACCAAACAGCTCAGATAAGGTCAGGGCCTCCCACCTTAAAACAGGGAGGTCCGAAATTCCACGAAAAACTCACCCAAGTTCACCTGCTGCGAAGCAGGGAGCCGGTGGGGCTCAAGAGGCCCTGCTGGGACCTAGAACAGCACGCAGGTCCGCAGGGTGGTCCTGGGTGGGCTGCTTTGGGATCCTGCCAACTACACCAAGTAACGTCCACGAAAAAACATGCAGCCTGAGAGAAAGCTTGTAAGTTTATTTGAGTCAAACTGATGACAGTTGCCAGGAAGTAAAATCTCAACGGATTGAGAAAATGCTCCACAAAATGGCAGTTTGCAGCTTATTTTATACATAGAATCAAAGGAGGACGATTACATGAAATCCACTGGTGGTAGATTAAGGGGATGGGAGAAAGCAAAGCGGGGAAATTTCTGGGATTGGATAAAAGTAAATTGGAGAGACAGGTACTTCTTTCACATAGGAGGGTACAGGATAGTTCACTTTTCACAGCACATAGAGATGGTCATCAGGGGGAAAGAATAACAGTGAGGGATTCTGTAGTTTCCTGCTCTGCTCTGGAAAAAGGGATCACTGACATTCCAAGCAGGTTACCGTACCTTAGGTACAAAAAGGCTATTGGCTCACTTAAGGCATAAATCAACCTTTGTCAAGGAAGCTACAGACTAAAGATGCGACTTCTCTGCCTTCTGAGCCCTCATCCGTCAAGGGATTTCTGGTTGAGGAGTACGTACCTGTGTGACTTCCCAAGTCGTCAGACACAAGCCAAGAGGGAAAGCTTCAGAGTGGATCATAAGCGCCACAGAGACGGCAGTAAAAGGCTTATGTTCTCTGGGCCGTTACACATAATCCTCAAGTTTTTTGAAACAAACTATAAGGTTACTTTTTATGAGCAACGCTACTAAGAGTCAAAGCAAAACTTGGAGAATGAAATGCTGTCAGTAGAGAAAGGTAATGAGGCCCATTAGGGAATGTTTGGGGATTCCCATGGTGACATTTGTTTCTGATTTTATACATATAATAATACTTTTCTCTGGGTTTTAAAAAGCTTTAAGAAAGGAAATAAACCAGATTAATTTTGTTTCCAATTTGTGACATCCAAAGACATATTTTCTAGTTTCTACAGGCCAATCGAAACAGGAAACAGGTGTTTACGATAAGCCTTTAAGTCCCTGCCCATTTGAATTCCTCTTGGGGCCTGGAGACATTTTAATAGTGTAAGATCCCAAATAGCTCCTATTCTTCTCCATACCTGGGAATATGTACTTTTCCTTGACAAACGGCCTATTTTACATCAACAATAGTCTACCATTTTCTCAAAGTACAGATAAGAGATACACAAAATTTGGTATTTTATTTAAATGCCCCTCAACTTCCTCTTAACACAATGGGTAGGGTCGTGTGATGTGTTTGCCAACACCGACCGCCAAGCACAGAACTCAATGCTGATCGTATCTACCTGGAGACAGAGCACAGGTCTCTCAGGGTAAGGGCTCAGTCCCACAAGGCTTCTGCTTGTCCTCCACACTTTACATGCCAATCAAAAGTCCAGGTTGTCACCTATGCTTCTGACAGGCTGGCTCTAAACTGGAGGTTCCCGCGACCCCCTCCTCCGGTTCAGTTATAATCTGCTTGAGTCACAGAACTCAGAGGAACATCTGTCTACTCTGACCCGTCCATCATGAAGGATACACGTCATCATGTGGTGACCAGCCAGATGGACACAGGACCAGGTGTGTGGGAAGGGGTACGTGGCCTCAGTGCCCTCTCCAGACACCACTCTCCCATCTCCACACGGTCACCAGCCTGGAACCCCCCGGAACCCGTCCTTTTGGGTTTCTCTGGAGGCTTCATCACACAGGCGGCACTGATGAACTCAATGGCCATTGGCGACGGATTCGGCCCCAGCCCCTTGCCTCCCCACCCCCACCCCACCCCCGGAGGTCACGGGTGGGACTGCGACTCCTGGCCACCAGCCCCATTCTTAGCTGCTTCCAACAGTCACCGGGCAGCACACGCAGGTGGAAAGGGCCTTGTTGGGACTAACGAGACGCCGGTTCGCCTCTACGGTCTGAAGCCATTTCTGGAACTCAGGACAAGAGACCAAATATTGTAACAAGAGGGTCCTGTTGCTCTTTCCCTCAGGAAGTGCCAAGGTGGTGGCTCTGTGAGAACTGGAGAAAGGTCAGGTACACCCCGCCCCGCACTCAGGGTCACCGCACCGTCGTCTAACGTCACACGGCTCTGTTCTCCTTTCCCTCCTATTCATGTTCCTGGCAGTTACCAGCATTTCAAAAGGCAGCTCTTAGATGCAGTCTGTGTTTTCTGTTCTGATCAATAAACTGGGTCTTGGAAGTTTTCATTTTGTCCCAATACATATGCCACATGGCACCTGTTTTCCCATCTGGTGACTCTGGCATGAGAGTCACAAACCCCAGTTTAAGACTTGTGGTTTCCTGTCACCTGTGCTTGGCCATACCCCCAGTTTCTAGATTTTTTTGAAGCCAGAATTGAAACACTGAGAAATACGCTGGGGCATCTGCGGGTGTGTCCTGGGTGCCATGGCCTCGGGGCTGAGCCGGCCCTGCTGCTGCTAGCTACACTGTCCTCACCCCCAAACCCCCACGTTCCCGCTTCTCATTTACTAGCAATCCTCAAACTGAAAGTAAACCTTTGTTTTTCTCCTTTTGCATAGCAACAGGAAGAGTCCTGAGGGGCAGGGATCAAATTTTTCTGTTCACCCCAGAGCTCAACACAGAGCCAGGCCTATACCACATCCAGTTGCTGGATAAAAACAGAAGCAAAAAGCAAGTTGTCTTTCTGTTGGCTTATCTGTCACCTCGTGTCCTTCGCATGTCATCTTCCGTCTTTTGAAATCACAGCTTAGTGATAAAGAAGAACAAATCACTGTGGCCACATTTCACACTTGTACAGTTTATTTAATTAAATCAGCCATTATACACATTGCAGCTATGTATTGTTAGGGTTGTGTTTTCTCCATTAACTAATACATGCCCTCATAGATACAGTCAATTAGTGTCATCACCATGGGAAAAGATGCTGACTCAGCAACTGAAATTCACTTCTTCTCACAGTATTCAAGTTTCTCAATTACACAGCAAAAATCAGAACCAAAAAAAGGTGAATAACCATTATGTTGTTACACAGACATCATCTGCACTGCAAACCACACGACAGAAATGCATTTCTTGAGCTCCAGTGAAGGTCTGACGAGAAGACCCTGGTGCGTCTCGGAGAGTTCCGCCATGGGCCTCTCATTTTGGCGGCCAAAGAATGTTTACTTCCTATCGAACCACCCAGAAGGGCGAGCATGAGGCTTGGAGACCTGGCTTGTGGGGCATCTCCCTCCTGGGACATTCTCTCTTGGCAACGCTACCTGAAATGACGAAGTGGCACTGTGTGTCACACTGGTTTGTGACATTCAGAGCAATGAGTCATTTTTGCACAACAGGAAAAGACCAGCTAGAATTGGGAACTGTTGCATCTGGGAGGACAGACTCCGGTGTTTGTTTTGAATTTCATCTTCATCGAATATACTTTCCTTTAACAAATAACTGATCCAAATGTATACTGTTTATATGAATATATTTGTGACTATATATGTTAAAATGCTACACAGCTTCAACCACTAGAGGAGTGAGGAACAGGGCGTGGAAATCGCTCAGATGACTGACATCCCTTCTTTGAAATAAACACACAGGAAAGTGCGCAAATACACTTAAGGGTTTTCAAGGGAGCCTAGAATTCAAATAAATAAACCAAAAATTTTAACCAAAACCAAATTTTTAAGGATTTCTCAACCTTGTCTGCAAGCTAAAGACAGACCTCGCTCGCTGAAAACTGAGAAGTGCTTGCTCGGGGTGAAGAGAACGAAAACCATCAATGTGACCAGAAGAAGGTTCTGACTGCGGCTTAGGGTTTTAAATGCTACATGCGGGTATCAGCGAAGACAATAAACCCGGAGAAAAGGGAGGAGACCGCCCCACCCGGTGAGGGACTCCGTCCTCGGTGTCCTGGGCGAGCCTGCTGCCGATGCGCCGTCCCCAGTGCAGTGGCCTGAAGGAAGGGTGGCCAGTAAGACAGCGTGGTTGAAAGCAGCCGTGAAAGCCAGTCACTACAGCAGTCGCCGCTTTCTGCAACGCCCTGCCAATGCGTCCCGCCATGAAGGACCCCGTGTGCTAGGAGGCCACCGGCCGTGGCTGCTAGCACCTGAATACCTCACTGCTCCTGGCCTCTGCTCCCTTCCGCCGCCTTCAGCCTGGCTGCTGTCACAGCTGACAGCAGGGCAGCAGCACGGGCTCAGTTTGGGTGGGTCCCCGGGGCCATCACACCATCCGTAAGTAGGAGTCACGGCTACGCTGAAGTCCTAAGGGCATGGTAGGTCTGAAGTGCTTCTTCTGAGGAGAAGTGTATTGTCATTCGCTTGTGTGAGCAGTATCTTAACTAAGCACTGCGCAGCCATGTCTGCAGGCCTTTCCCCACGGGGCCCAGTGTGGACATGGCAGGCAGTGGCTGGAGTCCTAACCTGTTCACTGACCGTTTCGGCTATGTACACTGGCATGGGCGTCCCTTCGAGGGACCCCTTACGTCGTCACTGGAAGAGGTCTGCAGCGAGGGCGTCCTGGTGGGCGGGTCCCCCGGAGCCCGTGCAGGAGCAGGAACAATGGAGGGGCCAGTTCCCAGGGCAGCACACACCCCACGAAGTCGTGGGGACGGCACCCCACCCGGGAGGAGGGATACGATCTTTGGTCACAAATTAGCTTACAGTTAAAGAGGGTGGACAACTAACCAAATGCAGCCAGAAGTGTTTGCTAAAAGTGGAAGCGCCCAGCACCCACTGGGCCCCTGAGGTCCCTCTGCGGACGAAGGGGGTGCATACAAGGGGGGCCCTGCAGTCAGGACGAGCAGCCCTCACTCGGCCTCCGGCTACACGTCGCCCTCACAGAAATGCCGCAGGAGGCGCCGGAGGTCGTGCCGGAGGTCGTCCTGCCCCAGGGCTTCTGGCACGTCCTCCAGCTGCTCCAAGGACACGCGTGTCCCGTGCTGGTCCTTCACCACAGCCCTCTTCCGTGTGCTGGCTTTACTCATCGTTGTCCTGGAGGGAGGCAGACAAGACAGTCAGGCTCCTCTTCCCAGCATACAGTGACCACATGTGGCTCCTGTCTGATCGCGGTCACAGCTTTTAAAGAGCTGGGCTCGTCCTGGAACCCTGATTCCACGCGGACTTATGACCGGCCCAGGGTCGTAGTTTTAATTGAATTAGCACCCCCGGCTTCCAGCTTCATGCTAGTCACCTCCCACTCAGTCCCCAGTGTTCTGAGAGCTTTCTCTAAACTGGGGTACTAGTCTGTCAACACGGAGGAAGGTGGCCGAGAAGGAGGTCTGGGCCACCTCTGAAGCTTGACCTGGAGACGGTGAGGAAGGGACAGGCCAAGGGGGGGGACACCTGACAGCCCTGCCAGCCCCTCGGAGCCCCATGCACTCTGCCCATCTCACATCTCCTGCTGCCCTCTGGGCTCCCTCAGCAGCCTGGTGATGATCTGGAAAAGGGGCTAGGACGGCTTTGTTCTATTCTGTTCCTGTCTCCTGACTTGAAAACCATGACAGGGTGATTAGTTCACTCTCAGTTCTTCTCACTGCCTACTTGTCAATTACAAGTCTCCATGCCACAAACATGCAGTGAGCGAGCTTTGTGTGCCAGATCCTATAACCACCATCAAGGAAACTGCATCGCAGAAAATTTAAGCCATGCTCCAGATGGAAAATCCCACCATGAGTGAGCTGTGAAGCCGGGAGTCTAAGGTCCCAGCATCGGGTCTGTGAGCACTGTCCATGCAGCCACACGCCAGGCCGTGAGGACACGGTCCATTTCTGCAGCGTCACCCAGCACTGTCCTCAGGGAGCCTCAGGGTCCCCAGCGGTGGCCCTGCCCTGGGCTACGTCCTCACGCACCCTCGGCACTTGTGAGGCTCACCCTGAGTTTTAAATGGTTTGTTTCGGCCAAAACGCTGCCAGGTCTCCTCTGGCTGCCTCGTCTCCTTCTTCTCTGTGGCCTCTCAGCCCTCCTTTCCTTCACTGCTACGCAAACTGTTATCTGAAAGCAAACTTAAACTTGTTCCTCTTGATCAAAAGATCAAATTTGGTTCCGATGGCTGGAATCAGATCCTGGGTTTCTAACTATTCAGCATTCTAATTTATTTTTTCTCCAAAATGGGAACTATCTGACTCTTTCTGCCAAGAGCTAGTAGGAACCTCGATGGCTTTGGCCTTGGGGCTAAGCTTCCATGACAGCACCCTCGCTGGAGGTGTGGGTCCACATGTGTGATGAATGTGTGACGAATGTATGTGTGTGTGTCACTCGGCGATGGGACTTACTCCTCTGTGTCCTGGGAGCAGGGGACACGCTAAACACCTCCACAAGGGACAGGGCACAGCCATGTGTATCCCAGTAGGGCCCCTAATCAAGCAGCTGTGGGGCTGGGTTGACTTTCTGCATTCCTGGCCTCAAATTTACTAGCCGGAATTGAGAATTTCGGAGCCCCTGTCTCCAACCCTGTTCCACGGGAAGGTCCAGTGATGCTGGGGTGAGCGTGGTGACCTGAGTGACCGCACAGGAGACTCAACAGTTCAGAGTACAAGCGCTCTAGCCTCCACTCAGGGAGCGTCTGCAGATCTGTGTCAGAGTCACCACGGCTGCTGGTTATTATATCATTGGAGGGCAACCCCGTGACAGAGGTTTTCATTTCACTGTTCTAAGGATGTTTTACAAGCTAAACATGGCTTTGCAGAGTACATTCAGTGACAATCCTTCTCTTCGAGTGAAAAGCACAATAGTAACTTCAATTTCCATTGGGTCATTTTGCTGCAAAGCTGGAGCATTTTATTAATACTCACAGTGCTGCCAGCGGCCCAAAGAGAAGTGGGAACAGACCAAGGCAAGATGCCCAAGTTTACGGATCTCACAGTGACGGGGACGGGGCAGCTGGGGGAGCTGCACACAGTCCCCGTTCCCATGCGCAGAGGCAGGCTGCCTCCTGCTTTCAGACACTTTCTGACTTACAAAAGCCCCTGGTTTCAGCATCACGGGGCAAATCCAGGCTCACGCTCGCATTACAGCCCATTCACGGAGAGGCATGAAACAGCCTGAAGACAAACGACGGCGTGTGCCATTAAAGAAACGATTTACTGAGCCTGAGCTGAGGCAGCAGGCACAAGACTCATTCGTGAGCAGCTGACTAGATCTCTCTTCCTGTGCTCTCCAAATATGTCACCAGAGGACACCCAGCTGGCTGGCCTCAACAGAACTGGTGACTTACTGAACCCCAGGGGGTGACGGTGGGCACAGGTGCCCACTTGCAGTGTGACATGCTGACACGTCTGCCACCTGACAAAAGTCTTGGGGGGAAGGGTTGGGCAGTTGCCCAAGGGGCTTTAAGGTGTGTGCAGGGGCTCCATTTTTCTTTCTTAAAGTTGGAAAGCTTTCAAATTGTTAGTTGACACAATCCATGCTAACGCAAACCTTTTAATTACTGATCCATCCTCTTTCAGGATTTCATTCTCTACTAAAGTGGGAAAGTGCACTTTCATGTGGCTACCTGTGTAACTCAAAGCCTGAAGCGAGAGAGAAGAAACAAGACAAACCATCATCAACCACGAGCTTTAACACAATCTACTGCTTGGCTTAACTGACAGTCAGTGTGAAATATATACTGGGAAGGAGACACCGTTCTCAGGAGCAGACCTAAGCACTGAGTTTTACTTAGATCTGCCGCATCTGGGAAGGACACTGGTTCTATACCTTACAGGGGCTGCAAACCAACACCCGTACTGTTGGCTTTTAATTTCCTCCTTACCTCACCCCTCTGATTTATAGTGGAAACTCGTACAACAAATGCAATGACCAGAGGCAAACGTGGGTAACAAACAACTCAGATTGTCCAAGGTCATTGGTTGCCGTAATGGGAAGAACTAAAAGCATTTGAATAAGGTATGCTTTCACTCTCCCAGCGCATTCAGATATAAACAATTTCAATGCTCACTGCGGGTGTGGAGGCGGCACGAAGGGAACGTCTGCCTCCACAGTGTGTCAGTAGGAGAAGCGTTTTGGGTGTCTTCGCACACACCCCACACCCCTTGTCCAAACCCTTGGGGCTAGATGTGTTTCAGAATTCAGATTACTTTTCCTTTTGGACTTCAGAAAAGTAATACGATGTAAATAGTGTATATTCTAATATCCCAGGTGGGATAGGGACAGAATCCTGCAATCACATCCATTAATACATCAACAGCAAAACATAAATATTCGGTCTAGGCGGGATAAAAAGACATGTCGTTATAGCTCCATGTCACTTCACAGTAAGTTTTATTGCTATATTAGCTTGCTACTAACTTTTGGTTGGTAAAATTGGGTGTGGTTTTCAGAATTTTTGGATTTGTGAATCGTAGTAAGGGTTTGTGGATCTGTGACTGTAGACCCATTTACTAGAAATCAGAACTTAATTATAAATGCTCCTTTTATTTATGGTATAAAATATACCTGCATTCTCTTTAATGCCTATCACTAGAAATATCTGAGAATATTCGCTAACAAAGATAACCTGCAATGTCTTTATTTCTTTCCCTTCCTAACTAGGAGTGCAAGTACGCCAGGGTCTTTTAAGCAAGATGTCTGATCGTGCCAGGCTCCTGATTCTGACTCAGCTGAAGTGAAGCTGGTCATCTAGATTCTGAAAAGCTCTTACGGAGACACCGATGAGTGCCAGAGGTTGAGGACGTACTACTTCACCAAACAACTTATTCAAACAGGAATATCCTCTCTTGAAGTATTCTGCACCTTTCCGTGAATACATACATGGAGAAACACAATGGTAACACATATTCTTTTCAAACATAATGCAAACATAAAATACACAGACAAGGTGAAGATGGTTTCATACCTCTTCAAAGTCGTCTTTGGCTGAAGGAAGATCAGTGGCTAAACTAGAGTCACCCAGATGTTTCTCCATCCTCTCTCCATGGACCATTGTTGTTTTAATAACTTTACTGACTCGACGGCCTTCCACGGGCTCTGCCTGAAATTGCGAGGTACCACCCGGGATGCTGGGCTCGGACAACGTCACCTGATGAAGAAAGGACACACAGTGCAGATCTCACTGCCAAATGGAACAACGGAGAATTGTACTATGTAAAAACAAACACACACACACTACAATGTGATAGACTGGCCTTCCAGAAAACAGTATTTTGAAAAAGAGAAGCAGGAAAAAAACCCTACAATTAATTGATAAAGTCTGTGTAATGGTTCTCTCTACACAGCCCCATCAAATACTTAAGCACTTCAACAAAAATCTGGCAGGAAGTTTCGTAAGACACTGCTCAGTGCGATGCAGACATGCCACCTGCGGATAAACTAAACAGTTTTGACACCATGAAGATGAAATGAACCCCAAAGGAGGAACTCTCAAAGATATGAGCACACTGGCAAGCACACATCACAATGAAATTTTGCGGAAGCAAAGGAAGCTAAATGGTGAGAATATTTCAACTTATGTGTCGAAGAGAGTCAACACGTCCCTCAAAGAGGGATGTAAGAGAAAGAACCCTGTGAATAAAGGCGTTTCTAGATCCTGATCAGTGGCTCTGAAATGCAGAGGCCGGAAAGTGGAGCACCTGCGGACATTCCCGGGGAAGGCCACTGGGCTGGCCGCACTGGTCTTGCCATGCGCGTGCACAGGGATGCACAAGCACTTCAGCACGCACGGGGACACACGAGCACTTCCGAGCGCACACAGGACATGTTCACGTCACTCTGCTCGCCAGCAAGTGGGAGTCAAGTGTTTTTGGATTTCTGCTGTGGTCAACTAGTATGAGTTCAACGGAAAATAGAAACAAAAAGGATTGGACAAAGTCAATGAGTATGACGGTTACACATCTCACTGATGGTTACTTTACAATTTCACAAAATCGGGAAGGAAGAAAGAATGTGAAACTCAGAGCAGATTGCCACATCCCCACACCCCGTGTGTGTCCTCCGAGCACCATGTCACCTCCATCAGTCAGTCTAGGAGCAGCGCACGGCCTCACCTCTGACTGCTCAGTGTCACTCTTCAGGACAACGCGCTTTATGACTCGGGAGTAGCCGTCCCCATCCTCGATGCTGACGGGGTCCTGGGGCAGTCCTTGCATCGTGACCTCTTCCTTCTCAGTGCCGTCGGGGGACAGGTACCGCCTGATGATTTTCCTGGTGACCTGGAAGACATTGATTCATGCGTCGTGTTTCTGAGTCATGGGACCAGGTCCTGATGAATTTAGGCTGCTCTAAAAGCAGCCTTGGGGGACACCTGGGCCAGTACCTTCTTCACCACGGTGTGTCCGTGCTCGTCCACGTACTTCTCTTCCGTGACTGTTTCCGGGGGCATGTCAGGCACATCATCCCCCTGAAGAATTGAGAGAAAGAGTCAGTCCAGCCTGGTGTGGTGGCATCTGAGGCCTGGCCTCCACACCGGTGTATGACGTGAGCGGTGCCAGACCATGAAAGCATTCTGAGTGCCACACCGTTAGGTGGTAGGTTTAAGAGGACAAGAAGGCAGGTTGTCACATGCTTAGGAGGAGGTAACCAAAGTTAGCTAAAACTCACGCAGACACACAAGAACAGGCCACAGGTGAAGGGTGGAACAGCAGGGAAAACTCTGCTCTGGCTGTGGCCCTGAGGAGCCCACAGGTGCCATCGGGCACTTTTCTTTACAACGTAACTTAGGAGAGATCAGGGTCAGCTTTCAGGAGGCCATGCACTGTGCGAGGAGCATGCCCGGCCTCACTGCCTCAGGGCAGTCACTAGCTTTATGGGGACACACTGTCCCGCACGTGCGGTACCTGGATAATGACCCTCCGGCGGACAACCCTGGTGGTTATCATGGCCTCCTCCTCTGAGCTGGCCTCCAGTTCCCCTAACTCCTCTGTTAGCTCCTGGAAGCATGGAAGCAGGTTTGTTTGTCATGCTAGGGGATGTCTTGCTGCTGGCTTCTGCCCTCTACCTCACACTGCTCTCTGCCAGTGTCTTTCACTGGAAAAGCCAGCAGGGGTGACAACTGCATGCTAGTCTCAAACTTCAATGAGAATACAGCTTTTTGTTCAATGAATGAAAAAATTCTGAGAGCTGTTGAGACTGTCAGAAGAAGTCAGCAGCTTGTCCACACTGCTCCTGGGAATGGAGACCAAGGGCCCACTGACTCGCGAGCTTCGGCTCTGAGTGGCTGACCCGAAGGAACAGCAATGTGTTCTGCTTATAGCAGAACCTCCTGCAGCAAGCCCAAGCATCCACGGCTGGGACCCAGCCAGAAGTGCATCTCCCTGGCCTCAGGGAGACCACCCAGAATAGTGTCGTTCGTTCTGCAGAGGCTGGGAGGCAGGCAGCAGCCCAAGTTTACGGGTATGGCCCAAAGCTCAAGGTGACATTCGAACTTTATATTAGAACTTAAGTCTTGGAGTCACTCTTTCCTAATGGAATGTTGTTTTTTAAAAAAGAAAACTGAATTTTTCAACATACTTTAAAGTATGGCTTATATTTCTACATTCTTTTCTGCTAAAGGAAAACACAAATTCTAAACCAAACTGTACTTTAAATACACACAGGAATCTGCTGCCTAGAAAGGGGTCAGCAAGAAAAGTGATGGGAACTGGGTCCTCACGTCAGGGGCCTGAGACATACGGGTCAGAACAGGAAGCTGCAGCGAGCTGGCTGGGCGCTCACCACGCGTGAGGGCAAGGCCTGAACACAGACTGTGGGGCACAGACTGACTTATCACAGCTGACTTATATGCACAGAACAAATTAAATATATCAATTATCCAGCTCATTTTTTCAAGTCTATACTTCAATTAGCTTATGGATTCTTAGGCTTAATTTGGTAACTTTTAATCCCAGACAGTGTCTATTTTTACTGGAATTGATCGAAGCCAAGAACTTGAGAGATGAGTAATTCCATGCAAAGGCAAACGTGAAATAAAAATTTATTCATGGGATGAATGTATTGTTGAAGACAACTGCCAAAACCGGGAAAGGTTCTCCTCTGCCTGGACCGCTCCTAGTTTTAGTCATGATTTTAGGTAAAGCATGCTAACAGATGTCTGCTCATAGTGAACCAAAACAAATGTAGGACTTAAGCCCAAAGATACGTTGTATTACCTTTTTCCCCTAAAAGTTTTAATTCTTTTATCTAACTCATTCTTTCTTGCTAAGACAGATAAATATTAATGCTTCAAAAACATTTTGACATACAGACTGCTTTTGAATTCTAATAGGAAAAATACCAACTCTAACTTATATTAAGTTTAATGCAAACAGATTCTCACACTTTTTGCGTGAGAAAATCACCCAGGGAGTTACTGAAAATGCAGACCCCTTCCCACCTCTCCCCCAGACTCAGGCGTTCTGGGGAGCAGTCCCCGCCCACCCCCACCCCCATTAGTGCTGAGGATATGAACCATTCAGACCACGTTCTTGGAATAAAGTATTTAAATGAATTGCTCCTGACAGCCTCCAGCCCTCTTTATAATGTCAAAGATCACTTAATGACAAGGAACTGGGCTGCATCTCATGCTGCTGACACTTAGAACCAGGAGTAAGTTTAGGCAGAATGTCCTTTTTCTAAGTTATTCATAAAATATACATAAGGAGACTGAATTTGGAAATAACCCTTCTGTTGCTGACAAGAGTTGGCTTGGGGAGGTACCCCTCCCATGCGCCTCCCGAAGGCGCCCTGCCTGGGGCTGGGTGAACCTCACCCCGCTCTGGGCCTAAGGTTCCTCACTGTGAAAGCCAAATGGGGTACTGTTCACCCATGTTCATTTTTCTTAGCAATGGTTTCCGTGATAAAGTTAGGGCTTATGGTCAAGTAGCTAGAATTGCAACTGTGTATGATTCTTTTCTAGATTTACTGGTTTCCAGATTTTAAAAAGCACTGGGGAGTTCAAGTGGCCAGGGTTAATTTATTTGGCCAAACTTTTGTTGTACAGTGAAAAAGGAAGCCATCAGAGAAATGGAGAATGAAGCTGGCTGGCAGCCACTCCATGTGGGCAAGGAACGGAGCAGAACTCCTTACCTTTTGAAATGCTGCATCCTCATCGAGTCTTTCGAAGACAGGTGGCTGGTCATCAGCTGACTCCACGATCACCAGGCTGGTTTTCCGAGGAGAAGCCCCCTGCCTGAGTTCCGGAGGCTCCTCGGGTTCTTGCACAATGGGAGGGTCTCCCCGTTCACTCGCTGTCCAGGGCTGGAGGTAGGGCCTGTCCTCCTCAGGAGGGGTCCTCACTTCCTCAGGGGTCTGGCTGGGAGAGCCAGGTGCTGCCACAGCCTTCTGAGTGTCGCACACGTCTGTCCCTGGGGTTGTCACACTGAAAGGGAAAAGTCGTATCACACCACGGAGTATCCCCCCACTGAAGAAAGGGAAATGCGTCTTCTCAGTCCATGAAAGTCAAATAGGTTTTGTAAATTTGACCAAGAAATGAAATTGAAGTAAAAATCATAGGTAAAATGTAGACTAGAGTTATAGTTCATTGCTCGAGCACTGACTAGGAAACATAAAAATTATCTGCTTTACAGATAAGAATGATCCTCACATGTATTGTCATGACCTAATCTCTACAAAGTGTATCAATTATAATTCTGTTTTTCCTCTGATAACTCAAGGTGATCCTGAAGGATTGCGGAGAGACCTGTCACTAACAAGGCTTTTGAAGCAAGAATCACAACTTAGCAAAATGTTTAAAAAGCAAATATAATCCCCACATGAATACAGTTATCATGCTTATAAATACAGAAGATTCTTATCCTAGTGGGAAGCTACTCAGTGACAGAAACAAGTGCTGACACTGAAACTTTTTCTGCTAACAGTGTGCAGTTACTCCCGGGTAGTCTTTATAATCTCAATTTCTAAACAAAAAAGTTCTCTGCCTTTTCTGCTCGCTTTTACAATTTATTGCAATTTTCTGTCACTCTGTAAGTATTCAATGCCCGGAGTGCCTCTCTGATAGTCCCCCTTTGCTTCCCGACTTTTCCTTTTTCCTCATTTCCTCTTCCTGACGCTCCCACCTAAAATCTGAAGGTGGATGGAGTAGCTCAGTGGGAGAAGGGGTCATTCGTTACCCACTTCACCTCCTCAAGTTCCAGTGACCCCAACACAAATCTCACTGAAGGACAAAGGAAATGCTGGGAGGCAGTCTCCTGACACTGTTCCCAGATTCCCGGGCTGGGGACGCACCTGCCCTTCTCATGATGGGTTTCGTCTTTCTAGACACAAGTGCATTTCAACAAGTCTCTCTCCTTTGCGTCCAAGAAGCCAGACGCTGAGGACCGGCCGTACTCCCACTCCAAGCCGGCCCACCTCATTGGGGTAATCTGTGTCGGTCTTCTGCGTCTGTTTTATAAACTGTTAGTTACCCGAGCTTCGCTGCCGAGGCCCGAGGGCTGCTTCCCCTGCACCCTCTGCAGACACTCTGAACCCACCAATGGGCACGAACCAACAGGCACGAACCCACCGGTGGGCGAACCCACCAGTGGGCACGAACCCACCAGTGGGCACGAACCCACCAACGGGCACGAACCCACCAGTGGGCATGAACCCACCAGTGGGCACGAACACCAACGGGCACGAACCCACCAGTGGGCATGAACCCACCAGTGGGCATGCCTCAGAAGCGTCAGAGGAGGGACATGCGGCCACCTTACAAGAAAGACTGCGTGGTCTGCACGAAATTTTGGTGTAAACAGTGCTTTCCCAGGCATGTCCTGGACCTCTGACCCTGTGAGATGACTAAGTGCATGTTTGTAGATGTGAAATGGAGGCTTAGAGGCTCAGGGCCGTGCCCACGGTTACAGGCCTGGAAGTTGGTCCAAGCGGGTCTGTGACACAGGCTACCGTCACAACCACGCCTCAAGTATCCTGCTTTGCTCTGGAGTGTGGCCTGTTATTGGTGGGCCACCAGCAAGGCCCCAGGCCAATTTCGGCCTGTGTGTGGCTGGCCCGGCTGCGGCTATGTGTGACCGCGTCCCCCTGACACTCACAAGTATTCCTGCTGACGCTCCTCCCTCAGCTTCTCTGATGGCTCTTCCAGTGGGGTCCCCGAGAGACCGTGTCGCACCTGTTCCTGGTGGTGGTGGGGAGTGAGCGGGGCCGCTGAGCTGTCCCCATCGGCTTTGGGGACGCAGTCCTGAAGAGTGGAATGACCCACGGAGAGGTCTTCGTCAGACACAATGGGGGGGTGGCTGCGGGACCGGCTGTCCTCCGCGGGCTCGGGCCGGGCGCCACAAAGCTCCTCGGGAAGCACTGAGAAGCCTGCAGACAGCAAGGCGAGCGCAGGGTGAACAGACGCCCACCGTGTCAGAGGCACGTATCTTTGCCCCTGCCTGCCCCACGCTGTGACAGCCCCACAGTTACAACGCTGAAGACACACTCTCTGCCTCCGAGATGGGGTCACCCAGGCTAACAGGCGGGTGAGAGTGCAGACGGGCCACGCTGGGCCAGGTGCTCCCAGCTCAGGCTAGAGATCTAGGCAAGAGCACACAGGGTGATAAGAGCACACCTAGTGATAAGTAGCCATCAACGGCGACAGCCGCGGCACAGGATCTTAGGTAAGAGTTAACAGTAACAGTCTGCATACTTCCTGTGTGTCAGGCACTGTTCCAGGAGCTCCGCTTGTGTTAACATATGACACAGTTCTGAGGTCACATGCTTGTGCCAGGCTAAGGACTTTCACATGCTTGTTCAGGGCACTGAGGTGCCACTAAAAGGTGTGTGGCAGACGTGGCTGACGTTCACCTACTCATTCATTCCCTCACAGACATACTGAGTGACACTGACCCCCCGTGTACAGGTGGCGTGTACGTCTGCATGCAAAGCAGTGGACGACACAGGACAGCTTCTCACTGAACTGGCATTCCTACAGCCATGACCTATGCAAACTCCAGGAGGAAAGGAAACCAGGGTGGAGGCCCCGTGTAGACACACTGGTCTGCACAGCCTCCCCTGGGAAGGGGTATCTGAGTAGATGCCCAAATAAAGTGAGAGAAAAGGAAGCTGATGGGCTGCGGGAGAGTCTGCCAGAGTAGATGGAACAGAACGTGCCGGAGCCATGACCCTGACGAGGGTGGGTGCCCAGGAATGCACGAAAGAGAAGAGAGATGGGAAACGGGACAGCTCAGAGGCTCTTGCGGAAAGTAACACACGCCACCCTGTAAATCTGTGATAAGTCAGAAGCTACAGGAAACTGAGGAAGAACAGCCACTAAGAAAGGAAAATAAAAACAGGAGAGGGCATCATGGGAAATGAGTGAAGATGTTTGAGTGGGGATTTTTTGTGTCAAATGTCACTAAGGGGTAAAGAAAGATGAACGCCTAGAATTACTCACTGCGTTTGGCAATGAGGAAACAACAGGAGAATTTTACAAGACTGTTTGTGTCCCACGCTGAGGACAACAGCCTGACTGGAGTGGATGCCAGAGACAGTTCTAGAGAGAACGGCAGGACACTTAGACTGTTTCGCTGATGAGACTTCCTATAAAATGAACGCAGAAAACAGAGCAAGCATACAGGGGCTGAAAGGAGTAGTTTGCTTAGTTTTGTTTCTAAAGATGGGTCTAGTAAGGCACGATTTGTCCTGCTGGCATGGCCTGGCTGCAGGAGACACCGTGGACAACTGCAGGGTGCTGCTCCTCTAGATAAAAGGGACGAGACCTAGTAAGAGATGTTGGTTTTAGCGAAGCGAGGACACCTCAGGCAGGAGAAAGGTGGAAATCAGCACGGAGTGCGCTCTGGTCGCGGGTCCTGTGCATGTGGGCTTTTGCTCGTCACTACTCCTGATTTCTAAGAAATACGGAGGTTGGAATAAGTAAGGGGAAGAGAAATGCTGGAGGCTGGAAGGAGAAGAGAGTGAGCATGTAAGTGAAAGAATAAATCAGATGCTTCAGGGCTGAGTGGGTGGGAGGGCCAGTGGCCCTAGGACCCAGTGGGTTTGAAGACTTGTTGGTCCAGATAAAAGCAAGAGTACGTGTAATGAATGATTCACGTTAGAAGTCGGAAGTGACCGCACCACGGCTGTGGCCCAGAAGTGGAGGAAACGATGCATGGAGCAGAAGTACCATCAAGGAACGCGGGGAATGGCACCAGTGGGCATTGGGACTGACTGTGTCCCCTGAAAATTCCCATGTTGAAACCTTATCCCAAGGTGATGGCCTAGGAGGCAGGCCTTTGGGAGGTGGTCAGGTGATGAGGGTGCAGCCCTGGTGATGGAATCAGTACCTCACAGGAGAGGAAAATGTGTGGTCACCAGAGACAGTCCACCATCTAAGGAAAGGAAGACGGCAAGTCCATTTGCTTGAATTAACCATACACATGCACACGCTCTCACACACACACACTCATACACACTCACACTCATGCACACACACCCATACTCACAAACATATACACACAGGCACACATACACCCATACTTACACACATACACTTACATGCACACACACCCATAGTCACACATTCACTCACATACATACACACACAGTAACTCACTCTCTCACACATGCACATATACACACACACATGCACACTCACACCCATACACACACTCACCTTCACTGTCATCCAGTGCAATAGTCGGTCCCATTTCCACCGAGCTGTGACTCGTGTGCTCCTGCACAGGCTCCGTGCTTGTCTCCATGAGATGCACAATGTCCATTCGATTGATCTTGGTAAGACAGTCGGTGAGACTAACATCTGGGACATTAGAGAAACGGCATTTACTGCACGTGAGGGACTCCTTTAAAACTGGTCATTTAGTGGCCTTACTAACGTTTTGATATTTGTACAGGAAATAACTAAAGCCCAAGTAAGGTTTTTGTGAAAATAAGCATGCTAACAAGAGATGCACAAACAGATGATGCAGCAAGGGCTGGTGCCCTGGTAGCAGACCTGCCAGGGCACCCAGTCAAATCTGATTCCAGGCAGGGGACACAGGCGGCTGCAGTCTAAGTACATCCCACACATTGCATGGGGGATACTTTTACTAAAAAAGCATTTGCTGACCGTCCGAAATTTAAGTGTAGCGGGGTGCCCTCTGTTTTGACTTGCTCCACTGGGCAGTCCCACCTGGAGGAATGCGGGACAAGGAGAGGTGGCCGTGAACCCCACGTCACTGAGGAAGGTCTGTGGGTAGGGCCTCCGAGCCGCCCCGAAGGGAGTGGGAAAATGCCTAGTGGAGGGGCTGGGTCACTCCCCACTTTAGCTGATGTGCTCAGACGGTCCTGCGTAAAGCATCACATGGGATATCGGCTTGACAGTTTCCCATTGGAGTTATTGAGGAGGGAAGGAAACAGGAGCTGAAGGAACAACCACCATTAAAGCACTGTCAATATCCAGAAAATTTAGGGCTCTGACAGCACTCCTGTTAGCGGCCGGTGCGACTGTCACTTCCCACTGGTTAATGCTGTTGGCAGGTGCAGTGTGGGGACTTTCACGTGATGCGCAGGTCGGCTTGTTCGCACGAGCTCACACTGGCCCTTCAGCTTGGTGCATCTGTGACCTTAGTGACTTTTCGCGAGGGTTGTCGGCCGCGCCTCCGCCCGCTGCAGCCCCGCCCACCTGTCTCCCCGCCCACCTGTCGCGTGCTTGCCATCCCGTTCCAGCCAGTACTTGAGCAGCGCGTGACTCTGGTCTTGCAGAGAGTTGGGGTTCTCGATGCGGATCTGATGGATCTGCTCCTCAGTGAAATCCAGTTCCCGCGCTAACTCTAGGAGAGAAGACACGCAGTGAGCGCACCGACCCCACCCGCCGCGGTCACTGGCCTTGCTGTACTCCGCGTACTAGAAGCGACTCCCACGTGCCTTTGTCCTCCCAGCACTAGTTGTAGACTTTTCCTTAAAACTGAGTATAGAATCGGTCACTATCATAGTAGAAATGGTGATAAAATACGTTAATCCCCAAACGCGGAAGAGACCATATGCACTGATTTATACTCTTAACCAAGATAATGGAAGACAAATGGCTGAAAACAGGAGAAACAGACCACTTCTAACTTTCCATCATCATTAGGTGATGTTTGAAGAACTACAGATCCTGTTTCTGGATACATGGAGAAATACTGCTTGTGGCTAGATTATGGTGGTTGAATAAATTCCTTCCTTTGATTTGATATCATATGAATAAGGGCTAGGAAGCATTAACTGACCTATGAAAGAAGCCACAAAATTTTCCTTTAAAGTCTACCACTGACATTCTATATGGATGCTTATACATGGTGGTGGTGGTGGTGGTGGTGTGTGTGTGTGTGTGTGTGTGTGTAAATGAGGTGTCCTCTTTGGAGTGCAATTTGCCAATATCTTTCAAAATTAAAAATATACATATACTTTACTCAGCAATTCTACTTCTAGGAATATGCTCTACAGATATACTCACAAAAATACACCATTGCACAAGTACATTTATTGCCATTAGTAGGACAGACCCTAAATATCCATCAACAAAGGCCTTTGATAAAATTATGGTACGGTCATACAGCAGAATTACAGAGCCATTTAAAAGAATGAGACAGATATGTCTATAGTGATGGAATGTTTACAAGGAATATGAAGTAAAATTTTGCTTATGTTCCAATAACAGGCATAGATATGAGCACTGCATATTTTTCCTGAATCCATGAGAAAATAGTAGCAGTTACCTTTCAGGTGAGATGTAGGTGAGAGACTTACTTTTCATCCTCCTACCACTCTATATGGCGGTAGGCTCTGAATTTTCAACAATTATAGAGATATGACATTTAATATATATGTATACATACATAATTAAGAAACAAAGTAAGCAATTCTTTCATAAGTCAACAGGGATGTTTTGCTGTCTTTCCTTCCCCTAAATTCTTCAATTAAGTCAATTTGATTAGTTTCTAAAGAAAATGGCTCTTCTTCCTACTTCCATTTATTCTACATTATCGGTTATCTCTATTAAGGGTATTTTTTGGACTCCTAGTCATCACCAAATCTCTCAGAAACTGAAAGGAGATGAGTATTAAATATACATTAAATATACACTATTTGTTTCAATAAAGTAGTCACAAGTGATATAAAAGGAAGTCAGACTAGAAGAAGAAAGAAGGCCAGGGACTGACAATCTTGCTTTAAAATGTTAAGTCGCAGGAAAGGTGACAGGGTATACAAATCATGATTTGTAAGTGAACCATACTGATTTTAGAATTCACTCTTCCTTAATACATTGTTTAACGTATACTATAATTTCTACTCTTAAACATGCCCATTTCTCAGAAAATGAGTGCAACGTCTCATTCATATGTATTTCGGCTTTAATCCAGAGCAGATTTTAGCGCTGGTCACGGTGAAGACACCGGAAATAAGGTATCTGGAATAAGAGTCCCTGGTTAAATCTCAAAGTGCATTTTATGACAGTGGCTCCTAACATTGCTTTTCAAACACACAACTCCCCAAAGTTGAGGTGTCCGAGACAGGGCAGCATGGGCTGTGGTCCCCGTAGACTCTCCCAGTCTAGCCTTCCATTATTCTACGTTCCAGAGACAATGAATGGTCTGCCCTGGTTCACAGGCTGAGGTAACAAGAGCCTGGAGTTTCTAGTCTGCAGTTCATTATGCTTTTCACTGTTCTACCCATCTTCCTCAAGGAAAGAAAAAAGACCTGTCTCATTGTTAGTGACACTTGGCTGATGCAACTATGTCACTGAAACCAAGCAGGTTTTGTTGACAAAGTAGGTCACACTTATTTTACCTGTCCAGCTGAAGCCGAGGTGATCGGCGATATATGCCAGTCTTTCCTCGATCCGTTCCTGCTCATCCTGTTGATCTACAGAAGGTCAAAAACAGAACGGCCAAAGATCGTCCATGACCAGAGAGGACCCCAGTGCTGGTCATCCACTTGTCCAAATATCTGATCATAGCACCATTTAGCTATTATGTTTTAAGTCATATTAAATGGTGTGTTTGCCTGGCTTCTGGAATGGAATGCGGAAGAAATCTAATAGAAATCATGAAAACCATCTGCTTCCATATCTCTTTAATCAAGACTAAGTCAATGGACATAATTGTATCAGTTGCCGATTTCTAGTAATCCTAGGGATTTCCTTCTAAAATATCTGAGAGAATACTGCCCACCAGAAAATAATCATCTTAGTCACCAAACACCAGAAAAACCACAAATGGGATGCAGAAGTGGAATAGTCAGTTAGGACTTCCTGTCACTGCCCATGGCAGCAGGAACACTTCCAGGTGATGTCTGGAAAATATCCCACCCAAGAGTCACATGAGACCTGGACAGTGGGTGGATCAGACCATACTGGGTTTTTTCAGTATGGTCAGAAACAACACATGGCTCGGTCCTGGTAACCTGGAAGGGGGGAGGATGAGTGAGTGAGAGTGTGACAGTGTGTGTGTCTCTTCGGGGCAAAGTTTGTCTACTTACTACCAAGTAAGCTAATAAATTACTTACGCAAAGTATAATTTTCCCGTTTGTTTTTAACCCCCATTAATTGATAGGCAGCATTTTAAAGCATGGATTGCGACATTTTTATATGCAAATTTAAGAAGAATAGTCTTAATTGTAGAGATAGTGGAAGATCAGAGGCTACTTCTCAAAGCCATCTATGGTTTCCTTTTTTATAATTCACAGCCATCATCCCCTCACAGCCAAGTTAAATCATGCAAAGTTTGAGTGTTGTTGTCTGCTGCATCTAATCTGAGTGCCTTCCCCATCCATCACCCACATCAGCATAAAGCACATCTGACCTGTGCTTGCTCGCTTAAAGGGTTTACCAACGGTATCTGAAGCCCAGTCTTTCAGAATCAGAAACAGATCCACAGAATTGGAATTTCATAATATGTGAACTCTTCTGGAGTAAGTGGCTTCCTAATGATTACAAAATTAAGTGTAAATTTAATTTTCAAGTACACAAAGAAGAAAAAGCAACGAATCCTCCTAATGTGAAACAAAACCCAATATATTCATGTGCAAAAGCACAAGTGCTGGATTTGAGGGTGAGCCTGGCACTGCAGGACAACAAAACCCAAAGCTGGCATGGCCTCCCGTGCAGCGGCTGGCGGAGGCAAGGTCGCCAGTGCCTGTGATGTTCGTGTCTCCATAGCAGGGTCATTGCTCAGTCTTGAGATTGTTTTCACGGACAGGAGCACAGAGAAAGACACAACACACAGGGCTTACACGAACACAGTAGCCACGACAGGGAGCTTCCAGAAAATGGACACAAACCACCACAGAAAGCAGACACACGAGAATACGGCATCAGGTTGTGACATGCGAGGCCCGGGGAGTCCCAGTGGTGGCAGTACCTTCAGCAGGGTCACGGCCACTGTCATCGGGGATGCGCTCAATCAGAGTCTCAATGGACTCATCCCAAATGGGCCTTGTGTCAAAGATGTCCTCGGAGACCGACTGCTCGGCCTCCGGAGGTGGCAGGTTTTCGATTACGGAAACTTCCAGGGCACTGCTACTTTCGTCATCTGACACTGACTCCTGCCCCCTTTCTGCCTGTGTCAGCCTATCCACTAACTTGGACGCCTCATCACTAATCTCCTCGAAGAACTCCAGGGAACTCCTGTAAAGGTCAGAGAAATGCTCCCTCCGTTCCTTTGTGGGGCTCACGGTGCCCCTGCAGGATGGCGGAGGGCTTCTGGTCTTCACCGGCAGCCTGGACGGAAAGGGCTTGGGTCTGGGGGTGCCCCCTTCTGGCTCTGGCTCGAGCTGTCCTGTCCCGCCGCTGCCTTCGGCTTCTGTCTCCGCACAGCTTCCGGTTTTCAGTGGACATTTGGCCTTTGAGTCCCCGGGGCTAGCATCAGATTCAGATTTGCTTCTGCTGTCGGCCACTCTGCCCTGTGTGTCCTGCCCCTGGGGAGCCCCCGTCTTCTGCAGAGGCGAGGCCAGAGGCCAGGGCTGCAGCTCGGCTCTTTGGACAGGAGCTTTCACGGGTATCTTAGACTTTGGTTTTGTTTCCTCCTCTTTACTGTCCTCATTCAGGCCGGGTAGAAACTCTTCAGGCTGGGACCTCTCGTCCCCCGTATCTAGGGGTGCTGGGGTCAGAGTGGGTGTGGGCCTTACGGGGATCTTGGACTTGCTTTCAGCAGAAGGCACACTGTCCATGGATGCCGTGGGGATTTCAATGACTGACTTCTGTTCCTCTGGGGAAGAGTCGGGAGAGTCATCATCCCGACCTGAATATACGGACCTGGTGACGGTGCAAAAATCTAACGGAGCGTGGCCGGCCGGTTCAGGGCAGCCGGGGCCAGCTGCGTGCCTCTCTCCGTGCAGTGGAGGTGTATCCACCCTCTGCATGGCGGGGAGGTCCGTGGCCCCCGGGGATGTAGCTTCTGGCCTTGCTGTGTCAGTGGAGGCTGGCATCCCCTCTGCTTCCTCACTCAGGTCGTCAGGGAGCAAGTCGGCCTCATCAGCCACTGTTTCCTTTGATTCCGAAAGTGCCAGTGACTCAGCTGATGTCTCCAGCTGGGGAGGCTCAGGGATGGTACCCCCTTCCTTCACGTCCTCAGAGGCAGTCTCTTCTCCGGATTCTTGCCCAATTTGGAAAAAGTGAAAACTTTCATCTGCGTAGGACCTTTTGGTCATATCGATGGCACCACTTCGGGTCATCTCAAACAGTTTTCCTTCCTGAAAGAGAAACGGATTCTGTTCACTGGTGGGGGTCCCCTCCTCAGTTGGGGTTCGAGCAGGAGTGGTGTCCGGGGTGGTGCCCTGGGACTGTCTGTCGACCATCAAAGCAAAGATCTTCTGCTCCTCCTGCCCCACGCGAGCCTCAAAGGCGGCATCATCCTCACGCATCTCGCTCCAGGGATCACAGTCCACTTCGGTCGTTGTGACGATGACGCTACTGGTTTGCTCACCAACTGCCGACATACTTGGCACAGCAGGCTCCACGGATGAGAGGCTGCTCTCGGACCGCCTTTCCCACAACAGACTTTCTCGCCCGGGTTCCAGGGCCATGCTTTGGTCCTCGGAGACAAGCTCTGGACTTGAGACAGTTCCGCTGGAGGTCCTTGCCACTACTGTGTCCTCGACAGACAGCACGATGGTCCCGGGACACACTTCAGAAGAGTGAAAGCTCACGTGTCTTGCAGCTGTGTGGGTTTGGCTTTCTTCACAAGAGAAAAAGGATTGGGAAGGAACATTTTCATACGGGCTTATGATCTGAGGGTCACAGACGTCTTCGGCCTCAGCTGGGTCAGACAGTGGGACGCCCATGGACACACCATTGGTCTGAGGACTGACTGAGGAGTCTGGAGTGGCACAGTCCTCCGGGAAGCTCTCGGGAGCCTGCTCAGGTTGTGTGGCTTCCACTGCTGTCGTAGAGGACATGCAGATTACGTCTTCATCAAATTCTTTTCCTTCAGATGCAGGACAACGAGGCACAGAGGACAAGGGTGGGGCGCCTTTGCTGGGGCCATCGACGTATGCAGACTGCACTCTAGAAGCACCATGCTCTTCCCCTTTTGTGTCCCCCTCGTGGGCGTCTTGCAGAGCTAACGTCTCCCTGGGGGTAACTAGCTCCTTAGTGGTGGCAACACCCGTGGAACCCTGGAGTCCTGAAGAGACGGGCATGGCTGAGCTGCTCGGACGCTCCGCCTCACAACCATGGCCATCACAGAGGTCGGGCTGACCAGCACCTGTGTTCAGGCCATCATAGGACGCATCTGGACCACCGGTGGGAACGGCAGGACTGTCTTCAGGTAAAGGACATTCACAAGCTTTTCCTTCTTCCGATTTACCCAATCCTTCCTGAGTATCTTCCTTCATCTTGAAAGTGTAGTGTTTGGATGCAACCGGCTGGAATTGTCCTTCTTCAGGACTGGAACTGGAGTCCCTGCTGGATGGCAGTGGGGAGGGAGGCTGCACGCGGATGACTGGCTCTGGGAGGAGGCCTGAGTCGGCACCTCTGCTCAGCTGGGTCAGCTCGGGCTCACTCTCTGAGGAGGAAGACGCCTTCCTGCTGTCGGCCATGCCGGCCATGGGGCCACTGCTGCCATCCTCAGCACACTTCATACTTTCCGGTTCGTGCACGTCTGCCGAACAGTCAGCATCAGGGTCAGAGGATGAAGAAGACTCTCCTTGCTTGGGTTCTTTTCTGTAGTCCCTTTTCTGCTTTGCTTCTTGTTCCAGTTCATCAAAGGTTTTGATTTTGGTTACCATTTTAAACATTTCCTCTTCAGGTGTGAACCGCTTTTTCTCCCCATTTTCTGAGTCATCGTCCTCAGCACATTCGTGAATCACAGGCGGTTTGGGGGTGCTTGTATCAGAGGCTTTGGGTGTGACCTCATAGCTAATTTCTTCAGAGCTGGGAGTGTCGGGAGAAAGGGGGCTCTTCCCCGAGCTCTCCACGAGCGACGTCTGCTCAAGGCTGTCGTCGTCGGCGCTGCCATCCGGGTCTCGGAGCAGCCGGGACCGCATGGAGGCCACCTCTGTAAAGGGTTCCGCTTTGGCAACGGCTGCGGGAAGAGCAAAGTGACTTGGGACAACGCCAGCCTTCATCTTTGGTTCCACGGGGCTGCTTTCGAGAGAGTCCCGGCAGGGGGACTCTCTCAGAGGACTGGGCTCCAGGGAGTCCGGGGTTTTGTGTGATGAGTTGTCCTCTAGCACCGGGCTGGCCTCCAGGGAGTCTCTGTGGCTCACTGCCAGGGACTCGTCAGCGCCTGGGCTGAGCACCTCAGCATCGGGGCGACGGAGTGCGAGCTCGAGCCCCGGGGGGCTGCGGGGGGCTGCCTGCGGCTGGGACTCGGCCCCAGGGCTGGTCTTCCTGGGAGCCTCGGGCGGTGAGGGCTCGGGGCTAGTGGGTCCTTGGGCTTCAGAATCAGTCTGTGTCTTGTGGGTGGAACTACCATGAGCTGGTGGACCCCCGTCACAGGACGTGACCTCCGTCAGTCCTGTGGGTGATTCTTTGGCTGAGGACACAGCACGACTGCCGAGGCCATCACCTTCTGGTTTGGGGTCTGTGTCTCTGGAAGGGTCCAGGGTGGCCTCCCTGGGAGCACACATGGCCTGGGGCTCTGCACCCTTGGTGGTGGCTGCACCTGGCTCATCAGCAGCACCGGGAATGTCTTTGGTTGAGGGATGTCCTTCTTCTGAACGAATTTCCGCTGGTGTTTCTAACATGGTGGCACCTTTTGTTTCCTCAATTTGTTCCTGGCTTCTCTTTGGTGAGAAAGAAAGGCTTTCTGGGCTTGTCTCAGGGGTCTCCGCCAGGCCCTCGTGCTTGTAGCTTTCTTCTGAACTGATCTGAGGGGTCCCCTCCATCAGGCTGCCACATGGAGACCCTGCCACCCCTTCGTGCCTCAGGCTCTCACAGCTGCCAGCCAGGGCCCCGCTGCACAAGGACAGAGCTGGGCGGCCCTCCTCCGTGTCGTCCAGGGGGAACACCGTGTTGCAGGGACTGGTGAGCACCTGGTCCAGTAGCAGCTGTACCATTGCCGTGTCCTCAGTCTGGCGGAACTGCTGGTATCTGTCATTGTCCTCCAGCTCCTGCTTGATGACCTCAGAGAAGTCGGTGGAGTCCCTCCTGTCGGGGCTGATCTGCAGCCCCATGTCTCCCTCGGGGGCAGGTGTCCGAGGGCTGGGGGCTGCCTCCTCATTTCCAGCTGTGTCTCCGCTCTGTCGCCTGCCTGAGGTACCACAGGCTCCTGTCCCCGGGGATCCCTGGCCTCGTTTGACTGTCTGGCTGTCCACTTTCTGTGTTTCTTTCTGGCTTGGAACCTGCCCCTTGTCTCTCCCTGCCCGGACTTGGCTCTTTGCTTGTGGCTGCTTTGGTTTTGCTGATTTGTGCTCAAAGAGGCCAGTCTTGTGTTTAGATGGGTCCTGGCCTGACTGGAAAGCCTTCATCAACTCCCGAACAGACATTGTCTCCTCGATTCGTTCTGTTTTTGAGGTGGGGGATACAGGTGGGTGCTTTTCTGTTTTTCCAGAAGGTGACACCAAAAGGCGCTTCTCGGTTTTCCCAGAGGTTGACACAGGTGGGTGCTTTTCCATTCTCCCAGCGGGTGATACAGGCAGGCGTTTTTCTGTTCTCCCAGGGGGTACAGGAAGGGGTTTCTCCGTCCTTCCCCAGGGTGACACCGGTGGTCGTTTGTCTGTTTTACCTGAGGGTGACACAGGGGACTGTTTCTCAGTTTTATTTGACGAGGATGCAGGGGAGTATCTCTCAGTTTTTGCTGAGGGTGACACAGGTGGGCGTTTGTCTGTTTTGCCTGAGGGTGACACAGGGGAGTGTCTCTCAGTTTTACTTGGCGGAGTCGTTGGAAGGTGCCTTTCAGATTTTGCAGAGGAGGAAAGAGGAGAGTGCCTTTCTGCTTTGGGGGAGGGGGATGCTGGCACCTGCCTCTCTGACTTCACAGTGGGGGACACCGCAGGGCGTGGCCTGTGGCTTGTCCTCCTGGGTGTTTCCTCTTTGCCTTTGACCCTGACAGGCAGCTTGCTGCGACCTTTCTGCTCCTCCTCCACTTGCTTCTGGAGGGCCTTCACTTTGTCCTTAATAGAACCAATGGGGGTTTCTTCAATCAAAGGCGATGTGGCCTTTCCGGTGGGGAGAGGCTCGGGGCCTAACCCCGGGTCATCTTCCAAGGACTCTTCGGAACTACATTTTTTAAGTTCAGTTTTTCCTGTGCTAGCTTGGAGACTTGGCTCATTCTGTCTCAGCTTTTCTTTTAATTTCCTCCTCACTGGCTTCTTCACTCCCAGGACTGATTTCTGCTGTTTCTGCGTTGTCTGTGTGTCGTCTGCGGGGCCGTCCTTGCCCTCGCTTTCTAGGCTCCCGCCCACAGCAAGGGCCCCGGGTGCGTCCCCGGCCGCCGTGGGTGGCTCGTCCTCTGGGCGCACCTGTCTGTGCGCAGTACCTGTGGCGCGGGGCGACCCGGGACCCTCCGCAGGGGCGCTCTGCTGGGCCTGCCGCACATCCTCGGCGCTGACCATCACCCAGTCCTCCTCCTCCAGCTCCCTGTCTGGCGGGGACCCAGGCCCACCCCTCAGAATTTCGTTCACTCGCTCCAAGTCCTCTTTGACGCTCTCAACGATCTCGAAGGGCTCGCCAGGCTCCTCCTCGCCGGCCCTGGCCAGCCCCTTGGGCGTGAGGGGTCCTGCCCGGTCGGACACGTCTGTGGTCAAGAGGGCGGTCATCTTGATCAGATCCTGCTTCATCTCGGAAACATCCGAGAGCAAGTCCGGGCTCGCCAGGACAGGGGCGTCATCAGCCAGGTGACTTTTCAGGACAGACGTTTCTGTAGATTCTGTCTCATCATCTTTGACGTGAATGAGAAACATTGAAAGTAAAATGGAAATCAAAAAAGATATTGGCAAATGTAATCAGGACCCAAACGACACAGTGTCTTTTCCTGTCGTGGTGGAAGGGACAACAAAATGGGCTGGGATGGCGGATCCATAGGGTCTCAGGATACAAAAGCAAAGCAAGGCTAACGGAAAAAAAACTGAAAAGGAAAAATGAGCAGGAAATAACTTGCTTAATTTTCTCACTTGTAGCACATCCACACATACAACAAAGCTCTAACGAATAGTCAGGACACACACACGTACACACACACACCACAAAGCAAAACACAGATCAGACAGTGGAAATACACAGAGGTATCTCAAGATTGTTCAGATGTTACAGATCAATGTTGAAAGAAAAATAAACATGGAAAAAGCATTAGAAATTGCAGAAAGTTCATTTCCTCCAGGAGAAAGCCAGTAAGTAGCAAACTCAGAATAACTTCTCATGATGCTATGCATTTTTAATCATATAAAAATCTGGATGTCAGTACATTTTCTTCTGCCAGTATACAACGAGTGTGAGCCATCTCTCTGCCTCGGCTGCAAACCGGCATTTCCTCTAAGGGAAACGGACACCTCACAATGAAACAAACGGTCTCATGCTACGTGAGAGGCGCTAAGAGGCGCGGTCCGTTCCCTGGAGCGACCTCCTTGTGTGGACACATAGTGGACAGACCACGCAGGGAAATAAAGGAAAGAAAAACAAAAACCATAGTGATGAAATGTATGTGTGAGTCCAAAGTGAAAATGTGATGCATGGCAACCCAAGTCAGAGACAGTCACACGGACACACGCACAGTTACGTAAGCCAAGTTATTTCCATGCAAAGCAAAAGGGGGGGTGAAATGAGGAGAGAAACGCTCGGGCAGGAGCGGGGGGCAGACGGGCGTGGAAGCGAAACGTTACTGTGGTGAAGCGTTTTTGTCTCTGCAAGTCTGCGCACACGAGTCAGGGCGGTGGCAGTGGGCGCCCGACCCAAGGCCAAGAACGAACCCGGACTCACGGTCTGGGGAAAAGACCGTGAGAAACAGGCCCTCCAACAGCACTCCCTCTGGACGACGTTCTATACCTAGACGGGTACTATCTAAGGGTGTCTTTAAACTAGAAGAAAACCAAACCTGAGTCTATATTTGAAAATTGAAAACATTCACAACACCTAGGCCTCATTCAGGAGAATCCACAGAATGAGGGCAACACAGCAGCTATGTTGTAACTTCTGGGCGATGGACGGATGAATTGTTAATCCTTATGAGCTTGTATCCAAGGAGCAAAGAAAGGGGCCATTTAAATAAACTCAGCAGTCCCAAACAAGAACATGGGAAAGCGATAAAGTCTCTTTAAAGAAAGTAAATCAATGAAGGCAATAACAACATATGCTTTTAATAAACAAAAGTGCCTTCTCTTGAAAGAGTCAGTATTTGTTGTGGAGATATCCTCTGTGAATATGCATATATAAACATATATTAAAATAATTCTATCAGACTTATTCAAATATAAACCAATGAAAATATCCAGAATTGCAAAGATTCAAGTTCTGAGTAATAATTTAACATGAGGGTGAGAGACTCAATTAGAAGCATTCAGTAACTTAGAAGTGAATTACACAGAGCCAGGACTTTGGAAAACGCCCTCACATCCCTGCACAGGCCGGCGACCACATTAACATGGGTCACATTTTCTTCTCTGGGGAGCACCACCTCAAAACTCAGTGAATCAAAATAAATCCTAAAATGAATAAACATTAAAAAGTAGAATTTTTTTTTTCTAAATCATTTGGGGCATAAAACAAAACACAAAAAAATAAAAACCTGAAAAATTCAAGTTCTTCCACAGAGGAAGCCAGAATCACCAGAAACAGGCCCACAAACTAAAATGTTAATTGACTGGGACACACTTCCAATGAACTCTCAGCTCTCAAGGTCTGTGAAAACAGGTTCTCTCTGTACTAAATTATGTTTGGGATTTGCATTAATTATTTAAAATTAGCTGTATAATAAAATACTGTTGTGATCAGTAACCCCACAAGTTTTCAGTTTTGAATTCACAGCTCTTTATTTTTCCGGAAAGTTTTCACCAAGTTCATGACAGCTGGGCCCTGAGGGAGTCGGTCACGCTTCGCCACAGTAAGGGGTGCGGGGTCGGGGAGGTGGGGCGTCGGCGGGATGATGACCACTGACACAGTACCCCTTTTGTAGGTGCGGCTATGAAAACAACAAGCTCGCCCCCCCGAGGCAATGCTGGTTGACATAAAAAGCGATACTGTCAGGTCAGGGTTTTTTAAAAAGTGAGATGGCAATGGCATAGGCTAACAGAGAGACAAAAACGGGGGGCGGGTTTGTAAACAAGCAGGACAGCAGCAGGCTACCCCGATGTCACAAGAAAGTGAATGCTTGCGTGAACAGTCACTACATTTTACTGCTAATTAGATCACCCGTTAGACACTTGTAACTTATTAATAACTGGCCAAGCTGCTTTTCTAAACACATATTAATGATTAATGAGAATATAAAAGTATAGTTTTCATAGCGGTTAGTAAAGGCATCTAGCTTGCATCTTTATTCATGCTTCTTTTTGTTGTAGCCAGCTTTCACACAAACTTAATTTGTTTAAAAATCTTACTTTTTTCTGATGTCATATCGATCTGAAAGAAAACATACATAAATTGCATGGTTACAAATAGTGTCTTGTCCCCCAGCCCAACGTGCACAGTGAACTCACACACACGGGGCACAGCGCACGCTGGAGGGAGGCCCGAGCGCCTAGAAGTTCTTCCTGATCATCTCCTGGCTTCTTAACCTAACTTTCAAAACAGAAATCTCCTTTCTACGGCTGGACTGTGGCTGGAAAGTCCTTTCTAACGTTATTCCTGGGAAGATATGCTCCAGGGTGTGTTTGATGTTAGAATACGTATTTAGTAGGGAAGAGGCAGGAAGAGAGTAGAGGAGGCTGAGTAAGTGTCTACTCAGTTGAGAAAAAGAAGCGTGGTGATGTGTTCTACAGTGTAGTGTTATGAATTATAGGCCAGAAGCACAAACCCTGGAAGGAGTTCAGAGTGCATCCATGGCTCTAAATAGCTCCGGAAAATATTCAACAGAAAAATCATAAGCCTGGCAGACAGAGCTCTCGTGGCTGCAGTTACGTCGGCTTCACAGCTGGACTGCTCTGCCAAGAAGGTGTGTAAGCGTCACTTTCAACTGCTGCGGGGAGCGAGTCACCAGCACAGCATGGACACTGAGTATGAGAGACAGAGTGACGGACAGGTGAGGGGCGAGTGACTTCAGTCTTGTCATGTGCTCCTCGTGTGTATGGTGACATGCGGCAGGACAGTGAGTCCATAGTCACCCCCATCCTGCCCCACAGCCAGGGAGCAGCGAGAAGGGAAACCCAGGGCCTTTTCTGAACTGATCAGGCCTTATGTTTTAAGCTGGCATTACATTTTTCTTTATATTTTTGCATTTCAAATCCATCAGAATAACATTAAAAAGTAAAACTAGTAGATTTGAAATCATTTACGTGCAACTAGTAACAACTGCACTTGTCTATCTTAGACATAGGAAGCAGTATGTTAATCCGTAAGTGCAACGACTTCCCAATGATTTCTCTCGTTTCTCCGATAACGTTTGGGCGTTTTCAGATCTTTACAAGGACCACACACACACACTGGCTTGAACTACAGAAGCAGGTGTAATTCACGGCTACGTAGTCACGGTAACCTCTCTAAGACTCGCTTCCTTCATCTGTGGAGAAGGCACCCTTGCAGGGTGATGAGACATCAAAGGTGACAAGGCACGTGGGGCGCCCAGAGACACATCCTCACATCCGCAGGCACTGCGCTACAAGGCTGATATCCTCCCAGCATGAACTGTGTGCCCTTCCAGTTCTGGGTCTCAGTGGTTCTCGAAGTTTCTGGTCGTAAGGCCCCTTTAAACTCCTAAAATTACTGAGGAGCCTGGAGAACTTTTACGACTAGTATATATCAATAAATATCTGTATTACAAATGAAAGCACAGGCAATGCTGGAGGCCAAGTATACACACACACATTCCGGATCATCCAAGTGACGATGCCCTCGGCCAAAACGCCTCTGTGGCTCATGAGGATGTGCGAGTTAGAAGGTGAATACTATCTCAGTTCTGTGAAGGGAACAGTGCTGACCTCCCGGCATCTCTAGACCAGCCTTTGAGACCCACGGAGGGAATGGCTGAGTCTACAGTATTTGGTAGAGAAATACCTACTATTGCAGAGTCCGGATTACAATTTAGAGCGAAACTGCACTGTTCTCTGAAGTCAGTCCACAAGATGGGAAAACGAGGCTCAGAGAGGTTAGTCACAAGAACAAGCCTTCTAAGAACACAGGGCCACCTGTGACATAGCACGAACAAGCGACAAGGCCACACAATTACCTCTTCCTCCTGTTCTTGATCTGACTCTGACTCCTGGCCGCCCAAGTGCCATGCAGGATGGGAAAGAGCGGGAAGAGCAGACAGTGTTTAGAAGACGAGATTAAACACCCTGCCCACACGCATCAAAGGCAAGCGCAGTCAGGTGCGCTCGTGTTTCTCACTAACAGTTCCCCGGACACGGTACAGACATTAAAGAGGACTGGTTTAGGTGCAAAAGCCGTCGACTCAGGAGACAAAAGAACCCCGATTATAAATATACTAATTTCAGATGCTCAGTCACCAGCAGCCTGATGGATTGGATGGCACATGCCTGCAGGAGTGGTGATGACAAGATCCCAGACATTGCATTTGGCTGAAAATGCTACCGTATTTCCCCGAAAATAAGACCTGCCTCGAAAATAAGCCCCAGTTAAGATCGTCAGCCAGAAGGACGCATTTAGTACGTTATGACGATATTCCAGAAGAAGATTACATGACTGTATTTGAATAAACGTAGATGGTTGTACATGAAAAAATAAGACATCCCCTGAAAATATGCCCTAATGCGTCTTTTGGAGCAAAAATTAATATAAGACCCAGTCTTATTTTTGTGGCAATGCGGTATAAGACCTGCTTTTATTTTCAGGGAAACACAGTAGAAGCCACAAATAAACACGGTGAATAGTCTCAACACACAAGCAACATTTAGGAGTTGTATTATCACAAAGAGCCGTTAAATTCTAGAGTGTATCTGAAGTGTACAATGTCCAGCATCTTTTTCTTTTTGCTTTGAGTACCAGATGCCAAGTTGTCCGGGGCCATCACAGCATTAATAACTCTCTAGCCGTTCCTGACTTAGAAATACAACGTAAAAATTAAGTGAATGCTTTCTTTACAGCGCTCTGAAGGCTCTCTGAAATAAGACAGAGCCCATTCACCTTCCTACACAGATACTATTTCATTTTATTTCTATCATTCAGTAGGAAATTTACGATGTTAAAAAGATGCTCTGAGTTTTTTTCTCTGCTTGATCTCCATGAGCAAGAGTAACACATTAATAAAAACAGACTGGTGGGTAAAAAGAGGTATAGGAAGTGTTTTGCTGTGTGGACTCTGGATTGAGGATTTTGAATATATTTCAGTCCTCCTGCCACTCACTACTCAGCCCCTCCCCAACCCCCAGCACACACGGAGAAGCGGCCGTAACCTTCGGGGTGAAAGCTCCCATCAGAAAGGGACACTGGTCACAATTTTTTTTTAAAAAAACGTTATCCCCAACATTTAATCATTCAGTGGTCTTCTTTGATTTGATCAGAGTAACCAAGAGTATTTCTGTATAATCAGGAGTACCCACAGAGTAACTCTGCAGTGGGGAGCAGTTTGCATAGAAAGCAATGCCGTAGGCTCTGTGTTAGGAACTAAATAATTTTTCCATGTAAACCATGTTTTGAATGTGCTCCTAGTAGCCTGGGAGTAGTTTATACTAAATCATGTTAAAATAGTTGAAAAATTAATTTGATACTCCAAAAATATTATAGGTTATACAATGAACAGGTAATTGTTTTGCAACAATTTAAAATACCATGAGGTTGCTTTGAACATAACAATTAGAACCCACCTGTGAGCTGGTAGGAACCAGAAGCTAATGGACTCAGGATTTTGGTACCAAAAGTACCAATATGGTCCCAGAAGGACACATAAAGACAATAATAAAGACAAAGCCAGTTATTTGATCTTTAAAAATTAGTCCAAAAAGTTAAATCTTAAAATCAAGTTTTCTCTCTTTCATATCCAGTATGCATTTATAGAAATTTTTCCATCAAAGTGAATTTAAGGCAAAATACGGTATGTTCCTTATATATATATATTATGTGTATATACATAATATATACATAATATAACATAGCGCTGCTATATTCCTCACTTCGGTGGAAAATCACGCATTTGACAGGGAACCAGAAATGACTGGCACATGTGCCTGCATTCAGTGTCTCTGCTCTTGTATTTAAATGACCTGAAGATGAAATGCCCCCCCTGCCAGAAGCACAGCGTGGCAGACCCCACGGTACCTTTATGTAAATGGGCAGGGTGATGTTTAAGTTGCAAATCGCTTGATGCACCAGGCCTCTTGTGGATTTGGGCTCTTTCATAAATGACAGGCGTCCGCATGGCTCCTGGGTCGTGTCCCGGACCTTGAAAAAAGTTATCCGTGCTTCACTCATGAGGCCACTATTTCTTCTAAGTACAAGGTGTGATCAAACAATACGGTGAATGTTTAAATAAAAGTAATTACTACAGTAAAAGACACATCCTCCATCATGACAATGCTCTGTGTCACACATCACTTCTGGTACAGGAATTTCTGTCAAATAAAAACATTACCATGTGTCCTCATCCACCTTATTCACCGGATCTGGCACCATGTGACTCCTGACTCTTCCCCAAAGTCAAAATGATTCAGGACATGGAGGCAGCCACGACAGAGCAACTAAAGACACTCACGAAAGAGGACTTCCAGAACTGCTTCAGAAAGTGGCAGGAACAATGGGATGAGTGTGTTCTAAGCAAGGGGGAGTGTTTTGAGGGGGATTAATGGCAATGTGTCTTTTACTGTAACAAATATTTTATTTAAACATTCTCCATATGTTTTGATCACACCTAGTAGATGACACTCAAAAGAATTGGGGGAAAATAAAATTCATTTCAGAATGCTAAGTAAAGATTCTCTGGCTGCTTCTTTTTCCTTTTCCTATGAGCATTTAAAATGACTTTTAAAAAAATCATTCAGCTTTAAAATAACTGTGGTGAAATACACATAACAAAAGTGTACCATTTCCATTGTCATACTTCCCAGTTTTAAGTGACACATCAGTGGCCTTAGCACATTCACAGAATCCTACTACGCAGAATTCTCCATCATCCCAGACAGAAACTGCCCACTACCCAGTAACCCCAGTCGCTCCTCTCCTCCGGCCCTGCGTGACCTGGATTCCACCTTCTGGCTTCACACCTGCCTCCTCCAGTGCCTCACACAGAGTCACACGGTATCTATCCTCCTGTGATTAGCCTATTTCTCTCAGCACAATGTCCTCGAGGTCCATCCGTGATGGAGCATGTCAGAATCTCCTTCCTCTGTAGACCGAGTAACGTCACTGCACGTATGGACCACATTTTCTTTATCCATTCATCTGGCAGTGGGTGTTCCAGCTTTTGGTGAAGAATGCTTTTATGAACATGGGTGTGAAAGTAACTGTTTGCGTCCCTGCTTCGAATTCTTTGGGGTGTCAATTGAGAGGTGTGCCTGCTGGGTCCTGTGCTGAGTCTCTGACTTCTGAGGACTCAGCATACGGTTGCCCTCGGCGGCTGCACCCCTCACATCCCACCAGCCAAGCATCAGGGCCCCGATTTCTCCACGTTCTCACCAAAACTGGTTAGTGTCTGGTTTTTGTCTTTTTGAGGACAGCCATCCTAATGGGAGGAAGTGGTACCTCACTGTGGTTTCAATCTGAATTTCCCAAAGCTGCTGAGCGTCTTTCCATGTCCATATTGGCACTTGTATACCTTTATTAGAGAAAAGTCTACTGAAGTCCTTTCGTGTTGGGTTGTGTGCAGAATGACTTTTGCACATCAAGGTATCAGATATCAGCTCAGTTACACAGCTGCGTGTGTTAAACAGATCCATCGCCTGTTGGTGGTTACTGCTCACTGCACTCTGCAAGAACCTATCTTTAAGGCAAAACAATCAACCAGGAGAAGTCTTGGAAAACCCAGACCTAAAACAATGAGAAGAGGTTTCCAGACACATGCTTGGGGTAAGATAGTGAGGAGTCACTGACAACGGCCTATTGGGGAACCGGTCGTGAGAAGCAGGACAGGAAACGGCTGACGGACCCGTTCCTGTCCCGCGAGGACGGGCACTGCGACGACCTTCAGATGCGTGAAATATGTTGTGAGAAATGGGAAAAACAAGTGGCTAGAGAAATGGAGCAGAACAGACTTATTCCTTCCTTTTATTTCACAAATCTCTCATTCCGACATTTTGGTCCCTCCTTAGAACTGGAATCCAGAGTGAAACCTGCATATGTCACTGCCATCTCCTGACTTGGATTAAAGTTCCTGAACAGACACAACAAACCCAGGCATTGTAGAGTCTCCACAAACGTTTGCTGAGTGAATGTATCAACATACATCCAGGCTACAGCTCTGTCTGGGATAATCTCTTAAAATAAAAATGGTTGGTTTTCTAGGACTTTAAAATTTTATAGACGTGGTTTAAAGAATGACTTGAATGACGGAAGTGCAAACACTCTCTCCTACTAAAGAAAGTCATACTCTCACTTGATTTTGAATAAAATGCATGACCAAATTCCACGTAGATATTACCTTGACAAAGAGAGGAAGTCTGTTTTCTTTGAAGGCAAAAAAACTGAATATATGATGCTGGCCGCTCTTGGTTAATGGCACCAGATTGCCAAAACAATCAACATAGATGGGTTTTCCTTCTAACACCTGGTGAAAACATGGGAAAATACAAATATAATAGCTGTAATTATTCCTTATTGACATAAAAAAGTGGTGGCACCCCTTGGAACATTAAAATTGACACACAATAATCTCTAATTCACTGACATTTTGTCTTGTCTGTGACAAAGCATGTCCCAGCGCCCCTCTTCTTACATCATGGGGACCTTTGAATGCATGGTGGCATTTAATGCTGCTGCCCACATTTCTGACACCGCATCAGGCTACCCACCAAAACCACCTAAACTTAAATTTCTGATCGGGTAATTTTTGCTGTCACAATGAGTCAGGGTCCTCGACTGCAGTGCCCAGAGGCCCGCACTGATGAAAAACTCTGAAATAAGAAAATGGAATGCAGAAAAGCCTGGCATTGCAGTTTTACATTTACAAAAAGGATATGACTGTTTTCTTTCCTACGAAAAATTACTAAGAACAACAAGGAAATATAAAACACCAGAACTGTTACAGGCACGTACGTACTGTATCATAAACCATCATTTTCTCCAAGACCACCTTTCTGCCCTTTACCTAAGAACAGCCCCCAGGACGGGTCCAGGATGACTGACGTTGGCCCATCACCTTCTACCTGACCACTACGTGGACTGGTCGTCTTTAGTTATGGCTCTGCTTATTGAGTACTATTTAAATATACTCTTTTGACAAAGGAGTAAACATGTCGCCATAAGATGTTCTGTGACTACGTACCTCCACATCCCGGCTTCTGGCCACCTCGGCAAAGTTTTCCTGTTGTTCCAGCGTCTTGTCCACTTTGTCGTCGGTCATGCAGAAGCATCGCAACCTGGCTTCAATGGGGTCATGTGACTTGGCAAACACGACGAACTTGGCCATATATGGTACGCAGATAATCTCTCTATATACTTGGGATGCAAAGGTCACAGATTCCTGGATTTGTCTGCAATCTATCAGCCAGAACCTATGCATGAAAGAAGGCCGGTTCTCTGAAATCCCAAGTATACCAGGCGAAAACAAAACCAGTTCCTTCACTATGATCAAAGTAGGCATTAAGTGCTTCTTGTGAAAAGAAGGGATGAGACAGGGAGACAATGAGAAAAAGGGGAGGCAGAGAGGCCAGGAGAGGAGGTAGGTGGTGGATGGCAGGGAGGAGGGATGAGGGGCAGCGGGGAAGGTCAGCAAGTCCACCCTGTGTCTGCAGCTCTGCTCCCTGGAACCTGCCCAGTACCAGCCTCCTGGGCTCGACATCCGCGTCCAGCGTGTTCCGGTGGCACAAGCGGCATACCCGACACTGTGACAAGGACCCCACCACGTGCAGCCCTGCTCCCCTCAGGCCCCTCCTAGTCCTCATTTCATTTCCTGAGCTCTTTCCAGTGAAACCTACCCAGCTTTTTCTCGTCTCCTCGTTCTTCTTCAAAAACCCTCCAGTCCCTAAGGCTGGGTCAGTCCAACAACCATTTTGCTCCCGACTTTGTAAATGCTGCTGAATAGAATTCCTCAAAGACATTCCCGGCATTGTGCCTACTTTCTGATTTGCGGCCTCACTAAGTCTGTGCGTCGCTTGGCAACTTCTTCCCGGCATCGCTTTATCCAGCGGAGTGACGTTCACTAAACCTTACAGCACTTGCGACGCCCCTCCGCTCAGCCCTGGGAAGGCTGACACCACCGAGAGTCAGGACCCCAGGTGGACGTTGTCTCCACTGGCTATTTCTACACTTGCAAAGGCTCACTCCACACCCACGTGCTCTGAAACCTTTCTCTGCCCATCATCACTCTCCTTCCTGGGCTCAGTTCCCATAATCTTCCAACACTCCTGAGAGTTCCTGTCCTCTTAGCCTCTTTTCTTCAAGTTCCTGATACAGCATGTGCTCTCTCGCTCTCTCTCTCGGCTTTTGGTAAAATGTATGTAACATAAAATTTACCCTTTTAACCATCTTAAAGTGTACAATTCATGGGCATTAAGTAGCTGTACTGTGCAGCCACCATCACTATACATTTCCAGAGCCTTCTCGCCATCCCACACAGACGCACTGGGCCCATTAGACCAACAACTTCCGGTTCCCCTTCCCCGAGCCTCCCTGTGCCTGTGTCTGTTCCCTGCACCTCACATCAGTGCAATTGGGCAGGATCTGCCCTTCATGTCTGGCTATTTCATTAGCATAAAGCCTTCAAGGGTCCATAGTTCCTGGCTCTTGGGAGTCACTCAGTATTACCGTCCTCATTCTGACTCCACTGTGTCTTGTTCACTGCTTCTCCAGTTGCCCGGAGTTCAATTATGAAGTCAGGAACAAAGCAAGTCCTGACTTCCTGTGTCCTCCCGGCCCCCGTGACAGTGCCATCAGCCAACACCGACTCACAGACCACACAGGTCACTGTGCTCTCCCAGCCCCCAACCGCGTCTCAGCTCTACATCTGTGTTCTGTCACTCTTCACGGTGTGCACACCTCCTGAATCCGCTCAGCACCTGTGGGGACACTCTCACTCTGCACTTGTCATTTCCTTGCATTAGAGTGAAGACGTGTAAGGACAGGGCAGGCTGCCACACACGCTGCTGCTGGCTGGCCAACCAATGTGCGCACCACACCAGCTACCAACGCTGGGCCAGCCTCTTACAGAACCGCTCCTGCCTTTCCGTCTCCTCTGTCCCCATCCCCAATCAGGAATCTAAGCTTTAACCACTTTCAGTTTCCACTGTGCCATCTGTGAAATGGACGTGATTCCTCCTGCCTTATTAAGTCACAAAATTGTTGTAATAAAATTAAACGACTGGGAAAGTGCCTAGCAACCTATTATTAATACATTACTAACTCATAATAAATTGAATTAGTGTGCGCATATGAAATAACACTGGACAGCCCTGGTGTGTTAAACGTGTGATACGTAAAGGGTAGTAAGTCAGTGTCAGGACATGTACATCACTGAAACCTCTAACCACTTACGCAAACCATATGGGCTCTGGAATTTTGTTACCCTGTTGATAAAGTAGTGGAGGATACCTTATTGGCGGCAGGAAATTCATTGTTCCTACAACTACTGGGACTGGACAAAGTGGCAGTGGCTGCTGAAACCAGAGTCAGTGTCCTGCAGTCACTTCCTTTCCTTAGGTTTTGATCTGCGTGGCTGGACTTGGTTCCTGTACCATCAGTTACATTTGCCGGTAGGTGTAGTTTAAAATATCAGCATAAATGCAGACCAGACCGTATTTAAAACCAAACCAAAAAAAGTTCACTTTTAAAGACTGTAAGGAGCAAAACAAACAAAAGACACAGGTGGGATGGGGGAGTGCGGGATGGAGGGGGGAGGGACAGGCAATGTCACAGTGGGGGGAGGGAGGGGACAGGCAATGTCACAGTGGGCTTTTCTCTGCTATGTGACGTACCTGGCAGACACATTGGTCGTGAAGGAAACACATTCGTTGACAAATGTTAATGGTGTAGTCCCGGTAATATCTTCCCACTGGGCAGGAGTGGTTCCACCTGAAATAACAGGATTGTTGGAAGAAACTGGGCTGCAGTCCAGACTCTGGGCTATAAAGTTCCGTCTGGGGACAGGCTGTGTTCACCAGAAGAAACCCAGCCACGCCTCACAATGACACACTGGAAACAAAAGGACTGAAAACTGCACGCTAAAAACCAACAGGGAGAACAAACGGGCCACCACCTCCCAAGGAAATGAATTGAAGGGAGGTTATTTGAACAACTGCTTCAGAATATTAGGTATTCTAGTCTCTGCCTGACATTCTGAGGCTTTTATTGTTATTGCTCGGCTCTGAAGATAAGTATAAATTGTATACAGTTGATGATTTGAAAAGAGCCTTTGACCATGCAAAGAGCTGAATGCTTTGTTAAAATAATGAAAAATCCAGATATTCTTTTCTTCTTGAACTTCCTATTTTATGCAATTAGTTTCATGAAATAAAATTTTCTCTCAATTTGCAATTGAAAGTTGGCAAAAAATTGCTTGGAAAATATTAAAAGATCAATGTAAGTACTGCAGTGAACGGACGAATGGACGAATGCCCAAGGAGGCCTCTGTGCATCGAAAAATCGCCACGGAGACTGGTGACAACTTCCGTTCCTACTGGGAAATCCAGCTGACATAGATAAGAATAAAACAGAGCGCTGTGGGAGGAATATGTGTTTGAGATGAAGAAAAATCGTGACTCTAAAAAGTTTCTTAAAGAAGGAAATTATTAGAGAAAGGGCATGGAAACTGATTCTAATAGCCTCCAAATACAAAGTCTTAGCAGAACTATATAACACAGCACGGCACAAACGTCCTAACACCCAGGTCAACATAATTTCTAAACCAATAACTAAATCTAAGAGGTTTAGCACAAACCCATCTGAAGACGCAGGGACAGAAGAACGAAGCTGAGGGCATCCAGGCCCACATATCTACATGTGATCACCGACAAGGGCAGGCGTGTCTGGGCAGTTTCCATATTGTTTCACCGCCACGCCTTTATGTCACATGAGATAGAAGGGTAATCTTATACACATGGGCCTAAAAGTATGGGAAAGACCCATGAACACTTGCTAATAGCCAGAAATGAGTATCTGGGAAAGCGATCACAAGCGTAGCATAATAGTTTCCCCAAAGCTCATTTTCGTCCATGTATTTCAAATTTTTCATGTTATTAAACTTAGGGGGTAAAGTCTCAATGGTTTGCTATCATAAGTGTAGAGAAAACATTACTAAGAAGGGAGAATTAGAATAAGGGTGAACATGCCTGCCAACAGGAAGGAGAAATTCCAACAATACCTGGACAAGTGGGGACGGCCACCATTCCTGCTGACAACGGACAATGAACATTGCTGCACACCGGTGTCATGCAGCTACTGTAAGTGGGGACGTGACCAGTGAGGTGATTCTGTGCGGACCTTTCACCTCTCACCATTTGGCACTGGGCAGGGACAACCCGTGCTCTGGCAGTGTCAGGAGTTTGGTGGTTGTCTGAAAGCCATTACAACTTCCAATTGAAGAGACCAGAATTCAGTTAATCATTAAAAACCTTTACTTTGTTTTTCCCAAGTTATTTCAACAGATCAAGGGTAAAAACATAACCAATTACTAGACACAGAAGAGTTAGGTTTGAAGTACTGGGCATAACTTTTCAAGACGGTATTTTCCCACAGATATGAGATATCTGCAGTGAGGCCTCAGAGACGATGGGCGTGGCTTTGAGTCCCAGCTCTGCAAATATTTATGGTGTAATGCTGCACGTCTCACGGACCTTCTCTTAGCCTCGGTTTCCTTTTCAGTAAAGTGGGGTGAGTTTCCTGACAGGGCTCTGGTGAGGTATGTGACAAAGCACTGATGCGTCTCAGAGGATCCATCAGTAATTATCAGTTCACTTTATCTCACCTTCAGCTCCCTCCTTAATTAGGACGCTTCTCCTGAATTGAGGCACAGAACCCTGCTGGCATCTCATGACAAAGGTCATCTAATGTTACGAGGACCTAAGTGTCTTCTTTCAGAATGTTCTACTCATATCCTCACATGTGACTTACCTGTTATACTGCACAGTAACCTCAAGGTTGGTGCGTCTCCCCCAAAACCGTTCAGTATGACATCACTCACAGCTTTGGGGACAGGGATGGTCATGGTGATTGGCTTATGGAATTTTCTTCTTCTAGGTTCCAAAGTGACTATTGGGCTGAAGGTGGCTTTGTTGCCCAGGATCTTCTTTACCAGCTCACCGTGCATCGGCTGAGCCTTTGCAAAGGAAAGAATGACAATAAGCCATAATAGCTCCATCTCATGTCAAACTTGTCCCTCAGTGCACCAGTCAGTCTGGTGGCTTCCAGTGTGGAAGTGAGTCAGCACTGTTACCAGGCACTCATGGAAACCATCACTGACCCAGGATGCCCATGGCACCCTGCTGGCCAGCAGCGCTCTGACCGCAGGCCACAGCCCCTGGGGCCCGCTGACCGACCCCCGCCCGCCCCTCAGCGCCCACGCAGCGTACCTGCAGGCCCACGCGGATACGCTTGGTCAGCGCGCCCTCGGGGAACACCGCCTGCACCTGCGGCACCACCGTGCTGCTCAGCACACCGCCCTCCGGCCCGATCAGGTGGCTGTCCTGCTTGACGCGCGACACCACGGCGAAGTACTGAGGGAAGTCGCGCGTGACGATGCGGCAGATGCGCTTCCGGTCCAGGTCCTCGGCGCTGTCCAGCACTGCGGACAGTGACAGCACGGGCGCTCGCCGCAGGCCTGACAGCCCCAGGCCAGCGCCCGGCTCCGAGGGCGGTCACCCTGCCTGCACACTGCTTTTTTCAACAGGAACATGTAAGAGCAAGGCAACCCTGACACCACCAGAAAAACCTGCAACCTTTTGAGACCTGTCTGCGGTCTCTTTGTGGGGACAGGTCTTTGCAGGGCAAGTGACAGAAAAGCGTCTGGCACGAGGTGCAGTGTTTTCCTGGCCGCCCTGGGCAGGAGGGACTTCAGGGCAAAACCAGAGTGAAATCCACCTGCTCTGCTCCTGATTCATGAGAGGGAATGAAACTGCTCACGCCTTTTCTTCGCCAATTGCAAAGTTAGCTCAAAACCATTCATTGGGGTTTTAAGAAGAAATATGGCCCTTTCAGTTCTCAGGGGGCGTAGTGCAGGAATAGAATGTGTCTTGTAAGGGTAAGAATTGTGTTTGTGTGTTTACTCCAGGGGACTGATTGTCTCTCAGACAGTCACTGTGGATGTTAAAAATAAAAACCAGCGATTATGAATTCAGAATTTCAATATTCCCCCAAACCATGAGCTTCCCAAACATACCATGTAACATCAGGAGGATGAGATCATGGCCTTTTTATAAATTGCATTAGTGCAGACATGTAGGGCAAGAAAACGAATCAACTGCAGTAAAATGTAGCCCGTTGAACTAAGCGGATCTCTGCATGTTATGGGATTATGGAAAGCCGCTCACTTTCAGACGTCACCTCCAGTCCCCCACCTCAGGCAGGACCATTTCGTTGCCTACACAGCAGAGGTGGGCAGGAAGCAGAGTCCCGGGATCTGACCACACATCACTGAAGACAACGCACCGGCACATCCAGCACACACCAGAAAAGAACGTGTTCCACACATAATAACCCAAAATACACAAAACGGATTCCGTTTTGAAACAAGCTTTCTACTTATGCAGAAAGTTGTAAGAGTGGGTGCCCATCCAAGGACAAGACCCCCATGCTCACAGCAGGGCTGGTGACAGGTAAACCTCAGCGTGCGCAACAGAAATGGTTCCAAGAAGGAGAAGCAACGGACCGAGGCGTGGAGCCAGCCTCATCAGTGACAGCCCCGATCCTTTCACTCTCGCCAGAGAGACTGACCTAAACAAGTCTTCTCCCATCCGCCCCTTGAGTAGGGTAAGCCTGGCCTCTATTGTCACAGAAGCTGGGAGGACGCAGAGAGGACACTGAGGCAGCCGCCATCAGGCTCCATCCACGACCCACGACCACACCCCATGCAGCTGCCAGTCGTCCTGAAGGGACAGCTACACAGCTGAGCGTCTGGCCCGGTACAGGACGCGGCGTGCCCTCGGCACTTAGATTGGGCACTTGCCTATTGTGTAGTAACTGAGAGAGGAACACGTCTCCTGGCGTGAGCAAGGGGACCCAAGGAGGTCCGAGCACGAGCTACTTCCCTCGCCTCCAACTCACATGGTTCAACCTGCGGCTGCGCCCAAGCACGCCCTGGGATTTGGAGAGCTCAGATGGCCCTAGGAAACGTAAGTTACTCTACCATGTCGGTACGTGTGTGTGAATTCGACCCCGGTAACCCTCCTTCAACTATATGCACAAATCTGAGTGAACTTAATTTTCCTGTCTCCTTAACAACAGAAAGTTCAAAACAAATTACATTATCCTATGATGCACTAGTTATGGGTCTAGGCAAGTTTCCTGCAACAAGCTCAGCACTTTTTCTCAGTGTGTTAAACATCTCAGCTTTCATTTTTTAAAATTGTGGAGTTATTATCCAGTAACCGTTCATTTTGTTATGAAACAACAAATCTGTTCTATCCCATGTTTTAGGTTTGAAAAAATTGTATAGTCAAGATGTTGTAAAGTGTTCTGTACCTCACTACTAAGGTGAGATCTTTACTATTTAAAGGATTTGGATTTTATTTTCCTGAATGTAACAACAAATATAGTGTGTCATCTAACTCATCAGCACTGGAACAATCCAGAATACTTGCTGTGGCAAAATACCACCACACACACACACACACACACACTCACACACATACACACTGACACACACACTGACACATGCACACACACACACACACACCACTCCATAAGAAAGAAATGCATCATTTTCATGCTTCCACCTCAGAGTTCTTTCAACACTCGATAGGAAGTACCTTCATCCATGCCATTCAGGATCTCGTTCAACTCGTCTTCAGTGTACTCGCAGAAGTGCTCTTTCCAGCTGTCTCCATTCTCACTGCGCAGGACCACCAGCTCCCTCTCCTTCCCTCGAAGGGCAGCAAAATGCGGGATCTCCACGATCACAGGCCTGACACAGTAAGGCAGAACACTCAGTGTGGACAGCGGTCAGCCAGCAGCAGACAACCACCGTGCCTCCGTCTGTTGCAAAGTGACCTGGAATTCTCCTCTTTCTGGGGACAGGGACATAGCAGGCCGTCCTCCGAGCCCACGGCCAGCGGACGGTCGCACAGTAGCAGTCCAGCTCGGGGGCACGGGTCCTTGGGGACATGCTGCCACCTTAAGCCCAGTGGTGTTTCCCTGAGAGTGCATGTGGCATTCTGGAACTTCTCCTTTGATAAACGTAAGTGTGACACATTAACCAAAAGAAATGTGCATGCATATATGTCTACGAAGTGTGCCGATGGCCTAAGACACTTTCTACGAGGTGCAAAATGACAGAATGGTTTAGGAGGGAAACAGCTCATCTGCGGCACAATTGGATGTGCAGTAAAGGAGATGTCAGGGAAGCTGACCACTCGGGGACTACAGAGACATGCACTCATGCGCTGGCCTATCCTTCCTTCGCTCGGGACACAGCAGGTGCGTGCACACGCGTGGCCCTGAGCGCTCAGCGGTCAGCCCCGTGTGCAGTGCCTGTTACAGTCAGGCCAGGGCGTGCAGCGTCCTACTCAGGCTGCATTCACCCTCAAAGCTTCCAGAGGCTTTCCATTTTCAGTCCAGGTTGCTTTGATACAGACTCCAAGTTCATCATAACAACATCGTAACTAGCACATAGGACAACTAGGCAGATGTCATGCTTTAAACAAAAATGACGGTCACAGCACTTTAAGGGAAAAGATATAAAAACATCACTCAAAAACAAAAGTCACATACCACAGGGGTCAGAAATGGTCCACTAGAGATAGATTATACAGAATTTAAATCATAGAGAGGGACATGTCATGGGCACAATGACAAAAAGAGAAATCATATTGCAGAAGGAGGAGAGGATGGGGGCCAGCAGCCATCGGTTGGTTTGAAGTCACTCCTACCCAAGGAATTTGGTTCCAGGAGGCCCCAGCTGAAGGATGCGGCTGACCAGACTTTCTCCCTCATTAAGTGGGGGAGGGGCCGTTGGCAGGTGCAGCTTACTGAGCACATCCAAAGCAGCAGTGAAAGAAAGAACAGAAGTGAGCTTCAGGGGTGTTTTCCACCGAGCCCCAGTGCCACCCGCTGGTCACCAGGGTGCAGTCTGGTTTGGTCCTGCCTCCTCCATTGGTCACAAAGCAAGGAGCCAGACCCAGAGTGCTCAATGGAGGCGCGTTGACAGGGAGCACGTGGGGTTGGCCTGTCCCCAGTGAGGGCGACCGCCAGGGCACAAGCTGGCAAAGAAAAACGGTGCTCCACAGGAAAGACGAAGCTGCTGGGAAGACAATGAAAACTGGCCCCATGCAGAGGCCGGGTGTTTTCATGGCTATTCCTCCACAGATCTGAAGATTATTGAAAAGCCTAAATGACCTGAGCATGAGGGAGGGAGGAGGGACAGGAACCACGGATGGGCAACTCCTCTGACCACGCAGCGCTTCCTGACGCTGCCCAAAGCGGCAAGGGCTCCGCTATGCCTCTGGCCTGACGGGAGGTGCTCTCTCGAACTGGGAAAGAGACACAGCCCTTTCCAGGTGCTAACGTAATTTGGAGCAACATGGTCCTAGTTTGCCCCAAATTACAAGGCTTTAGAACATTTCCTGAGTTCTAAAGCAAGAAATCCTCTCCCCGACATGACATCGGCAAAGCAAAACTTCATGATTAACAGGATTTTCTCCCTGTTTTTGAGCACAAAGACTTGCTATGACAAGACTTAAATACAATTGATTTGTTTCCAACTGTTTTGAAACTTTCCCCATCCAAAACGTCATCCTTTTGTCAGTTCTTGGCATGTTGAAATACCACTTCATAAAACAGCAGCCATACAAATAAACAGAAGAAAAAAGAAATGCTAGCTTCTGCTCAAAACTGCTAAAATGAGTATGGCGGAAGTCAGTCTTGATTTCGTCATCTTAATGAAAACTACGATTACAAAGACAGCCATTGGAGTGTGTAAGACCCAAGGTAGCAATTTTGATAACAGAAGAGACATATCACATGGACAAAATTTGTGGAAACTCTATAAAGGCAACACTGTTTTCCAGAGTGAACATATTGTTTCATAACCACATGAGACTTTATGTTTGGAATAGTAATATTTCTTCTATGACTGTACCATTTAAGTCTCAGAGGAAAAAACTAACACGTGCCATTGGCTATTCACACTGGAAGTCCAGCTGCTGTTATCACATCCAAAGAGAAAGAATAAACTAACCTGAATGTTGAACTCATTAACGCTTTAAAATAAGAAGCATGTAAGTGGAGTCAAGCATTCAGATGCTACTTCCGCTTTTTAAAAACTTTCCTGGCGGCTCATCTTCTTTCAAAATGTTCTGACGTACCTTTTTCCATTCCATCGCAGTGTGTCAGGCAGAGGACACAAGCTCACTGGTGGCTACGTGGGAGGTTTATGAGAAACGCTTACCCAAGGAACTGAGCACCAGATGGTCCAACTTCAATCAGGCGGCTGGCCAGGCCTTCCCCTTCCACCATCGGGGGCATTGTCGCCAGGCGGTGGCGTTTGACCAGGCGGCAGGTGACCCGCGTTGGGGCCGTGCACTTCCGCGGCGGGATTATGATACGCAGCCCGTTGTGCCGGCAGCCTCTCATGGCACCACCGCGGGCATCCACCATGAAACTAACCAGGAAACTGAAAGTTGAAACGCAAGATTAGATGGGCTTGGAAATACTGGGCAGTAAACAAGATCTATTGAGTTAATTTTCTTTATAATGCACTGCTCCCGAAATATCTTCGGTCATTTATATGTATGATGGCAAAAATTTGTCTTTAAAGGTTATTTTAGTTTATTCCAACGTCTTCATTTCTGTTTTGCTGTTGTTCTAATTTTTATATTATTTGTACCTTTAATCTAAGATGATTTTGCTGATTTCTGCTAATTTCTGTTGATAATAAATATAAATTATAAATAAAAAAATATCCAATTGGCTTAGAAAGTAGAATGAAATTATATAAAGACCACGGAATGAGTCTCCTTTTGGTATAAATGCAAAGATTCTGCTTCCTTCAATGTGTGTCCAGAAAAATCCACACACTGAAATACTGGAAGGATGGTGGGGAAGACCCACACAGTGAAGTAATGGGCGGGGGGGAGACCCACACACTGAAATAATAGAAGGACAGAGCACAGAGGAGATCCACAAATTACACTACACTCTTTCCCAATTTTCATTGCATTTGCTGGTTGTTTTTTTTTTTTTTTTGAGAAAAGAAAGAGGAAAGCCACAGATTCCTATCTGTGTGGATGTCACATGGCTTCACCAGCACAAACTGCCGCAGGTCTCCACACCTAGGCATACATCGTGACAACCTTTAAAATTCTGCAAGGCGTTTAATCTAAGTAAGTTATGGGCTAGAAACAACTCACTTCTGTTATCTCGGACAAGTGAAAAAAGGAGAGCGCAGCACCCACTCACAGCAGAATCCAGAACTCACTAATCGTGCTCCTAACGGGAAATCCTGCTGTTCATACTGCGGTGGCGGAGGGTGCCCATGCCCCCATGGGCCTGGCAGCTCATGCAGCGGGGACCAGAGAGGAGGCGCCCCTGCCCCACGTGCACCAGCAGCCTGGACCCAGCACGCAGGCAGCCCGCTAAGGTTTCGTATGGAGCAAAACCGAGGGCTGGAACCATCAACTCGGGACTGAGAGTGGGTGCTCTGGTCTTTCCCAAGACACAAGGATGAAAGTTGGCTGCTTTTTGTATTACTCATTTTTAAGTATAAATCCTTAAAAAATCTTTTCTGTTTGTGTTTTTACATGTATTAAAGAATTGAAGAACCTGCAATACTTCTGGATGAATATACAGGTTTGTGTTCCTTTTTATTCTTTTTATTTGACTATGTGTATGCTGATTTTTATGAAAACTAGAAAAAAACTACTTAAGTTTCAACCAGTGCCGTTCCAAACTCATTGCAGTATTGCTGACTTTCTCTACGTTTCCCATTTTTTGATTACTCTCACCACTGGTGACCAGACAGGGACTCCAACTCGTCAGGAATTTAATAGTATAGTGTGTCCGCTTAATATTACCTCTCTGAGTGCTGTCTGTACCCGGGAGGGCACTGAGGAGCTGCCTGTCACTCATGCCATCTGTCATCCCATTGCCCTTCTCCACCCCAGGGACAGCTCACAGCCTATATGACGTTCCCACAGAGAGAGCACGTGGGGATCTGCTGGCAGTGCGTTCTCTCTCTGAAGCAGTGACATCCTTGGCTGGAACAATGTTTAAGTATGTGTTTGACTATTTTCTTTGATTTTTGTCATTGACTGTTCCTTTTGAAATCCTCTCTGTTCTCATTTACTCCTCCTGCAACATTTGTCACCCTCCTACTAATGCCAGGTGCCCTGCTAGGAACTGAGGTCACAGAGAGGAAAGACACTGTTGCTGCCGCCAAGATGCGTAGGTTCTGAGCCCCAGATGTCACATGAGGGTTTGGCTGACTCAGAATCACTTACTTCCCTGGTGACTGAAAAATGAGTTATAACCACACCCAGGAGCCATACAGGGGCCAAAATGGCAGCAACCTTGTTGGCCATATTTCTTCCTGTGTTTCCCCAGCCCTAGCACAATGTGGATGGAGATAGTTGATAAATAATTCTTAAGTGAATGAATGGAAGAGTGAAAAGAACAAGTTGTGAGAAGTTGTACATAATTATGTCTGATAAAGAGAGGGCCTACGCTAGAGTACTATGTTCCCCCGAAAATAAGACTGGGTCTTAAATTAATTCTTGCTCCTAAAGACTCATTAGGGTTTATGTTCAGGGGATGTCATTCTGAAAAATCATGCTAGGGCTTATTTTCCAGTTAGGTCTTACTTTTGGGGAAACACAGTTGAAGGTAATAGAATTCTTTGGCCAGAACTCATTCAAACTATTCGGGTATTTCAGCTCATAAAATAGCAAAAATAAGACTCAAATAATGTAACTGCAGAATGAACAACTAATAAAAAGGTGAATATGTAGAACTGTATGCTACAAGAAGTCTTTTCTTCAAATAGGAGGGAATAAGAGATCAATAATGATTGAAGTTATATCTCGATGCTGATGAAAAGTCTTTTAGGCAAAAGTCAACATGCTAATCAGCTAATCCCAATAGTTTACAGCATAAAACTGGGTACGCACTGGAGCATTTTCATTAACCATGTCGGATTTTCCAAAGGTGTCCCTATTTAGACAGGTGTAGAATTAGTTGATAATTCTTCTATGATGTGTGAAATAATTTTCACAAGCAAAAAGCAGACTGTAAGAAACCATTCACTTTTTTGTTCCACAGGAAAAAGTGAAAAGTTGGAAGGTGTGAGTCACGAGAGGAATCAATTCACATACTGGAGTTGAGTAAATAAATATGACTTTCTCCTATTTTCAGGAGATTAAAAATGGGACAAGAGAATGCCCATAAACACCTGGAGATAAAAGGCACTGAGATAAAAGGCTGCCGTGAGTGGGGACGGGGACGGCGGGGGGGCCGTGAGTGACGCCCAGTTCTGTGGCTGGTGAGCTTCTAACTGAAGCCCCATCTGTAAACAAGGGGGCACCTCATGCCCTGACGGGGACAGTGAAGGTTAACTGCGTGGGTAAAGAATCCGGAATCCAAAAATGCTTGTTCCCATCGCTTTCTTTCCCTGCACCTTATGATTTCCTATATTCTGGATGTCTTAAAAACTATGGTGCAACATGACACCTAGAAAATAATGGAGAAATGAGCATATACCGATTCCCTCCAGTGAACTGGAACTTTGCTGACAGTTTAATATAATGGGATGATGGGCCTTTTATCAGCTTGTGAACTTTACTATTTAAATAAGACCTAGAATCCTGCTGTCACAGAGCACATGCGGGGAAGCAGGGACCAGGCCCTCGCCAGGGGCTCTCTCTGATCGCCGTCCCAGCTGCGTCTGCCTCGAATTACTGCTGTGACTTTGGGCAAGGCGCTTAACAACATTTTGGTTTCAGTTTTCTCAACTATAAAATGAGACTTTGACTAAATAAACTCCAGAGTGGCTTCTGGTGTTAAAACTCGATGTGTCATTTACTGTTAATGAGGCTGGGAAAGCTACTGGAATGTTCCATTTCAGATGCTCTGGAAGCATTCCTACTGGGGCGAGAAGCTGCTCTGACTCCAAAAAAATACATATTGTTTCTGCGCCATGACTAACACGCCACAGCGGCTCTGCAGGAGGCCACACTGCACCAGCATCGACTGACGGCTGTGCAAACGGGAACGTGTGACACACCTGGCAAAACTGTGCATCTCACTCCAGACGGAATTTGGCAATCATGCAAGTTAGGAACTCACTGCAATTTTCTAAATTGTGAGAGAGTGTTATCACAATTTAAAGAGAATAAAAGCCCAAGCAATGCACCATCATTATGCAGATGATTTGCCTACAAAGACGTAATCTGATTAGCTGAACAGCTCCGTGCTTCCAAGGTGCAGCAGAAAACACATCCCGGTCTTTCACGGAACACACCCTCCACCCACGAGTTCCCAATTCTTAGGTTTGCTCTCAGTTCATCCAGGACCGGGAGTAGGGGCAGGAGGAGACTGCAGCATTCATAGTTAGTTAGTGGTGAAAGTAGGAAAGGAAGGCTTCAGGGTGCTTCAGTGATCCGCGTGCACACAGCGAGAGGAGCCCCCCCAGATCTGATCCTCGGACAAGCCCACGCCGGGGCTTTCTCCTCTACGATCCCCTTAAGTCCCCCCAACCCCAGAATTCCATAAATGAAACACTGATGGAAAACGGCTTTGAAAAAAGTGGCTCAAATTTGTTAAAATCACTAAACAGTTATTCATCATTCATGATTTCACGTATAGAAACATAGTATTTGGTGTGTGTTTTAGAAGAAGTGAAAGGATGGCTATAAAATCTTCCAAGTTGGAAATATAAAATGTTCTTATCTGAGGACAATCTGTAGTATCAGGATGCGTGATTGTATAACAAAAATACTGTAATTAGCAGTGTGATGAGAACCCTCAGAATAGCTATTGGAATCACACACAATAAAGAATATTTTTAGTGCACTGACTAGAATCGTTCTAGAGCACAAGTTCCAAAATATCCACAGGCTGCATGCGAAGCAGTCCTAGCAAGGAAATGCACTGTTAATAGACTCTGAGCCTTCAGTCCACCTAGAACGTCATTTAAAAACCACCTGCTAAGTGACATGTAAAATCAAGGCCTTTACTATAACTTTAAAATGGGTCAGCCACTTAGTGTAACTGCTAAGAATGGTGTTTCAGCCTTGTTGCACTTTTCCTCCCAGAAGCAGCCGAGATCCGTGACCGAGGCAGGTGTCCAGCAGGTGTGCATCTGTTTGGACACCCCCCTCACTCCCACTGAAACCCAAGGTGCCCACTTCCTCTTCGCCCTAGAGAAGGGGAATTGGGCCACGGCCGTGACCGGGACACTGCCCCTGGCCTGGGGAGGCCTGCTCACACTGAAGCACCCCGAGGAGCGTGAATGACGCAGAGGTGACAGACAGGAATGGGCACATGTTCAGAGAAGGAATGATGCAAGTTCACCTGCTGCTGTCACGGTCGATACACGGAGAGGTGCGGCTGCAACAGAACACACACTTTAGCACAGAGAAGGATGGATACAGTGAAACATAAAGATCAGAGGTGACTCTCCACTGCACTTTACCATTTATACACCATACAGTATTCCCCGAAAGGGGCGGAACTGCGAGTGAGATCCAGCTCTGCGCAAGCGCTGTGATGGGGAGCTCCCGGTCAGGGTCCTGGGGACGTCAGAAAGCCCCTGGGCCCCAACCTGCAGCCTTGCTCAGCTTGGGCTGTGTGGGTGCTGGCAAAGCCCAAGCGTGCAAGAAACTACCAAACACCCACGGGCACTATAATGACAGTTACAGTCCGATTCCATGGACACAGTTTTGTCCCCATGGCTTTTCATTCATACTCCGAATATTTTCACAATGATCGTAAAGCCCTGTGGGCTACTTGAGAAGAAATGCCAACAGAGAAGGCACAATTTAAAGAACAGCTTCAATGACAAACAGCAGCATCAAGTACAAGGCAGAGGGGGTGACATGAACTACCTACGTCACAAAAAGCGGTGTGAACAAACGAGGTCAGGGCTTTTCCAGTCCTTCTGGCTCCGGGCCGCGGCCCCCATACTGGTCACGGAGCCTGAGCCGGCTCTGCAGCCCCGGCCTCCACCCCCTTCGACCTGCATCTGCTCTTCCTCAAACCCCACACGTTTTCACACGCTTCACCTGTGTTTCATACACAACAGGACATGTGTTTCATGGACCAGAAATCCAACCCGACAACACAGTTGTTCTGCTACTTATAAAATCACTGTCTACACCCGAAAGAAATTTACCTTCCCATAGCTTTACACAACGGGGGTGTGGGAAACAGAGGAACAACCAAATTAATTGCACTAGGTAGTCAGATAAATATTAATGTTGCCAGATGGCAAACAGCCTTGACTTCCTTACATTTCAAAGACCAACTTGCCCTGTTAGAGTGAGTATCTTCCCGTTCTTGAATAGATTTAATTTTTTAGAGTGGTTTTAGGGTCACAGCAAAATTGTCTTTGACATGTTTTTATGAAAAAGAAGTCCTCTAAAAGATCCCTTTCTTATGGACTTTCATTCGCTATAACGTCTTCTAGAGCGTGACATGAAGAACTGACATTGTTGGCACGTAGCTGTCATTAAGCAACTATAAAATAAAGACCTTTGGAAACTTTGGAAAGACTTTGAAATGAATCACAGAACTAGTTAGTACTAGGAACTGTGTCTTCCATCTGCCGACTCATTATGCAGTTATGAAATGGAGCCGAGCTATAAAACGCAAGTTCTTGCCCAAGGTTATGTTGGTAGGACCGTGACTGGGATGCTGGAAGTAACTGTTGGTTAGACTATGAGCCGCACTGTCGGCCTTTCTTTGCCAGATGCTGTGTATCTCGGGCAGTCAGACTTTGGACTCGCCCGTCCCTGTTCCCGGCAGGCCTGGACATGTCACTGGGAACAGCGCAGGTGAAATGGAGTCACTGCTGGTGGCTCTTACTAACCTACAATCCCTCATGGAATCTAACGGGAGGTTACACACAAAAGTAGTGGCGTGAACATAAAAAAGCTCACTTTATTATCCTCTCCACCAAAAATCACTTTTCCCCTAACATTTTGGGCAGATTTTGAAGTGGCTTAAGAATTCACCCAATTAATTAACGAGGGACTCACTCAGTTCCTTGAAAAATATGTAAAAACTGCTACTCAGGAACCTGGTGTGTAAGGAGCAGAAAGCCAGGCAGGAGCCGGTTACACGACGTGAGGGGACACACGTTATTCGTGTGCATGAATCACAGCTCGGTGGCTCTCACGCATGCGGCAGTCAGGACCTGTGCGTGCCCAGCGAGAGTCACCATCCCGCTGTAGCCATTGGCTGCACTGCTCGCTCAGATTCTGTCGCAGACACCACCAGATGGCACGTGCCTGGAAGCACACCAGGGAGTCCGTCAGCAGGTGGGGGGGCCCCACGTGATGCCGTCGTTCAGATGAGCCACAGTGCACCCCGCTCAACTGTCCAGGGACTGGAGGGCGTTCTGGGAGATGCACAGGGACAGGAAGTACTGAGCACAACAGTGCGCTGAGGGCTTACTCGTTCTAGGCAAAATGCCACCCGTGTAAGGAGCCTGTGATCCTTTAACATTCATCTTCCACACAAGTGACCTGAAACGCGGACATTTCCCGTGATGTGCCCAGGTCACGCCCTGAGTGTCAGGGCCAGGACCTGGGTCGGGATCAGTCTGCTCTGACGACAGCCACCAGTCTCGCTCTCACAGGCTGTCTTCTGACCGCACATACCCACACACGGGTGCCTGTCCTAAGGGCTGGGCCAACACCCTGTTTTCCTTGGAGCCTGGCCCAGGCTTGGGACTTGTAGAGTGGGACCGTGTGTGACGAATGAGCACTGAGTGAACGGGAGAGGAAAAGCACGTGAGGGAACCAGGCGTGTGCTACTGAGCCAGGTCTCCCAGCAATGGAAGCTTCGGTAAGTCAGTCCTTTCTAACGGTGCCTACGAGACACATACTCGTACGTCCGGCCTACGGGCGCTGGTGGAAGTCACCGATGCCACAGCCCAACAACACAGGCTCTGCTGTGACCGGGCTGGGCGGGGCCTGGCATTAGGTGCCACTTTAAAGCCCAGGTGACGAGAACGTACAGAGTTGAGATTTACTTAGAGTCAGTGACCATGCCTGACATTCATGGAAACCCTGGTGGACTAGAGACGGAGATTTTAAAGCTCTTACCTTAACACGTGGTTAATCTTTAACCCCTGGACGCTCAACACTCTGACTCTTTGGTAACCCAGCTATCGGCAGCCCGTCACGCTCACCTAAGACAATGCCCCCTTTGCAGGTGAGGTACGGCTTTCGCCTACTGCATGTGCTGTTGGATTCTGAGCTCTCCTTCAACACTCTAGGCCCACCTCTTCCTTTTTCTCATCGTGGCTCCAAAATTTACTAGCAGAATGAATGTTATGCTTCTGGAACAATTTATAGCTGTCAGATTTTCATTGTGTCATTTTATACTTAAACATATGTAAGTAAATTTAAATTTGGGTGAGGTTTCATTTGGTTTTTATTACCCTGAATAACTCCTGCGTTAGGAACTAGTAGCTTTTACTTTTTTAACAAGGACAGAGTATTATGATTATTTTCTGTAGCTATATAAATAATTTTATATTCTATGAGTTTTAGTAAAAACTTAGGTCCAAAGGTCCAAAAATTTTAACTATAACATCTTGAATGCTTTCCTGAAAGGAGAATGTTTTAGAATCAGAAAAACAAGAAAAGATCCACAACTCAGAATAGTTCTGGGGATTATGGATAAGGAGTTTGGGATCATAATTTAAACTTTACAGTACTGTATTTAGTTAGATAAAAATATGGGTAGGGCTTAGAAAAAGTGATTAAATGAAAAGTGTTTTAAAAGTTTCAATGTAATTATGAGATTATTGTATGACTGAAACGACTAAAATGAAAGGGAAAAACCAACTGTGAAGTGTTACCGTTTAAACTCCTCCCAGAATTTATGTTCCATGTTACTGACTTCTCATACCTTCAGAACATCGTTATGCTGACAATTATTAACTCGAAGCCCTGCTCTCTAATGAAATAACGTAAGAGGCAGCGTTTCAGTAGCAGCATATTTGCTGACTCGAGAAGGTGAGTGGGGACGCGTGCGGACTCGAACCCCCTTCTCAGAATCCCCACTTCAGAGAGCACGTCAACTCCTCTCCTGTGTGTGGGACTCACACTTCTGTAAACTTCATTTTAAATGCACTGACACATGAGAAAAGGCATTTAGTAACAAGGCAGGCACTCTCCATAAACAGAACTTTTTAGAAAGCAAATGGTCCTGCCCCTCCTTTTTAGACATCATTTTTAAAAATAACTTTTATTTTACAGCTGATATGTAGGCCATCTTAAAGACAAACTGTGAACATTCATGAGACCACTGGTATCTACCTGCTAGTTAAATAGCAAGCTGTCTGACGCAATCTGACCAGCTATTTTAAAAGCACAGTTTTCCCATGCTGAATGCAACCTTTTCCGCTGGTCTGTCTGTGCAGACAGAGTCCATGGGGGGTGGGTGCAGCCATGTTATTTACAAGTTGAAAGCCAGGCCACTTCCCCTGTAAGCTAGGCACCAGCTCCAGCCACGGGACAAAGCTGTGGTTTTCACACTCATCTCGTCTTACCCTTGACCTGGATACTGGACACTGACGCACTCACCCGGAGTGAATAGGGCTGGAAGAAAGGGCCACGTTGTCCAAATGCTCGGCGCCCCAGCTGAGGCGGTAGGAGCTCCTTTCTGCCTCCTTGGCGAGAGCCGACACCTAAACACAAAGACCATGGTTTCAGTCCAGGTGCTTTTCCTCCAACTCGATGAGAATATAATCAGCTCTAAAAAGTGGTGCCACAGAGAGGTGGTGCTGTGACCTGGAAGAGCTTCCACTTAAAGGCATGAGACCAGGCACTCACGTTGTACCTTCATAACACGTTTCCACTGAAGCTACATCACTGGTATAAGATCACATCTGTGTGACTGTCTTAGAAGAGAGCAGGCGCTCATGGACCTCGTTATGTCCACCTGATAAAGTCACAGCTGATATCAAAGCATTCCGTGACAGATTCCACGTCTCTCCTGATAGGTAACAGTGCTAAATATTCAGAGATGTAATTTAACCTGCACCTTTTATCTCATACCTTAAATGCATCCTACCTCACACTTTTCCCTTTAATAGACGTTTCATAAAGGAATTGATTTTTATATAATCTCCACAGAAGAATTCGGAATAGCTGAAGAAAACAAGCAGCAGATTATTTTAGAAAACTTCTGCTCATGGAAAAGTCGAGTGAATGCTTTTCATGTTTTAGAAAACCCGCAGATCTCTTATCCTACTTGTCAGTGAGTTACGATGATCATCTGTTTAGAGTAAAACACTTTCTCTGGACCTTTCCAGCATCCAGCCATGTTCACAAGCTTGTCAAACAGAAACGTGAAGGCAGAGTGACGTACCTGGTGGCTGGGGATGAGGACGGCATCGTCCGTCACGGCACTATCCCTCAGGTAGGAGGCATGGCCCAGCGGGTGAGACCTGTCGGAACTGAAGGACCGGAGGCTGGTGGGGTGGCAGGAGGCCATGGTCACATGCCCACAGCGACGAGGGTGGGAGGATGGAAGGATGAGCCGAGCAGGAGAGTGAAGAGAGGGAGCTATTAGCCACCGTCCAGCTTCCAGGGGACACAGCTGCGAGGCGGCAGGGGACACGGTCCCAGTGCCACCCTGCCTCTCTGTCCAGGCGCCGCACTAATACCTTTCGACTGGCTCCTACCACTCACTGCCAGGGGCACCAGGGAACACACAGGTAGAATCTGATACTCCTAATCTGATTCATCTTCTTCCCAGAAAGGTTTGAAACCAGTGGCTGTCGCTCACTAACTGCCAACCCAAGCGACACACAGGAAAATATTCCAGGGCAGATAGCTTCAATCTGGGTTAAACGTCAATCTCCCTGCGACTCAGGACAATACCTGGGGGAGAGAGCCAGCCCCAGGGGGAATAGGAGGGAAGGCAGGTTTTGGGCCCCTCATTTTCGCTCCTCTCCGCCCCGTCCTCCCGTCCAGCTGTGACTGACTCAGTGCGGGTGACGCCCCTGGAAGGTGCACAGGGCAATGGCCCGAGGCCACGCGCATGCTTCCTGAGGAAGTGGGTCCGCATGTTTGTCTCCGGTGTCCCCAGCGGGGCTTACAGCCGAGGACAGTGCTGCTCCCGTCTGTCCTGTGTGATGACGAAGCACCAGTGTGCTGGTTGCCGTGGCAATGACACACGTCGCACAGCGGCCGTGTGTGAGCGCCGCCCAGAGCAGGCACGGCCGCCAGCACAAAGCAAACGCCATGACACTGACCAAACGAGGCTTCAGCACGGGCTCCAGGCCTTCAGAATCAATGTTTTTGTTGTGATCTGAATTTCAAAGTTCTGCATGATACACCCAAATGTGATGGGCAAAACTTGACATCCGCACAGATGCAAGTTCATTCCTTCCTAATCAATTTTTACATGCATTTAATTGACAAATAGATTGACTGCTCAAATAAGCTATATTTTATGCATGTCAGCCCCAGAATTGAAGTTCTCCATTCAGAATATCAGCCCAAAGCCCACAGGGGACAATGACAAGATACACAAGCTCTCACAACGGCACAGAAACAAAGGCTGGTTGGAACTCGGCCAGTGAGAGCTGCAGAATTATGGACTAAATATCAAGTTAGCAGCATTGTTCGCAGAAACCACCTTCACTTTGCAAATACACCCACTTCTGGGAGCCACACACTGGCATCGGTGCTGCCCCCCAGCTGTCTCTGAGGGAGTCTCCCTGGTGGCCAGTCTGTGGTACTTCCGGCCTGTCTCCCTGCCTGCTGTGCTTTCTGCCTCCAGAGGGCAGCGACATGAATCAAAGGAGTTGATTATCGCTTCCTGTGTGTTTACACCTGCATACACCTGCGTGTTTCTAACAACGTGAAACGTGAACAGAACGTGGGGATTCATCACTTTACATCACAGGGCTCTTGGAGGACACTGAGGGCTGAGCCAGCCACAGCGGGAGCGTCCGGTCGGCTGGTAAAGCAGCCACGGGGTTCAGCCTGGCGGTGAGAGGCCACTTCCTTCGTGGCTGGTTCTACCGTCGTGCAGTGGGATTTGGATGGTGCACTTCCTAAACGAGCTGCAGGCTACTGAGAGTAACCTGGGCCTGACCCTGAATCTGAGGATGGGCCAGTGATAAAATTATTGCGGGAAAGGGTCTATAATCTCAGCAAATCTTGTCTCAATTAGGGGAATGAACAATTTCTTTTCCTGCTTTAAACCACAAAGCTTAGACCCAGTTGTGTGTATTCTGTGCCAACAGCACTAAATCAACAGCTCTTAAATTCTCTTCTCCTTTATTTTGTGTTGAACTGGGCCAAGGGAGAGGAAACAGGAGTGTCACGCACTGACATGGTAAAGCTGTCTACGCACTCAGTGGCCCCCATCATGTTCTGCGGGGCTCCAATCATTAGTTACGGAATCTCTAGCCATGCTGCAGAACTCCAGACTGTGCCTTCACAGACGTTAGGTGCCAGATTTACGTACATGAACAGCACATGACTGAGAGGCATTGGGGTACAGGACAAGAAGTGGAGATGCATCACTAGGTAGAACTGGCCCTTACACACAGCACAGGAACATGGAGACACGGGTCTCCAAGGGAAGGGGGGAGTGCCGCGTGGATGGGAACGAGCTGACGGTAAACAACGACACCTCAGCTAGGACCTAGCCATGTGGCTGCTGCCATTGGAAATGGCAGCCAGGTCTCCACTGTCTCCGCCAGCGACACACCCTGACTGGGTGGGTGTCTCTGTTTTAGGAAGGGGGTATCAAGGAGCTCATCTGGGTGACAACGTAAAGCCACGTTCTGTAATCCATGTGTCGTAATAACGTGGACTTCTGGGTCTGTCTCCCAACTGGTTTTGAAGCAGGAGGGGCATAGGGTGCTGGTGTTGCTTTTTGTCTTCCCTAAAGCCTCACCAGGAAAGAAATACAGAGGGAGAAGAAAGGAAAGAAACTGACAAGGTGACTTATGACCACAAAAAGGAGATTAGAGTGCAGAGACAGACACCAGAGTGCAGACAGAGAGGGGAAGATGGCGGGACAATGAATACATTGGAACCATCTGCCTCAGTATCTCCACCCGTGTGATTTTATTCTGGCTCATTCTGCTTACTGCCTTCTAAAGTGCTAATTATTTAAGCAATGTTTATAGTTCCTCACTGCCCTGTTTTCTATGATGTTATAGAACCTACTGAAATGAAAGAAAGTTAGAATATTCCAACAGTAGAGAATTATTCTGTCTGTAGAAATAATGACCAGCACAAGTCTGAAATAATTCAAGTCTCTGACTCAGAAACTGTCCACTTGATTTAAAACATTACAGACAAGTTTAAATGTTTTGCAATAGATGGGCCATTGTTTCCATTAAGTCAGAGGTCGTGCTGTTCAGTTAATAAATCCACAGGAATATAAATTCTTACTCGCAGTTCAGCTAAGATTTGCCGGAAGTGTTGTGATGGTTTTAAATTTATACTTTTTTCACTACAATACACTGCTTTATAGACACATATTAGGTTGCATCAAAGTCTATAATTTCACTGAAACGTATAATAATTACTACCTTAGCAAGTTGCAATATTCATTAGATGTTCAATCAATGGAGTTCTCAAACCCTACTGAACAAACAAACATTGAAAAAGTTTCAATGTGTTTGCTCTCATACATGGAGAAGCTTCTGTGGTTCACTGCTAGTTAGTATTTTAAATTGAATTTGGATAGCGTTTTAAATTTGTAAGCAATAGCAAAATAAATTGGACACAAAATCCAACTAATCAGAAGTCGGTTGTGTTTTTATTCAACATATGTTGAACTGCACCTGTTTTCGTTCTTCTGCTTCCAGGTACAATTTATGGATCACAATCCTTTTTCCCTCATCTCCAAAGACACCAGGCTAATGAGGTGTGTTTCCGGGAAGCCACGCTAATGTCCCATCAACCACAACAGGGAGCTGTGATGGCCAAAGTCAGGCCTGGGCACGTCCTAGACGTTCTTTCTAGTAACGTAGTCTCCCTTCTAGCTGAAATAGTTATTCAACTTAATACATAACAATCCTAATTTGAGAATAAATCCATAATTCTAGAATATAAGCATGCCTGCCAAGACACACACAGACACACACACTTGCTGGGCAGTGAGTGGGGAAATGGATGGACCAGGAAGGTCATGTTTTCATGCCATGTAAACCTACCTGGGCATGGTACTATTGAAAGCATACCAAATAAAGAAATTGTGAAAAGGTAAAATGGTTACTGAAAAAGGTAACATACTGAATTGTCTAAGCAAAATAGAAAATAAGTAAATAAAACAAACAAGAGAACCATGGCAATGCGATGCTGCCTGTGATTCCATCCTGGTGCTCTAGAAATGCAAGTGGGGACCCCTGGGGAACAGATCAGATCGGGCCTTGTTTGTTTCATTCCCTGGTCCTGAGGTGCTGAGGGGAGAATCAGCAAACCATTGCCCCGTTTTACAGAAAGTATTGTTCTAAAGTCTTTCTCAACCTAAGAACTTTGATAGAAGGAGCAAATACCAGACCAAGCACTTACTATGAACAGAAGAGACCACACGGGACAGAAAGGCCTGTTGGCTGATGACAGTAACGTGACTATTCACAGATTGTTATGAACTGGTACAAAGCGATAAACATCCATTATACCGAAATCTGAAGTCTTTTAAGAGTCTCAGATTGTGAGGTCCAAACCTATCAGTGCGCCAACATTCAATACACAGAACCCTGAGCCGGTTGGTCAGCAGTCCCCTAGGGGCTGGTCCTTTTGCACCCGGACCCACAGACACCACCCCCCCGCCCCGTGTCAGTCACCGGAACCAGGGAGTCCATCCAACCTCCCCCGCTGCTTCACCCAGCCCGCGACGGCCATCGGCCAGTTTTACCTCACAGCTGTGTTCTCTAGCCTCTCCCTTCTTCAATTGTCCCATGACTACCAGCACCAAGTCTCTAACATCAGCTCACATCCCTGCAGTGGTTTCTCATACTGTAGGAACGGCCAGGTCTAGCATTTGACAACTCTCCTCCAACCGGGCTCATCTCACTGTTCGAGGGATCCCCAAATACAGACACGACCCTTCCCTCCCACTCACACCCCAGCACCATGCACCGCCCTGCTCCTGACACACGCCAGGATCCCAGGCTCAGGTCTGATTATGGCTCCAACCGCCTCCTCGTCCTTCTCCACCATCACCACCCACCATCCCATCTGTTCCAGGAAGCCTGAGCCTCAGGCTCCAGTCCACCAGGCGGTCCCAGGGGCCCAGGCTTTCTCCCACCCCATCGGACCATGGGTTTAGCCAAGGTACCTGGGCATGTTTGCTCCCCCAGCACCTACCACAAGGCAGTCCAGAAAGGTACTTACTACGTGCACCACACTGAATTGTTAAAAAAAAAAAAAAAAAGGGAGGGGGGCATTCGTGCTCAAGGAAATCCAAGGACAGTTTGGTTTTGCTAATTATCCATTTAGAATTGACTACTCGTTAGGGTATTTATTTCATAGACTCCAAATATGCTAGATACAGCTTATCATAGAGCCAAGATGAAAACTGCAAGCATGATATTACCAAGTAGTGAAAGACATTACACACTATCGACAACTGTACGTGTCACCTAACTTGGCAGCCATACTTTTCAGGAGGAACCATGGAACGTTCTCATTCAGTTTGCCTCAGAAAACAACAAAGGTCAGTTGGGCTAGTTAGTAAGAACCCCAAATAACACTGATCTGGTATTTCAGAATGTGACACAAACCCCCCAGGCTTGTCCCTAAAACCTGGGCTCCTTCAGACCTGGCTCAGACCACTCCCTGGATCCAGGCTCTTGGGAGGTTATGTCCTGGTTCCTCTGAATTCCCTCTCTTTTAATCCTTCTACTCACAGAAATTACAGCACTGACAATAAAACCCCAAGGGACTGGAAGCCTCTGTAATTGCCACTCAGCTACAGTGCCCCTAAGGCAAAACTGCCCTTCCCATCGGCCTAGAGGAGAAAGTGGTAGGTGACTCAAGACACCTGTGTAAGGGGAGCATTCTTTATTCATCGTGGCTCTGCTTCCTGCTACTTGTTTGACTTCCACTAAGTTACTGAATCTCTCTAGGCCTCAGTTTCCCATTCTTTAAAATGGGCACATAAAGATGCCAGAGAACGCAGTAAGAGAACTGCTGTCTGCTGAGAGGGGTGAGTTACCTGTCAGGGTCGCTAACTGTGTCTACCTCTCTCACTACCATCATTAACAAGTGCTTCACTCACGCCTGGCTGATATCAAGTGTGAGCTTCACGTGAATACCTGTCAGAGCGTCCTCCCTCCAAACTGTACCGCAGGTAATTCATACCATCCAGGAACTGACTGCTGGGCAGAGAGTCGTCGCCCAGCTCTCTCAGGTCCTCAGGCCGGAGGTACTCCCCCCCGTCACCTGTCATCGTGTCGTCACCTGGAAACAATCAGGAAGACGGAGAATTAGTCACTAAATGTGCTGTCAGGTACGAACGGGCAAAAGAGGGACACGTGTAACTATTAGAGAACGCTCAGTGGGATCAGCTGGCAGCCGGAAGGGTTCAGGGAGGTGAGCAGCGGAGAACCCAGGAAGGGAGCTGGTGTCTGAACACAGGACGGGATCAGGAGGGTCAGAGTCCACAACAGCCCTTTGGGCCTGCCTTCTTTCACCACTCCCTCCTTCCTGAGCAACCTGCAAACCTTTACATAGGAGTGCTTTCATGAGTCAAATAAGTTGGGGTCCCCTTTCATTCAATTCTGGGGGAAAAAATTCTAAGATCCATTCTAAGAACTGGCTTAGCAAAACTCAGGCACTGTGGGGTTTGGCTGTAAGCCTAAATTATTATCAGGAAAAAATATACGAATTCTGTTAATATCTGGGAAGACTAAGGCTAGTCTTATTTATGAAAAAGAGAAGGGAATGCTCGAATGCAGGATCTATCATAAAAGACAAGCCATACTTTATGGGTCCCGTGAGCAAAAGGCCTAAAAGGTTATTGATGCCCAAGGCCTGCGTGAATACTGTCTCCCTCTCTCTCTACCCCCGCTGTGCTCCTCTGACCCACGGCCTCCCCCGAGAATCCTACAGAGTTGAGTGCCGCTTTCCAGCACCGAGTCCCCAAGCCGCCCAGACGGGCGCCCCGCCACGGGCACAGCCCACCGCGCCACGTCTCGTCCAGCTCTTCCTGCCAGTTGTCACCACACTCTCTGAGCAGCCCGGAAGGTCCCGAGGGACAAAGACAACTCAGAATAAACTTTGATGTCTTGCTTCTTAAAATCACTCAAAACTGCCTGAAAAAATAGGGCCTACATTTCAAGTGTTCTATCTTACTCCTCCCTTCTCTCCCTCTGGTCAACCCTTGGGAGGAAAAGCAGATTTATTATGGTGAAGGGAGGAAGAGGACTCAAAAAAGAAAAGAAAACAGTGGGACCCAGTCTGGGGGACGCCCGGTCTGGGGCGCCTGGCCTGGTGGCAGCAGCTTCCCCTTGTGGACACAGACTCAGCTCCTCTCTTGTGAGCATAGCATCTTAGTAGGAGAGAGAGCGAGCAAGTGGAAGGGTGCATTTTAATCAAGTACATCAAATTTTGTGACTGGTGACACGTGGAGGGAAACTTAAAACCTCTGCCTGCACTGAGGCCACGAGACGGTGGTGCCCTTTACACCGTCTCTCCTTACGCTCTCCATCACAGCCCCCCCTAGGCTCAGCGTCACTGACTGTGAGCTTCAGGGTTCTGGAGACACCTGCCTGGCCTCAGGTTATGGCCTGACGTCTTGATTATGTCTCAGAGAATCGGCCCAGAGGTGCAATGTCCTCAAGTGATGGTCAGGGACCAGGTGCTAGCCCAGCGCTGGGACGGGCCGAAAGGCGCACGTCTGCACGTCCCCTCGCTGGTGCCAGTCTCCGGCCAGCACACCTGTGCATACAGCACTCTACTCAGTATGCCCACAGGGTGAGTGGCAAAGCACAAGTGCCCGGGAAACTAGCAGAATGCGAAAAATCAGTTGGGGAAAACCCAAAACTGCCCAAGTTGGCCCATAACTAGGAAATTCTGCATAAGCTCAAACTTCAAATGTTTTCAAAAACTAAAAGTCCTACCCTTGCCCCCCTCTCGGGAGGCGAGGGACTTCCTGGGCCCCCTGCGAGCCCATCCCTGCCATAGGATCCAAACCTTTCCCCACCTTCCCGGACGCCTGGTCTGCAAGCCCTTCACCTTCAGCCCGCCCCCCGTCAGCCCTTCTTCCCACAGAAAAAACACCGTGTTTCTGCCGTCTGTGAAACACAGGAACTCCCCACCACAGACTCCTTCGTCTCACACAGATTCCTCGCCATCCCCCAGCAAACCCATGAAACAGATGCTTGCTGACTTGACAAGTTAACCAGAGGCCAAGAGGTGATTTCTGCTGTGGAAAACTACCCTCCTGACTTTCTCTGACCCAAATCTCTGCTGGTGCCCCCATCTCACCAGAAGCCTTTCCTCACCTGGAAAACAAATGAGGGGAAATCCACAGCCTATCTCATACGGTGCAAGGCGGCCTAGAGGACACACTGCAATGGTCAAGACATGGAAGCAACAGGTGTGCGTCGGCGAATGGATGGATACACACCATGGAACAGTACAAAGACATGAAAAACAATGAGATCTGACCATTTGGGACATGGATGGACCTAGAGGATACTGTGCTGAATGAAATTTGTCAGACAGAGAAAGACAAATATTGTATGATCTCACTTATATGTGAAATCTAAATTAAAAAAAATAAAACATCAAAGTCATAGACACAGAAAACAGATTGGTGGCTGCTGGGGGCAGGGGAGGGGGAGAAATGGTGAACTGCCTTTTTCTGACTTTAAATGAACTGAACAAAAATCAGTTTTGAACAAGACCCTGCACCTGGCATGTGGGTGTTTTGGGGAGGCATTCTCTTCCTCAGACATCGCCTTCCTTCCAAGTTTTCCCTAACACCCCTCAGCACACCCCTGCTGGTCTAATCTCTGTAAACAACAGACTTCAGCATTTCAATCATCAGTTGAAGTCTTTACTATATCTTCATTTCCCAGACTTCTCCGTTAAGAATTCCACAACGGAGCCCAGTACGTTTTAATGCATCAGCCAAGCGGAGTGACTGACTGACAGTTGGGCCACTCTGACCTCGCACACCTTCCCGTCTCAGGACCTCCCACCCCCACTCCCTAAAACCTGCACCTCTCGTCCACCTCTGCGCACCCAGCACGTCCATGAGCTGCGCCTGCAGACAGGCAGAGCGGCTGGGTGGCACCGCGATCACGCCACATGTGTCTCAGAGGCCTGCCCGAGCAGGGCTCAGCTTTGACACAGTTTGCACACAACAGCATTCCTTTCACTCTCTGCTGACTCGGTCCACGCGTGGAAAACCCTGATGGCTGTGCTCTGGCCAGTTAGCCTGAAAGGATGTCCACACTCGGCCTGGATGCTGTTCTGAAACTGCTCCTCAGACAGGCGGGATGTAAGGATCCCGGGGCTCAGCGAGTGCCGCCCAAACACGCGTGGCCACAGCCATGGGTCCCCAGGAAAACATGCTAACCACACAAAATGTCAAATTCCTTTTCAGTAATTCTTTACACTAAAAATGTACTTCACAGCACTCAGATATATCCTACACATAAAATGTCTTCAACTTGAAACTCTTCCTGGGAAAAATGTGTTAAATTTTTGGTTATCTCAAAAAATGGATGCTTCTCTCACCACAAAGGTCTTCTCAATCATTAGCCAATATTCCTCTCAGATCAAGAGTTCTTATCACTAATAACATGTAATATATAATGGTTTCAATAAAAGTATACAGGACGCTACCGCCAGCTCTGACATTGCAATGGGTGGGTCCAGGATGCTGCTTCATAGAAATGGAATTCCTAGTGAATACTCTGAACGCAGAAGCTATTGCAATTCTTTAACAATTACTTTGGGAATAAAGAACTATTTTTAAATGAAATAATTACACCTAATTTATATGATTTATAAATTTAGGTTTTTCATGAGACAGGTTTGCTTAAAGTGGTACCACGTGCTGTGGGACCTTCCGGCTGGAGGAATTATTTTACAGCATTCATTTTCCCTGGACGCTGAAGCTCCCCCTAAATAACGTTTAAAAATTATCTTTATTCCTCGCTACCTTGGAAATTACCCCATTATCCCATGACTATGAATTTAATATGTTTTGAACCACATCTAAAACGTATCTCACCCAAGAACGATAAATAAACTGCATTCAGTTCAAACAAGCTTAGTTGTGAGCATGTTCACACTAGTTCAATGTCTACTTACTACAGAATTATTTGTTCTCTAAATTTGCATTCTAAGAAGAGATGTTCATTTGGAAAAATATTTACATAATGTTCATCAGATAATTTAAGTGTGTTAATACGTCTCAGTAGGAGTTGCAAACCATTAATAGAGTAAGTCACAGCTTCAAGCTCCCAAGTTAGTAAGACCCACACACTCAGATGCACGTCTGCACACACACTACACACATCATTTCCAAAGACACAGTTAGTATCAGGTGCCCAGATTTCAATATTAAGCAAACTGCTTCTATCCAGGTAAGAAAAATCAAAAGCAAAGCAAAGCTTTCACTCCAACAACTTCCTCTGATGGTACCTGAATCACTAAGTACTCCCCCATCAAGACAGTGGTCACCAAACTGCTTAAAAGCTGTTCAATACATAAGTGAAAATGAGAAAGATGATCCCACAAAACAGAACACGGTGTGCATACAAGAATGTGGAAAACTAGCTGCAAGTGTTTGGATGGAACACAGTGTTATCACCATCAGTACTGGAACTGCTAGCTTTGGCAACATTCTTTACTCACAGCAATACACTGACCCAACACTTGTTTGTTCTGCCCTGAGTTCTTAGAAAAGCCGACTCAACTCCATGCCGATCACCAACAGGTGAATTAACAAATCGGTTCCAAATGAAGACGTGTCGTGTACAGCTGGGCTTAGCACTGAGCAGAGCTGAGAGAACCTGGAGGAATCCCTTCACGTTCGTTGGAACATCAGCTCATGTCGGGCCTCACCGTCCTCCACGGCAGGAACGTGCACACCTGGCCAGCAGCTGCACTCACACCTGACTGCACACTTATGTGCTGCCTTCGCGATCTTTTAGGAGATGTTTTTGTTCAAGACAAGTTAACTATTCTCGTTGAAGTGGCGGTGGGAGCCCAGAACCCTGCTGTGGGGCCCAGGAGCCCCTGAGCTCCCTGCAGACAGCGGGCTTCTCGGAACCTTGACAGCACCTGCTCAGATAACGTTTACCAACTACATGGGGGGGCGGGGGGGGGCGGGGGTATATTCTCTGATTCAGAATCCAGTGCTCATGTTGAATTTCTATGACCCCCTGCTGTGTGATTTCTAACCTCCTCTAACGTGCCTCTGGATTGAGAATGTATTCTACATGCTGAACCCCTCAGCGAGCAGAGACTTCCTACAGCATTTATGGGTCCCCTCCAAGATCCTTCACTCTGAGGCACTGTAATAAAAGTGCACCGTAACATAATTCAGACACGTTAATGCAGCTGTGACTGCAGGTAGCTATTTTACCTTCCAGTTTCCTCCCCCTTCCCAGCCCTGCCAGGGGCAAGACATGAAAGACACCGGCAACTGCAAACACACCTGTCACAACCCTCCTTCCCCACGTGGCCAGAGTCCCTGTGCCGAGACAAAGGTGAAGATGTGACCCTGCAGTTATGACGCTCTCACCCACACCCACTGGCCAGCACAGTGTGTGAACACAGGACAGCCCACCCGTGGGACCAGGACACACGTCGTACAAGACGGAACACGTCTCACCCTCTTCGTCAGAAACATCAAGCACCTCAGTCATCGTCTCAGGAACATTCAGCTTGTGTTTCTCAGTGACAGTCTGAAAAGAAAACATGCTCGAGTTAAACACGACATCTCACAGAAAACCGAAAGCAGCCCATCTTGTAAGTGTGTGTTCTCGGAGCTCTTTGTCTCACTCTCTCTCACAAAAACCACTTGTTCCTTCTGCAGAGAAAGGACCCAACTCTGGGGAAGTTGCACAAGACAAAGGTGACCACTCTGAGTTCCCATTTGAAAACTAACTCCTTTAGCGACACCGTTAACGAGTCATACCAAGAGGGCAACTTAATGTTTCCAGGGCTTCCCCGAAACAAACGGAGTAACGTCTGCAGAAAAGCTTTAAAAAGAAGCAACGAGCATATGCAACGTACTGAAAACCAAGCCACTGGAAAGAAGTTGTAAACAACATGGAAGACATAAAATGGGCAAAAACACGATGCGTCTCCGGGACCAGAGGAGCCACAGGGAGACCCGTCGTCCTCAGAGTATGGCTGGTGCTGAGTGGCCTGCAGGTTGCTCTCAGAGCCCACAGCCACTGCCGGCTGGTCCTGGCGTGGGGTGGAGGAGGCCAGGCTCTGGACTTTGGCTGACTGGTCTCAACTTCTAACCTCCTCGTTTATTAGCTGTGACGCCTTGGCAAGTCCCCTTACTTCTGTGTGCCTCCATTTCCTCATCTGTAAAATGGGGATAATAATACCACTCATAAAATCCTTACAAAGATTAAATAATATTTGTAAGAGCTCTAAGAACACTACTTGGCACATGTTAATACTCAGTAAGTATTAGCGACCACAAATTATTATTCTTGTAATTCAACATTCAGAATGAAGGGCCTCCGAACTGGGTCATTCAGGCTCTCGAGAAACATTGAGGCCCCTGCAGGCCAGGTACTGTTTCAGATCCCAGGGTGCCACAGTGGGGAAGAAACAATAAAATCTGAATCTCATGATGTTAAATATCACTTCAAGACAGTTGAGTCTCAAGTTCTTATCTCTACTTTCTGCACTGACAATGTATTAAGTACATCGAGTGGCCGTTGTAAGAACTTTAGAAAAACACTTCATCTCTCCAAAAAAGAGTAAAATTTGCCACTGCAGCCACTGAAATGCAGTGGGCAGGGTATCTAGGTTTTTAAGCTTTGCCACACAAATATGACAGACTTGTTCAAATGCTTGCTATGGCCCGATCGCCAACTCTATTCTTTCTAAAAGTATCAAATAAATTGATGATACAAAATTTGCAAAATACAGTTAAAACTCACATCATGCCTAAATATATTTCTTTTTGGGGGACACCAGTTAAAGAAGAGAAGAAATGTAAAGACGACTCACACGATGTGATGGAATAAGTTCATTTTTCCAATTCCTAACCTATTTCACAAAAGAACAAAACTCACAATGTAAGAGAAGAACCCAATGGTAAGAGAGGAAGAAAGTGAGACAGGGTCCCATCAGGACATGGAACCAATACAATCACCCGTGTGGACAGGGAAATGGTTTCTCTTATCCCAGCTGAAGCACAAGGGCTGTTATGCCCGTAGCTGCTGGAGCGCTGCTCAGCTCAGCGGCTCGGGGACATGGCACCAAAAGAGGAAAGCCCTGGGCCCTAGGAGGACTCCGGAGCTGGGTGTGGGGACCTGGCCATCTGCCTGATTTCAGACAGGCCACCTGAGATTTCCTTGAGGGACGGCAGTTAGAAAGTGACTGCCCCCCATTTTAAATACGGATCTGTGGAAAGCCCTTCATTGCAGGTTTATTTGGGAGCCAGAGATGTCTTTGAACGTGGGCATGCAAGTTCTACGGGTTTTGTGATATGAAGAATTTCTTTTCTTCCAGAACTTAAGCCCCGCCCTCCACCCCCGTACCCAGGAGCTGCTGGTGGGGTGACGAGTCTGCAGCACTGTGACTCTTTGGCACAGAGCCCAGGACACGGTTCACACCCAATGAATGCTGGGGGCCTGAATCAGCGAGGGGAGGGGAAGAAAAGCAGGGCAGACACCAAAAGGGGTGAGAGCTCACCACCCAGTGGTAAGTGGATGAAATGTACACATGTGAACCAAGGTGACCAAAAGCAACTTCTATGCACAGGTGTGCTTGGCCAGTCACTAAGGTTCACTCACCTGTGACGTGTACGTGGCTTCAAAGATGCCAAATAAAGACATGGAGGTGTAGGTCCCTAGTTTGGAGATTCTCTGGGTGTAAGAAAACGTGCAGTGAGACAAAGCCGCTGAGACGCAGCCACATAGAGATGCGGACGTTATGCTAGGTGGTGACCAGACTCGTCTTCTGCCTGCAGAATCTACGCGGGAGCTATCCTGTAAATCTTTACAAATGCTGTGGCACATGGCCAAAGGTTTTAGATTCTGCTTCAGAAAACACGCGGTGCGACGCTCCCATCTAAACTCAGTCTGGCAGGCGTTACTAAATCGCTGTCCACGTGAAACCAAGAGCACTGCATGGACCTGGCCGCATGTCTCCAGAGACGCACTGTGGGCCAGAGGCCCACGCATGTCCTTCTCACTCTCCCCTCCCACGAGGGCCCAGTGCTCTCCTCCGGCTGACCAGCCCTGGCCGCACCACCGCCACCGCCCCACCCACAACCAGGACCTGCTGGTTCAGGGTCTCGTTGTGTCTGAACAGCAGCCCAGGCTCTGCTGTCTCTGCTTATCCTCCACAGCAGCAACGAGAGAGCTCTAGTTCCCAAGTCTGTGTTTCAGGAGGAAGTTAAACGAGCAAATGCCTCAGCGGCGTGCATCCCTCCCAGGGGGTGGCCTGGACGCCTCGCCTGACAGAGCAGCTTGAAGCTCAGGACCTGCCACCACCTGCTCTCCTTCCCTCCAGGTTCTCTGGGTCATGCTTGTGACCACTCTAAGGATCGCCAGGTGGATTCAGAACAGGGAATCCGACATTTCAAGGATCTACTCTGTCAAGATAGTTTCCCTACTAAGCACATTCAATTTTCTTTTTGAATAAGAAACACTCATCAAAGGTAGAGCAGAAGTTAGGCTGACTCATTCTCACTGAGAAAGCACCTGACCAGCCAGGAGCACGGCAGGCTGTCGTCACCTCCGCCTAAGACCAGCTCGCCCGCGGTGCCCTAGCGCTCTGGCAGCGGTGGGGTCACACCCGACCACAGCAAACAGGCAAAGGAGCAGAACAAGAAGCTAAATATTATACAACTTCATTCACACATTTTACCTGGGTTTAGTGGGACCAAAGGAAGCTAAGACCCTGACTGTGTGCAAATGTGCTGATGTCTGCGCACTTCAATGTATGTTGTACAACAGTCACCAAAAGTAAAAGCCCAAAACATTGTGTGAGTGAGAAAGTACGTGGCTTGAAAGCCGAATCCCAGAGCCGAACTGGCCGCTCACGTACTCACCGTGGTGGTGGTGGTGACCTCCTCAGTCACGACCTTCAGGGTGTCGACCACGGAGATGTAGCCCAGACGCTTGGCGATGGCCAGGGCGGTGTTGCCATTCTGAAGAAGCAAGAGAAAGAGACAGAGACAGAGAGAGAGAGAGAGAGAGAGAGAGAGAGAGAGAGAGAGAGAAGGCAGGAGCCTGCGTGCGAGCCAGCGAGCTCACCAGCCAGCCCTCCCTCCAACACCAGCACAGCTCAGGAAAACCACTAGTTCTCACCATCACATCTGAGTCTGTCTTGGCAACTTCTCTAGACTAGAGCCCAGGTCACCATGGTAACACAACAAGTGGCTTCCGCCTGCTCTTTCCAGTGAGAAGCACCTGATGCTTTAACCCCTAGGTTGTCAGCCTCCACACACCATGCTGTGCTTGGCAGGACACGCCTCCAAAGCCTGGCAAGTGCCAAGTGCACCAGTCCCTGTGCAGGGCCCTGGGCTGTCCCGAGGACCCCTCCAAACCCCCACAGCCCGGCTCCCACGCCGCCTGGCCCCGAGGGCTAACGGCACCACTTCCCGTCCTCGTCATTGGCTCCCATCTCAGCACTCTGTCAGAGCAGCAGCCTCGCACACTGCGGCCAGACGGTGGCTGCAGGCAGAGCCCTCTCCTGAGAGACTGAGTCCCCTAGTCCCTGGCCAACCCTCAGCCACGTCCCCCAGCTGGGTTCCCAGACACGGGCTTGTTTCAGGACTAGTGTGGGGCTCATACACCTGAAACAGCCTGACAGATGGCTGGAGGCAAAATGACAGCTCCGAAGCTGTCCTCTCTCGGGCACATGGTGACAAGACAGGGCTCCCTGGAAAGGACAGTAAAGCTGGGGAAATACAAGGCAGCAGCGGGAAAGAGGGAGACCAGACATGAGATGGACGGACTCCATTAAATGGGCCACAGGCGGAGTCCCCAGGAGTCGAGCAGGGCTGTGAGGACAGGACACGGGACGTCACTCACTCGTGGGTGCCACCTGACGTAGGGGCTGACTCGAGGGCACGTGACAACAAAGGGGACGGCTCTGGGGCAGCAGCGGAGCAGAGGGAGGGGCAGGGGAACGGGCCGAGCCCCTTACCGCGGTGGTGGCATCTGGCCGGGCCCCGTGCTGCAGCAGCGTGTTGATGACATGCGTGTGGCCCTGCTGGGCGGCCTGGTGCAAAGGCGTGTAGCCATTCTGGGGTGGGGATGGGGATAAACGTGCAGAGAAGAAGGAAGGACAAACAGGTTAGCCTCCACTGGGAGCGTCCCGGTCCCACTCGGCATGGCCGTTTAGAGGCGCGAGTCCCCCGGGAGCCTGCACTCAGGGTCCCCAGAGAGATTCGCTCACGCGAGGCACCTGCCAATCGCAGTGTCTGTGTCCCGCAGTGTCACCCGTTCACACAGGTGTGCGGATGGGCGGCTTCCGTGGGCCAGAGGTCTGGCACGGCCATGCGGCCACACTGTTCACCTGCAGGCACTGAACCCCTGCAGGTGCACACAGCACAGGTCACCTCCCGGCCACTTGTTTGGGGCCAGGTAAGGCGCCTTACGGGTACTGTCTCTTTCAATGTTTATTATCCTGAAAACGAGGGTGCTCGCTACATAGTGGGTGTTCCATAAACACTGGGGGAACGGACAGACTGAGCAATTGAGCATTTTCCCCAGTTTCAGAGATGATAACGCTGAGGACAGCCAAGCCAAGTCTCTCTGTAGTCACTGCGGTTTCAGGTGTGGGGATGGTGACAGCCAATGTGCACAGGCGGCTTTACCATCTCCCTGCCCCAGCCCCGCTCAAACCTCATGCAGCTATTTCAGGCCGAAGTGCACATGGATATTTCAGGCTCTAGTAAGTTCTGAGTGGTCTTCGCACCTGACACTTGTAAGGATGTATGTCCCTTTTATGTAGTGTCACTGCTGCCTCCTGACCAACACGGCCTTTGCTTCCCCATGTACAGAAGTGCCAGCTGCAGGCACTGGTCTGCCCCGTACTGTCACTGTGCCGTCCTGTCGTGGGGATGTGCCCACATGTGAGACACACGCCAGTCTGACCAGCATCAGCTCTGCCGTGTGTGTGCGTCCCGGCCATGGAGGGAGCCCAGGAGCCCGTGGGGTGCAGACAGCACAGAGACCCTGCTGCTCAATCAGGCAGCCCGGGGACGCCAAGAAAGGGGTAAAGAAAGCGTAAAGAAAGGGGTCTCTCTGTGTCATGTCCCCAAGCCTCTGTGACTGAGTTCAGGACCAGAGAAGTGCATTCGTCCCCAGGGCTGCTGACCACACGCCAGGTGCTCAGCAGAAGGCACTGCTGCTGAGGCACAGTGCCAGGGGCACGTCCCTGCCTTCCAGCTCAGACCACAGGAGTCCTCAGGGGATCCTGGGCCAGGAAAGTGTCCCATGAATGGATTTCCCAGGGAGGTTTTCAGCCCATCCTGCGAGGGGCCCCAGGCCCACCACCCCCCAAATACCAGCACGTCCCCAAACCCTCTGGCCCTCAATTTTCTCGTTTATAAAATGGAAATGGCCAAGATTTGAAGTTCTATGAAGGATCAAATTTGTCTGTGAAATTTTTCTTTAGTTTATCTAGAGTTACACGAAAATGCCAGCAAACGTCGTTTTTTCTCATTGAAGAGCTTTATGATTTTTACAGCATATTTTACAAAGAAAGCGTCCTCTGACATGCTGAAGTTCTAAAACCTCTGCTGGGAATTATCACACAATCAAATCTGTCTTCCTTACCCTGATGTTACAGGGTTTCATTCTAATTTTAAGCAACTAACAGTCTCATAAAACAAGTTCACTTCTCCAATTTTGTATGCCAGTCATGAACGTTTGAATAGTAAAAACAAGAATTACATATTTTCATAGCAACAAATCAATTTTGGTAACTATGGTTACATGTGAGATTCAAGGAAAAAAACAATTCTTTCTACAAAAATGTCATTCTATGTGAGAAAACTCTGAAGTGTTTCTTAGAAGAACATCCTTTGAGGTATGTGTCTGTCCTCTGAAGATAGATGAAAAGACATTTACTTCCAAAAGCAAGTATAATCTACATAGTTCACTTTTAAAAACTTGAAAAGTTAAGACGAGATTTTTCTCTCAACTGAATGCCCATCTGAATGCAGGGCACCCCAGGGAGCTTCCAAACGTCACAAGTATGTGACAATCAACACTTAACAAAAAGACCACAGCAGACGCGTGTTCACATCCTGCGAAGTCACGTGCCCGGCTGCACATTACCTTTCAGGAGAACACCTGAACTCCAACAAGAATGTCTGTCCTCAGCATGTGTGTGAGCTGACTCAGCGTAAGTGATGCTGGCGCCTGAGAATTCAGACTAGAGCTTTCAAACCAGCCTCAGAGTCCAATTTCGTGAGTGCTCAGAACTGCTCAGAGAGCAGGCAGTAGCTGTTCTCACTGGAGTCAGAGCAAACTCTGAACCTTGCATCAGTATTATTGTTTATAATTTTAAAAATAACTTCCCTTTTTATTTGCTTACGTACAGACATGATTTTGTTTCTGCTCAGAGGACAGAAAGACCGACTTCTAAAACCTCTACGTGTTTAAACCAGTAGCGTCTGGAAGGGTGACTAGAAGCTCCTGTGCGCCCGCTTCCCGGCAGTGGCTGAGGACGGCTGCCACTGGACGAAAAGCCACGTCAGCCACACGTCTCTGTGGAGCTGCAGCTAGTCTCTGCATTTCTCTTCCCCGTGACACAATCGGAGCGCCCTGGAGCGCAGCGTTATGTGCGACCTGGCTTCAGACGCCAGCGGGTGGCGATCACCTTAGTTATCCTGGAGAACCTGCAAGCCAAGCCCCACACCCCAGCACCTCACAGAGCACGACCACGTGATGCTCCGAGCATGACAGAGTCACAGGAGTGGTGGGGCTGCAAAGTGGTACAGCCACTGTGGCAAACAGCATGGCGTCTCCTCAAACAATTACAAACTGCCATCTGACCCAGCAACCTCTTACTGGGTATTTATCCAAAGAAAACGAAAACACTACCTCAAAAAGATGCCTGCAGCCCTACGTTCACTGCAGCATTACTCCCAATGGTCGAGACATGGCACCCACCTAAGTGTCCGTGAATGGACGAATGGATGAAGAAACTGTCATCAACACACACACACATGCAGGTGTGAGAAAAAACTGGTGGTTGCCAAAGGCAGTGGGTCGGGGGTGGGAGGAAAAAAACAATGGGTGTTTTAATGAAAAAAAAATGAATTTAAAGGTTACATGACAGTGGTTCCAATTTGCAACTCCCCTGCTATTGAGGGTGAGGGACCCTTCCCTGAGGGGTGAGTAGGAGGAGATTAGAACACGCATCACCTTTTATAATGCATCACCAACAAAAACACAAAGATACTGAAAAGTATGTGCTACTAACAAAAACGTCTTGTGAATGAATTTTAAACAGCACTTCTGTTAGTCACAGGACAGTAATCGTAAAATGTTCGAGCAGCTGGAGAGAGCATCCTGGAGCGTGCTGTTCAAGGCTGGACAGGATTTAACAGTTAAAGGGGAGGCCCCTCGGGAGGGGGTGCTCTTGGCAACACGGGGGTATTAGCTGGCAGAAAGTGAAGCATCAAGAGACAAGCTGTAGGGAGCTGTTGGGTGTCACCCATAAGTTACCTGGGGTCAGGCCACACGGTAGAGGCTGGAATGAATAGAAAGGGTGGATGGGGCCGGAAGCAGCAGTGCAGAATGAACGTCAGGGAGGAGAATGGACGACAACGGGTCAGGCCCTGCAGCCCCGTGGGCCCAGGACAGAGTTCCACGGCAGGTCAGAGCGCTGGCCTGAGGCACAGCCTGGCTCTCAATGCTGATTCTGCCATTAATACTCTGTGACCTTAGGTAAGTTATTTAAACTCACGGTGTGAAACAGACATGTGACAACATGAGACCATGACATTCTTTAGGGACCGTATGATTTAATATCCATAAAATCATACATAACCTACATATGACGCATAGCGTGCATTTAATGACTGTTAGTTTTGAAACAAGAAGGGCTAGGCCGCCTGCGTATATTTCCCCACAGAGGGGACTGGGGACGGGGCCCAAGGCCCTGAAACAAAGGGACGCGGCCGGAACATGGGTGTCCTGGCAGGTCCCTCTGTGCCGGCAGAAAGGGCTTCTCTAACTTTGTCACAGAAGGTGTGAAGCCAGCCTGCATGGCTGGCCCAGGTTACAGGAGCGAAAGTCTCAAACAGCCCACATGCTACATCCCCCTTCTAGCGACTTGACGAGAAACACACTTGTGGCACATGAGCCAGGGGAGCATCCACGTGGCTGAGCCCTTGTGTTGACAGAAATGAAATCAGAACAAGTATTTACCTTGGTCTTTGCGTTGACGTTTGCTCCCTGCTTCAGAAGAAAGTTGACCATTTTCACATTTCCATAGTGACAAGCCACAATTAAAGGAGTGTAACCAAGCTGTAAAGAACAACAAACAAGCTGATGACAAGTGCAGTGCTTCATACCTGAGGGTAGAGGGGTGACGCAGGGTGGGGACAGAGTCCACCTGCTGTACAAATGTTACTTAGCAGATTTTGTGTGTCCTATGGATACAAAGCAGGGTCGGAGCAGACCCAGGAAACGGGACTTAATGCTAGGAAAGGCCAGCTGATCTGACAAGGACCATGAGATACATAAATGACAGGACTGCAGACGGGAGGATGAGTTGTAGGAGAATCTGGAGGAGACTTGTGAAAAATGGAGCCCAGGTGGGCTTGAGGGATGTCATGGCATAGAGAAGGAAAAGCCATTTCACCCGGGACATGGGGACAGGTGTGTCCTCTTGACTGGCTGAGCAAGAGGCAGACGGTAGCTTCTGCCTGCATGGCCAGGTCTGCCTGCAGGGGCCCTGAGTCCACGCTGACCACTAGACGCAGCAGAAGGGGACCCAGGGAACAGGACCCAGGGAACTCGGCCTGGGAACACGACAGGCGTGACTGGTTCAGAATGGATTCTTGGGGGGACCCTGGACTTGGGGTGACCTGGTGGGGCCACTTGGCGTCACCCAGACTGTGACAGTACCTTCGTGTGGGCGTCCCTGTCAGCGCCGTGCTTGGTGAGAATATCGGCCACGTTCACTTTATCTTCCTGGGCGGCGAGGTGTAAGGCAGTGAGGCCGCTCTACGGAGAGAACGGGAGCAAAGGGTGCATTTCAGGAGGAAAATACACTGTGTCACCGGAACGCCAGGTCCTGAAAAGAGCCGGAGTCACAGCCTCTCCCCAGAAAGCGCAGCAGAAACTGAGGGCAAACCCTCCGCGCGACTGACTTGCCACCTGAGACGGATTCTCTGAGCCAATCAACACTCAAATCATATTTTCTATACTGGGCGCCAACTGAAAAATAACTGCGCGACTGAGCTTCCGGACAAGTCATTCCAACCCACCCGTGCCTCCCGCTAAGCCGTGTACTCCCTGCAGCACTCGCCCAACCAGCCCTCCTTCCACCTTGTGAGCAGAACTAACCTACATTGTCAGCAACAAAGTATCGCAGCAACGTACAAGATATAGTGACAAGACATGAGTTCACAATGGTTTCTCCAGCACCCAAAGAGAGCACCCTGTTTTCTAGGTTTCTGCAAATGCTAAAGAAAAAGTTACCCCGTCACATCCATGTATGTAGAGCATAAGTTGGCCAGTTTTGTGTAAAATGCTTGGCATGTACACACCAAGTAATGACCTTAATTAACTGAATATGCAAGTACAGCTAGAAACTGATAAAGGATGCAAGAACAGAGAATGGGCGTGGCCACGACCTGGCAGCCTCACCACACAGCACGTAGCTTCTAGGAAGGAAAACTGCAGTTTAAAGAGTAGCGTGATGTGATACAGAATTGCACACCTGAAATCTATGTAATTTTACTAACAATTGTCACCCCAATAAATTTAAAAAAAAAAAAAAAAAAAAGAGTAGCGTGAAGGCCTGTCACCTGTGTCTCCCAGGTGTCTTCTGAGCCCGTTCATTCACCAGGAGGTTTCCCAGCCACTGGAGCATGTCAGTGGACATGCGCTGCTGCCTTGGAGGTCACCCTCCAGCTCATGTCCCCCACACCATGGCTTCCTGTCCCCTCTCCGGTACGTCCCTCTCCTGACTGCGCGGCGGACTGGCCTCTGGGGTGGACCACACCCCGCCCCCAGCGCACATCCCGTCAGACCCAGCAGATGTCGCACATGGGTTTGCAGGCCTCTCGCCTACAGTCAGGAGAGGCTGAGCCCCAGCCATCGGCATTCACGGCCCTCACCGTGTGCCACCTCCAGACACCAGCAGGTTCTCCGACCTCTGAACGCGAGGGCTGCCCAGAGAGAAGGGCATCCCCTCTCACAGCTGGGGCTTTAAATGTTATGAAGCCGTGGGACTGGGTGAGGGCTGTGGTATCCGTTCTCCATCACACTTCCTTGTGACCAGTAAGCATTTGGAGAGCAGGACATTACTGATTTCAGTTGGTCTTAAACTGGAAAAGAACATACACACTTTTCAAAAGCAAGGAGGAAATGTATTAATGGTTTTGCTGATCACCTGCGATACCTGTACAGTTGCAGCTGGTTTCAGGGCGTACGTAGAGTATAAGACAGACAGACAGACATACAGACACCTATTCTTGTGAAAATTGAAGCAGAGTTATGTGTGACGGTATCTTTCCCCTACATCCCTGACTGTTACTCTATTCGTGCGCGTGTCCACAGAGGCCTGTCTCTGGAAAAGGTGAGATGCCTGAGGCACCTTATTAACTGCTCTCATTCTCTGACCTCCACCACCCATGCCAACTTGAAGCGGGCTCAGAATCCGTATTTCACTGCGTCTGCTGCGCCCCCCACCCCCGTCCCGCCCAAGCTGCCTGAGGCCCAGTGGGCTGGAGAATGGCTTGGGCCATGGGCATAGAGCAGCAGTTCAGAAGCAGTTGTCTGGGCCACACCCCAGGTGGACTGTCACCTCTCCCTGGGGTCTGGAATGAGGACCAGCAGGCCCTACGGCAATTCGCCTGCCTGCTGGAGAGCAGTCAAGTGACCTCTTGGGAGCACAGCAGGGAGCCTCCCAGGACGCATGCTCGGAGAACAGGTCTACAGACAGAAGGAAGGGAAGTGACGTGCACTGCAAGTCAAGATGCAAAGATGCCGCAACTCGGAGAGTCTGTGAGCCTGGCTCCCCACCTCCTGCCGGCCCAGCCCCTCAGAAGGCTGACCACTTTGTGTCCTTGAACTCCACCAGACTCTTTCCTTTCAACACACAGCCCCTTGTTGTCCCCAGCCGACTCTGACTGGTCTGTTTACATTCATCTAAGACTGTCGGCTAAAACGAGAGGCAAAAACAATACCTTGGTTGACACGTGGATGCTGGCACCCTTATCCAGGAGCAGGGAGACCATATCTGTGTGCCCCTCCTGGGAGGCCAGGTGGAGGGGCGTTACTCCCTGCTTCGTCACACTGTTAGTCTCTGCTCCGTAGTTCAGGAGTGTGGAAGCGATCTGCATCTGGTTCTTCTTGGCAGCAATATGTAAAGGAGTGTAGCCATTCTAAAACATTCAACAGAGCAAACACTGTGAGCCTAAGAGGTCTCCATGGAGGAAGCGAGCCTCTCTAATCAACAGAAGTTAAAGATGCGTTTATGGTAAACCCAGAGTCTCACTCATCACAAGTTCCCATCAACAGCATCCAAATCTTTGCAACCAATGTCACCAGGCGCCCCATTCCTAGACAGAGGTCGGTGCAGAAGGCGGAGCTCCCTTTCCGGAAGAGCTCTTCTTCTAGGGGCCCACCTTTGAATACCCCCAGATGGTTTCCTAGCTCCCTTAGTCTTCTTTTCCAGGCCACCCTTCCCCATTCCTTCCCCTCTGCCCGACACACTGCCTCCACAAGGGACAACTATTCCAGTTTCTCAGACTGCCCTTGAAAGGTGCCACCAGCACTTAATGGTGACCTTCGGGTACAGTGTGAACAGTGAGCGCAAGGTGGAGCCCAGGACTCCTGCTAACACGCTCCTGGTTGGTGGTACTTCCTCAGCATTCAGCGCCAAAAGCCACTGCAGAGCCAGGCAGTCATCCCACGCGCACGTGTTGCAAAGCTCTCCCTTGGGGAGAGCTCCCAGGGCCCCGCAAGCGCAGACCGCGTGGCCTCACCTTGGCAGTGGCGTGAGGGGAAGCCCCTTTCTCCAGCAGCAGCAACGCCACCTTCTGGTTGTCGTAATGAGCGGCCACGTGCAGTGGGGTCAGGCCGTTCTGCAAAGGGCGGCAGGATCCCACGTGAGCCGGCGCGCCAGCCGCCCCGGAGCCACCAGCGTGCGTAGGAGCAGACACTAGTCAAGTGCAAGTTAGGTGGGTACGGGTTCAAAGGACGGCAGAACCGGCCCCCAAGGACCGAAGACCTCCCATTATGCCGCTGCCAACCCTGAAAGTGACGGGCGAGCTCCCGCGAGGAGCCACGACAAGTAGAGTGCCCTGGGCCCACTCCGTGGGCGTCGCAGCGTGGACGAGGGCTGCGCCGAGCCCACTGGGACCCCGTACACAGGGCCCCCAGGAGCAGTACCGGTGTCGCCGAGCACGTACCTTGCCCGCAGCGTCCGCGGCCGCGCGCCGTTGCAGCAGCAGCTTCGCCACGTCTAGGCTCCCGTACTTGGCAGCCACGTGCAGGGGCGTGAAGCCCTTCTGGAAGGCGGGAGGGAAAGGTTGTGCGGCCCGCCACACCCAGCTCAGTTGGTCACATGCTCAGCAAACCACGTGTTTGGGGAAATGCTAGAAGCACTGACTCTTAGCCACCAACCGGACCATGATGAAGAATGGAATTCACACCCCAAGTTTGGGCAGACTGAACCGGAGAACTTTTAGTTTAGGAGCCTGAAATGTGACTTTGTAGGTGGGGTTTATAAAAGCCCCTAGTGTCAGGAAAATGGCTCCAGTCTGTGCGTGAAAACGCAGCCTGTCTCTTTCCTGTCTCTAAAACGAGTAGGATTGAGACAACAGCTGCCCTCTCTTCAACCTTCTCTCTATCCTTTTTATAAGACCTGAATTCCAAATTTCTTCAATTAAATTTTAAGATTGTGATTCAGTTGATTTGTATTTTCTGCAGAAACAGCAAGCTACATGGTGGACAAAACGAAAACCACGGCTCGCCATTGCAAAGCACCTCCCAGCACGACTGCTCGCCTCTCGGGGACACGCTGCGTGCGTGGGCTCCTTCCATGAAGTGCCCTCGGCTTTCAGCTCCTCAGATGTTAGCACCTGGGTGATTCCCACTTGCATACATCGGAGCAGGTTTTACAGCACAGGCAGCAGGTGAGCCGGCGGCCAGAGGGCTGCTGCTCCTGCTCTGTAATTCGGTTCTCCGGCACATTCCCACCCCAGAGGCAGCGCTGATGCGTCCTCACTGTGAGCTAACCGAATACCCTCAAGCATCCGCACCACTGCACTACTTGCAGGAAGCACTCTGCCTGCCAGCAGCTCTGGCTGTGCCCTTTGCGTGTCCTAGCCCCACCCTCCAGCACTAACTAGCCCAGTCTCCTTGGCTCCAGTTAGCTGGGTTCGTGTTTTCTTCTCAGTCACATGCAACCAGGAAATTCCAAATCCAGTGTAACAAGTGGAGAAAACTACTACTCTGCCCCAGCATGAAAATCTGAACGTAAGAAAAATTCAGGCTGGTGTGTATTCTTTGTTCGATGACAATAACTAATAAAGCGGGATTCTCTAGCCCTGCTCTATTTAGACAATGCACATACCCGAGCAAGAGGGCAGCTGGTAAGGACCAGTGTGAACCAGTGGCAGGAAAATACAAGGTGAAGTGAAGTAGCTTCTAGAAAGGACCAAAAGCCTTACACTCAACACTGCCAATCTGGTGTAATGTCTCCTCCGCGTTAGTTACACTAGTTCAGTATATCTGGGGCTTTTGTTTCCTTGTGGGAATACAGGCTAGACTTCATAGTGGGAAGGGAAGGGAGGGCAGCCCCTGCTGTATGGAAACTGTCCTAGCTGAAGCACTGGAGAGCTATACTGGAAACAGCACTGGTACTAGTTAGAAGAACGAGTCCAGCACTCCTGCGGAAAATATGATAGGGAATCTCATGATCCCCTTTAACCATTTAGAAAATGAATCTAAAATAATGAAAGAGAAAGCAGTCAGTCAGAGGCCTCCCCCCCGGACGGTCTTTGCCGCAGAGCAGAGACCCTGACGCGGGATCCCTCTTGGCCCATGCTGTCGTGAGGCCTCCCCTTACCTTGGTAGCTAAGGACTGGGCAGCCCCCGCTTCCAAGAGGACAGATGCCACGTCCACCCGGCCTTCCCGGGCAGAGATGTGCAGTGGCGTGTACCCGTTGGTAGTGGCTGCGTCTGGATGAGCCATATGTTGTAGGAGCAGCTGGACAATCTCCGTCTTCCCCAGGCGAGAGGCGATATGTAAGGGCGTCTGTTCTTCCTACAAGTTAAATCAAGTCAAGCATTAGTGCCAGATGCGAAGACCCAGACATACACTTTACTCAGACATCGCATTGCGGCTTCTGGGAATGTCCAGGAACCCCTGTGCACATGGAAACAGTTACTACCCCTGAGCCCGGCTTCTTTAGCGTTTGCCACAGAGGTGACCTGTTTGGTCACAAGATCCTCCTTCGATTCTTCACAAATGTGTATCTCCAGGAACTGGCCCACTGTTTCCTAGGCATACCAAAATGTTTCTCAACTCATTAGGCTCCAGCCCTCATTTATGTTTAAATATAAACAACTCATGGTTCTGAATAAGAAAGAAATCTAATCCAGAAGTCCTGAGACCTAGATTCTCATCCAAAAGCTTTCACTAAGAGAGTGTTTATTCCAGGAACCGTATCAAGTACAAAAGAATGAGGAATGCTGGGAAAATTTTGTTCTTGTTCCGCTCAGCATGCCAGGGACACAAAAGCTGGTCATTTCTTCAAGGAGAGACTGCGGATAAAAGAGACATTGTACTCTGACTGTATAAATGTTCCAGGAAATGCAGCACATGGGTCTGGGACTTGCATCCAGGACTTCAGAGATGAAAAGGAACTCTGGCAAGGAGGAAATGGGGTTAACTATTAGCCGAGTGCTTTCATTGAAAGACACAGAAAGAATGCACTGGTGTAAGGGACAGCAGGACATGTCTGAGGAGGCTCGGAAGTCACCTGAGTCCAGCTGTAGTCAGGAAAATGCCTGCAGTGCTAGGAGAACCAGAGCAAACCGCTGTCTTGTAAAAAGAAGACTGTGTGGCCTCGAGGACAAGGGGACTGCCTTCACAGTCGGCCCGCGGGCGCGACGTGGTGACAGCAGGAGGGAAGCTGGGCGAGCTTCCCGGGCTGAGGCGAGTAGGGCAGGCACAGCAGGGCGGTGGGGACAGCTGCTCAGAACAGGCAGTGTCTCCCAGTTATAAGAAAAGAGGAGCAAGAGGGGGCTGCCGGAAGACAGAAGCAGCACTGCATGAGTTTCAGGGCGGTGAGAGGTGAAAATAATCATCGTAATTCAATTATTTGAGTAATAGAACTGGAACTTTACAAAGATGTGGCAGACATAAACTTCTTCACGTGTGAGGCACACTCGCTCCTGTCCTCATACAGACCTGAAAAGAAGGTGGGAAAAGTAGTACTAAACCATCTTCCACAGAAGAGAGATTAAGAGAAGCTCCATGAGTTCCCCAGGATTGTCCAAGGTCACTCAGCTACTAAAACAGGACTTGAACTCAGGCCTTGGCTTCTAAAGAGAGGCATTTGCCTGGACATTCTACAGAAATAGGGACAATGATGTGACCATTAAGAAAACTAACAGGACAAGGGGACTCTCAAAAGGCAAGGAGACTGACAACACTTTAGATGACACAACTTCCTGTGAAACACGGCAGAATTAACTGTGATAAAGATGGATGCACAGCGGACCACAACCATCACAGAACAGACCTGGAGCTCAGGGCTGACACCTGCTGCTTCGGGGTTCGCTCCCTTGGACTTCCACCTGCAGACTTAACAGGGTGACACAATGTCAGCTGTGTTTCTGATGAGTGACGGGAAGAGTGGGGCAGTGATGAGTCCTAACCCACAGCTAAGCAGTGGCCATGCGTGACGGGGGGTAGCCAAGCATTCGGTTCAAATGTCAACTATTACGCGTGGTTCTCAGACCACGGAGCAGCAGGCTTGTCTCGAAGAACATTAAGACAAGGAAGCAATTGAGGTAATAATAATAATAGTAATAATAATAAAAACATTTATTCAGTTAAAAAAAGACATAAGCTGTCTTGCCCACTTTCTTCAATCTCTGCTATAGCCCCACTGGAAGTGGCAAAGGCAAGAACATGCAAATTTGGTTAAAAGTCTTCCGGCTGTGATGGGAGCCTCAGCCCTGGGAGGTTTGGGGAACCGTCCCCTGAGCTGCGAAGTGCGATGTGTAGCCCCACGCACAAGCTGATTTCAGCCACAGGAGACAACTAGGAAAGCAGAGCGTTACAATCACGGGGGGGGGGGGGGGGCTAAAACAAAACGGGGGCGTCTTCCCAACAGAAGGGGCGACAGTTCCATCCTGGCAAGGTGCACTGGCTGTGACATGGCCAGAAGGGGACGAGCTCTGCCTTACTGCCACAGGCTGCCGAATTCCAAAAGTAGGGGACTTGTGGGCCCCACTCCTTTTACCAAAAGACGGAAATAGCAGTGGCTGGGACAGGGCCCAAAGATTTGATCCATTTTCTGCTAGTGGTTTCTAGCTAACGGGATTCCTGGAACCAAAGGGGCTGGCAGCTTCTAAAATTGTAAGTGAATTCAGTAGCACGTGAGTTTCAGCCCAGGGCCCTGGGACTGTCAGTCGCCAGAGCAGGTGCCAGAGCCCCTCCTGTGCCCAGAGAACATGGGCTCCTTAAGCAAGACAACTCCCCGTAGGCAGGCCTGTGGAGGACACGAGGAGAGACCTTCCTAGGCACACTGCTGACAGAAGAGGGGAGGCCCCTGCTCTCCAATGCGTCTGGCTCTAATTTTGGCTGTCTCCCCTTGGAGAGAGCGAATTGTAGAGAAGTGGGAGCAGGTCAGGAGCGTGTGTGCTATACGTGCATGTGCACATTGAGATACCAAGGGGCAAACTCAGCAGATAGGTATTGGTTTTTCTGCCTGATGCCCCCTGACCCTTCTTCTGGGAACAGCCCTCCTGGGGAGGAAGTGGACACCCCGACTCCATGTGGCTCTAAGGGGATGTCACCCTGTCACCCCACCTCATGAATAGGCCACAGATCTCGGCCACAGATGTCCGCTCAGGTGGGCAGTGGCTATCAGAATCCAGCTGTTTGTTTGGTGGCAGAGTGAAGGGCTCCCTTTACGTCTGAAATGGGACATAAAGCTGTCAGCACAGAAACCTCTTTCTTGTCCTTTCAACTCTGTGACCTCAGGCAAGTCAGTGCAATCTTGAACTTTAGGACCTAAGCTGTCCTACAGCAGTTAAATAAGAGCATGTGTCACATGCTTCAGGGATTACACATCATTGCAAAGAGTTAACTGAACCAGAGTCCCATGGAGCCCCAAGGGGCTCCATGAAAATAATAACTCGTGTGGAGAGTAAAATGCAGCGCCCATGAGAGGGAAAACCAGAGCTCCAGCCGCTCAGTCTGTCCCCTGGGGAGTGGCCATCACCCGTGAGTTTGCAAGGAAAGCAGGTTTGGCCCCACCCCGGGCTGCTCAGTCTGCACCCGACAGGTGCTTTTTATGCCCAATGAGCTGTGACACTTGTGCTGTCCAGTCACAAGAATGCTGCAGGGAGGCACCTCAGTTACATCTTACGGCAGGTGGCGGAGCTGAAAACAAGCAAACAAAGGCTGATGTGACATTTAATATTTAAATAAGTAGGAATAAAAAATTAAAGATGTCTATATGCAGACCATGAGACTAAGTATAGTTGCAAAAGAGAAGTAAAACAATAGAACTGGTGGAATTTGTGTGTAAAAGTAGATACATACACACATAAATGTTATAATATTTCAAAGGAAAGAGTCTACAGCCAGTGGTTTTTGAGGAAGGGGTTTCAGATGATACCCAAAAAGGTGTAAGGCAGTAATAATAGGTTAAATTGATAATAAAAAAAAAAATGGCAGAGATACACGAAAATGAGATTTCCATTAAAAACAGAATTAAAGTCTTCATAGAGAAAAATACTAAGCAGTTTTATTTTGAAAGATAAGTGGGAAGCCCTTTTATTATGAAATATGGAATACAAAATGTTTACCAGGAATATTATCACAATTTCTGGTAAAAATACTGAAGTTCATGATAGAGAGCACTGACTGGCCATAAAGTTTTCTTTAGAAATAACAGGATGGCGGGTAACCTTAAAACGAGAACAGGCAGAGCAATTTCTGTATCACTCTGTGGGGGGACACATTTGTCCAAACCCACAGGAATACACAACACCGAGAGTGAGCTGCCATGTCAACCGTGGGCTGTGGTGACGACATCCATGGAGGCTCGTCACTCGTGACTAATGCCCCAGCTGGTGGGGGTTGTGGGCAGTGGGAGGCTGTGCGTGTGTGGGGGCAGGGGGGCATGGGACTCTCTGTACCTTCCTCTCAATTTTCTACGAACCTAAAGCTGCTCTAAAAATAGTCTTTATGAAAAAGAAGAAAAATGCCGAGGCAGGGAAAAATACAGTGTGAATAACAAAAGCGCTAAGTATTTAAGAACAAGAAACACCAGTGGTGATCCCCAAAAAACACAAATCACCCTCCTCGTAGTGGATAGAAAGGTGGTGACATCTAAAAGCACCAAGTAGTGTGAGGCTGCCCATGCGTGACTGGGTTCTGGGGGAAAACGCTGTAAAATTCAGAGGCAGGGGATGGTAAGCAAGTCTGGGAAGAGCTCCAAGGTTTCTAAGTCCAGTCCTCATGATGGAGACCTGGGCATGAAATGACAATGTGAAAGGCTTCGGCAGCTGCATTCACTCTAAAATGGAGTCAGGACGGGAGAATCCAGCTGAAGTGAGTTCTAGCTTAGGTATATCTGATATCGAAAGAGAGAAAGTGTTGAAATATTCCACAAGACTCCCAAAGATGCCAGCCAGTGCAAAGTTAATGGAACAGATAGTATACAGGATATGATGAAAACTACCGCTATACACAGTGTAAAGAAAGGTGAAACAAGCAATTGGGACACAAAGTTTTAAACAAAAAGGAAAAGGAAGAGGAGGACACCAAGAAGAAGGAAAAATCAGCCTGTGGGAATGAAAAGCAATTAGAAACAGGAAAATCCAATAAACGGTCTCCAGGGCCCAAATCCTTCTGTTTTGGAAAAGTGGAAGAAGGGAAGATTGTCAATACATAAAACCAGAGTAAGAAGATGAACCCGTCCCAGAAAGGGGGACAGTGGAGCCGACGGAGGGAAACACGACGGTCTGAGAAGAGCTTGTTGTGAAGGACCCAGTGAGGCCTGCCGGTGGACACCGGCTTTGGGGGTGAGAATTGGATGTGGATACGTGTTTCTGTGACACAGGTAGGATGAGAAATTCATGCAATTAGAGACACATGGGAACGTGCTTCCGCAGGTGAAAACCTATGAAAATGCTGCATTTCCTAGACGCTAAAAGGCACACGTTTTCAAACGGTGATGCTTCTGACATCGGGGTCGTTGCCCGCGCGCACTTAGCCCACGCGCGGCCTTCCCAGACCCGGGCCACGGCCCCTCCCCGGCGGGACTCGGCACGCGGGACCGGCGGGCGCGGCACCTACCCTGGCTCTGGCGTCCACGAGGGCCCCGTTCCGCAGCAGGCAGCGCACCACCTCCGCCTGCCCCGCCCGGGCGGCCATGTGCAGCGCCGTCTCCCCGCGCTGCGGGCACAAAGGGGGCGCAGTATCAGTGACCGACCGCACAGCGCCGCGTCCCAGGCTACGCATGTACGAGAGGCGTCCCCACGCCGTCGTCAGGGAGTCCGAAAGGCGGACGTTGTATCTTCCCATGTTCTCAAGCATTAAACAAACAGGCTGTTTCTTTCAGCCCACGACTAACCAGTGCACGGACCCAAACACCCAGGATACGCCGAGGTTGAACCTGCAGTCAACCAGGCACAACCTACTCGGGGTTTGGGGGGCATGACGGTATCTTTTATCCTTCAGTCTAAGTCTGTCACTGTCACACTCAGCTATGTAAGGACAGCTTGATCTCACTGTCATGAGAAATTAGATGCTGAAGACCGTGTCAACACATCACGGAAGCTCATGTCACTTGCACCATACTTGTCATTCCTTTTCATACTCAAAATCTGTTTCTGAAATAAACTGTTACTTTACACTTGGTTTGTCTTTGTGTTACGAACCTAGACAGTGACTATCAGGACATGAGATCTGCCCTGCCCAGGAGGCCTCTGCTTATTATTAGTGCGCTTATTTAATTAGACGGTTATTTGAGAAGTACTGAGAGGTGAGCAAAGCTACTGTCACCAATCCCGTCTGCTGCGATGGCCAGCCCTGGGCAGGGGCCACTCCAGTGTCCTCGTGCCCCACGGGGTTTCACACTTACCAGGAAATGGTAGCTTAAGCTGCAGCATAGGAGGACAGTTAGGAGGAAGAGAATTTTCTCTTTGGGAAGCTTGTTAATTACTGACTCTAAAAGACAGGTTTTGGGGGTTTTTTTCCTCAGCATATTTTAAAACCACATGCAGTTCTGAACAAGGCAGAGGTTCATTCATTCAAAGAGTCTTACAGTTATAAAGGAATAAGATACGGGCCTAAAAGTTAGTGCTCTTAGTAACCACAACCATTCTAGAAAACAAGGCTGACTTCCACCAAGTGAAGGAAACCCTCCAAATAAACGGAACTGATCTTAAAGTTGGTTGTGGTAATGGGATACTTCCGAAAAATACCAGAGAGTAATTTCTCTGATTCATTGCACAAGAAACCCTTAAATCAAGAAGATTTAAGGAGAACTTGAGGTGTTTCCCAGTATTCACAGGCCCCATTCCTTTAAGGTTGTGAGAAGTTCATTTCAAATAATCTGACTTGGAAAGCATTCAACTTGATGTCTACTCTAATTTTTGCTTTTTATTGATGACTCATTCATCCTCCACTGTCCTTATTTTCTGATGATATAATTTGACTTTTGTAATAGAAATGTATCTGGAATACATTGTTTTATAAAATGACTTATTACTGGAATAGCAAAATTTGTCTTCAGACTTTGGTTGTGTGGCAACCATGACTTCTAACTTATTTACTGTATCATCCAAAACCTGTCTCTAATAGATGAAGCTAAGACCTTCTATTAAAAACAAAACCTCAAAAAAGAAAAGTCAAATCTTTACTCAATCTCTAGGTCTTATAAAAGTACAGCAATTTTACTAATTTTAGTAGAAATAAAGACAAAAATAAATTTCCTTAACATAAGTTAAGTCAAAGAGGCCTCAGGAGCACCTACTCAGTGATGAATTTATGTTTACTTTACAGGCCAAGCTTCTCTGTAAGGGATTTTCAAAATGTAAAATGCTTCCTGTATTCGTCTTACTAATTCCAATACCCTTATTTTATACTTAAAATAAGTTATTTTTATGGTGTTTACACATTTGAAATCGATACATTATATATAAAACCCATTCTGAACTCTTAAACGTTATATTCAAAGAAAGTTATATGGTCTGGCTTGATTTTTATTTAATGACTCTGGGGTTGCTGACTTTTATTGTAAATTGCCCGTCGCTTTTTATGTTATGTTGCCCTTGTTTATATGTAAGTGTAAATAAGAAAATGACAGAGGTTGTACAGAGTTGTGATCAGTAACTTCCCTTCCGTGGTGTGGGCACCTCATCTTCTTCAATCCCCCTGCTTTCCTCACTGCAGGCTAACTAACTGAGGACTGGGGGAATTCTTAAACATAACACAAGTGTGAACTTAGCCAGGAATCCACTGACTTGCTCGAAGAGAACACTTGCTCACACCGCACAATGTACTGCCCCGAAGTGCTTGGGCCTCTGCTCCCACTGGGGTCAGTGAACACTGTGGACTGTGGATGTGTCAGGACTGGCAGTGCAGCCTTCTGGGTGCTCATGTGCACTGCTGAGCTTTCTGGCAAGGGAGCTTTGCAGTCACAATGTCGGCACATGGTTGGGTTATTGGTACACAGCACACTCGGAGGGAATTTGGAGACAAAAACAAGCCTGGCAAGAGAACGGGTGCGCTCATGTCTGAAGCAGGCACTGAATGTCACGCCCCCTTCTCAGCTGTTAAAACTGCTCTGCTGACAGCTCCACTGCTCTGCTTTGGCTGCATGAGTTGGGAAGCATCAAAGCACGACAGACAGCACTGCATCCAAAAGTGCAACACGGTTTCGGGCAACACACAAAGGCTCCAACGACAGGTCAGGAAAGGACCGACTTACACAGCAGGCAGGCAGGCAGGCAGCACCCGCGGTTCCTCAGTCAGCCTGCAGTCTGGAGCCACTGGCTCCCTCCTCAGGCTCTGAGAACGCACCAGTGCCCAGGCACCCCACGCTAGAGAAGGCTGAATCCTTGTAAAGGCAGGGTTACCAGATTCCGCAAATAAAAATACAGAATGACCAGTTAGGTTTTCATTCCAGACCAATAACTGCTAATTCTTTTAACATATCCATGAAATGCAGGGGACATACACATATTAAAAACCATTATTTGTCATTTATCTGAAATTCAACTTTAACTGGCAGTCCTGTATTTTCCTTGGCAACCCTACTGCCATGGATTCTGCTCCCTGACAGACACCTCAGACCAAAATAAAAACAAACAAACAAACAAACAAAAACCAGCCAAGAAACCCGTCCAGGAGACAGTTACACTGGCAGGTACCTCTCAAGTATTTGATTTGAGGGGGCTAAAGGGAAAGAGTATGTAACGGACAGATGAGAACATCGAACAAATGAAGACTCTATAATGCCCAACAGATGGAAGTCAAAGTTTCATATAACAGTGTCTAAATTTGAGAATCTTTAAGGACCTAAAAAAGTCAACATTTTTATTGTTTACTTAATGTTTTATTTATTTTATGTGAAAAATCTATCTGTAGCCTCCCTAGCATTTTTTTTGCTCCTCCCCACCCCCGGAGAGAATTTCAACATGGAGTAAATCTACACCTGTCACATGATTTGGAACCGGTCACTTAAGAAGTAAATTTAGAGTGGCTCCAGAATCACACCACCATCTCATATGGATTTTCTTTGACGGTTGTGCAAAAGTCTCCCCTCACAAAGATTACCTTGGAAGACTGCAGTTAAGCGTCACATAGAAGTACTTATCTAGCTTATCATAACACGGCATCACCATTGCTCCGTGATCTGGAGGCACTGGAAGGCAAATATGGAAAACACAGCATGCTGGGAAAGTCTTCAGAGGACTTTGTTGGAAGCTGCTGGTTTGTACAGGTCCCACTTAGAAAGAGAGGTGGTCATCTCTTTTAAAGTCCTAAGAAGTGACTAGAAACTAAAGTCAAACTGGCATGTTATGAAATTAGTTATTCTTAATAGGGTAGAGATTAGCATATGATATTATTACCTTAGGACTAATAAGCTGTAATTCGAGAAATTTATAAACATGGACTTTATATTTCAATTCTTTAATGGTTTTGTTCCAACTGTAAATCACATGAAGAGAGAGAATTAAATAATATTTAAAGTCGAATAAATTTGTATCACATGGATTTTGTCCATGCAGCAGACACTTCACAGTGTGTCAGATGCAGAGAAATGGGAGGGAATACAAAATGTGAACCTGGGGGTGGCCGGAGGGCTCAGTCGGTTGGAGCGCGGTGCTCACAACAAGGTCGAGGGTTCCACTCCCACATGGGCCAGTGAGCGGCGCCCTCCACGACTAGACTGATAACAACAACGTGACTTGGAGCTGCTGGGGCCCGGAAAAACACACTTCCCCAATTCAAAAACAAAACAAAAACAAGAAACGTGAACCTGAACGTCCTGTCTCACAATGCAAAAGGATTGAGTCCCAGAATTAGCGACAATGGTCAATCAGTTGCTCTTGAAAATGAGATTCGTTCTAATAACAAGCACTGCCGCTCCTCTGGGGACAGTCGTCTCTGTCGCATAGTCTGAGACACCTCAGTACACCAGTGGCCCCACTGAGCTTCAAATCCACGACCGCATTTCGCACGGGGCAGACTCTCATCCACGAGCGAGCTTGTGCTCGGTGATCTGACAGAGTTTAGAGGGGCAGACCCCAGGAAAACGAGAGACGTGAAGAAACTGGGCACCAGAACCCTAATTCAGGTTGGGGGGCAGAAACCCTGGGCTGTCCAGGACTTACGGGCAGAGCGACAGGGTCTGCAGACCAGCGACCCATTCGGGATACCTGGCAGAGCTGCGATGGTGCCGACGGTGGCCAACAAAACCGAAGCGAAACCGACACTCACGGCCGGGTAGACCCTGGACAACGCCTCTCGGTGAAAGAGCGCGAATCTGGTACCGAGAGAAAGCGCCTAGCGCTGGTCTGTCTGCGGTGCCCATGGGCCGTGAGGGACTGGGCACGAGGCAGTCGGCCGGCGCGGGCGCACCGAGGGCCCCGGAGCACGTCTCGCACCCCGTCCGCTCACGTACAGGGGGCGCCCTCACCCACCTCACGCGAGGCGGCGGTCTCGGCCCACAGCGCGCCGCCAGACGGACGCGCACGCGCCGCGCACACGCGCACACGCGCACACGCGCACTCTCGCTCACGCAGCCCCGCGGCCGCGGACCCAGCCATACTCACAATGTTAGTGACATCTGGAGAGGCGCCGTTCTGCAGCAGCAGGAGAACAATGTTCAAGTGGCCCATGAAGGCGGCCACGTGAATCGGCGTGAGGCCGGACTGCGGAACAAAGCGACAGCGGTTTCACTGCTCTGCGCGGGCTCGGCTCCCCCCCACACACGGGGGGTGAGGAGGCCAGAGGCGGGCGGAAGGGGAGCGGAGCCAGCGAGGGCCGTGCGGTGACGGGGCGTTTTCTACCTCTGTGATAGCCTGGATGGAAGCCCCGTATTTCACCAGCAGCTCCATGACCTTGATGCGGTTTTTCTTGCAGGCAATGTGCAGGGGAGTGAAACCATTCTGTGCGAGAGACAACCGAGTTAGTTGACAGCATGCAGACACCACTGCCACACACTCCATGCTGGCACAGCGCAGGCGCCCACACCACGTGGTCACGTGTTACGTCCCTAACGCTGTGGGGGTTGACCTTGGATGAACGAAAGGTCAGCTTGCCTACCGGGCGGGGTCTGCATGTCATCCTGTTTGTGTGGCCACGGAGAAAGGAAAGCCAAGAAAATGACACGGGCCTACTCTTCAGAGAAGGAACAACAGGACACAATGACCCTTGCGAAGGTCTGAAACACTGACTGGTCCGGTTATGAAACGGCGTGATGATGCTCAAAGAGGAGTACGTGCTTTCTGACGAAGGGCCGTTTCCCACAGTGTAAAAACCGTTCATCAAATTTACTTCAGAAATCCAAGGCCGTGAATGCCGCTACAGTGTTTCAGCTTGCTACCACTTTCCTCCGGGAGGAGGACTTGCTAATTAGCGGAAAGCATTATTCATGGTGATAATTTTTTATATTCAAAAGTTATATATCTTGTATTAAAATTTTTTATGAGGAGTTGTATATTACCATAAATCATTATGTTGATAATATTTTATATCTCGATGTTATATTAATAAGTTTTCATAAGATATGTCCATCAAATATATTTTATAAAGAAATGATTATTAAATTCCTAACTATTTTCAAGAAAAGTATGGAGAATTTCTGGAATCACTGAAGGAGGTATCTGTCAGAAGCAAAGGAACGTGGAGAACTCTTCAAGGCATTTTCAAACTTTTCAAACTAGGCTAATGAGTAGGAATTGGGGTAAGTTACATAAAAATCAGTTAACTAATCCTGTGCTTAATCCTTACAAGTTATGTGTTATATTTCACTATTATGTCTGTCTTTGAACAATGATCTCCACAGATAGAATATCTATTCTGCCAGTTAACAAGTTTTCAGGTCCCTTGGGGACTGTGCGAGGTCAGGCAGTATTTCCTACACTAAGAGTACTTAGGAAAGCATAGGGTCTCACTGAACCTAATGACTGATTCTTCACTGTGTTTGTTAAGTCAGTCCACATTTATGAGCTATGTAATAAGCCCCATAGAAATAGCCACACATATATGCAGCACTAAAAAGAACTGTAATTACCAGATTGCAATACTGTATAAGCTTATTGACCACTGTCCGATTGAAAATGAGTAATTTCCTTCTTGTGAGAAAAGAAATATCCTCACATAATTGCACATAACCCTAAAAGTATATTGGCTTCCCAGGCAATGAGAAATAAATTAATCCTAGTAGAAAATTTCTAATAAAAATAAGATTTGATATTTGATCATTATAATGGCATCCTCTCATCTTAAATATTATCTGAAGACTGATTTAACTGACATAAATCGTGTTAGTGTATGAAAAAAGGTTTGCTTTTAGTTTGAGAATTAGGAAACGGGAGGCATAAATTAGTCCCAACGCTTGTGGTTAGAACATAAGTGAAGCAAGGAAAACTTATTCTGCATTAGACCTTGGGAGACACAGAAGCTGCTCCCGGGACAGCCTCCTGCCGATTTCCTTTGAGCACTTTCTGGAATGGTCTGTATCAAATGCCTCCTGAAGCAGTCAGACACTAAGCAATACTTTGCTATTAGTCGATGGTTGGATCATCAGTTCAGGAAGGAAAATCTCCCAGTGAACTTTTCACAGGCTTAGATTTGACACTATCTGACACAGTCAGAGCCACTCACCACTTTACCACCTTTTTTGTTCCCAGAAAGAGATCAATAAAGTTTAACTTTTTCATACTTTTATTTTGACTCTATCTAGATGTGTCTAAAACTTATTTTATAACTCCCTACTTTTCGATTTGTATTTCCCATTTAAAATTGTTAACGCTCCAGAGGTTGCCTCTCTATCTGCAACTTGCTCATTGTAGAAATTTTCCTTGCTATTCTCTGAAATCTACCCTTGCTCACCATCATTTACCAGCACACTGTGAGAGCATGAAGGAGGCAGGCGCTTGTGGGAGGTGACACATTTAGCAGAGTTAACTGCGTGCCTGTGACCGTGCATGGCTGGTGGTGTCTGCACCACCGCTTAGTCATGTGGGTCTGTCTTTCCCGATCTGGTCTTAGTTAATGTGGGCTGGGCCAGCTTTACCAGGGCTCTGGCATTCGGATTGGCTCTCTTGTCCAGAAGGAGTTTGGTCACACGGTAGTGGCCACAATGCGCGGCGACGTGGAGGGCCGTCAGGTAGTCCAGGGTGACATCATCGACAGGTGCCTTGTGCTGTAACAGGTGCTTCACACACTCCACGTGGTCCCCCTGTGCGGCCATGTGAAGCGGAGACAGCCCATTCTGTGCATCAAGACAAAACCAAAGCAAGTTCCCATTTTAGTCATCACTTTCAGGTTCTGAAACAGCAAATTCAGTTTTGGCTCTCTGGCAAAGTTGGTAGCAGGGAGGAAATTATTTCCATTTGACATCGAAGTATATAGCAGATTATGTTTGGTAAAAAGGGAAGCTAAGAGAACTTTAATTTCATTATTCTGCTATTCTTAGGCAAAAACACCAATGAATATGTCTTTCATGAATGAATACATAGTAGGTATGACGAGTCAGTTGGATCTCACAATTATCGGGGTCACAGTAGATATACAAAAAACAAGTGATACCTGATGCTTATATTATTCGTATCCAATTCTACACACAGAAATATATATTCAGTTCACCTCTCTGCACGAATCTCTTAACTTCTAAATGGGCAGGAGGATGAAGAAGGAGCAAATGGGGAGATCAGGAAAAGACAGACTTCCATCACCTCTTAACCCCATGCTGCTCTGAACCCCACAGTTCCTTTTCTCTATCATGACACATGAACTAGACTTGGAGACGGCAGTCAAGTAAAAGCCAGAAAAGTGTGAGACAAATGTGGATCAGGGGTCAACGACCTCCCAACTTGTACATTTTGAGGATAATTTATCATCATTGATGCTGCCCTAAACAGCTTTAGCCTTAATTCTTGGAGGTCACCATCAGGGACACAAAATAGCGGGTAATTCACTGATAATTATTAGTCTAGGTAGGACTCATTTTTTTAAAGTTGAATAAATAAGTTTATTTATTCAAAAAATATTATGAAACTAAATTAGAAAACTTTTGCACATTAAAGAGAGTGGCCTTATCAATGCAAATATGGTCAGTAGAAAATAACTGTTCCAAGTACCCAGTTTGGCAGTCGTTACATTAAAAAAAACCAGAAATTGGATAAAAAGCCAAAACAGACCCGCGGCCCACTGTTCTCAACAAAGAAAGTGATTTCAACAGTGAAGGGTGACAGCTAAAAACAAATCCATCAAAATCTATTTGGTGGTTTGTGGGTAGTAGCAGTGTATGTGGTTTTAAAATTACTAGTATATGTTTCTTTGTTTTTGAAATACTCTTTGTTCATAATTATTGCTTTTATATTTCGAAATTCATAAAATGAACTTAGAAAAAAAGAGCAAGTTGATGAGAAAGAATTTATGTGTCCGGAGAAGAGTGTACAAGGGCAAAGTGAAAAGTTCAGGCTTCGGCGGGGTTGGGACTGGTGTATTGTCGGTCTCTCTGAGAGTCTCTCTGTCTTGAATGTTGTTTTATCCATGTAAAGGTGACATGGAAAATAAAATCTGTACCATTGAATTATTTGCTCGTTTTCCTAAGTAAGGATGGAGCGCCACTCAGGCCCCATCCAGTCCCGGGGACAGGGACCCTTCTCGGAGGTTACATTCTCAGTGGGAGCAGACAATTCCAAAGAGGAAGAACTGAAATTCAGAGCGTGTTTGTTAAAGGCCCCCAGTGCTAAGAGGAAAAGCAAAGCGCAGGACGGCCAAGGAGTGTGCGTGGGGCAGGTGGCCGGCAGTGGCCTCCCTGGAACGACAAGTCCGGATGAAGATGCGAAAGGTGGGGAGCCCTGGTCCTGCTGAGTCCGGGGACCATGTAAGGCAGAAGAGAGGCAAGTGCAAGCTGCTGTGTGGGGACCACCGGCCCCACTAGGCGACAGTGAGGACAAGCGGCTGAAGGCAAGTGCCTGAGGGAGGCCAGAGAAGGAAGAGGCCTCACCAGCCACAGCAGGCCTCTGACTCGCCCTGAGCAAGCTGGCACCATGGGAAGGGTGATGACAGCACCACCACTCCAGCTGTGCTGAGACGACGGGTGCAGTGAAGGGACGAGGAGGGGCCACCGGGGGACTCTTGCAGTCATCCAGCGGGTGGCTGCGACCTGGACCAGGGGGTGCTGAGGACAGTGTGGAGAAGTTGCTGACTTGGTGACACATTTTGAAGGAAGAGGTGACAAGGTTTGGTGATAGGATGTGGAGGGAGAGGCGAAGCACTAGATGAGGCATTTGGCCTGAGACTGAGAGTACGGGACAGACATGAATGGAGCTGGAGAGACTACGAAGGGCTACGTGGAGGGGACGGGGAACACCAGGCCCTGAACTTGGCACTTCCTGGACCTGAGATGCCCGGCAGACACCCAGGCGGCCGTGGGAGCGATTTACGTTTGTATGTCATCAGCATATGAGCAGGGTGGGAATTACAGATGAAAGCAGGTGAGTGAGGACAGGCAGACAGACAGACAGGTTGGCTTCCGGAGGTCCTGCTCTCACAGACCTGACAGGGAGGTCTGAGAAGGGAGGACTGGGCAGCCGTGGCATTTGGCAGCAAAGACACAGCAGAGACACGTGATACGGGCCTGGCTCCCGCCATTGGACGGAGGTGGCAGTCTGTGGCAGTTCTCTCCTGATGGCCTCAACTTTCTTAGTGTTGTGGGAAGTGAAGACAAGGAAAGAAGTCGAAAGGTTTGAGGGAAAAAGGGAAAGTACAGAATGCTCAGTCAGCAGGGAGCGGGCGTATACCGCCTGGGCATTGGTGACGGCCAGAACCACGAGGCCGACTCAAGGCTCCAGATGGCGATGTCCAGCGAGCCGGGTCACTGCGCCGGGGGGTCTGCTGCAGCCACAGGCAGCTGCTAGCACGTGAGCTTCACTTAGTGAGGTGGCATGTGGCTGGTGAGTGAGCACGGATTCATGCTGGGAGGATGAGGGACGTGGACACAGTGGCTGAGGCCCCAGCAGAATACACTCGGGGCTCTGGACAGTTAGCTGGAGCATGGAAGGGGTGCGTGGTCAGACAGACAGGATGTAGGGGGCTCACCGCAACCTAATGGAGACGCCCACTGGAAGGATCAGTATGGCGCTTGCCAAGGTCATCACGGCCATGAAAAATTAGAATAGGGGTCATTGGAGAAGAGTCACACTTTGCTGAGCTAGACTTTTCAAAGAATGAGGAGGAGTGAAAAACTAGCCAGACGAAAATTTGCTTGCAGGAGGAATAATGGGTAATTCAAAACGGGGAGTGTTGATGGAGGGAGGGAGGGTTGTCCGGTGGTAGGCACCCGTGGCCTCACTGAGTCGGTTCCTTCTTCATGTGCCTCCCCTGTGGAGCTCCCACTGACGTACCTGTCTCCCCATCTATCTCACCTACTAAATGCTGAGCTTCTTAAAATTAAGACTGCGTGTTCTTCATCCTAATGGTTCCTCAGTAGCTAGAACATTGCCTGGCACAGTGTAGCTACTCACTATGATAGTTAGAAGATGCATGCGTGAATGAATGATCTAACGAGTGAATGAATGAATGAGTACAGGAACATAATCATACAGGATCCTTACATATGAATGAAATGTGATTTTACAAGAATGCCATTAAAAATTTCCATCTAGGTAATCCATGGTCTTCATTAGTGATACAACAATTATGAGAAAACTCTGGACAAGATTATTTTATAGTTTGTGGAACAGTGTCACCTGCCTATCCTCAATTTAATACGTGCTTTTTATTGGTTGTAAGTAACATGGCTGGTCTGCAATTTTCTTATTTCCTTTTCTGTTTCAATCCGTCTCCTCAGCGAAACTTTCCCTAAAATCTGCACCTTACTCAGCCCAAAACAGCATTGTAAAGACAAGTCTCTGCAATACTCATGCAGGAGTGAGAACGAAAACAATTTCTCTCTCTTCTTCGTATGTTTCTGATCTGAAGGCACCTTTCATGGCCTAGGGGGCACATCTCTAAAGACTGAGTTCATTCCCTACATATTTAAAATGCGTGAGCTGGCACGTGCTCCAAATAATTTCAGTTAGGTATCAATTAAAATGTAGCATAAATTGAAAACAACCTGCTTACGTTGGCTGCCTGGCTTTTCTCAGCTTGCCTTCGTAAGAGCATCAGTGGGTACCAACCCTATTCAGGGGTGGGGGTGGGGGAGTCCACAGGTAAGAAATGTCCTTTGTGCCAATCTTTGTCATCTTAAGGATGCAGGGGTTGGTGCATAGCCATTAAACAGCTGTGCGATTGTTCTCAACTTGTGTCTCATGGTAGTTTCGGGTAACCCCAAGTAAGGCTCGACAATGGGTAAGTGTACAGTAACAAGCCTTTAAAAATATGTTTTTATAGTGCAAACCTATAAAATCGGCTCCTCACCGGTTTTTATTTATATGGATGAGCATTTTCCCCATGGATGAATACACTGATGAGATGAGACCAAGGATAGATATACTGCTGTGCATAGAAAACAGGAAGCTTGTCGAGCGTCCTCTGTAGACGGCCTGGGCCAGCTCGTGTCCTCCATGTCACCCACTAATCCATTATAATCCACCCACCCTACTGGTGAGTCATCCTTTTTACCAGATTGCCTAAGAGACAGAGGTTGGAGAGCTAGAGGACTGATGTTGGACTGCTAATTGTGCTGCTTTAAAAGATAATTTACATTAATTCACAGCCATCTCAGAGCATCACAAAAGCATAGACTCAGAGAACATAAGTTATTCTCATTTGTACGTAATAACTCCCATTGACATATAACACAGTAATAGTTACACCTCCATCTGCAGTAAGAATAGCAGAAAGAACGTGAAGCATACACTCAGTAAATCTTAATGCACATATCTGTCCATCTTAATACTCTGAAAACACTGATACATATCACTCATTCCAGCACACGGATACTGAGTCACTAGGAAATATTTCATGAGAAACAGAGATCACAGGAGAGTGGCTTCAAGAGCTCTTGGGTCCTGCCCCAGTCCTGTGACACCCCCCTCCCCAGGTCCCGCCCCAGTCCTGTGGCTCCCCTGGTCCCGCCCCAGTCTTGTGACTCACCTTGGTCCTCGCCAGCAAGGGGGCGCCCCGCTCTAGCAGAAGCTGTACCACCTGGTCATGTCCACTTCGTGCAGCGCAGTGCAGTGGGGTCAAGCCATCCTGCCACAGAAGGAAGGAATTCGTTCACTTTCTTTACAAACCAACCCTGCTCTACTGCCACCTGGAAGACAGGGTGTCCTGAGCTCAATCCTAGTGACTTAGCAGGCCGGTAAGAGACATACTATCAGTTAAATGACAGAGGAGACCAGTGAGAGAGACAACGACAGAGGGCTCTTGACAGGGAGCGAGAGAGGGACAGAGAAGAGACAGGGGCAGGGAGGGAACACAGAGCTCCAGCGTATGGAAGGAAGCTCGGTGTGGCAGGCTCTGCTGCTGGTCAAGTGTTCTCGCAGGTTCGGAAGGTTGCTGATCTTGAGCCCTGTTGCTTGGAGCCAACTCAGACGCTAAATTGTTTCACTGATTTCATTTTGGTTGTCCTAACACAACTTTTACCAAAAATTCTTCTTTACTTAATTTTATCCATCTATGTTCTCTCTTGAATTGCCACTGTTTTCACAAATTTTCTTAAATGCTCCCTGAAGCTCATAAAAAGAAAGGGTCATTTTTTTTTTACATTCTTCTAAAGGTTGCCACACACGTTTTTCATCTACAAACTACATAATGATTTCTCAAAGATAAAATGTATTATTAAAAATAGGATTAAAACAGCATCGAATAAAATTGTAGCATGACTGTATGTTATTTATAAAACATCCTGAACTGATACTTCTCAGGTAGTTTCTGCCTTTAGAGCACTCCTAAATACCCTCTGTCTTTGCATTTAATTTCTCTGTGGGGTGGCACGGCCCAAAAGCGGAGGAGGTGGGAAATATGAGACAAAATGGACAAGAAGTGAGAGAGTAAACAAAATCCTGAGCACATAAATTAAGTGGTGATTTCAGGCCTCAGGAACAAAAGATGAAGAGTGTCACAGGGAACGGGGGTGAGACCGTAGGAAGCAGTCAGGAGCATGAGGGCTGGTGGGCAGCCACGGGGACCCAGAGCTTGTCATTTACCCAGAGCTCCAAGGCCCACGTCTGTTGTCTCCTTCCAGGACTCTGGGTTATGCTTTCCTCCTAATACATTTATCATCTGCCTCTGCTGATCCACTGTCCTGGGGTTTGTGTGTCAGACCTTCCAGTTACCCCCAGACCCGTGCCCCACCCTGCCCACTCTGCATGCCCCACAAACACACGTCTCTGGATCTATCGGTGGGCTCCTTGCCCTCCGGCTCGGGCTAGCTGGCCTATGGGGAGGTCTTGCTGCTTAGGGTTTTGTAGGTCTGGCTGCGTCTCTGTACCAAAGTCACGCTCCTGCCAAAGCAGCCATCTGCGTCCATTCTCTCCCTGAAGTTCTGGTAACGTCTTCTACGTCTCACTTTTCAGGTTAGGGATGGGAGCCTGCCCTGCCATTGCCAATCCCAGGGACACTCTGTGTCCCTGTACCTTCCCTAGTCCACCCTCAGAATTGTAAACAGGCCCTTTATTGGCATCTGTTTTCAGCCAGAACCTGGACTGATAATGATGCTTGCATTGTTAAGTCTGGTTGGCTGGTATTAGGACTCTGAATAACCACAGACCTGGAAGCTTGAGGAGTTAGCATGAAAAGACTGCTCTTCCAGCAAAAACTCACTTTACTGTGGTAGCTGGGATGCCAAGTCATTTTAAAGTTTGCCAGACAGGAGTCTAAAAGAGAAAGCAGGCTAAGTAATGAAAGGATCATGCATTTGGACCTCGGTAAGTGGACCTGTGGTGGGGCCACAGCTGCTACATGCTTCACGTGACAGTTACATCCGCTTCATTTCTCACACATGTTCCTGTGGGGGCTTCGATGAGGCCCAGCGTGTGAGAATTGGTACCCAGCTAACGGAGGCGTTCTGTGCAGCAGTCCCTGTGTGGGCTCTGAGGTCTCAGAGCCCCGGGTGTGCGTCTCGGCTCAGTCCCCGGGTGACTCGCTGAGGCTCAGCTTCACGGCATGTAAAATGCGTGTGACTCTCCTTACCCTGTTTCACTTACAGCCCGTGTGAAAGATGGGGTCGGGGTGCTGACTTAAATCATTTTTAGGAAAGGTGTTTTGCACGGATTACTTGAAATATGCATAGTGTGACCATGTGGAAACCTCCAGAATACTCTCAGAACAACAGGAAAATAGGGAGAACACGTAATAACCCCACAAGCACGTCAAGGAACAAGAAAGATTAAATCGGTTCTAAATCCTACATTTTACTGATGCAGTTGATCTGCCTTAAAAAGGATTGTGAATTATATGCTCAACCTGAGTGGATATGGGGTATTTTCTACAAAGTACATCATCCCGTTATTGCAAAAAAATCCTCATCAAAGTTCAGTAGTCAAAGATTTTTTTAACTTAAATTCTTAAGACTGTTGAAAGTTGCGGTTTTTCCCTCCAAAAAGTGTTCCATTTACGTCTTCACTGGAATCAGTTCAAATCACACCATGAGGTTGGAAGTTCTTAAAAGGGAAGCTCAGTCCCCACTGAGCCAGCTGGTAACCCGCAGTGCCAGTGTCTGACACCATCTCTCCCTCCCCTCGCTAAGACTGTCCTTCCAGCAACAGCCCCTGAATGCTGCACGACACAGACCGTGCCAGTGACGAGGCCGTGTGTCCTCAGCCCATGCACACGGCTGCTCGGGACTTGCTTTTCCCCTCAGCAGTCTCATTTCTCAAATGGCAAAAGAAAACAACATGTTTCATGAGTTGATGGGAAGATGAAGTCACACGGCATCTGTGGGGTACGTCGCAGGGTGCCCGGGACGTCATACGCACACGACAACTGGTGGCCACTACTGCTGTCACTTTTTGTTACGTCCAATAACAAGGCCCAACTGTGACATTTTTTCTAATGTGCTGATTTTTGTTCATCATTCTTTATTGTTTTTGTATACTTTTGTTGTTTGCATTAATATGTATTTCAATATTTTCACCATAAACCTTACATGGAGTATCTCCACGTTTAAATAATAAATAAGTTTAAAAATAAAAAAGAATAATGCCCTTAGTAAAACTGAATCACTAATGTCATTTTTAACTAGCTATAAAGTTTCTGTTTTAACATTAAGATGAGGTTTTCCAGAAACCAAAAACCAGGGCGCAGCTGAAAACGTCTTTGAGTTTACACGGGATCGCCGTCCACGACAAGACTGTCAGGATGCAAATGTCTCGGAAACTGACAAAGTGCTGAGAAAGCGGGGGAGAAGCTCTGGATAAGTTTAATTAATAAAAATTAATTACCCCAAAGCCTCTGTGTGTCTTGCTCTTCGCCAGATAATGAAAACCTTACAAATGAGAATAACAACGGACAATTCTTGACAGAATATACTAAATTCAGAATGATTATGACTAATTTGATTGCGAGGGGATATTGAGACCTGATTTAAAAAAATGAAAGGATAATATTTATATTATTCTTAATTCCATATACAGAAGCTCTATTGTACTACCTAAAAAGATAGTCAAAAACAAATAGAACATTTTTGTATTTTAAAATATAAGCATACTCCTTTTTAAGAATCCAGCATTCCAATTCCAGCCACGGCTCTTCATTTCAGTTTTTGTCTCTGCCTGGATTTCGCCGTGGCAAGGACATAGGTCCTTCAGTCATAGCCAGAACTGAGAGAACCTAGCTGCTTTTAACATCCTACCCCTTAGAGATGAGGAAGCATTTCAACTCGTGGGGAAAGCTCCGTGCCAGCGTCTACACTGCACCCAACACTGGGTGTCTGGAGCCAGCTCACACACACTTGTGCCGCCAGTGTTTTGCGCCTGCCTCTTCCCCATCCTGTACTCAGTGACACCACACCCCAGCTCTAAGTGGCCTGAAGGAAGGATGGAAGTGGTCACTGCAGGAGACCGGCAAAGGCTACAGACCAGAGCTTTTCTGAGGGCGGAGCTGATGACTAGCCGCGTTTATCAGTGCACGGCTCGGCCAGGCCCTGGGTGCTGTGCGCTAGCGCATCTGCATCCGGGACCCAGACTGCCTTGTCAGACTGGGTGTGTCTTAGGGCTCAGGCTCCAGCAGCAACTCAGTATCTATTTGTTCAGGAGTGGATGAAACGAATGTGCACACAATGTGCACAGTTAGAAATCTATCCTCACTGCACACGTGCTTGAATGAAATTCTCCAGGCAGCAACTAAGTATCTATTTGTTCAGGAGTGGATGAAACGAATGTGCACACAATGTGCACAGTGAGAAATCTATCCTCACTGCACACGTGCTTGAATGAAATTCCTGTACCTGCTGTATCTGAACGCTACACGGGATGAAACGCAGCCCAAACATTTCCTTCACAGAAGAACCAAGCTTCCTTTAGATTGCTACCTTGTTCCAGGACAATTGGTTGATGACAGAACTGGCATAAGAATCCATTTCTTAGCACTGTGTTTATGAAAATGCACTGCCTTCGTTTAGAGTTAGACTTTTAAATTACATTTGTAAATACATGTAGGCATGCAAATTAGAGTACCTTTTAAAGGACTAAACAAATATCAAGAAAAAGTCAATGGCCTCAGTAATGAAGGATCCTCCAGAGAAGCGTTCATGAGACCAATGCGAATCCCACGACATGAGCGAGATACAATGCTTTTGCTCCCACAAGTGCTGTCTTTGCACTGCCGCTCTCAAAGCTGAGAGCTCTCACTAGAAACAGAAGGGGGTGTAGGGAGACATCGCACTACATGTGCTTGAAGGAGTTAAACAGAAAGAACATGCCCGAGAAGCCTGCAGCACAGCGGTTCCCAGCTCTGACCCGCAGGGCAGGGTGGGCATGTGCCTGGCAGAAGCGAGGAAGCACGCGGACTCAGGTGCAAAGACACCGGCCACCACGGCCACGCCCTGGACAGACCAGTGAACCACGAAGGAGCTCCCACAGGCTCCCATGACATCAGTGCTCTGGACCGAATGTCTTAGAGAAAGCACTTTAAGAAAGCCACATTTCCTGAGGTCATTAAAACCCAGAACGCAGCGCCGGGAGCTGCTGTGTTGCCAGAACCGCAGAGGTGATAAGGCTTATTAAGCCAAACACTTGCCAGCCTCTGGATTTGCAAGGGATTTCCCAGATTTCCGCCTTACTCCTGGGAACACAAGTCCCAGAATTAAACAAAGTGACAACACATCACAAGGGAGTCTGTTCCATCACACAGACTTCTTACACCACATATTTCAGAATTTTCATATTATAGGAATGTTTAAAGTTTTATTGAAGTCTAGGATTAACCAAATCCACTCCAGAGAACTGATGTTGAATTACCAGTTTAATGTTTATGCAAGTAACTGATTATAATTTCGGTATCATAATGAAAAACTACGAGGAGCTCAGGAATTTGCCCATCTCACTTTAAAAAAGACAAATCATAATATCTAAGAGTTAATTCTCACAAAACCCTGTGAGTTAGGCACTATTATTGGCCTAAGGTCACAGAAGGTAAGTAAACTGCCAATATCACCCAGCTAGTAAGTGGGACACGTAGACTCTGAAATCAGGTGGTCTGCCTCGGTCTGTACATTCAACATCTGCATTCTACTGCCTCTTATTGTATATTTGTTGGCAGTGCACAAAAAGTCTGAACTGGATTCTAATTCACAAGTTTGGAATGAATAAAGAAAGGGCCCTGCCTCTTATGAAGCTGGCCTGAGGAAATGCACAGCGTGATAAGCACACGCCGTTCTTCCACAAGTATAACCTCTGACCTCCTGCTTTGGTCAGCGTAGCATAACCACTTAAGAGAAATGATCTAGGAAATGAAAAGTTAGAAGCAAAAGGTTTTCAACATGTATTAAAATATTTTATGAAAAATCCACCCTCTCGTGGCTTAATGTACACTATGAGTTTGGGTTTCTGCTACCTACGACCAACCAAACCAGAGATGCAGGAGTCCCATCCTTGATCTTTGTTCCCAGAAAATCAATAAGCAGGACCTGAAAAATCGTCTCACTGAGGACTGTGCTGTTTCTCCGGGTACTTAGGAGAAAATATTAATTCCACTTTGCAATGTGAAGCTTTTTGATACTGTCTGAGGTTTAAATCAGATCCAAGACGACAACCCCCCTGAAAACACACTGCATGTGTTTGGGGACTGGCAGTTCAGGGTGCCTGCTAAATAAAGGAATACAAAGCGTCACCATTGGAGGACACTCACCCTGGTTTTGGCATCGATCTGGCCACCACGGTCCAGGAGGAGCTTCACCATGTTTGTGTTCCCCCTTTTGGAGGCCACGTGCAGAGGGGTGATCCCATTCTGCAGAGGACAGAGAACAGGGCACACTGAGTGTGACAGGGCTCGGGACACCGGGCCCACATGGCAGCCTAATCCGAGTTTCTACATTTCAGGGTCTCCAATTTTTAAGACACACAAAAAAGCACACAAACCACAAAGCACTTTAGTCTGAGAATAAAAAATGGACTAAAACTGCATAAGTAAGCCAATAACTACAACGTAGGTATGGAATGGGCACGACACATTGCAGTCAAAACACAAAGGCAGCCCCTTCGTGGAATAAACCCAATTCCAGATTCGACCAAGAACAGAATCATGGTCCAAAGTCCATCATTTTTCTATAATACCCACACATGTAAAGATTTGGGGTCTTAGTTTCCCATGCTTAAAAATAAAATACAAATACTCATATACATACCAATACCCAGTAGAAAAATGATTCTTAAAAATACCTTTTCAGAATAGTTCAGTATGAAAAACAGCTTGAAAATAACTCAACATAGCTTAAGTGCAGAAGACTTCAAAGGATAAAAACATCATATATATATATATATATATATATGAATTATATTTATTTTATTGGCTATCATCTGTCATCATTATGGCAAGGATATACACATGACTTGTTTATGTCTTAATTTTGCAAATAATCATATATTGCATTTGCTGATTCGTATTAAGCATGTGTGTGTTACATGCCATTGAGTCAGCCCCTACGTCAGGTGGCCCCACAAGTGAGTGACGTCCCATGTCCTGTCCTCACAGCCCTGCTCAGCTCCTGGGGACTCTGTCTGTGGCCCTTTTAATGGAGTCCGTCCATCTCATGTCTGGTCTTCCTCTTTCCCGCTGCTTCCTTGTATTTCCCCAGCTGTACTGTCCTTTCCAGGGAGCCCTGTCTTGTCACCATGTGCCCGAGAGAGGACAGCTTCAGAGCTATCATTTTGCCTCCAGCAGTGTTTCAGGCTTAGTTTGCTCCAGGACCCATGGGTTGGTCTTCCTGGGGGTCCAGGGTCTCCATAGAGCTCCGCCTCCAACACCTTATTTCAGATGAATCAGTTTTTGCCAATCAGCCTTCTTCACTGGCCAGATTCGGCATCCGTACCCAGGAATTGGGAACAGGAGGGCGTAGGTGATCTCAGCCTCATCTCGTGATACCTGTGTGCTCTTCGTGGCTTTTCCTGCTTCTTCCATCGCTGCCCTGTGAGTCTCTGCCTTCTCAGGATTTCCTGGCTGCATCTCCATCTGATGCGACGACAGAACCAAGGTCAGCAGTCGTTATAGCTGCAGTGTCTCTGCTGTCTGTGTTACAGTCGTGTGTTTCTTCTGGAGTCACGACTTCTGTCTCCTTGAGGTTCAAATGCAGCCCTACTTTATCCCTTTCTTCTTTCACTTTCAGCAGAAGTTGTTTCAAATTACTGCTACCTTCTGCTAATCACATGGTGTCATCTGCATATCTAACTCTAACCCTAACCCTAACCCCAACCCCAAACCCAACCCCAAACCCTAACCCCAGGCCCAACTCCTAACCCCAACCCCAAACCCTAACCCCAACTTCTAACCCCAATCCTAACCCTATCACTATTCCTTCCAATTTTCACTCCTCCTTGCTCTGAATCTAGCCCTGTTCTTCATATTCTAAGTGCTGGGTACACACAATTCTGGGACATAAAACGTGCCCGGGTCTGACACCTCTGTCTGTAGGACACTATGCTGTCTGCCCACATCTGTCCTGACAGTAGCTTCTTGTCCACAGCACAGGTTACATGTCAGGATGATCCAGTGCTGGGGCACGCCTGTTTCTTTCCGAGCAGCCCATGGCTGTTCCTGGTCCACACAGTCAAATGCTTCACTGTGTCCCTAAGACACACACCGACCCCTGTCTGACGCTCGCTGGAGTACTGCAGTGCCCACCCATTGTGGGCAGTTACACCCAGTGCCTCCTGCTTCTCGGAACCAGTGTGAACGTCGCATTTCTTCCCCATCGAAGGGAGACAGGAGACGCCCTCGCCGCACCACCTAGACCGTCACTTACCTGCGTGGGAAGCTGGAGCAATGCTCCTTGTCACTGCGCTCCCGGCCTGCACTTTCTGAATACTGTGGTGTGTGCCGAACGTTTCCAGTAATAGGTCAATGTCTCATTTCCATATTTGTTGGCATATTCTTGGGATTTTGACAGACTCAGTCCTGTGGCTTGAAATAATTCTGTCAGTATCCCTAGTAATTGATTCCTTCCCCAAACTTTCTTGGCAGCTTTCACTTCGTTTTCTAGAATGATGGGTTCTTCCTCCTAATAATCTTCTTCAAACACATCTGCCATCCTTTCGTCTCTTCTCTACCGATTTCTGTGTCGGTTTCCACCTTCCCTTCATTTCCTCCTGGTCAGATAATGAGCTTCCGTGCTGGCCCGTCAGCGTTCCTAGTCCAGGTTGGAATTTCCCTTTTTTACTTGAATCTTCTGGTAGAGATCCCTTGTTTTCCCTTTTCTGTTCTCTTCTATCTTCTTACACAGAGTATTATAACAGTTCTATTTATCTCTACGTGCTAGTCATTGAAAAACTGCATTCAGAACTCTAACCCTGCTATTGGCACCTATAACTTGTGTGTCTCTCCCATCCTCGACAATTTTAGTGTTTCTTCTGTCATCCATCTGGGTTTTTCTGTCCTTTACACTTCTAGCATTGCGTTTTTGCATTCTTCCCTAATGGTATTTCTAATTTTAGTCCACAGCTCTGGTTCTCGGTCAGTTAACCGTGCAAATCTGATTTTTCTTAACCCACCAGTAATGCTACTGTGTTACATTTGGCACCCCAACGTTTGTTGTGGTCTCCTTCAGCTTTACGCTCACATTTGGTGCCAACAGCACGTGATCAGCACGACAGTCTACTCCTGGCCTTGTCTGGCCAAAGAGAACACAGCCGCTCCATCTCCTGCTTCCAGTTACTTGGCGTATTTGATCTGTGTTGGTCATCTGGTGACGTGCATGTGCACAGTCATCTGCTTGGTTGTTTGAAGCATGTGTTTGTGATGGACAGATTGTTGGCTTTGCAGCAATGCCCAAACTGATCTGACATTTCTGACCCCTCGTCCAAATACTCTGACTACATTTGACCCTGTTTTATTACCTACTTTTGCGTTCCAGTCGCCTATAATTACCAGCAAGTCTTAGGTTGTTGGAGTGTGTCAATTTCTTCTTGGGCATTTCTGTAGAATCTTTCAATTCCATCTTCTTCAGCCTCGGCAGTTGGAGCATAGAGCTGAATGATGGTTATGGTAACCGGTTTTCCTGGAAGTCTGACTGACGGTGTTCGGTCAGCCCTGCAGTGTAGCCACAAACTGCAGAATTAAAGTCACTCCGTTTCCTCCGAGTTTGTCATGTCCAGAGTAGAGCACTTTGTAGTTGCCTGACTAGAACTGCCCCACCTCAGTCCACTTTAGTCGCTAACACCAAGCACTGCAGTGCTGAGATGTCCCATTCTGATTGCGATTTCCCGTTGACCCTGTTTGTGCTTGTTTCATTCCCTGTTCCGATTGTCCATGTCCCTGTAGCGTCATCCTCTCCTCCCGCCTTTGTGCCCATGAGTCACCTTACATCCTTCCTGAATATACTGAGCTTTATAATTATCACATCAGTGAACCTTTTCAATGAAAGCATACCATTAAACATATAACACATATAAAATACGTGTCTTTCTACATATTTTGGTAAGAATCTTTAAATAAGCAGATTCTTAATTCATTAAAAAAATTCCCTGTCAAATAGCGTGCCTTATAACCACTGTGAAGACTTGTATAAAAGTACATATATATTTTATACTTAATGTTTTAACAGTTTATTGACTGGAAGCTGCTCATTCATGATTCATGGCATGATCTTTAAACATAACTGCTCGCACGGATGTCAGAATTAACATTCTCCTTAACTCCTAAAAATGATTTGTGTGCATGTGAATTTAAACATTCTTATTTTTCCCTGATTGGCTTGTGATGACTTTTGCAATTTGCAAAACAGAAAAAAGGAAAAAGGAAAGTCTAATGCCTCTAGCACAGATCCGGGTTAGAAAAAAGAAATACAAGCTTCACCGGTATTCACTTTCACCTCAGTGAAGTGCCCGTTTACCGCCGTCTACAATGAAAGTGCTCACGCGTACCCTGGCCGTGAAGTCCACCGCGGCGCCCCGGTTCAGCAGCAGCGTCGCCACGTTGACGTTCCCGTAGTGAGCAGCGATGTGCAGAGGGGTGAAGCCGCTCTGGAAAGTAAAGGAAACGACGCCGTAAAGCATTCCACCTGCAGTGTTACAGTCACGGGTCAGCGAGGACCGCCACGTGCGTGGGACCTGTCTGCCTGACGCACGTGCGGTCCAGGAACTTAATGCTTTAATGAGACTTACATCTTAATGGTGTGAGCGGGTAAATAATTAAACGTATAAACAGGGAAATAATATCCTACGCTTCTTGGCAACGTTATTTCTAATTACCTTAATGATTTATCTATTTATCTGTTTATCAGTTTGTTATTTATAAAAAACCATGTTTCTTGAGTTGGTTTAGCTTTAGGGAAAAACAGAATATAATTAAACAACATAAGGTTTCAGCCACAGGAATAACATAATTATGAATAAAAAATGTTTTCTTCAGAGAAAGACACAAAATTAATGCTTTAAAAAAAATGACCTGTTTTCTGACCTTTTAAAAAAATTGACACTGTTTCTTTGGAACTATGAAAAGATTGCAAGAAATGCTTACAGAAGATGTACAATTCATGCCTCATCGTTTACACATCTGCTATCTCTGTTGTCTTTAACAACTGTGTTTAGTCAGACTATGTTGTTATAATGAAAAAAGTTAAAAAACAAAAATGAATATATTTAGCATCAAGATGAATATAAAATTAAGAAAAAAAATTCAGCTGAACCCAATTTTTAATGTTATTTAAATCAAATTTTATCAATAAAATAAGATAAATACAAAATAAAATAAGCAGGTTAAATCAGTTATATGGGCATTAGAGAACTGTGACTCTCAGAATGTTTAAAAATGCGGAGAAAATCTTAAATAGAAGAAAAGTATATTTCCTTTTTTTTTCTGATGAAAACTTAGTTCGAATTTTTTGCCATTTTCACAATAGGGTATTAGCTTTTATTATTAAAGTACACAAAAATGTATTAACCTTGCTCTATAATTTTCATAAATTCATTACTTAATAAAAAGTTACAGGAACAATAATGGCTGTTCCTAGAAAACTGGTAGCAGACCTGAAGTTGTGAGGTGATTCTGCACTGTTCTCTTTTGTTTGAAATGAACTCAGATGTGAGACTGGTTTTTAAGAAATATTATGTGAATCACAACCATTACTTTTCTATTTACCTGATATGTAGGCTTGGGTGACTTTGTCTTGACAACGGCCTAACTAAGAGCCCAGAGGCCTTAAGTGACAGAAATTGCTCTGCGCTATTGGCCAAATTGGCTGCAGACAGTTCCTGCCTGCAGAGAAGCAGGACACAGAAGACCAGTGACTGGTCTCTACCCCCCAAGCCGCAGTCAGGCACTTTGCATCTGGTGTCTACATGATGCCACATGCTCGTGTCAAAATAGAGAGAGGCCAGTTTTCCACCTGGCCGTTAACGTGTAAAACGGCAAATGTTTCTAAGTTGGGAACTGACTGACTGTAGGTCTTTCATTTTTATCTGGATAGTTCCTGTCACCCAGGCATATCCTGAAGTACATCTATTATTCAAGTTATAAAGTAATGATGGAAAACATAGTGATCGTGAATCTTTTTCAGATTATTCAAATATAATAACATTATCCTCATCATTTGCAAAAATGCACTTATTGTCCAACACAGTCCCCCTCCCCCGTGGCACCCTGGGAGGAAGCCTGGAGTGCTGAGGTGCTGGCTCAGCTCACCTTCTCCAGGACCATCTGTGTGTGTGGACGGGGGGCTTCCCTGTCACTCATTTGTCCTCAAAGAAATATTTCTAACTCAACATGAATCTACCCAAACTGCTGCTTTCAATACAATGTTTAGAGCCAATATTGTTTCCAAAAATGTATTTTAGACAATCACCAAAAGTCACCTAAAAAGACTAAATGTATTAAAATCAGTAACTAAGATATTAGTTCCTATGGTTCCCGTCTTGAGCAATTTCCCAAAGCAGATGGGCCTTCTTCTTAAACCTCGGACCTAAGCTCCATGCACAATGGAACCGGAGAAGTGATATGGATAATCCAAATATATCACATCTCAGTGGGTAAATTTGCTAATAAACAAGATGGTAGTTAGAGAAACACACTACTCTCAGTAAATACTAAGTGTTTAAAAGCCCTGCAGGTCCACATCCCAAAGACTGGATGAAATGTCAGTCAGTCAAAGTGACAATCAACCTACACAAATAGCCACTGGCCTGGGAATATAGGCTTGTTTTTATACTGTACTTTCAACAATGTTTGTGTTAGTACATCTCGATAGTAGCAACAGTCAATGAGAGAACACCGCACGTGCACGTGCACACACACACACACTCACACTCACACATTTACACACACACTCACACACTATACTGAGTTTCCAAATTAACTTTCTACTAACGGAAGTTCCAATCATTAGTATAAATTAGTGAGCATTTATTCTAATTGGGAAAATAACTGAAACAAAAACAAGGCATATGTTGGTAGCCACATACTGTACCTCAGTTGTCCTATTCACCATCATCTGAAGCAGTGTTGTGTGGGAAAAAGAGGGAAGATATTACACATTGCCAATCAAGGAAACAGCCACCCTGCTCACTGCAGCTGGATACTGTTCCCACGTGCCCGCGTGAGTTCCACCACGAAGACTCATTAACCTGCATAGTGCCAGCTCCTCTTTCTAATTCGGTTATTATTTTACTTTAAACAGAAGAAGCAGATTTCTAACAAGCTGGACCTCATCTTTGGCAGAAAAGTATCTTTAACGTTTTCGTTACTGTCCCCATTGGCAGTCCCCTTCCTTCTGAGACACGCCGAAAGCAATTTCTCTCTGTGGACGCCCACAGCCGCTGCGCGTCACTGCCCCGCCCACTGGGAGTCCCCCAACACGAGGCCCCGCCCATGGGGCGTCCCCCAGCGCAAGGCCCCGCCCACGGGGCATTGCGCGCTTCACCTTGGACTGCACGTCAGCGTTGTGGTCGCTCTGCAGCAGGAGGGCTGCGGATTTGGTGTCGTCCTTCCGGGCAGCGATATGCAGAGCAGGCAGCCTCACTTTCCCTTTCGTGTCGTTCTCCAGGAGGATGGCCACTGCCTGGTTGTGTCCTTGCTGCAGTGCCACGGCCAGAGGCGTGAAGCCATCCTGGAGAAGCACAAGAAGGAAAACCATCCATTGCAGACTTTGGCAGACTTGGGGTTCGACCTCAGGCAATGGCACATGAGATTTTTACAGTAACGAGTAAGACTGAAAAGCAAAGCAAAAGGAATCAACATTACTGGGAAGATGGAAGTGGGTTCTGATCAGTCGTTCGCCGCACACGCCATGAACTGGCTTCCTCACCGATGGAGGTGGGGTCACAGTCTCCTACTGTTACTGGACTGCTGTTATGTTCTCCGTTTAGGTCTGGTGGTGCTTGTTTATACCTTTAGGTGCTGCTACGCTGGGTCCATAAATATTCCAAACTGTGTTTCTTCTTGTTGAATGAACCCCTTTAACATTATGTAATGCCCATAACAGTCTGTGTTCTAAAGTCTATTTCGTCTGATATAAGTACAGCTATCCCAGCTTTCCTTTGGTTTCCATTTGCATGAAACATCTTTTTCCACCATAACTGTAGACTTTTATGGGAAGGTCATTTTCCCCAAATGTATCATATTATCTATGTAGTACTACAGTAAAAACTGGATTTTTTAATAAGAATAGATTTTTAAATAAGCACATTCATTAACAGAGTGGAAGAGTAAAGCATGTAGTCTTGTAAGACAAAAAACAGTAACCTAAATTTAGAACTTTCTTTGGCACAAATTAAACACTCTATGAAGGAGGAAGCAAAAGGCTGGTTATTACATACAGTGGTACCTCGGTTTTCCAACGTCTCCATTGACAAACATTTCAGTTTATGAATGCCACAAATTTGATGGATCTTGGTATGATTAGATAGTAAAATTCATGCTAAATTTGCAGTTTTAGGGGTTGATTTTAAAGGTCTGGAATGTATTAACCCATTCTACGTTACTTTCTATGGGATGAGGAAACTGCGCTTCGGTTTTCGAACGTTTCAGAACTCGAACGGTCTTCCAGAACGGATTATGTTTGAAAACCGAGGTACCACTGTACAGTCATGCACCCCTTAACTACTAGCACACATCTCAAATATGTTTCTGAGACGGGTGTCATTAGGAAGTTTCGTCGTCATGCGAGCAGCACAGAGAGCACGCACACACACCTGGATAGCACCGCCCACTGCACACCCACAGGTTCAGCCCACTGCACACAGGGAGGAACAACAATGATCCCCTCACCCTCTGGCTTCTTCTGAGACCCTTGTGATCAGACAATGTGTTTCCCTGAAAATAAGACCTGGCCAGACAATCAGCTCTAATGCATCTTTTGGAGCAAAAATTAATATAAGACCTGATATTATTTTACTATAAGACCGGGTATAATATAATATAATATAATACCGGGTCTCATATTAATTTTTGCTCCAAAAGATGCAGTAGAGCTGATTGTCCGGCTAGGTCTTATTTTCGGAGAAACAGGGCATTAGCAGGAGAAAAACAAGCCATTTAGTAACACATATACCTCTGTACCCATGTCTCCCCAGGAACACTGAGTAACTTGCCAAAGGGGCTGCAGCCACCCCCACACCCCTAAGACAGAACATGCTGGGGGTGGGGAGTCACGTGGGGGGTGAACAGATGAGCAGGGGAATCCAGGTGGTAGTTATGCAGGTGAGTCCTGGCCTCTCACTAATAAGCGTTTCTAGAGATGAGGTTACCTGGTTCCCAGTACAGCCAGGGGGACGTTGCAGGTGGAGAGTTCCCTCCCAGTGTGATGTCTTTTATGGAGGGGAGCTTCTTGGTTTTCAGAGCCTGTCTGCTGCTTCGCAAAATTAACAAGCCTCACATCCTCCTCGTGCCAGAGAGACATGTTTGGGATGAGAGACCCTGCCCCCTGCAGCGCTGGCTCCCTCCACGCCTCCTAAAACCGGACCGAGCACTGCCCACACCTGGAGCACGGTGGGCCAGAAAGGGAGTCACACGTGGACGTCAGTGTGTGCACTGCGACAACCCGAGGTAACCTCACCACAGACCCCTGGGCATGACCATCACACTGCGCACGTCCTGCCCTCCGCGACACCGCGACTGCTTGTGTTAGGAGCGTGAACTCTCTGTTTCTTAGAGGTAGGCATCTTCTGAAAGCACAGACTGAATTTCAGCCTTCAATTTGGGCAACATTCAGGGAGAAGAAAGAGAGGGGAATTTTCTGAGTCTCAGTGTAAAGAGGCCCCCGCCGCTGCAAGGCACAGAAACGGGTATTTGGGGACAGACAGAAATGCAACAGGGCCACGCGGAAGGGCCATGAGGAGGCGGGTGTCCCCCAAGCACACACGGGAGATGTTAAGTGTGAAGTGAGGAGAAGAACTCTGAGGCATAAGGGTTTCTCTAGGTAAAGGACTCTGATTTCCAGGAAATACAGGAAAACAAACATGTTGCCTTATTTTGGTACATTTCCCAGAGCCCGTGAAGCACTGCCATCGTCTCCCATCTCCCTTGAGCTTGCCTGAAGATGTCTGCATACCAAGCAGGCACAGAATTAGTGCCTCAGAAAAAATGGCCCAATCAGGAAAACCATGCTGTGCTCATGTGGTCAGAGGGGAAATCTGTGGGCTGGACAGAGGACGTGAAATCACTTCACACTGCGCAGTGGCATTGTCCAGTCCCACGCAGGAAACACAGTCCCACTAACAGCAATTTCTTGGGGGTTTTTTAACTAATAAGAATTATCTGTCAGAAAGTTGCTGCAACTAACTCCCTAAAGTATTCTCTCAAAGGGAATGGACGTGGATTTACCCAATTGTAATGACATGTCCCCCCATACAGGATAGAGGAAGTTCCTGTTTATCTCACCTAAAGACTTAATTTTCTAGGAAGGAAGCCAGATTAGACACTGAAAATCATCTCGGTAGTTTCTGGGTGACCTTGAACACCAGGCCAGGAGTTTCAAAGTTTTCTCAGCAGAGCCACAGATCATGAACCAAGAGAGACGAAGCCTGCATGGGCTGGCTGGAGGGGCGAGGGAGGCCTGTCCCGTGTGGACTGTCTCCGGTACCCACCCCTGTCACTCATCCCAACCTTCAGTGGCCCCTGCAGCATGTCTCCAAGCTCACAAGCTTCTGGAACATTCCTTAAAAACCTGCTCCTCCCCCTGCCAGGGCCGAACTCAGGAGGAAAACACTCAGCGTCCTGCCGTGGAGGGCACAGCGGGGAAGGGGAGTGACGTGGATGGTGGCCCACTACAACCTCATGACCTGAGCGTCTGACGTGGGAGTGACTGCATGGTATGCACCATGGTGGCCGTGACCAGTCACACACTACATGTCACCATTTGGGCTTCAGGAAATGTGACCAGCTCTTTTGGTGACATATTCCCCATAAAGCTGTGCTAACACAAACACCTACGAGTCCTTTCTGGTCATGAAAAACATTCTGGAAGGAACTGCTTGGGATCCTAATGAAGATAAAATACTGGTGGGAAGACATGGGCAGGATTCACTGTAATCTGCTTCTAGAAAGTATAAAGTTCCCCACCCCAGAGAATGGCAAACTGACGGGAGTGTGATTCCATGTGAGAATGCAGTGACGTGAACCCCAAGTCAGGGCGGAAGCTAATGAACGGTGTAACCGGCCACAGCGTGAGCACTGGGTTCCCACGGGCTCTTGACAAGGTGGCAGGCCCCATGTGGCGGGCACGGAGACAACGGGTGCTTGTGGCCGGCAGCCTCACCTCGGTAGCGGTGCTCTGGTTGGCTCCATTTTCCAGCAAATACTTTACAACATCGATGTGGTTCTCTTGGGCAGCCATATACAGAGGAGTGAAGCCATTCTGAGGACAGACAATAAAAAAGACATCGTCAGTCATCTGTGACGTTTAAACCAGGGAAGAGAACAGGACAAGGAAAGAGAGAATGTTAGGAGGCGACCTCTGAAATGGTGACACACAGCATACATTCACATTGAAGAAATAACACATGGATTTACTACTGTAAAACCAATCCCCATGCACAGTGTACAAAAGAACGAGGAGAAAAAAATATGGAAGAAACATCTGCCTCATTTCCTGTCTTCATTTCAGCACCAGAGATGCACAATTCTTAGCACCGGACACTGGGTTAAACTATTTAGTATCTTAATATCTATATATTCTATATCATATGGAATTCTCACTATATATAGTAAACATGCAAAATAATATTATATAGTATCTTCTGTATGTACCAACTCATAAACTATTTAAACAGACCCCATTATCGGTACAAGAAGTTAGTCAGCACCTTGCAAGGTATAAATTATTACTCATTCCAGCGTAAGTTAAATTGCAAATCTGATTGAAAATTTTTTTAAAAAATCTACATTTCAATGTTCTAACTGAAGAAGCATAGTTTATACCAAACATCTTATTTTTAAAGCCATTCTGAAATCCTATCATTTGTTAATTCTCATATTCATTTATTCAATTTGCTAAACCCAGCCACTGGCAGCTGGGCCATCACTGGAAACGGTGACAAACAAGACAGATAGCACTTACTGTGGGAACATCATAACATTATCAGGTAGTCACGGACTTTAAAAAATCACTGGTATTTTATAAATTGAGTTGAAAACTAAGTTTAAATTGACAAATGAAGGTTCATCAATTGGATGACTTGAAGTGATTGATCATATGAAATTACTTTTATCTTAAGAGTCAGTGTTGCTTGGAGTAGGGGAGTTATCACTTTGTGAGGGATGTAAATGTCTGAAACTTATTTAAAAAAAAAAGTCAGTGTTACTATTCAGTTTGAAGCACAGCACGTTTGTTCTAGAACTTTCCAGCCAGGCCCTGGACTGAGTGTGTGGGGATAACAAACATGGATGCAGCCCCACTCCTGCACTCAAGAGCAGGAAGCACGACAGAATTCCCAGAACACGAGTGTCTGGAACCACCGACGGCTGAACACATGCTGCCATTGCCAAAAGAGAAGCGTGAATGAAACGAGTCCGCTAACGAGCGTGGAGCCAACACCTGCAGAGGGCACCACCGGCCTCAGCACAGGGGTCTGAGGGGACTTTAGGAGGCCTCCATGGACCCAGAACGAACATCTAGAGAAAGTGAGCCGCTTTCACGTCTTTTCTTTCCTGTTTCGTTTTCCCTGCCTCTCAAGAAATGTGGTGAATGTATGGGAAATCTGAGTGTATTTGCTGCAGGTGCGTATTTCACTGGGGAAATTTTTTCTTGAAGCCTTGTAAGTCTAGTGAATAGTAAAAGGACAGTAAGTAAAATTACCGAGCAGGAGTAGGCGCCAGTGCAAGAATACATCTTGAAAAAAATTCTGAGGTCTAAAAATGTTTTAAAAAATAATTCCAAGATCTCTTAGCTGGACAGATGACACAGAAAACTACAATTCAAGTGTAATATGACCACCGGCTAAGATGAACCCTAGGGAATTTCAGAGACCAGGCACAGGTGGAAGGAAGGAAAGCGGTTGTGGAACCTTTGGTGTGTTAACTAACTTCTCCGCACACCACTCACTCTTACTCCATCTGTTCTTACTTTGGGTCAGGTGCTGCCGAGCTTTGGTATATTTCAGTGATTAAGTGATGAAATGCTGTAGCTGAGGGGCAATCTATCATTTTACAGCTACAGAGTTTTAGCCCAGACACTGAGTGACACCAAGTGGACCCTCCAGTAGCAGAGTAAGGAGGAAGCGGGAGCTGAATGGACGCAGGCAATGCGCGGTGCTGGGAGCGCCCTGCCCAACCACCCTCTCTGACAGGCCTGTCAGCGCCCATCACAGGACGCGGTGCACTGGACGTGTCCAGTCAGTACTTGTTAGACGGCTGAATGGACAAGGCACAAGAGGACCGAAGGTCCTGTTATGCCCGTGGCAGTCTTAAAATTCATCTCTACATTCTTGGACACTCCTCCCTTCAAATGGTGGAGCCAAGTGCCCTTCTCTTGGATGGGGGCCCACCCTGTGATTCACCAGGTGCACTGAGCAGGCAGGACTGGTGGCACGGGGCTGCAGGCCAGGCTTTGAGCCACGGCCCTGCCTTGCTGTCTCTCGGATCACAGCTCAGGAGGAACCGAGCTGCCCACCATGGCACCCCCCCCAGCAGCCCGTGGAGAGACGCAAGTGAGAAGGACCTCCACCAGCAACTCACTCCAACTCGCCCTGTGAGAAAAGCAACATGGGCATCAATGCTCTGGCCATCAGGTGGCTTCCACCAACCCTCAGGAGAGACTCAGCCATACTGGCACAGGGGCCACTGCTGTCCTGCTCCACAGAAATTGTCATGATGGTATGTTTGCTGCTGCTTCAAGCCATTGAGTTATAAGACAATCTGTCTTGCACATCAGCCGGCTAACACATGTCCCACGAGGTCACACCTCGCTAATCACATCTCTCCCTACTCACCCTGCGCTGCTCCCTTTCTCTTTAGGAAAGGAAGTCGTGTCCTAGGCAGTCATTTTCAGTTTCTAGTTACATAACTGTCTTCAAACACCACCTAACCCAGAAACTCTAGAAACAAAATCCTAACCAGGGCAGCTGTGGTGTTGACCCAGTCATACCTGTTTGGCCGTGTCCTCTGGCTCCAAAGCACATGACAACGGTCTGAGGAGTGAACTGTGTCCTGAGGACCGACATAGGGACCTTCTGGTGGAACGGCAGTTTGTAAGTGCCATCACTGTTTGGAAGTCATGTGTTTGCAACTGGGAAAGAGTCTTCATATCACTAAGAAGGAGTGAGTGAAGCAGGCATTTGGATATTTGCTCAGAGGAAGCAACCTACGGGCTCAGAGTCTGAAAACTGCAGCTTACGGTCTGTCTAATCCCTTTAGTTCTGTGTGCCACTGGCCAGTTTTCTAAGAGTATCACATATACTCTCCGTATCGACTGGAAAACTCAGCAACAAATGACACAACCAATTACAACAGGAGAAAACGGGACTGCCCATCAATAGCGCTGTCTCTGACCCTGGCAAACGCAGACTTCCCTGTGGATGAAGCCTCTCTCGCAGGAAGGTCAGTGTCAAGATCCTAGCGCTGAAGTGTGCAGCCCCCACAGCCCTGCAACTAGCAGGCTCGTCACCACACACTGGCCAGCACTGGCTGGGAACGACCCTCAGCAGCTTTATCTGAACTAGCCTTAGGGGGACAGGTTAGGGAGCACCCCCAAATTATCCCTCAGCTTCAAGGTCAGGATGATTCAAATGATGTCCCTAAATATATCGTAAATGCACAGCTGCAAAGGATGTAAAAACCCAGTGGGTACTAATTGCAGTCACAAAAATAGACTATTGCGCATACTCCACAGGTATACTGAAGGCAAAAGAACAACAGATACAATTACACCTTTGCTTGGTGGTTAAGACCTCATTTCATTAATTAAAAGATCATACAGATTTTCTCAGATGGCCTGAACTGGACAAGTCTTTACCAGGGTTAGGATACTACAGGTTATTTTATCTACCTTCTTCTCTCCAAAGATCCCCTTTGAAGAATCATAGCTCACCCACTACATGACACTAAGGTGACAAATGTCCTAAGTCTCCCCAAGGGGGTTAAGTCGGTGCAGTATTTAGCAACCACCCCAGGTTGTTCCATCCACAGCCACGCTTCTCGGACACTGAACCGATGAGCCCATCGTCCTGCACCCACGGACACACCCTTACGGGCTGCGGTCAGGGTCTGAGCCCCACGCACTGTGAGCTCAGGGCTCCTTCTATACCCCTCAGCTGTCCCCTTCACGGGGTCAGGCTGCCCCAGAGAACACCCACGTTTTTATCCAGGAGTTAGAAAAGGAGCCTTCTTCTGTTTTCTCCTCTGCCACTCACTGGGGAACGAGCCGGGAAGCTGTGACTTGTGACAGTGGTGGCACTGGCATGACTGGCATGATATACAATGTCCCAGTGTTCTCTTAGACGTAAGAATTCTTCCAGTTTTTATTTCCAGTGGGTAAGAGATTTAGGGCAGTGGTCGTGAGGAGAGAAGCCCACACACTTTGTGCTTGTTATTTCACCTAGCAGCCCAGTGAAGTGAGTAGTATCTCTGCACAACTCAGGAAATGAAACTTCATGGGCATCAGAAGGCCCCTGGGCTGATGGTTGCCAAGTGGGAGGGTTGGGGCTGGGAGGGAAAGGGGAAGGGATTAGGAAGTACAGATTGGCAGTTACAAAATAGTCACAGGGGTGTAAAGTTTACCTAGGGATTATGGTCAATAATATGTGAATAACTGTGTATGGTGCCAGGTGGGGACTAGACTCACTGGGGGATCACTGCATAGATTATGTCTAACCACTGTGTTGTACACCCAAAACTAGTATAAAATGATATTGACTTTCAACTGTAGTTTAAAAAAATAGTCACCGGATGTAAAGTACGGCATAGGGAAGGTAGTCGATTATATTGTAATAACTATGCATGGTGTCAGCGGGGTACTAGACTTATCGGGGTGATCACTTTGTGAGGTATAGAAGTCTAGTCACTATGTTTTATTGTGCACCTGAAACTAGAAAGAAGAAGGAGGAGGAGAAAGAGGAGAAAGAGGAGAAAAAGGAGAAGAAGAAGAAGAAGGACGTATCAAGTTTCACACGTGGAGCTGGAGTTTGAATCCACATGTAGCTAATTCTAAAGCCCGTGTCCTTCCCACTACACATTCTGCCATCTGGCTTAGCAGCAAATCTGAGGGTATTTCATCCCATCTGGGTGTTGCTAGCCATCAGAAACACCACTGAAAATACTGTGTTCCCACTGCATCTCCCATCATCCCTGCTTTCAACTCCTCGTGGATAAAATGCCACGTGAACCATTTTACGTATTTCAAGTTCCTCACTCCAGTGCACTGACAGATACCAATCTCTCTGAAAACTACTGGGCTAATCTAATTTCCTAAAAACCATGGCAGCTCACCCTGCGGACGTGAGCTTTGTGTCCATGAGAGCCCAGCAGGTCCCTCTCTGCTCACCCAGGAAGCAGGCAAGGTGCTGTGGTTTGCACTTGAAGACACGCTAGCTATACAGACATTTACACTACAATACAGATTATACGATTGCAATTAGTTAACAATAAAGCATTTTCCAGGAAATCTGGAATATCACAAAGTATATCACAGAAATAAAAGTATTAAAAGTAAAATTTATTTGATTACATTCTAAGCATATTATTCAGTAACCCAACGATACATATGCAGAAAAAACATGAAACAGATTTTTAGAAATAAGGTTAAACTACAAAATGGCAGGTGGATCATTCTCAGTAAGGAAATAAATTTGCTCTCCCAAGTGATGAGATTTTAAAATAATTATTTTCTGTGTGAGTGGCAAATGCAAAGTAAGGTATCCCATGTAGGTTTTCTTCCTTCGTTATTTTTGCGCGTATAATGCAAAGTTTTATTTGAGTTGTTGACAGAAACGGCAAGTTGATCTATCTCTGGACTAAATGCTTTCTCACTATACCACATAAAAGTTTGTGCTATCTACAGTAACGCCTTTATGGTGCATGCAATAAATTATTTTAAAAATAAAAACTAAAATTAAATTTGCACATGTTGTGCCCTGATTACTCTCTATAGAAATAGCAAAAATGTCTCAGCATCAGAGATGGAATATTTTATATTAAAATTGAATGGATATTAATTTGCTGATACATTTTTTTTAAATAAATTTTTCTAGACTTTCAAATTACTGAACAACACAGATTATTAGGTTCAATCTTTAACATGTAATAGTTTGTGTGGCATAGATAACGAGTGCTTTAAAAATGTGTGTTTTTGAGCAACTTCATAAATGACCCAGCAGCTTAGAAGCAAAAGGAAACGTGTCGCCCCCAAAAGCAAAGACAATGACGACTGTGCAGAGGTCCAGGACACTGAGAAAATTAAGTCAATAATAACCACTGGGGGACGCTCTTACGGTCCCCGGAGGCAGCAAGATCCATAAACCTGAAATAGTTGTTTTGAGTTAAGCCACAGCGATAATGTAATTGCTTATTGTTTTATTATTTTGAGGTTGAGTATATATATATATATATATATATATATATATATATGAAGAATCAAAGAATTTTGACTCTCCCAATTAAAATAGTCAAAAAAGCTATAACTCTATTACTTCTCTTGCACATTATACCAAAAAAATTTGTAAATTAACGATTACCAAATAGGTTTCTTACTTCTACCCAACTGTCTCCGAGAAAATAAAGTGCTGCTCCGACTCTTTGAAATGCACCTAACACATCCAAACACCACATGGTGCATTTGGGCCAACTCATCTAAGGCCCGCTTCCTTTAGTCCCGTCAACAACTGCACGGCCAGCCTGAGCTTCATTAGGAAACACAGAAGGCAGCCAGATGGCACGCTTTAATGCCGAGACGTGAGCCCGAAAGTCTGTGAACGTACGAAATGGAATGATCGCTCCCATCAGCAGTGTCAATAATTTTCTGTCATTTAACGAGGAGCGAACTCTGTGCGCCAGTTCAAAAACTAAAACACACAGTCGAGAGCAGGATGCAATACACACACTCCATTGCAGCTCAAACATTTTTTCTTAATTTTGCAAATTAAAAGTGTCCTGCTCCTTTATTCCAAAATATTTGCTGTAAGTTTTCTCAGTCACTCAGTAGTGATCACCCCAGTGCTATTCCTACCTCCTGTGTGATATCAGCAGTGTGAGAGCTAAGCCAGGTCCCACTGCACGTCGCAGTGTACTGGTTATGCCGAGAGAAATGAAAACAAGACTGGGCACACAAAGTGATTCCATAATGTCTGAGCGACACGATAGTTTGCAGGCAATGAAAGCCACAATGTGGAGCTCTTCCCTTCCTGAGTGTGGGGTTGGTACAGACCGACCCCTTCGAAGCTCTTCCCCAGGCTTCTGGAGGGGCAGGGCTCCCAGAGGACCGAGAAAGGAAAGATGGCCACACAAGTCGGCCAGCCCCACGTGACACACTCAGGACTTAACAGATGCTCAGCACGTGCTAGTTCTCAGCCGGCCAAAGACAGAACCTGGGAGAACGAATCCTGGCCATGTAATGATCCAGAACTCACGCAGACCTCACTTGGGACCGTCGCTCACGTAGACGGAGAGTGCTGTGGGGTATTTATTCATCACTTATACCTGGAAATACAAGTATATTCGCATTTGCAAAGGATTTCTATATGCATATAGTTAAAACTACATCGATTGTCAGCACGGCTTTCAGGGCCGGTGGAAACAGCGTTAGCAGCAGGAATCGGGTGGTGACAAGCAGGACCCAGAAGCAGCTCAGAGCCATGACAGAAAACTTGGACTTGGGCAGCCACAGAAAGAAGGAAATGTGACAGATGGGGAAACTGTCATGCTTTTGAAATCAGAGGACACGTGCTGGCTGCCATGTAGAATCTGGACCTCATACAAGGGACAGCGGATACCAAGCTGGTTGTGTGAAGTGCCTGGGTCTGTCCCTTGTGGGGTCTCTGTGTCAGGGGACAGTCCTCATCCAGAGAAACGCACTACAATTGCATCTGCAGTGGCAAGGCTGAGCCCTGCTCCTGGAAACAGTGTGACAGACATCCTTACTGAGACAGAGACCACCAAGCTCCACCTAGAGGGTACTTTCCTTCTGAAAGTGTTTGATCCGCTTTAAAAAGTCTTGGTGCACAGAGCCTTGATCTCAAAACAGAAAAGCTACAATGTGGACCTAAGTCATTTGGAGGGAAGACTATATTCCTCAAAGCTCACCCACAACAGGACAGAAGTATGGCCCATCCAGATGTCAAACAAAAATATATTCTCATTGTCCTGTCTGGATGTGTCGGCTTCAAAATGTCCCCAGAAATAAATAACCAGGCTGACTGGTCAGATGGGTTTCCTGGAGCATGTCTGCCCCAAACAACCACTGTCATGGCCACTGAGATGATAACAACTATTACCCTTTCAAAGGACAGTCTTCACAGGTCTAACTGAGAAGGGTAAGTCCTGGTTTGTGCCCACAGGCAATGTCTTTGTCTCGGTTGTGGCATGTGAAGATTTACTAAATCACGTAAGTACAGAATCAGGGTGTTCAGCTGTAAGCACCTTTACAGGCCGAAACTGGAAGGCCATCTGTCACTGGGCAGTGCGTCCCCATCCGGGGTCACAGGCGGCACTGCTGCAGAGAGCGTTTCTTGGTGGAGGCTGCCGGCCTCCAACAGTCTATCGCCTCCTTCAATCCTCACAGTGACCCTGCCTTTTATGCACCACAGTTCCATACGCTGGAGCCGGTCCACGGGGCCACCAAATGCCAATTTCACTGCTCTGGACTGGCTCTCAGTGCAACTCTTCCAAGCCGGCTATTTTCACTCACTTGACAGGAAGGACCCAGAGTCCTCTGGACAATTAGTATCATTTAAAAAAAAAACACCTTTTTTTTCCCCATATATCCCAAATTTTCTTCATGACTTTATTTCCTTCAATAAGAAAACTTTCCTGACAACCCAGACCTCTTCCACCTCTGCCTCCCTTGTTCAGAGCCTCAGGAGTCTCATTCAAGTCCACGGCCCCTGCAGCCACTTGGGCTGGGAGACCCGTCTTGTCTACACTCCATCCCAGAATTCTCCGCTGAGCTCCAGACCTGGCTCGGAATTCCGTAAACTTCTTGCTGGATGTCTACATGCGACTCATGAGCTGCACCCTCCTTCCCACCAAAACGAAACCAAACCAAACCCTGTCCTCATCCTGTGTTCTCGCTCCCCTGCCAGGTGAGGGAGAAATGCGGAAGTCACCTGTCACCACCTCTTCCTCACCTCCCAGGTGCTGACGTCAGCACTGCATCTTTCTCAAGCAGGCGCTTTCCTCCAGCCCCTGAACACCAGCTCTCATTCTAAGTAGCACCACCTGCTTCTAGAGGGAACCCTGAGATGGTCTCCTAACAGGGAGCGTTGCATCCATCGGGGCCTCCTCCAGGCTGGTGTCCAAACTCCGATTGGCTCACAATAAACACCTTACAACAAAAGCCTTCACATGGCTCCAGAGCCCTGCGGAATGCGCCTCCTGCCCGGCCTCACGTGGCCACGCTTCCACTTCCTGTTCCCACTCTGCGTGTACGATCTCAGCGCCCCCACAGTGGTTCTCACACCCATTCCTTTGAGAGAACACTCACTGGAGGGCGTGATGTGAGTGACCTAAACCAGAGAGGGAAAGACAAATGCTGTGTGGGGTCACTTATCTGAGGACTCTAAAAACAAATACACAATTTGCACTCATAGAATGGAGAGTAGAAAAGTGGTTGCCAAGGGCTGGAGAGTGAGGAGAGGTTGGCACAAGGGCCCAAACTCCCAGTTATGCAACGAATAAGGTCTGGGATCTAACGTACAGCACAGTGACGGGCTGACAACACTACGGTATAATGGGAATTGGCTAAGAGAGGAGAACTTAAATGTTCTCACCAAAAAAAAAAAAAAAAAAAAAAAACAAAGATGGGAGGTGATGGGTGTGTATACTAACTCGAGGGGGAAATTCATTCACAGTGCGAATATATATATCAAATCATTAGGTTTTGTTAAATATCTTACAATTTTGTTGTCAATTCTACCTTGATAAAAGCTGGAAAAATTAAATTGAAAAAAATATCTGTGAGTTATAAAGACAGAGAGAAAGAGAGAGAGAGAGAGAGAGAGAGAGAGATTTCAGTCATCATTTTCTCAGGTTGCCCCTCACCCCCATCATGGTACCTCCAGAAGGATTAGAGCTCACAGTGATACCCAGACACCTGCTGAGCCAGAGAGGAATAGATGGTTTCCAATAGTTCTTCATTACCAAGCTTTACTTAGTGTTCTATTTCCACATTTCATTCTGTTCGTGATGTCTGCCTCGAAGGACCATGGCTGGGAGGTCTTCCCGACGGTCTCACCAGCGTCCTGGCTGTGGAAGTCACACACTGTGCTGTGAGGTCTGAGGTAAGAGGCAGACTGCTCAGAACCATTCTAACTATAATATTATTGCCAGAGTAGCTCCTCATCCAATTTAACTCAGAAGGATAGAAAAAGATGGGCCTTCTGTATGAAATTTCAAGTCTGTCCTACTAAGAGAAATTTAGAGCCATGTGTGCCATTTTACTCTTCTCCCAAAACGCTTGTCTTACTATAAACTTAGTTCCTTTAAAATGCAATACTAGACTTGGATAGGCTTGCAAAGTGATAATACAAAGATTTAGCTTTGATGATGTTTATGCCCTAATTCCTTCAAGTTTCAGGACAAAATGACAACTAATGTTCAGCCTTTCCACACCACCTGTCCCCAGATAAATGAGCATAGAGACACAATATCAGTACTAATTTTATTTCAAAAATTTAAAAATTGCTTTATTTTATTGCAGATGAAAATGCTTTTCATCATGCTTTTCAGATATGTGTGTGTGTGTGTGTGTGTGTGTGTGTGTGTGTGTGTTTACCAGCTAGTAATTTTAATGTTGGAATTCTACTGGGACATGAGATAATAATTCCATTCTATACAAAATTTTATAGACATCAATTCTCACCATTTTTCCACGCTTATCGGAGAATGGAGGATGGAGAAAGAAGATGTCCCCTGGTTAACCTGGAATGCTGAGGGACACAGAAGCTCTTACAAACTTGTAGTCACCCAATGAGCTGATTTTCAGAGTCAAAGGACAACATACATGTCCTGGCTTCTCTGTCTCCCTGGTCAGACGCAAGTCCATGAGTCCATCTGAACTTCAGAGTCTGAAGTTCAAAGATGGTAAGTTCAACACTAAAACAAGAAACGTCTCAAGAAAAAACCGTATGTATAGACTTGGAGGAAAAAAATAGCTGACAACAAAAGCTTTTTTTGAATCTGTGAACATGGATCCCATCTTACACACTGTGTGTGAGAGAGAGAGAGAGAGAACAGAATGTTCCATTACGAGTTTCGTTCCCAGAGCCAAGGACGGCTCTGTGGCCATATGGACGCGATTCTGTGTAGTGGGCACACTGGCCAACTATGTAGCCTTTCTTCTTCTTCATAGCCCAGTTCAAATGGTTTGTGACAATGACTAAGAGCCAATGAAGAAAAAAGCTACAGAGAGCTACACCTGAAAAGAGACTGGTTACCGCATATAGTGAGTATATGCACCCATAAAATTCTGGGAGTGTAATCAATGGTCACGTAATCTTGCAATGGGCATTAATGGTCGGGCCTGAAAATCTGAAAGTTAATAAAATAACAGCCAAATCATGTTTGTGTTACAAACAGGAAAGTCTATTTTGAAATAAAATTCCCAGGATTGAAATAAGAAAGAGTGGTGAGCATAAAACAGACAAAAGGATTCAAGAAAACTAGAAGTATATTTTCAGGAAAATGTGATATCAAGAATACCAAATCAGAATATCTTATTTGGACTCTCCATTAAAATAGGATGGAAAAAAAAAAAAATGTGTTTCTGGAGTCCCTATGAAAGGACCTGAACACAAGAAACTGCAAACAAGAAAGGTTGGCCGGATGATTCAGTTGGTTAGAGCGCAAGCTCTCAACAACAAGGTTGCCGGTTTGATTCCCGCATAGGATGGTGGGCTGCGCCCCCTGCAACTAAAGATTGAAAACGGCGACTGGACTTGGAGCTGAGCTGCTCCCTCCACAACTACACTGAAGGACAATGACTTAGAGCTGATGGGCCCTGGAAAGAAACACTGTTCCCCAATATTTCCCAGTAAAATTAAAAAAAAAAAAATGAAACTGCAAGAAAAAGTAGAACAATGTGGCTGGGACAAGAACAATGACTCAAAACGACATCGCCAACCATAGTTTAGAAAGTGTATTTAAAGCTTCCATGTGTTCAGAAGTGTGTTTAGCAAAAGGGCTCTGAGAGTAGCTGGCGCCTGAGCTGGGGCCACTCCCGTCGGCGGCAGGCAGAGCCCCAGGGCCTCCCGCATGGCAGGGGTGGGGGCAGCGCAGGGGGACCCAAGGACTGCTGGCACGAAGGCGTCCACACCAGTGGCCGTGGGCTTGTGGCTCCCTCCCTAGCCCGTTACAAGACCTTGGTTTACCCACATGTGCCTCAATTTCCCCACATCCCAAAAGAGAGTAACTGTCCTTGCTGTTGACATCATCGTACAGATAGAAGGAGATGAAATGGCCCATGAAGACACACTTTAACACTAAGGGTCTGAGAGCCAGATGCTACCATTGGCTGTGCTTCTGTGACGTCTGGACTCTATTCCCAGCTAGTCAGCTCCCTGGACACACACTGCTGAGGAGCCTTGCGGGAGCTGCCAACACTTACTTTCTTCTACTGAAATCGCATTTCCTTTCTTTCTACAACTATCAGGGAAAGCAAACGTCACAGCCTCCAGCCACCACATAAGGTAAAGGTGGAAACCTACTGTCCACAGGTGTCACTGTCCCCAAGCTCCACAATTTCACTTAGCCTCCCCTCTACGGAGGTATTTCCATTTCCATTCTAGCACCCAGTTTACTTTTTTCAATTATACTAAAATATACATAACACAAACCAGTTTGCTTTGGAGAGACAAAAAACAGATATTTTCAAGGTAACTTTGCCTTATTACACTGGTCATTCTGATATAAAGATTTTATATATGGAGAACATAATAAAGATACAAAGGAAAAATACTTTCATATGAGGAGCCAAGTCACATTTTTTAGAGAAAATTAAGGAGAGGAAATTCCCAGCCAGATTTCCTTGGCAGCAACAGCAAAATCTCTTCCTGTCCTGGTCACCTGACAGAGCTGTCACATTTACAGCTCACAAAACACTGAGTGCCCACCCTGCACCTCAGAGCTCTGCGCGGACTCTCCCTTCAGGAGAAGCAGCTCACCGGGACCTTCACAGGGTCTGGGCCGGGTGGAAAAGCGGTTACCCGCTGGGCTCCGCGGTGAGGACAGAGCACTTATGGGAACCAGGGGAAGCAGCTTCACCTGGATGAGAAGTAAGGAGCCATCTCTGTCTCTGTTGTCATCGATAATGACAGGGCGAGGCCGGGCACGACACCGGCAGCCATATCATTATTTGTCCTTTTATTGCCATTAGCTCCGCTGTGAGGAATGATGGAATACACACAAAGCTAGGTCTCGCACTCGTTTGACTCCAATCACGTATCCACGAGTGTTATGCCAAATCCAAAAACTATAAAGAAGTGTGAGAAAAATTACCTGCCCCCGAGAAGCTTACTACTTGGCAGAAGTTGTAGATATACATTAAAAAGTAAACCCAACATGGGCACATACCAACGGGTAAAAAGTGCTACAAGCATTTGAAGGAACTCATCACTCTGAGAAAACTTTAAAAACTTTTTCTAAGTATAATTTCTTTGATAATACATAATTGGTACAATTTTTGAAGGTCGTATGTCTGAATCTAACAAGAGTACAGGTTATATAGGTGACAACAAATGCCTGGACAGAGAGCTGGAAAGCATCTAGCATAATTTACCTAGGACAGTTTGGAGGATGTTAAGATGCCAGGAAAAGGTTTTCTGAGAGTGCCTGTGTTTTCAGGAAGCAAGCAGCCACTTCCAGTCACTCTAATATGACTTCCAGCCCATCACTGTACCCAACAGCTGTCCCCAGGGCCTAAGCTCTGCAGGTCGCTGAACCCAGGAGACCCCACACAGCCACGTGGACGCCCGGGCAGCACTCGGCACCAGCATGGCGCTGTCCCCATCGCAGCCCCCGTGGGCGCACACTCCTGTGGGGGCTGCTACGTCCATCACAGAATTGTACTGAAAAAGCTAAAGTGCTCCTGGTGAAGATTCTGGAATTCTCCGTGGCTACGGACACTGACCACCACATCACACTGTGTCTTGGGAAGGCACACTCACGTGCGTCTCATAGTTTACGTGAGAAGGCAAGACGTCTCCAAGAACCACGAGCCCTGTAAGCATTTACTGAACATTTATTCCATGGAGGCTGTCAGAGACTCATTTCTTAATTGAACAGCAGCAACCGTGGTCCTTGTCCGGGCCCCGGGCTATCTCGCACACGCCCATAGAGAGACGCAGCAGCAGGTGTGATCTGAGCACAGTCCAGGACTCCTGGGCCCTTTTCCTGGTTCTCGAAAAAAGTGACTGTCCAGCTAATAGCAGCATGGCTCCCACCCACTGACCTGATGTTCACTGTTGTCATAGCGGAAATCTGTGTCTTAAGACAGGACCAACGAGATTGTGGGCAAAGGACTCGTCCAACGTTACTTAAAAGCGAGCCTTTGCTCTTACACCAGAGCCACAGAATCACCCTTTTATATAAAACCACATATTTTAATTTCAATCATCAAATTATAAAATATTCTAAGTAATAGTAATTTTTGGTAATTAGCATGATGGCTACCTAAATCCAACATAGCAAATTATGTCATAGGCCTTATGAAATGACTTAGGCATTGAGAAAATCATCCTAAATTTTAATTATTGACTTTTCTCACTCTAAAACGTTATCACAATATAAAAATCAGGTTGAGGCTATTTGTCAGGATTCTCTACAATATAAATCTTAAATAGAGCTAACGGAATATGGTGCCAAAAAGATTACCGACAATATGTGAAATCACTATGTCCCACTAGTGACTCCTGGAAAAGGAACCATGGCCTGCCCAGATGCTAACAACACCATCTTCATGGACGTCCTGTCAAATTGACCTACAGGCTATGGGACTGGCCGGGCCTCCATGTCTGTGCTCCCTAAGCACGCAAACTGCTGACCCTGCTGGGGCTCCGGCCACGCCAAGCAGTCCGGCAGCGTGTTCCTACGCTGGGCTCTCCCTCACACCCTCCCAGCACCATCTGAGAGCCTGTGAGGACAACAAGGCTCAGACGCCACCCAGAATGGTCAGGAACCTGGGGAGGGGGAGGGACAGAAATGAGCACCCGCCAGCCACTCAGGTGACCACGGGCTGCAGTTTCAGAGCCTTTATCTGGGGCAGGAAGAGGTCCTCTGGCTACAGGGAAACTCTGCGGCTCTCTCTCTGGATGTTTAGAGCTTCATGGGACAGACAGGACTTCTTTACAGATGGCACCAAGTTTTAAATTTTTTCATTTAATAAAGATTTTTAGAGTGTGATATATTCTCAATAAATATTAAAATATTCACGTGTATTTAACTGAAAATATGGGTTCTAAGGAGGAAATGTGGTTACTTAAAATACTTTGATATTACAGTGATAAAAATAGATAATGTCTTGTCTGCCACCATTTCAGCAGACTCGTCCCTGTAGTTGAAGTTGTAGAAAACAGGGCTGACTCTAAGTTCTGTCCTTTAGTGTTTTGTGGGTCCATTTACACAACTAGAGCCACGTCTATGTGATGAGTGAATGACCAGTATGGGAAACAGACATTCCCGTACAAAGGCCCTGGGAGCTGGTGACACTGTCCCAAAGAATGGCTGGAAAGGAGCTGGTTTGTTTTCCAGTGGCTCCCGTGGTGTGGCCCATGTTAACAGAAAGGCTAAAAACCTTAAAAAATAGAGAGGAAGACTTGATTATGAGAGGATTTGATTATGAAGACATGCACCTCAATTTCTACGTAAGCACATAATGGATTCCAAGAGTCAAGCTTTGTGCAAAGCAGTATTTCCTCCCCTTCTCACCAGAAAAAAAAATACAGGGACAAGGTTTATAGTATGATGCATTTTGATTATTCTTTTAAACTTTTTCTTAATTTTATTTTGAGAACACGCACTTCCTACCCTGTGTCACTGCCACTGTGTGCGTCACAGGCTGTGGGTCTCCAGTTTTCCTGTTTTCCTCAGGAGTTCTGGAAAGCCCACGTTCGGGTATGATGTCACTGAGGTAGTGTGATTCCACTTTACGCAGATTCCCCACGGGAATACTAACCTTTTGAGGATTTTTAAATTTAAGGAGAGAAAATACTTCTATATAGCAACACAGAGCTTGCATGAATAATTCACAGTTCACAGATGGCACTGTCACTCCGGAAAAACACTTTCTATTCTCTTTCAATGCACTTAAAGAGAGTGATAAACTGTGCGCGTGACAAATTTTCAGTTATATTAAGAGGGCAATCATGAGCCATCAGAAAAATAAGAACTGTCATAGCATGAGTTAACAAAATAACTGGCCAAATGAAGAACAGAAGTACCAATAGTAAATCTCCCTACCCGACAGCTGGCCAGGCCCATTCCATCAAACCCACAAAGCTGTGCAGCTCACGGGCTCTCACAGCAACGTCTGGGTCTCTTACCTGAGACTGCGCATTGATGTCGGCTCCCTCCTTGACGAGAACTCTGACGACTTCCGCCTGTCCCGCCAGAGATGCGATGTGGAGAGCAGTGTTCCCCTTCTGCTTTAAAGAAACCAAACAGAAAAGGTTACCAGTTTCCAAATTTTGTAGAAATCAAAATGTACAGGTATTTTCAATTTTGTTGATTGTTTCTGGAGGTTAGAACTTGTCCCTCTATCATGATCGCAGCCAGCCTTTGGGAGAGATCATTTCTGACCATCCAAACACTGACCATCCCATGGTGTCCTCTTCTGTCTGTCACAAGTCCAGTGTCGGTTCCGGACATGGCAGGACTGGGCTCCCACCGCCATGCCCCCTTTACATGAGGCGCGTGAAGTGTGAGTTCTTTCTGGACCTAAAATTCTACAATTATAACCTGATTTAAAGGGAACCCATAGTTTAAAATATCAAGAGCTTCAAGGGAAGGATAAAATAAAACAGCAAGAGACACTTAAGCAACCAAAGAGTGGTGGTTTAGTGAATATATTGATATGGGCTACCTGGGGGGAGCCAACAGTCCAATATACATTCTAACTGACACTAACTATTTAACATTTACTTGATGTGATCAAGACAAACGTTAATAAAAGCCTTATTCCTTCTTTATATCCAAAGTAAGGAATTTATTGCACATAATGATCTTATATTTTAACTTCTTTGGAATTGCCATAAAGTTTGAGGTTTGTTTACTGGTTTTTAAATTTCCCCCAGAACTGCTGTATCCCTCGCTGTGAGCAGGGCCAGCTGCACTGTGCAATTATGCACGAGCTGAAGTCCAGGCTCACGGCCCTGTTCTAATATGTCCAGCACCTTCCTGTCTGGCCCTGATCGCATGAACGCCCCAGCTCCAGGCCGGACTGCCTGCCTCTCTCACGGCTCCCACAATCACGGGTCATCCCCCTGCAGGCCTGGTCTGCAGGCTTGCTCTGATTCGCTACTGTTTTTTTGCAAGTTAAAATTTCACCCTCCAAAGACAAAAATTTGTCACCAGTGGTGATGTTTTTTAAAATATCTGTTGTTTCTGAAATGACTCCCCAACACACGGCTCAAATATATTTCAGCAAAAGCAGAATCAACAAGGGAGCACGTTTCTAGTGTACCAAGCATCTCGTCCATTTCGTTAGAAATGAGTCCGTTTCTTCACAAACACACATTACAGTGACAAAATCTAATTTTACCCTAATAATGCAATCCAGGACCCCAAATCTCTTTGCCATTAGAGCATAAGGGATTCTATATAGTCTCTTACCAAGTTAAATGAATACATGAAAACACACAACAACTGAATTAAAGCATGAAAATTACTTGTTCATTTCCATTGAGATGTTCACTATATAAATTTAGTTTAAAACATGAATTCACCTTAGGCAATAGGAGCTACTGTCTACAGAGGATTATATTACTCTAGTCTCTGTATGAATCAAGAAAAAATGCCCAAAATATTAGAAACGAGGTCCACAGAACTGTCTTATGCCTGATACGTCTCTAAAATTCAAACTTGCCAAGTTTAATGGGAAAGTTTCCATTTCAGGTCTTCATTGGTAAGAACCTGGTGTTCCAGAGAACAGGGAAAGGTGCTTTTCCAAGGAAAGGACCCCAGCAGGAGCAGTACCTTGGTGGCAGAATCCACGGAAGACCCTCTTCCCAGCAGTTCCTGGACCAGGCCCACGTGGCCCTCCTTGGCGGCCAGGTGCAGAGCGTTGAGTCCATTCTGAAGGAGAAGAAACAGGCCTCAGAAGCAGGGATGTGAGGGAGACGGCTGTGACCCCAGCAGTTACAGCCCACATGCAGACTGACCCTGCGGTCCCCACAGCTCTTTCTTTGACTGCAGCTGGAAGCTACTGCATTCAGACAGACTAAGTCCCAGGGTTTCGGAATCAGAGAGAAAAAGAGGTGAATATTCATTAGAAAGGTGGATTAGGCAACGTTACGTTAACCAACTTTTTAAACTAAGAAATATCTTAATACTTTTATATTGAGAAAAAATAAGCAACTGTATCATTTATTGTGCCAGCCAGAAATGAAATTCTGTCCAGTTTCTAGAACACAGATAGCTTTAAATAAATCTTTTTAATAAATGGGAGAGAAACGTCCTTTTCATAAAAAGCAATGAAAAAGCCATAGATCAATTTCTGAGGTAACAACTTCGCAATGACAATAATCCTTAAACAACACTGAGCATGATGGGACTCATCTGAGTTCTTTTTTAAAATTTAAAATTTATCTTAGAGTCTCTCAGAGCAGTGTAATGCCTGGTTCCTATCCATCTATTATAAATCCCTGGAAAATTAATCACTCACCATAGCACTGAAAAAAGTTATTAGAGATTTCACTGCCTGTGCCGTCTGCACACATTACACTGACATGAAGTGTGGAAGCTGGGCTTGCTGTACACATAAGGAGAACCAAAGAAACACAAATTCCATACGGCAGATTTCTGCTGTGGTGCTTGTACATCTGATACTTAGCGATTTTCTTAAGGAGAGTCCTCAGGCTTTTACATTTGACTCACAAATAAAGTCCCACTTGGTTTTCTTCTGTGCAGAGCATGGCCCTGGTTTCTCACGCACGTTATCTGTGAGAAGCCGACACACGAGTAGGTGTACTATCAATGTGCACAGGTCATGGTTTCTGTGTTTACTGGCACAAAACGACAGGCTTCAAGCACTTCCGAAATGTATTTTTAGGTTGGTGCAAAAGTAATAGCGGTTTAACACGTTAAAAATAATCACAAAAACCGCAATTACTTTTGTACTAACCTAATATTCTATTCCTAGAAAACTTAGTAAATGACCCAACGATAAAAACTTGAAAAAGATGGTGTTTTATGACCCCTGAGGTCCACCATGATGTCAGTGATGCTAGAAATGATTCAACAAACAAACAGTATTTTGCACTCCCTTTGCCAGACCATGGGAAGTGTTCCATTGTCAAGTTGTTTTCTGAAATAACTACCCAACACCCAATCTGTCTGGTAACAGGAAGTACTTAATTTAGATAGGCCTAATCTATGTCACAAACTCACTCTGATAGATCATAGGGTAGGAATTGTGAGGAGATAAGCAAGCCTAGTGATAAGCAAGAGCCTTTACCTGTCCTGACATCTGTTCATATATTCTTCAGTGTGGCATATTATTTATTGGTTTTCCTAAGTTGTTTATGGGAAGAAAGCTTTTACTCTGTATCATGAGCCATTCCATAAGTGTTTTTGGAGAGTGGCTCCGTTATTTCAGTCAGTAAAAATCAAATGTTCCAATCATTGGGAGTCGTCTAGATGGCCAAGCAAACTAACATTTAAATAATTTTACATTTTAAAGTGCTTAGTATAAGAAGCGGCCTTTCCTTTTCCTGGACTCTGACCTCTGCCTCCGTCTGAGGTCTTAAAACCTGTGAGGCCCTTTGCGACCCCCTAGTCCTGTGACACCTGGCACTCAGCCCCAGGCCTAGCACAGTCCCACCTGAGAAGGGCTGTTGGGTGAACAGAGCACAGAGGGGATATTTTGGTAACAATGACATTTGTAAACAATCAAAACTATTTAATGTATTTGAAAGAAAATGATCGAGGAGTCTCCAGAGTTTATAAGCGTTCTATATACAGATCAGCATTTTTGTCCAAATGGGAATAGATATTGGGTTTGGAGATATTTCCCAGGTGCTTGAGGCCTGCCCATGGAACCACCGGACGTACCCACGCAGAATTGGTATCTGCTGTCTAAAATCTGATGCCACGTAATTCACTAAGTTCTCCCTTGAGGGGCAAACCATGGGCTTGGTCTTGGTCAAATAACCAAATCACTCCGTGCATGGCTTCCGGGTCAACCCTTCCTTTATGGATTCCCTCCAAGGCTGAAGGAATGGAAGCATCACTTGCTCTTCTGCGATTCTCTTTCAGTTTTTAAAAAGGTCCTTTTTGGTGACTTTAGAATTAGAGTTTTCCCATTAGCTCACTAGAATTTCCCATTAGCTCACTAGCCCATTAGAATTTTCCCATTAGCTCACATTTAATTTTTAGAAATTATTTTATCTGATGTCTATGTTTATTTAACTTAAAAAAGTTTAACCTGTAAGTTGAAATCACCAGCTGAGAAACATAGAGGATTTCCCACCTTGAGTTCTCGGGAGCCCTGTCCCCCCCAACCCCATACAGATCACATCTGCCTGGGCGACACCCCTGGCTTCTGAGCTGTCATCTCTGAAGGACCAGGAGAAGGAGAGGACGTCTCCTCCAGGTTTGCCAGTGATCTCTCTCTCCTCATTCCCTGACTCAGTATCTCCTGGAATCACGTCTCCCTATCCCACTGCGGAAATATTTTACTATGCAAATCAGCAAAGAATCAATATCAGGGGTCTCCTGCCAGCCAGTTGTTAAACATTGGCCAGCAATGTCACTGGGTGAATGCCAGAGTTCTAGAGGGTCTGACGATAGTTTTATCTTTTAAAAAAATGAAGTGGAAAACGGCTCCCCAATGGTCAGTTTCTCTAAGGTATAGTAGCGTGAGTCTGGCCTTCATTTCTATCTAAAATTGCAGCACGGGCAACATATGGGTAAGTCACAGGGAATCTTGCTTACATTCTTAATACAAAGTCAAGCATTATTAACTCATCATCAACCCTTTTTGCTTAAAAGGCTGCTCCAGATTGATTTGAAAATAATCAGCAGTGCCATTTCTGAACGTAACTTTCTACAAATTCAAACTAGAAAGGCTTGAGAATTAAGATGTTTGAAAAGTGTAAACTTTTCTTCAATTCCATCAGCGACCAACTCCGGGAGTTTGGAGGATCTGTAAAACTTTCTCAGTCCCCTCCGGGAGATATTTCTCCTTTCGGTCTATGGTGTCAGCTCAGCTGAAAGCTTGAACTTGACATAGACCAACTATTAAAACACGATTCGCATGTCTCAACAAATATTGACAAATACCTTTTTAAAAATTAAGGTAACAAGATACTATCTCAAATAGAATAAAGCTGACTCAATGTACTTATGAAGGTCCAATATATTTTTAAATTACACAATTTCAGGAGAAATTAACCTAAGGCTCCAAAGCCAAACTATTTATCTTAGTTTAATCCACAATTCTTTTCATGAATTCACAATATAGCTGACTCCATTTTCACAAACAAACAACAACAACCAAAAAAACAACATTTAAATCCACAGAACAGGATAGAACACTTCCTCAATAACTAGCTAGATTTCTTCTCAATAGCTAGCTAGATTTCTTCTCAATTAAATACAAGGCTGAGGCTCTCAGTTAAAAGAAATTTATAAGGAAAATGTACCCTTTTGGGAGCACAAAGATCCCACAACAAGTCACTACAATGTATTTCCATTTTACTGACAATGTCATGAAGAATATCATAAAATTTTTCTGTACGAGGGAATAGTTCAGAAACCAAACTGTACATAGTATATAAATTGAATTTGGGGGAACGTGTCTTCACGACTTCTGCAATACTAACACAACCGAAAACAGAATGGTTATAAAAATTGGTGACGGGTAAAATTCTAGTGATAAATCCTGTAAATTCTTATCCTGCATTCTTTTAAAATGCAATCATATTGGGACTGCAGTCCTACCGTGTTTCCCTGAAAACAAGACCTATCCGAACCATCAGCTCTAATGTGTCTTTTGGACCAAAAATTAATATAAGACCCAGTATTTATATTATATTATATTATACCCGGTCTTATAGTAACATAAGACCGGGTCTTATATTAATTTTTGTTCCAAAAGATGCATTAGAGCTGATGGTCCGGCGAGGTCTTATTTTCGGGGAAACACAGTAGTGGTATGTCCTTGGTCTGTCTCCAAGTGAGTTGGTGTGGTCAAGTAGTGTGAACCTGAGTCCTTTTGAACAATCAACAGATATCCACTGAGCTCCTCTGTAAGCAAGACACTGGCTGGGCTTGTAGGTCGCAGAGTCCGAGGCACCATATCCCTTTTGGTTCTACAACACTTGGAATTAAAATGACTGAATATACCAAGTAGTTAAAAAATAAATAAATAAAATAAGGTCTTAATGCTACTTTGAAACACCCATATGCACATTAATCAATCTTAAAGGGCAGAGTTACCTTTTTTTTTCACATGTCTATTAAATTTTTATAAACCCATACAACATTTTATTTACAATCAGACTTTGCAATAAGCTCTATTCCCCATTTCTCTTGCTGATTTTATGAGATCTTTTGCTCACTGACTGTTTTTCTGTGACTATATAAAACTAGTGGATGAAACCACAGGTAGAACAGATAGCCAATAAAATTTTTTATAGAGGCATTTGAGTGTTAGTTATATTTCTGGAACGTACATAAAAGGTGGGATAGTACATCTAGAAAAGTTAAGGAACAGATTTAGGAGGATACAGCTAAACATACGTGAGGTTAAATGCTTGAATCAAAATCCATTAAACTCTTTTGCACCTTAGCACAAATCCATAATCAATAAACACTCATCAGCTAATCAACATGTATTTTCTAGGTACCCACCAAGCGTTCAGCTACAAGCGCTAGCTTCTAAGGGAGAAGCAAAGCACACCTGACATAGTTTCTGCCCCAAAGAGCCCCTAAATACTTATTAAATAACTGGCAATCACCGCTGTACTAGCATATACTTATCTGTGGGTTTTGCAAACCTCAATTGTGCTCTGCAAACTTACCTGTCGAGTTAAGGGTCCTCCAGTCTGTCAGGTGCATATGAGAAAAGCACAAACTAAACTTAGATGACTTCCAAGACTATACGAAAACTTAAATATTTGGAAGGAAGCAATTGAAATATGAGTTCCTGAAACATATTAGAAGAAAGAGATGGAGAGCCAATAGCACACCAAACGATAATAAGAGAACAGAAAGTGAAACTTGGCCCCTGACCTCACCCACCCGCTCTGAACGGCACGCCTGGGTCACAGACGCCCTAAGCCAGAGGCTCATTTCAAGAGGAACTAGAGGTCCATAGACAGAGATACAAATAATTATGAAATACTATTTACAGTTTCACTCTGTCATTAGCACAAATGACATTGGCAAAATGAACCATCTACACCAAATTCAAAACACAAATGACCTCTTTACATATCCCCAAGCCAAGGTCCACTCCCAATACCCAACCTGACGCCCACAGTGGCTGCTCCACACCCACTTACTGGGAAGCAATCAGGATTTATTGTCAGGGAAATGCAAAGCAAACAACATGTCATCTTCGTCAGACACAATTTAACTGATCTGACCACGTCATTGCCTGGTCTCCACGGGTTTCTGATTTAATCAAGTGAATCAAACTGTGGGCAGCCTAAGAGGAAACTTGTTTTATTCGTAAGTTATTTTCAAATCTTCAAGGCTTTCTTTTTAATTCCCAAATGATGAATTTTTAATGAGGTATTTGCTAAACCTTCACCAATTTAAAAATATTTACAATGAGGCTTGGAATTTGGTGGCTCATTGGTCGTTTCATAGGGAATAGGCTTAGAATAAGGATGCCCCAAAGATACTGTGCGTCTCCATGTCACTCACAGTGCAGACCCGTCGAGTGGCCATGGAGGATGCTCCCTTTTGGGCCACTGGTCTTTCTCCCCTGTCCAGTTCCATCAAATCTTTCTATCAGATAATCCCCAAAATATAGACACTGACATTACAGATGGTGGCGAGCTGGCCTGGGAGAAGAAAGAGTTGTGAAAACTTCAAAACCTTATCAAGGTCAAGACGGATGAAGAGATGATGGGTGCTGAGAAACAAACATTGATGAATGAAAGAATGAGAAACTTAATGATATAAGTGACATTATTATATTTTATATTTTACATACATCATATCACATTACTTATATTTTACAGACGAGGACACTGAAATTCTCAGAAGTCAAGTGATTTGCCTCTAAGAGCCTCACCAATAAAAAGAAGAAGAGCAAATATTCAAACTTAGGTCCATCTCATTTCCAAACTCATGCTTTTTAAGCTAAAATAAAAACCAGTGGTTCAAACTGTGGGTCATGTCACAGAGGAAGGTCCTCAAAGCTACTGAATGAACTGCCAATCAGCCTGCACCCAAACAGAAAGTAGAATAAAGAAACAGAAAGGAGTCGGCCGGATGGCTCAGCTGGTTAGAGCGCGAGCTCTCAACAACAAGGTTACTCTTTCAATTCCCGCATGGGATGGTGGGCTGTGTCCCCTGCAACTAAGAGATTGAAAACAGCGACTGGACTTAGAGCTGAGCTGTGCCCTCTACAACTAGACTGAAGGACAACGACTTGGAGCTGATGGGCCCTGGAGAAACACACTGTCCCCCAATATTCCCCAATAAAAAAAAATTTTTTTAAATGTTGATTCCCTAAAAAAAAAAAACAAGATGAAATGTAGAGTTCACTGTGGGTGGCAGGTGCACGTATTTGATTTTGTGCATGTATTTGATTTTGCTTTGGCTTTATTTTTTGGTGAAACTCATGCATACACATGCACACTGTGTGTGAGCTCGTGTGTGCTTGCACGCTCTGGATTGCGATCAGCTAAGGAAGTTTAGGCAGGACCTGAGACCCGAGGGCATCTTGGGGAGACCAGATGTCCGTTCCAACCAAACAAGTAAAAGCTGATGTTCTCCAAGACCTTTCTAAGAGAGGAATGGTGTTTACTGTGCACATATTTGAATTTTCTGAACTTAGTAATTCCCATTTTAGACGACTGCTGTGATGCAAAGAAGAGGAGTGACAACAGGACAAATGAGAATTCTTCCTCTTGATAATACTGGCTGAATTCCTCCTTCTCATAAGCCTCCAGATGTCATCAGCCTGTACCTTCTAGATCCCATCCCTGACCCCTTGAAGATTTTAGATTCTAGTTCATTGCAAGTTCCTCTAACATATACAAAGGTGATTTCCCCCAAACTCCCAACTTTCAGGTACCTGACTTGTCTGCCGAGGATTTTTCCTTTTTCTCTTCCTCTTCTCCTCTGGACCTTGTCATTTCCAGTAACATAAGCTCCCGCCAGGATCGCAATTTCCCACATCCAACCCTTGGATGAGCACCTACTCCTGCCAACGTTCTGACCTCACCCAGCAATCCCGCAGCCCGACACCCAGCGTCTGTTCACCTTTCTTGGTGCCCACCTGTCTCCTCACTCGGCCCAAACGCCTGCATGCTTGTTACCATCAGTCCATCCATTCCCTTGCAGGCACCCTTGTTTGCTTACCCTTTGCTGGCTGCATGACACATGCTTAGCGATGCCACAGTCCTGGGCATGTAACTCCACGTGACCCAGGCCTGAAAGCGGCTGCAGAACACACGGCTAGCGGGTCAAGACCCCTGGGCCTTAATGTCAATCGCACTCTGTCACCCTGAGTCACTCTCCCACTGTCCTAGGTGACCATCTCACACTTGTCTGTCGCCAATCTCCATCACCTCGTCTCCCATCTTCACTCTCAGTTAATGACCTTGACTCGTCTTTCACTGAGAAAATAAAATCAATCACAGAGAATTTCCATCCCCAGGCGGCTCCCAGCAGCACAGCCACCCTACTCCCTGTTCCTTTTCCATAAACGCTTCCGTTTCCTGAACGCACCATGTTTTCACAAAGGCCAAAGCCCCGCATGTGCACTCAAGGGTGCCACCCAACAATTCTCCCTCTCTCTCCTGCATCAGGGGTTTTCCCTCTTCTGCTGATTTGTTTCCATCAGTGAAACAAAAATGCTGTTATTTCATACTTTTAAAAGCTTCTCTCACTCCCACTTCCTCTTCCAGCCATCCCTGTTTTCTTCTGCCTTTTGTGGAAAGTGTCTTTGCAGCATCCACTACTGATCCAGCTCTGTCCGGCCTTCATCTGTCACTTCACAGCTGATCACTCGCTCCACCAGAAAGCATATTTCCACTTGGCTTCCAGGCACCATGCTGCACGTTTCCTTCCCACTTGTCGGCACTCAGCCCTCGACCCCGACCCCCGACCCCCGACCCTCCTCACCATCCCACCCTCTACAGGTCGGGGTGCCCCAGGCTCAGTCCCTGGACCTCTTCACTTTTCATAAACATTCCCTGTTTTGGCGACCTCATCCAGCGCCATGGTTTTAAGAAGCACTGAGCGCTCTGAAGTACATACCTGGGGCCACAACCTCTCCTTTGAACCTCAGACTCGGATCCCCAGCTGCCTACACAATGCCTTGGATATCAAACAGACAATCAAGCTTCACATGTTCGAAACCAGCCGTGTGGCGATGCCCCCAAACCCGCTGGCCACGCGGTCTCCCCATCTCACGCTCTCCGGCGACCCCAGCCTTCCCCCCCGGGCTCCTGTCTCACTCTCATCCTACTCTGAATGCATCAACAGAGCCTCAGCTTCAGAACGATCTGGAATCAGCCGCTCCCCACCTTGTCTCCCAGCTAAGGTCTCCAGGGGTGTCCCTCCCCCGCCCTGCCGCCCTGTGGTCTGAGGAGACAGTGGAGCTTCAGTCTGCAAGCAGGTCTCTGACCGCCTCCGGCCCACTCAGCCAGGGCTTGTGACGCAGCAGTGGTCGCCGGGCTGCTGTCCCTGGCCTGGCCCTCTCCCTCCATCACCATGCTGCCTGCTCGGGTCCCTGGAGGAGCGCCAACCCTTCAGGGCTGCCATGACCGCCATCCTATCCAAAATGATGCCCTGCCCTCTGCCCTGTCCCTGCTGCATTTCCCCCTTATATGCACCCGTTCCGGGGGATGGGCTGTGCCCTCAGCTGTGGACTGCAGCTGTGTGACGGCAGGTTGGTGCCTCCCTCCCCTACACCCAGGACAGTGCCTGCCACTCAGGGAACGCTCACCGCAGAGGAACAGGTGCCACAAAGAAGGTGCCTAGAACCCAGAGGTGGCCTGGGAGTTGTGTGTGAAGCCCCCGTCTTTCAGTCACAGAAACAGGGTGTTCAAGAAAGTTCCCAGAACATGATGTGTCTGTTCCCATCCAAAGTACTTAAGCCGGTCACATAAATAATTTGCATGAGCTGCTCCTGGCACTTTAAATAAGAGTTACATTTCAAATATCTTCATAAATCTGTGCAGGTACAAATCTAGACAGGACTTGTGAGCACTATGGACAAGAAACCCACAGAAGGCTCTGCCAGAATTACTGGATCCAGAACAACTATCACCCCCAAACCAAAAACTCTAAGTGCTCAGCACGTGAGGCAGACATGAGTCGCCTCGGCCTGAGTGGGCACTAATCAGGACAGACTGAGGACGGATACCAACGCACGGCAGGAACTTAGGGAAGAACACGGAAACCCAAGCAGAATGGTGCGCGCAGCCAGAAGCAGACACTGGCACTTCCCACGCTTCTCTACATGAGGGCACTGATGAACACACGCGTGTGACTGCAGGATTTGCACACGTACTTATGCCTCGCGTAACCCCGTAGGAAGCTGTGTACAGCGCACCCCACATTCGATTAATTCCACGGATTCAGTTCTCACCTATCCTTTTTTGTTGCCTAAAGTCCCACGCTAACGGAAGAGAGGGTCAGGCATTTGTAAACAAGATGTTGGTCTAATGTAAACCAGATAAGCAGTAACTGTCAGCAAACTGACACCGCTAGTGTCCGTCCTCCGGGAGAACCAGAGCTTTTGCTAACTAAGGCTTGGGTCTAGAATGAACATAAAAAGATGACATTGTTACAGGATTTTCATTTGCAGTACAGCCTGAATGCCCGCTCTGCTGAGCTTTTGCAAACATCTCCTCACCCTGGGCTCAGCACTAGGACGACCACCACCTTACAGCGGAGTCTTGGAGAAGCTGACTGCCAGGATCACAGGGCTGGTAAGTGGACTCAGGGATAACCTGGATCCCAGCACCGTTTTTCACGTAACTTCTGAAAAAGTTCTGTGGTCTGAGCCATAACTGTGAGCATATGCCAGTCACCGCTGTGTGGGCCTGCCTGTGGGCAGAGGCCTGGTATTTCAGGAACATTAATGCTATTTTGAAAAGGGTACTTTGACCTGCCTTCTGCTTTTGAGAAGGAAACCGGATCTAACTGGTAACTGTACACCTTTGCACTTACCTCAGTGGTACAAGGTCAGCACCGACAACCAGGACGCTTGAAGAACTGCTAACCTTTAGTGTCATATCTAGGATCACGTCCAATAAATGACAAGTGATACCTTCATTATGATGTCACTGCAGTGGAACCAGTACACTTTATACATGGGGAAATTATCTGAACCTGATGACACTTTTATCGACTGGTACCTGGCTATAAATTTTTAATGAAAAGGCTACAGAGTCTCTATTTAATGTCTGGATGTTATCTCATCTGTAACATTGTTGGATTATAAACAAATACTGAATAAATAAGACAAGCAAGAGTCTATATGAGTTTCAAAAATAGGGAGAAATGCTAAGATTTATTCTCTCTTCTGGATGTATAAGAGATAATAAGATAAATAACTGACTAGCTTAATCTTTTAAAGAAAATAAAATATAATAGATTTGTAACCATGTGAAAAGAAAAATGAAAATGAAGTTGTTTATTAAAGAATATTGTCTTGTGGCAAATTTATGAATTTTCCCCATATCCGTTAATTGATTAGAAATCAAATGGTATTTTTGGATTAAATTTCAACACTTCCATGGTAGTTATGTGTCAATTTTAGACAGAAAAAAATTTTCATCCAAATTCCAGTTTAAGGAATCTCAGCAAACCAACACATGCGATATTTTGGGGCCGCTGGTGCAGCCAAGATTGCCTTTCATTGAGAAAGAAACGGTACAGAAAGTCCTGGTTTCTAGGTTACGAGTGCTCCCCAGAAATCACCTACAGGCAAAGCAGAGGGCGGTCTCCTCCCACAAGCCGCTGGCTGTGAGCTTCAGCATCTGTAGAAATAGCAACACTTCCGCGGAGGGCGGAGAGAGGGGGTATCTCTCACCCTCCGGGGTTTGGAAATTGTTTTCTGCTCTAAAATTTATTTGCGTTCTGATAGTCGTTCTGGTGATGGTACTCTTTGACTTCAAATTTCCTTCAACCACCTGTTACGCTAACCTAAGGACGACCAAGGTCGTTTCATATTATCAGTGGAAGATGAAAAATAAGATTTGAGCTCCAGATAAAGGCCGTCACCACTGTACATTCTGAAGGGCAGGTCCAAACATCTCAGGAAGATGTCCTACCCTAGAAAGGCCTGGGACATTGGGACAGATGGAACCAGAGACCCTGGGGACCTCACTTAACCTCTGGTGGGCTCAGTTTCTGCATTTATAAAACCGGGCAAATGCCGCCCTCACAGCTCTGGTCTCTCCTGACCGACGAAACATCACATGTGAAGCCCCCAGAACAAAGACTGGCACATCTAGCTAATTAGCTAACATTAGTCACTTTATGTCCCTAATCTCTATTTAACGTACATTCTTGAATAGCAATAGTAACGATCCAACAGCAGACAGCATTTACCGTATACCTAGGAAATCCAGGAGATTGAGAAGTGTCAATCTCATATTTTGCGTGGAGGTCAATTCTAATTTTTCTGACTCTTGATGAATTACATGTAGTAATCATAGTTAGAACATGTACAGCTTAGAAAGCCCTTTAATAGGTCGCGACAATTTACCCAGTGATGTAAGATTGGATGCAATAATAATACTACATATAATAATACCTTGTGTGAGACATTAGAAAAATGTCACTTTCTGAACTGAAATGACTTGATGAAAGTGGAGACAGAACTTAAACTTGAACCTTTGGTCTCTAAATTCTGTGTGGTTTCGTGGCATCGTGTTGCCTTCTCACAAAAATAAATGTTCTTCCCTTTCAGAGTAACATTGGCGACTACAAGTTATGTTGGCCTATAAAGCAAATAGAATTGAATATTTGCTGCTGAGAGATTATTTTTCTAAAAACACCCTAAGCTCTGTCATACAACTAAATATCATGTTATACTTTAGGGTAAAGTCAACTTGGTTGGAGGTTTTTCACTAGGTTCCCTTTTGGCATTATTTATAATTTCATCTAAATGAACTGATAGTTTCATTGCCCAGTCTCCAGATATTGCAAATTTAGAAAGTTAATGAATTGATATTAAAATTGGGGGAATATTTTTAATATACATTTTAAAAATCTTTAAGATAAACATAATAAAATTATACACTATTTCATATTCAATCTCATAGACATTTCTGGAAGAAGCTCATACATCCATGGGGGAATTTGGATATCCTTTGTCTAGTAAATTAGCTGATATACTCAAAGTTCAAATCATTTGTTCAAAGGCACACTAAAAACATATCAAATAAAAAGATTCAGAATGGGAAATCAGACGGATAAGAAATGTAGATGTAGAATAGGAAGATCTTGTATATTTACTACAGGAGTAAAGGAATTTGGCCTTTTCCAGGTCAGTGACAGGCAGTATGTAAGATCTGGGATTTCATCTCATCTATGAGCTGAAAAGCCCAACTGTTATTGCTTCACGATGCTGGTGGAGACAAGAGTCTCCTGGATCAGAGACAAAGGACTTTGTATGCACAGCAAAAGCAGCGGCTGAGTGTCGACTTGTTGCTTGAGGGTCCCCTGTGTCCTCCCCACACACACCCAGGGGAACAGTGAGGTGCCTGTGCATGTGGCGGGCGATGACGTCAGAGAAGAACGCCTCACCGGGAATGGTCACTTCCGGGTCAGCTCTGTCAAGCTGACGTTCCACCAACATTTAGCGCAGGAAGGTGAACACGGGAGCCCACTAGAAACTTAAATTCATGACATGATAATCTTAGTCTAAAATAGCACAAAACTCTCAACATCCCTGGGACCAAATAGTATCAAAAATGTGTGTTTTTGTCTAAAGCCTTATCAAGTTGATGTGATGAATGAGTAATTCAAATACTTCATTTCCGCCAATAGTTTCAACCTCTTCTCAGTATAGTTCATATTTTAAAACAAATTACGGGGGGAAAGGGGGATTTTTTTTTTTTTTTTTAGATTCTCTTTGTTCTCTCTTCCAAACCGTAAGTTACCATGAGTTAAAAGTCACAAGGCAGAGAAGAAAAGAAGCAAGAGTCTGGGTAACCAGCAGATGCTAGCTGAGATGAAAACCAGCGTTCTCAGTCAACATCCCACCCCGGGTGGCCAGGTCCTCACAGACAGAACTGACACCACCTGCTGGTTCTGCTTCTACTTTGCCAGCCAATCAGCTCTCAGTACAAACGTCTGCGGCTTCGAAAGCTGCGAAGGGGCGGAAAGGGACTTCCCGGGTTTTAGTGATGCAGTAAATGCGGGCGGCTGCACGCCGGCAGGCGGGGAGGGTGCCTGCTGGGCTCTGCGCTGCGAGCTGCGCCCACCTACCTGGTTGCAGGTGTTGATGTCCACGCCCCCCTTCAGGTACTCCACGACCTTGTCCAGGTTGCCGGCTCTGGCCGCGCGGAGGAAGCTGGCGCTGCTGTCAGACTGAGGAGAGAGAAGGCCGTCAGTGAGCTGCGCACGCGAGAGGCACACGTAACGCAACGCGGAGGGACGGGTCGCCGCGGCTGAGTTTACGGCCCTGCGCGCCCGTCTGGGCGAGGCCGCGCCTCCAGTGTTTCCAGAGAGCTGACACTGGCGACCCTGCGTCCCGCCGCGATGACAACACTGGCACTGCTTTATGCTGAATCTCCGCACGTCTGAAGAGGAATTTACCCCCAAACGCACCACGACTGGTCAGCTTAGCTTCAGGACACTGGTGACGGCACTGAGCCTAATGTCACGTTCAGCCAGAAAAGTCAAGCAACAGAGGTACTGGGCTTCTTCTGCCTGGTTTTCGGGTGATCTGGGGGAGAACGCTGAGAAGGGTCCCTGGCAGTGACCTGTCCTCCTCATCAGCCGAGCCGTGCTGCAAGGAGAACTGCTGGGCCCATGCAAATTCTGTGAGCCCGGTGATTTTGGAAAAACAAAATCAAATAAAGTGACACCGGCTGACATAATGCCAGGCTACAGTCGCTTGGTAACGATGGTGGCTCTCGGTGGGGACGGCGCTTCAAGTCCTCAGCGTGACCCCCACCGCGCTCCAAATCCGGTCCTGGGAAATCCTGAATTTCCCGCACAAAAAGCCCTGTGGGGGCTGCACCCCCGCCCCCGGTTCCCCCGCCTCCCGCTTGCTCTCAGATGCCACTCCCACGGACACTCACAGAGCTGTGACTGTCCTGCGGCCACTGCCTGACTAAAGCGGAGCCGGGAATCGAAGGGGACGTCGCGCACCTCCCGGCACGTGCGTGGGCTGCGGCCACCCGCCCAGCGTCCTCCCAGCGGCTACAAGACGCACAAGGCGGGGCCCCGGGTGCCTCGGGGTGACATGAGAGAACCGCAAGGGACTCCTCTGGGGCCTCACGTCCGGGCTCAGTGCACACGGGGGGCATCTCACATTTACTCAAATACCAGTCAGAGGGGACCCAGGAAGGGTCGGGGGGCGGGGGGGGGGTAGGTGACGGCCGTCGCTGCACCCGGATCACAGGCCGGCCCTCCCGAGCCAACCATGGTGTGGTCACCGGACCAGAGTCCACCCGGGGCCGCCGTCCCCGCCAGGCTGCGCAGTGGCGCAGTGACGACCTGTGACACGTCCTCTAGCGCCTGGTCTGGGAAACCACTGTGCCCGGTGCAGCCACTTCTGAAGCCCGGGGGAGATTTCCCGCCTCCAGGCTTCTGGCCACAGCACTGAGAAGTGAGCCGTAATCCTAGGCGTTATGCCATGTCAGATTTAAAAGAACAAAAATTAAATCATAGGAGGTCACGACAGAAAGTATGACAATATTATTTCCCATGTAGTTTTGAAAATAAATGTATGTACTGTGTAGAACTGTCTAATCACTGACACTAATATAATATTGTATGTCGACTATATTTTAAAAATAAATTTATAAACTGTTTAAAAGATTGTGCCTAGAAAGCGCTTCCATCTCGTGCATGAGGCTTCAGAATTCCAGGAGGGGACGTGTGCTGAGTGTTCAAGGTGGGCGCAGGGCCACGGGTGTCCCAGGCACCTCAGCACTCACGTGACAGACACCACGATGAAGGAACCATTCTCATGCCCGTTTAATGGGGGAGGAAAGGGGTTGGGTCTCCGAGGTCACACCGCTGCTCAGTGAGGTCCCAGGTCTGACTCGTGTTTGCCAGCCTCCGAGCTTGTCCCCTCTGCGACCCTCCTCTCCCCGCAGTGCTTCGCAGGGGTGTGGCTGCGCGCACCTGAGCTGCCACACCTGAGCCGCAGCTTTGTTCCGTGTCTGGAACCACCGCAAGCCTGGTCCGCGGGGCTGCTCTACGTCACAGCACGTGCTCAGCACAGCGCCTCGGTGGGACAGAGTTCCTGGCTGACGTCCCCGTCGTCATCAGCCATCTACTACCCAGGAAAAGCAGGAGGTGGCTGGAGACGACTTAGAAACATATGCATCTGGGATGAGGAAAGAGGTGGCACACACGGTGTCAACAAGCCAGGTAACTGTCCGCTTGTTTAATCACATCAAACTCGCTCCCTGGCTCCTGTGCAGAAGGAGTGCCAGGAGCAGGCAGGGCGGGAGGGAGGGGGCAATGCCGCCGTGAGACCCCGCGGCAGAAGCTGGAGGGGCTACAGGCCTCCCTGAGGGGTACCCCGCACACGCTCTCCGCACCATCTCGGGCTGGGCGAGACATCCAGGGCGCTTCTGCTGTTACATAACCACAAGTTTTCATAACTGCTTTTCTCTGTTCTGAATCACATTTCTACAAAGTAGAAGCGAGTGAAGGCTTACAGCCAATCCGGAGAGTTTTAGCAGGGTTTCCCCCCAGTGTTCAGGCTGGGCCAGATGCAGGGGAGTACACCAGGTAAGCGGCCCTGCCAGGGACCTCATCCTCATGAGTCAGAGCAGGCTTCCCTGGACGGTGGGTTCTTCTAGAATCCCATTAAGAGACTCAGTTTTCCCCAAGTGGGAAAATGCATCATAAATGCATTTTGCAAATGCAAACAAGTGAAAGTATTATTTTAAAGTTGTCCCAAAACAAAATTAAAACGAGACTTAGAAGTTTATGTATAGATACTGCCAGTATCGACAGTCAAAGTACAGGACTGCGTGAAACTAGCATTTCCCCCATGTATTTCCACACACGCACTAGCTGCTCTACAACCAGGCCAATCTGGGATCACAGCTCTGCACACGAGAGCTTAGGATAAGCAGCCGTCAGGCTCGTCACCTCCATCACACAGACGCGAGGGGACTCAGGGGCTAATGCTGACACACACAGCAGTTTTTACCAGGCTGCTTCCCGCTCAGAGTGACACAGTTCAGTGTAAGTAGCGGGAGTGGGCTTTCAAAGCAGACTTGTCTCCTGGTTTGACCAGGAGAAAATGAGGCAACAGCAGCTCCCTGGGAACGTCTCAGACAAAGCCAAGAGCAGCCCACCTCTGTGTCCCTCACTGCAGCTTCCCTCGGACTCGCGAGTCCTAATAGCATCACTCTCACGCCCATCAGGTCTGGCTCTTTCAGGGACTCAGTCACTGAGCCCCACTGCGTGTGATCTGCAGCAGACGATGTCATTTAACGCGTCCCCTTCACCACCCAGGGGGCATCTCAAGCCAAGAGAGAAAAACCTCCCTTAATTTCTCCTCAACACAGTTCTGTACGTTTTTTGTACCTGCAGGTTAGACAGAGTACTTTCTCAGCCAGATGTGTGTGGAATGTGGGGGAACGTGCATTCAGAGAGCCCCCTTACCTCCCAAGGGAAGGCTTCCCCCAAACCCTGGCTACAGATTTGTAAAATTCTGTGCTTACGTTTCAACAATAACCTAACGAGGAAAATGGAAGTTTGTAGCAGGTCACCTGCTGGCTACCCATTAAGTGAGTGCAACCACGTCGTGTGTGTTTGTAACTCAGCAGGTGATGGACAAGTGACATACAGGTGACATAGGCACAGACAGTTTGGCCTGGGTACCGAGGGTGCTCAGAAATCTGGTCCTCATGTTGGCAGGATGGGGCAGACGTGCTGAGCCAGAAGACCCCAGCACGGCAGTTAGCAGGCAGCGAGGACCGGCTCACTGCCATCGTCCGCGGGGAGCGTGACAGAACAGGCTCGGTCTTCAGGTCCCAGTTTTCTCTCTGGTTGGGTTAGGGGCACATGTCGACCTCTGACTTCATTTCCAAGTAAATAAGGAGCTTTAAACAATGGTCACCTGGCACGCGACTTGGCACATTTCTCTCATAGCTTTGAGTTCCATTATTCTGAAACAGGAAACAAAGCCTTAACTGTAATAAAAATAACAACACTGGGCTTGTGCAGAAGCAGCTGGCAGTGTGGACCGGCCGGCAGTGTGGACGGGCTGGCAGTGTGGACCGGCCGGCAGTGTGGACGGGCTGGCAGTGTGGACTGGCCGGCAGTGTGGACGGGCTGACAGTGTGGACTGGCCGGCAGTGTGGACGGGCTGACAGTGTGGACCGCCTGGCAGTGTCCAGCAAGCGGCTCCATCAGCCAGAGGCACAGTGGACCCCACAAAGGCCTGACTGACCCCCCCCAAGGAAAGCACACGTTCTTTGTGGAATTAAAGGAATTCACACTTTCTTGGGATGCAGTGATCCCTTTGTAAAAACACAGTGGTTACAGGCCCACCCTGAGATCCATGTTCACAGCAATACAAAATAAAGAAAATGTGTTAAAATAGCCCGAGGGGAAGACCTTGATGTGAGTGTCATGAAATACGGGACATTTCTACAATTGCTTGGCTCTGTCCCAGGACTGTGGGTAAGTTAAGTGCACATTCAGCCAACCACAGGCTGTAGAGGATCTTGAGTCTGTTGCAATCTCCTCATCAGACCCTAAGTGTACTTTACAGAGCTGGGGCAGGAGCCACACGGCACGACTAGAAGCGCTAAGCCCAGCGACAGGCAGAGGACACTCACTGAGCTTGCTGTACACTTGCAGTTTTTCTTGTAAATGATAAATGCCCAACAGCAGCAAAGCAAAGCACAGATGCACACACACTGGCTGTTCCTTAACCGTGAAGCCTCTGCCAGAAGACCACAATGGTCACCTAGCACATATCTGAAAATACTCCCTTAGCAGCTCAAGTTTGAATCCCCATCTTGTCATAAAGTGAACTTTGGGGGCAATCGAGGACGGCACACTAGACGTACTGGAATGTTTTAGGAAGAACCCACAAGTTGCATGTGTGTGCATGTGTGTGCACTGTGAGCATGTGTGTGCATGTGTGTGCATGTGTGTACATGCCTTGTGTGCACTGAGCATTGTGTGCATGTGTGTGCATGCCTGTGTGTGCACTGTGGGCATGTGTGTGCATGTGTGTGCATGCCTGTGTGTGCACTGTGAGCATGTGTGTGCAGTGTGAGCGTGTGTACATGCGTGTGCATGTGTGTGCCTGTGTGTGCACTGTGAGTGTGTGTGTGCATGTCTATGTGCACACATCAGTGAGACTACAACAGAATTCCGGACAGGAAGTTTCTCCTGAGCTCAGAATACTGATATCCTGCCTCCAGGCAGCTGACGGGGGCCCCTTGGACCAGGGCACAGCTGAGCGACCCCTTTCTCATCGGTGGACGTGACCGTGACTGCTGCAACTTTCTAAATTTACCTGTGTGCTGTGAACTGCAGCTGTCAAGAGGCTGAGCTGTTCAGGCCTGACCCTCTGCAAGGTACGGAGCTTATGTAATTTTACACCGAAACGTGGAAGACGGGATGGAAAACTGGCATGAAAAGCAAAGTGTTTGATTAACCGCAGCACCTAACGCACGGTGGTGGGAAAAGCCTACCATTCCGCACCTGTCGCTTGCACAACCAAACACTCAGTGAGCTTCCAGCACAGCGCGCTCTGTTGCCAATCAGCCAGGGACCCCTCTCCACGACCCCTCTAGTTCCTGCCTTTCCGAGACCTAAACTTCCTCTGAGGAACTTTCAAACAGATGACTGACGTGGTGGGTAAAGCATGGATCAGCTCTGAAGAGAATTTGGAAAAGTAAGCAAACTCCCAGTTTAAACATGACTACATAGGAACAAAAGCAGGCTAACTCATCTCACGGAAGCATTGGTTCCCTTGTAGAAGGAAACTCAGGCTTCAGCCAGGTTTCATGACAAACGGACATTCTCCCCCAGCTGTTTTATGGTCTGCCTCCCACAGGAATTTGTATGAAGTGGGTCCTTTTCCCAGACAGCTTCTGTGGAATCCCTCCCGGCCCAGCTCTCCAGCCTCACTCACTGCCCCTCCAGAGCCCGGCCCAGGGGGAGGTCGAGAAATATTGGTGGAAATGAAACAAAATAAAGGAAGGTCAACAAAAGGAAGCTGGCCAAACGGGGCCATGAAGCAGACCGGCCACTAGGAGTCAGTGAAGAGTTTGGTAGATCCAGTAAATGGTCAGACTCACGGAATTTTAAATCTTGGTGTCAGATCTTGATTAGCAGAATTTATACTTGTTATATTAATCCACCTGAAACTCATTAGCTAAAAGTAAAATCATTTTCAAAGTCTCTTTTATAACTGGAGCAGCTATCCACAACAACACCAAATAACACCACACTCTCCCTAAGCATAAATGAATGAGGAGAAATGGGCGAGGGCGGCCTCCTGTGTCCTTGTCGTCTCACACGGGAGCCATGACAGACGCCGCCCGTAGCAGTGGGGTTGGTTAGACAGGCCAGGCGCTCCGCAGTGTCTGCCTTTAACTGGAGGCTGACAGATAACTGGCCACCATGACATTAGCAAAGAAATTCAATATAGAAAGAACCGGTATCTTACTGACAGTAAATATGTAGAACCATTACTATCCTCTTTCTTCAAAGTAAGAAACGATAATTTTGCTCTTCTCTGGGGAGAAAGAAAAAGTCTTTATATAAAGCAAAGCGTAAGCTTTTATTGTTGCATAAATTATCCGAAGAAGAAAGGAAATACTGACTACTCAATATTTCTGGGCGCATAACATACAGCAATGTATTTCAGTATCTCCAATAGTTACACTAAGACTAATGAACTTTCTAAACAAGAGAGACCACTGGTATGTTTAGATTATTCTGACCAAGATTCAGAGGAGAGAGGCTGTGTTCTGTTAGAATTATTGTGCCTATAAAATATACCTCGCTTCTGTTAGGGAACCTATCTAATTCCACCTCTACACTCTTACAGAAACATCTACCTGTAATATGACATGAAATTAAGCTGTCATATGTGTGGGGTGTGTGTGTGTGTGTGTGTGTGTGTGTGTGTGTGTGTGTGTAGAGAGAGAGAACAAAATTAGAACTTCACTCGAAGGCAGGAACCACGTCTCATAATTGTCAGACTTTCCAAATCCGCGGTCAGTGCCTGAAACATACCAGCCACTAAAGCTGATTACGATGATAATGAACCCTTGCGAAGAACAGTTATCATACAACGGGGGGCCAAAAAATGTACACACATGACTTGTATTCATCTTTTGTTATCAGTATATATTGAGTATTACAATTTTAATACAGTGTTTTCCTTTCTTAAAATGTGTATACATTTTTTTGGCACCCTCTATATCTTAGTTTTATGCAAAGCTGACAACAGGTGGTATAAATACAAGTTATTCTAGCTTTAACTGCTCAAACATTAAACTTAGAAAATTGCTAAACAAGAGTTAGATTACTTTTAGGTCATAGAAGAAGATAGCATTAGAACATTTTTTGCAGGACAGCAGTTAACTGTAGCCCAAAAGACCTTGTCCGTCCACTCAAGTTCACTTAGTTGAAATGTCCACCTTTTCCTTAAATACTAAGACCACAGGTACCTTGTAACTGGTCACTGGCTAAGGCCTGGGAGGCAGGCTTCTCTGCCTCAGTAACTGAAGGCAAACCCTGGGAGAGGAGGAGATGCTGAGAATTTCATCGGAAAGGTCTGCAGAGCATGGCGTTTCTGATTGGTGGTGTTGGAAAGGGGACGCAGCACAGATCGTGGAGTGACGAGGACACGGGTGCACAGAGGGGCCATGCGGGTCCCCAAGCTGGACAGGCGCCAGCTCGACATGTGAGAAGTGCAGGGCATGTGAGTGACTGAGTTTCCTTTGCCGCTAACGCCCTTCCTAGAGGTCACTGTTAATTTAGCACCAATCATGGAATCATTACAGAGATTGAGCCTGACCCAAATAAAGCCTCTCTCTCTGGCCATGATTCTGAGTGAGAGAACTAATAACTTGTGTTTTGATGGGGTTGACTACACTTCTTTCCACTATTTTCAGATAAACAATTGTCAAAAGTCACACTAAGAGAGCATATCAGTCCTTCACTGCTTTTGCATGGTTCATGTACATTCATGGACTTTCAGCAACTACTTATCAAAGCCTTGAAATGTTTTTCTGCAGAATATGGACTAGCGCCTACTGCATCAGGCTTCTACGTGCCACCTGTCAAGTCGCCATCTGCACAAGTCGCTTCGTGTGCAGCAGCCCCTCGAGGCATGAATCATGACTTGTCCTTTTCCTATTTCTTTCCCACATTTCCTCCTAGAATGTTGATGGCTAATACCGCTGGTGCCAAACACACTTATATTCTCATCTAGTCCTCACAAACCACCCAAAGGAGGAAACTGAGGCTTGGCGAGACGAAGCCTGCTGTCCATGGATTGTGGGTACTGATGCCAGAGCTGAGACCGCTCGCTACCAGCAGCACCACCATAACCACCAGGCCAGTTCCCCCAAAGTGCCAGCACCTTCTCACTGTTGACTGACTTCCAGAAGCGTCTGCAGCTTCCTGTTCTGGGGAAAACCTACACGGCCACACCCCTGGCCCAGCGGCCACACCCCTGGCCTAGTGGTCACGTCCTGATCTCCGTGACACCCAGTTCCCTTTCTGGTCCAGGGGCAGGGCCCCACGTTTGACTCGTATGCCATGGCCACCCCTGGAATGCCAACATTTGTATTCTTTAACGTCACTAGCCCAAGAGCTGTGACTTCTTAGGACACAGTTATATTACTAAAAAATAGTATCACATGTTATACTCGATGACTGAATCCAGAACGATGTCTGTCACAACTGTCACTATAATCAGGCAAAGAAAAAACTTTTCAAGCTGCACAGCATGGAAAGCTGCAAAGACCTTGTTCCCGACTCTAAACCTACATGTGGACCTGCATGCGGACCTCAGCACTCACAGTGACACATTTCTGAGTGGAGTTTACGTGGCCCCCTGCCAGGACAGGTGAGGCCTCTCGCGGCTGTTCTTATTGGTCACCACATCTGCCACTTACACATAAATACTGACTCCGCCCACAAGAAATGACAGCATTAACTCCTATACTTTCACTAAAAATGTAGTGAGTGTTCCCATGAATCGTCCTCTCATGAAAATTAACTATAAAGCTAGATAAGTGCAGAATATTAAGTGAATAATTTGTTATGAAACCGAAAGACAAATATACACACCATAAGAGTATTTGTCTAAAACTATATGCCTTTCTATATTTACTCCGTTTTTGGCCTTACAATCTGTCTTCTCTTTAAAAAGGTAGGGAGATCATAATAAAAACATATATATTCTCATAGTAGAACACTTAAAAAATAAATAAAAACAAAATCAGCCAGCAGCCATAATCCTGTTATTCAAACTTAACTGCATGTTTTGACGTATTTTCTTCTAAAATTTTTCCACATATACACTATATTCGTATGTATAAATAATGTTTTTACGAAGGTGGGGTAGTGATACTCTGTCTTCTACTTCTAAACAGCAACATTACCAATCCTTGCCTACACCATTCAAAGTTTGAAAAGATGCTCTAAATCCATGTAACAGTTTACAGAGAGGTCACAATTGTTATCTTCCCTAATCACTCTACAGCTAGTGCTTTCACCGTCCATTATTGGCGAGTGCTATACTAAAAAGTCCCGGACCTAAACCTTTCTCCCTGTCCTGATCCCATGCATTGTTGAAACTGCTGACGGTGGAATAACGTGTCAAAGGGTGCAGGCTGTCCATGACATTTCCTGTCTTCTTGGACTTGTCCACTTTTTTGTCCCTTTAGAGTTTCAAATGTCTTTTTTATTTTTAAAAACTTCATATAGACAAGTAATATTTTGTTATATTTGTTGGAAATTTTTCTAAGTTTGTTTTCTGTTTAATATATCTTTTGACTTTTAGAAGTCTTAAATTTTATAAATTAAAAGTATAAACTTCTACTTTCAGATTTTTACTCCATTGCTTTGAGGCTTTCCAACCCCCAAATCAATGAAATATTTCTCTTCATTTTCTTGTACTTTTCAAAAAATTACTTTTTTTTTCATTTAACTTTTAATTCCCTGAAATTTATTTTGGTATGGGGCATAAGTGACAATCTTACTTGAAATTTTCCAAGTGGGCAATTTTTTTCAATTGTTGAAAATCTTCCAATGCACATTTAACTTTTTCTAATATCTCCTTTTTTACGTTTTTCTTTCCTTAAAAAGCCATCATAACACAATGAGCTGGGAACGACCCTTTCAATCCTGTTCTACCACTTACCTTGAGCAAATTACTGAACTCAGATAAGCTTCAGTTTGTCTATAAAATGTGTAGGATCACATGACAAAAATTAGATGGCACAGAAACTGTCAGCTTTGGGAGCGGGGCTTCAGTTTACTCTAATGCTGTGCTTTCAAATGTCCCACAATACAAGCAGACAGTTTCCAGCTTTAAGACAGTGTGTGAGAGCTCCAGGAGGCCGGCGCAGGCAGCAGCCCCCGCTCCGGGCATGCTCTTGCTTTCTTTAATTGCCACCAGATAGAATTCTGGCAATCAGCTGACGTAACCTGGATTAAAAGCAGCTGGCTACAATGTGAAGGGTTTTTATTCTCTTAGCCCTTACATGCTGACGTTACACGTTCAGCGTGTCTCCTCAGTTAAGTAGCTGCTTAGAACATAAAGCACTGGTTATCACATGTCAGTGCACTACGGGTTACTTAGAGATCACCTTAGTCTTGTTAAATAAATGTTCTTGATTCCCACCTCCGACATTCTAATTCTGGAAGTCTGGAGTGGGGCTCAGCAATCCACCCCAGGTGATTCTTCTGAAGTGGGTGGTTCACTTTGGGAGGTGCTGACATGGGGACCAACGAGACCTTTCATTCTATGTATTTATTACACAACCCTGACGTCATCCTCAGTCACTCAGTTGGTCAAAATGAATGGTGTAAGAATGCCTAAGAAGCTGAATATGATAAGCCATTTTTTAAAGGAAATAATGATGGATTCTAGATATATGGACAAGTTACTAATGGAAAATTGGTGAATGTCTTTTATTTATGAAAAATGCTCTTTTCCTTTTGTAAATCTGGGGGACAACTAGACATGACTATCAATGGTTTTCAAAATGGAAAGAGTCACAAATTTTCTGTATACTTCTGTTTTGCTAGATGTCTTAGGAGGTGCTTTCTTACTAACGTCCTTCAGAAGCCCAGCAACCTAGGAAGATATGATATTAAAGGAGAGAAAAACGGAGTCTTCAGCTCTGGTTTTAGTCATTTCTGCCTAGAGGGACCTGATCCCTTGCATTTTTCTCTAATAAAGTGAGAATCCTTCATTAGACAAACTATCAATCTTAAAGATTGAATTTTAAGTCCATGGTGTGTACTGAATATTTGTTATACGAGGGTGTGGAAGCTGCCACAGTATCAGAAAGGACATGAGATTAAAGTTCTACGCTCCCTTTTGTAACTCACTGATAACTGCGATAGGTAGAGGAAAAAAAAACAAATTTAAAATAAACAATATGTCAGACACAACATTTATAATTCATCAACAGCACTGTTTCCGCTCACAGACTCTACTGGCCAACACCTGGCTGCTCTCTGTGGCTTCTGGACGCAGCTCCTGACCTTGGAGACGCCACCAAAATGCTCACATCAGGTGGTCATCATTCACAGTTTTACTTCTATAAGCACATTTTAAAGGAAGTACAAAAAGTTTTATTACAGTCACAGAAACCCACACAAATGTGATGTGAATATAAGCTTTGAGAAGTCAAACACTTAAAATCTGACAATCCAATGTGATATAATATGCTCCCCAGTTTCAAGGAGAAAACTTTAAGTGAAAATGAAGGAACCAGTAGATACTTCCTGTGGCATCATAAATTTTAAGTTTCGCCAAAAGGGAATTAAATCCAAAACCGCAACTGAAAACGGGTAAGAATTACGGCAGATGCTGTGGGAGGGAGCGGGACAGGGGTGAAAAGACCGCTCTCTCCAAAAGCAGCCTCAGCTCCATCACACATGACCCTGAAAAGCCACCTACAGACAGTGGGACATACGACTTGAAAAAGCCCAGCATGTACAGTGGGACTAATCTTATTAGACCTAGCAGAAGACTATTAAAAATTATTACACAGTTCAAATAAATAATTAAGTGTGGTTTGGATGAACCTCATTTTAAGAAAAATATAATCAAAATATTAGATACTGATTGCTTATAATTATTTCTCTTATCACAATGTAATCTTTCATGGAATTTCTTTAAAAGGCAACTATTGCATGTTATGCATAACTTGATATAGAGAGTATGCAATCATTCCAGAAAACGTGTATTACTTTATATAGTAACGTGTTCCATGCACTACTCTTCACAGCAGTGTGCAGGAGGGTCCACTCCTATTTGGGGCACAAGGTTACCACTAAGACTTCTTAGTCACCTTGCTCCTCACATGTGTTCAGGCCCGTCCTTTGTACCTATGTCAGCGCTTTAACTTTCGCCATGGCCTCTGGTCACCTGCAGCTGGAAACCACCCACAACTAGACTTGCTGCTTTGGGTGATTTCCTAGTCGTTAATGTATTCATATTTTTCACACATATGTACTGAGCAGCTGCTAGAGGTCCGCACCTTTTAGGCTCTGCAAAGAGTGGAGCTTGCAATGCACAGACCTCTCTGGACCTGAGTGGCCCCCACAAGAGGCCGACTGGATCTGTCACCCAACAGAGGCCACGCTCTCAGCATTGGGTCTGGAGTTCTGGCAACCTGACCCCCCCGCTTTGCATCCAGATGTCATTGGTTCCACCCACGTGCACAGAGCTCGGCCGTGGAACTTGCACACTGCCTCCCTGGTACTGACACACCTCTTCTCCTTCTGTGTTCTTCACCCTAAAGTCACTGCTGTCCCCAAGACTGAGTCTGTGATTGGCCCGTAGGCTTCACAGACTCTCCTGCCACCCCGAGCCTGAGGACTGTGGTTCTCAGGGGCCCCCACAGCGGTCAGGGCACTGGGACTCCTGCTTTGTCTGCCCTGCCCGGACTACACGTCTTCAGGCGAAGCCTGCACGTCTCAAGCACCCTGGTGGCCCCGTGCCTGGTGCCTGGCAGATGCTCAATAAATGTTTCCCTCATGTACTTTCTTCCCAGTAGGGCCCAAGGCTACTCTCTCCCGAGACCTGCTACCGTTGGCAGCTGGTCTCCTAGCAGAAGGTCGTCAAAATACTCAGCAACGGGTGCAGCTCAGGAGCCCACGGTCACAGCCCTAGAGGCCCCTGCTGTCTGGGGCTGGGGGACCCCGGAGAGGGCTCCAGGTAGCTCGGACAACAGGCCACTTGCCGGGCTCATGAAACAGCTAATGCATGGCCTGGACGGAAGCATTTCCGCGCCCTGGCCAGGGCAGCTGGCCGGTCCCCGGCAGGCCCCACACGCCGACCCGCTCCAGCCCCCTCCTCAGCGTCTCCCAGGGTCCATCTCCCCTCGCACACAGCACTCGACTGTCTGCTGCCTCGTCGCCCACGCACTCCGTGTACACACGCCCTGGCTAAGACCAGACTCAACTTGCCTGGGGGCAGAAGCCTTGGCTTATCTCCTTCGATAATTATCTCCAAATAACCAACCGACAGTTATATAACCACGCTCTACATCGCTATTTTTTTAAATGCTTTACCATGATGATCGTACTGCCAAAGTAATATTTAGCTTCATTTTCTTTTGAGGGGTATAATTTCTGTGTTTAACTATACAACATACCTAGAAGTTATTCTGATTTGCTTTATCTTTCTTATAAAAAACCTTATGAGCCCATAAGTGGAATTTCAAATATGAACATACAATAATATTGCTCAAAGGGAAATCATTTCTGTTTACTTACTCCCAGCACCATTCCTGAAAACTGACTTATTCCTTACTGCTGTACTTATGTATACATAAGGGGCAAAATACTCACAATTCTAAATAAACTTACAGAAAAGAATGAAGTATTAATTGACATAAAGCCTTCCAGTTTTAGTAGCTTAAATTTATATTTTTCCACGAGTTTCATTCTGATTCTGAATAAGACTGGAAAATTTATTTATTTGAAATTTTTGGCCTCACAACCCAATAAACTCTATAAAACATTTCTAAGTTTATTTCCAAAAGAGAAAATAGTGCCAAGGACCTGTTTCAGTTTCCCCCCTCAGAAAAGGAATATTATAAAAACATAAGTTCTGAAGTCTTAAGCCCTATTTATTGTTAATTGTGACAGGCACGCATGATGGAAAGTGACTGAGAAATGCATTTACTCAGATGAGTTAACGAGTGACCAGCTTACAGTATCCGCTGATAAGTAAAGAAAGACGGTAGATCTCTTAAGTGTGGGGAACAAACTAGATTGAACCACATACCGTGTTTCCCCGAAAATAAGACCTAGCCAGACAATCAGCTCTAATGCGTCTTTGGAGCAAAAATTAATATAAGACCCATGTCATGCGGGGTGGCCTGCAGGGTCTCTGGTCCCGCTCCCCACATAAGAACACAGGACATGGTGAGGCCAAAAAGGAACACCCACGGAGCCACAGGTAGGGGAGTCACACCACTATAGTCTCGCTGGCGGCTGGGTAGGAGACACAGGATCCACAACGTGCAATGCTAACTGCAATCCGCTCTTGCCAGCTCAGCCCCCATCTTCTTGCTAGCCCCCATTCACTGCTAGCATAGCCACGGCAGTTATATTAGTGGCCAATGGCTCACTGGTTACAGCTGACGGCCAACTAGCCATAGCTGATGGCCATTTGATCACAGTTGATGGCCATTTACTACCTGAGCCAGCACCTTTCCACATGAAGCCGAGAGCCTGGAAACTTCACTCCTGGCTCTGTCCCCACAACCCGGTATTATATTATATTATATTATATTATATTATATTATATTATATTATATTATATTATATTATATTATATTATATTATTATATTACATTACATTATATTATATGATACTAGGTCTTATATTATAGTAAAGTAAGACCGGGTCTTACATTAATTTTTGCTCCAAAAGACGCTTTAGAGCTGATTGCCCAGCTAGGTCTTATTTTCGGGGTAACACAGTATTTTGCTTAAACCCTTGCTATATCCTTGGTATTAAGAATTAACTTTTTTTTGCCCCAAAATGGAGAACTTCTGAGTAGAATACCTCCTCAGAAAGTAGGCAGCGGGCACGTTTCCCTGTCACATGATCACTATTTGCTCCGCCTGAGAAGTCTTTGGCGGAAAGGGTTACTCAATGTTCAGCAGGCTGTAAGTGTGTTACTCAATTCAGAGAAATCACGTTGTCATTTTGTTAAAATCAACTTGCTTTTTCTTTTTCAAGGCCAATAGCTATGCTGACAGGGACAGAAAAATTTTAACAGGGGGTGATATTTCTGTTGGTTACTTCTCTTAAAAAGTTTTACATCAGTTTCTGGCCTCTGAAGCTTGGAATGAGTTTCTCATGCCATCCCCTGGGCCTCAAAATCACATTTATATATAAAATCGTGCTTTCATTTACCTGAAAGAACCTATCAACACATGAAGCTATCACCACTTCTGTTCTCTACATTTTAAAAACTTTGCTTTATGTTTCATTTTTAAAGCGCCTCTAATTTATTTTCATGCATTACATTTTTCTTAATGACTTCTAAAAGGTGAAAAACAGAAATCACTTGTATAATTATAAACATTTTAAAGAGTGATCTGAATTCTAAACTAATAAAAACATTCATAGAAACCACCTTTGAAAAAAGGTAGTTATGTCTAAGGGAATATACTTATATATTGCAACTAAGCAAGCAAGTAGAATTACTAAAGTTACCCCAAAGTTCACCTTTTTTGCCCCCTTTGGTTCAGAAATTGCACCAGAAGTGGCGCCCAGCAATCCGGGTGACCCTTCTGGAGAAGGGGGTAATTTAAGCCACAACCCAGAAGCCCCGGCACTGCTGGCACGACCGTGCGGGGCCGCGCCCTCCCCACCTGTGCGTTCTTCACCCACAGTCCCTTCAGTGTCACCCCCACAGCACTGCCCCCTGTACCCCACCATTCAGACAGACCTGCTCTGCTCCTCTGCAAACACCAGCTCCGAGGGTGTTTCTACTGGTCACGTCCTGGTTTCTGTCTCAGTCCCACTGTGGTCTGACTATGTCCCTCCGAAAGGGTGCAGTTCCCCCAGGACAGAGTGAGAGCCGCGTGAGGGCACCACACGGACGCCTCACCCCCCCTGTCCCCTCCCGGGCCATCAGGAGCACGCCTGTGAGCACAGCACTCCGTCCTCTCACTCACAAGTCCCACATGTGGCAGTGTCACCCTTTCACTCTGAAATAAATCACTTGCAATAAGACCAAAGCCCTGGACCGACAGACCAAAGATCATCTTTATTCTCCAGCAGAAATGAAAATCAAAATGTTTCAGAAAGGTTTTGGCCCTCCCGCAGAAAACCACAATAAGCCCCTGTACCATTTTGAGGAACGCACCACAGCTCTGAATTATTGAAATCCGTAAGTCAGACATTGGATTGCTCCAGTTCTAAGCCTCTGCCCAAAATGCTGTCCCGCGCAGAACGGCGTCTCCAGGCCTTTGCCCAGAACTTGGTCCTGCACGAGGGGCAAAACGCCTCTGGGAGCTGCCATGGGCTCCCCTTCGCACACGCCGGACACTGAAAAGTGAACTGCGCATGAAAATAAAAGGACAGAGAGGCCAGGACAGCGAATATAAGTGAGTCTGCGACACACGTCACCCACTAATAAAATGCTTGCTGCGGAGAAAACTTCAAATTAAAGAGACAGCATCACAGCTGTTCCCAAGGGTCAGTCCACAGCCGCAGCCCAGCAGAAGGGGCAGGCGAGGGGGCAGCAGGCCTAAGGCACAGGCAGCAGGGGGTGGCCCCGGTGTCACTGCCACCCCCCTCCCAGCAGGCTCAGGCCCAGGACGCACGCTGGCCGGCCTCCCCCTGCAGCTCACACCTACCTGCACTCCCAGGTCCTCACTGGCCTCGCTGTCCCAACCACAGGGGTCCAGGGCCCTGTCCACCGCCTGCACGTGTCCCCGGGTTCTGGCGCTCTTCTCCGCATGGCAGGATGGGCAGAGAGCGGCATTGCCCATCTCGCTCTACAGGCCCAGCCCTCCGAGCTCTAGCCGGGGCTCCCGGGGGCTCAGGAAAGGGGACAGCCCACGCAGACGCCCCTGGTCTCCTCTGCTCCAGGGCCTTCCACGCCCCTCGGCCGTTCTCCCCATCTGCTGGCCGGTGTCAGGGGCAACTGAGCCCCACCAACTGCTGGCTGCCCGGAGCGACCAGTTCAGGCTGTGTGGCTATTTTTACACCTACCAGCCCAGCTATGCATGTCTGGGCCGGGCGGGGGTGGCCTTGTTTTGTTTGTCACCATGTGAGCAGCCTGCTGTCCACACGGGCCTCCGTCCTGCCAGGCGGTGTCCCCACACGTAGAGTCCCGCACCACGGTGACGGGCCTGGCTCATGGCCTCTTCCTGCTCACGCCCGCGCCTGACCAGTGGAGCAGGGAATCTCATTTTTGCAACTGCTTAACCCACAAGGCGTCCACTGGGCTCGCGTCCACGACTTTCTCGTGATCATTTACAGAACACAGCCATCCTTTCAGCATTCAGGATTCACTGGAAACACATCAATCAAAATGGCTCACTTTACACTAATATGGATGGTCTGTATTTTACAAATGATCCAGTTTTCCATCATCCATGATTGTGCCACACAAGAGCAAACATTTTGATTCATATCTAATTCTTTTTAAGTTTTACTATTTTGAAAATGTTTCCCCAGCTTTATCAAAAACCATCAAGAATGGTTTTCCACACTATACCTACTACCTTTGAAAGCATGTTACAGATTTCCAAAGGAAGTTGTTTCCCACTGAGATAGCACAGCAAACACAGAGCTTTGTGAAGACACCGGGACAGAATGAGGGGGTCACAGGCTCTGATGGATTCAGTTTTCTTCTCCCACTAGGGCTTCCTCTGAAACCTTGGTGCACAGTTATTTTAATACTGGCCACTCCAACCCCCTTGCTACCTGCTTGCTGTGTGCAAATCTCCTCTTCCAAACAGGTTTGGCTGCTAGATGGCAGCGTCCAGCCTGCTCTCCACCTGCTCGGTGCTGAATAGTAAATGTTTAAGAATGTACCAAATTGGAAGCAATCGGAGGAAACAGGATGTGAAGATGATCAGAAATTAGCCACATTACCCCTGGTAGAGCTCACCTTTCACCGTATGTGGCTGCTCAGAGCCCCAGGAACGCAAACCTGAAAATGGCATTAGGGACTCTAGACATCCACAGAGCCCACGCTGCTTTTCCCACTCTTCACCCCAAGCTCACGGCAGCGGCCCAGCCCCACACGCCGTGTTGTGAGAGCAACTCGTCCGTCCGCGGTGAAATTTGCACCTTCAAACCACACCTATGGGGGGAGCATACTTTCTCCACTGGGGTTCAGAGGAACCTAATCTACACAGTGTAAATGTAAAGCTGTGGGGGACATGGATGAAGCCAGAGCTTCCACTGCAGGAAGGAGACTAGACCGCCGGCCGGGGTGAGCTGAGCACAGCCTCTCATCGCCTGACCTCTCCTCGTACAGACCAACAATTGACCATCACATAGGGATTTCTCATCAAGGGTTCCATGTCCTCGAACCGCGCACTGCAGGAGTTAAGCTACGAAGTCCAATGATGTGTTTCAACTCTTCTAAAAGGATGTGCTTGTATCTTGTCCCCAAAGGTTCCCAGAGTGGGACAAGGCCATACCAAGTCACACAAGAATGTTCCCTCTTGAACATATGGGAACTATTTAATTCAGAATATAAACCAAGACTCGGCCAGTTGTTGAAAGAGGTGCACTTTGCCCACTTTCAGAGTCACTAGCTATTGTTAGAACACGAGAACTCAGAGGAGGCTTTCATGTAGAAACATGCAGCTTATAAACTGGAAGCCAGCCCTACACGCTCCCTCTCGCTCCTCCCTTACCCTAGAGCTAAGATCCGAAACTCTGCAAACCCAGTGCTGACACATGTGGAGGATGATCTGTCGGCTCTCGAGAGGAAGACGTCCAGGAGCTCAGAGCACGAGCAAGCCCACCCAGGAACGTGCACTGCTCCCAGGCACCTCCCACCCGTGCACACGACCCCCACCTGGCAGGCGCTGGACACCCGGCCCCTCACAGAGGTGGGCACCCCTCCCTGCCTCAGTCCATGCTCACTGTCTCTTTCAAAGCTGTCCTGAAATTCTCTCCCACAAAGGTCCCTGAATCCATGCTCCCTTTTTGGATAAGGGGCCACTCAGCTGCTGCCCTTCTGACACAGCACGGCCTGTCTCACTCACTGTCCCAGATGGAAACGCAAACCACACTATTAAATGTTCACTAAGGAAACGAATAAAATGCAGCCACAGATGGGAGCACAGCCCATGACAGCAACACTTAACCAGGCTACACGGACCTAAGCTGCTCCTTTTTAAGTATGACAGACTTCTAATTCTATTTCCAGATTTGCTGTAAACATCCCTTTTAGACTTTGAAAAATATTAACAACTTTTGGAGTGAATTTTCCTAGAAAAGAATTTGTAGTGCTTTGTGAAAAAAGGTCAATGAGGGTATGAACCAGGAAAGAAACAAGTTGACAGCTCTTAGAGTCACTCCGTCTCTCTCCTCCCTTCTCTCTTCTCCCCTCTATCTCCTCCCCTCTTTCTTCCCTTCACCCAGGAATCAGGAATCATCTCCCTCTTTCCCTAACAGAGAAATTTCCTGTTTGCTGACCCCAGTGTCGTGCTCCTGTCATTAGAGAAGCCCCAAATGTGCCCTGCGGTGGCACCAAAACCCACTGCCACAGCTCCATGCCTGCATGAGAATGGGCAAAGAAAGCACAGTGCACATGCCGGACTGTGGTTGCTGGAATGTTCTGTTTTCTGGCTGCACCCATTCAGTCATTACCCTGAAGGCAGAACCTGCAGTAACACCTCACAGCCCACTGGCCTCTGCAAACTGGAGCACAAGGTCAGGGTTGGGGGGGAACCTGCGGAAGCCCAGACGGTTCTAGTTCTGTCTCCTGGTGGTTACTAAGAGGCCCCACAGGTGTCACAGCAGCCTGAGTGACATGACATTCCGTCACCTAGCAGGCAGGCTCAGCAGGTCCTGGGCAGGGCCTCTGCCTAGTATTGTGCCCAAGGACGCCGGGCTCTGTGTGGACATCTGCCAGGGCAGAACAATGTCACCACTGTGCCTCAGAAATGCTTCAAAGTCATTAGGGCAAATGACTCAGAAAGCGAGTATGTGCAAGGTCGGCCACACTGGCGCAGGATCCGTGACCTTGGGGCACGATTCACAAAGTGTCTTCCTAACCCCCAGGCACGTTTACTGCTGTCACTTCATCTGCATCACTCACTTCAAACCCATCAAAAGCCAAAAGTCAGGAAGGAGTAAGAAGAAAGGCCCGGAATCAGCTGAAATCCTGCCAAAGTAGATGCTGAAGGCCCAAGGACAGCAGATCTGAACGCCATCCCTGCAGTTTTACATATCACCTTTCAAATAAGCAATTAGAGAACCGTCAGAAAACGAACACCTTTGAGAAGAAAAAACTGCCTCCATTCCACGACCTGAGGGCCCTGCCGTGGGGTCAAGGCCTGTGGGCTGGGCTGACAGCCGCGGAGTGGCCTGTGTGACCTTTACCAAACCTGGCTTCAAGTTTCCTGTGAAAACAAGGCGGTGAGACTAGGTGGCTGCCAGCTCCTTCCGGTCTGGGACACTCTGATTCTATGACACTTGTCAGTATCTGAATGCCCTGTGACACCGGTGGTGCTTGAAGCCGACCATCTGTTTACTTTCTTCACATGAATAAGGAGAAGAGCTGCCAGTGTCCCAGTCGCGGGTCCCTGGCTCTGCAAGCCACCACGTGCGGCAGTGACGCCCAGGGACCACGGAGATGAAGGGACCCCTGGGACATACGGCAAGTCTGTGCTGGTGGCAGGAGCCCGCTGCATCCTTGCTGAATATGGCCCCACTGACAAACTGGGGACATCTGGGAACCACCGCTCTCTATAGCCGATACCCCCCCAAAGTGACGTCATCAGACAGCAGCATCCTAGCAGGGCTGCAGGGGACACGTTTGCAAACCAACCCCATAAGCCAGCACACGTTTTACTCTCTCCCAAATACTTCAGTGAGTTTATTTTCACAGGGCAGGTACCATCGTATTAAAAATACCGAAAAAAACTGTTTTGCCAGAAGTCTGTGAAGCGGCAAACTAGGAGTCCCACTCGGCACCGCAGAGTTCAGGACAATTCAGGGCCACGTATCACAGAGGAGAAGAGCAAGAGAGCAAGCGCGTCCTCATCTGCAGCGTCGTGTGCGAGCACACAGTCCTGGCGTGAAATGCAGTGACACTGCGACGGTATTTCTGAGATTTACTTCCTGATCACCCTGAACACGTAAGGTTTCCGTTCCCTTGGCTGAACCTGGAAATCTGCTTAGATTACACCCCCCTTAACCCCCGCTGCCTCCCCCACCCCCCTCCTTCTTTGTGCCATGGGAGCCATAATTCAAGACTGTTTTGGTCCAATGTATTTGTTGGATTAAAGTAACATTTCGTTACCGCTGTTGGGTGCCAAATTCTCCTTGCCCTTCACGAGGCCAAGGGCACGCTGCTCTCCCTGCAGGAAGCACGGAGCTGTGGAGAGGGAGAGGGCACACAACACAGCAGGCGGAGCAACGCCGCGTTTGCAGCATTCTGCGTCCTTCCTGTCTTTGGCTGGAAGCTGAACACGTGGTAACCTCAGCAGCTGGACCTGTGACGTGGCTGCTGGGCCAGGACACCGGTGCGCGTTACAGGTCCCCGGGCCGCCGCCAGCATGCAGCACCGCTTTTCTGACGCGGTCAGCAGGAGGGTGTGTGGCCACGTTTGCTGGGCACAAATCAGTCAAGTCAACAGGGCCAAGCCACCACCCGCCTGCTGCAGCCCGCACCCTCCAGCTGTGCTGGGCTCCCTGGGACACCGCGCTGACGCCCTGAGGACCTACTTCCCTACAGGCGCCTGCACACAGCGGTACAAAGGGGCACCGGCCCTGGCCGCTGAGACACTAAGGGGACGTGCGGGGACCAGCCTCGGGGCACCTGGACTCCGTCCTGCTGGGCTGGGTTCTGAAACACACGCGAACAAGACCATTCAGCCACTGAAGAGAACCCACTGAGAAATGGTTAAGCACCCATGCCGGCTCCGCACCAGCTCTGTTTGTGGAGCGGAGGAACGATGAAAACCAAGAAGCAAGAAGGGCTCCCTCCATCCGTGGGGCCGTGACAGTTCCTTTCGGAAACTGACATCAGCGTTTCCACGTTACTGACATCCTTGTAAGTTTCCAAGTGTAGATGGGGCGACAGCCAACAGGGCTGACCGGAAAAGGCCTCAGGTGACTCTGAAATGAATGAATGGGGTGGAGCGCACCTGCCGACACGGTGGGAAAGGCTGGTGCCCAAAGCAGCAAGACTGTCAGAGGCACCTTCACGGGCTGCGGGGAGGAAGCCACCAGCTCGGGACCCACGTGTCAGCCTCACACAGGCCACCTGGTGACACGGTGACACGCAGCACTTAGCATCCACACAGGAGACGGGGGCTGTCCTGGGGAATCTGCAGCTCACCTGTCCAACACCGGCTCACCGGTGAGCCAGCAGGGACCCCTCCACTGAGCTCAAATGCAAGGACAAACTCATCTGGCCTTTCCACACTCGTCAATTCTCACCTCACTTAGTGTTTGGATGACATTTTCCTCCCAGACCTAACTACATACACTGTACACTCACCCTATGCTCTAGAGAAACAGCAGGTTTTCATAAACCGTCTGGGTTATGAACCGGTTTTCATAAACTGGGGTTACGACACACAGTGGGAGGGTTTAAATGTTTTGATACATCTGTCATTATCAAAGGAATTTCTTCAGTTGTAAAACAGCCCGGTTCAATGTAATCACATCCACACTTCAATATTTTAATCTGCTGGTCTCAAAGTATTCTAAAATGGTAATTTCCCAACAAAATTACTGTGTGCGCACACACCACTCACACCATTTGAAACAAAGCAGGAGACACTGAAATGCACAGCCAGGCTGAAGCCAGGCGCTGACCAACGAGGAACATAGTCAAGGTCAAAATGCACACCTCATACTGGTTCAAACTGGAACAGATATGAACATTTACCAAACTGCCAAGTGAGCCTGATTTATTACGAGGATGGTGACAGACGTTAGGCCCTGCGTTGACGCGTCCAGCAGCTGCCTGCACTCGCCTCTGGCATCACTTGTTTTCTGCAAACTGCAGATTGACTGTGCAGCAACCAAGAATTAAATTAACTACAATTATGGAACAATAGGCTAAATTTAATATATTTCAAAGGGTGAGAAAACTTAGAGCACAGAAAAGAATCTGAGTTTCATTTTCCAACTGAAAATTAGTTTGGGTTCTACTTCAAGACCTCTCTAGAGCAAATGTATTCTTCGTACCTTAAAGTATAAATAATTGTTTATAATCATTCACATATTATTCATACTGGAATAAACATCCTGATTACGTGTCTGTTATACTCCCTGGAAAATGGGAGAATTTTTTTTTAAGTTTTTTATTATGTTCTACTTTTTTCTAAAGACAGAATAATGTTACGGAGCAATCACAAACCATGGGAACAAAAATATTTCAAAGTCAGTATCATTGATTCAGTTCTGCTAACAGTGTGTCCGTGTGGCCTGGCCCGAGCTGCGTGTGCCTAAGGAATAGTACTGGACCGGTGCCATCAGCCTGCAGCTTGAACTTCATATTCCCATCCAGGTAACGAGCTGTAGTGAACGACTCATGTACTAATGTGTGTGAGTGCTGGACTCTTACACTCATACGTGTATAAACCATGCTATGAGGTCAGCATCTCATTTATCTCCTCTGCAGGAAGAGAAGGAAGAATGGAAGGAAGGAATGTAAATACAGAGGGTGCCATTCATTTTAAGAAAGGAAAAAACCATCAAAATTGTAATACTCAATCTATACCGATAACAAAAGATGAATACAAGTCATGCTTGACGTCTGCAATTAAAAGAGGTGCTCAAAGTGGTTCCCATCAGCGTCCAACACTTCTGATTACAGCGAACTACTGCTTGAACAACGCTGACCAGTGTGTCCACTTGTAGACATTATTTGGCACCCCCAGTATAAAAAGAAAATACAGATCTGCCTCTAAATCTTAAGTTTTTTGTTTATTGTAAGAGTTATTAAACATATTTTTAATAAAAACGTGTTTCCTTTCTACTAGTTCTTCAGTGCTAGTATTTAAGCACACTGAGGGCTTTCTTCACTCAATAAGGAATGTGTCTGCCCCCTAAGCCAGTTGTCCTCCCGAACCTGCTCTCAGCCGGCCGCCAGCTCAGCTGACCACCCCCATGCACACACCTTGCTGTCACGGTGGAAATGGTCTCTGACACGCCCTTTCCCACACACAGTCCTGTTCCATCCCTCAGCCCGAGTTAGGTCTGGACTCACAGTCACCGTCTCGTGGGCAGAAACACTTCCTGCTTCCAGCCCACTCCCTACACCAAAGCCACGATGACCTTGGCAGAGCTCAGACCCTGTAAGCGGCAGTGAAAGGCAGACGCTGCAGTGAGCTACAGCTCTGTGCGACCTGACCCTTCTCCCAGCCTCGTCTTCACCTTTCTCTCCTGTAATTTGTTCTGGGCTTTTATGCACAACTCCCCCCCACACACACCCCGTATTGACAAGACTTGTCTTGTGAACCCTGCCTGCCTGGCAGGACTAAGCCTGCTGTGGACATGACATCAGCACGACTGCTACTGGGTGCCATCTCTTCATGGCCGTCCCCTCAGCAGACTTGAGGCCGTGGTTGATATTGTGTGTAATTGTCCGTTTGACCCTCGTTCTTCTCAGAGTGCATCTAATGTTGCAGACACTCATAATTGGTTACTGAACAGATAAACTATAAAAATCTCCCTTAACATTTAAATATGATTGGTTTTTACAAACATGATTTCATCATCCCGTAAACATTTACCCAGCATTCTGTGCCAGCCCAAACCGATCACTGAAGTACAAAGACACAAGTGTGCAGCATTTCTGACGTCACACACACAGAGGAGCTGCCGTGAGTGTAATACAGGCGGGCTGCAGCCCTTTCTTCATCCCCGATAACGCTGCTCCGTCTTGTTCACGTCACTACCGGCAGCTCGTGTTTGTCTTTTCAGGTGTTTGAACTTGTTGTGAAATGTTCTAGGTACCGAGCATACTGGTGATTATCTGAATATGAGGAGGAACGAAGGAACAAAATGCAAATGGCCACAAACGAGAAGATGGTGCAGGAAGCAAGAACAAGACAGCTGGCCAACCACGGACTTTCAACCCCCCTACAACCCACGGACGTGAGCCGTGCGCACCCGGGAAAGGCGGGAGTGTCGTGCACAGGTCCAAGCTGACTGCACCTCCGGTAAACAAACGCCCACTCACACTCACACTCCCACACTCACACTCACACACACTCACACACTCACACTCTGTTACGGGAATCGGCGCACGGACACGCCCTCGGCGCCTGCACGCGCTGCCCACCCGTGTGTGCGAGTCCACGGCACAGCGTCCTCCGCTCTCTGCGGCGACAAACTAACTTTCAGGAAAGTCCAGCGCTACCCCCGCCGCACTGATGAACTGACGACACGCCCACGCTCTTGGGGTCCGGGGCCCCGAGGTCTGCCCTCTTCTTCTGCACGGGATCCTGTGGGAGACACAAGGATGGTCACACCTGCTGCCACCCCGTCCTGACTGCTGGACGTACGCGCGGAACGGGTGGTTCGAGCCCCCGGACCCTCCCCCTCCTGCCTCCTCCTTTCTGTGCTCCTTCCGGAGACCTCGCTGTGCGTCGGGCGCGTCGTGTCCCTGCAGGGCTGCCCTTTGCTGCCAGCCTCGGTCCTTGAACAGTCACCTCGCGGCGCACACCTGCATCGCAGGTTCTTCTCTCCAGCATCATAAGCTGCAGAAGCACAGACACATGCTTCTTATTATAAAGCTCACCTTCCCCGTTTGACAAATGACAGTGGCCACATCGCCTCGTGGCATCGCTAAGTCGCCTGCTGTCCCTTTTGTGGTGGGCACAAAGCCTGCCACACACAGCACTGCCCAGGAAACACAGCCAGGGCTGCGCTTCCGCAGCTTGACGCGTCTTCCTGTGAATGGATGGCCCCAAATGCTGGCTCCTGTCCTACAGCTGAATTCCAAAGTGCCACAAAGTCAGATGGAGCATCGAAGTCCCACCAGCAAGCTTCAGAGAGCCAACGTCTGCGTATGTCCCTAAAGGTGTTCGTTGGCCGTGAGGTCTGTGGCGAATGGATCTTTCTGGGCTTCATGCTCCTCACTTGAAAAATGAGGTTCAAGCCGCCTGAGCCATCATGAGAAGTCACTGATGTAACGCATAACCGCCAAGGCTGGCCGACACGTCCTTGTTTCTCTCTGCATCCATGCCTTGTGCCCCACTGGGTCCCTGAGGCGCCCCGCTTGGTGGCTCCCTTCACCCCCATTTCAGAGCAAACAGCTCAGACTTCCTCAGGCTTCGTCTCGGCGGCTCGCACCGCAGCCCCCTTCAGAAGAGCTCGTACCACTCCTGTGTCATTCACCAACCACCCAGAGGCACGTCCTGCACCTCACCTATCTGTAGGGACAGCCAGTCCCTAAGTCGCGTAGCTTCACTTTCCTTGTCATGTTGTCACTGAACAGGAGGAGTCCTGGTTGCTAAGTGAGTTGGTGGGACCACACGTCTGGTCCCTCTGGCTAAGGGCTGGGTCGCCCCGCTCCACACAGCTTTGTAACACTTGCCGTCCCAGTCCCAAAGCTTGCCCCACAATCAGAGTTGGCAGGTGGTGTCATGCTGGCAAGAGCACGTGGCTCGCCCAAGTCCTGACAGGGTGCAATGCCCCTGCCCACCCTGCCATGGGCACACATCTCTGCAGCTGGACTGCCTCTGAGGCCAGATCCCAAACGTCCCCAATCAGCAAGGGGAACAGTGCCATCGTGCCTCGGGCTGTAGTGGCACAGAGTCTTTCTGCATGATGATTCTACACTTTGAATTTCAATCCTTTTAGCTTATCAAACTTGTTTTCAACTTCACATTCTTATGGAAAAGATCCCATCCCTTTGTTAAATCTTACTAAAATGACCATTCCCTGAAGTACATACTACAATGAAACTGCAACACTGTAACTTCAATATGTTGAAAACTCAGGAGAAAAAATGTAGAGAAAGAAACATTATTAAGACACATATAAAACTGGAAACAATCCCTTGGGAGACACAGACACATGTGGCTGGCATCCATCCATCCACACACACGCATCATACCTTAGAGACAGAACTCAGGACAATTCTCCAGGCAGAACCTACTTCAAAGTCGTTCCTTAGGAAACACCCTCTAATCAAGGTGCATTTGAGTTTCTGGCCGCTTGTGACGTCTCAGGACAGTGCTGTCTTGTGTTTGGCGTGGTGGGTACGCTCCTCGTTGACTTACGACTCTGCTGGGTCACGTTCGTGACCTGCCTACTCCTCGGCATTAAAGGGAAGCTGAGTTCGGAGAAGAGAGGAGAGGAGAGGAAAGGAAAGGTTTGGGGCCCGTGGAGTCTTTGGCAGCACTCCCCTTTCCTGGCTTGCCCAGGTGTCCTTTCATTCCTGAAGCTTCCGTGAAAATGCAAGTGGTTTCAGAGAGGACATGAGGCAGCACAAGGTCCCCTCACTGTCCTCTGTGCACACGAGTGTTGGGTCACACTCAGCCCCGCGCCGACCCGCACAGCAGAGGCCCGGCCCTCAGCCTGCATCCGCATCCATGACACACGCGAGAGGCCACGACCGCCCATCTGGGGTCGAAACGAGTGCCACACGTCTACGGTGTACATGCTTCCAAGTGGAGGAAACTGCACGCACACCGTTGTATAAATCCAGGGGACACTGACACATCTACAGGAATGCAGGTAACACACATAACTCACATGCCTGGGGCACTGGCGTGGGGATGCCTCGTCACTGGAGCCTGAATGACATTTGTCAAAACAGCAGGCAGAGAACAGGAAAGTTACTGAGTTTGGCCACGCTCAGGCAAGCCAAGCTTGTGATTAATACACACCGCATGTGACGAGGATCCCTCGGTGGACACAGTCAGAAAGCACATGTATGTACACACAACACACACACACACACACACATACAACACACTCACATCACACACACAACACACACTCAACACACACAACACTCACAACACACACACAAACACATGTCTATATATTTCTCTGTCTCTGTATCTACCTGTCTATCTTCATCTAGCCATCTAGCCATCCATCCATCCATCCATCTATCTATCAATCAATCGATCGATCAAAAACCATGAGTTTATACCGATACCTTCAGGGACATGTTTATCCTGTGAGTGTTAAATATCTTTCCTTCTTCACCAGATAAAAAAGGGGAGAAATCTGGCAATATAATTACTATTATCAGGTGCAAAGTGCTTTCAGAAAGACTCTTTCATTCTGTTCCTCACAGCTACCCTGGGATGTGTTGTTATTATTAGAGTTCATCGTTATCAACCCAGACTTACAGGAAAGAAAAGTGAGGTTGAGGACGTGGGGGCAGAGCAGGACCCGGCCCTCAAATATCGTACTTGTGCTGAGACAGAGGGAGAGCACTTCCTTCTGTGGCCTTTTCTATACATAGTCTCTGTCTTCAAGTAAGAGTGACCTCATCCTACCACCATTGCAAAGTTACCCTATATAAAGTATCTTTATTGCCCCCTACATCACACCTTAAGTTTTTCTGGTTCTGTCAATGATACCACCATTTTTAATGTCACTGAAATGCATACACAGAGTCATCTTTATGCATCCCCTGCTTTCTCCTGCAGCCAGGTAAGTGCTGACACCCACCCGGCCCCACCCTGGTTTTCCTGTGTAGCCCCCCTAGTCACCACGGAACTTTCCACAGTTTCTTATTTTCGCCTCATTGAGTTCAGTTACCTCTTACTTGCTCTTAAGGCTCTTCTGTGCCATGGGCTTTATTTCCAGCTGCCCACCAGCTCCTGCCCAGCCCTCCCACCCTGGCCCTGCCCTGCCTGGAGCTCGACTCCTGGGTCATCCTCTGGGGTTCTCACCCCCGACCCAGCCCTAACCATCCACCCAAGTGAAAGGCTATTTCGCCTCCTCTAATGCTGTCCTCCAGTTCTTCTGCCAGTGCCACTAACCTAAAATACAGTGGTACCTCAGTTTTCTAAGACAATCCGTTCCGGAAGACCATTCGAGTTCTGAAACGTTCGAAAACAGCCGATGGCTAGGCCTCAGGACCTTGCACTCAGCGGAAGCCATGTCAAGTGTGACATGTTCGACTTCCAAGGTGTGTTTGAAAACCAAAGCATTTACTTCCGGGTTTACGGCGTTCGTAAACCGAAATGTTCATCAGTGGAGACGTTCGAAAACCGAAGTACCACTGTACCTAGTAGGAGACACGCTGCCTGAGAGAAAATATTTATTTTTTGCTCAATCCAAAATCTTTACCTGAATTACATGATGTATTATGTGCCTCTGAGCTCATGCCAGAAGTAGCAAGGATAACTGATGGAAAGGACGTATGATAATTCTTTACCCAACACAAGAAAAAAGCGAAATAAACAAGTACAATCTGAAAGAGCTTCTGGGAGACGCTAAGTGGAAAATGTAATTACAACAAGAAAGCGTAATTTCTGAGTCTCTTGATGAATCAGGTTCTATGGGGTTTTACAGATCACTGGAGTGACGGACTTGTTGCATAAGCTCGTCTGGCACTTACCACAGAACACGTGATGTGAGGGCTTATGTGACGGCCAATGACAGTGACCACGGGGGCATCAGTCACCAAGCTCCCTCCCTGCTCAGCCGGTCACTACAATCTTCCTCCATCTTTCCACTGCTGTCCTCTGTACCAACGCCAACACGAATGAGACATTGCCTCTGCGTTACAGGGCTGAATACGAGCGTCTGCTGTTCTACACGAAGCCCCTTAATGACTCACTCAAGTCGTTCCTAGTCAGAGCTGGCCTCTGCCACCTGGTCCTTTGTCACCTGCCTCTCTCCGTTTGCGCCAGTCTGATGCCTGCCCCAGAGCCCACCAGAAGCCCACGGTTTGCAGGGAGCACCCTGAACAAAAGCTGCCCGTTTCCTCAAAGGAGCTTCTGTTTCCAGGTCCCCTGTCCCACTTGCATTCCACTAGTTTCAGCTGTTTGAGAATGTGACACAGTTTAAGGAAGCACCCTAGGCCAGGCCGAGGCAGAGTGTTAAGTGGGAACCATGTCCTACCCCTGGAAGAGCTCACCACCTTCTCACTGCCTTCTCCTGGAAGTTTCATAAGACTACCTCATTTTCGATACAACCAGTCTTAACGCCTTCCAGAAAAACGTCGAGAACAGGAAACGACCTCCTTCCATGATTTCCCTGCCAGATAAGAGCTGACCAACACTAGACCTGTTAAAGAAAATGTGCATCACATGTATAAAAACAAACTCGAATCCAACCTAATGGCCCAAATAACATTTATTCTTGTGATTTATGAGAGTCCCTGCCACCCCAGGCGGACTGCAAGCGGACTGGGTGAAGGCATAGTGTCAGCTCCCAAATGTTCGTATTAAACGAAGAACTTGGCAATTCCACTGAACCACTGCAACCACTTATACAGTAAAAGGAAATAGCGAAATTTGCTTCAGATGTTCAGAATCATACGGCACAGAAAGAATCCAAACAGATCTCTGGTCCTCGTCACTTACAGATGAGGAAACTGAGGGCACTTGTTCACCCATCACAGTTAGTGGAGAGAATTAAACACGGGACTCCTGAATTTGGTTTTTTGGGAGCATTGGAAGTATCTGGAAATTCTGTGTAAATATCACTTGATTAGTAAATAGCTAGCTGCCATCCTGTCTGTCCTTACAGCCTAGTTCCCACATCCATCTAGAGTCGAGCCGAACATTGAAAGGCTTGACAACTAACCCTGGTTTCTTTACATCAATAATAAAACTAAAGTAAATTCTCAGAGTTCATGTTTCTGATATTACTTTTTTTTTTTTTTAATTTAATCTAGAGGTTAAATAGCTCCCTGGAAAAACAAACATTTGGAAAACCATCATAATTCACATACAGATACAAAAAGAGAGTTCAGTGTCAATCTTAATTTTAGGCTTTTTTTTTTAAATCAACTATAAATGAGTGAGTTAAAATTGGTAATAACAGGTCTCTATGCAAAATACATACAGAATGCCGAGACACATCTATTAAGGTGAAACAACACTATTTCTCCTAACCAAATAAAGACTACATTAATACGTTTATAATTGTTACCCCTGATATTTCTCTTCCCTAAAACTACATACGTTGTTTTCTACTAAGGTGCCTATGATATCGGCAGCGTGGTAATGATGTAAATGAAGGGACATCTTCAGAAAAAGGCTACGCCGGACTACAATGAAGCTCCAGTGGGGAAAAACGGTTTTCTCTGGCAAGCTGCTCGTAAGTGAGGGGCTGGAAGGGGTGATTCCAAGTACATATGCTGACAGCCCCTTCCAGAATTCTGTGCGACCTGGTAGGGAGGCCCTTCCAGCCTCCCGGGCAGCTGCGGTGAGCCAGGAAGAGAGGAGAGAGAACTGTTGGTAAAATACTCATGCAACAAAACAACACAAAACAAACAAAACTCCTAGCTCTGTACATAGTTGAGTTAGAAATATTAAAAAGAAATCGCTGAAGATTTGAGGGAGATAATTCATTTATGAGTTGCCCATTCCTTCTTCCTCATCTGCGTTCATGCCATTTTATGTAATTTCGGTACAAGAAACAAAAAGTTCTTGTTGACTTGTGTTGGGAGTTCCAGAAGTGCTGCCATCTCTAAAGGTTTGAGGTCTCCAAGGCTGCTGAGTTACCAATTATGTCCCTAGGACATTTATCAGTTTACTCAAAACACCACAATCTGTAAAAGATATAACTTTTGAATTACAATTTATTGGCTTTCCTTCAAAAACTTAGCTTAGAGAACATCTCGGTGCTCTTTGAGCTTAGTTATGTGGAACTCAGAAACACACATGCCTCGTTCCTGAAGATTATTCCATTTAGGCAGAGACAGTCATATTGTAGGTTGGGAAGCCTCCCAGCTTCTCGCTTAAACATTGGGTTCCTCCTCTCGGCACTCAGAATTAATTGGTTATTATAGAGATCAATTAGCCTCATTAACTTCCAAAAAGTTGCCAAGCATCTCCTATCTACACATTGAAAGTTGTTTTCAGTGGCATTGTAGTCATACTGATCATTAGAAGTAGATCTGTTATTGCTCCAAACTCAAAGATGGGGCAGAGTAGGGCTGATGGGAGTGTGTGAAAATGTCTGTCCCCGCAGTTTCCAATCCTGGTCGGAATCACGCACAAGCTTTAAAAATATATACGTAGTTACAGACAAGTAGATCAACGGAAGAGAATAGAGAGCCCAGAAATAAACTCACACTTACATGGTCAACTAATGTATGACAAAAGAGGCAAGAATACACAACGGGGAAAGACAGCCTGTCCAGTAAATTGTTCTGGGAAAACTGGACAGATACATGCAAAAAATGAAATTAAGACTCCTTGTTTATGCCATGTACAAAAATAAGCTCAAAATTGATTAAAGACTTCGATGTAAGACCTGAAACCATAAAACTCATAGGGGAAAACATAGGTAGTAAACTCTCTGACACCAGACTTAGCAGTATTGTTTTGGATATGTCTCCTGAGGCAAAGGCAACAAAAGCAAAAATAAACAAATGGGACTTTATTAAACTAAAAAGTTTTTTAGCAAAGGAAACCATCAACAAAACAGGCAACCTACTGAAAGGGAAAAGATATTTGCTAATAATACATCCAACAAGGGGTTAATAACCACAATAAATAAGGAGCCATAAAACTTAACACCAAAATAAAAACAAACAATCCAATTAACAACTGGGCAGAGGACCTGAATACATATTTCTCTAAAGAGGACATGAAGATGGCCAACAGATACATGAAAAGATGCTCAACATCACTAATCATCAGAGAAATGTAAATCAAAACCACAATGAGATACCACCTCACTCCAGTCAGAATGGCCATCATCAATAAATCAACAAACAAGTGCTGGTGAGGATGTGGAGAAAAGGGAACCCTCGTGCACTGTTGGTGGGATTGCAGAGTGGTGCAGCCACTATGGAAACCAGTATGGAGGGTCCTCAAAAAGTTAAAAATAGAACTACCTTATGACCCGGCAATTCCACTCCTGGGTATTTATACGAAAAAAAACCAAAAACACTAACTTGAAAAGACACGTGCACCCATTTTCACTGCAGTACTGTTTACAACAGCCAAGATATGGAAGCAACCTAAGTGCCCATCAGTAGACAACTGGATAAAGAAGACGTGGTACATATATGAAATGTAATCAAACAATACAGTGAATGCTTAAATAAAAACTTATTACAGTAAAAGACACATTGCCATTAATCACTCTCAAACACTCCCCCCTCGCTTCAAACACACTCATCCCATCATTTTTGCCACTTTCTGAAGCAGTTCTGGAAGTCCTCTTTCGTAAGCGTCTTTAGTTGTGCTCTCATGGCTGCCTCGATGTCCTGAATCAATTCAAAACGTTTTCCTTTCATGGTCATTTTGACTTTGGGGAAGAGCCAGGTCCGGTGAATAAGGTGGATGAGGACACACCGTAATGTTTTTATTTGACAGAAATTGCTGTAACAGAAGTGATGTGTAACACGGAGCGCTGTCATGATGGAGGATGAAGTACAGACGCTCACGAAAGAGGACTTCCAGAACTGCTTCAGAAAGTGGCAAGAATGATGCAATAAGTGTGTTCAGAACAAGGGAGGGAGGGGGGATATTTTTAGGGGAATTAATAGCAATGTGTCTTCTACTGTAATAATTATTTTTAATTAAAACATTCACCATATTGTTTGATCATACCTCATTTACCATGGATATTTATTACTCAGCCATAAAAAAGAATGAAATCTTACCACTTGTGACAACATGGATGGACATAGAGGGTATTATGCTAAGTGAAATAAGTCAAAGAAATATACCATATGATCTCACTTATATGTGGAATCTAAAGAACAGATTAAATGAACAAACAAAACAGAAACAAACTCACAGATGCAGAGAACAAACTCATGGTTGCCAGAAGCAAAGGGGGTGGGGGGATGGATGACAAAGGGGAAGGGATTAAGAAGTACAAATAGGCATTTACAAATTAGTCACGGGGATGTAAATAAAGTACAGCACAGGGAATATGGTCAGTAAAATTGTGTAACTATGTACGGTGTCTGATGGGTACTGCACTTATCGGGGAATCCTTTTGTAAGGTATATAAATGTTGAATCACTATGTGGTACACCTGAAACTAACATAACATTGTATGTCAACTGTAATTTACAATTTTTTAATAAGATAAAGATAGATGGATACATAGATGATAGATAGATAGATAGATAGATAGATAGATAGATAGATAGATAGTGATCTCCTTTTCTCCCGTCTACCCCAGAATTCTGATATTACGAATGGGTCGGAGCCAGATGATTCTGATGAAATTTTCCACGATATATATTCAAAAGTCAAATTTTGAGCAAAAGTTTCACACTCAAATAGCTGATGATTCTACTAACAATTTAGGTGGAACTCCAAAATTTGGGAAGGCTCTTCTTTGTACTACTACTCTTTATTTTAATTATATAATGTCAGTCATTGAGAATGAAAGTAAGCATTCTTTGTCAAGAAGAAATTATTTGGAGATAAACAAATGAAAAAGGGTGACGTAATGGAAAAATCCAAAGATGAAAAGATCAGTAAATGTGGTGAGAGAATTCTTCCTTGTATTTTCACTGATTCCTACAATGCTCCTACAAAATATTTTCAGGATTTTTATGATGCCAAAATGTGCTGTATCATTATTTTTACCCAAGTGACGAATGAGGTGACTGATGAAATTTAAAGTTTGATAATAAAGGTCACCAACGAATTAATTCTGATTTTTTTAAAGATTAAAACATTTATATGAACTCGGATTAGTATAACAAAAAAGGGGGAAATAACATTGGGTTCTGTTTAAAGCTTTTAGATTCCAAAATAAATTCCAAAATAAAACTCATTCATGGCAGCTTTTTAAAATTAGGATTATATTTGTTGTTTAACAGTCTTCTTAAAAACTTATCTCAAGCCACATTAATTGGGACTGTTTTTGCCAGAAACCCACAAATCTGACAGCTCTAAGCTAGTAGTCACCCACTCAATAGTTGAAAGAGGTCCTTTATAATTAAAAACTAATAACAACTCAGACTTACGTTGCCAGCAAAGAGTGCCATTAATAGTGCAAGTCACTTATATAAAGGTAATTATTCTAGCCACGAAAGGGTTTGTGAATTGAGCTAAGAAAAAGGGACAGAAGGAAAGTTAAAGAGGAAGAAATGGATTTTAAAAGCCGTGATTCTATGGATCACGTAAACAGGTATTTACTTCGACTCAAATGGGAGAGCGAATCAATAGAGCTTTCCAATTTCCCCTCACACATGGACACGAGGACATCAGAAGAGCAAGTGTCCCGATGAGGCTCAGATACCCCAGTCCTCCTCATGTCCAGGTGGAGGAGGGGCTGCCGGAAGTTCCAGGAAGATACTGTGATGTCCTGAAAACGTTACTGGAATTTTCCATGTTGCAGAGTTCAGATGCAAGGCATTACACAGGACCACGTTATTCTGCTGTGATTAGTATTTTTAATCCCCTTGTGTTGGTTGGGTGCCCAGAAATCCGTGTGCATGCCGCCCAGAGTGAGCCTCCTGTTGGAATCAGGCTGCTGAGCGCCGCGGGGCCCCAGAGCTGGAGGGGCGACTGGTCTGTGCACGTCCTCCCACTCCTCACGGACACCCACAGACCACCAAGTGGGCGGACACAGCTGGCCACTCTATTTTATGTTTATTTACAACTCATTCCTGTAACACAATTCAATATGTTCCTCTCCATACTTGTAAATAAAACATTCTTCCATTTTCAAATTATACTAAGATAATAACCTTCAAAAGTCTTCATCTCTCTGTGTCCCCTTACAACCTGGTGATAAATCCATTACATATACTCAGTATTCTCACTGTCATCAATTTAATAACCAAGGAGATGAGGAGAATATGTTGTCCTAGAAATAGTAAGCCTGATCCCTCCAAGATAATAATAACATACATAAAAACCAAAGCAAACACCTGTTCAAAACCTTTTTCTATGAAAGTCAATGGAAAGGACTTGAAAGAAATGTTGCTTTTATTTTCTACTTTATCCCATGCAAAAATCGCCTGTGCCAGTTTAATGAATGTAAATATCCAAACACATTGTAAGTCCTAATAAAATTGCAGGAAAGAATGATGATATAAACAGTCTACCATTGACAACAATTGCTGTATTTAAGGAGAAAATGCTGACTTCTAGTAGCTGAATTTCCAAGAAATCTCATGAAATATTGTGGTGCAATTACAATAGAATCACAACCTTAAATTTATCTAGCTTCCTTTCTTATATGTCATTTAACTTATTCTCATAGTAATTCAATTTCTTCCATTGTAGGAAGGTGTGGAGGGGAAGGAACTGAGGCACTGGCACGTTAAACGTTTACTTCTTACACTCTGCATTCAGTGTGGCACAAGACCAAGAAATCATAATACCTTTTCTCCCCTGATGAGCTTTGGAGCCTGGGTTTCAGTTCCAACTCTGCCACACACTAGTTGCAGGTGATAATGCAAGTTCCCTAACCCTAGGTCTCAGTTTCCCCGAGTGTGAAATGGAGAGAGCAGTACTGGAGGGCACTGCCATCAGGATTGAATCTGTGCCAGACACAGGGCCAGTGGGTGCTCAGGAAATGTTATCATCAGCTTCTAACAGGGAGTATCAATTCTGCATTCTCAATAGTACAAACTGAAACAATGGGAAGACTTTCTGAAGCATTAGGATACTAAGAACTAGTCACGCAAACTGGCTTTTATGTCAGATAATTCGTGGGTGTTGCAGACATTATGATGGGTTGGAAAATGGTTTGTCCATGCTAAGAAATGGAGAATACATCGATTTATTTGAAAATAACTGATAAATTTAAACGAAGAAGACCATTTTAAACATATGCTTTGCTTGCAAGGATGGAATTGGTTTTTTCAACCAATTCCTTAAAAATCATTTATTTTTCCAAAGTGAAAAAAAAAAAAGGACAGCTGGGGAATAGTATGTGGTTGTGGAAAGAACATTATTCTTGAAATCACTTTTTAAAACTGAGTCTTACAAGTTTGTGAGAAATTTGATTAACTCATTTAATTATTCATTTTGACATCCTTCTCAGGTCTAAAAATTTCACATTCCAGCGTAGAAACTAGACATCTGGACCTACAAAGAAATGACTCAATATGACCTAACATTTAGAACAGCAATACCCTCTTACTTCTGTAAAAAGCTAAAATATCAATGTATTCTTCTGTAGCAAATAAGTGCTAAATTAGTTTGTTTCAATTAATCATAATCTTGGTCGATCTGCTTACAGAGTGCTTTATTCTAGTTCTGAGGTACAACCTACGTTTGTACTGTGGTTACGTTTGTTACTGTGGTTACGTATTCGCTATGCATACTACAGCTCAAGGAAGTGTGAACACGCACCAAGGGACTCTGCTTGTAATGAGGCAGGTGCAGACATGGCCACAGAAAAACCCTACCACTGTGGCAAAGGAGCTTGTTTATGTTTCCAGGCTTCCATCTACACTGGGGCAGGTCTTACCTGGATAAACATGTGGATAAACACGTTCATCTGCAAGACACTTTACAGATGAATACGTCAACGATACACAATCCGCACAAGTGATTGTTCCCTTAGGTTACAAAATGGCACCAGAAAATAAAGTGTCATAATTTGTGGATGACTTTGAGGACAGGGAGTTCCAGAGTGCCACCAGCAGGCTCACGTCCCTCTTCCATTCTTTCTCCAACTACCTTTCCTTCACTCTGACCACACTTTGGACCGGGCTCAGGAGACTGGCTGCACCAGGCGCACCTACAGAGCAGACTGATGGGCGCAGGGACCCGGCACCTTCAGCAAGCACTCAGGTGCGAGGTGTGGTGTGAACACCTGCGGGGCGCCACCTGCACCCCAGGGGCAGAGGGAGGACCGCCGACAGGTGTGTGAGAAGCAGGAGAGGACCGAGAACACGCAGGGGCTGTGCCATCATCCCGGTCCCTCTGTCTCGCTGAATGATATTATCTAAATGTGACCGTCAGATGGTCGCCTCACATGACCGCGCTCTTAACGGAGATGTCGCCCACTGTGCTGGCTTCACTTCAAAGTGATGCCGCATCTAAGCAACTGAGAGTGTCAACAGCAAGTGTCACTTTTCCATTAACGATGTAGGTTCCGATGCTAATTGGTACAGAAAAAGGTAAAACACTGAACCAGACCCTGCAACGAGCCCGAGTGAGACCACGAGGTTTCGCAGGTGTGTGCTGCTCCTAAGTGAAGGTACCAGGTCACTATGAGACACTGAACAGCAAGCCTGGCAGAAAGCAGCACACGGGCTTTTGAAGAGGAAAGACAAATATGACAAAACCGCAGAAAACTGCTTTATGCACCAACATCCATTTAGAGGAGCAGAAATAGAACCTGTGAAGAGGAAAGCGGGTTCCACAAACATGGTACCACCACTCCTGACGCTGTCAGAGAGAACTCATCTGCCCTTGAAACAAGGCCTCTGAAAGGTCAGGCAGAGCGAATGAACGTTGTCCCCAAAGGGGAAATTATAATATACTGATAATTTTATTGATTTGTGTCACTTGATCTAACTAGTGCTGAAGTAAGTGGGAAAGCTGAAAGGCTTTCAGAGAATCCCTGCAGGTCAGACCTCACGGCCTCAAGTGTCCTTCCAAAAAACGAGGCAAAGAGAGCGCCCCAAACGGGGAGGTAAACATCCCTGTCACTGAGGGGACAGAGCTGAGCGTGCATTCCTGAGCACACGGCTGGCACTGACCCAAGCCCCAGGTACAACCACTGTCTTCACGTTCTGCTAATGGAATATGCCGTTTACCATCTTCTGAAATTACTCCTTGACCTACTTTGTTAATTACAGCACTTACAGAGATCTGCTTCCCTTACAGAACCGGACCACTGGCTAAATGAGTATTTCGGTTCCCTGGAGTTGTAACGTTATTTCTATTTTAGAAGGCAGAGAGAGAGAGAGAGAGAACAATTCTACAGTTTAACGTGAAGGGAACCATTCCTTAACCTTGGTCTTTTCACTTAATACTACAGGCAGAAAAGAAAGTCGTAAGATCAATGATGGAAACGAGAAAATAATTAAAATTGAAATTCTACGACCTCAGGCACAGCTGGCCACACCAGAACCCCCGTGCTGCCCACATGGAACAGCGTCGGGCACCAGGGAAAGGAGAGCAAGCCCGCGGTCATCCCCAATCAGAGATCCACATAACATACGGAACTAGAGGAAAACACCGTCAGTCACCCTCCAACCCTGAGGATAAAACGCCTGCTCTGGGGCCGACTGTGGATACTTGAGGGAAACAGAGGAGACGCAGGGAAGCATTTTTGCTTCGCTTGGTGCAAGCCCAGAAGATGTGCCTGCTCGGGCAGCTGCTTCCAATGCAGCAAATGCGGGCTGCAAACCCCGCTTGGAAATGGTGCAGAGATGATGGAGGGAGAACGAAGGTGAGCACCCTGCGGAAGGGTTAAGGGGCCGCCTCATACCTTCCTTTTCCGGTCCGTACGCTCCCTGGGGATTTTCCGTTGTTTTTTCCTCTCTCTCTCAAGGATTTTTTCCTTTTCATCCAGCTCAGCCTCGCGAACTTTTTTAATAGAAGCAGCAGCGTGAGCCATTTTGCAGAGGGAATGCGCAGAGGGGCGCTGCGCCCAGCCTCCACTGGGCGGCGATCCAGGTGACTCGGAGCCAGCGGGGGATGTGCCGCCGCCCGGGCTCACCCAGGCCTGCACCCGGCCCGGAGCTGGGTCCCGCGCTGCCCCAGCCTCTGGCGGACACACCTGCCCTGGGCGCAGGTGCCCACCTGGGAACGCGCGGGGGGCTGGGCGGAGGCGGTGCGCCGCGGCTGCGCGCCCGCGTCCTCCTAGGTGAGGAAGCCCCCTTCAGAGCACATCCCTGCGGGAGCCTTGCTCGGGGACTGCCGCAGCCAGCCTGTCCCCGTGGGCCTGCTGGGGCGGCTTCTAGGCTGCAGCCCCACCTCTGTGCCGGGCGAGGGGCGGGCACAGCCTGCGGGACCTGGCGGGCTGCGGCTGCTCCGTGCAGCACATGACGCCAGTCCCTGCTGGCGGCGCTGGCCCTGCCCCTCTCCCTCTCCCGGGCTCCCGTACAGCAGCTGCCTGCCGTGGGGGGACACGCCACTGCCACCAGGCAGAGCGGTGCGGAGCGCTGGACAGCCCCTGGCGGCGGGGACAGACCCACGTGAGGCAGCATGAGAAACCCGCACCGCGGGCTCAGGCCGGTTCCCTGCAGGGGGCGGGGCCTCGGAGGAGGGGACAAAGCTGGCGACACCCCAGACCAGCTCCATCCCTCCGAGAGACACTCAGGCGCTTCCATTAGATACCAACCAACCTCAAGCTGTGTGATGGAGTGAAGCAGGAGGAGTCTCTGCGGCTCCCTGTGGGGTGCGCACAGGGACCCAACGTGTGAGCCACGAGCAGGAAATTCTCTGGGGTTCCAACTGCCTGTCCGGCCAAATTTCCAGAATTTTGCCAAGTTTTTCTTGGGCCGATTGGGTGTCACTGTTTCTTAATTCCTCACCCCCGACTCTGTGATGCACACAGAGGTCAGGAAACCCCTGTACCACACCCTCCACTGTCCGTGTAGAGAAAGAGATTTGGCTACTAATGCACACTGACATCTGACAATGTGATCTGACTCTACAGCTGTCCCCTCACCAGGGAAAAGGAAAGAAGCACTAAGGGTGTCCTCTGTGGGACCCTAACCCCGACAAATCCGAAGCTGAAGTTTCATTCCTGGCTCCATGCAGACAGTCAGACAGCAACTTTGAGGCAGGAAACACTAACTCTCTATACTATGGTGGTCTGTACACATTTGGGCACATAATCACACAACTTATGACTTTTTTTTCCTAAACTAAGTTGAAAGCAGCAAGCGTCATGAAATACCCATGGTAGGTGGGAACCCAGCAGCCGTCTGACTGAGAAGTGGGCCGGTGCCGGGAAGACACCCTGGCCCTGCCAGCGCTGCTGCCTCGTGGGCCAGTGACGACTGGCTTCTCGGGTCGGGAGCACAGCCGTCTCCACTGGAACATGGAGAACTCCTCTTCTAGAACAATCAGCCTCTTATTAGCTCCCTGCTCTGGAAACTCTGGTACCCATGTACCGACTCCCACACAGGCTTACTGGGAAAGCGGAAAGGGGATGGGAGCGGGAGGGTTCCTGCACATCCCTGACCAGGTGGGTCACCGCCAACCACTTGCTCTGCTGCCATCCAATGAGGACTGCGGGGTGACCAGCTCTGGCAGTGTCACCCAGTCCTTAGGAAGATGTGTTCAGGGAAGCGGCAAGACAACCAACCGGCAGTCCCTTTCCTCCTAAATACTCTGAAAAGGAGGTTCACAACCAAGCACATCTTACTGGGTTCGTGATGTCCCAACAAAATGTGGCTGAGCCCACCCTGCTATCCCTGTGACCGAGGGGGCTGTCCGGGCTGCTTCTGGGGTGGCGCCCTCCCACGGCCCCTTTAGAGCCTGTTCACACGGTGTCCAGGCACCTTCTCCCCTCGGCTGGGCTCCCACAGGGAAGGAGACATCACAGGCACAGCTGGAGCAGAAAGTGGGGATGTCTTGGTGTCAGACTCCATTCACTTCATTAGCCTTTTATGAGCTCAAGACACCTACTTCAAAGTTGCACAGTATCAATGCAATGTTTTCTAATGCCAGGAAAACGACACAGTTTTACGGCTTCAATCTAAGAACTTAAGAAAGAGAGTTCTGGGCATGATCAACAGTCCTAGTCATGTGGGGTCTCTGGTCCCGCTCCCCACATAAGAACTCAGGACATGGTGAGGCCAAAAAGGAACACCCACGGAGCCATGGGTAGGGGAGTCCTACCACTATAGTCTCGCTGGCGGCTGGGTTGGAGACACAGGGAGCAAACATCCACCAGTACCCCAACAAGGGGTCTTCCTGCACCCCAGTCTTGCTGGCAGCCAGGCGAGACACATGAAGTGGGATCCACACGATCTGCAATCCGCCGTCCACTTTTCGGCCTGTCTGCCAACCAACCAACCAACGCAGTCACGGCAGTTATATCATTGGCCAATGGCTAACTGGTTAGTCACAGCTGATGGCCATCTACTACCCAAGCCAGCACCTTTCCACATGAGGCCGAGAGCCTGGAAACTGCTCTCTGGGACTCTCTCCCCACAGTCCCCAAGATTCCCTCCATTTTCCTTGTTTCATCACTTCTGCCTCCCACATGTTCCTTTGCCGTGTGTTGGTTTGATTGACAAACACGTCAGGGCAGGGGCTGCGACACATTTAAACAGTCGTTACAGGACTTCACTTACCTTCTCCTATCCCCTCGGGACGCAGCACAGAGAAGCAAAGTCACGGTGTTTTCACAGCTGAGGACACTGAAGGCCCAGGCTGTGTCCCAGGCCAGCGAGCAGCCAGGACTTACTCAAGGTTCTCCAGGCTCGGCCTTTTCACACCCCAGTGCCACCTGCACAAACGTCCCCGAGACGTGTCGGAAAGGAAAGGCCCTGAGAAGGGAGCCCCATGCGCCCAGCAGCTGCGCCCGCCCAGACAGGGCACTGTTTCCAGGCCCAGGGGTCCCGGCCGTGGCAGTGTCCCTGCCTGCACCTGGCAAGGGCTCCCGTCAGGCCTCCAGCTGGGCGAGTCCAGAAGCGGCTTCCCAGGGACAGGCTGGCGTCTGCCCCCAGGCAAGGAAACTGAGAGCCAGCAGAGATGGCTCGCCATTCCTAGAGGACACACTTCTCTTCACAGACAGAACAGGTTTGCTGTCCTCAGTGTCCCGCAGTCCACTCAGAGCCCAAAGGAAGCGCTCTGCTGTCACTAGAGGTCCTTCAGGGCACATGCACGGAGCTGGCCACATGCTGGGTGCCAGCGCTGGCCTTGGCCTCGCGGGAGAGGCAGCTGCAGCCACATAGCAAACCCAGTGCGGGCGCCAGTGGGCAGAGCAGATGCACGACGAACACAGGTAAAGCATCACCTGTTCAGGAAAAAAGGCCGTGCTCGCCTGAGCTGTGAGCCAAGAGTACCTCCTCCTCAAGTTCAAGGGTGCTTCCCGTATTGGAGACTTCCTGTGCGTTCGGAGGCTAGGAATGGACAGGGGGAAGGACTGTGCTCCCAGCTGACCTGGCACCAAGGCCAAAACCAAGTGGATGGCACAACCCTAACAAGAGACAAGAAGTCCTACTGTGCGTTGCTATGGTTTCTCTAAGGCGAGGATTTGGTTACAGTGGGAGCGCCCACATGGTATCTTCCTTCTCCTGCCTGAGGAATGGAAGCTAGGACATCGCAGGGTTCACTCAAACAGGCCCCACAGCCCACGACAGGGAAGCCGAGCTGCTCAGGCCCCACCGTCCGAAGCCTGAAACAAGCCCAGAACTGAACGCTCCCGGCCTTGCACAGGCTCTCCAGCTTGTGACAAAGGTGACTGGACAAGGAGTGCCCAGCTTCCCTGTGGAGACCCCCTGACAAATACAAGACAGAGCCACAGACTGAATGTCACAAAGGCTAGCCTCGCTCTCTGACAAGTGTGAGGACGGCAGGCAGAAGGACGCAAAGGGCACAGACGTGAGAAGGCAATCGCAGCAGCTGCACCCGAGAAGGAAGGCATTGCCAGGCCCTGCGTCCCTCAACCCCATGCACTCACCAGATGCAGACCGAGGGGACAGGAAAAGACGAAGCTGGGACGGCCAGACCCTGTGCACGGCTGGCCGCCTGTGCCACGGTGCATGGTCATCACCAAACTCCTGGCAGAAACCCTTCACCGAGGTGCTCAGTGTGCTCCATGTGATGGAGATAGTCCGTCAGGAATCAGAAAAGTCCCACAAAGCTCAACTCCCTCTTCCTTGCAAATCACTACTTAGCATCTTAGATCGAGAGCCGAGGAATTGATCTCAAACTTGCCTTTGTGAATACTCTTCGTTTAAGAACGAAACAAGTACCCTCGCAGTCCTGTCTGGAGTCTCCTTGTAACCAGGCCGCTCCTGGGGGCTGATGGTGAGCCAGTCCTGGCCCGCGGGGGCCCCCGTGAGGGGCGAGAAGCCGCCGTTCTGAGTGCACTGTTACCAGACTGGTCAGTCACCTGTGCACCGCCAGCGACTGTCGCCACTGACAGCCAGACCTGAGGACAGAGCCGCTGCTCAGTCTTCAAATGCTGGTTTCAAGTTTCAAACTATTTCTAAGTATCTCCAAATGTCTTCAGAGGGCTACTCTCTTCTCAGAAATGAAAGCACGCTGGTCTCTGACAAGAAAGCCCTGTAGTCTGTTAGGGACTGAAACGCCGCTGGCGTTCTCCATCCTGCCGACAACTCCTGCGCTTCTAAAACACGTATGACCTCCCCTTTGGGTCTGTAGCAGCTTTCCATAAAAATGCTATTTCTCAGCCCTTTTCCTTTGGTCAAAAGCACTGAACAGGGGTTAAAACGTGAAATGCAGCCCCAGCCTGCTGCTCGAGGGCTCTCATTTGGGATCCATGTTTTCTCTAGGAATCGTGTTGTTCCTGGGGGGATGGCACAGTAGCATCTCAAAGGTAACAGGCTGACTGTGAGAAAGACAGCAGACCAGTCAATCCTTGAACGTCCTAGTTCACATCAGGCAGTCGGAAGTGCGCCTGGATCAGCCGCTCGCCAGGACACGTTCAGAGTATTTATAGAAGGAAAAGATTAACTTTCCTTGATTGAGACAAAACTATTTTTAATTGTTACTCTTTATTTGACTCCAAATTTGAGCCACGTGTACCTTATATTTATGTGAAGTCGTTTATATTTAAATTATATACCGCCTATGAATCAGTAGTGCCCAACACCAGTAAATGAGAGGTACGTGACTGAGCTCACGACCTGCGTGCCATCCAGACGTGAACTGCAGCCCTGTAACTCAGGATTCCTGGCCAGGAGATCATCAGTAAAAATATCTCATTATTTTTCACAATTAACGATAGAAAGATGATACACTGTAATCTTGGAGCATGTCCACGTCTGCTGCTGACCAAACCCCAAGCCAGGGTCAGAAGTTTCAGGTCTCCAGTGTTCCCACCCAGAGCCCTGATTACAATGTGGACAAAACCACTCTTGCCGGTTCCAACCACGGCAGTGTCTGCATGGTGGGTGCGGTCGGGAGCACAGAAGACTGACCGACAGACGGGCTTTCAGGAACACGCCGCTCAAAGAACGAGGTCCTGTGGCCGCCCTGTTGGTGCCAGACAACCAGGGTGCCACCGCATGCCCCATGTATCTGGGGTGCTGGTGATTTCTATGAAGATGGTAGCACCTGGGCTATGACTGCTTCCAGATGCCACCACATAGCTGTCTGACCCCACACACACCTGCTTCCATGATCCATTTTCATTTCTTCGGCAACAGACAGAATATATTCCTTTTTCTTGCAACCTTCATTTGACCTGAAAATAGAATCTGGTGCTAGGCATCCAGAGTTTCTTGCTTTCAGCATGACTAGCACTTTTCATTCTATACCTACTCATGCAAAGTCATGCTCCATAAACACGGAAAGCAAAGTATAGGATTAAATCGACTTCCTTTGGAAGGCATGTGCTCAGAGGTGAAGCAGAGCCGAGCCCTGTTGGGAATGCTGCTGACGCCACTTCAGTCACACCAGTCACAAATCATGAGGCATGGCCGGCCTCCAGCTATCGGGAGCCAGGTCACTCAGACTGACCCCCAGACACACACCGGGAACGCAGAATGAAACAAGTACCCTCTTCGTAAAAGACACGAATAGCCGACAGGATGAGGAATTTCTAGGCAAAACTGAAGGCAAATGGAACCACTGGGACATACACAAGCAGAGAAATCACTTGTTCCCTGAGTGTATTTCACACCAAATTTGAACTTTCATTTCGAAAAATTCAAGAGCAAGAGGCAGAAATCAAACGCCTGTGTGTACACAAGGTTCAAAGGCTACTGGGGCCTCCCCACAATCATCTGAGATCTCAAAAGCTGTCCTCTTGCGCTGAGTGTAGAATAATCAATAACCAGCTCCCCCAGCTGATGTACAACCGGGGCTTTATTGCCTGGACTTTTGACAAAATTGCAGCCTTGAACTTGGTTTAGGGGGGCTCTCCAAATCATCTGTGGGCACAGAGCCTGGCAGGAGTGAACGTGTATCTGCTCTGAGGTGCAAGCTTCAGCCTGGCCTCCTATGATCGGCATAAGTGACGTCCCTCGTGCAGTGACAGCACAGTCACACAGGCCAGCACATGGCGGGAACAATGGGACAGACACACTTCTAAGGACACCAGGTAATACAACTAGGAACACGGCACTGACACAAAATGGGGAGTTCTTAAAAACTTTTTTCTAGTGCCCCATGTAGTGTCATCTAGTTGGGATGTGAAGTCATCTGAACCGTTTGAGCTCAGACTTAGTTCATGTTTTTTTCTCTACCTCTCCACCAATCTACACTACTTTGCAGAAGAGCAGATAATAATCTGTTAGATAAATGAGCAATGTAAGTGTCGAATGAATTGTAGAAACAACATACACTGCAGAACTTCAGAATGCTATACTTTTTCTTCATAAAAAGTTTTGATAACGATGTAATAGATCTTAACAGGGAATTATATCCTTCAACTTCTGAGAATTCAAAAATGTCACCAAAATCTAACAGACAAATAAGACGTAACTGAAAAGACAGAGCACAATAGTTCTCACAAGTTAGAAGCTTTATGTGAAAACAAAAGTTGATGGTTTAGGTAGAATCTTTGGGAAATATCCAACCCAACTAACCTTGTGAAGCCCTGCAATACACTTAGCTTTCAATCCTACGTCTCCACAAAGGAGGTAGTTTTCTTTGTCTTCTCATTTGCGGAAAGGCATGTAGCAAAGCGCTCTCCAACCTTGACGTACGACCGGCGCCACCGCCTCACTGAGCACTGACCGTTGCCCAGCACGTTGGGAGCTTATGGCTGACCCGCTGTTCCCACCACGGACGCTTCCCCCCCCCCCCCCGGTCCAGCTACCTGCTCACCACAAGCCAGCAATGCCTGTTCCCAACCGCTTCACCCCAGCGGTACTCGTCACCACAATGATATACTTCAAATACATCTTATCTAATGAACTACATGTGACAAAAAGGTGTTTATGAAAATCATTATGATGCTTTGTAAGGACTTAAAGACGAATCCTGACAGACTGCTGTCGAGTTACAGGTATGGCTGAAACAAATACAAAATATGTTTTTTGGTGTTTTTTTTTTGGAAATGTCCTTGGAAATGGCTTTGGAAACATCTAGAAACTCTACAGACTGTTTTGCAAGTTCCTTCAAGTTCTGACTCCAATTAAAAGACGCCAAGCTGGAAAATACAGATGAGCCAATAACTATAAGTACCGTGTTTCCCAGAAAATAACACCTAGCTGGACCACCAGCTCTAATGCTTTTGGAGCAAAAGTTAATATAAGACCCAGTTTTGTATTATATTGTAAGACCCGGTGTTATATTATATTATATTATATTATATTATATTATATTATATTATATTATATTATGTTATATGAGACCCAGTCTTATATTATAGTAAAATAAGAATAAGACCGGGTATTATGTTAATTTTTGCTCCAAAAGACACATTACAGCTAATGGTCCAGCTAGGTCTTATTTTCCGGGAAACACGGTAGGTATTGTTTATTCAAAAAAGACAAGGCAAAACCCTGAATAGTGGAAAATTCTTAAACAAAAAGCATATTTAAACAAAAGGTCATGATCTAACATCAAATCACTGGTAAAAGAACTCCAAAGGGGTTAGTATCCCAAATTTATAAAAAACTCAACTCAATTTTCAACTCCAAAAAAACAAACAACCCAATTAAAAAATGGGCAGAGGACATGAAGAGACATTTTTCTAAAAAGGACATACAGATGGCAAGCAGACATATGAAGAAATGCTCAACCTCACTAACCATAAGAGAAATGCAAATAAAAACCACAATGAGATACCACCTCACCCCAGTCAAAATGGCTGTCATCAATAAATCAACAAACAACAAGTGCTGGCGCGGATGTGGAGAAAAGGGAACACTTGTGCACTGTTGGTGGGATTGCAGATTGGTGCAGCCACTATGGAAAACAGTATGGAGTTATATCAAAAATCTGAAAATGGAACTATCTTATGACCCAGTAATTCCACTCCTAGGTATCTATCCGGAGAAATCCAAAACTCTAATTCAAAAATCTTTATGCACTCCTATGTTTATTGCAGCACTATACACAATAGCTAAGACATGGAAACAACCAAAATGCCCATCGGTAGACGACTGGATTAAGAAAATGTGGTACATTTATACAATGGAGTATTACGCAGCCATAAAGAAGAAAGAAATCTTACCATTTGCAACAACATGGATGGACCTAGAGAACATTATGTTAAGTGAAATAAGTCAGACAGAGAAAGATAAGTACCATGTGAGCTCACTTATATGCGGAATCTAAAGAAAAGAATAAGTGAATGAACTAATCAGAAACAGTTTTGGAGACAAAGAGGAAAAACTGAGGGTTGCTAGATGGGCGGGGGGTGGGGATAAGGGGGGAGGTGAGGGGATTAGAAAGCACAGTCGGTAACCACAAGATGGCCACGGGGATATGAAAGTCAATTTGGGGACTATAATCAATAATGTTGTAAAGATTTTGTAGGGTATCCAATGGACACGTGTCCCATTTGGGAGACCACCTCAGGGAAGATGTAGATGCCTGATCACTGCACTGTACACCTGAAGCTGAAGCTGAGCAATAATGAATGTCAACTACAAGTTTATATATATATATGGTTACAAGAAGCGGAGTACAGCATTAGGAATAAAGACAGTGGAAATGTAATGTCTGTGCGATGTCAGAGGGATAGTGGATGTGGGAAGGGGTTCACACAGTGTGAGGGATATAAATGATAAATGTCTATTACATTGTTTTATGCACCTGAAACTAATAAAAAAATGTTAAAATAAATTAAATAAATAAAACCCCAATGTACATGTTTCGAGTTAAAATAAAATGTTTAAAGCATGCATCACTGTTTATGATTCTCCACTTTCACCATCTTTCAGTAACTGACCAAATAACAGGGTTTGGGTGATGTTATGAAGTTCATGTCCTCTGTGTGGTGGAGGTCCTGACTTGGGTTTTCTCCTGGGGCGCCATAGCTCAGCATTGTATGCATGGGGACAAGCCCTGTGTACCCTGCAGAGCCAGGAGAAACGGCACATATGGACGTGCACGGTCAACAAGGGTAACCATACATTATCTCCTGCCAACAACAAAAAAAACAAAGCGTGCTCATCAAAGCATCAAAGGGAAGAAAACAGACTTTTAAAACAGAAACACAGGGGACAGGATGCAAGATGGAATCACCCCAAAACAGTGTGTGGGAAGAAAATGCAGACGCCTCTGGATGTGTTAACACCATTAAAAATCCACAGCTTGTAAGAGCAGTTGGTACAGATGCAACAAGGGGGGGCAAGTCAAGGTCACTGAACACACACAATGGTCTCCCCCGATACATATGCTGAAATCCTAGTGCCCAGTGAGAGGTCCAGAGGTGGGGCCTCTGGGGTGGGCAGGCCACGGAATGTGCCAACGCCCTTATAGAGAGACCCCAGGCTCCCTACCTCCTTCCTGCCGTGGGGGGACACCAGAGTCTGCCACCGGGAAGGGGTCCCTCATTGCCTGACCACATTGGCACCCTGATCTTGGTCTTCCAGCCCCCAGAACTGAGAAATAACCCTCTGCTGTTTACAAGCCAGCCCGTCTGGAGCATTTTGTGACAGCAGCTTGCACAGACTAAGACAGCATATGCACCCGGGAAGGATTCACTGCCCTCACGGAAACCAACTCGTTACAGTCACAGCACTTAAATAAATCAGAACCAAAGGTTGAGACCAGGCCTGAGTCAGAATAAAGGCACATGCTGCAAAAGCTTCGTTTTGAATGAAAAACAAATGGAAGAACAATTGCCGTCTGACTACCAGGTAGGCGTAGTTCCAAAGGGGAGTTTCTAACAGGTTATTCTGCAAACAGACTTATTACCAAACAAAGTAACATACTGGCAGGAGATGGAAAGCAGCTTCACTCTCACAATTAGTCCCTAAAGCTCACTTTTCATAAAGGGCAGAACTGTCCCCATTAGAGGAATACACAGAGAGGTCCACAACCAGGCAGCCCAGCAGCGTGCACACCTGTGAAATACTGGGAAGAAAATGTGTCGGAAGAAATGCCTTTCCCTCAGAGGACTGGAGATTCGGTGCCATCTTTCCCAAAACCAACGAGACACACTGCATGCAGCCGGCCTGCAATTACACCTGGAGACGAAGCCTTCGCACGACGTCCCTCTGCCTGTAGAGCTCCCCGAGTATCGGCACGAGGGGGTACAGCGGGGAAGGCATTTACCATCTCCCCAGAGCAGCTGGCTCAGAATTCGAAGAGTATCATGGGACAAACCAGAGTGAGAGTTCGATTGTCCCCACAACCCGCGGGTTTCTGCAGTGGCTGTTGGGCCTCTAACCAGAGCAGCCCCAGGGCCACTTCTATACATTGGGAAACTTCACTTTAAGTAAAGGATCTGCTGCTAAAAAGGAGAAAAAAAAAACAGAAAACAGAAATAAACTATGTAGATGTGTTGTCATGTGTATTCGCAGAAATTTGTGGGGTTGGGTGGCCCCTGCTGGATGGGATTGGGCGGCCCTCTGCTGGGGGGTCGGGTGCCCCCCTGGGACAGGGTTGGGTGGCTCTCTGTTGGATTGGGGAAATGAGTGCTGCTCTGAGGTCCAGTGTCCCACAGTTTCAGAGCTGACTCTACCGCGGGCTGCATTTTTTTTGTTTAGTGGATACTTTTTGGTTTTGCAAGAGAGTGACAGGAAGTACGGTCCCTGCCAAGGCATACCACATTAAAGTAGAATCTAATGCAGATATTTTCAATAAAAACAGAAACTGAAACAGAGCAAGTAAAACTTAGTTGACCCCAGTATGGTATTTGCAAGCTCTCTGTCAAATCCCCCCAGGGGTTCGCCTGACCGCACTCTAGGTTAAAGCAGTCCATTTACAAGCAATTGAAACCGTTTGTCGGCACAGCCTCAGACTGCACCCCAACACGCATGAGGTCCCCTCTAGTCTCACACACGTCTGAGCACACAGTCCGCTCAGCTTTCTGTTTAGAGTAAGGACATTTCTAAATGTTACGGCCCAATGACTCCAGAACACTGAACCCCTCTGTCAGACGTGCAGTTTCTGAGGCATGGCGGGTCCTAGAACAGCGCAGTCTCTACCAAAATCATTTCACAGATGAACCAGCTGGACAATTACTTGATGTCTGCTTGAAAGTCCCAACAGTAAGGCTTAAAATGAGTAAGTCTTGAAATAGACTCTATGATCTTGGATCAATTTTTGGTTAATTTTATTGCACATATCTGATCTTTTCAAAATCCCAGCTTCCTGGATCACTTAAAATGGTTTCTTACTTTCAAATTTTCTCTCTTCTCATGCCTAGCCCCTCACCTCTGCTTCCTACGCCAACTGAAAAGGTCCCGCCTTTTCATCATTTTCCTATCTTCCCAGCAGAGGCCACTTGATACCCAAATCCGCTGATCCCTCTGGAGGAGAGAAGGGATTAATTCCCCCAAATGCAAGACCAACTCACTTTGCACCTCAGATTCAGATGACTGGGTTCCTGCATTGACGTCAAAATTTAATCTCAATCCTGTGGTAACTAACTGCCTCGGGCTGCAGGAGCGCCACCTGCTGGCAGGGCTACCTGTCACCAACTGCCCATCTTACGGAATACCCAAAAGCCCTCTGGAACTTCCATCTCTGAGCTTCCCTGTGTGCTGGGACACCCTGTCTTACACATGGGACCCTCTCAGTGTGACTGGGTTGTCACCGATTCCCTGGGGCCACTTTCTCCTGTCACCCCAACCACCCAGGACACTGAACCCAACCACTTCCCTGTGTGCTGTGCTCTAACCACACCGGCCAGGAGGGGCCCAAGCGCCTTTCTCACCTCACCCATTACCATCTATTTCACTGATTTCACATCACAGCCTCACTTCGCTTGCTTCTTTTATGAGCCTGCTTGCTCCTTCTTCCCCATTGCATAAGGTTTTCACAATTCTTTCCTCCAAAATAACTGTCTAGATCTGTCAAGTTCTTTATAAGAATGAGGTTTTCAAAAATATTTATAAAGGCAAAAAAATGTTTACAGAGGCTTTTCTTTTTTCATTTCCCAGCCCCAAATTCCCACCAGTCTCCATAAAAATCACAAAAACCCAGCAACTAACTTCTGAAAGAAGGATAGCATTTTGCCGAGGGAATGGGATCGTTAAGTGGGTTATACTGTCAGGGAAAGGAGTGACAATGTCGACAAAGGAGGTGGACTTCAACTGGTGCCTGATGTCACCGAATACTCATCAAACCCCAGGTTTCTGAGACCCCTGCACTTTCCAAGTACTACTGCCCAAGTCAGCGTCTTGTCCACCCTCTGAGGGAAAGGCTGAGTCATGGAGAACGAAGGGGACAAAAATGACAACTGGTATTTTTTAACTTACTAAAATTCAAATATTTGCCTTTTATTACAAAACGAGGCTTAAAACTGTCCTCTTGTTTTATATTTAAATAAAGCTTCAGACGTGCATGTATTCCATGTACGGAAACATGCTGAATGGATACACCCAGTGCGTACCTCGTCAGCTTCACAGAGCTCACTCTGAAAATGCCAACAACAAACGCTCATAGTCCTACGTGCTGATGAATCACTAAATGCACAAATAACTTTCGGAAATGCATTTCCAGAGATCCTGTGTGTTTTCCAAGCACGGAGCATTGTTTTCACTGGATTCTGCTTAGAGCTCAGCAGGATTTGAAGCTATTCAGTCACTTACAATAAATCCATGATGATATTTACTGGGGTGAGTTTTGACTACTTTCAAAGGTTGCCATTAAACATTACTAATATTCTCTTCCTTTATTTCAAAAACATTTTCCACTTAAAAGAAATCTTTAGTCTTAGAAAATACTATTTTTAAAACTGTTGTCATTTTGAACCTTGAAGGCTATCAAACTCAATCACTTCCTGGCCATTTTTAAGCATTTATTTCTTAGCATTCAATGCCAAGTCTTTCCCTATGTGAATGTTATAAAAAAAATAAGTGAAAGATGAAAAGTTCCAAGTCGTCATGACATCAGCCACATCAAGTTTTGGTCACTCCGAGGCCAATCCCATCTTTGCTGTGGCTCACAGAAAATTAAGTTGCAAAGAAAGCTCCGTTGTGATTTAATCACACAAGAGCGGACAGACAAGGATTGTTTATGGGGCTTCGCTGGGCAGATATGTTATTACTGGATCAGTCAACCAGGTAAGTTCAACGAGGAAAGCAATTTCATGCAGAGCCGCACAAAATAATTCTATGTTGCGTGAATGTTGTTTGAGTTTTGTCCTTCGTCCTCTTTCACTTTCCCCATGTCATGCTTCTCGTTTGGCCCCCAAAAAGGAGAAAAAGTAGGTGAGCAGCGGGAAGTGACTTGGAGTGGAGCGGAACAGAACACGAAGCCCGGCCCTAGGGACACAAAGGTGGGAAGAGTACAGAGGGCGTCCTACAAATTGGGCTCAGTCCAGTTATGTGCTTTCGAGACACCTGGAGATGCCTTACAGTTACTGGCGAGCCCTGTGTTGTCAGACCTAATCGAGAGTTTTCACTCGTCACGTTAGCCGACCTTTTAGCAGTATTCCATACAACTGGACATTCCTTCCTCTTCTGGAAAATTCTTTTCTTAGTTCTGGCTCTGGAATGTCCTGTTCCCCTGGCCCCATGTTTTCAGTTTCGGGCCCCTCCGGGGCCGTCCTTTGCCAGCACCCAAACTCAGGGGTGCAGAACTGTCACCTCACTCCAGACACGTCCCCAGCAGCAGGATCTACTCCCGGGCTTTAAGTCTCAGGTCTGCGCCAAGTCCCGAGATTCTCTCTACGGCTCTGGCTTCTCCCATGAGCCACCCACTTGACACTTCCATTGGCACGTGCCAGGCACTTCTGACCCTTTCCCCACCTGTGCTTCTCCCCCAGCTTCCTTTTCTCAGGGAGTGGACCCAGCTGAAACCCTGGGACTGTCCACACACAGTCTACACCCGAGACTAGCAAGTTCTGCCACCGAGGTGGCTCATGTGTGCTGTCCCCTCATCCCTGCCGTGTCCAGCCATCACTGCCTCTCCCAGGCCCGCCGTTTCCAAGTGTGTCCACAGCACCCGCCTCCATTCCTCTGTGACAGGTGACAAATTATAAACTAGATGCTGCTTAGCAGACGCCCAAACACTCCGATGATTCCCATGGGCTCGGTAACAATTCCTCAGCGCCCATGGCTCGCCCCTCTGCCCCTGCAGTCCCACGTGCCACCAGCTCCCGCCCCAGGCCTTACGCGAGTCCTGCCTTCACGCTTTACCTCTTCCAGTCTCAGGTTCACTCACCCTTCCAGTCTCAGGTTCAGGACCACTTGCTCATATCCAAGTTCAGGTTCCTTGGACGCTTTCCGACCCGTGTAAAAAAATCTCTTCTAACTGCCTGTGTCCTATTTCACAGCATCTATGAAACTTGTACTGATACAGCCCACTGGGTTCTTATTTGGTTAACGTCTTTTTCCCCCGTTGGAATGTGAACCCCACTAAGGTTAGTTCCTGGTCCCAAAATCATTGCCTGGGACATGATGTGTCTCAGTACCTTCTGCGGGACGTGTGGGTGAATGCGTGGATGATTTCTGGACAACTGAGGACACTGCAAACAATGCCGATGAAAAAAACATTAAAACTTGTATATTTTTGCCAACGGCTAGAAACTGGCACTTGCCGTGGGGTCCACACTGAAATTTTTACAGAAATTAAGGGCATTTCCTCTTCACACATAGAAGCAACACTCCCTCTGCAACAAGTTTCTCTGCATTTAATCAAAGCCTGACATTTGGGCTCCACAGAGAGAAACATCACATTTAATCACAAATGTGAAAAACAGTAATGGTGATGCACCTACATATACACTTTGGAAAAGGTGTGTTGACATGTTACCCGTTGTTACTGCTGGATTTGGGCAGTGTTGTTGCCGAGTTTCTTGTTTGGAATCAGCTAACGTCCGTAGTTTGCATGAGGGCATAACCTCCGTGCTGTACATTCCATCGCATCTCCTACGTACAGAACAGCGTCACCTCCTGGAAGGTCCCCCGAGCTTCAGCAGCTCATCACCCCTCCGTCTCCCCGCAGAACCCCGACAAACACCAACCTCCTCGCTGTCTCGCAATGCTGCCTTTTCCAGAGCATCATGGGGGTGGGATCACAAATATGCAGCCTGTGCACACTTGCTTCTCCACCGAGCGCCACGCGGTCAAGGCTTCTCCACGTCCTTTCAGGGACGCACAGCAGTTACCCACTCACATATCCAGGGTTGTCTTCATGGCTACTGGTTTTGCATAATTGTGAATCAAACTGCTGTAGACATTTGAGTGCGATTTCTCATGTGGGTGTAAGTTTTCATCTCATTTGGGTAAGCACCGAGGAGCACAACTGCTGGACTGGTTGGTACAACTATACTCAGCTTTGCTGAGAAACTGCCAAACTGACCCCCCAAGTGGCCGCACCATTCTGCTTTCCCAACAGCGTCTCTACATCCTCACAGCATTTGGTGGTGTCAGGTTTTTGGATTTTAATAATTCCAACTGGTGTGCAGTGTTTCTCGTTGTCGTTGTGACTTGCAATTCCCTAGTGACACGTAATGGCCAGCATGTTTTCATGTGCTTACTTGCCATCGTTTATCTTTTTTAGTGAGGGGTCTGTTCAGATCATTGACCCGTTTTTTAAATTAAGTTGTTTGTCTTATGATTCAGTTTCATTAGTTCTTTATATATTTTGCCTACAAAGCTTTTTTTTTTTTTATCAAATATGTTTTTTGCAAAGATTTCTCTCCCAGTCTGTGGCTTTTCATTCTTATAACAGTGTCTTCTGCAGAGCAGGAAATTAAAAATTTCGTAAAGTTCAACTTACTGATTTTGCTTTCATAGATCATGCTTTTGGTGCCATATCTAAAAAGTTATCAAACCCAAGATCACCTAGGTTTTCTCCCATGTTATCATCGAGAAGGTTTATTTTTGAGTTTCACATTTCACCTTGGTCCACTTTGAGTTAATTTTTATGGAAAGTGTACCATCATGGCATGTAGATTCAAGTTTTTGCATATGGATGTCCAATTGCTCCAGACCATTTGTTGAGAAGAGCGTCCTTCCTCCACTAATGGCTTTTGCCCTTTGCCGAGATCAACGGGCCGTATTTGCACAGGTCTCTGTGAGGGCCCTCCGTTCTGCTCCTTCATCCACCTCACTAGTCTCTCCCCAGCACCACACCATCTTCCTTCTACAGCTTTACAGTGAGTCTTCAAGCCAGGTAGCATCAGTCTTCTGACTCTGCTGTTCTTCTTCGGGACTTTGTTGTTATTCCAGGTCTTTTGCATCTCCGTGTAAACTTTAGAGGCAGTTTGTGGATATCCACACAATAACTTCCTGGGATTTTGTCGGGGTTGAACTGGATCTATAGTTCAAGTTTGGGGAAAAGTGACATCTTAATAGTCAGTCTTCCTATCCATGCACACGGGATATTTCTCTTTATTTAGATTTCCTCTGATTCCTTTCGCTAAAGTGTTCCAGTTCTCCTCATACGGCTCTTGTACATGTTGTTAGATTTTCACCTAAGTTTGTGTTTCTTAAAATTGCACTTGTTCATTGCTGTTATTATATAGGAAAGCAACTGACCTAACTTTGAGGCCTGCAAACTTCCTATCAGCACTTAGTAGTTCCCCAGGGTCTTTGTGGTTGCTGATTAAGACATTTGCTCCACAGACAATCACGTCATCTGTGAACATTTTTCTCCTTTCTTCTCAGTACATAGACTTTCTTTTCTTGTCTTCTTGCATCAAGCTTCAAGCTTGCTTCAAGCTTCCCACATGCTGCCGAATAGGAGTGATGAGAGGGGACACACCGCCTTGTTCCCAGTATGAGGGGCGAAAGCCTCCGGTTTCTCACAGTTAAGCATGACGTCAGCTCTAGGGTTTTGTACAGTTTCTTTATCAAGTTGAGTAAGTTCCGCTCTATTTCTAGTTCACTGAAATTTTTTTTAAATCAAAACTTATAATGTTGAATTTTGTCAAATGTTTTTCTACCTCTCTTGATATAATCATACGATTCTTCTTCTTTAGCCTACTAATGTAATGGATTATTTTAACTGAGTTCTGAATGTTGAACCAATCTCATACACCTAGAATAAATTCCACGAAATCATGGTGCATAAACTTTTTTTTATACATTGTTGACTTCTATTTGCTAATATTTTGAGGATTTTTACATCTATTTTCCTGACAGATATTGGTCTGTAGCTTTCCTTTCTTTTATCTGGTTTTGTCTTTTATCTGGTTTCGCTATTAGGGACTCATAGAATTATTTAGGAAGTGTTCTTTCTCTTTCTGTTTTCTGGAAGAGACTGTAGGGAATTGATATTATTTCTTCTTTAAATGTCTGATAGAATTCATCAGTGAAAACATCTGGGCCTGATGCTTTCTTTATTGAAAGCTTAATAAGTATTGATTCAATTATTTGTTTAATAGAAATAGGCTTATTCACATTACCTATTTTTCCTCTTGTATGAATTTAGGTAAATTGTGTTTTTCAAGGAACTGCTTCAAAAAATTTCTTTATTGCCCATGAATGTACATGGGATCAGTATTGATAGTTCCTCTTCCATTTCTGGTATCAGTAATCTGTGTCTTCTCTATTTTTTTCTTGTTTAGCTTGGCTAGAATTTATCAATTTTATTTCATTTGTATTTTCTAATTTTTCAAAGTAGATTGAACACATCTAGGCAAATACAGAAACGAAATGGAAACTCTGACACAGGGCTTGCCCAAGATTCCATAGCTAGCATTTATCAATCACTAAGATACGGCAATATATCCAGGTGATTCACGGTATATGTACTTATGTATGTGTGCAAGAGCAAAATATCTAAAGGTATTTTGTTTTTCCTCTCAGCTAACAGCTAACCCAAATTTCAAGGTTAGCTTTCCAAAAGCTAAAATAATTAACAGTGCTCAAATTTCTGCCGTGACTGACTGCCCTGAATCTATCTACTTGTCTTGATTATATCTAAAAATTGATACCCTTTCACACAGGATCAGCTTTAGGCAGAAATTAGGAAGTGTTTCATGCACACAATGCTTCCTGAAATAAATATGTACCCAAACCAGAAGCTCTGAAAGTGATCAAACACCCCACCAATCCCAGCTTATCTTCCCTTCGGATTAGGAAATAGTGAGCTTTGAAAAGCAAACACTCCACACATGTACACTGGGCAGACCTGCATTCTGGAATCCACTGTTCCACGAGAAAAGAGGTAAGAAGCTAGGACTCGTGGAGGAGAACAGCACTGCACGCTGTGTGGGGGGCCCTGCACCATGACCTCTGTGCAGGAGTGCTACTGATTGCAGGGGATGCCGTCAGAAACACACCTGTCTGTGGGCAGATTTAGGGGAGTGAAGACTTGTCATAAAGCAGGGATCCTGACCCACATTTACTGCAAAGATCACAGGAAACCCACCTCACCGCATAGACAATTCTAGCACCGCAGAGAGAGACTGGGTGACTCACTGCGCAAATCCAGGGAGGTCAAAAGGAAAAGGGAGTGCAGTGGGCAGTTCTGTAGGTCACAGACATTCTTAGCCAGAAGGGGGCTTAAAGGACAGTTGACTGTTCCCCACAGAGAGCGCCAAACAAAACTGCCAGGCATGGGCTTGTAGGTGGCTGCTTGGGCGCCAGGTCGACTAGTGGGGTCCTTTCAGGTAACAGGAGAAAGACAGATTCTGAAAAAGGATCGACGCATCGGAGAGAAGATACCCCCAGAGACCCAAGTCTGCCCTTAGAAAGTGCGCCAGCGTAAGCCCTCGTCTGTGAAAGCCCTGGGCAACGTCGGCGTTACAGCATCACGCAGCATCAGGGCGCTTTCGCACCCAGGGGACCCAGCGCTGGAGGCGCCACACCCCGCGGTGACGCAGACCGCGCGCCACCCAGCGTCCGCCGGTAGCTCACGTGCTCTGCGCGTCCCCCCGCTTTGAATCTGCAGCGGCGCTATTCTCCAAGGCACCGCTGGGGGGCAGTCACGCTCCAGGGCCAACTCCAGCCACACCCTAAACTAAAAAAATCTGAACCGTGGTTACAAAGCAATGCTTTGCGACCAAACACAAATAAAGCTGCACGAACCTATTTTTCTTCTAAAATTCAACATGACAGTAACGTTTTTGCTGGACAAGAGACGGAATCTGGCTCTGATATTTCAAACACCTCTACCGATTCAAAGATAGTTAACTAATAGTTGACTATCTTGACTGGAGTGGTGGCTTTATGGTTCATGGATATGTTAAAATGAATCAAATTGTACACCTCAGTAAATATGGCCGCTAAGGAGCTACGTCAACAATATCTTTGAAAGCTGCTAAGGCAAAGACAGCTGGAACCCAACACAGCCTGGATGAATATACAGAAGAGACACACACTGTGTCCTGCACAGTTCTCTTGGCTCACTGCCTGGAAGTCTTCGTTTTGAATCCATAACTAAAGATCTCCCTTCTGATTAATGTCCAGACTTTTAAATCTTATATAAACATGGTTCCATCAGGACTGTCCCTTCCCTAATGATTTAAAGCCTTGGTTTCAGAGATGTTGGTAAGACAAGTATTTATTGTTATGATTAAGTAAAACAGCATTCCCTGGTTTTTAAGAATCTGCTCTTTTTTAAATCACTGAGCACAATGGGATCTGACTTGCAAATAAAGTAAGCAGGAAAATGACCTAATTTAATTTTTATTCACTTCAACATCTAATTCAATTTAAATACTTGCTCAACGTTTGGCCACATGTTCCCAGGTAAATTTATCATCACTGGCTGAGAAAGAGAAAGAAAAGCAGCAAACTAAGGCAAGTTCAGGAAGCTCTATTCATTTCTAAGAGTTTCGTAAGACACCCTGCCCAACACGAACTGGCTGAGCCCATCAGATTTGGGGACCGGCAAAGAAGAATCAGTGAGCCCAGAACTTAAGTGCTTGGTTACTGTAGAGCTGATGTCTTGCTACAAACTCGAGCAGAAAGGGAAATAACGCACTTCAGTGCATTTCCAAGTGGAGAGCAGACGGTTCGGCCAAGTCAGTGTCTCTCTGGGCAGGGCTACACCGTGTGCAGCCAGTGAGCTCGCGGGGTACCCAGCCAAGGTGACAGAAGGAGGAAGTGGCCTGCATGCAAAGCTCTGATAAATGCGTCAGTGCTATTACATAATGAGCAAGTTTGCAAACAGCAGATTATTTCTTGTATAAATAATGGATGTGGGGTTACACATAGACAATTAGGGCATATATTTGAGGCTGGAACAGTCATTTAATAAACTGAAAGATTCTCTGAAGTTTCTCAAGTACTCAACACGGTGCCACAAGACAGCAGCGTCCTCCAGCACCCTCGCAAATTGTCATAGACTAAGGGAACATGTGCATGGTGACTGGTGTCACCAGGTCTGTGACACCCATAAAGCAGTACTGTAAGTGTGTGAAAGCGCTTCAACTGTCACACAATTCCCAGGAGACCCAAAGAGGTCAAGGACAGGCCCCAGGTCTGGACACACAACAGACAGCCTCTTTCCAGCTCCAGCTTTTTCTACTGGCTGTTTAGCTCTTGGAAAATTTTGCTCCTTTTAGCTTTTCAGTGTTCAAAAGCATATTTACGTTGGTACAGCCACTTTGAGAAAGTTTTGTATTACCTAATAAAATTGAACTGTGCAAGAAAAGCAGTTTTAGGTACCTGTGTAAAACTTCTGGGAGAAATTTGTAATCCCACATGGTCTGTAATCAGTAAGACAACACAGTCCATGCAGGACATGACGGCCAAAATGGTCGCTGCAGGTGCTGACCAATCACACGCTGTGTAGACCGTATTCTCCATGCTTGACAGGTGTTACCACATGGAACCCTTACAGCAAACAGTACACTATAGGTATCATGTCACCCCTACTTTAAAGGAAACTAAGTGAAGATTAGAGAATGCATGTGCCCACAATCAACAGACAGATGTGGCAGGGAGTGGAAGAAACGCGCACGGAGCCGGCAGTGATTTACCCAGGAGTGCACAGCCCCGGAGGCCAGTCTACACACCCAGTGCGCCTCACACCTGAGTGTGCCCGGGACCCCGTCCACGTGAGTGCAGCTTCTGGTGCCCTGGGTCCAGGCTGGCTCCGACACTGCCTTTCTGACCAGTGCCCAGTGCTGGACAGTGTCACCAGGGAGGAGTTACTCATCACTTCACCCCAATACCCACTTTCGTCTTCTCACACCGAGCTTGGCCGCAGTCACAGGGAGGGCAACCCCACCCGCCTCTGTGGTGAGTCCTGGACGAGAGCTCTGGGGCTGTGTGTCCTGTAGACTCTGACCACGTGGCTGGAGCCCTGCAGCCAGATGCCACCCTGCGTCATCCCTGTGTTCTAACCTTACTTTTCATCTTCGCACAGCACATTTTTTATAACTTTGAAAATGTAACTGGCTCTATTCAAACGATCTTAGCAGGGAAAGTGATGTTTGGAGAGGAAACACATGGTTTTGTCTTTTAAGGAAAATCCATCCACCCAACTTAGTATTGTTTTGTTTGCACCTGTCGTGGCAGCACCTCCAACTGTAAAGCCTTAGGTTTCACAGTCCCAAATGCCCAGCAGACGTGACATTCCTGTACATTATGACAAGGTCTGAGAAGAGGCCTCTGGGAAACTCTGCGGAGGCCACGCTGTGGGCCTAGGAGAGAAGCTGAGAGTTGGCAGACCAGAGGGATGAAAAGCAAGCTTGGAAATCTGACTGCCAGGAACTCCGACAAGTTTTATTACCTCTCGTTGCCTCAACCCTCGTCTATGAAGCAGGCACGTCCAACAGGGATAAATGAGTTAATTGATATGGAATACTGAAAATATTGGCACGTAATAAGCATTTAATAATGTCACCTACTATCATTAAAAATTAATTTTGATAATTTTCAAAGTTATCCATACAGATCCATTTCATTTCTTTGTTTCAGAAAGTTGAACTAGTCATTTGGTAATTTTGCTTTTTAACCAAACTTAAAATTGCCAATTGGTATGAAAATCATAAGTATACTCTGGGGAGAATTTAATAATGGCAAACACAACAGAACTCATAACTTTTTTTTTAAATAGAGATCAAGTATCATATTTTATAAAGACTGCCAATCCAAAATTCAATCAAAGGATGTGACTATTGCCTAAACTTCTGAATTCAGATTTCATGGTCATCTGGGATGATGATTATTTTTCTGCATTCTTTGCAGCTTTACAACTTCTGTTTCATTGTTTTTTGAGACAAAATGTTCTTCTTTTCTAAGCAACATCTTATGCACGATTAACATTGAGGATTCGAGCTTTGCTACATGAAGCCCATTAAAATAAGGCTACGATCATGCTTTAGACACAGGAGGCCACCTGACGATGGTGTGCTGTGAAAACCTCTGTCTCACATGTGCAGGTAAACACTGCCACTGTGCAGTAATGTGAGAATGAAGGAGGACACTAGTGTCCGTTCACAGGGAGGTGTGTATCTAACACACCAGGGCTATCAGCTCCACTGTCCCCCTGCCCATTCTGACTAACTGGCTATTTCCGGCAATAACCGAAGGCCCTCGCGCACAGTCAGAGAGGCGCCTGGGAAACTCCTGGTGACCCGATGCCAGCTTCCTGGAGACCCCGAGTCCTGAGCTCAGCTCCCACACAGCCCAGCCCGAACATGATGTCACCACAGCACTTCCAGGGGACAGCTGACACAACCAGCAGCCTCAGACCTACCCCGTGGGGACACGCGGGAGTGAATTCTGATTACAGAGAGCACACGGCGCTGCCAGAGGTTCTAGAAGCACCCGTCTTCACAGAGAGCCCCAGTGAGGCTCCACAGACCAGCAGTGCCCCCGCGGGGCAGGTGCCCAGTCCTGTGTGGGGTCACTGAGCGATGCGTGTCCGAGGTAAACTAAGCTGCTCCTGCTTATGGTGAGAATCTGGGGAGCCTCTCCAGGTTTCAGTTTCTCTTATTTAGAAAATAAATGGGTCAGATGAAATAGTCTTCAGCTTCCCATCTTTGAAACTACCCCCCTGGCTCTCTAACTTGCGAGTAGAAATCTCATTTGTACATTAAAGCGTGCGTCTAAGAGACAGCTGCTCTGCTGTTTTTGCATTATTTTACGTTCACGGCTCCCCTGAGATAGTCTCTGGCAGCTGGTCCTCCCTAAGTGGTTAAGTGTCCCTTTTGAATTCTGTTCAGAATTTTTATGGGTACACACTGCTAACTGCTGAGCAGCACAGGCTTTGCAATCAGCCTGCCTGGGAGTTCCACATCTTGGTCCACGACTACCAGTAGAGTGACCCTGGGTGGCCACCCAGTCTTTCTTAGCCTCAGTTTCCTCATCTTGAAAATAACAATAATCACAGGATCTCCTGGCACTGCTGAGAGAATCGAGGGCACGAGGCACGTGGGTTGTTTAGCTCAACGTCTGGCTCCTGGGATGCTTGTCCCACAACGGCCCTTGCATGCGTTACGTTTCTTCTCTCTACCAGACCGAGAGTAGACCGGAAGCACCGACAGCTACTTCTCAAAGTGTCACCAGGCCCCAATCCCGAAGCCTGGCTGTCATCATCACAGCCAATCCCTACCTCTGGCTTCACCTCCACAGTGTTTCTTGACTCCTTCTTCTCATCCCTGGTGACCGATGCCTCCATGAAGATGTCCCATCAATCACCTGGATTATCAGCTTCCTCCTGGCTGCTGCCTGCAGCCTACACAGCTGCCCAGTGGCTTCTCTGCACACATTAGCACACTTCCCTCGTGATCAAAACTCCACCACCTACAAGACGGTGCAGGCTGGCTTTCGAGGCTCTCAAATAATACGAGGCTCAAGAAAAAGCCACCGACTGACCTCCTATAGGGAGGTTGGGAAGGCAGAAAGGGTCACGACAGTGTACTGGCCCCTGGAAAACGCATCAGTAACACCTCTCGTGGCTCGAAAGGTAGGGGTGCTGCTCTGTCCATTTAGTAACAAAACAGCTGGAAACAACAGTGCACGCCCGGCTGGTGCCTGCGCGTCGTTCTGTTCTGGCAAGGAAAAGGGAAGAGTCTGTCTATTTCAAAATTAACAAACTTTTTAAAAGGAAAACAAGTGCTGACAATTAAGCTCTATGAGATTTAAGCTTAATTTTAGGGAAAAATAATCATAATTGGTCCATGTGCAGCCAAGGTCTCCAACAGGCTGCAACTCCTAAACCCTGAGTCACAAACGGCTGCATGCAGACCCCAGCGCATGGCAGCCGACAGACAGAAGCGTCACAAACGGCCCTGGGCACCTCTGCCTGCTGCCAGTGACATGCGCCTGTGAGCTCTCTGTGCCGTGGCATGTGGGTTCACTGCGAGTGGGGACAACAAACAGCACAGGGCCAGCTCCATTCAGGTCACATCACACAGCGGCCTGGAGTCGGGCAAGGTTGGGGCACGGCTGCTCTGCTCAGCATCACGGCGGGCTTGGAAGGGAAAGGGCAGCATGTGAGGGGTGAACACGGGCATCGGACAGCCAGTGTTTTACGCTGCAGTTCATGAACCTCCTCCCTTCAGGAGACAATCTGAGAAAGTCTTCATGATCCCTATTCTAAAGACTAAGAAACTGAGGGTCCCCATGAGAAGAGGCCCTCTCCATGCTGCCTTCACATTTACGCGTCATGTGAGCAGAAGCAGACAGAACGGCGCCCACAGCCACACTGGGGGCCCGGGGCTGGCCACTAGAGGAGCATAGGTGGGACTGCCGTCCTGTGGCACTGCGTGGACGCGAGCGGCTGGCCTCGACCCCGTGGCCACTCATAAAGTGAGCATGTGCACAGTGGCAAGGCAGAAGCACCTTCCTTGGGGACAGCGCCGTGAGGCTGGATGGCAGACGAGCACAGGAGGCACGGCGTCTCGCTGCTTTCCTACCTGCGCACACTTCTTCAGTGGTTACTGATTAACAGGGCTGGCCAGGTGGTCCTCGAACACAAAAGGTGCATCTGGCCACTGGCCTGTACTGAGACAGAACTACCTCTAAACAACGCAGAGTTTTCCTTTTTCTAAAAAAAAGTATTTTGTATTTCTTTAAAATGTTTTCCTACTTATAAAAGTAATACAACCTCATTGAAAAGATTTGGCACTATCCAGAAAGTCATCAAGAAAAAGAAATTAAATCCCTACAATCCAATACTCAACTATGACCACAGTCACATTTTGATGTGTTTCCATCCAAATTCTTATACGTATGTTTTTATCATTTTCAAAATTAACTTTCATATATCCTGATTTACTCTCTTATATGATGAGACTCTTCCTACCTTAAACATTCTTTTTAAATGTTAATTTCAATGGCTGCATTTTCCTCTCATGTGGATCTACCAAAATAAGCTTACCCAGGTTTCTACAGGTCATAGGTTTATTTTGCTATTGATACATAATGCTGCCCTGATCATCTCTCCCATAAATCACTGTTCAAGCGTCTGATAATTTTCTTAGACAAATTCCTGGAGAGGGAATTACTAGGTGAGGGATACTAAAATGTCACGGCTTTCTTTTTTTTTTTTACAGCACTGACAAGTCATTTTCAAGAAAGAACCAGCACATATGAGCACATATGAGACCATATACGTTCACCAACTTTGAATATTATGTTGTATATGTATGTTTTAATTTGAAAACCCAAACTATAAATATTTCCGAAATATATTTTATTTTTAAAGACATAGAGAGGATGAGATTGGACAGAATTCTGTACGACTGACTGGAGATAAGCGGACTTGGAATAACAAAGTCTAAGATGTTAAACACTTGTTGTTTGATGCAAAATAACGTTAGAAAAGAGATAAAGTGATAGGAAACATGAAGGAAATTTAATCATTTTTTGCTCACAGCATCAATCCTCAGAAGATTTTATGGTTTCTTAATCAATTTCATAAATCAAGTGTATTTTTCTTCCTTATTTGTCAAAGGGTATTTCAAATCTGTCAACATGAGTATTTCGACTTCCGCCACTCCTTATAGATTACAGATTCTCTTGGCTGCATTTACACGTGAATGCAATGGCGTCACTGGCTAGTGACAGTGGTAAAAACTCACCAATAAAGAGGGCATGACAAGTGCTACAAACTCATCATGTTCCAAGAAAAAGGTGCCTGACACTGACCTGTGCAGCAGATTCTGGCTTAGGTCATCCTAACGTTCTTCCTCCCTCTTCCCACCTTCCTTTCTTCTTCCTCCCTTCCTCTGTGCTTTCCTCTATAATGGTAAGTAACTAAGAAAAGAAGCCTCCACACCAGTGAAGTCAGATACTAATAACAGTTTTCTTGCAAAAATCTAGCAAAGTATTTTCTTTTTATTTATTTATTTATTTATTTTTTTAAATTTATTGGGGTGACAATTGTTAGTAAAATTACATAGATTTCTAGCAAAGTATTTTCTATTAAAATGAAACATGATCAATAAGCAAATCGAATGGGTTGTATGTTTCAGTGTGTAGAAATCCTACAGTGAGGACAGCACCGCTTTCTAGCATCTCCTTCAGAGAACCTGCCTGATCACCTGGACCAATCTACAGCTTACTAAGCTCGGGTAACAGCCCGACAACTGGGTTTCAGATGCTGATACACGAAGAAAGTTACCAGTTCTTAAGAACATGAAGCCTTAGACCAATGCTTTTCCAAAACGCAGCCCACTCAGCACCACCAGCAGAATCTCCCAGAGGCTTGTTTTCGGGCAGGTTCCTGAGCCTCCTCAGGTCACAGAGTCAGATTCCCGGGGGCTCGAGAGTCACTCAGGACCTCCCCCCTCAGACACACCCGACTCTGAGGAAGGCAGATGATTTCTGTAACCAACACAGAGATGCACTTGTTGCTAAGCATCAACCTAACTCTATTTATAAGCAGATCACCATACCCAATACTACTTGGGAAAAGGAATGTTTTATTAACTGCTGTTCAAATACTGCCTCTCCTTGGACCAGAGCCACCATTGGACAACAGCCATCTGTCAAATGTTCTGCCATGTAGCACAACTTCCCGGAATCACTGCTTGTTCAGTTTAGATTAGAGAAGAGTGATGCTGAAGCGCCGTCACCAGCCTCACCCTGGGTGCCTTTGGGCTCATTGCTCTGGCATCCCATTGTCCAGGGACAGGCTCCCAGGCCCATGTCTGCCTTCCCATGGGCCACATGTCACACAGGTCCATGTGCACGAGGATGGCAAGGGCACGTTGTGTGGGGTTAGAGTGGGTTTTCAGAGTGGTTTTGAGGGCATCCAACTGAAAAGCACAGGAAATTTAGCAAGTTCTACAGTAGAAATATCCTGATTCAGGACATGGGGACTGGAACTAGAGAGCAATACACAGGCAAAGTCACAGAAATTTAACGTCTTCATTACACTTGCATTACTCTGTGGGGACAGAGTGTGGTAGATACAAAAGGATCCCCGATCAGGAGAGAAAATTATTGCCTGTGATGCTAGTCATTGCTCACATTCATTGTGAAGAAGAAATTTAATTTATTTGAACCCGTGTCTACTTCTCTATATCCCTCACTGATTATAGCTCATTATGTAATAGTAATTTAGACCCTGAAGCAGTGCCTGATGCAGATTTTGAATCGCTAGGTCTGGGGTGAACCACAGACCCCACATTTCTAGCAAACTACAGATGATGGGCCACACCTCACACAGCAAAGCAGGAAAGTGCATTTTCTGTCTGTGCTCCCACCAGTTTGGCGCTGGTACCTCCGTGTGCGAGAGTAACGTCCAGCCCACGAGGAAAAGAGCTAACCTGCCCCACGGCTTCATGACACAACTGAGTGCTCGCCAGCTGGCCGGGGTTACAAGGCCACTAACTGTCCAATGGAAACCAAGCACGTGCTCCTTCTCTGGGGCTCATGCTGGTCACTCAGTGACACTGAACCAGTCCCCTTCCTTGCGCCCCCCGCATGCCCGCCTCCAACCCTCTCCCCGGACGCCCATGGCTGCCGATCACAATTTTACACATTGAAAGTCCACTGAAGTACTACTTCCCTCATGAAGTTTTCCCTGGTAGCCTCAATGAAATGTAACTTCCTCTCCTTTTAAGTCCTGCTTTTCAAATAGAAAAATGAGTAAAAACAGTGTCATCTGTCTGTTGGAGGGGAGGTGGCCGTGTCCTGCCTCTTCATTTCCTTAAGATCAGCTGTTGTTCTCAACTCACGTGCACACTATGCGTACGAGGACACATCACGACGAGCCTCACCCCGGACTGACGGACAGAGTAAGAATCTCTGTGGAGAGAGCCCCAGGCGGCAATGTCCTCAGGTTCTCCTAGGAATTCCAGCGGCCACAGTGGGGTCACGTAGGTGCAGGCTCTGACGTCTTCTAATAGGGACACTGAGTCCCATTCCGTGGGCATCTACTGAGGACCTTGAACACAGTAGGTCCTCAGTAAATACATACCAAACTGAACACTAACATGTGCCACATTTGAACACTAGGAAGAGAAGAAAAGCACATCAGTCAGAAACCCGCATTGTTCCCACCATTCTCCAATGAGACGCCGTCGGTGAAAGAACGATGCTGGCGGCGCTGCCGTGTCTCTTGGCCCCTCGGCCACCAGGCGTGCACGCCGTATTCAGTTCCCCCAACACTGTGTCCACTTACTTTTCTTCTCAGAAAAGCACTCTTTTCCTCTCTCCAATCATTACTGGAATTTTCTGCAGCCACCTCCCTGGAAATAATCAGCTGGCATCTGAGGAAGGACACACTTTTTGCTGCTGTCACACAAAATTAATGACAAGCTTCCCGCACGCTGAGTGGAGGCGGCAGGAGCGCCATTGGATGAGGTGCTGCTGTGGCGTGACAACAGTCGGTGACCAGCAGGACGCCCAAGCTGCTTTCAGAGAACGCAGCCATTGGTTGCTTTTCTCCCTTCTTTTCTTCTTCTTTTCAGTTCCTGAAGGACAGAGAGCCTCCTGGCAATGCACCAGATTTTCTTGCCATGGAAACAAGAGAGTGGGGTGTTTGTAAAGCTGCCTGTAGGGGAGAATGCCATTCTCCTTGCTTTGTGCTACCTCTGGCCTGTCACCTTCTGAAGTTCTCAGGGACACGCCACGCCCTGTGTCACCTGAATTACACAGATCATCCAGGGGTGCTAGGTGGTGCTGTGTTATCCGGATCCATCTGTTCTGAAATTCTTCCGTCATTTAGTAGAGACCTAAACTGTGTATGTTCAGCCGATGATAAGAGTTAACGTACTCGCTATTTACAAAATAAATTAACGGAGCGACATTTATGTGACAGGAATTGTGCAAAACTCCAAGAACTAAAAGATACAGTCAGGTCTACTAACAGCATGATGCCCCTGTCACAAACTCAACACCAGAACCAGTCTGAGTTGGGACCCTCTGCTCTTTCTAATGACAGCACCCAGTAAACAGCCTGATACTTGCTTTGTGAACTGGAAAGGCAAGACAGCAGAAACGTTTAGAAGTTACTGTTTAAGAAAAACGAAAGAACATCAGAGAAATCGCTATGGTAATCTCTTCACTTGCACTTTGGCTGAGTTGTTGCTAAACCACCCACACCCCACACACACTCCTCAGCTGAGGTGCCCCCCTGCTCCCCACCCATGCCTCTTAGGTCACAGGCACCTTCTGACTTTGAGGATCTCGTGCTCCCTTTATTTGGGCATCACAGGGACCAGTGTGGCAAGAAGACTGACATCTGAACACCTGAAGAGATTGGTGCCGTTTCCCTCAGAAACCCAACTGTGTGTGTTACTCAGGTTTGCTTGTCACATGACCCCACACCACGGGCCAGTCCCCCTGCCAGAGACGCCCTGCAAAGGGGCTCTGCTTGAACCTGGAACGGTTGCCACAAATGCTTGTGCTGCTGGCCTTCTTTCCCACACCAAGTGCCCTTAGGTTACCCGGAAGCCAGAGCCCCTTCCACTGCCAGCATGGGGGAGGGGGGCAGTAAAAGGGGGGGCGAGCTACTTGTCCTTCTGTCTGCTCGCCTGGCTGTACAGTCCTGATTTTATTTAAAATGGGGGAGAGGCAGGTGCCAACATCTGAGCCCAGACCAGTTATAAAGCTATTACAGCAACTAAAAGGAAGCAAGGAACCCTACCGGCTTGAGGCAGTGGGTCGGGAAGAGTAAACGTGTTGCTGCTCCAGGAAAGAGGAAGCCTGGTTAGGGCCAGGGAAGGTGGGCTTGAGTCTGGGAGCTGGCATCCTGCCGCGGACGCAGGCTGAGCCCAGGACAGGGCACCAAGCTCGTGGGGATGCGCGGGAAGCCTTGGGGGGGCGGGGGCGGGGCCGCCGGGACGACGCAGCGCCCCGCTGAGCTGTGAGCCAGTTCCGTACCCACGTGCTGCCCCGTCAGCTGACCGACACCTGAAACCACGCTGCCTGTCTGCAGTCCTGGCCCCGACCCGGACTGAAAAGAGGGCCGGCCTGAGCTTCTGTCGGCCCCTATTCCATCTGGGCTTTGTTTTTACATCAACGAGAGGCAATCAGGATGTGTGCGGTCGAGTCAGAAGCAGCCGTCAGTTTGGGGCTGTTGGTGTTGTCACCTCAATTTAAAATGAACCCAATCTTATTCTCAGGGCTTCATCCTGTCTGCTACTTCTTTCTAAATAAATCTAACTAGACATCCGTGGATCCTAATGTCTCTGGGTGTGACAGTCCCCTTTGCCCCTAACCATCACTGTCATCAGAACTGATGTCACGATCAGTGCCGAGGATTTACTGAGCAACTGAGCAGAACATGCTGAGGTCCCACGGGCTTACTGTCTTAGAAAAACCAAGACAGAATGGTGCTAATGACACACGCCACTAATTAATTATTGTGTAGGGGTTTCCAAAAGACTGTGTGAATTCAGTGCAGCAGTCAGTAAAGTCAGAGGAGGGCCCACCAGGTCCCCACGGATGGACACGCGGCACCATGGGACTTGGCAGGAGTGCAGGGCAGGTGGACGGTGTCACCCAGTCACAGGCTTTGCTGATTTGACCAGAAAACTAAAACAACTGCATTTTTTGGACATTCAAACTCAGAGCCACTACATTTAGTCAAAATTAGAAGATTCAAACATGGGACAATGCCATTTATACAAATTAACCCCAGAGTCCAGGATGCCACAGAAGCCTGTGCTGGGACTCATACTCAGGACTCACAGCTCTATGAACTTTTGTGACACCAAGATTTTTTGAATGATAAAGTGACCAGGTTGGTATTCTAGGCATAGAGCTCAGTCAAATACAAAGGGAAGCTGATTGAGTTCATCTAGAAGAGAAAGCACGCACGACAAGAAGACTGAGTAATGGAACCTACCGTTTAATTTGGAGACTGTAAGACATAGTCTGTCTGAGCAGAAAGGTGCGGAGAGGAGAATGAATGGCCAGATCTCCACAGCGTCCATCCAGGGTCAGGTGGTACAGAGCCTGAGGAGCGACGGACCCTCCACACACGAGTACAGTGACGATGCTGGCCAGAACGCCGCTGGGCCTGGGGTGAGCAGGGTGACATCGTCTGACCAGCATCCGCACAGGGGGAGATGGTGTCGGGTCGCAGCCCGCCTAGGGAACGAGACGAAGGGAGGGGAGCTCCCGAGTCGACTCGCAGGAGAAGAGAACATGGGCTGCAGGCTGGACAGTCACACAGTCCCTGGGGGAGGCCGGGGGGGCGGAGTCGACCAGCATGTGCTAAAGGTAGACGAGCCACAGACACCCTGGCATTCAGTGCAGGAAAGGACGCGTCCTATGCGGCCCCAAGGTCAAGGAGAAACATGGCCCTGCAGTGGAGAAGATTAGACACAACAGAGACGAGCAACGCTCTTCTTGTCCTGTTTACCTTCCCTCGGTAGCAAAACGCTCGCGTTAAGATTCACACTTGTGCCCAAGGCCAGAGGCATCCTGGGCTTTTCAGCGACTGCCTGCAGCGTGTCAGCTGCATGAGCTTTGGCCCATCTTCTCGGTGAGAATTCCCCGTCTGTCGTCACTGACGAGCTGTGATGCTGCTGCTAACTGCCCACTGGGGCCCGCGCAGGGGCCCCGCCGCTCTAAGTTGGCCCGTCTCATGGCTCGTGCCAGAGAATTCTGCCTCCGGTGTCAAGGCTGGCTTAGGCAGCCTGCTGGCTAATTAGGGCAGAGCGTGCCGTCTTCGTCCCTCCTGGCACTGCGCTTGTTCTCTCCTCGCCGATGACCCGCCCCGACCGCCGCCTGGTTTCTGTCTCATCTGTGACCTGGGACCTCACCTCCGACCTCCAGGGCTCTGAGCTCCACTTCCCATTTTCTTCATCTGTTGAGTCTGACATCCCTTACTTGTACTTGACTTCACATCTTTTGAGTGTTTCCCTAAACCTAAATGGTCATTTGTTATTTATTATTTAACTGCCAGCAAATGAAAATACTCTGTAATTAATATCATAGGTGTATATTACTATTTGAGTCCATTTGGTCTTCCATCTTCCCCCCTGAGGAAGTGCTCACACAAAAACAGGCAAAACAGCACACAAAAAAATGGTTTCTGATTGTGGCAAAAGCAATTATTTTTACAATGGAAAAAGACGTATCTAAATCATTACAGAAATACAATCTAGGCTAGTCCCGATTGGAAAAAGTGAATTCAAGAACTACAGCACATTTTCTGAGAGAGCAATGCTGAAGTCACCCTTCCCAGGATTATTTTAATATTCACTATTATCAGAAAGCGTTTTATCTGCAGTACTGGCTGCAGACAGAGCTTGAAAGCCTTTACTAAGTAATAAGCCAATGCTATCCATTAGGAAACACGGCAGATTTTGCGAATCTATTGCTATTGTTTGGTAATACCCAAAGATCATGTTTGTTATACACACTATTCATGAATAATTTCATACATATATTCCACTGGACATATTCTTACTAAATTTCACATTCAACTTCAGAATTTTAGATTCCACGTAGATGTTACACTACAGAACTTGAATTTTGGTCAGCTATAACACAAACACTTCTCATCTGTTACCTAAATTGGTACAACACCTCATTTCCTCAAAGTCACTTTAGGGTTGACAGACATAATTACTTGTCATTGTGTAGGCCTGGGGAAAGAAATCAAATTTGTACTATGGAAAGAAAAGGCAAAATATTAATCTGAGCTCTACAGCCTTGAAATCACTGGACAAATAGTACATGAATGTGTACTAGACAGCTGCCACCGAAAAGAAGCCAGGGCTCGTTCTAACATCCCGGAATATTCAGCATATTGAAAGACACAGCCAGTCACATCTGCCTCAGTTTCTCACTCTGTGATGTAATTATCTGCGTCAAAATTTTCTAGGAGTTCCATGTTGGACCACATATATATCCTCAGTTTATTGACTATTCATTACTGTTCACTTCTTCCAATCACATAGTACTGAATAATCTCAACTTAAGGCCCATCTGGGTGCTGAGAAGGGCACTATCACAGGGCAATTAATATACATACATAATATGCAGAAAGCAAATAGCCAGCAAATAGAGAACATGAGGTCCAAACACAATAATCACTGACCACCTTGAGGTGACCTTGAGACACTGAGACACCATTCTGAACAGGAAAAATTCCAAAATGCACACTAATGTTAGTTTTTCAAAGTATTAGATTGAAATGTATGTGATATTTGAATTCTAGATGCGGCTACACCATGACAGTTTCCACATGACCCTTGACCTCTGGGTTGGACTGTGACACCACCATCAGAGACCCTGACACAGATAAAAATGGCCAAACCCACCTCAGGGGGAGGGGAGCTGTTTGAATATTTGGAAGTTCAACTATTCAGTTATGGCTTCCAACTTAATAGTCCAGCTTTAGACGAGAATTTGAAATCTGCACATGGCATGGCACTAGGTTTTCAGAATGAGGATAGTTCATTATAGAAACTTTCTACGACAATAGAATAATGAAGATACTGCAGACATCTAGGCAACTGGGGATCAGAGCATGATTACAACTACCTTTTAAAAATCCAAAAGTTTCGGGGCGGACAGGTGGCTCAGTTGGTTAGAGCGCGAACTATGGGTAATGGGGCTGCCGGTTTGATTCCCACCTGGGCCAGCAAGCTGCGCCCTCCGCAATTAGATTGAAGTCAATGTGCTGCTGCTCTCCCGGGGGGTGGCCAGATGGCTCAGTTGGTTGGAGTGCCGGCTCTCAACCACAAGGTTGCCGGTTAGACTCCTCCACTCCTGGAAGGGATGGTGGGCTGCGCCCCCTGTAACTAACAAGGGCAACTGGACCTGGAGCTGAGATGTGCCCTCCACAACTACGATTGAAGGACAACTTGACTGGAAAAAATCCTGGAGTACACATTGTTCCTCAATAAATCCTGTTAAAAAAAAATCCAAAAGTTTCTAAGTCACTTCTAATAGTATCACATCTGAACCTCAGAATCACCTAAATGGGTGTGTAGGTGCGTATAGAATATTTCCCAAACTCCTGACATTGTTTCATAGGCCACCTACCAAAAGACTGTCCTATACCATGTTTAAAAAGAAAAATGAATTGCTCTGCAAAGGAAAAACACTTCCCTTCAGCTAGTGTTATCCCTTGCAGGTGGATAAATTACAAATAAGATTTTTAAGAAATAATCATCCCTTAAAATCGTTATCAGAGAGAAGCACCAGGAGAGGAACTTCACTTTCCCCCTGCACTCCATTCCAACACTGGTCCTGTGTGCAGTCGATACACAGGGCACGCCACAAACTACCCACAGCTGTGCCGACTGCCCAAGGCCCACCCTCATGAATCAGGTGTGGAGGCCACCTGGCCACAGCCCAGGAAGACTTTCCAGATGAACAGACCCCACCCACTCAGAAGGAGTCTCGAGGGCAGGTTCCTCGGTGGACACCTTACTGCCCCAGGTGCTCGACTAATTGTACTGCTTCCCCAACAAGTGGAAACAGGTCCCTGCTGTGTAATGAGCTTGTGGAGCCCTGACAGATCAGTGACCTTCTGAACGAACTCACAAACACCCGTTTATTCAGGGGGGGCGGTGTGAAGGGTGTCAGCCATCCCATACAAACAGCTGAAGCGCAGACGGGTTGAGTGTACAAAGCCTCACTCTCCAGTGTCCAGGCTGAGACTGAAAGCTCCCACTGGCTCACGTGTCAGGAGCACATCTGCTACCTTTAGTCAACAACTACATAAAAACATTTTCCTATTTGGATTTATACTTCTGTTTTCAACTGTATTTGGGGAAAAAAATCAATCAAAATAGCTTTTTAGATTCACTGACCAAACAGCAAAGGCATATGATGCAATGGGTTTGGACATAAAGAAACCTCTACTTCTTGAATTCTTGATCCCATTTGAATTGTTTAAAACGTTGTTCTACCCGCATAGCCCAGGGGTCACTGACGGGCAGGTGGTCACTTAGGGGTAACACCAGCATCGGTAATTTAGTAACTGCGTGGGTTCCATGGGGAAGGTTTTCAATCCCTCTAGATGTCAATATGGGGGCATCTTTAAGACGGGGATGACATCGGACTGACCCCCCAGATGACTGTGGAGATAAACTTAGCTAATCTGCACAGGACCCAGCAGCATGACTCACACAATGTGAGCTCTCAATACACCAACCAGTGCTCAGTATTGAAATTACTGTGAAATATTGTTCCGATGAGGTGAAGTACTTCTCCTAACGAAAAACTTTTTGATAATTAAAATGTTCAGCTTATTGAATAAAACATAATTTATTCAAACAAATTTGATTTAGGCAAACTTCATAAAGCCACAGAAAACCTCCATCTTACTTTCATTGTCTGACTACTATCACTGGGCATATGGACCTTCCACAAAGGATCAGAATTTCTGTCATATTGAAGGATTAGCAGTGAGGGGAAAACCTCAGCACATCAATGTGTCAACAGAATATCCATTTTTTATTTTGTAAATTGTGTTTGTTTCGGTAACGGGTGGGGATTGGCACACCACTGTCTCCCTTTCATTAGCTGCTCTCTGGTGCTAAGGATGAAGTCGTGCCTTTGATACCAGTGAAGAGAACAGGCTGATGTGGGCAGTGGTGGCCAGACTGGCTCTGTGCCCTAAGCAGCTGAGAATTCCATCCAAAACCCAGGCGCGGCTCAGCCCAAAACCTCACAGGGCACCCCGTCTCAGAGCAGAGAATAGTAATGTGTTACTTACGAGCTTTTTATTAACGCTACTCAAATGTGGCTTTCAAAACAGCCTAAAATTATGAAAATGAATGGGTAATTCACAGTAAGGCTTTTCCTAGTCACTACGCTAAATCATAGGCTACAAGGAAAGTGTTGCCAATTTCTGAATTCTCCAAGTACTAATACAAAATTCTCAGAAAAGAGTTTTACACTTGCACTTCCTTTACGCCTGCCACTTGTCTCATTTTGTCTGTGTGTTGTCGGGAGAACCAAATCCCTTGGACAGCTTGGGAGTGCGCTCTGTAGCATAAATGCTACCAGATGTATTTGTTCAAAATTATCAACCAACCACAGTACCTTGAAACCCACACAGAAGCCCTGCTGTGCAGACACCTGAGAACATGTCTGTTTATCCTGTGGGACGCAGACTGGTGTGCGCGCCCCCTGAAAGGGGCACAAGAGGAGCCGCTAGGGGACAACTCCTCAGTCCCATACCCACCAGGCACCACAGAGGACAAAACATTATCATCAGGATGGAGCAGCACCCAGACTGTCCACAGAGGTGGCAGCTGACGACCACTCTGAGAGGCGGAGCAGCTTCCCTTCAGGAGATTTCCAAGCATCATTGCGACCCTGAACTCTGTCACAGGCACACATCACATCCGTGACATGCCACGTGGCCCACAGCTACAAGCAAGTGCTGGGACAGAGGAGGGTCACACCACGTGCTGGCCCTGGCCTTCCTCCTCATGTGAGGCACAACAGAGGCTGCCCACGGCTGCTTGTAGAGTCGAGTCAGCGGCCATTTCAACGTGAGTTCCAAGCAAGTGTCCCACCCAATGATGACACTGCTTAGCCCAAGTCACACAGACGATCATGCGGCATGCTAAGTACAGTTCATGCCGGCAACACACATTCCAAATTCACACACACACCTCGTCTTTTGAACTTGATGGAGGAAGACACTGAAATGAATCACTGTGGACTATGTGGAAAGCACGACAGTCACGCCAGCTGGTCACACCTGCCACAGATGGACTGAAGGTGAGAAAGTGCAGCAGGCACATGTGCTGATGTCAGCAAGCAGTACGGTCATTAGTGCAGGGGTTCCAACTGCGCGGAGTGGCCGTACTTATTCCAGTTCGTTGTTGGTTTTCCTTCCTGATTTTTACTTTAAAATGTTGGTTTACTTTATGTCTATTGCCACCACCCTTCCCCACCCCGTGCCATGATCACAACCACACAATGGCATCCTGCCACCAGCCCTCTGAATTCAGGGCAAACATTTAGAAACCTGACAAAGGAATCTTTGGGGACAAGCATTATACCAAAAGGGAACTGAAATCTCGACACAGAAAATACGAAATTTCTCATAGATAAATGTCATAATGTTTCAATTTTAAAAAAGATCAGTCTTGTTTTTAAGTTAGAACACCTAAACTGGCTCACTTTCCCAGACAGAAATATTTATTGTTAACAATGCTGTGAACATTATCACACGAAACTACATATCAAAGACATCAGTTACCAGTAGTGGGTGAGACATCCTAGGATGGGCCCACCATTCATTTTTAACTTCTTCAGACTCCCACAATCAACACAGATTCTAACACTTATTTCTGTTTCCATAGTTTTACTTCTAAAACAGACCCTTGCTTCTTCTCTTTCACCTTGAGTGTTCTCTGAAGGGCAGTGGCTGTAACTGTCCTTAGTTTACGGGAAAGAAGTCCGAGGCAGCCAGAGATTAAGAGGAGGTAAAAGGATTGGCCAGCAGTCACTTTGCCTGCCAGTGACATGGGACAAAGACCGTGCAGAACCCCGAGGGCAGAGCGGCAAGTAGAGGAGGGGAAAGCCATGGACTTCACGTGAAGGCTCTGGAACACCCAGCAAACTGAAAAGCCAGCCAGCACGCGGAGTGGGCCGACATGTAACACACACCACCAAACAATGAGAAAAGCTGCCGCCCGATATGTAGTCTTCAGAGCTCCTGTACAAGGATTCTAGAGAACTAGTCCTGGGTTGTCCACACCACTATCTCCCTAGGTAAAGGCAGAGGTTTAATTATTTGCTTAATTTCAAAAAGTGTGACTGGATTGAGACACCTTGCAAATTTGGAGGCTCATTTATTGGAATTTACTATTGACTAGAGAGACAACTTATAAACACAAACATAAATGGGCAAGATTTCACAGGTAAGATGAGTGACTGGGAAGATTCGTGCTGGAGGAGGACACAGAGTAAATGCCCCAAACAGATGGAAACCTAGGCGTGGACCTGAGTAGGGCGGAGCATGAGGACACGGCAGGAGAACTTCTCTCACTTACGCCTGTGAAGGACAAAGCCCGCGGTCTCCTCCTCTAATGTGACTCGTCCAAACGGCAGGCTGACTGTCTCCCTCTCCTTCATACTCAAGGAGCCAGGATCTAAGGTTCCAGTTCCTGCTGGGCTGCCCGTAGGGCCAGATGTTTTAACAAACTCACACCGACCTCTAGCCCTTCCCAGGCTCCTGCAGAATTTAGCTTGGGCAACATACATCATACTCATTACTTTCAACACTTGTACGTTTCACATAACACTTACACAATTTCTCTGGGTTGCTCATGACTTTTTCTTGGGTAGAGATGTCTGCTCAGCTACATGATAAACTCCACAACCACGTCCGTCAGACTTTCAGCCCAGCAAAGCCATAGCAGCTGCTGTAAGCTAGCAAACCGCACGGAACTGTGGAATTAAAGGAGCTTCCCTGTATGTTGGGAGGAAGCACCTAAATTAAACCGAGTGTAATAAGCTGATTCTTAGAAATTGAAGCTCATTAAGCAAATGCCAGGAATGAAGGTCTTCGTCTTAATGAGCACACACACACCTCAGTGGGTAGGAGATGACTGGCCGTGAGTCCCCAGAGATGACTGGCCTTTGACTCGTGATGAACACGAGTCAAAGCAGGTCTGATGGGTGAGGAGAAGCTCACCAGGTTTGGGCGTATCGTTAACCAGAACACCATCTTATGTCTTCCCTCCACCTTTTAAAACTTGACCCTCTCTAAATGGTTGGCAGGAATTATGAATTTCAAGGAACAGAATACTTATCACATTGACTTGGTCTCAGGTACATAAAGTCATTTTCTTCTACCAGAAGTTTGTCTCATCTGATAGCAATTTCCGCTCTGCCCTTGTGAGTAACAGGAAGTGGAGATGGCACGTGTATCTGTTGTGATGAGTGCAGCCAGTGCCCAATGAGATCAAACCAGGCAGTGGCTTTGTCTCTGCCAGCAGCGGGGATTAGAAGAGAACAAGCAGGAAAGAGTAAAGCTGTGGCATATTTGTAATTTAGTGTGCTCTGAATCAGGACACGGCAGTAATCAATAATTTAAACTATGAGTTCTAGTTCAATATGCAATCACTTGTCTCTTAGAAACTTTATCAAGGAGAAAGAAGCCTGAAACACCTCAGAAAAGAGTGTGTGAAAAAGAATCTTCCACGAGCAGCGCCTGAGCCTGTCCCATAAACCGTTCCTCCAGAGTACTTAGACCAAACTTCTGAGAGCAGAATCAACAATTTACGCTCACTGAATTTAATAAGCCACCCGAAGATAGCAGTTGGCTCGTTTTGCTGTCGCTCATTGTGATGGATTTTCAAAGTCCAGTTCAACGTCTGTATGGAGGGAAAGAAACACCTGCACCCACATATCACACAAGCTACGGTAATGGAAGCAAAAGGACGGACAGAGACGTCCCGCTAGGAAGGAACCCCCACCATGTGTTCCCTCAGACTCGAGTGAGCACTTCGCAGACTATGAGGCACTGATGAAGGGGGAGAGAGCTAGGGTGTCTGAGCAGAAGATGACGTTGCAGGGATCTCAGAAGCTTTGCAAGACATACAGGTAGCTTGACACCTGGTTTCCATGGGAGGAACAGTGGAAAACATGTCGTGTGTTGACGAGTCTGAGAAGCATCTCTCATTTCTCCGGCACCTTCCCTACATGTAGTCCCCGAGTGCAGTTCCTCCTCTACCAAACTGGTGTACCCTCAGGGAGTTACTCTGGAGGTGACACGGGAGACTGTCTAGACACGGAGCAAGAGAAGACAGAAGGAGGCTCCCCACTTTGTGCCACTGCTGCTGCCACGGGACGTACACAAATGTCACGGCATGAACCAATACACACCCTAACACATCCATGGAAATGAGAGGCTCTTCTTTCCAAAATAACTCAACGCCATGCCTGCTGACCACGTGCTGAGGCAATGGTTCTAACTAAACTCTCATGCACATCCTGCTAAAACTTCCCAAAAGTGACTGAGCAGGTCTCGAGTTTGTCCTAAGAATGTATTCTTTTGGCAGGTGACCCAGGGAATTGTGGTCAGCAGACAGCACTTCATTCTAAAATAGCGTTCATATCTGGCTATTACTTATATATGCAATGAAAAAACCAGTATCATAAAGGCGGGCAGAAAGAGATAGAAACAGAGAGAAGCAGCATGTAAGGGACTTTCCCATCCAATAAAAAGATGTCCACAATTCTGGCAGAGGATCCTCTAAGTATGTTCAGTGATGGGAAGCACTGTCTTCAGGTAACAAGCTGTTGGGGTGATAAGTTGACGTTAAAAAGGGTAATTTATGAGTTATTTGAAAAATTGAAGAAATGAGGATATTACTCAGATAAATTATGTGTGAAAGCCTTTGTCGACTTGACTGAACTTCTAAATTCAAAACTACTTTGGCTGCAAGAGATCAGGGCAGCCAGGCCTTGGCTTTGCCGCTGGACCCTCTAAAAAAGCCCCACTGTCCTCGGCTGTTGTGACAGTGAGCCATTTGCCACGCCTCTCATTCACTTTGCAGTCACTCAGCTGGCACCACCTTCCTCTCCCCATTCGGGCAAGGAAACAGCAATTTAAATGTGTATGTATACAACCAAAATACTCTGCATTACTGCGAAGATTTTAAAACAATGGTCTAGATGGAAACATCGTAAATAAGTAGAAGGCGCCCTAGAAAGCCCTTTAATCGAACTGCTCTGGAGAAAACAGCAGAGGTTGAGTGTTATCTCTGTACAGTTACCCCATGAGCAAGGAAACGGATGTTAAGCCGTCCACTGTCTCCTGTCTCAGAAGAACTGAGACCCTGCAAAGCCCGCTGTCAGGTGTCTGGGGGTGACTGAGGCTGCTCGGTTCCATGTCATTTATGCAAATTAGCAAAGGCTCCTGCAGCCTCGTTCAGTATACTGCCGTGTCACTGAAACAAAGCTGGAAAGAGTGGGTGCTACCCACGTACACAGTCTTGGATTTCAATCAAATCTGCCTAAACACTGTCTGGAATCAGGTGTCAGCGTTGTCTGGGGTTAGAACAGGCTAAGAACGCTCTGATTCCGACACATTCCACACCGGTCCCAGTGGCTGCCTTCCCTCCGGGATTCCAGCTGAGTCAGCATGTCCCCATTTCCTGTCCCACTGCCACCAACAGATCAGAGTATCACCCCAAATCTGCGCCCCAGGCAATATCCGTTCCTGTGAAATAACTGGGCCTTAAAAAAACTATTCTATTAATGAGCCAGATGAAAATGGTTTCTATGAGTACTTCAACAAAAATACTGTCTGACCTATTTTCCTTGGACACGAAAGAGCATCCAGTAATACATAAATTCCTCTCTCTCTCCTAAAGTATCTTTGTGTTCAAGTTTGGGAAAGAGAGAAGCAGCCGCTGACACCCAGGGCAGGCCTGGCCCTATCAGCTTGGCCGTGGTGTTCCCTGTACATAAACAATGGTAGGTCATGCTAGACCAGGCCCCTCTGGGACCGTCACAGAGCAGGACAAAAGGCACCACCCCTATCACGTCGGCACAGGACAGAACAGAAATAGCGTCCAGGGCACGGAATGCCAGACGTCCCATCTCTGGTTAATGATATGGCTGCTTCTCCACCGACCACAGGTTCAGTCTGCCCCCCTAGAGCTGACTTAGTGGGGTACACAGCTGCAGAACTGCCCCTGCTTCCTGAGGGCACCCAACCCAGAGTGAGCACCCCCTTCTCGGCCCCTCCAAAGCCCAAATCCTGCAGGTATTTCTAACTCGGCCCCCCTGTCCCTGCAGCCAGAGCAGCCATTCTTAAGAAAAGCTAAAAAACTGTGTCTTCGAGGTACTCACTAAAAGGCTCCTATAAAACGAACTCCTTATCTTCTCACATTGTGGGCTCGGTGGCAAAGGAGCCTTTGCCACAGAAGAATTCCTGTTGTGAGGTGTCGAACAAGCCACGGGCTGCGGCTCCTCTGCTAGATATTTCCCACAGGAAGAGGCATGTTCTGGAGGAGCATGGTTCCACATGTGGCATCCACAGGCCAGGCAGCCCTGGGTCTTCCACAGAATGGCCCATGGGGTCACTGTGGATTAAAGTGACATGGCATGGACCTGGTCCCCTCCCGCTTTCTCAGATTTTGTCCGTAGTAGAGAAGCTTACCTCTCGATTCGCATGTCCTCGTGACAGCACATGTAATGGTCTAGTTTCTAAATATACAAATTTAAGTTGCCTGCTGTGCAGAAAGATGTGAAGCAGGAACCTGAAGACCTGGGGTACCTGTACAGAAATCTCGACAATTCATGAGGTCAAGTTTCTAGTTATCGTACATAACTTGGGACACTGTGAAAAATGACTCAGCCTTTGCTAAGTGCTGATATTTTGCTCTGCCTCCCTCGAAATACAAACATACTCTCCTTCTACAGGGTTTATTACAACAGGTGACTTCCATTTAAGGGAACAGTCACACCACTAAAAGTTAGTGCCATCAACCATATAGTAAATACCACTCAAAGAATTTCACACACATTATTTTAATCCTCATGAAATACCAGAAGGTGTATACAATTATGCACACGTTACAGACGAGGACCAGATCAGAGAAATTAAATGATATACTCCAAACACACATATCAAGGATAAGCTGAGATTCACACCCACTTACACCTGATATGACAGGCTGCAGGGAGAGAGAGATAGTGTGTGTGTTTCCTTGTAGGTGAAATTACTTTTAACACTCAATGTTCGCTGTCTTAACATCTCATTTAATATATGCCTCTGAATGTATACATACACACACACACACACACACAAACACACACACATTCAAAACTTGCTAGTAATTGTTATCATTTTCACTACAAGTTTGGAAAAGAATTTATTCCTAAAATAAATATGTTTGAGAAAATGGAGCTTAAATAGCATTGGTGATCACACCAAGAGCCTCCTGTGCGATGACTTCCATCGTGTGAGTTTCGCGTCATCACTCGGAGCCTCCAGTGTCCCTGACACGCGTGCTCCGCCCTTTCGCAGCTCTGAGCGTCTTGTTTCTACAGCAGCACAGGCGGTTCAGAGAGAAATCAGAGGACTTGGAAAGGATATTGTGAATTCAAGCAAAAATTCCTTCTTTCTTTTTCTCTATCTCGTGCTCTTTCTCTTTTCTATTTTTTTTCTCTTTTTAAAAAGGTGATCAATTAGCTGACACTATAAAATGCCCTGGGGGGGGGTCCAGACCCCTTCTGTACAAAGGACATTGTATGTCGTCCCCTCCCGCCCTGGGTCAGCCTGTGCCTGTAACAGACCGCATCGCTGTCGTCATGCGATTATTAAATTTTCACAAGAGGCAGGCTTATTTTTATCAAGTTACACAGCGCCATACAAACATACTAACCCCTTTTTGCTAACACAATGGTCTTAACTAGTACCAGGGGTTACTACTTATTTTGAATTGTTAGATTCTGAGACATGTAGTACACCAGACACCTACGGTTTTGGAGCACAATGCAATTTCAACATTATAAAAATGAAAATATTCATTTGTTCACGATACTTATGTTTCTAATCTGCTCCTTCAAAACCCAGGCCATCCACTGCTGGCACCATTTACATTAGAATCGAATCTTGTATCCTGCCCTACGGCAGCCTCAGAAAGCCGGCGGATTTGCAGAGAATTTATTTAAAAAGCATATCTCCGAGGTGGGGCTCAGGCGCCCGCGAGCCTGCGACAGTTTCCAGGACGAGTCGGGCCATAAAGAAAGCGCTGGTCCTGGGTGGGGCCTCCCTTTGCTTCTTCCCGCTGCGTCGCCCTGGCATCACCTCCACGGAAACCAGCGGTGCGGGGAGGTCACGCAGGCAAAGCGCTCCGCGGGCTGCGAGCCCCGCGCCCCACGCCCCGCACCCCGCGCCTCGCACCCCAGCCCAGTCTCTTCCCGGTTGTCTCCATCCGCGGGAGCTGTCACGCCGCCGCCTGGGGAAGTGCGGGGCGCGGGCGAACGAGGACACGGCGCGCCGGGGACCTTGTTCCTCCCGTCACAGCAGCCGCCCCTCGGCGGGAAGAAGGCCCTGAGCGGTCGGACCGAAAAGCATCTGCCGGGTCGCCATCGCCAGCCTAGCACGGAGCAAGCAGCGGGCCACAAAGCTCCGCTCGGCTTCACGACGCACCTTATCACTTCCTTGTAAACTACTCATTCCTTCTAAAAACACCACGGCTCTCGGTGGCGGGTGAGTGCCAGATGCACCCATCCGGGCCGCCTGCAGGACACACGCACCTGTCCCGTGGCCGCGCCCCAGGGTGCGCCCACCGCAGGCCAGGCCGCGCTGCAGCTGGGCACGGACGCTGGGAGCCAGGTGTTTGCAGCCTCAGCGCGAACACACTCACACGGCCAGACAGACATCCTCCATCAGCAACTTACCTTTTTGGGTCTTTTTCTTCTCTGACTGGTGCCATTGAACTTCTCGCCACTGTCGCTTTTCTGAGCTGCATCTTCGTTCATCGTTGTGCACAGTTTGCAAAGACAGCTCTGCCATGAGACCCGCCGCCGCACAGGCCACCAGCGAGCGTGCGCGGGTGGCGGGGGGTGGGGAGGGGGCGCGGAGGGAGACAGGCGTTGCCATGGCAGCAGCTGCCACCGACTTTTTCTGCCTGCGCTGCTAAATCAGGTTCACCAATCACAGTGGGGCTTCCAGGGAAGCCGGCCTTGGAAAAGAATGCGGGGCTGGGGAGACTGGGAACTGCGGTCCCTTCTGACACACCCTCCACTCCATCCGCTCTCAGACGGCACGCGAACCCGCACAAACCCACAAAAATCCCCACAAACCACACACAAACCCTCATAAACCCCACAGAAACCCGCACAAACCCTCACCGAACCCCACAAACCTGCACAGACCCCACAGACCCACACAAACCCACAGAAACCCCCACAACATTTCCCCTCCAGGTGCTTCAACAGGACAGACGGACACCTGGTGAGAAAACACTCCCGAATGCGCCTCTGGACCTGCAGGGATCCTTTCCACCACCCAGAGGTTACTCAAGGAGGAGGAATGGCTATTAATACCCTACGGTGGATGCAGGTGCCGTAAGCTGTTCCTCGCTTGAGTCGAACGCACTGAGTGCATTGAGAACTGCACTCAAGGGTGGCTGTCCTAAAGCCCTGACAAAGGCCCCCCAGCTAACCCAAACCATTCCCTCCTATGCCTCCTCTCTGCTCCACAGCTTCCGACAGGACACCTGCGACACCTGGCACACCTGCATGCTTACCAAATGTCCCTCCCACACAGGCCCGGGGATGGTGTGTGCACACGCATATGGGTGTGTGTGCGATCACTGGATTTCCTGGAAACAGCGTGACACATGGCCCATTAAAGGCAGTTAATCAACGTTTCTTGAATATATTAGCTACACACTCTGGTAATATAAATAGAAGGCGTCATGGAATTAAAACACTGTGTAACTGATGTTCACCAAACTCAATCCCTGCTCTCCAGGAGCTTATAGTAAAGTTCCACAATTCTTCTTGATGAGAAAACAGCACTTGTTTTTATAACAAGAAACCTGGTTTCATCTATTGGGTTGAGGTGGCCATATTGTATATTTAAACATTAAAATGTGGATGCAACCAGAGCCTAATGTGTTTTGTACACATACACATGCACATGCTGCACACCTTTTCCAATTGCTAGGAAAGAATGTGTAATGCACAGTGTTGATAGGCGTAAAAACAGAAGGATTAAACTAATGAGAGAATTTATGAAACACACGCTGAAAATCCAAGGTACCTATGCAAATATGTTATAGCCATTCTTTAATCCTGTCATCATTATTACAAACATAGGTAACTTTCAATTCAGAAAAGACTACCTTAAAATGCTTCTTCCATGAAAATGGGAGCTCATCTTTCCAGTAACACAGCAAGAACAATCCGCCTCCTGTCCCCACTCTGCCTCAGCACCCAGAACAGGGTGCCTCCCAACCAGCGTCAGCACGGCCTTGCTGTCCTGCCCTGCCCCCCCTCCTGGTGGAGCTCATTCCCACCAGGATACCTGGGGTCCCACAGCCAGCACTCAGGCCTGGCCTGGGTACTCTTCTTTCCGTAAAAGCCCAACAGCACTGCTACAGAAGCAGCCAGAAGCCCTGCTCCCGTTGTCCTCAGAGCCCTAAGCTCAATCCTCCCTCACGCAGCCCGTCCCTGACTCCCTCACCTGTCCCCACAACATTACCACACAGGGAAAAGGTCCACATCATTCACGGTACAGGTGAAAAGACAGGTAAACGGCGGTTTGGGTAACTTGCCCAGATAACAACAGGCTACAGAGCTGACGTCCTGAGTGCAAGACCACTGCGCTGTCACTCAGTCACAGCTGCACAGTGTAATAAAGTGTGGTGAGCTGAGCAGAGACAAAGCTAGGAATGCCAAGAGCAGACACCACAGCCAGGTGACAGTGGCCCAGGTAGCAAAGGGAAATCCTTACTGGTTTTAAGGAAGCATATTTCATAGGCATGGAGTGTTAGAGGTGATTACATTAATTTTAATATGCCTATTCTGTTTTATTAAACGTTAGAGTTAATAGTATTATAAAATCTGACACTTACTACTTTTTTTATTGTGACATCATTCAAGTGGGGTCAAGTCCCCTGAAGTATAATCAGTTATGTCTTAGAAACAGGTTCTCTTCCAAAAGTGAGTTTGTCAGTCAGAGCTGTCTGCTGTTAAAAATACATTTTTCATAGAAACAATGTTATAATCAGGGTTAGTTCTCTAATGCCGTCAAAAGGCCTTCCTGCAGTGGACGATGTCAGCAACCAGGCTGGACGGGACAGTCCCTCGGACCATTCTCGTGTCCTCTTGGCCAGCGTCGGGCTGTGCTGAGGTCCTACCCCCAGCAGCTGATACGTGACCGCACTGGGAACAGCCCCTCTGCAGATGCATTCAAGCTATTGTGAGGTCATACTGGGTTAGGATTCCTTATAGGGAAATCGGGGTGTGTGGACACATGGAGGGAAGAGAGCGGTGTGAAGACAGAGGCAGAAATGGGAGCCATGGGGCTGTAAGCTCCAGAATGCCAACTGCCAGCAGCCATCAGACACATAAAGCGATCAGGAGGAATCCTCACTTCGAGCCTTCTGCAGCAGCACGGCCATGAGGACACCTGACTCCAGACTTCTACCTCCATTAACGGTCAGAGCATGAAATTCTATTGTGCTAAGCCACCCAGTTTGTGGAACTTTGTTAGGGCGGCCGTGGGACACTAGTACAACCATACTTTCCATGTGAGTGCAGCCATGTGCCGACGTCCACACCTCAGAGTGTGGGCAGAAGTGCCCCTGCAGACCCAGCTAGGACAGCCCTCCCAGGAGTCATCTTCCCTCTTTGCCCACCTAGGGGCTGAGACCAGAGGGAGACACAACAGGGCAGGGGGGAGAGGAACAGCTTGGGGAAAGCCTGAGGTCCTGAATCACTGTGTGGAGCAGAGTCTCCCTCCTCCCCACACCCTCTTCCACGGACCCTAGTGGGACCTGGGTAACTTTCTGTCACTGACATTATGTTGCTGTTTGTGACAACAGTTAGATGCAGTAACTCACCACATCTATTCATGTTCTCTGGAACACAGTCACCTTTCCACTTTGGGCAGAAATGTGTTTAAGAGGCTACATCAGCAGTCTGGGAGAATGATGATGGTGACAGGGGACAGACGCATTAGTCAGCTTGTCACCACCAACAGTGTTACATTCACAAGCACTGGGAGGAGTGAGACGCAAGGACAGGGCAGTAGGGAGGCCTCCTGCCTAACCAGCAGGGGAAGAGACCTCATCTCCACAAAAGCCTCAAAGAAACATGCCTGCAATCCATTTCATTTAACCAATGAGAAAACACGACCAGAAACAGTGGACAGTCCTGAGGTTCCACAGCTCATTCGTGGCAGAGGGAAGACCAGACTCTAGAGCTTGTGCCCCCTCAAGAGGCAGCCTTTACACCGAGGTGGCCTTCATATGGGGGGACTTAAAAATCCTATGTTAAATCTTGTCTACTTTCATTTGAAACAAGGACCCATCAGGTCTTGCTTCAGGTGTAACAGGCTGGAGAGAAACCAATTCATCACACGACCACCCTCAGGGACTGACTGGGAAGAAAGACCCCATTTCTCATGTAAATACAATGTGTGGGGCCTAGACTGGGGCAGGCTCCCTGCAGCTTGGTGAGTTAGACCTTACAGCAGCCACAGGGGCAGGCTGGCTTGCTTCACTCAAGCCAGTCTTACATAAGGTGATGACAGAGAGGTATTTGGCTATAAAACTTGTCATGTCCAACCTAGAAAGAGAGCTTCTGGAACCTATGGCATGCCATTTTAGCAGCCAACTTCACCTGAGGCAAACAATTATTAACATTTGCATAATAATTAATTGTAGTCTCATTTTGCATAAATATCAACAACGCTGTAGATTAGATGTAGAATTTCATGGGAGAATGAGAAAATGTGGGTGAGCTCAGAACGCGCGTGTTCCCGTCTAGGTCAGTTTTTTAGGACGCACTGTCACCTGCTCGCTCTACTACATGCAGCCCCGCTCAGTCTCCAGTGATATCAGGCCTTGAAAATAGCTGTGGTAATTGGGTTTTCCTGCAGATGCAAATGAACGGCACACTGGGGCCGGTTGTGTCCTTGACAGACAGATTTTTCCAGTGAGATTTAACTTCATGACTGTAAATATTTTAAACCTTAAACCATCTTGAAAGAGATGACAATTTCTTTTTCTTTTAACTATGAAGAGAGTGTACATCAATAAATACCCAACACAGAAGCAACCCAGAGGCCTCCTATGTAACTCGTATGTGAATGTAAACGTATCTAAAAGATGCATAACCACAGCGGTGACAGAAGTGACAAAAGCCACGAGGACTCATATTCTAGAGGGGAACGTGGAGACCATCCCTCTGGCCTCCCACGGTCAACAATGAAGCAAAGTGGAGCCAAGTGGGCTGCGAACCGGCACATAAGGCTGCGCCTCAGCTGGCAGCGTCCTATGCAACTCCGAGTTTTCTCCTCTCTAATCTGGTACCATCATAGGACTTCCGGTGCCGCTCGGGACTTCCGGTGCTGACAGGACTTTCGGTGCCGCTCGGGACTTCCGGTGCTGACAGGACTTCCGGTGGGCTCTCTACCGAAACCAACGTTACGCCTCCCGCCCTGCTTAGCACACACAGAGGTCCCGTGATGGCTCAGTCACCCTCAGAATGAAAACAATTACGATCTGTTTTCAGAGACAAATGTTTCAGGCATTCAAAGGAGATTGCTGAAGGAGAATGAGACAAAATAATTATTTTTACATGTTGCAAAAAATCCCTAGTTTAGGTCAGGGTTTGCTACAGCTGAGAATCACAGCAGGAGAAGGCAAAGGAGGATTCAGTTGGGTGAGATTGCTTCTTCACAATGTGACTCTTGGCCAAAAAATCTCACGAATGATGGAAAAGAGCCCTTAAACAACTGGATATGATCAAAAAGACAACAGATGACAAAGGAAGTCAGTTTGCTACCTTCTCTCTCCTATGAATGAATTACTGATAACCGACCACTAGTATTCCTACCGTTTAGGGAAAAAACTCAAAATGAAGAATGTATTAATCATGCTTTAACTTCTATCACCACCCGGTCCAGACTGATATCATTCCAAATATTTATTGCTGTTACAAACAACCTCATAAACTGAGTGGCTTCAAATAATAATTTTCTTTTGTTCACAGACTTGTGGGCTGGAGATTCAGGAAGGGCTCAGAGGCTCGCTCAGCTGACCCAGTCACTCAGATTCATGGGGGCAGCCAGGGTTGGGGGACCCACCTCCACAGGGCATCCTCACTCACATAGCTGGCACTCCTGGTCTCTCTCCCTATGTGGCACCTCGTCCTCCAGCGCCTTTCAATTTGGCTGGTGGCCCCCAGGTACTTACATTCCCATGACAGCTGGTCTCCTCTGGGAGGCAAGGGTCTGCCATACTTTGTTGGTCCAAACAGTCACAGGACCCATCGAGATTCAAGATGTGAATAAATGGACTCCAGCTCTTAGGGGGGTGGGTGGGAAGGTCACGTTGCAGTAGAGCATGTGGGATGGGAGCCATGTTGAAAATGCAATCTGCTACAGACGGTGAGCCAGGGCAGACACCAGGAAGGAGGTAACATGAGGGCTGACTCTGCATACTGTGAACACAAGGTCTTTTCCCAAGTGAACATACACTGCAAGCTAGAAATGCAGTATTCTGCATTGTTGTTGTTGTTGTTTAATAAAAAAAAAAAAAAAAAAAAAAGGTTTCAGACATTCATTTCTGGAATGATTAACTACAGTGTCAAACACTCCTATTCCCGAAGGTGAGTTTCATGTATCACTCTTTCTGAACACGAGCCATGTGCCTGACTCCTATTTGAAGCACAGCGGCTTTTGCACTTTCTCTCTTTCCTGCCACTCTCCTTGGGCACTCACTCCCACACCATTCTGTCCTTCTATATAACTTCAATATGACCTCATAGCAACCTTAAATTCTACCGTGCAAAAATAAGTAAAATGCTTAACAGGGAAACAAAGCATCTTCCAGCTTAGACCTAACTTGAGCCAATGTCTAGAAAGAGACATTCAGTGTGTGCACTTCCATTGTGAGCTTCAAATCTATACCAGGAAAATGACTAAACACACGAGAGTTGGAGGCAAGATTATCAACCTGTGAACACAGTGTCACTACAGCCCAGAATGGGTCTTCAGTGCTGGTTTGTAGAAATGTTGGATAGTATTTGTTCTGGGCCTCAAAAAATCTATGTATGTGACAGCTTCCCTTTGTCACTCATTCTTCATGGTTCCTTCCACTTAGGCCTCACTTGTGTTTCTCGCTTAGAAGTGAAAATAAAACAGTGTCTTTTTTAACTACTCAACCTGCTTAACTACCAGGAACAAATTGTACGTGGGGCCTGGAGAATATGGTGAAAGGCAGACCTGGAAGGAGGGTCTCCAAACTCAAGTAGGACGAAGAACCCTCCTGAAGAAGTTCAACAAATCACACATGCCAAATTCAGGAAACAGAGTGTGATTGGCCCACCCAGTTTGCTCACACTAACTATCTGTACAAATTACTGTATAATGTCTGCTTGACATTTCATCCTGTGTAAGTATCCCAAAAAAACTTCCCATCTGTCAATTTACAGAAGTATTTAGACTATAACAAACAATAATTTTCTTTTGCTCGCAAACTTGTGGGCTGGGGATTCAGGAAGGGCTCAGAGGGCTCGCTCAGCTGTCTGAGTCACTCAGAATCATGGATGCCGGGGGAGGAAGCCAGGGTTGGGGGCTTTGCTATACTCAGTGCTATCTATACAGGTCGTGATGGGGAAGCAGGTGCTACTTCCCCATCCTATCCGCGGGCCCCAGTATACTAATGCCACACTTGCGTCTACGGCTATTCTTCTCAAACTACAGGAGTCTAAGTAAACACTGATATGCAGCATTTCAAATTTCCTTTACACCTAGTCAATTAAGAGACCTTTCCTGGGCCCATAAACTTATCGACCTAGAAAGTGTCAAGAAGTGTGACGAATCTGAGATTCTACCTGCAACTGACCCGTTAGTCTGCTGCAGTCTCATGGGTGCTGGCAGAGGACAAGACTCCTGGGTCAGAGACCAAGAAGACTGCTACTCAGGGACTCAGCAAACTTGAGTCCTTTCCCCTCACTGCCACTCTCACGGAGGTAACGTGCAGCACAGACGGGTGCCTGCACATTCTGTGGCCGTGTACAGGATAGAAAGCCTGAGCTCAGGGGACCCAAGTCTCTTACAGGTGGCAGTAAGCATCTCTGAACTGTGCTCCAGCCAGAGCCATTGTCTTTACCATGCTGGCCAGCCAGCCTGCCAGATCTCTGCTCCTCAATCTCCCGAGGCTGCTTTTTGCACCAACATCCTTGAAAAATAGTCCGGAACAAAAACAGACATTGCTCTGCTTGTGAGATGAACAGAAGTGTAAGAAACCCACAGAAAATGATCTCAACACAAAGACTCCAAAACTGCAGGTCGTCCTTCAGTTGAGGGTATTAATGCTGACGTCCGTTTTGTGACAGCCTAAATCTAAGTGGAAACTATACTCGATCTCCTGCAAAGCCTCTGCAGCCAGACACTCGTCTGTTCAATAGTTGAACAGCTCCCTTCCTTAGGGACACTGGGAGGTCCTGCACATTCTCCGTAGTTTTGCCAGACTCACTGTGGCACACAAAGGAGCCATGGATGGACATCCCCACCTGGCAGTCTTCATGCCCAGCTGTAGTAACTGACAGCATGGCTCATGGCAAACCACGTCCACCTGGGCCTCAGCGCCCGTTTCTCTCCCAATGTGTGATCACTCTCTTCTTTTTCTCCCAGATAATTTTCTATTTTTTAATACTGCTAAAAGTCCTTGAATCTATGAACCTACATTTTAAAGGGGGGAAATGAGTCAAAGTGAATTTAATGAGCAGATTAAATGGCCAGTGATTCAATAGTAAACAGAATGTAACAAAGCTGATTTTTCTTTTTTTACTGGAAAACAGAGATATCAGAAAACATATGAGACTAAAGAACCAAATGTTTCTCAAGGTCAACAAATGAAGTCAGAAAATAATGAGGGAAAACAGAAACACTAACAGTTAATGCTCGAAATTATTTAGACCTGGGAAATAATTTGGGCACTTGCACAAATGCTGTAGAATTTTCCCCACCAGTTCAGACAGAAATAAAAAGTCAACTCGGCTTGAAACTCTAGTCACTTTTCCCTTCTCTCTTTTTAGTCCATCAGACCCAGTAAATAAAACCTTTTCTTTCCACTTGGGGACTACATCTTGGTATTCCTTCTACTCTATTCCCATTACCACTGTGCCACCTTTTTGCTCGCAGGTCTGAACTATTTTAATGAACAGAACTTGCTGTCTCATCACCTTACGTTTTCTCCTCGAATCTGACCTCCAGACTGTTGTACTTTTATTTCTCACAAAACATTTTTTTCCTAGTCTTCAGCATGCTCAGAATAAAACTCAAACATCGCCAATTATTGCTCAAGGTCATCTGTACATTCCCGCCCTCAAGTGTTTCCACTCCAGATGGTCTATAAAAGGAGAGCGATAAATCAAAACACAATGCGATCAGATTTTTGTTAAGGAAGTTACCAGGGCTTCTAGGAGGAGCACCACGGCCTGTCTTGGTTGTTTAGTGAAAAATTCTCAGATAAAAAACACCTGTCCTTATTTTCTTCCTTCTCCGTAAAATCTACTCAACTCAAGTCCCAATTTGACCAGGGAGCTTTTTCTAACAACAATAAACTACAACAAACTCTGCTTCTGCCGAGATCACTCGGCGCTTCTTCCTGTGCTCACCTCACAAGCTAGTTAATGGTGAACAGGCATCTCTCTTTAATGCTCAAGTAAATGCCTCGCACTGTCAAACAAGACCTCCACATGCCCCGCACCACCAAAACCAGAGCCTGTGGAGCAGCGCCTTCCATCCAGGGTGGAAGCCACTGAGGCCTCTGTCGCTTCCTCCACAGACTCCAAGACGCCGGGAGAGCAGAAACGCCTACCGCAAACATCAACAGGTGATGTCAGCCCATCTCAGAAAAGGGGTGGCTTCCCAGGTTGGAACACATCTGGCCTAGAAACTCTGTTCTGTAAGACTCGATCAGTTCCCAGATAACCCACGAAACCTTCGTACCCCCACACAGTTTTCAGTGACGTCTCAATTGTCGTTTTCAACATGTCTCTATAGAAAGTAGAGATGCCACAGTGCCGTCCTCACCGTGGCAGCCGAGGCTGGGCAGTGGGGTGCAGCGGAGCGGGGTGTCCCTGGTGGAGAAGAACCGAGTCCTTTACTCACACTCCGCTTGTACAGACAGTGATCCTTCAGGACGTCACTGTGCCGCAATCCCAGACACACAAAGGTGTGAAAACCGGATCCCTGCCCTGAGGGCAGCAGGGAAAGGCGCTCTCTTCTCACTGGAAACTGTTCCCACCTCTCTTTAACCAGAAATTAAAACGAGCCCCAGGAGGTGCCTTTCTACTGGCTGCAGTCTTTGCCCATTGGTATTTTCTTTCTGGGAACGCTGGTCATACAGCAGACAGTGCAAATTTCCTGATCAGTTGAATAGATTGCAGATAAATCGAGACTGCTCCGTTATTATTAGCCTGGAACTGGAAAATTCCTCTGGTTACAGCTAAACAAAAGCACAAACAAAGCACGGCTATATAGCATTTGGGACATGCGGTGTCATCTCCATTCTGCTAAGGCTCCGCTGTCCTCCACTCAACCTGGTCTTCCGCTGGAGGCACAGACTGGCCCTCCTGAACTCACAGGAAGACGGAGCGAGCAGGAGGACAGCCGGTCCCCAGCACGAGACCTGCCCGCTGGGTCTGAAGGCCGGGCTGGTGGTGCAGGTCCAGCCAGGAAGCCAGGCAGCCTTCAGGGCCCTCAAGGAACCAGTGTCCCAGCGGTAGGAAGGCGACAGCGCAGGAGAGAGAGTCAGGACAGGTGGCTGCTGGAGGCCGTCACATTAGGGGTCAGATGGGCAGTTAGACGTCCCTGAACTCCTGGAAGACACGGAAAGCACCCTTTAATCTGCTTTTTATCAGAGTCACGTTGCCAGGGCCTCCTGACAACGCGGGATGAGGGCAGCTGTGAAGATACTTCCTTCTATCTAAGCAAACTTGGAATAAAATCCACAAACTTCTGTTTCAAGTCGTCAGAACTGTTCTTAGAGAAGGAATCTGTCTTCTCCCAACATATGATAATAACACAAAGCTGGCATTTCATATGCAGAAACTTTGTTTCATAAGGATCTCTGGCTTAGATTCAGTTCCTAGAGAGCATCTTTCCCCATCAGGCCATTCTAGCCCTTGGGACTTTGGCCCGCTCTCTGGGGGACCCCATTCGGGATGCAGGACCCCACTCCTGGTTCAGCCACTCATTGCATAACAATGGTGGCCAGATCACTTTCCCCAAATGCCAGCACCTTCATTTCTAAAACGAGGACGCTGAACGACGGCTGTGCTTTCTGAGGCCCGTCTCTGGGCCTGGGCCTGGTGGCGTGCGCCCACGCAGCCTCCCCTCATGCACCATGTGGCTCATGTGTCATCCAGTGTCATGGGAGCCACACCTTGGTCCTTGGATCCCTACATGTCACGTTCTGAAAATCCAGACAGAATGTGTGCTTCCGAACAGGAAAGAAGCTGTTGCATGTTCTCGTGTCATCTACCTGAAGTGGCCCGTGGGAAACAGGGCATGTTTGTGGTTCCACAAGAGAGCACAGACCCCTCCTGACTGACCTGCAGTGCAGCGAACACCCGCGTGACCACCACCAACACTCACTCCACAGCGACGGGAGGAATTTTCAGACAGCTGTACGCACAGGTGTGTGAGTGAGCACCCTCGCTCAGCCCGGAGCACGGCCCATTCAGAGAGGGGGCAGCAGGGGCGGCACCGGCCACGCTCAGCACACACAGCTCGTTCAGTTGGACAGAGCACCTTCCATCTCTCTAACACCTTCTCGAGCCTTTCAGGGCATCACTGACTGGAAACAGAAGCAGATACCTTTGGGCAATGCCACACTCGTGTCACAGCCTTACTCACCACCACAAAGGGGAAGATTTGGGGACCTCATAAACGTCCCTGAAGACTATTTCCTGAGCCCTAACACCAACCGTGCCAGACTGGGAAACTTAGGAGTCTGCACTCCGAGCATGGAATTCTTTGGGGAAACAACTGAAAGGGTGAAGGTGGGAGTGAAGAACAGCTGGTGATAGAGAAAGGGCTCAGACACAATAAGGATGTCATCTCATTGCTCTGGAAACTTCCTGTGCCCCTGGGAAAGTGGGGTTCAGTTCCCCCATGAGAAACCAAGCTGGTACTGTCGCACTTGACATTCCCAGGTGGCTACCGGGACCATGGTCCTCAGTCCTCACCATAACCCTGGATGAAGACGTCCCTTTCGTTCCATTTCACATTGGGAGGGATGTGTGGCTGAGAGGGTGACAACTGACCAAGGCCACGCAGCTGGGGGCAGAGAAAGGGCTGTAAGGCAGGCCCTCGCGTCCCACCATGTCACACTCCTCACATTTGACCCCCGCCCTTGACTCTCCACACTGTGTGTGTCCCAGAACTGAGACACACCCGTGGACAACATGATCTAATGCAGCAACCAACGGGAAAAATAGAAAAAGAAGAGATGAATACAAAACATTCTGTATTCCCTTCCCTCCAAAAACAGCAGACATATGATTTTAGTTGCATTTATTTTTCAAAAACTGTATTTAGCCAAAGAGCAGAATAGAAAACACAACTGTTCATTAGAGCCAAATACTGCTGTGACTCTCACGTGGTAGCAGGAGATTCCCGCACGGTGGGGGAAGCTCTTTACTCCAGACACTCCCTGTGCTCAAGCCGCACTTAGGTTACAGCGGGCCCCACAGTGACACACGGAGCCGTGACTGCCCCCAAGCTCGCTGTGCATGCTGCAGATGAGTGTTTTGTTTCAGACAAGAAGGCGTGCTGAGGGAGGCCTGCTGCAGTGGCCCCATGCCTCGTGTCTGACGTTAAGAATGTCACTGTTATAGTCATCGTGTACCGTCCCTTTGCCGAATGATGGGGGAGGGCTTCGGATGGATTTCCCCCTTCTTCTCCGCACCCTGCGTGAGTCTGCCCCACTGTGATAGCCAAAGAACAAAAGAGCAAACTGCTGGTCCAGCTGGGGTTCCATCGGTGATAACAGAATACGAAAACACAGAAACGGGGCGGGGGGACGATAATATCTGTACAGTTAGTTATATTTCCATGACTGAGAGAACCTCACTTGAAGCAGCACCCACCCCTGAGGAAGGAGTTTCAAGCCCAGCCATCCACCTCACTAACAAGCACACACGGCCCATCTGCTCATTATCCTGCAGCAGCCCCGGGGACCCCACCCCCTTGGGTAAACCGAAGGCAGGAGGCACGGATGGCGCAGAGAAAGAAGACCTCTCCCAAAAAGAGAAATAGAGAAATTTTTAGCCAGTTAATAAACTATAAAATGAATTGTTTTCTAGTGTGTCTCCATAGGAGTCTGAAAAATAATGTTACATAGCTCTTCCTTTGTTTTATTTTCATTCAAATTTACAACTTATTTCAAAGAGGTTTTGGCAAACTTCAAATAATAGTCACAGAGGTGGCAGACAGGACAAATCAAGTCACCTGCTAAGTAGTTTTCAAGCAAGAAAATACCTCAAATCTTAATGAAAAACCACCATTCATTATCTTAGTCAAGCTTTCCAGCATGGTAATTTCTATTCTCCGTCTCTTCTAATATATATCACTCTGACAGTCCCGAAATGTCTTGTTGCTTTCACTGAACCCATTCTCCCTCCCTCTCAACACAAACAGGAAATGATCAGCCTCCCCTCCTTAACAAAGAAATCCCTTTCTGCATTAATTTAAAAGCATCAACCTAAGGAATTTTCAGCTTATCTGGTTTTTCATTTTCTGGCTTGAGCCATCATAATTTCTTAAACCTGCACTCATGGATGATTTCCTTTTTTTTTCTTTTCTATCCTTTGGACTCCTTTTTAACACTCCTCAGTTTTATCTCCCAGTTCTTCAGCACACTGGCCACTCATAAACATGGAATTGTAAGCTGGCGAGCCTGGTGTGGACCCCTGGGCGATGGCAGTGCTTTGCTGCCCACTCTGAGCTGTGCCACACTCTCTCCTACAGCCCATCCTGTGTGAGCTATAAAGGACACCAGGCTACCGTAGAGGATTCTCATTCTGTTTGTAGAACTACCTGATTTTTACGTCTATCCTTTGGGTCCTTCCTTAATTCAAGGCCCAAGTACAAGTCTGACGGACATTTTCTAGATTCTTCTTTCCAAGTCACCTGTAAAGATATTAAATCAACTGGCCCACACCCAGGCCCATGGCTTGTCCCACAGGGGGGACCACACAATGTAGCTGCAGGCTTTGCTCCAGCGCCCTCCTCTTCACAGCCTTGTCCAGCCAGGCGATGCGAACACTGTTTAGAAAACTCCATATCAAGTGAGTCAAACATAAGGCTTCCCACTGTCGAGACAGCTGGCCCCTTCCTGAACGTTACCAGATTTTTTTTTTTAATATTATCTAAAGAATATACTCACTTCTGATTTTATTTTAGTTCTACAGAGGAAATACATGCTTCATTTTCAATACTATCCATCTACACTTTATCATTCTGTTGCCTTTTGGTGATATTTATAATTCACACAGTACACTAGACATTTTTTTTAAACATGTATTTTTTACCCTAGATAAAAAATATAATTATTTACTTTTCACAGGAAAAGTATACCTTAGTAGCAGGTAAATCAAAAAGTAAATCAGGGGCAGCCAGATGGCTCAGTTGGTTAGAGTGCGAGCTCTCAACAACAAGGTTGCTGGTTCAATTCTGGCATGGGATGGTGGACTGCGCCCCCTGAAACTAAAGATTGAAACCGACAACTGGACTTGGAGCTGAGTTGCGCCCTCCACAACTAGAATGAAGAACAATGACTGATGGGCCCTGGAGAAACACACTGCTCCCCAATATTCCCCAATAAAAAGGAAATTAAAGAATAAAAAAGTAAATCAGATTTTACCTTTCAATTTCAAATGGAACAATGAAAATGCCAGGTAAAACTGAATATTAACGAAGTGATAAGCTGTGCATGTTTCATTACTTCTCTCACTTATAATTTGAGAACAAGCCAACAGACAGCCCATGTCTCTGCATCTGGCTGTCAGGATTCTCATGTCACTCTGAAGGGCGGGGGTGCAGACAAAAAGCACAGACAAGAAAGAGAAGGACACGTGTCAGGCTCTCTGAGCAGGTTACCACTCACTGGTCTCGATGGGCCTCAGACCCACTGCTCACTATGGTCCCTGAAGTTCTAAAGGGCCATTATTGTTCCAGAAATGTCTGCCACATTCATTTGCAGTATCTTTTTAAAAATACTCAAATCCCCACATATCATTAAAGTCCTTGCATTAGAATAAGTCTGCTTCCTTAAAATATTCCTTTTCTAGGAATTAATGACAAGGGATATAACCTATTCTTGTCTATATATGTTACGGTGTCCGGAGTTCTCCCAGTGACTGACTCCAGTTTCCATTTACTCTCCTGAATTCGCCGCCCCATGTGGCACCAAGTGGGACCAAGCCTTCAGGGGTTGAGTGCACCATGGACACACACAGGGCAGTTTCTGTCACCAGAGGGCCCCAGGGCTGAGCTAGCCGAGGACATGGGGACAGTGGACCCAGCACGAAGGGGTGTGTGAAGGGTGCCTGCAGCCAGTCTCTGCCCTACCCCCGAAACAACGCCGCCTCCCTTCCCCGACAGACAGAACCTTCCCACTTCTCATTCCACCAGGTTTCTGTTCTGAAGCCCACTGCCCAGCAAACACGCCAATGGTAGGTAGCATGAGGCTGAACTCTGAGCTAAGCTCCTGCAGAAAACCCAGCGAAAGGACCCGTCCATTGGGCTGCGCTCCAAGCGCACCTGGTCACACACCCACCCCGGGTTCTCCGCGCCCTCCGCCCTGTCTGTTCTGATTTCTACACTGTCCTGAAAGCATTTCTAATCAGTTTATGTCACAAACACCACAACGACGGCACCGAATTTGTAACTCCCAGGTCCTCCTCCTGTGCCTGGCACACAATAGATGCCTCGTTATCTGTCTGTTGAGCCCACGAGAGCTACCAGGTGCTCTCCACTGTTGTGACTTGCTGCGCCCGACTGGCCTCTGCTGAAAGCCCCCATTGTTGGGTCCCCGTGCCGCCTTCAGGTTTCTCCCAGAAGTGACATCCTCTGGGACACCTGTCCTGTTAGGTCACTTGCTCGGCCACCCTCTGATGGCATTTTGCACTCCCCCACCACGGCACATGCCACTCGACTGCAATGGCTGATCTGCCTGTGCCCTGCTACATGCCAGGGGGCAAACTGTGCACCATTCCTGGTGAGGCATGATCCACTGCACGGGCTGAATGGACGTTTGTCGGACGCACGAGTGTCGCCCACCTACTTTAACACTTTTACAGAGCAGAAGAAGTAAGTCTGTGATAAATAAACTTGAAATAAGACAAGCTGGAGGAATGTACTCTTTTGCCATCATATCTTTGTTATTTTTAAGCCAAATATTTTTATAAGCCAAATTATTTATCTGCCAAATTATGCCACCACATTACATGAGAACACAACAGTGTGCTGTAAACAGGGAAACCAACCATTTTATCCAAAGGCACCATTTCTGAATAAATCCACTAGTCTCCCCTCATTTATATTCCTGTAGTTTGGGGGGAATTACAACAAAAAGACAGAAAGGTTTCTATTTCTATGTATGTCCTATATGTCTCCCAAAAGAGGATTTATGTCTAACTTTCAGCAAACAAGCGAACAGGAGTTTTGAAATCTGTGGAAATGGAGGTGTGCCATCCATTCAGTGACTACAGGACGCCTGTGGACATGGCTACTCCAGGGCAGGCATGTGCGGTTCAGCTCGGGCAGTGGCCCCAGGAACAGGGAGATGAGAGTCCACACAAGGGCCGCTGTGACAGGTGGAGGCCAGGACCTGCACGGGCAGTGAGTGACGGCGACACTCTCGGCTCAGCAGTGCCGAGTGATGTCACTCCAAGTACAACCCACCTTTGAGAGACTGAGACCATCTGGGGCACAAGCACATGCCCGAGTGACTTCCCCACACAAGAGAGAGCGTGTCCTGCAACCCGTGAGCTAGTGGAGGCATCAAACCTCTGAATAAACCCAAATAATGACTCACTTCATTAATTGTCCCACCTGAGCTATCGAGAAATTTTATGTGGCAGCTGCTCATCCAGACAGGGGTCCACATGTCACCAGACATGCAAGTCAGAGTCACTTTCCAAGGCACGGGAGACATGAAGACAGTGCACGGCCACCCAGCATGAAGCAAGCTGAGGCTCCCTGTTTGCTCCACCCCGTTCCTTTTCTCTCTGTACCTCAGCTCGTAGAAAGGGCATGCACCCTGGGCTTGCGGGCTCTCACCTCCACCCCATTAACCTGCTGCCATCTGATCCGTGCCACAACCACTGCAAAGGGCCACCCGTCCGAAGTCCCCCAACACTAACCATTTCATTTCTTTCCACATGTGAGTGAGTCCCTCCCGCTTGATTCCCAGTGTTTGCACCGCCGGGCGCAAGCTACCCTTCCAACCATTTCTGCCCCTTTCCTTTGCATCCTAGTAAACTTTTCTAACCAGACTACACTGTTCCCCAGCTGAGCACACAGGCCTTTCCTACAAATGCTGCTCTCGGAATTATCAGCGTTCTCTGTCCACTGAACGACTATGAGCTCAAATTCCCCACCAAAACTCAGTCCTACTCAGGCTTTGATGGAGCCATTTTTGGTCGTCAGTTTTAGAGCAAATTAAAAACCCAATGTAAAGTTGCCTTTAAAAAACAAACCCACTGCCAAAGAAACACGTATGTTTTTTATCTCTTCATTTACCAATTGAAAATACACACGATTTTTACCAGAAAATGTTAGAAGTCGTCAGTTCTATGAACGTCTTAACTATCTGCTTTATGCTTTCTGAACTATCAGCATTTTAGATAAGAACTGCATACGGAGTATAACTAGAAAAAACAGTTATTTTCATTATGGAAGAGAAACACAAACACTAACATAATTTTTTGGCGTCCTCCCGAGTCCTCCGCACGACAAATACAGAAGTGACTCTGAATTGGGTGATGTGTGTGAGTCACCACCCTGGGATGCAGACCACACACACAGATCACACGTGCAGGTCACACACTCATTGCACACGCAGATTGTACATGCAGATACATACATAGCATGTTTCCCCGAAGATAAGACCTAGCCGGACCATCAGCTCTAATACATCTTTTGGGGCAAAAACTAATATAATATAGTAAAATAAGACTGGGTCTTATCTAACACAATATAAGACCGAGTCTTATATTAATTTTTGTTCCAAAAGACGCATTACAGCTGATGGCCTGGCTAGGTCTTATTTTGGGGGAAACACGGTGTGGGGCACACTGTAGATCGCACACTCGGATCACATACTGCTATGTATGATCACATACTCAAATCACACAAGCAGACTACACACAGAGACACATACAGAGATGGCACACTAACATCGCACATGCAGGTCGCACACACAGATCACACGTGCACATACATACATAGACGGCACTGTAGATTGTGCACTCAGATCGCACACGCTGGGGTACGGCTGGCGGGGCAGCAGTCCCTTTGCCCAGCAGGGACCCGCCTCGCCAGCCTGGATCACTCGAAAATTCCGAAAACACCGCTGAGATCAACACGGCTTCGCTTCGATCCCACTGACTGCAGTGAAACGTCAAGTCCCAGCAACGCTGTTGCCACAGCGACCTGATCAGCTGTTCTTAGCCGCCAGCCACAACTCTCGCTCACAGTCCCTTGATTTATTCCAGGAATAATGTTGACATTTCAATTTCTAAAGCACACAGCTCTCAGTGACAGACGTCCACGAGAGCCGGTGAGTTAGTGAACCACGCACAGGTTCTGACCATCCGCGTGTACACAGCAGATCACAGAAACGTGCATTCCACCTGGCGGAGACGGCCTCTCGGCTCCTGGAACACCTGTGACAATGGCAGGATCCTTCACATCCTTCTGCTCGTGCTTCGCAGGCAAACTGTCTTCTCTCTTAACAAACAGCAGTAAAATTACTTTGTAATGGACAGCGACAATTAGGCATTTGGATTCTAAGGCCACATCAGGGCTGATCACACCAGAGAGGCCACCGGCACTCCTGGGAACAAGGGCATGGACAACCCAAGGGTGCAGAGTGCATGTGGCCTTGTCACACACGCTAAGGTGACACGAGGGATGAGTGAGTGCTGCTCTGAAGGCAGGGTGTGCCCTGTTCCCCGGGGCTGGTCCAAACCAGGGAAGCCACACGCATAGGCCAGAGCCGGCCGTGTCCAGACCGCCTGCTGCCCACACAGCACACCACGTCTGGAGCAGAAAAGCGTGTCCGCCATCACACCAAACACACTCAATGTCCTGCCACCTCAAGGTACGTTGCCAGGTGAGTTTCCTGGTGTCTGCGGACATCGTCTGGGCTGTTTCGTGTTTACAGTGCCTTTTCCAGATTCACAGCATGGCCCATTTTTCTAAATCCAGAGGTATTTCTACTAAGAAGGTATCTGGAGAACGAAGAAACACGTACTGGACACACACAATTCAAAACTAGCTAATGTATATTTAAAACACCTTCGGACTGTTTTGGACACTAGTTTCCAGAATACATTTAAACCAAAGAAGAATGTAGATTTGCTCTCATTTTGAGGAATCCATCTCACTGATTCCGGCCCATTGCAGCAGGAGCTCTGATTCCAGGACCAACAGCAAACAACAAGCAGGCCCACTAAGCTGCACAGCCAAGTCGTCCTCCACAGTCGGCGGGCCGGCCGCTCTCCTGGGCACTTCTGTGGGCAGCCGTGTTGTATTGTCATTTAAAACATGCCTTCATCCGGACAAATGAATTCTTTCTTGAGGCTCATTAATGAGGCAGCTGAGGTCAGCAGCTGCGCGGCTCTGCTCTCTCCCCAGCCTTTGTCCCTTGTGCTCATGGAGCCCTCCCCCTCATGGACAAGCCCCCAGGCACTGGGCTGACGTATGGGGTACCTGGGATATCAGAGGACAAGCCTGTCCCGTTAATGATACAAACGGGAAATGACCATTTGGCTCCATAATTTCACCCCTATGTTCCCCAAGTCATATTTATGCTTTAATTTTATGCTTTATTTTTCTACAGCAGAAACACCACATTGCTTTGTAGTTCATATTACACCACCAAACACCAAAGTTTTATTTCAGGGACCCCAAATTTGTAACATGAATCAAGCTGAAATTCTGATTCCATTCTATTTTCTGTAAGTGACTTTCAAAATTTTAGGCTAGAACTGGCTTCTACTGAAAGGTCACAGATATTCTTTCTGGAATGAGCGTTACATTTCCTGTGTAAAAACTCCCTTCCAAACTAAAACTAAAAGAACATTTCCACTGACGTATCAGAACGCAATCTTAAGGCTACCCTGGCAAAGACAGACAGAAGGCACATGAAGGCAGACAGAAACCACATGAAGGCAGTCATGTGGTTTTCCTCCAGCCACAAATACAAGATTTATGCACAATAAGCTCCCCTGACTGCCCTTAACAGCTGGTAAAGTGCAGCACACACGCTTTGCACAGCATCTACAGTCCTATGCGACTAAGAGATCCTGAAATTACAACCTGCGTTTATGTCCATTAAAAATTCAGTTCAAAAGGAAAAACAAGAAAATTTCTCTCAGATAAAAAAGGTAAAGCTTAAGAAGTGAATGGTGTAGTTCCAGTACTGTGAGTGTATAATACTATAAAAGTAAGAATTAACACTGTCCAAGGAAGAAAACGTGTGCTGTGAGACGGAAAGATCTTAGGGTGAACTCAACACGGGTCGCCAGCTGGGTTTCCATGTCGTTCAAAAAGTTCCCGTGTCTTCACGCCCTGTCACTACCATGTGACAGCACAGTCTCATGTTGAGTCTGCAACCTGCTCCAACACCGGTTTCCATTTTAGCTATGCTTGTGTTGGTTACTTTTATCTTGCTTGCATCTGTTTTTAAACCTTAATGCTGTACTTCAAGGTACAAACTTCATCACCACCAGTAAATGCACACGCACGTCCTGTTCAGCAACCCAAATCATTAATTAAATGTGATGTGATTCGAAGTCATATTTCCTTACGTCAAGGCCTTTCAGAGCTTCCTCTTCTTTGAGTAATAGGTCTCTTCTGGGCGAGGGAGACTCAAACACTCGATGAAGCGCTTGGGAGAAACACATTCCTGCCCACGTGGGCAGATGGCACTCGGGGCTCCTGTAACGGACTCTGCCAGAGGCACATGTGGGGGGTCGCTGGGAGGTGGGGTAAGTCTTCGGGGCTCACCTGCTTCTCCAGCAGCACAGCGTGTATCCAGCCGTACGTGGGGGAACTCCATCCTGGAAGAGGAACACTTACTTTGCTCCTCAGCGGCCAAGATGAAGGTCAGAACGTTTATACCAATTGCTCCTCAAAACACTCATGTCAGGTAGTTCCGTGTATGACATATTTTTCCATTTTTCTTATAAGTTAAAACCTGTGAACATTTGATCAAAGCATGTACCCGAAGAGATATAACTGATTAAAAACTAGGTGTCTTGGAAAAGCAATGGATAATATGTACCAGTGTATGACATATCAATACGTTTTTAGGCATTTACTTTCTCAGGCTAAATAAAATGCTAGCATTTCTGTTTCAAAATAGAAAAAGAACTATTTTTCCTTATAAATTTTCTCATTGTTAGTGACTTTTAAAGTATAAGTTTCTGGGAAAATGTATTGGTCAGAGTCATAGTGGTTTCGTGACAAAGTCTTAGATGTTTAAAGCAAAATGTAGGGGAACGTGCCCTACAGGCGGAGAGGAGAGAATGACAACCCTGGAGGAGAGAATGACAACAGGAGGAGAGAATGACAACCTGGACCAAAAGGTGGTGAAATGAAGATTTTTTTAAATAAAATTCATTTGAAAAAATAAATAAATAAAATTCATTTGATTTTAAAATTCCATTCATATTTTAATATAGAAAATACATTAACATAATCCCAGGTGTATCTGTGAGTGTAACGCCTAAATGCAGAATTTCTGGGTCACGGCATGTTTATTGCTAATTTTGACAGGCACTGCCAAATTGCCGACTATCAGTGTCGTAGCCATTTACACGCCTACCAAAATTCCATGAAAAAAGAATGGTCTCCCATATCTGGTAATGTAAATTGGTACCAAACCTGTTCACCTTTGCTGTTCTGAAAGACGGCAGACGGTATCTCAAGGTGTTTCAATGTGTACGTCTCCTGTGAGGGAAGCCAGGCTCTTTTCAGATGAAGAGACATTTCCTTTCCTGCTAACTGCCTCCTCATTTCCTGTTCCTATTTTTCTGTTCATTGGTCTTTTTCTTATTGATGTGTGAAAGCCCTTTACATTTTAGGTAAATTAGCCCTGTGTCTGTGATATGAGCTGCAAACATTTTCCCTCGATTTGGAGATCATTTCTTGAATTTACTTGTGGTGATTTTGCATGCAGAAATTGTGTATTAATATGCAGTTAAACTTGTCATTTTCATTTCTTATGGCTTATTGTTTTTATGTCACAGTTAGAAAGTTTTCCCTATTATAATTTTATAAACAGATTCTCCTATGGCTTATTGAAGTATTTTCTTCAATTTATTTTCTGCTTTCATTCTTCACATTTAAATATTTAACTCATTGCCATTTATCATGGTGTCACATAAGATTATTTCTTCAAAATTAATCAGCAGTCCCTACAGCAGCTGTCGGTCCCTACAGACTTGCAATGTCGCCTTAATCATACACTGAAACCTCAAGTGTCCCAGTCTATTTCTTACCTTCTATTGTGTTCCGCTGATTTGTCTCTTTTCATATTCCAACACTGTATTCTATGTTTTATAGTTTTATAATATTTTAAAACATTTTAACTATCCAAGCTAGTCCCCTCACATATCTTATCCTTTTTCAGCGTTTTTGGTCAGTTTTGATTATTTTTTTCACTTGACTGTGAGACGCAATTTGTCTAGCTCAAAAAAATAAAGAAAAAATCAGTTAAACATACGGATTAACTGAGGGAAAATACATATGAATTGAATTTTCTGACGTGAAAACACAGTGAGCCTTACCATTTGTCCAAGCCTTCCTTGAGACCTTGGGAATAGATATTCAGTTTTTCATGCAAGCTCGCACATTTCTTATTTCATTTATTCCCAATACAAAGAACTGAAGATAGGGTTTCCATACTCAGAGAGTTCAAACAGTAATAAAACATTCAGGCTACTACAGCCGCTAAATATAATGCGATGCGTGCATGGCGGTCTGAACAAGCATGCTGCGAGTGACACCCGAAGGACAGAGAGGCAAAGGCCCCTGTGACAGCTGGAAGAAGCCACTGAGGCCGGAGACAAAGAGGAGACTTGGTGACACAGTCCCCAGAGCAAATGCATCAGAGTCTCACCTGAGAGGAAATGAGGCTGAAGGGTGGACGAGGGCCAACCACACGGGACTTTATAGGTACTGGAAGGGTTATAAACAGAGAAGTTAGGAAAACAGGAGGCTATCTCAATGTCTACGGCAGGAAATCACAAAGGTCTGCAAGATGGAGATGAAGGAGTGTGGTCCGCATGACAGTCTGGGACCAGCTCATGGGGAAATGTTCCACGTCTGCAGCAGGCAATGGCCCAGGGTGCTCAGCGCCCTCCACACCAGCCCGCTGAGCACTGACTGCCCTGCTCACTCACACGGCTACCTAAACGCCACCTGGAAAGCCTGGCAAATGCACATGCTATGCGCCGCCTGTGACAGAGATTGACAGAGGGCAGAGGATATCTCTGGCAAACGGCGGAAGAATTACATTCTTAGAGACCCTCACTCATTTGGGTACAACACCTCTTGTGAATTGTGCCAAGCGGCAGCGGGTGAGGGGAGCTGCACCCACGGGGCACAACTGACCTCCGCTTGAAAGGCCCAATTGCCCCTGGGAAAACACAAATTTACCTTGAAAATGGCAATTATTTATTAGCAGCCGGTTCTGTAAGTCTTGTGAAAACCTCAGCATGCCAGGCTGTATGAAATACCAGTCCCAGTAGTGGGCACTGCATAACCTTGGCAGTTTCAGGATGAAAGGTGAAGGATTAACACCTGTGCGGTTAATGCCACACACTCAAACGATGACCTTGGAAGGCTGCAACTTCCCACATGTTATGGGGAGGATTAGATAGAGGATTAAATGACACCAAAACGCTGTGCAAACTGCCCCCGTGATTAGAAAATAAAGGCTCAGATATGTGTGTGCACACACTTAGAGCAAAGGGACCCAAGCGCCAAAAGTGGGGCCGTCCTATTGTGTCCCCATACACGTTTGACTAGAAATGAGCTCCCAAGGGTGAAAATCCAAGAGATATGGCGGTGGCACCTGACGGCCCCTGGGTGTGTTTGTCAAGCATCTTTCGCACCCGTGGATTCCTGGGGCGGTGGGCCAGGGCAGGGGGTGGGGGTTGGGGGGTTGGAGCCCCTAGCTCTGATCCACCAGAAGTTCCACAGCGGGGTGGATGTGTGCAGTCTGAATGCCTGTACACATTTGCACTACAGGAAAGAAACTTCTTCACAGTCTGGAGAGTGGACACACACCGACAGAGTACAGAAGCACCAGGAGAAAACCCCAAAAGGTGCCGGATTCCAGTGAATGCGATGTGACGACTCGCGTTGAGTGAACGGTGCCTGAGAGGAGGTACTTATTCCACTGTGTCCTACGAGCATGGTCCATGTTTTACAGGTGAAGTGAGCCTGTTTTCTCTGCGTGGTACAGCTCCAAGGAAGTCAACGGATGTCCAGTGAGTGACCTTCAGACTCCTAACATGCAGTTTCACGGTGCCCGTGAGCTGTCACCACAGCACAGGTGATGCACACATTCGTCCCCCAAAGTCTCCTCACCCCCAGGATCGCATTGGTCTGCTGGCCGTCACCACGCATAAGCTGCATTTTCCAGGATTTTGTATAAAAGGAATAACATGGTTATTATAATAAATATTCCATATTTATTTTGTATAAATAAATAACAATGTTATTCCATTTATTTTATAGGCGGTCCTTTTCCTTAGGTAATTACTTCAGATCATCTCTGTTGTACGTGTCCATAGTCCATCTGTTTCCCCATTCACCAGCTCATGGCCATTTGGTTGTTTCCAGTCTGGGGTTGTTACCAGTCTGGGGTTGTAAAGCTGCTCTGAACATCTGCACACAAGTCTTCATCTGGGTCCACACTTTCAGTTCCCTTGGGCCAATATTTGAGGGAATCACTGAGTGAGTAGGTCATGTTTAACTTTGCAGGAAACTGTCGAATCGTTCTCGGCAGGGTCTGGAGGGAGGAAAGGCTGCGACAGCTCGCCATAGCCCATGAGGACCAGACCCCAGAGTGGACACCTCAGAGCGCTGCTGAAGCTCCTGCAGACCCAGGCACCACAACCCGCTCAGCCGGCTGCCCGGACGCCCCGCACAGGAAACGGCGCACTGTTTCTCACTAATTTTGAGTCACTGGCCTGACAGCATATAAAAGATCAAACTTTGTAAACAATCACAGGGGTTTTCTTTTTGCTACTAGTTGTGATGAGTCTGCCCGTGCAGGGACTCGTGTCCATCTGCCTGTTTATCGGCATATGTGCAAAACCACGGAAGATGTGTCCTTTCCTCAGAATCCGAAAACCTGTGGAAATGCGGCATTCCCTGAAGTTGTCGAAACTGTTACAAGGAAACTGCGCAGATTCATACCTGTTCTTACCATGTGTTCCTGTTCCATTCAGGCCGAAGCATCAGCAGACAAAGCTCACCAGCAATGAGCTTGTTTCCAGCCAGCTGTCAAATGGACGGACATGAGGTGCGTGAGGAGCCAGGAAGGTACAGCCCACCCTGTGAGCCCAGGTGCCCGGGCAGTGCTGTCACCTGTGTGTGCCCAGCACCCACGACACTGCAGAGTCAGGAGGGGTTCACCGCAAGGCCCTAGCTGTGCAGCTGAGGGGCTGGTGGCAGGTCGCCTGCACAGGGCGGGCCATCCGCAAAGGCCCAGCTGAGACCACCATCTGCAGAACAGAGCCCTGCATTGGGGCCTCGGCTGTGTGTGGAAGGCCTGGCAGCTGACCGGCCCAGCCCAGCGGGTCACCTGGGCGATCACCCTTATGGAAAGTCAGATGACGACTTCAGCGACATTACAAATCCCTGTGCCCACACCTAGACTGGAGTCCAGCTGGTCTTGCTGGAGTGGCGGAAATGCCAGCCAGGCCTGGTGCATACGGTCGCACCCTTCCAACGGGGATAAAGCAGCGCAGTCATCAGTAACAAGGGGCAGAATGACACCCTCCACACGGACTGTGAACAGCTTTCTCATCTCCGCCTTTCCCCTCAGCTCCCAGGAGCAGCCTCAGAACGGGCACCCAATGAACTGCTCGACTGAGAGGCGGGCACTGTGTTCCTAGAGGTTTGGTTTGACTTTGCCCTTCGTGTCGTCGTCCCCATCTGCAGGTACAGCTTCCCACAGGGTCTCAGGTCCCGCAAGTCATTCCCGTGTGTGGCGCCCTCCATCCTGCAGGAATCGTCGAAAGCCCATCAGGGCTGGTTCATGACATCTGCCCTCTGACGGAGGCCCGAGAAATCCCTCCTGGACCTGAGGTATTTTACCAAACACATTTTTCCCCAAAACAAGATTCTAACAAATGTATTGTGTCAACTCTGTTTTATTTTCAAGAACATGGTAATAACTGTGAGCTTTTTTAAGTTACTAAGTTTTGTGTTTGAGAGTAATTGCTTACGCTACCTAGTGCATTTGCAGAATTTGCGAAACTCCTGTTCTTCATGCAAATTTGATGACTGCCCTTTTGATCACTTGTGTTGCCAGTTCTACCTAAGACAACACTATGACTTCTCAGTGTCTGCCAAAGATGGTGACATTTCAAAGTGCAACGCGGGCCATCACGCACCTCGCACTAAAGGTTCCCCCCATCTGTGCTTCTCAGGAGCCTCATCGCTTCTTTCTCCTCCTCCGCCTTTCCCTTTAAAATCGCTATTTGTTGAGTTTCTTCCTGATCAGTTTCTTCTCCATCTCTGTCCCTGGCACTTTCAGTGTCCTGTGTGGAGACAGATGCCCGCCTCAGGCCAAGGGGCAGCAGGCAGTCCACTCTCCCCTCCGTGCCCCTCCTTACAACTCACAGGTTTCCAACGTGAAAACTGGGCTTGCCTGCTCAGGCCGCCATGACAGCAGCACAGACAGTGGCCGGAACAACCCTAGTGTGTTTTCTCATGGTCTGCAGGCCGCAAGTTCACGGTCAAGGTTCCTTCGGAGGCTGTGCAGAAGGATCTCTTCCTGGCCTCTCGCCCCGACCTGCAGAGCCGTCTTCTCCCCATGTCTTTCCATCGTCTTCCCTGCGTGTCTAGGCCCAAAGTCCCTCTTCTGATAAGGACACCAGTCCTATCAGAGTAGGGGGCCCCCCTGATGGCCTCGTTTTAACTTAATCACCTCTGTAATTACCGTCTCCACTTACGGTCACAACCTGTGGTACGCGGGTTAGGACTTCAGAACCTGAATGGAGCCCAGTCCAGCCCATGACGAATACTGTATGATTCTATTGTATGGGTATCTGACTATTCAGCTAAAGCTTGCTAAGTGGATACTTGTCACTGTCGTTATGGGAAGAGAATTACCTACACAGGTCAGCCTTGCCGTCCAAGACCAAGAGACAGGCAGCTCCATGACAAGAACCAAGCCGGGCAGAGCAGGCAGGAGACAGGGGCCACGTGTCCTGTCAGAAACCACAAGAGCAAAGGATGGGCTCCCGGATGGGGACACCACACGGGGGCGTCTGGGGGCTACAGCCTGTAGCAGCCCCAGATAAAGAGAAAGTAGCAAATGATCTAAGACACACTTAGCATTTTTCAGAATTATTCTGCATTTCAAAATCTCTCAAATGATAGCATTCTATAGCTTCCTCTCAGTGATTGACAGTGAATATTAATAATTTCAAAACTGAAAGGTCTAGTAAAAATAAATGAAGTGAAATAAAACAAGACTTTATAATTTAAAAAATGATTTCCCTTGCTTTCACTCCAGCATTTCCAAACTCTCTGACCACAGACCGTTTTCTCCGTGGACCGACAACTGTCACCCCAGAGCACACCAAGAAGGTCTGAGCTGGGCTAAGCTCTGCGTGGGTCTTAAACCTGCCCCAGCTGTCCCCTGGGTCACACAGGAAGTGCCTGGCTGCCACAGGCATCAGCTGGCCGACAAACGTGAAAGGCAGAGAAACCCTTCCCACTCCCAGGAAGACACGTCTTTGGACTGTTGCATGAACACAGTAAGTCAGCTTGACCCGGTCTGCCTCCGCCCCCCGTGGAACGCAAGGTGGAGGCAAGGAGCACGACACAACCCCACCCCCACCTCTGTGACCTTAGAGTTCACAGGACCCCTTTTCTTTCCCACTGAGGTTGGTGTCCCCCCACATTTCTTCCTTAGCTAGAAGATCAACTACAAGACTCTTCAGCTCAAACTACACACACACGATTCCCACGTCCCCAGCGGCCTCCCCTGGCCTGTCCTTCCCGCTAACAGAAAACTCCATTGGCCCTGCCGTGGCCCTGTTCTCCCCAGCGAGGTGCTGGGGCCCTGTCCGCCCTGGGCAGGCGCCTCAACCTGCCCTGTCTTTTCCCTTCCAAGCCATCACCTGGTCCAGCCTTTGTCACATAAGCATGTGATGTCCTGCCGCGTTCTCAGCCCTTTTCATCCTCTGCATCCCTGCAGGATTGTTCTCATGAAGGTGACACTGACGTCACCATACACAAACCTGTGGCAGGGACACGTCGCTGTGGTCCATCAAGTTAACACATCTCGGCATCCTGCCCAGGAACCCAGGCAGCCACCACACCCAAGGGCTTTCTCAGCCCCATTCCTCCGTCCCTCGCAGACAGGGGTCAGAATCCGCACCTCTCCACCATCCTGAGGCACCCCAAAGATGAAGGACAGCTCCCTGTGAGCACCCACAGGAAGCTCAGCACACGTGGCAGGTGAGCTGAAGGGCACCCTGGCTTCCGCTTCCGACAGGGAACTAAGTCACCACCTCGCCTGCCACTCACAGCGGCCAGCTGCTGTGCTCCTGTTGTTTCCATTGTAAACATGTGGCCACCAGCGTCCTGAGAGGCCACGTGACTATGGCAAGGTCAGACGCAGAGTGATCTGCAGGGTCAAGGCTGAGCCCACGCGGCCCTCACACTCCCGAGTCGCACTTGCCTAAAAGGCCCAAGGGTCGGGGAAAATGAATATTTGCTGAAGAATTTTCAAATTGCTAAAAGTACAACTCCTGGGAATTATTTTTTTATAATGGATGGAAGCAACACAAATGTCCATCGACAGACGAACAGATAAGAAGAATGTGGTCCATACACACAATAGGAGCTACTCAGCCTTAAAAAGGAGACACCCTGACACGTGCTACAACATAGATAACCTGGACCACAGATGCCAGTCTGAAATGACAAACATCTGTGATGCCATCATAGGAAGTAGCTAGAGTGGTCAAATTCACAGACACACAAGATAGAGTGGGCACCCCGGCTGGGGTTGGGGCGGGGCTGGCAGCTAGTGTTTAATGGATGTGGAGCTTCACTTTCGAAGATTCCAGAAGCGATGGCGGTGACCCCTGTACTTAATGCCCCTGAACTAACTATACAATTAAAAATGTTTAAAATGGTAAATTTATGCTATGTATATCTCACCACAATAAAAAAGGAACAAAATTACATTGCAAATTCATAGTGAGATGAATTTTTAAATGAAAGTAACAGAAAACAAACTTTTAAAAAGACGAATAAGGTGGGCAGTTAGCTCAGTTGGTTAGAGCGTGCTGCTAATGACACCAAGGTTTCCAGTTGGATCCCCACATGGGCCACTGTGAGCTGCGCCCTCCTTAAAAAAAAAAGAAAAAAGAGGAAGGAAAAAGACTAATAATTACTTTCTATCATCTTATTAAAAAATCAATAATTTAATGCTTGCTAAGTACTTAAAAGAATAAAGATAGATATTAGAAAAAATAATCATGAAAATAAATCCAGAAAAGACATTACAGTCGATGATTCAAACTCACTTTTCAAATTTCTTTATGTTTTAAAATTAATATAAAACCATTCTTGAAATTGAATTCCACAAAGTATATTCTAACACATTTGTACCTTGTTGAAAAAGTATACTTTGCTATTGCTAATTTCAACAATATTCTTTAAGGAAGAACGGTAATTGCTCATAACACATAACTTAAAAGTTAATTTTCCACACCAAAACTGCCAAACAACTTGACATCATCAGCTCATTTCCTTAAAGATTACAGTGAACCTGAAAGAAAGGCATATGAATAGAGTCTAACTCCCACTACTTGCTCCTTTCATAAAAACTTAATTTTGAAAATAAATTTGGCCGAGTAGAAATCATCCTTTTAGAAGGGCAAACCTCCGCTTTGGTTAAGAAAACTGAGTGAAGGAACAGAACACAAAATTCCTGCTCTCTCGTCTTCAACCTGAATCAGCAGGGGCTGCAGGGACTCAGCTGCTACCCCAGCACTGGACAAGGGGACAAAGATGAGGAAGACCCTGCCCCCACCCCTTGCTCCCTTCCTTGGAGGGACTGAGTCTGGGGTGAACCGTGTACTCGGACTGTCTGGTGCCACTTGATAAAAGGGAGATTCAGAGCACAGTGGGGCTCAGAAAGGCAGTCAGCTCTGGGCTGGTGACTCTGGAGGTCTCTTGAAGGAAAAGAAAAGGGAAATGACAAGTTTCTCTGATTAGGAATGGACGGCTGTATGAAAAGGAGTACTAGCATCAATGTTGCCATACGCTTCTACCAGCACCCTGCTCTACTGAAGAACCTATTAGGTGAGTCCTCCCACGAGACGTTGGTGGGTGTTACCTTCCCCAGAGGCCACCAGACCGACTACCCCAAGTGGCAGGTGAGGAGGGCGTGTCTCAGAGGAGCAGCCATCTCACAGTTCTGCAGCCAGTAAATCCCAGCCCGTCTACACTAAGCTATAATTCCGGACCGCGTCCACCAGCATGCTCACAAAGAAAAGCACAGAGAATCGCGATTGCAGAAAAAAAGTAACATGAAACGAACAAACGTCAGCAGCATGAGTTGGCATATTAAGTTTTCCAGTTAAGAAGCATCAATTATCTATGATATGGAACAACTACTAAAGGCATCTGAGTTTCCGAATAACAAAAATCTAAAGGCTAACACCCCACAGATGGGTCATTATCCAAATGTCTCATTGGTGGGACCCACTTACCATCTTTAGAGAATTCTCTAGAAAGTAATTCATTGGTGCTCTAATCTAACCATCTGATGATTTCTAAATGAAACAGCTGATAACCGTGAGTTGGAGAACCTCCCCCTGAACCACTGTCCACATTAGGGGGCTTCTGGACAGGAAAGGAGAGACTCTGTGAGTGGCGCTTCATTTGCTCCCAGTTCTGCCAAGCGTTATTTCTGGAAGGAATAAGAGTGGGTGCCATGCTTGCTTTCAATCCACAAGTCACAGCAGATAAAACTGTCAGCCCTTCCTTTGCTTTCCTCCAGGTCAATTAACCCACTTTTCTGTTACTGAATACACCGAGCATGAAAAATCATTTAAACTTGTGTCTTATGTTGTCCAAAATGTTTTTAGCATCCAGTTTTTTTCCTTTCATTTACATTTACCTCAACTATATGTGACAATCTGAAAACTATAAATGAATCATTATATTTGAAGGAGCAAGGCGTCCTCAAATTCTCTGCAGCCAAAACAGTATTATAAGAAGTAATCGTCATGAACCTGGGACAGCATGATCCCTGCTGAGTGGAACACAACATAAATCATATGCTGCCATGTAGGCAGCTAGATGGCAGTTCCTACACTGTATGTTCCTTTCCAAGGAGAGGGTGTCAGGTTTCAAGTACAGTCGTACCTCAGTTTTCTAATGTCTCCGTTGACGAAAATTTTGGTTTACGAACGCCGTAAACCCGGAAGTAAATGCTTCGGTTTCAAACACACCTTGGAAGTCGAACATGCCACGCGGCTTCCGCTGAGTGCAAGGTCCTGAGGCCTCCCTGTCAGCTGTTTTCGAACGTTTCAGAACTCGAACGGTCTTCCGGAACGGATTATGTTCGAAAACCGAGGTACCACTGTACCTTGTGCGACTGACATTAGACTTTTCTCAGTGCGGGAAAAGGGTTTGAAATGAAGAAAAGCAATGACTCATGAAAAGTCTGGCCTGGGAACAGGGAACGCCAGTTTCTCACCCAGGTTTACTTCTATGTAAATGTTTTATTTTCATTAACTACAGTTCAGCCACCGAAATGCAAAGGGGAGGCTGGAAACCCTGACAGGCCCCTCTCCTTTCCTCGCCCTGTTCCCCCTCTCACCTCAAACAGGCCTCGGCGCCACCTGTGCTCACGTCCTTCTTCTACCTCAACTTTTGCTGAGGCAAAACCAGAGCTAAGGTGGAGGGAAGAAACAGAGATGTTTCTATGGACAATGTGAGTTAATGACGGGAACCTCGCTCGGGACTTGTTAGTCCACCTTCCCTGTCCTCACCCGTAAAGACAAATAATGCAACGCCCCGAGGAATTAGGTGATATCGCTGCACACCCCTAACAAATCCTCTGTGGCCCCTGCTGCTCGTCCACAGCGGGCAACGGGGGACAGGACCAGTCCAGGGTCAGCCATGTCCCCTCTTCCCTCCTTTGATTTTATTTTCCTTTTCTTCACAAACATTGCACAACTCCCTTTCTCTCAGGGTGATGGTCTGTAGGAAACACCAGGTAGTATTTTAAATTAGTACCAAGAGAGGAGGCCTTTGCGTGAGCATTTTCTGTTGTTCATTTGGTCCCTGCAGCTCTTTATAATGGACACAGAAAATGAGCAGGATCCCCTTAAATGGAAAGCGTTCTCTGGTGAAATCTGCGCTGCTCTCCCCTTTAGCCCTTGTCATCGTGCCCCACAAAGGACACGACTCAGCAGTGTGTGGCGGGTTCTCTCAGGCCTGAGGGGCTCGGGACGACCGTGAACGAGGTGTGCCATTGCCCTCAGCTCTGTAGAAAGACACACGCCCAGCAGATGGGTCTCCTGGCCTCTTTCCAAACGTGATCTCAATTGTTTTTCAGAGACATCACAAATCCAAAGCTGACTGATGCTGCAAACAATTTTTATGTCTCAGAGAATCGAGTCATAAGGTCAAATGCAGGCACTGTTTTAATTTTTGTGCCTTTTAATGACTTGCTTTTTAGAGCATGGGAGCTAGTGGAGTACATAGTTGAGGCTTTCGTAAGATCCTAATGACATATTTCTTACTCTGTTACCTATCCAGTCAGACATGCCGTGACTGATCCCTAACAACAGTTAGGTGTCCCAGAAGAAATACATCTCTGGCTTTAATCTGGGTCCCTGATGGACAACCACGCACGTCACAATGGCCACACAAGGTCCTGGGTCTGCGTTATTCAATATTTCAGCCACTTTCCTAAAGGAGGGCCCAAGGAAGATGCTCACTACGGCTGCATAAGGACCAGGCTGGAAGGAAGGCAGCGCTGGCATCTGAGAACATGCTACTCGGCTCTCGGTGACGGCAGCTGATTGGATCCTTTATCAAAACCACACCACAAAACAGCAAGGTGGGGAGGGAAGACACACAGTGGGGAGGGGAGAGACCAGGAGCTCTGAGGTCAGGACTTATGCTGCCGTCTGCTAGGTAAATATGTAACATACATTTATGAGCATGTCATAAGCATACAAGTAAACGTGTTTATATGTGTACAGACGGGGGTACCAAAAAAATGTATACGACTGGACACTTTGGTCAACATTGCTCAAGCAGTAGTTCATTGTAATCAGAAGTGTGTAGATTCTGATGGTAACCACTTGGAGCACCTCTTGTAACCGCAGAAGTCAAATGTGACTTGTAGTCATCTTTTGTTATCGGTATATATTGAGTATTATTACAATTTTAATACAGTTTTCCTTTCTTAAAATGTGTATACATTGTTTTGGCACCCTCTGTATTTAAATCTTGAGGACATCACTTTGCTTTTAATCTTAAGAATTATCACTAATTATTTGAAAGAATACATTTATCAAGAGAATAGTGTTCTATTTTCAAATTGATTTAATTCTGCTCTTCAACCAAAGGCAATCCAATTCTGGGGTTTACGATGTGCCCACAGTTTAGAAGTAATGAATTCTTCTAACATAATGGATGTGTGGGTTCTGGTCCTAAAAAGAAGTAACAGAAAACACAAACAGTGATCACATTTGGGAGCCAGAGAAACTATGTCAGAAAATAGGAGTATCTTACGTGTCTGATGCAACACTACCTATTTTCTGTCATTTTCACTGGCTCTGGAAATGAGATCCCAAGAGATAATAATATTAAAGGGAAAAACGGACAGCAGACATCAGGACTGTTCCTCCTTTAGTTTAGAATCCAGGCTGCATACGTGTCACCTACGTCAACCCTTTAGCCCACTTTGTCCCAGAAGGAGGCTCCGGGACAGTGCAGGTGGGTCCGCGAGCCTGTGGCACTGCCTGGCATTACTGACGCCCACGGGTTTATACGATGTCAGTATAGCTCCCTCAGAAGTGTCCTCTTAGACGACACTGTCCCCTGCTTCTGGCTGGACACACACAGACTTTGTCTTGACATAGTTTACTCTAAATAAATTCTCACCTTTACCAGTGTCACCACAGGAGCCCACTCAATGACAGGCCCATCCGGGTGCAATCTGCACTCTGCTCTTCTGGTTTCAAACCACTTCAGTTGCTTCATGCTAAGTTAGGCTAAGCCTTGGCCTACCCCTTGCAGGAGCATCTGTCACAGTGATGGTTCTGAGGGGTCTGTCACAGAAGGCGGGCTGACAGCAGGGGCATCCTCACTGACCCAGCAAGTGACTGGAGCTGGACATGGCTGTTCTCCCGCCAGTCTCCTGGGGCCTGGGAGCCCCATTTCTGTGGCTACCACTCTTGTCTCAAGGGTCACAGCTGCACTTACAGACATGAAAATTTGAATGCACATGTACTCCTTCGAGACAGGACTTCTGGTCATGAAAACCAGTGGTGCCAGAGGCGGAGACTGCCTCAAGTAGAATAAACCGTTATCTATCTACCTGTCCATATGCATGGGGGGGGGGTCCCATAACGTCTGCACGGAGGTTCCCAAACCTTCCTTTCTCACCTTTGCCTCAGTTCCATCAGGCAGACATTGGTTAAACAGAATTTTCCAATCCCCAAGGAGCATCCTCTCATAACAAACAAAATGACATATCTTATAATGAGACCGTTTTCCCCAGAAAATCTGTTTCACTGGGGGGTTAAGTTAGGGTTCCACTCTGCATTTTCAACATCCTGCTCCCCCAAAAGATAACCATTATCATTAGTCAGAGTAAACATGTGTCCCATATATCTGTAATAACGCATCACAATGTGTTTTTCCAATAGAGTCAACTCAGAAAGGACAGTAAACAACTGATCTTATGTGGCACGTATTAAATCCGTAAAACAGGGGCAATAGTGCAGACTCACTTTGGGGAAACTTAGGAGACCACTCTAAGAACTATACGTGCATCATAAAATATACAGCAGACAGAATGGTCCCTCCTGTCCTCTGCCATTAAATTTAATTCACACCCAGCACTGGATGTCTTTACTCACCTGCTCTCTTCATTCAGTTTTCCCATCGGGACCCCAGGTGGCAGTGACTTAGGGATCATCCACAATGCTGACCTTACAGATGCCTAATAGTCATAAAATGCAGTGTCTCTCATTGGAGGGAAGAAGAGGAGGGGAATGATTTTAATGTTTTCATACGTTTTTGCCAACCATTCTCTCTCCTGTACTACGTACAGCAATGGGCAGGAGAGATTGATAAGCACCTGTGAGGTGATTGATAAGCATTTATAAGGTGAATGAATGAATGAATGAATGCCTGTACTTACCACAAGAGATATTTTAATTTAGACAGTTGTATCTGTGTGCTAACAATTCCGCTCAGTAATTGAAAACTTTCCACATACCTTTCATGCTTTTTTCTTTCTTTAACAAGACACTCCAAGGCTTGAAACACATGCAAAGAAAGAGCATTCTCCTCATCAGAGCATGTGAGGGAGGAAGTTACCCTCCTTGACAAGTGCTAATAGCAGGGGACAATAAAACACGCAGAACAGGCTACGCAAAATAGTCAGAAACTCAGAGAATGGCTGTTGTTCATGGTCCTGCACTCTCCCTGGAACAGTAGTGATGACTCGGGAAGCAAAGACAACCGCCACATTCGCTGGCGCGCTAGGCTGCACTCGGCTCGCAGAAACCAGCGGGCAAATTTTCAAGAACTCTGCAAGCCAGCTGTTAACAGTCATTTCATATATATATTAACTTACAATTAAGTAAATTCAAGCACAAATAAAGATAAATGTATGTTTCGAGCTCATTACTTCTGTTTATTTTACTACATTTACTCCATTTTACTATTACCTATGAGTATGCTCTTGAGCTGACATTTGTCATACCTGTGTGGTGAAAATACCTTATATAACGTGTGTTCCCAAATCCATGTTCAGTGAGCTCACCTCGGTAGATGAAATTGACCATGGTGGGAATATTTACACAACAGAAATTGGCAAGTGCTACAGAAGGGCTTCACTTAGCACTAAAGCTGAGATTTGGGCTACTGAATATAATGTGTACAAAGGTGAGAAATAATTATACAGTAGATTACATGAGATGGAATGATAATTGGGAAAGGAGTTAGTGAAATGGGATACAACTCTATGTGTCAAATTATGCTTGAACTGCAACTATATAAGTTGGCTACAGACACAAGTTCAGTAAAAATCAATGAAAGCATTCTGTGATAATAAATTAAGTAAATGTAACCTAAATAAAGAATAGTTCCTATTTTATTATTACTTGTAATTTGTACTACTTTTACATAAATTGTGTGCATCCTTTATGTAAGTAAAATTTATCAAAAATTTAAAAACATATATAAATAGTTTTTTGCAGAGCTCATTGTTAAACATTTACCAGTACATAACTGGTCATTTTTTTAAATTCTTAAATAAAAGAACTACCTTTGCGGGGAGAAAAAGCAAGCTATAAAGTAAAAGACTAATTCTCATCCACTAGGTGGCAGTAACAAGAATAGAAAATCAGAAAAACAAACTATAATAGAAAGAAAAGGAATATACATAGAAATCACTTCATGTTTTCTTTTTGTTTGATTCATTAAATAATATTAGAAAAGGAAATTATGGCCTTTTTAAAATCCATCTTGTACAGCTAGTTATAAAAAATAACCCATGTTCCGTATATAAGAAGTTTAGAAAATGAACAAGGGCATATAAATTAAGTAAAATGACCCATAAAATAATCAAGTATTAAGTACTATCAATATTTTGGTGAGTATCCTTGTAGGCATTTTGCAAAAACAGGATTATATTACACATACTTCTTTACAACTTTATTTTTTTCCTATAGTATCACAAACTTTTCTATGTCAAGAAATATATGGAACATCCCTTTCAGAGACTGAATCTATCTGACTGTTTGGGTGTACTATGTATGACACACCAATTTCCTATCTATTAATGGATGCTTCGCTTGCTCATAACCTTCCCCTCTCACAAACAATACTTTGATAAGCAACCATGTGCATACATGTTGTGTACCTATAATTCTCTTAGGATAAATTCCAAATTGTGGAATTACCTGGTCAAAAGGTGCACATTTTAAAATTTGATTCAGGTTGCCACATTTTCCATTTCACTGTGCTGGTTTACACACCTCCAGGAATGAGACACACTATTTCACCTAGCTGGGTATCTTGAGCGTTTAACCTGTTTCAATTCAATAGATAAACATTGGACGTAATTGTTTCAGTCCATTCCTATCTGTTCCTTCATTCATTTACACGTTTATTCAATGAACACCTGAGTGTACTGTGACCACCCTCCAGGCAGGTATCGGCAAACACCCAGAGTAGCTCCCTGACCGAGAAGCTCGTGACAGGTAAGCAGCAAAACGAGATGGGGATGCACTGAGTTGAGGGGCGTGGGGTGAAGGCCTCAGGGCAGGTCACAGGACAGCCCGTCTGTGCGGAAGGGGCGTTTTCAGCAGGACACACAGTTATTTGTGAGACAGAACCTGGGGTCACAGGCATACACCTCTCCTCAATGGGGCTACCTGTTTCCAGCCTTTGCTCAGTTTCTATCCATTTACATTTTCCTTACATTTTCCTTTCTGTCTCATTATAGACTCACGACACTAGCTCTTTGAGCAGATTATTTCTCCATTACACAACTGGCCTTTTGCTGTTAAAGGTGCACAACTCCACAGCTTTTACACATCCCAGCTGAGCAGTCTTTTCCTGTAGGATTTCTCAGCTCTGGCATCAAATTTAGAAAGATCTTTCCCAGGCCGAGATAATAATATCTCTTTTTCCTAGTACTTCCATTAGCTTTACCTTGCATTTTAATCTCTAATCCAACTCAGATTTAGTTTTGTGTGTGGTAATAAAATAGAGTTCAAACTATTTTTGTTCAAAATGTTTAGCAAGATGTACCAACGCTGTTTAGAAAGCACTTTCCCCAACGGATTTGACTACTACATTTGAAAAAGAATGTGGAATAAAACACTGTGTGTGGGTTCAGCATTTAAGCTAAAGCCCCAAACTGCGGCAAGAGGTCAGCAGTATCCACAAGTACCCTAAAAATAGAGTTATCGCCTATACAGCCGGGACAATCAGGCACCTAAGCCATGAGCACCTGCGGGAAATCTACAGAGTCACGAGGAGACCTTTTGAAGAGAGTCCCCGGCAGGCCTTGCAAGAAAAGGAGGAACCCACGCCTGAGCCAGCCTTCCCACCGGGGGTTCCAGTCTCTGCTTTCATGATGGAACCGTGAGACGAGACGTGACAGGTGGCTGCAGTGGTGTCACCTCGACTTGACAGGCATCGCCCCAGAGACCACAGCCACCAGGGCACAAGGACCCCAGGAGAGGGTCAGAATCACAGAGCCGAGGGCAAGCGCTCAGGGCTGAAAGAAACTGCATAGCTGGACAAAGCCCCAGGGGCCTCTTCAGAGAGCTCCAGCTGCCGCACTGGAGATGAAGGGGACACTCAGACATCACTCATCTCCCCGCCCTGGGAGACCTGAAGGTGAGCAGGACGTGGCCAGGCCGGACCATCCTTCTGCTGCTGCCAGGACAGCCACAGAGGGGCCTGGGTTGGCAGGAGACAGTGCTCTGACCTGCTGACGACCGGGTTTGACGGGTGTAGGCGAGGCCTTTACCGACTGAAAACGGATCCGTCACTGAAAGTGACCAAGAAGCTGGGGGACGACTGGAGATGGTGCCCAGGGCCAGGAAGGAGAGGCTGTCTGAACGACACGCGAGAGAACAGCACAGCTGTCCCCTGTGCAGCCCTCAGCGAGTCGCGCAGTGACGCATCTGCCACATAACTGGACTTCTCTCGTATTCTGTCCTTGCTCACTCATCTGTCCATCTCTCCCTTCACCAGGGCCAGCTTTCGTGTCTCCTTACTGTTAGTTTTAAATTGTTGAAAAACAAATAACAAATATGGTCAACTTATACCCAAACAGTTAAAACTGCTGAGTCTCACACACACGAGCCGCAGGCGGGAAGCTGTCGTGGGACACCCATTCGGCTTCTCCGAGGCGCTGACCTCAGCGATCAGGCAAAAGGCAGGGCCAGGTGGCCTTATTGGCCGCTGGCGCTCACGTCCCCAGGGCAGGGCACCCACTCACCCCACCGTGCCCACCTCGTAGCTTCCCCAGGCCATCTTCCGACCGGGCAGGAAACTGTGGAGAGGACAGTGCTAACTAACCATGGTCTGCATGTGTCCCTAGGAAATGCAGGCACTAAAATGACAAGGTCCCATGAGGGGACAGTGGCTCTGAGCGCTCAGGGGAACCAGAAATCTTGTCAGCAGGCTGGCAGGTCGTAAGGTCCTGTTTGCCACAAGATGTTCTACAGAAAAACTAAGAAGTGGCCACGTTGGGTTCGCTGGCTCGGTGCGATGCTGGGTCTCAGTGGTGCCGAGATTACCGACAGTGAGCGCAGGCCTGGTCTGTGTTTCCACGCAGGACCCAAGAACAATCTCACAAGGCAGGATCACCAACTCCACGCAGCAACTTCCTAAACGATTATTTAAATCCTGCATTGATTAAATCCTGTGTGGAAGCGATTCCGACAGAGCCTGGACCATGGACCCCAGCGGGCCTCCCACTCTGTTCCACAGCTCTTGGGCGAATTACCATAGATTGCACCTGTGATTTTCACATTGTAAGTTGACATGTTGGACTGCCAGTGTGACACCCACGTTACCTGTGCACCTTTTAACTGTGGCAGCCACACGATGATACCAACTACAGTGGTGCGGCCCTCAGCCACCTCTGCCTTGACTTAACTCCACCCACCTGCGTGCTTCTCTCACATATTTCAAGGTTATGAAAACATAGTGAATAATTCTAGTCATTTCCTGCATAACTCAGAACAAACCGCAAGCACTTTATTTAACAGCGAGACCCCAGAGCAAAGGTTTTCACTCAAACATGGCCATGTGTAACCAGTGACATGGATCCCATCCGTAAAACCAGCTATTAATGGGAGGGCACCACACGGGGAAGTTGGGGTGACCACCTCTGTGGCTGTGTTCCCCGCCCCCAGGCGGTGACAACAGGACTTGAAGACAACAGGGTCGCAACCAGCAGCGCAACTCCTAGGGCTGGGTCGGGGGACAACAAATGCCTCCTGTGCATGAGTGACACACCTATCCGTGTCACCCGGGAATGGGACTCCAGGAAAGGGGGTTAGCTGAGGCTATCAAGATCCAATTGTCCAACGTCAAGGGACAACTTATCACAATCAGTCCGCAGCTATTTCAGAGGAAAGAGGGGGGCTGGGCACCCCACAGGCCTCAGTCGGGGGCGGGTAGGACAGGTGGCTCCCGCCCACAGGGTTGCTGGGGGTTCCATTCAGCACTGGGCACTGTGTAGTCGTTGCTTTGAGCAAAAAGGAGAATTTTGCTGCTACAAAGTCCAAACTCAGTTGGTCGGATGCTGTTCCTGGCCTATAATGACCGGACCACACTGACTCGCGTCAGAAGCAGCGGGCAGGGGACAGTTCTCAGCCTCACCCCGCTGCCTGCCTCCTTCCCCCCAGGTGCCCTGTCCCTGTCCTGGGGCTGTGCCTCCTCTGAAGGTCCAGCGCTGGCTGGGCCGTCTCAGTCCTCATGCAGTCCACCCGCCCACTGGGCCACCGGCTCCGACATCCCCTCACCCCCTCCCAGCAGCGCCCCCGCCACGCCCAGCCCCGGTCACCCAGGCCCGGAGACGCAGCTCAGCCCCCCACGAGCGTCTCCTGCAAGGACCCAGGTCACCACCCTCCACCATGTTCCTGTTCCTGGCTTTTGACCAAGGCCGCGCCCGGCGCAGGAAACAATTACTGGGCTCTGCAGTCAAAGCCCAGAAAACGACAGATTTAAAAACGCTGCTCTGTCCCGGGAAGAACCTGAGCACGGCCACCGCACTCACTCCTCGCCAGGTCCAACATATCCAGTGGCATCGATGCGACCCCCACCCAGGACTCAAGTGTCAGGCTGGTCTCCAGTAGCGGAGACGGTGGACGAGCTCGTGCTCTGTGGGGCCACACGCGGAGCAGCACGTGCTCTGTGGGGCCACACGCGGAACAGCACGTGCTCTGTGGGGCCACACACGGACGAGCACGAGCTCTGTGGGGCCACACGCGGAGCAGCACGTGCTCTGTGGGGCCACACACGGACAAGCACGTGCTCTGTGGAGCCAAACAAGCGGAGCTCTGCTGCTTCGGAGCCTGCCACACGGGAATGTGACCCGACCTCTCAGAGCCGGGTTCCTCGCCTATAACCGGGCCATCACTCCATGTAAGGACTTCAGGACATGACCTAACCTTGTGTTTCTCAAAGGAGCATCTGGAACTGGGTTCTCCGGGGAGGGGGTGCTGTGTCTGCTCTCACACTCCTGCTGACTTATTGTACCCCTTTCAAAGGAAGTAAATTTTTCATTAGTGATTGTTTGCAATTCATACTTTTAGAAATAAAGCTTGAGTTTCACAAGCCAGGGCCCCTGGGTGCGTGTCAGGCCGCCTTGCTGCTACACTGTGTGCTGTGCAGCCGCCACCCAGGGACTTACACAACCTTTGTCCTTAGTCATTGTGTCTATTTTTCCTTAGCTAATTTGTTACTTTTAAGATCTTGATACCAAATGGCAACTGGAAACACTCACCTCTCTTTCTGGTTGAGGTTGGGACCCTCCCCATTCTGTGGGCTCTCTTCCTGGCCCAGGGGGGCGCCTGCAGCTCCCTCCGTCTATGAAGTGTGAGTAGAGTAACAGAGAGGTCTTCCAAGGAGAGGCTTCCCTCAGTCAGGTGTCACCGCACCTCCCGGAGCCATGGCAGGCAGCGACAGTCCAGGAGGTGGGTACTCAGCCCGCTTGTGCCCTGAATGAGGACAATGGGGAGCAGTCCCCCCAACTCAAGACTCACGTGTGGGTGTGCACGACAGGCCTTTGTGGCTTTCAGTCACTGAGTCTGAGGGCTGTTTGTGACTTCAGTATGACTTAGCCCATTCTGACAGGTACACAGCTAGTTACCGTTATGTGACGCTGGTATCAACCTTGGATATCACACACCCTTGGTGTGAGAAAGTTAGCGTTCGCCAGAGCACCACCTTTTCCACTAAGGTCCCTCTTCCTAAAAGGTAATCACCCCGAGAGGCCCCCCACCCTGTCCATGGAGGCTGCACCACCTCTCACACCCCCTGGTGTCCCCACTGTGTGCTATCAGCCTCAGCCCTCCTCGCTGCAAACAAGCTCATCATTCCATGTCTCTTTTTGTTAAACCTTAACCATGGACTCACTGCCCAGTTCCCAGTTAGATGCTGTAACTCTCATCAGACGTCTGGCACCCAGGTTCAGAGGCCCCATGGACAGGGGAGGGGACAGACAGAGGTAGAAAGGGGGGCTTTACAAGGCCCTGGACTCAGAAATTAAAGGGACTGGGTTATGTGCTGTGACACTCAGGAAGTGTATTTATTAATAATGTCCCATTGTCCTCATCACAGAGAAGCATGTTTGCATTTTGAAACTCCAAACTAATGGAAGATTTTACATACCAGTTTAAAGAAAATACTATGTTTGGCAGGTCTGTCACATGCAAACGTTTCCTCAGTTTATCTCCTGAAAATGAAAATACTTTCAAGTGGTCTGTGGGCGAGGCGGTGTGGACAGTGTGTCGTTCACGTCACTGAGGACGGGACAAGGTGGTGACAGAGAGGCTCGTGCAGAAGGGTGGTGTGATGGGGTTCCACAGAGACAGCCCTTATACATGTGTCCTCTAGTCCCTACTGAACGTAAATATTAGCTCAGAGGACTGAAAACTCTGCAAAATGTACCTCAGCGTACTCTAACCCCGGCTGCCAAGACCCAGTCCCATTTCACATAATTGCCCCAGGTCACCTAATCACATCTGACACACAAATTGGGTTTGCATCCATAAAGCTTGGAACGGAATACCAACTCTGCCTTCCTGATTAAAATAATTTAATTATTGCCCAAGAATGCCAGGAAGTAAATTAAATTATATTCTCTCACAGTAATCTCCTCTTTCCACCACCCCTACTCCATCCCCCAATTTTTACAGCAAAACAAGACAAAGTAAAACAATTATAGACTCCGTTTTACTATTATTTTTATGAAACTTTATCCATCCTGATGTGATCATCTGCATACACACACACACACATCCACACCTTTGATACACAATAGAATTAGAAGGTTTTAGAGCTGAAAGGGTCCTTGGCTGCCGAATGTCACTGCTGTGAAGCTGGGGTGTGGGAGGGGGATCCCACAGAGCACGACGGCACTTGGGGCTCACGTTCCAGCGTAACAGTCCCGACGGATGGCTAACAGTGTGCCAGAGACTCCAAGCCAAGGACATACCGCACGCCTCACACCACCACCCTTTCCTCTCCCATTTACTTCAGCATTTCATCATCTACCTCTTCTCGCCTCCTCTAATTTTTCTCTTAGCTCAGCTACCTCGAAAAATTCCACTAGATGGCGCTGCCTCATTGACCAGAACAAAATCTCCCCTTGTTTCCATGGGAACATATTCTGTTTCCTTTGGTTTTGTTTTTAACTTGCTTTTTCTGTAACCAAAACACAGCTTAAACGATACCATTTTGGGAAAAACAAAAATGTATTCAAAAACATAAGAGAAGAGCCTGAGTTTGCCGGAACAGACCCCCTCCCAACCTAACAGGACAAGCGAGGGTCTGACGTACCCTCAGTCAGTCCCCGACATCATCGCGGGGAGACGCTTTCCCTCAAATGCACGATGCGCCTAGAAAGAAACAGTCAGGAGGACGGACCCAGGGGTCTGGAGCAGAGGTCCGGGACATGCATTCAAGTCCTGGCTTGAGCTCACCTTGACCCCACCTAGAGCTGAGCAACGGGACACTTCACCTTGTCACCATAAACCTGTGGTTTCTCATCGGAAACTATAAGGAGTAATAGGCCTGAGTCCCCAGCCGGGAAGGGCCCTATACGGAGCACGTCACTCGGAGTCAGAAGTGCCATGGTGGACACATTTGGCTGTGGTTCCAACAAGGTTATCTTGGCTAAGAGAAAACGCACGATTCGGGGAATTAGTAAACAGTATTTAAAATGTTTAAATTAGTGCTTACTATGTATCATGCACTATTCCAAATGCTTGAAAACATTGATTCACTTAATATTTTAATTTCGTACTGTGAGGTAGATACTATTCTAATTCTTATTTACAGCCAAGGAAAAGTACCAAGAGATGGAATGACTCCCCAAAGGCCACCCAGCTATTCAGTGGCAGAGCTCATCCCTTCCGGCCCCCTCATTTCTGTAAGGCCCAATGACAGCCTGTGACGTGAAGCCCCTGGGGCCCGAGGACTCAGGACCAGGACTGACTGTCACTGCTTCAAACCAGGAATCAAGCCAACCAGACCCAAAGATGCCCAGAGTGGAGAAGAACTGTGAGCCTACAGAGCAAGGCTTGGTATGGTCACAGCTGCTCCATCAGAGCCCGCCGTGGGGAAGGTAAGGACTGAAGGGCGGGCGGCACAGCACCTGCCGTAGTCCGTCCACCCCTTAAACCTGCGCAGGTACCTGGAAGCTCCTCAGAACCAGTTCAAATGTGTCTGCTGGGAAAGGGGACGGTGCTGCCGTGAACTTCATCAGCAGAGCCCTTTGCAGCAGGACCACGGAGAGCGCAGACTGTTTCCATTTGAATCCTCCCCCACCTCCAAGATTTGAGGAAGGTTACTGACCCCACATTTTCACTTCCAAAAGCGGTAAGTCCCGAGCAAAGAAAATATTTAAGATGCAACCTGGATCAAGTCACTTCTCAGCTAGAAAGAAACCCTCCCATGGCATCCAGTCTCCTGTCGCACTAGGAGTAAACAGAGCTAAAGACCTCACAAGACGCCTTACGTTCTAGAAACCACACTGTACCCTTTACACGTGCACACGCGTGCACACACACACACACACACAGGCACATTCATGCACAGGCATGTACACTCACACATGCACACAGACCTATGCATGCATGCACGTGCACTCACACATGTGCACACTCACACCCATGCATGCACACATTCACACTTATGCACACACACACATGCACACACTCAACTGATTTTTACATTTTCTGACATAGGAAGAAATAGGAGACTACCAAGAGTAACATGAACTTGACTCCTTTGATTAAATAAAGGAAAATTGTATTAGCGATTTTATAAAAGTTTTTTAACACACCATTTCCTTTTAGCGCTACATTAGGAAACTTTTGTCTAGTATGAAACTGCTTTGAAAACCAATTAAAAGAGATTTTTGAAGAGTGAGATTATATGTAGTAATCTGGGAAATGTTTTCAAGAAGTTTTCTTTCTCATTGGCCTTAAGGCATTCAACTAAATCTGATTACAAGCAACTTAAACTTTGGACTAACACTAAACCTTACACCCTTTGCAGGCCAAGGCCATAGCTGCGGACAGGAGAATGAGGCCATCTTGTTTAAGATTGCTCAACATCTCTGCCAATATTTTCTCTCGCTTACTCTCATTGGGCTAGAGGCTGACCTGTGCACTTAAACAACAAATTAACATTCACTGACAGATAACTGGTTCTTAACAATAGGAACAGTGTGATATTATATAGTCTTTTTAAAGATAAATTAAACCAAGTCTCCGGTACCCATGTTACCTTAAGTAGCAATTCCCAATTTTTCAGAATCACTATTAGCTTTCATTGTTTGACTTCATAACAACTCCCAAATATAAGGGAAAATCACTTCTGTGTGTAAGTAAGTGAGAGTTCCCATGGAGACCATGCTTGACACCACAGTTGGGGACGTAACCCATGTGGGATGCCCGCCAGCCATCCCACATGGGACAGTCACGTGACTCTAAACAAGGCATCAAGGCCAACCTGCCCTTCCTTGAAGAGGAGTGGAGCCTTTATGGAACTTAGGAAGGAAGGTGAAGTCTTTGAACTGCACTAAAATAAATAGTTTGCAAGCAATCGTGTCCCTAACTAACAACAAACGTGTGGCTTCCTGAGTCCCCGCGACTTCTGCCTGAGCCCTGACAGGTGGGATCTGAGAGGACCAGTTCTGCAGGGCGCTGGGCTCCCCATTCCCACCACGGAGGGTCCTGTCTGCAGGGCCCACCCACCAGACACTTTTCCAGAGCCGCTCCCTGTCACCTGCACCCACACGCACAGTTCCTAATGGGTCTAAGAGCTCTTATTGCCACTGAGAGGAAAGGACGAAAGATGTCCTGCGAAGCGTCAAGCCTCCCGCCTGTCCCCGACCCTCGGTGTCCTCTGGCCAACTCCTGGCGGTCACTCAGTCCACTCGCTTTAGTTTCCCCCGTAGACAGTTACATCCATAAAGGTCAGGCAGCCCTGCCTGTTGTCCCTGTGTGTGGTCTTATGACACTGGGCCTTGTTCTGCCTCTTTTCCCCACTTATAGTCCAACACTGCCTCCCCTTTGCCCCCTACCTTAGCCCCTGCCTGCAAGCCCCAGGTAGCTGGCCAGACAACAAGTGAACAATCAGCAGGAGACCAAGAGATGGCCTATAGAAGACGGCTCTGTCCTGCTCCAACCCCCAAGCTCCACCCTCACCTCCCGCACCACCTGCATCACCAGCCGGTTCGTGGTGTTGGATGGAGACCCTCAGGGGGCAGGCTGTAACTCTTCCAGTGGGAACCAGAGTTCCCATGACACCAGCACACGGCACCATCCACCTGCTGACCGCACCATCAGCTTCGTGTCATTACAGAGATATAAGGCCAAGTCCACAGTGTGGACTGAGGCTGGAGACACCGCAGCACACAAGACAACCAGCCCTGCAATCCAGAGCCCAGCTGTCAAAGCTTTGCCAGAGATCAGTCATTTGAGGTTAAGAAGTGGACTTCTCAGGGCCCATAAGCTTAGCCAACCACCGGTGGCTGTGTGGGCCAGACAGATACCAAAACAAGGGTCAGTGCTGGGCAGCCGTGGTCACAGTGACAGAGTGAACCCCAAACCACTCAGAGCTTCCCCACAGAGTTCTCATCTCCCCGCTCTGTCACAGCCCTGACATCATGCCCTCACTGGAACGCACATACGTCTACGGAGTAAAGAGTATGCCAGCCACCTGCAAACTGAGAGCTGTGCGGAGTGCAAATCAGCCCTAAAAACAGAGTCAACTGACCAAAAGGGTCAGTAGCTTCGGACTGGTAAGCAAATCAGCGACTTACAGACGTAATTAGCTTACACACAGTTGCCCTATTCTGCCCCGAACTCAAGGAAACAAACCTGTGACTGGGAGCTTAAACAATAGAAAGTTACCTTCTCACGACGCGAGGCTGGAAGTCCAAGATCAAGGTGAGGGCCGGCTGGCACCACCTGAGGCCTCTCTCCTTGGTTCATCAGTGGCCGTGTTGTCCCCAGGCCCTCACGTGGTCATGCCTGTGTGATTGTGTCCTCATCTCTCCCTATGGGGACCCATCATATTGGATCAGGGACCACCCCAGTGATTTCATTTTAATTACAGTGGTATCTCGGTTTTCGAACGTCTCCGTTGACAAACACTTTGGTTTATGAACACTGTAAACCCGGAAGTAAATGCTTCGGTTTTCGAACACGACTCAGAAGTAGAACATGTCACACAGCTTCCGCTGAGTGCAAGATCCTGAGGCCTCGCTGTCGGCTGTTTTCGAATGTTTCAGAACTCGTGGATTACGTTCGAAAACCGAGGTACCATTGTACTCCTAAAAGACTCCATCTCCAAATCCAGTCACGTTCTGAGGTCCTGGAGGTGAGGATTTCAACGTCTGAAGTTGGAGGGGACACAATTCGGCCCATCTAACAATTACTAGTACCAAAAAAATTCTACCTTAGATGTTTTAAGAAAAATGTATATTTTTATGCTTGACAATGGAAATATCTCAGTGCCATTTGTGTTTGCTATCGTAAGTGCTAACGACATTAGAATACATTCTTTTCCTATTTAAAACATTTCCTAATTGTATCAGCTTAGGACAATAACAAGCATTTCCTCTATCAATTGTAATGACTTCAAAAGCTAGTTAAAAATAAAAGTAACTGTTGTTGTCTAAAGTCCAACGTATTATTCTTTTCTCTTATTATTCTCACTATTTAAAAATGCAATTATAATCATTATGTTAAAACATAACAAAAGTGCTGCCACAGACGATTCTACCATTTGGCTTTTTTCCCGATATTTTTTCTGATATTTCCAAAAGTGTGCACATCAATTTCTTTTCTGACTTTTTTAATCAAAATTAATGTACAAGACTACTGGGAAATCAGAGGACCCTTGTCAGCTTTACAGGCTAACGGCACAGCAGGTGCGTCCTTGGTTAGTATGGAGAATGTGGAGTCAGCCCCGGGAGCCCCGATTGTCTGGCTGGCAGGGGAGAGTTCACGGGTCTGGAAAACCAGAGGATACGGGAACTGTCTCGAGCAGTCACTCCACACAACAGGTGGAAGAAAGAAGGAGGCTTATACAACACAGTGACACACTTGCCTGCTGCCATGGTAGCAAAGGACAACTGTCCTGTGAATGCAGTGGGGTCCTGACCACAGCTCAGTAAGACACGTAAGAATGACCAGGATGGAATCGATACTGCAGGATGGTTGATTTTTGTCAACAAGTCCGCCTGGAGAGATTTTCAGGACAAGCCAGGGTAGATGAGTGTACAAGCGCTTCCTGTGCGCTTTCAGAGAAGGAATGACCGGTGGATGGTCTCAGCTTCTGGAAGAAGCAGTGACGGGCATAGAGGACAGGGGCAGGTGGTGACACATGGGCACACTGCCACCACTTGAAAGGACAGAGGTGCAGAAACATCCCAGCTGGGAAATCCATTCCACAGGTAGCTAAGTCACTGCGAAAGCATTGTTTCAAAAGGTGAAATCCTAACTGTCATTCACGTATAAGATGGCCCACGTCAAAGATTTTACATAGATAATTAATGAGCCGGTCAGTAAGTGTTAAAAGTGGTTCAGAGGACAACTACACAAGCTAAATGCTGAAATGATTCTGCTAACACGTGCAAAACTGGTTCATCTCCTTTGTGGCAACAAAATACTATGTTTGGGATTACCTTTTCTACAGGACAGAAACTAACTGTATTCACACTGGACAAAATTTGTTAGCGTTTCCATGGGCAAGAATCATTTGCATTATGATCAGTTTTCTACAGATTAACTTCTGCCCCTACAAAGCTGTGCAATAGCCTAGAAGGAGAATTAAACATGCACACCCTCTAAAATCAGGTAATTCCGAGGATCTGCTAGACAGCCCCCAGCCCCCGCTGAACAGACACCATTAATCTCTCTGCCACGCCAGGCTTTGACAGTGACGTAACTGAGTCAGTCAGTGGCTGTTCCTGGCCCTCGCATCCTGGCTCAGGAGATCCTCCGACAATGGACACCACGAGTGTTCTTTTCACAATCACTGGACACTTCCTCCCTTTGCTAACCAGGGTTCCATCCAACTTGCTCCCATCCATGGGACAATGGACTGGTGACCTGAGCAGCCCAGGAAAGGACCTTGTTCGACGCTCCCTAACTTTAATTGCTTATTATACTCTGTGCCAGTTACCTCTTCTGAATAATCTCTAAAAGGTCTTCCACGTCATTCCACTCAGGGGGTCCCCAAGTGTTTACAGTATACTCCACCGTTTGATGATATTATTAGTTCTTCTGGGGTACTTTCCATCATCACCATCGGGCATTGGGGGACTGTGCCAGGTTCACACTGGCAGGGCTCTGCAGCTTTAAGCATTATTTTCTTCCAACCATGTCAAGTTTTCTTTGAGGATGGACTTCACACAGTAGACAGATAGGTCTTTTTTAACTAATGATAGAATAAAAGCATACATATTTCTAAAAGTGTCATACGAGTCACCACGACAGATGGGAAATGGATAGGTGTTATTCTTCTAAGACAGTGACGACTGTTTGAGAGGTGAGCTCAACACTGGCCCCAGTTTCAGGGTAACGTGGGTAATTTTGCATTGTTTGTTCTGTTCTTCCCCACACATTTCAGAAAAAAACTAGCTTTTATCATAAGCTATTGATAATGATATTTTCACCACTGTAAGTTGCAGTAACACTTGGAATCAGTAAGCTTTTAAAAAAAGAAGTTTCTAATTGTAAAATATAATAAATGTTCGCTGTAGGAAAAAATTGTAATTAAAGAAAGAAAGAAAGAAAAATGAAAAGTATCCAAATCAAACCACCACTGACTTCACTGTATTTCTGTTGCATGTTTCTGTGCATGTGGACAATATAGCTGAGAGCACAGTGAACACATTTTTAGTCCACATTTTGATATTAATAAAAAATGAGCATTTTTCACATCATTAAAATTTCTTTTAAAAACTACTTTTAAATGGCTGCATAATATTCCATTTCATGGATGCACCAGATTTATTTAGCAATTGTCTTAGTACTAAATACCTTGACTGAGGGCTGTTGGGGGCCGTTTCATGGTGGGAAGTCAACTTGACGCTCGTCCCGCCCAACAACCAGAATCCAATGAGTTATCCAAGACCAAGTGTGTCCCGGGGACAAGCGACTCACAGTTTCTGGAGATGTTTCAAGAAATCCAAAAAGCACTTAGCTTTAAAATATCAGCATACATTCAACTTTTTATTTAATTTCAAAAGCATTTTTATAGATCACCCTTTCAATTTTTACCCCAAGACTTACAGACATATCTTTTGAGTCATTAAAAACAGAGGTGTCGCTGATGTATTTCACTACTAGAAAAACCATTCTTTTTAAATCTGTGCTGAATTTCAGAGATCATTTCTTTTTGGTCTGAATCAAATTCCAAGAACTTGGGCGTTTCATTACTTTGCTTCCAAATTATTCCTCCTCTCACTTCCAGTATCGAAGCAACACAGTGAAAGTGCCTGGCACGTCTTACAACCTTACACAAGAGACTGCTTCGTGTTAATATGTTTGGTTTCCATTTTGTTCAAATATCAGCAATTGGCCCTTTGGGGTATTTAAAGGGAACATTCTAATTTTAGAGCAGTCACGAGCTTTTTTTGTTTAGAGTCTAATTCACATTTGCAAAAACAGCCTTTTTCCTTTTCACAAATGTCTAGTTCATGCTGTTTTCCCCCAAGTGTATGTATTAGATGAACCTGCTATCTGTTCGAATTTTACCAGCTAGATGCTCACTGAAAACAAGATAACAACAATTAGCTTAATCATCAGCCTCATTCCCACAGGAATCCCAGTTTCTGTTTCACTGGGCAGCTTCAGGGCCCACGACACAAGCACTCTGCCGGGCAGCCATGTCCCCCCACGTTACTGGGAAGCCAAGGAAGCGGCAGCACTTACAGGCGTTGCTCCTAACTCCTCAGTGTCACTCCTCATAGCGTCCACTGAAGATGCTGAATATAAATGAATCTGATTTCCCCGATAATCAATTTGGTCCTGTGTTACGTGGGATTGGCTCAACCCCCATGTCATCACATGACAGGAGGCAAAAATGCTAAAATGTAGTAACTGTTCACTAAGCGTCCTGAGTAATGCAACTGCACCTCATTCTGGAAGTACGTGTCCTGTGACATTTAAATCTGTGCCTTTCTAACAATAAATTCAAGTATTCAAAGAAAGTAAAGCATTACTTTCTTTGGAGTTAGAAAAACAATCTGAGCGTTATGTAATATTTTCTTCTTTTCCTTTCTTTTTTTTTTTTTTTGGAGTGTGAAAAATGACTTATCCTTTGTAATACCAGAAAAAGGCAGCAACATCAAATAAGCTCTCTGCTCCTCTGCTGCTGCTTCTGGGGTTCCACTGGGCTGGGGGCCTTGAAAATGAGTGTCAGCCATTTGTAATTACAGTTGTTTTTCAGGCTTTGACCAACTTAACCAAAATGCCACACCGATAACGAACTGTCTGAGGTGAAGAAATCAGCCATCGCACGTTAAGACCTTCTTTTTGGTCCAAGTAAGCGCTTTAGGAAACTTTTGCTGAAAGTCAGTCACCCACCCACCGCGACCCCGTCCTCAGGCTTGGCCATCTTTGCTACTATTTCCAGTATTCCCACGCAAAACTATGGGCTTTCATAAGCACTTCAGTAAGCACTTGGCAGGTAGTAGGAAATGTGTATTTGCATATTGGTCTCTGCCCCCTGCCCGACACAGGTCCTCAGGCCCAGGTAGTTTCCTGGGTGACAGCACTGTTTCTCTCCTAATGAGGCTCCTGGGTGGGGCTGCCACCAGAGAGACCAAAGGCCTAGAAGTCTGGGACTCTAGCCCGCCCCCATTCTCCAGAGGGGAGACGTGTGCAGTCACTAGAAAAGGAACCACGTCTTAAGTTATATCCCTGAGCACGGTGCCTTATGTGTACCATCTTTTAAAATAACCAGCAAATGAGACTCTAGTCATTAAACAATCTGTTTCCGGGGGAAAAAAACGCTGCTGGAGGAAAGCTGTCAGCCCTGTTGGTGAGGCGTGCCTGATCCCCCGACAGCAACGATGGTGAAAATGATGGCTTAGCGATGAAATCATCTTTTACCAAATTGATTCTGCTCACTGATGAAATGAGTACCAAACAACCACATCGCTCTGCAGGTGCAAACGTGGAAGTGAGGCGGTGGCCACTTCACACTCAAGGCACGCGCTGGAAAATGCTGAGCGGTGTGCACACTGAGGGGCACGGGCAGGCGTCAGCCTTAAAACATGACGCACCTCCCCCTGCCAAGGTCACCCCTGCCAAGCTAACCACTGCTGAGTAATCGCGCAAGAGTTTTCCCCGTTACAGTTGAGGAGCTGTGATCCAATTTTTTAATCCCCTCAATTTTGCTTCCTTCTCCCCGGTGCCCCCTAGGATCTGCATTACTTTCTTCAGGCTCCGTGATCACATTTTATTGTCGCTACAATCTACTGCACCATCTTGACCGGAAGTGCCCCCATCGTGTGCAGTGTGGCCCAGCCTGGCTCCCAGGCCCCAGCTCGGCTGCGTCAGTCTTTGTCAAGGCTGAGCCAGGCAGCCCCTCCCAGCCAGCTGGAGATGGTCCATGCGATAGCTGCCTGTCAGAAGGGTGCCCGGGCAGCAGTGGGCTCCCAGGGACAGAATTGGAGGGAAGATGCAGCCAGTACAGTCCAAGCAGTGCGAGCACCCACAGGCCAGGCTCTGCCCCCAACCCTGCTGGCCAGATGGCCCTCCTCATGCAGCTGTGGCCTGGGGCACCGGGATGGGCCCCTGGCAGCCACATTACACGGACACCCCTCTCCCGGTCTCACACCTACGTAAAAACCTCTGATCACTACTGGTTCCCCTCATACAACTTAGCACCAGAAGACAAACAATCCAATGAACAACTGGGCAGAGGACCTGAATGGACATTTCTTCAACGAGGACACACAGATGGCCAACAGATATATGAAAAGATGCTCAACATCACTAATCATCAGAGAAATGCAAATCAAAACTGCAATGAGATACCACCTCACTCCGGTCAGAATGGCTATCATCAACAAAATAAATAACAACAAGTGCTGGCGCAGATGTGCAGAAAAGGCAACCCTCACGCACTGCTGGTAGGATTGCAGATTGGTGCAGCCACTATGGAAAGCAGTGTGGAGGATCCTCAAAAAATGGAAAGTAGAACTACCTTATGACCTGGCAATTCCTTTTCTGGGTATCTATCTGAAGAAATCCAAAACACTAACTTGAAAAAATATATGTACCCTATGTTCACTGCAGCATTATTTACAATAGCCAAGACATGAAAACAACTTAAGTGCCCATAAGTAGAGGAATGGCTAAAAAAGAGGTGGTACATATATACAGTGGAGTATTATTACTGAGCCATAAAAAAGAAAATCTTACCATTTGCGACAACATGGATGGACCTAGAGGGTATTATACTCAGTGAAATAAGTCAGACAGAGAAAGACAAATACCATATGGTCTCACCTATATGTGGAATCTTAAAAAAAACAACAAACAAACTCATAGATACATAGAAAAAATTGATGGTCGCCACATGGGAGGAAGGTTGGGGGATGGGTGACAAAGGGGACGAGATTAAGAGGTAACATTTTGGCATTTACAAAATAGTCATGGGGATATAAAGTACAGCATACGGAATATGGTCAGTAATACCAATTACTGTGTATGGTGACAGATGGCTAGTCAACTTATCGCGGTGATCACTTCCTAAGGTATATAAATGTCTGACCACTCTGTTGTACACCTGAAATAATATTGTACATCAACTGTACCTCAAAATTTAAAAATAAATGATCATAAGAAATACAGTTGGTTCCCGTATACTTGTATTTGGCTGTAACATTAGAACACCACACTCGTGTGGCACTGCCACTCAGATCTCACGTGACAACGCCCTGGAGCTCTGTCCGTACATCAGTTTCTATGAGGCCATTAAGGTGGTTCCACCCCTAAGACACTGCTGTTCTTGGCATGTTCCACCGTAGTTTCTGAGCCCACAGAGTGAGGATTCCGTGCAGAACCATGACACATCCCAGAATCCATGTCATCTGATAACACATCCTAACGACACAACAAGGGGCTCACTGCTGAAGCTACTTCCTTCCGCCGGCCCTCAACGTGCACACGGCGAAAGGACCCCTGATCTGATGGGTCTCACAGTGGGCCCCAAAAGGAGAGTCACCAGGCCATGCTGGTGGCTAGTACCTGTCATTCTCATGGTCCCCATCTGTCTCCTTTAATCAAGTTTGGTGTGTTCATTCAGCTTTTTGCCCAGTTGAGGGTCTGTAACTTCACCAGAGGTTTTCTCTCTTATAGATTTCATTCAGCAGAAAATAATGATAAAATAAAATGTGAAGTACTGGCAAGCTAAAGAGCCATGCAACTGAAAACACTCTTCCTCAGGGTTAGAGGAAGAAAAACAATCTCTCTCTCTGTATTGCTCCTCCTCTCTCCCCTTCCCTCCCTCCCTTCTTCTCTCTCTCTCTCTTTCTCTTTCTCTTTCTCTTTCTCTCCACTCTGTGGCCTGGATGACGCCATCTTCTTGCTACTCACAATTCTCTGAACTTCACCTTCACAACTTCACTCCTTCTGATCCCAGCTGGCTGCTGGGTCGGCCACCACGGGGCCTTGTGGCCATGAAATAAAATGACCTAAATGCTGACTCCACCATGTTTGCTGGTCATTTGCTGTGCGAGTGAGACAAGCTCTTGGCCTCTATGAGCCTCCGTTTCACCGGATAGAAAAATCGAGCCCTAATATCTCCCTCACTGGGTTGCTGTGACTATTAAAAACAACGTTAAGTGCTGACCCCTACAAATCTGACTCTGGACGTCTGTCAGCAAGTCCTCCACACTACAAGGTGGCCTCCTTCGACCGTCCCCGCACCCCTTCTCTGGGCGCCAGCTTCCAGCAGGGCGCTTACTCTCTGGCAAACACTCACTTCCATGCCTGGGTCACGGTCATCCCTGGGCAGTCACCTAACGGAAGAGCAACACTTTGGTCGCTTCACCTCACTGTCACTGTGCATTGTCATCACACACTGTCACCACGCACTATTACCACACACTGTCAGCTCACAGTTACCGTGCACTGTCACCATGCACTGTCACCGAGCACTGTCACTGAGCACTGTCACCGCACACTGTCACCTCACACTATCACCATACACTGTCACTGCACTGTCACCGCACACTGTCACCACACACTGTCACTTAGCACTGTCACCATAGTCACCGCACACTATCACCGCACAGTCACCGCGCACTGTCACAGACACTCAGGACCATAGCAGCTAAGTGCTCCTGCTACAGCCGCCTGGCCACCCTCTGATGACATGGGAGAACGGCCCCATACACGAGTGTCGTCAAGGCCCCTGTTACGAACTTGGGTCACCCTGACCAGCAGAATTGAGTGCTTGATTTTTCAAACCCCAGGTGTGTAACATACTTAGCAATGGTTTTTCCAGAGTGTTTTGGCCAAAACTAATGTCTATATATTACCACCAAAATTAGCAATACTTTGGATCAAAGTGGACACTCGCCTGCATATTTTATTACAGAGAAAAATATATCTTCAAATAACAGTACATCTGTCTTAAGAACTTTATGCTTTGATGAAATTTACTATAGTTGCGACCACCTAAACTTGAGATTGTCAAACAATGTCTTGTGAGCGTCAGTGCTGCCGGCTCAGCGCCTGACCCGAGGGAAGGGGTGCTCAGGGCAGCGGCCCAGGTGTGCACTGTTCACCCCACATTTTATTTCTCAAAGTGGTTTTGCAGCTAAAGAACATTTCAAAGTTCCTGAACAGAAGACCTCCTCAGTCTTATAAAGAGCTCTTTGCCCTCCAATCAACACTCTTAAAAATCAAAACGCAAACTAGAAATTCAGAGTTTCTATGAAAAGGGCATTTCTGGATTCTCGTAATTCAAAGTCACCACACTGGCGTCCTTGGTCTTGTGGCCTGTTCACTACTGTCAGCCAGCAGGTCTGTCCTCGGGGCACTCCTGACAGAGGGACAGGCCAGCCTGTCCTCGGGGCGCTCCCACATAGAGGGTCGGGCCAGCCTGGTGACGTTGAGAATGGACAGCATGCTGTGAGGTCATGGCAAAAGAACATCGGATTTTAAAAAGTCATCTATTCTCCAAGGCCAAACAGTGTTCTTAAATTCTGCCACCAAAGCCCTGGCATTAGGGGACACACTCCAAAACCGAGGACCCCAGAAAATAGTATCGTTCTCATCAACTCCTTCAAAGCAGGATACGTCTGATGTCTGACTTTTATAAAGAAACATTCACACACACGATACCATTACAAACACACAAAGCAGGTGTTCACACAAACTCGGGAAAGTCCACACTTAGGTGGATGTCCTCCGATGTTGTCGATTTTAACTCTGTTATTGACTGGGTGTCTGTAGGTCCCCCTGCCAGCTGGGGCTTGTCACGATGGTCGCAACGGCTGACTGAGGGTCATCAAGCAGGAAGCAAAATGCAGGATGATGCCCTCCCATTGGGCACAAACACCCTCGAAGCATTCCCCTTCCTCAAAGCCTCCCAGGCCTGTGGGCACACCCGCTTCCTGGAGAAAACGGAGTCACTGCTGACAGTCCCGTCTCCCAGAGCCCACAGCCTGTGACTGAAGCACCCCAGCCGTGGCCTGGCGATGCTGGGTGTCCCCCACCCGTCCGGGCACTGCTCAGCCTCCTCCCAGAAGTCAGACCCCCAGCCTCTCTCGTGCACATCTAAACGAGCCCCAGGCTCTGTCATGGCAGCATCCCTGTCCATACAGGGTTCCGACAAAACGTTCAAGGAGCCATCTTTCTTGCGAACTGCATCTCCTTCCTATGCATCCCTCAGCCCACTGCCTGCCCTCGCAGCTCCCTCCTTCTTGCTCAAGCCCTGGAAATAGTCCTCTGGTCCTTGTCATACTGCAGACTCTACCAAAGCAGGCTCCTTCACTGTCACCGGGTCTGTCACCCCGTGTCAGACGATGATTTCCAAAAGGCACTGCACACTCTTCCCCTGAGTGTCCAGGACGCAGCGATCCAACCGCCAACATGATCACACATGGACGGCTCCCGGGACTGTCCACTGAGGTTCACGGCATGCAACACGCTGACATGGCAGACAGCATGGGGCCTGCCTCTCCTGAGAGCAGCCAGGTGCAGGTGCTCGCTCATTATCAGCGTAAATACCAGTGTCTGACTCCCATTCAACACTCACGAGAACAGCCACAGGCACACAGAGTGATGCTAAATCAACGGCCAGCGTCTGAAGAGCATCAACCTGGTGGTGTAAAACTATTTCCCCAACTTTTTTCCAAACTTCTCTTCAGATGAAACCTCTGCCCTGGCACCTGCCCTCAGGGCTGTAAGGGGCTTGAGGAAATTCTAGGTGAAATTGGAAGGTTTTAATGTTGTAATCTTATCCACAAGCTTGTCCTTCCGTGTCCTCAGGCAACTCTGCTCATGGGAACAACCTGTTTGTCCGCTACAATGGGACAACCCGCAGTTCACTGCATCGGAGCACCACCCGTCTTCTGCGTAATGACCACACCGCTCACCTATACACCACAGTGCAGTCGTCTCCCCAGCAACCAGACGTGCCAGCCTCTACAGTGTTTTAAGGGTTTTTTCTACAAAAGATTCCTCTAGACAAGATTCATGGCTTTTTTTAAAAATCAGATTTCCACAAGCCATATGTGAGAGACAGATAGCTGAGTGCAAGAACTTTTATGTTCTATTATTTCTTTCAGTCGAATATTTCCTTCTCCGTTCCTCCCCTTCACTTAAAAGTGGTTTCATATAAATAGAATCCAGAGAATTCCCCACACTGATACAATCTGATTATCCAGAACCAAATCGCCTTACTGACAAGCTTATGGTAATCGATTTTATAAATAATTCTGAAAATAATTATTTTGTTCACAGAAAACCAGCCCTAACCTTCAGAGAAAATAGATGGCCACATGCAGCAGCCGCGGTGTTTGCTGGGTTGCACACAGCTCCATCCCCACCTCCCGCTTTCCACCAGTGCTGACAAGACGGGCAGCTGATCTTTCCATCCCAAGACATAATACTGACAATAACTTCCTAGACTGCGGAAGCGAAAGTTCCATCATATGCTACACTGCTCATAATTATTCTTAAAGCTATAACATCTTCAAGTCTGTTTACTCATAAAAAACGGTTTTTACAAAAATAGTACTTAGTTACATTCCAACTGCTATGTCTTTTTTATATGATCCCTTTTACAGTACTATTAAAACGCCGAAGTACCTTTTGTAACATGGTTGTCATTTGAAATATCAGTTCTTCATGTCCCAGTTCAGCTACTTACCTAAAAGAAAAAAAAAGGAGACGTAAGTTTAAGATCATTTCAGCTGATCATTAAGAGTTTTCACATTTCTACTAAGAACAGGTATTTAGTAGGCACCCATAAATTACTTAAAACTGTTGCTATTATAAATGCAACAGAGTAAAACAAAACATACTTTTAAACGTTTCAAGAGCTCAGAAAAAAGTAGGCAAAATAGAGTAGGTGAAAAGATAGAAAAATAATATATGAGGGACAGATATCAGAAATTATGAAAACGCCCATCTAATTGTAAAGAACTTTAAGCAACATTAGATTTGAGATGGTAAAGGTGACTGCAAACAAGACAAAGGCCAGCATCCGTAGTTGAGAAGTGTTTTTATTGGCTGAAGCTCAGTGTGCCAGACGATGTTTAGCCAACACACTTTCATGTCCTACATGAAAGTTTGCATAATCTGTATCAAAACTCTTACTGTTAAAACCTTATGAAAACAGTAAAAGAATTTTAGGGAGAACAAAATTCTATTTCACTATCTGAACTCAACACTGTTTTTATTTATTCTATGAATATGAGTATGTGCTGATTTAAACAGGTAAATATAAACCTAGCCTGAGCATGACATATACTCCTTTAAACTTAGCACATATAACACTATATCTACAAAATATATTCCCTTTTTACTCGTTTTATATAATTATTTTTCCACTTACTGCCTAGTGTTCGTGCCCTTTTAACGTCTGGAAATCTGTGTACCAAGCTGTTGTTTCGTAATTTATGTAGCTATTATCTTTTTCATGCTACTCAAGTCACTGTCAAATTTCTATCAATAGTAATCTAAGCACGTGTATGCATACATGTATCTCTTTTATCTCCTCTCAGTTCCACTCATCTTTAGTACTAGTCTTGCTGATTTATACGTGTCCCCTATCTGGAGGTAAACATCCTTCTTCATTGCTCTTTTTCTTTTCCAGAACATCCTTTTATATTCACATCTGTCTTTTCCAATTGAAGTTTAGTAGCAATTTGCTGAGTTCAACTCGTTCAAGTCCAACGAGACTTATTAGGATGGCATTCAGTCTATAAATAGACTTGATAAAAAGTGACATCCCAACAATTGTTTACCATGTCATCCATCTCTTATTCAAGCCTCCCTTTTCATCTCCCAAAAAAGCATTCCAGTTTTCTTTGCATATGCACACACGCAGTTTGCTAAGTTCATGCTCAAGTAGCGAATACATTTTATTGTCAACAGGCCCTTCTTTCTCATTCTAGTTTCTCTCTGACGTCCATCAACACCATTAATTCCTGCACTTTCACGTTGTTTATTCTCTCCAGAGAGTTTATGGGCCCTTTAAAGTCGTGGGTACAGAATATCTGAAGCCTCAGGAGACGCACAGCTCTTCCTGAGGACCCCACTGTCCTCGTCACTGTGACAACGCAGACTGACATGACATGAGGGACGCCCAGGTGGACTGTCCGGGCCTTCCACGGAACGGCCAGCCCTGGTCGACTGGGCAACTGGAGCCGGTGAGCATCAATCTCAATCGTTTTCCTGCAACTTTGGAGAAAACTCACTCCAGTTACACCCTTTGGTTTTCTCCACAAAGCTTTTCATTTGTGTCTGTGCCTCGTGGCAGGCAAGTCAAAGGGTGTGACTTCAGTTTCACGGGAAGAGCCAGCGTCAGGCCGGTGTCTGCGCCCTCAAGCCCGGACAGAGCACCCATACTCAGGCGAGGCCACGCAGAGGCGCAGGGGTGTGAGGAGGCCGCGCGAGGGGCAGGGGTGTGAGGGGGCCGCGCGAGGCGCAGGGGTGTGAGGGGGCCGCGCGAGGCGCAGGGGTGTGAGGGGGCCGCGCGAGGCGCAGGGGTGTGAGGGGGCCGCGCGAGGGGCAGGGGTGTGAGGGGGCCGCGCGAGGCGCAGGGGTGTGAGGGGGCCGCGCGAGGCGCAGGGGTGTGAGGGGGCCGCGCGAGGCGCAGGGGTGTGAGGGGGCCGCGCGAGGGGCAGGGCTGTGAGGGGGCCGCGCGAGGGGTAGGGGTGTGAGGAGGCCGCGCGGAGGCGCAGGGGTGTGAGGAGACCGCGCGGAGGCGCAGGGGTGTGAGGGGGCCGCGCGAGGCGCAGGGGTGTGAGGGGGCCGCGCGAGGCGCAGGGGTGTGAGGGGGCCGCGCGAGGGGCAGGGGTGTGAGGAGACCGCGCGAGGGGCAGGGGTGTGAGGGGGCCGCGCGAGGCGCAGGGGTGTGAGGAGGCCGCGCGGAGGCGCAGGGGTGTGAGGAGACCGCGCGGAGGCGCAGGGGTGTGAGGAGACCGCGCGAGGCGCAGGGGTGTGAGGGGGCCGCGCGAGGCGCAGGGGTGTGAGGGGGCCGCGCGAGGCGCAGGGGTGTGAGGGGGCCGCGCGAGGGGCAGGGCTGTGAGGGGGCCGCGCGAGGGGCAGGGCTGTGAGGGGGCCGCGCGAGGGGTAGGGGTGTGAGGGGGCCGCGCGGAGGCGCAGGGGTGTGAGGAGACCGCGCGGAGGCGCAGGGGTGTGAGGAGGCCGCGCGAGGGGCAGGGGTGTGAGGAGGCCGCGCGAGGCGCAGGGGTGTGAGGAGGCCGCGCGAGGCGCAGGGGTGTGAGGAGGCCGCGCGAGGGGCAGGGGTGTGAGGAGGCCGCGCGAGGGGCAGGGGTGTGAGGAGGCCGCGCGGAGGCGCAGGGGTGTGAGGAGGCCGCGCGAGGCGCAGGGGTGTGAGGAGACCGCGCGAGGCGCAGGGCTGTGAGGGGGCCGCGCGAGGCGCAGGGGTGTGAGGGGGCCGCGCGAGGCGCAGGGGTGTGAGGGGGCCGCGCGAGGGGCAGGGCTGTGAGGGGGCCGCGCGAGGGGTAGGGGTGTGAGGGGGCCGCGCGGAGGCGCAGGGGTGTGAGGAGACCGCGCGGAGGCGCAGGGGTGTGAGGAGGGCCGCGCGAGGGGCAGGGGTGTGAGGAGGCCGCGCGAGGCGCAGGGGTGTGAGGAGGCCGCGCGAGGCGCAGGACTGTGAGGGGGCCGCGCGAGGCGCAGGGGTGTGAGGGGGCCGCGCGAGGCGCAGGGGTGTGAGGGGGCCGCGCGAGGGGCAGGGCTGTGAGGGGGCCGCGCGAGGGGTAGGGGTGTGAGGAGGCCGCGCGGAGGCGCAGGGGTGTGAGGAGGCCGCGCGAGGGGCAGGGGTGTGAGGAGGCCGCGCGAGGCGCAGGGGTGTGAGGAGGCCGCGCGAGGCGCAGGACTGTGAGGGGGCCGCGCGAGGCGCAGGGGTGTGAGGGGGCCGCGCGAGGCGCAGGGGTGTGAGGGGGCCGCGCGAGGGGCAGGGCTGTGAGGGGGCCGCGCGAGGGGTAGGGGTGTGAGGAGGCCGCGCGGAGGCGCAGGGGTGTGAGGAGGCCGCGCGAGGGGCAGGGGTGTGAGGAGGCCGCGCGAGGCGCAGGGGTGTGAGGAGGCCGCGCGAGGCGCAGGGGTGTGAGGAGACCGCGCGGAGGCGCTGGGGTGTGAGGAGGCCGTGCGAGGCGCAGGGGTGTGAGGAGGCCACGCGAGGCGCAGGGGTGTGAGGAGGCCGCGCGAGGCGCAGGACTGTGAGGGGGCCGCGCGAGGCGCAGGGGTGTGAGGGGGCCGCGCGAGGGGTAGGGGTGTGAGGAGGCCGCGCGGAGGCGCAGGACTGTGAGGGGGCCGCGCGAGGCGCAGGGGTGTGAGGGGGCCGCGCGAGGCGCAGGGGTGTGAGGAGGCCGCGCGGAGGCGCAGGGGTGTGAGGAGGCCGCGCGGAGGCGCAGGGGTGTGAGGAGGCCGCGCGAGGCGCAGGGGTGTGAGGAGGCCGCGCGAGGGGTAGGGGTGTGAGGAGGCCGCGCGGAGGCGCAGGGGTGTGAGGAGACCGCGCGGAGGCGCAGGGGTGTGAGGAGGCCGCGCGGAGGCGCAGGGGTGTGAGGAGGCCGCGCGAGGGGCAGGGCTGTGAGGGGGCCGCGCGGAGGCGCAGGGGTGTGAGGAGGCCGCGCGAGGGGCAGGGCTGTGAGGAGGCCGCGCGGAGGCGCAGGGGTGTGAGGAGGCCGCGCGAGGGGCAGGGCTGTGAGGGGGCCGCCGGCATGGATTCGGCACCAGGACCGCAGGTATTACCGTGGACGGGCGGGGGCTGTGCACGTATGTGTGAGCCTCGCTGTAAGCACTTCAGCACGGTTGCTCACTCTGTCACCGCACCATGTGGAACGTTTCGCACACGGAGCCCTGAGGATGGGCTGTGAACACGCTCACAGGGACCGTCCGAGCGGGTCCGGGACTCCAGCCTCCACCCTTAGATGCCCTCGGTGATCTCTCTGCGAGGACATCCTGCCTCCCGTTTTCACTCCATCCCTGCTAATTCCAGCTTTCCAGAGTAGTCTAAAGATTTCCTTTCGATTTGAAATGCCTGCAGAGTCTTCTCAAATTGACTTTAAAGCCCAGGGAACAATGTCTGTAATCCTGACACTGTCATCAAAAGCCGTGTGTCCTCTCTCTGACCCAAACTTGCTTTTCCAGCGTGAAGTGTCATGACTTCCCTTTCTCGCATCCAACATCTGGACCAAACGCTCTGCTTGTCCCCTAGCTCCGTGCCTTACATTTCCTTACAAAAGAAATGCCTGCCCGTGCTGGTCATGTTCTGGGCGCCCCTGGCCTCCCATCTGGTCACGTCCCTTCCCTGCCCCCCTCTTGTCCTGTGAGGCCGACCTCCACAGACTGTCACGCAAGCTTTCTGCCCCGCTGGCTACCACCAGGGTGTGGCCTGCAGGACGCCCAGCAAGACCCCGCAGCGGGACAGAACGGGATCACAGCGACACCTCATGTCCCCTCCCTGCTAGACCGTCGCAGTGGCGATTCCCTCTGCAGCCCCCACCGTGTGGCCGCTCGTCTGCATGCCAGTGGCACGGTGTCCGCCAGCTGGGTCCCTGGGTTAGCCAAGGCTGGTGGCTGCCCCACGCTGCCTCCCCCAGGACGCCCTGTGACCTGACTCACGTGTCCTTCCACAGCCTCTGTAAAGTCTCTTCACGGGTCCTGGCTAAGCATCCCTGCGCTCCTTCTCATTACAAGAAAAGGGAAGCGTATAAAGTGGAGAAAAATAGTCTACATATAAAGCATATGAAATAGAAAGGGAACCCAGGTCTAACAGGAAACACTCCTTCCAGAATCGCCATACATACACACACATCGCTATTGCTTTAAAACTTATGTCGCATTGATTTGGAACTTGTTTTTCTGTCCTCACGGACTCTGGCCGCGCCAATATTCACAGCTCATCTTTTTATATATTTCTTAGCCTTCCAGAAAATATGCAGATAACATATATGTATTTACTTAAAGAAAAGACTTTTTTTTTCTATTACACAATAGCCACAATATCCAATTCGTTTAAATATTTCTTGGTTTATTTGAATTTACATCTTCAAAGGTTACAGTCCTAATTCTCATATGAAAGAAACTGGAGGGACGACATTTGCTTTCAAAGTCAGCCTGAAATCCACACAAAAGCACTGGCTGAACTCGCTGACCAGGGAAGGTGAGGCTGGTCAGGCATCTCCCATCTCGCAGCTACAGTGAAATGAAAAAACTACAGGGTGAGAGAGGTCCCGGGCCCAGCATCTCCTCATCCTGTTACGACTGCCACTCACTAAACGTGCGACACATCAGAAGCTTCACGCACACATCATCTATCGGCTCTTCGTGACATGAAGATCGAATGCTTCTGTCCTTTAGATGCCGCAACTAACCATCGTGACGTAACTTGTCCTAAGTTCCAGAGCCAGGGTCTACCCACTTCAAAGTCTTTTTCTTTCTATTCTGCCATAGAAAGCTCTTTTGAATTAAACACAGCTGACACACAATACTGTACGAGCTTCAGGTGTACAGCAGAGATTTGAACAAAGTCTTCATTTCCACAATATCTCGCCGCCTCCTTTAAGACTTAGGTTATTTATATTTTACTTGACATCAGGAGAGTAGACAACTTTTTCTTGCCGGAGTCCTGTTACATTATATCAAGTTTTACTAAACTGCTCATCATATCGTGTCACAATATGTCACAGCACACGTGACCTGACCAGTGGTAGCATTACGCATTAAAATATTGCAATGTTTCCATCTTCTTTTCTCTTACTCTTCATGGTGTACTGCTCGCATCTACGTAAACTTCATATAAACAAGGATTCAGACACTTGCACCAGAACCAGTACTTCAGGTCCCTCTAGAACTGGGTATGGAGCCTCAGCTCAGCTGCTTGGCATCGTGCTTTCGTGAAGAAAACAAGTTACTTTGTGCGATGAACAACCTTGTGGAGCCTCAGCCCCGTCTACAAAGTGCAGGCTTTCAGCATCCACGTGAAGTGTCCCCCCGGAAAGCCCCACTCACACTGAGAGAAGAGCACCGCCTCCAGGTGTCAAAAGGATAAAACAGTGAGAGTCCCAGGCCACCGGGCAGCACCTCGCAGAATGTCACGGTGCGTGTGGTACCAGTGAGCGCACCGCGGTACCTGACTCCTGCGATGGAGAAGGGGCAGATGGAAGAAGGAGCGAGGACAGAGACACAGAGGAGAGGCACCAAAGAGAGAACAGACGGAGCGGTGCCCGGAAGGCTTCTGCCCTGGGGCCAGGGACCTTGTTGCGCTGGAGTGGACACCTGAACAGCCACTCACTGTCTGATCTCTAAAGAATGGGCCGCTTCCTCAATGACCAGGTGGCAGAGCAGCTCAGGGATGGGGACGTGGGCGTGGCTGTAGGAGAAATGACAGTGAGGTCAGCAGTGGCAGGTGCCCCGGAGAGGGAGCAGAAGGCGCACAGGGCCCGGCTGACCTTCTGCATAAGGCGCGAGGCTACACTGGGCTGTGAGCTGAGCGTGCTCACACTGGGGGGACAGTGTGCCCCCAAAACAGCAGCAGCACTACAAGTGCGGCTGACAGTGGAGGAGCTGCCCTAAGGGCAGGCCATGGCAGTGGCTCCCAGGCTGGGCACAGAGGGAAGAAGCCCCTGGGGTCGGGCCAGTGACAGGGAAATGACAGTGAGGAAGCAGGCGCTGCAAGCCTGGCATGTCCAGGGTTTGTCCAAAGCAGCCCCTTAGCGGCAGCCAGACCCTTCCCATGAGCATGTGCAAGGTCCTAAGCGAGACCCTCGGCTATCTAAAGGCTCCCACTGGCAGCTGTCCACAGGGACCAGGTGGCCACGAGCTGCGGGGCTGTGTGCTGTGCTCGTCGGTCCTTCTTCTGACCCTCTCTGTTCTGTTCTGGCGACGGTAGTGTGCCTGCTTTCCAACGCAGAGGTTCCACCTCTCAGAACTGTTATGTACACAAAGCAAAGGGCTTGGCAACAGGCCAAACGTAGGAGAAAGTCTCGTGTGCCTGTTGAAGGACCAGCTCTGCTGCACACACAGCGTCCCAGTCTGTGGCCTATGTCACACGGGCAGAAGAAATAACTCTGAAAGTGCCATGGGCCCGACCTCTGTGGCTGGACAGACGTGCAAATAGTGAGGCGCCCCAGAGCCAACCCACAAATGAGGTTAGAGCTTCACTCCAGCCCAGCAGCCCTGCTGGCCCGGAAAAGCAGCCGCAGTCAGTTTCTGCTCCTCTGTTAGGGTTTCGGCACAGGGAGCTAAAGCACCAGGGGACAAATACCTGTGGTGTGTGGCTCGATCAGACAACACGAGTTTAACTCACAAACACAGCATAGTGGGACAAAGCAGAGCCCGGCACAGCGTGCCCGGACAGCATCCCTGCACAGAGCGTGCCCGCACACAGTGTCCATCCCACACAGAGCGTGCCCACACACAGTGTGCCCACACACAGCGTCCGTCCCGCACACAGTGTGCCCGCACACAGCGTCCGTCCCGCACACAGCGTCCGTCCCGCACACAGTGTTCCTGCACAAACCAACTGAGCGCTGTCCCTGACGCGCACAGAGTCAGTCCCGAAGCTTGTCCCTTGAGTCGCTGCCATCCAAGGACCCTCTTTAAGCCGCCATCGTCCTGTATCGACTGGAATTCAGAGACACAGGAAAGCAGGCCGGCCTGATGCTACGCCTGCTGTGTCACTGTTGTTGGCATTTTTTTCAACACAGGACTGTTGCGTTACTCTGTAGTTTGGGGACATTGCGGGGGGGTGTCAGGCAGAATTTCAGGGTGCCTGAACGATGATGCAGCTGCTCACACGTGAAAAGGGGTCCACTGGGTTCTTACGGTGACCGCCCTCTTGTCTCGTCGGCGCCCCACGAGCACCTCCGGACAGGTGTCACCTGGCAGAGTGTCCAGCTGGTTACTTTCTGCCACTCTAAGGAGAAATCCGTGTCTGTTGTCCCCTAGAAGGTCAAAAAGTCGGTGGAAAAGCAGACCTCACCTTCACTAATGAATGAAAATTCCTTTCGCAAATCTGGCTTTGGATCTTTTTTTTTTCCCCCATCTTAGTAATTTTTTTTTTAATTAGTTTCAGTGTGTGGCTCCCTCCTTTTAAACTGAAATGGGCTTTCCTACTCCCGTTTGTGGGAGCCGGGATTCAGAGGGTTAGGGAAGTGTCCAGCTCTCCCTAAGCGCTGAGCTGAGGCTCCCCACTGCAGCTCGGGATTCCTGTGTCCATTTTCTGCTATCTGAGTTTCGCCAGACAAGCGGTACGACAGCTACAGCCCTGAGTGGTTCTGGGCTCCCCACAGGAAGAGCTTCCTTCAGGAAAGTGGGTTCCAAGAACTGGGGAGAACTAGACGCCCTCAGGCTGGGTGGGTCCAGCACGGGCCTCGTCTCCACGCTTCTCCATGGGGACCGGCCTCGGAAGCCATCGCACCAAACGCATCTGATGTCACCGTGCACGCGCCCGCCAGCAGGCAGTGAGCGACTGCTTAGTCCTGTTCGTCATGAGGACGATGTGTTCTCAGTAATAGGGCCTGTAAACATCATTGTTTTATTATTTTACATGTTCCATTTTGTCCTTTTTAATGTCCCTTTTATTTGTCATTATTTTACGTTTTATGGCAAAACTGCCTCACAGCCAAGAGCCAGCAAATACACGCAAAATGCAGAGTTTGATAAAAGGTCAATATTATGAAAATGTTTCCTCAGGTTCATCACAGCAAGTTAATTAAGCCCTAAGGTGTGTTACCAGCCATTCGCAGTTACTAGGACCTCACACCTGTGAGCACCTTGTAGACTTTATATTAACCCAGGCAACAACCGCATGAAGTGCAATTATCTCTACTTTATAGCCAAGAAAACTGAAGGTCCATTCTCCCACGCACATTCACAAGATTAGAGTTAGAACATCAGAACAGGCTCATAAGGAAATATAATTCATTAGGTTAATAAAGGCAGTTTAATTTCAAGGGCCAAATTTCCCTGCCATGCCAGAGGTGTCTCTCTTTTCCGAGCATAGAATGTAAGTACAATCTTTGTGCAAACAGCATTTGTCTTAGCACCCCTTCCTTCCACCTGGAATCCAGTTCCAGGGGCCCAGAACTACGAGAACTCTCATGTCCCACGTCCCCCCCCAACCCCTCACACCCGGGCCTCCCTCCTGTACCCACCTCCCCAACCATCTCTGTTCCCTGGTATCTCTTCGAAATGCAAACTACCTTCTCTGTGAACATATACACCTCCATTGTTTTCATAAGTGTTTACTGAGAACTTAGTACAAACAGGCCTGTTAATTCTCAGGACCAATGAGGCTGTGCCACCTTCAACAAGCCTTGGACAGCAGGCAGAGTGCAGTTGCAGAAGCCCCCTTCTCTCTATAGCACATAGTGCTCAGCGAGCGTTTATTATATCAGTGCTCTGTTTAAACACATGTCACGGTGTTTAAAACCCACAGTGACCCATAAACTACGCCCTGACAGTGTTAGTCCTGTTTAATAGATGAGGAAACAGACGCAGTGCTGAGACATTTTGAAAAAGTCACTCGGCTGTAAATACTAGAGTCAGGGTTTGAACTTGGCTCTATCTTGAGAGCTGACAGTCCTAAGTAAGCCAGGGTTGTATTTTTGTCAAAATTCAGGCATGTGAACCCCCTAATTTGCCTGGGATAATTCTGGCATAAGCCCGTTTTCCCAGAATAATTAATAGCACCCCTTTCACTCTCAGAAGTGTCCTTCTTTGAAGAATAGATTATATTGTCATCCTGTTTCCAATAAAAGAGGAATTGTTACTTGGACATGGCTGGAGTAGAGAACAGCACCGGTTATTAATTTAGATTTTACCATAAGCAGATAAGTTAATTCTATAACGTGTTCACTGGGACAAAAAGGGAGAAAAGAAAGGAAGGAAAAACAAAAAGCTAAGAGTCAACTGGCCTTGATTTGAGAACAGGCTGTACAGCTGGTTAGTTACGTGATACCAGGCAAGTCACACACCTGTCAGTTAAAACAGCAATTCCAAAAACTAAAAAACAAAAAAAACAACCCCCCCTCAAAAAAAAAAAAACAAAACACCAACTCCAAACAAACAACAAAAAATACCAACTCCCAGGGTTGCAGTGAAAAGTAAGATTCTATAGGAAAGTAGCTGAAACAGTAACTTGACACGTGGAACACGGTAAGTTCTCAAAAAAATAGATGCTTAGTTATTCTTTGGATCACAGCTCCTCTTACACTGCACGTGATTTTTCCGCAAGTGAAAATGAGTTTTTAGAGGGCTGAAGCAGCCTGTGGAGGGGCACCTAACATTACAGAGCCAGCAGGCATCTGTCACTAAGTCCTGCCACCACCTGTGTCCTTCCATGGCAGCACTGGGCACTAGGTATGAGAATGAACCCATTCCTCGAAGGCACACACGCACAGCCCGGCACCGGCGGTGCAGGCAGCCTCCACACGTGGGGGACACAGCACAGCCACACTACACGTTGGGTACTTACTTGCATTCTCAAATTTGAGACCTCGAAGGCAGAGGGGCCAAGTTCTAGGGCTTATTTTGAGGGAAGCGGGGAGGAAGTCCCAGGGCAGCGAGGGGGTGGGAGCCCTTCCCCTCCCTTGGGCATGCCAAGGAGGGCTGTGCCCATACCTCCTGCACTGCGTTCAAAAGAAGAAGTGGCAGCGAATGGAGGGGTCTAACCATGCTACCAACCACCAAGCAGCATTAGTCTCATGTTCCCAACGCCTATTTGCTTATCATCTTCTAAGTGGTCTCGCTTAGAGCATGGCTCGCTATATAACAATGAGCCACGATGCTACAGGGTGTTTGTTTCCACTTAACAAGCTGTAAAAGAAGAAACAAATTGAAAACAGTGTTCCACCAAGAAAGCGGCTCGAAGCCTAGAAGGACAAGGACGCAGCTGGCTCCCGCCCACAGCACGTTGTGGGCCACTATGTTTCCCAAAATGCAAATCATTCCCCCAGTGATATCACCCCTTTGGACTTAGCAGCTCCTGACAGCTGGGGTGTGAAATAAAGACCATAACTCAGTTCTTTCCAAGAAATATTACAACATAAGCCTGTTGGATCCTGACATGCTTCATAAATGAATCAAGAAAGCCACGGTACACTTTTATTTCTCGTGGCAATTTTGTTCAGTGGAAATAATTGGTAATTTTTAAAAAGAAAAAATCAGGAACCCAGCAAAGAAAGGGGGGACCAAAAGAAAGATGATGAGAGCAAAACACCTAAAGTAGGACACCTAGGTACAGGTAAGCCCACGTCCGCACCAGTCTATGTGGCAGCTGCGCACCCACGGGCTCCATCGTACCCGGCACAATCAGGACAGGCCACAGAGAGCACACAGCCCTGAGTGTGAAACGGTCTGCAGCGTTCCACAGCACAGACATCACCTGCATCCCGCCCCCCAGAAAGGTGAGATAGCGCCCTGAGAGGATGACCAATATGCAGTTGGTTTGAGTTCAGTGCACTTAGAGCTTATCTTTTTGAAAGAATACTTCACAAATGATTCCTTCTTCCAGCAGAGTTCAGAAGGCTCGGGCACGCGGGTCAGCATGTGGACACACCTCTTCTCTGTTCAGCTGTCCTGACATGACACATGGGGACACAGCGACAGCTGACAACTGCTTTTCCTGCTGGAAAAGGCTGCCATTCAACTTGGACCAAAAACATGTATGATGTTGTAGGCAGTGGATTAACTAGAATCAGACCAACCAGTGGCAGTGCCAGCGCCAGACTGAGAGAAGCCAGTGGTGCAAAGGCTGGTTTCTCTCTGAGCACTGACAGTTTTGTGTTGGGGCGGGGGCAGGGGGCAGGAGGTTAGAAACAGACCGGACACCTTTTCTGTAGAGTCAGAAGAAAATGCCAAGATTGAAATAATTTAGCTACTTACATTGCCAAAACTTTCAAAAAATATGTTTGATACTGAGTATTTGTCTTAGTTATATTTTAAATGCAAACCTTTATTTTCAGAATGCAAAAAAAAACTTCATTTTTTGTTTGAAAAAGATTTTATTGGTTATAGAAAATCTCAACCTATTCTGACTCTGAACCTCTAAGTTTCCGGAGCTCATTTGGCATCGTCTCTAGTGACGAGATGACCTCCAGGCCCCACGTCAGCTTGACAGCACTGATGTGAAGCCTGCTCGTAACCACTGTCCTTCTAGGTGACAACACAACTGTCCGCCAAGCAACTGTCTGAGCTTGTGAGCTGTTACGAGAGAGTGAAAAATACTGGCAGCATGACACACCAACAGCAGGAAGACCTACAGCCGAAACCACCCTGAAAGAAGCTGACAAGTAAAGGACACATAGTCTCGTCTTTACCCACAGGGTGAGGTGCCAGAAGAAGTTGTCTTCCTGTGTGTGCTGAGCGTCTGTTCCAGAAGGCAGGTGAATTAGCCACAGGTCCTCTGGTCCCTTCAGGATCAGTGTGGCACTCTGGTCAGGGGGCCAGTCCAGCTGTTTTCAGCTGAGTTAGCTCTCACCCTCACCCACACACTTACTGGGATGTGGCCTCAGGGCCTCAGCTGACCCTGGGAGGTGCTCACCGTGGCGGCCAGCGCAGCACGAGCTCGCTGTCACGTTCGCCTCTCTGCCTCATGGCATCTTGCCTCGCACTGAGCATGGCCTCCTTGGGCCACGGAGGCCCAGTGGGGCCCCAAGGGACTTCTGGGACGCCTCTTCTTTCTCTGGGCCCCACAGCTGCTTCCAGTGCTCAGGGACCCGTGTTCCACCTGGGCTCCAGCTCGTGTCCGAAAATATCATCTCCAGGAAAAACGAACTGCTTAATTTAGAAAGGAACGGGTGAGGATCAGTGTCAATGGAAGGTTTTGTTGTTACTGTTGTTGGTATTTTATAAAGAGGAGTCTTGAACGTGATTATGGACAAGGAATGAAGTCAGTGGAGAAAGATTAATACAGAGGGAAAAAAAGAGTATTGAGACCAAAACCCCAAATAAAAATGCTTGAAAACTCAAGGAAATACTAATAAAGATTAATTTTGATAGCAAACATGCCAATCTAATAAGTGTTTACCCTTCTCTGTGCTCAGTGCTATGGCGAGAGGAGTTACAGGGAATATAATGCATGGTCTCTGCTCCAGGAAGTTACAAGCAAAAGAACCAACACTCACAGACCTGAAATAATAAAGGACTAACACACTAGTCACGTGACAGAGACTGAAGGTACTTAAAAGACTGTGGAGGGAAGGGAGGCGTCTGATGGCCCGTGACACTGGCAAGTGATGAGGGAAGACGAACAGAGGAAGTTGCTCTGGGTTAGAAAATACAACAGAAGGCATTTCCGGCAAGAAAAAATATAAGCAAAAGCCATGCAAGCAAACACACACCGTTTGTGGGACACTGACACCCTGAGGGGTGGCACCGGGCGCCATGGAATGAGGGTGGCCAGATCGGGGCTGTGGGCAGGCGAGGGCCAAGCCCGGCCTCCACACTGTCACAGCCTGTGGGGGCCCACGATGGCTTTATACTTTGAAATGAACAAACATAAACGACAACAATATCTCACGACATGTGAACACTGTATGTAATTCAAATTTCAGTGCCGTAAGTAAAGTTTTATTGGAACATGTCATGCAGGGTCTCTGGTCCCGCTCCCCGCACAAGAACGCAGGACATAGTGAGGCCAAAAAGGAACACCCACGGAGCCATGGATAAGGGGTTTGTACCACTATAGTCCCACTGACGGCTGGGTTGGAGACACAGGAAGCAGGAGCCACATGACGCACAACCCACAGTCAGCTGCTGTGCCAACCAACCCCCAGCGTAGCCACAGCAGTTATATCAGTGGCCAATGGCTAACTGCTTACAACTGATGGCTAAGTAGTCACTGCTCATGTCCATCTACTACCCGAGCCAGCACCCTTGCACGTGAGGCCGAGAGCCTGGAAACTGCTCTCTGGGACTCTGTCCCCACAGAACACAACCATAGAGGTTTGTCACACACTGTCTGGGGTGCTTTGGGTACAAGAGGACCTGAGTAGGAACCAAGATCCACAAAACAGCAATTACTGTCTGGCCCTTTACAGAAAAAGGTGCTAACTCCTGGTCTGAAAAATCAAACTCCTGGTCATTCTATTCCCAGTTGAATAATTTAAATCAACATACGCCAGTTTGGGGCATTTTTGTGATAAGACTCTAGAGAGAATGTTAAAGGCTACGAATTCATATTGTTGCCTATCACTTTTTCAAAAACCTTTTATCAGAACTTCAAGTTTTTCGGGCTGGCCCAGAGGCTCAGGTGGTTGGAGCACCATGCTCCTAACACCGAGGCCGCCGGTTCAATTCCCACATGGACCAATAAGCTGCGCGCTCTACAGCTAAGATTGTGAACAATGGCTCTCCCTGGAGCTGCCTCAGCCGGGGGGGAGCACAAGGCTTGTAATACCAGCATGGGCCAGGGAGCTGTGTCCTACACAACTAGACTGAGAAACAACGGCTTCTCAACGGTGGGGGGCAGCGGAAGAAAGGGGGGGGGAAAGAACTTTTTCTATAACTACTTCCTGAAAGTACGGGTAGGTGACAGTCACTCAGGGGAGTTTAGGAAATGAGGCCACACCTGAATGAGCCCCCACTGCGGACACTCACTACACGCCCGGCCGCCTTCTCCCAGCCCAAGGTAAGCAGGCGCAGGGGCTGGCTGGTAACGGGAGAAGTTTGAATGGAGAGTCATGAAAAGGTGTATAAATCACTTCAACCTTCTATTTTAACTACAGGTACACTTATTCACCATTTTATTGTGCGGGGCCAAGGCCCTCTGTAATGCAGGGTGTCAGCTCCCGCTCCCCGCACAAGAACGCAGGATATGGTGAGGCCAAAAAGGAATAAAACAGAGCCATAGATAGGGGGTTCATATCATTATATTCTCGCTGGCAGCTGGTTGAGACACAGGAAGTAGGATCCACAATGATCCGCAATCCGCCATCCACGCTTGCTAACTGTACTTGCTGACCACAATCCGCCGACCGCTTCTCTGCCACCCAACCAACCCCCTAGCTCAGCCACGGCAGTTATATCGGTGGCTAACGGCTAACTAGTCACAGCTGACGGCCATCTACTACCCAAACCAGCACCTTTCCACGTGAGGTCGAGAGCCTGGAAACTGCTCTCTGGGACTCTGTCCCCACACCCTCTGATTGCATGTCTGCAATATGGAGCCCACAGCACTCAGTGGACAGTGTAGTTCAAATTTCAGCGTCTTGAAGGTGGGGGTGGGGGGGTGAGGCAATATGAATGAAGAGTATTCAGGGTTTTAGAAGAATTTCTCCCTAACCTTTTACAGTTTCCTGACTCACCTTTATCAAGTCTTTACAAAGCATTCCATTTTTCACTGAAATAACTTTTTCAAATATGCCTCATCTGCCTCCGTAATATTTAATGAAACTGCATAATCATAATGACAAGTACAAGTAGGAAAAAGCAGAGACTGAGTGACTCAGAAGGTGCGGGACCCCTGGCAAAGCACCCAGGCTTGCGGCATTGGGACCGTCGTGACCACCACCCACAGGCGTGCTCCGCGGGAGGGAGTGGGGGGTCAGAACTGTATTCTGTTACACGCTAAAAAAGTTGGCAAATTTTGTACAACATTATTATGTTCATGGAATTTATCTAGAAATATTTTTCATATTCTCAGGATTCCTAAAATTGTATTAAATACTGTCTATATTAAGTGACGAAATCAACAGAACCCAGGGATGTTTGTTTTGTTTAATTTTTCAGTTGATGCACGGGACATGGTAGTCTTGCTTAATTCTAATGTGGATAATTTCATTTTGCCTACAAGAGTTTTCCCAAAGTTTCTATTACATATGGCAGCCTTTGATTCTGATCCTAAAGCAACATTCTTATTTTTCTGAGCCATTGAACAGCTGCCACATTCCATTCCCCAGATCAGATTTCCCACCATTCCAAATCAGTAAACATCATTCAGAATCTGAGATGGAAAATATATTTAAGCGAATGAATATTTCCACAACTAAAAAAGGATTTAAGATTTTCTTCCTCTGTAAGCTGACAATCTTGACAGTAACAATTCTGGGAATTACCTCTGTATATTTTCCTCTATACTTGGGGCTACACGAACAACTCAAGGGTCAAAAGCTTAGAGAAAAAAATTCCTTGATTCACAGCAGCTGATACATTCGAATACTCATTAAACAGCATCTGTGCTACAGAACAAATTTGGTAACCAAATGCACTCGTGACGTGGGAAGTAACGTAAGACTTAAAATGTCTATTATATTTTAATTCTCATAACAGAGAATGAGAATTTGCTTTATACTAAACTGTAAAGTAATTATTTCTGTATGTTAAGCATAGTCATAATTTTTACTTTCTTCCTCAGCTTATCTGTACTCTAGTGTTTAATAATAAACTTCTGTGACAAGAAACAAACAATTGGAACTATTCTCTAGGAAAAGACTGCATTATCCCCTCTCTCCTCAGCCGAGGGTCCAAGTGAAGGTGACAGGGACCAAGTCAGACCCTTCTCAAATGTCACCAGTGTCTTGAGGAATTTACAGGGACGTAAGCAAACCCTGGTCTAAATGATCAGAGAGAAGAGGAGAAGCAGAGAGGATCGGGGATGCAAAGAGGGGATGCTCTGTGCGAATATGTCTCATAATTAAATGGAAGGAGGTGTGCCTTGTTTTCCCACCTCAATCAAAGATACAAATCTGTGTCCACTCCCCAGAGCTAACTGTTCCACTTACAGTCAGGAGCAGGCTGCCCACGGGAAGCCTCGCTGTGTTGCTGCGTCTGACACCCTGCACGACAGGTGGCCAGGTGGGGTGGCGGTGTGGTGGGGCGGACCCGTGCGGTGGCCCAGTGGGAGGGGGAGGCCCGGGAGGGTAGCCTGGTGCAGAGACCTGGCGGAGTGACCCGCGTTCACCCCCAGGTCCGGCAGACAGGTCCTAACCAAGAGCGACCGTCAGCTAGAACTGTCTTTCTGCACTAGTGGTCCCAACGCTCACTGACTCACGAACGACCAGAGTGGCAACCACAATGAAACACAATGGGGTGTTCTCGGCAAGACTCACCAGCACTTCCCAACAGAGCCTTCTGTGACATGGAATGTTCTATATCTACCCAGATGGACAGTTTGGGGAGAGTGAGGGGAGATTAAGAAAGGGGCCTGGAGGGGACTTGTAGCATAATGGATATGTTTGGTATCTTGACTGCAGTGATGGCTTCAAGTTTTATTTTAAATTTATCAAAGTGTATACTTTGAATATGTACTGTTTGTTGTATCTTAATTATACCTGTATAGAGCTCTGTGTGTGTGTGTGTGTGTGTGTGTGTGCGCGCGCCTAGAGTTAGGGGAAGAGCCAGACATACAGATTTCAGCTCAGGAACCCACTCGGGACTGTAAGGTGATACATTTGTGCTTTTTAAGCCACTAAGGCTGTGAAAATTTGTTCCAGCAGCAATAGGAAACTAATCACATCTCTTAATAGTTAAAACCGAAGAAGTTGCTCTTATGAACAGTCCGTCTGGCTCCTAGAGGTCTGAACTCCCGCTCCCCACAGCGAGAGTGTCATTTAAGAGAAGCATCAGGTGTCTGTTCACACCGACAATAATCGAGGTGAGTCACCACCTTTTACTTCAAATATCTTCTATGAAACTGTTTTGCAAGCACCTTGTTTAATGGGATAAGCAGCTAGTGTGACAAGTGTTGTCATGGCTGTGGTGGGTTCTGCAGTGTCCTGGGCCTACAGGACTTGCCCCGGGGGACCTATAAGTGCCTGCCACTGAGCAAGGGCAGGTGTTCATGCAGGAGGCCACGCTTTGCGGTGACACGCTTCCAGCCAGGAGACGGGGCCACTTGTCAAAACTTCGAAGAAATGGCAGGCCTCCCACCTCCTCATTTTACAGAAAAAAAGAAAGCGAGCTCAGGTCCCTGATTTCCTCCTGATTCGCGACACCTGCAGACCTGTTTGGAGGCCAGGCCTCCGTCGTCACTTCAGTGTGTAAAAACTAAATCGCTCCAGGAAAAGAACTCAAGACAAGGAACTGCGTGTCAGAAGCTCAGGCACAATTCAAAAGGATGTTCCTTGGAAGACGTTCTGACTTTGTTACTAAGTATCCACAATGCTGACCACAAACATAAAAGCCTTTCCATACCCAACCTGAAATTAGAATCAAATCAAATTAAAAATTGCTCAGCCTTCTGCATGGGCACTCGAGTGTGCTTGTTACATGACACACTTGCTTAGAGACTAAGATGTGTGGGTCTGTGTAAAAACAGTGCATCCAGCCTTCACCGTGGGCAGTGACGTGGAAGCCGGGTCTTCTGAGCAGGGGACTGTCATGCCCCCTAGATTATAAGGTCATCGCAGGAAGCTTATCATTTCATCTCTAGCACAGAAGAAACCAGCCCTGAGGGAATGTGAGAGAGCAGCCCTCAGGGTTTCCAGAAGGCTCTCCACATGGCCCACGTGGAGGGAGGGTATATTGATGAAATCAGGGCTCCCGCACAGCAGTTTGAAGGCGTGAGCTTCTGCTTTTATGTGAATGACGGCACCCCAGGGGCAGGTAGCCGCAGTGAACGCACACACTCTGTGCCACACGCACCTGTCAGGTCTGGGCTCCACCGGAGACTGGGCATGCCGTGACCTGTGCCTCCTCGTCCGTGCCACCTGCTCAGAGCAGCACCAGGCAGGGTGACACTGGACAGTAGTGTCATCGCCTGATTTCTGCATGTCCCCCTAATAAGTCCTCACAATACTGTCAGCTGTGTCCCCCGGACACCACAAGGGCTAAACTAGGGGTGCTCCTGGGCTGGGCCCTGACCCCAGAGCCTGTGCACGAGCACTCAGCCATGCCTCCCCCAGAAACATCAGCGCAGAGCGGGTACGGCGGTGCGTGCTGGCTGGCACCGTCCCGTCCCGTGTGCCACCTGACTCCTGCCATGCTCTGGGCCTAAGATCATCTGATGAAAATACAGGTTCCTAGGCCCAGGCCAAGAGTCTGCCTCAGCGCCAAGGTGGGGCCAGCAGAGGCCACCCTACCCCACCCACAGAGGTGCTGAGCAAGTACCAGCTGCCAGAGCAGGACAGTGTCTGTTCACCTCTGTCCTTCTAGCACTGCGCTGGTGCACAGCAGCAGTAAGTGCCACATGCTCAGGGCAGTAGGAGAAAAACAGACCACCTCAGAGTGGGGGACACAGGCCGGCTTGCAGAGGACATTTGCAAGAGGCTTTCCTCGGGCGGCATCCAGGTGCAGAGGGTGTGCAAGACAGGACGTCAACTGCCACATGTAATTCTTTCCAAAGTCATACTTCAATCATAAAAGTGGTTACACCACTGCTTATAGCTGGATGGAGGAATCTGAGCTACCTCGTTGGGAAATAACCGATGGAGACAGAAAAAACCAGCAGCCGCCCTGTTTTCGATCTTCTCCTCCACTGACACTTTTAAGTAGCAGGGCCACTCTGAGTGGGTGACACTCCAAATCTCAACAAATACACCAGATGGCAGTCATGCCACCCAAGCCACACTGTGACCTTTAGGAAAAGTTCCTTGGTGTGACACACTCAGCGCTGCCCTCCTCAAGAGACACGCAGGCATCACGGTGCCCTCTGTCACTGCAGGGCCAAGAGCAGGTGTGCTCTCTCAGCACATTCCCTGGCAGCAGGGAGCCACTCCGTGCTTGGTCCCCACAGATCTTCACGATACTCAGCCTGTGTGCAAGGCGTGTGTCCAAAGGCTCGGGAGCAGCCCAGGACAGTGCTCGTCGGCCAGGACACAGGACACAGGAGGAACGGAGCCGGCCCGCCCAGTCGCCTGGACAAAGGGGCAGGCAGGGTCCGCGCGACCTGAAGTTTCCAGGATGAGGCAGCAGAGAGGACAGGAGAGGCAGGAGCCTGAAGTCCCCGGAGCAAAGAGGGCAGCCTGGCCATGTGACGGGAAAGCGGAGGGATGGGGGTAAGGCCGAGGATGGTGTGACGACAAGCAACAGACAGGAAAAAGTGACCAGGAGGGCGGGAGAAGCAGCCATCCCCAGGAGCTGCCAGGAGACATAGCCAGCACGCCGACTCTCAGGGCAACGCCACCTACTCTCACATCTGAAGGGCGCACTCAGGAGCATGAGTACACTTACTTTTCCTTCCCACACTAACTGACCCAGGACAAGAAGTGACAGAGATCGGGTCACAGCAGCACAGCTTCCTAATCCTAAAAACAACCTGGAAACCACGCCGAGCAGGGAGGCCAGGTGAGGACAGGGACAGCCCATGTGCCCAGCGCAAGGTGAAGATGCAGGGCTGATGCTTTCTGCCCTCTGCGTTCCAGGCTGACACCTGTCAGTGAGCAGCAAGGCCCCAGGGCAGCAGGGAGTCTGCCCTCCGCTGGGTGGCCTCAAGGCTGACCACGGGGAGAGGCCGGCCTCCCAGTGACAAGCTCGGGCCCCCAGGGGTTCGTCTTCACCCTCTCACTGTCGCTGAGACTGGAGCAAGTGAAGGAAGGGAGAAAGGCAGCACTGTTTCCGGAGCGCCCTCACCAGCCGCCGGGTCCCAGACTCTGCCTGTGCCGTTTCTCTTACACCTCAAAGCCCAGCGAACTTCACCGTCCTGTGCACCTACTGCACACGTGCAGCGCACAGGCGTGCTGATGGGTTCTTTACTTTCACCCCCAAACAATCACGGAACAGGGTACCGTCATTACTCCCAGTGTATGAAGGAAGACACGGAGGCTTAGAAAGGATAAATAATGTGCCCAAGGTCATGTGACTGATGAGTGGCCCTGGGCTAAAATGCAAGTCTGTCTGACTGACTCGTGTTTATACAAAACTAAGCGCAGAAAACAAAAAAGTCCAATAATACTTTTCTATTTAAATAAAACTTAAAATTCCATAGCTTACTAGTCATTGTAAATACATGTAAATATGAAGAAATCCTGTAAGAAAAAATACTTCAACCAAAAAAAGAAGCAAAAGAAACAGTCTAAATACCCATACACAAGGGATGGCTGGTTAACTCGGTTAGAGCGTGGTGCTAATAACACGAAGGTTGCCAGTTTGATCCCTGCACAGGCCACTGTGAGCTGTGCCCTCCCTGAGATAAATAAATAAGTAAATACCCATAAACAGGGGCCGGTTAAACAGTGCGATGTGGTCTTTACAAAGAATAAACCCGCTGTGCTGTCCTCGGGCTCATGGGAACATGGATGAGAGGAGCTCCTAGGCGGACAGCCCAGGTCACAAATGCAGAAGGCCCGGAAGGATCAGGATCACTTACAGCCCCAGTGGGTGATGGGCCGCGGCAAGACCCACCACTGATGCTGCAAGGGGGGTGAGGGCCGCAGACCCCGCCCTCAGCCCGTCTGAGAATCACTCAGAGAAACGCAGCGCACGGCTCCGGAGGGCGCAGTGGGGACACAGCAGGCACCGCCCAGGAAGGGTTCTGGCCAAAAACGCTGCGCCCATGTCCCACCGAGTGTCACATCCAGGGGCACAGGACACGTCTGGCCAGTCTTGGCGGGGATGGTCACTCCCAGGGGCGGGGCTCGCACAGCACAAATCACCTACTTTCCTCAGCAAACAAAAGCTTTTCGTAAGAGAAGTATTAATGTCTAAAAGCGTTTTAATGGATGCCATATGTGGACCTAGTTTGGCTCCTAATTCAAACAAAACAGCTATATAAAGTCATTGTTTGTGAGAATCAGGGAAATTGGAAAATACACAGGACATTGGATTATATTAAGAATTATTGTTCATTTCTGAGACGTGATCATTTTAGTGATCTTTTAAAATCCTTATGTTTTAGGAAAACATGTTGACGTACTTCCTGTGCAGTCACAGGATATCTAGACTTTATTTTAAAATACTCCCGAGACAAAGGGGGAGCAATAGATGAAGCCACACCAGCTTCATCAAATGTATTGTTATGGAAATTTTCCCCACACACAGTAGTAGAGAAATATTAGAATGAACCTGCATTCATCCAACTTCAACATTTTTCCAGTCTTGGTTCAAGCTGCTCCCCAGCACAGATTTCTTCTGGTGTATTTCACTATAAGTCGCAAACCTCAGACGCCATATCACTGCCCTCAAATATATGATCTTTTATTAATAAGAAATTGTACATAACCAGTAAGCCACTATCAAACTCAACAAAGTTAATGAAATTCCTTAATATTCTCTACTGTACGGTAAGATTCTCAAAATATCAGTATGTATGATGAGGGGTCATTACACATTCTAACTTGGGGCACATTTGAAATAGTTTAGAATAAAACATGTGTCTGAGGAACAAGGAATTGGTACGTACTGATATGAAACACCCCAGACATATTCAGTGAGAAGACACGGAGCAGTGCGGGAGGGTGCTACGACTCATGTTGAATGGGACACACGCGACGCGTGAGTACAGTCACGGAATACAGCAGAAGGCACACATACAGCTAAGCACCGCAGTCATCTGACAGGCACCACGGGAGAAGGAAGACTTACTTATCCTTTGGTAGCTTTTCAGTTTTGGACAGTATGTTATATATTCAAAAACATAAATCATTCATAAATTAAAAGAGAAAAAATATACAGTCCCCTGGACATACCAGGTACCACTGAAATTAACTGACTGCAATGACCACACAGGACTTAAATTAACCTGACATGCTGTCCTACCAGGAAAATTTCCAAAAATATTGGAAAACTGCCCTGACATGTCTAACATCGGAACTCCCGGCCATCTGTCCACTCAGACATGCCTGTCCTGGGTTTCTGAGCTGCTGTGGCCTTCCAGGCCACCTGGCTAACCCTCTGTCAGCCCCCCTTACCTCCTACCTCATGCTGGCTCATTCTGCCTCAAACCCCTCCCAGTCCTCTGCTCAAGACCTCCTTCGGGACAGCAAAGCCTGTTCACTTCCCTGAGGTTCAAAGTGCAGGCCAGCCCACCTTTCAAAACTGCGCTGTGTGCATGTGACGCCTGCCCCAGTCAGCGGCCACCGACTCTCCCATGCTCCCAGCTCACCTGCTCTGCCAGGTGCTGATGGACAGATGTGAGCTGGGTGCCCATCTTGGGGTTGGGGGGTGCCTCTCTCCCCAATTAAATGCTGAGCAAGTGAAACGGGCCCATCCGAGCCCAAGTATATAGCTGTCTCTGGACAAGTAATGCCGGAGCGTATGAGGAGCTTATAAGCAACAATACACCTCCTTTTTCAACATTTTCTCTAAATCTCTTCTGTTCGGTCACCAGTGAAGGAGGAAGCGGGAGTGTATAACAAGCAGCAGACCGGGCAGCGTGACTCCCTGTGTGAAATGGTAGAGCGACAACTGTTTTACTAACATCTGGGCCAGATGTTCTTACAGAACTCAGTTCATTCTGAAATTGAATACCATACACTACCACAGTAAGGTGTTTAAAATTCTGCAGTATTATTCTACAGGTAACTTTACCACTAGAAAGAATATGCTTTTGTACATATCATCAAGTTTTAGTAAGCATAAAACATACAAGATGGAGAAACAATCGTCTTTTCTGGGCAAAATAAAGTAGTTGTGTGACTGTAAAATGACGCAAACTAGTTTTTAACTCAGCTCCGTTCCTCACTAGGGATGGAGTCATGTCTCCTTTATTATAAAACCCAGTGACATTGAGCTACAAGGAAAAGTTATGAACTGCAGAGTTGACGTTCCAACAGCAACACGGGAAAAAGACCAATTGTGTAAAATTTTCTGCAGCCTGCTTTTCCACCGGCACTTGAATGACAGTTTAAGGGTACACTCTCAAGTGTACAAACACCACCCCAGATGTTCTTTGGAAGCTCCAGGAAAGAACCTGGGACCTGCTGAGCTAAAAGCCAAGCACAAGCAGCTCAGCCTGGATGACTTAAACTTGGCTTTCCGGTCTTTGTTCTGTTTTCCCACAATGTATTCTCTTAAAATGTCCAAGAAACCCTACTTTGCTGTTTCGACCTCGGCGCTCACATCTCCACGAGCAGGGCTCCTGGTGGGTGGCAGTGCCGTGGGCCAGCCGCGCTCTGTACCAGCCAGGTGCCAGTTCCGGGAAGACAGGGTAACCTGAGCACACGCCCGGGAGCCTGCAGAAGCCTGAGCTGGGCAGGCCACTGGCCGCTCATTAGGGCGGGAGCCAAGGCCCATGGAGGGGGCCGGGCCTTTGCAGACCCTCAGCACTGCTGTTCTCACGAGTGTCTCCAGCCACATGGCACCTGCAGGCATCCGTAATCATGCATTGCACGGCGATTTCACTAGAAAGCCACATTTTGGATAAAGTTGAAAGAACCATGCTTTTAAGAATAAGGTCCTGTGATACAAATTATTGTTCAATTCAGATATTTTCATGGGGAACTTGCAATGGGGACTGTCTCCTGGGCGCCTGCAGGAGAGCTACCGGGCGGGGAAGCACCTCAGCCCACACGGGAGGCATTCTCGCCTCACCACGCACCAGCACCCCGCCCCTCACCACGTCTGGGTGTGGCATGGAGACAAAAGGCCTCTGTGTCGGCCTTGGCTATTGTGTTCACACCTCCACAGAAATCTGTAGTCGACACAATAAGCGTAAGTGACAGGAGTCAGAGCTCTAGACTGAGGAAGACCCACTGGCCTTTCAGCTGACAGCTCACCTGACATCTGTGCGGCATCATGAGTCAGTGACATGTCAGCGGAGGGCGGGTGCATGGCAAGGGCTATTGTTGTTGTCATGTTGTCACTACTTATGATGCCTCCTCAAAAACCCATGTAAGCTGATGCAAAAGCACAGATCAAACAGGCACGATTAAGGAACAAGAGAATAACAATGTCAACAAAATCCAAATTCCAAATGTGGGTCTGGAATCATGGGCTTTTCTTTTCAATTGGGCACAGTGCACAGTCTCTTTCTAAATCGATACACACAGAGCTCCTGTTCTACCAAATCTCAAAGGCTGCACTGGAGTGCAATTTTCAAGGGCACGGTCATGTAAGGTCTTCACAACTCCTTTTCCACACTCAAGACAAAGGACAAAAATACGCCGAAGACCTACATCAAAGCCCAAATGACAATAAATAAACACAGTTGGTATAAGGAAGGCCTCCATCTAAACCGTTGGGTACAAATTAGGTTGAGAAGATTGTTGGAAATAATTAGCATTAATCAACACAGACTAGCGCATAGCAGTTCAAACGCACGATCAGAAAGCTCTGCAACTTGCACTGACCCACGCAGTGGCCCAGTTTCCCGGAAGTTGGCAGCTGCTGGCACAGTGAACGCAGCCCCGGCTCGCAGGTGGACGGTGGGCAGCGAGCTGGCCTGTGGTTGCACGCACTTGAGACATTTGGATGCACGGGCTGAGGGCCCTGTGTTGAAATAACCTGAAAAGCCTTTGGCCTGCTCTGAACACATTAGCATTAAGCGAATCTGCTGCTTTGTTCACAGCAGAGATATCTGCTGTGCTTCCTGCCTTAATGGAACATGTAATGGCACCCAAGGCCTCAGAGGGACATTGACAAGAGGACAGCAGCTGCTGCCATGCTGACGCTCCCCTGGGCATCTTTTCTGTGTTTCCTTCCAATTACATCCTTTCCAAAAAGGTGGTATCTTTATTGGGAGTCTCTGTCTCTCCTTAGTGTGAACATTAATGCCTAATTTCCCTTCCCCGTCCCCCATAACCTGAAGCTTAAAATAAGAGGTCTGACAACTAAGTTCGCGAGTTCATCCTAGAAAAAGTGCTACACACCTCATTGCTGAATATCACTACGGTCACCTTCGAAGGACTCCCCTTGGGAAGCTGTGCACCGATGCCAGCGCCTAGTCCACCCTTCAAAGCCATTTTGGAACTCTTTTTCTGGAGTGGCCATCAGAGCTGTCGTCGTATTACCTTTGGTGACCTGAATGTCACCAAAATGTCTTCCTTTCAATATTTCCTTTCTCTTCAGGTAAAGAAAGAAGTCATTGGGACTAGATCAGGTGAGTAGGGAGGGTGTTCTAATACATTTATTTGTTTACTGGCTAAAAAATCCCTCACAGACAGTGCCATGTGAGCTGGTGCATTGTTGTGATGCAAGAGCCATGAATTGTTGGCGAAAAGTTCAGGTCATCTAACTTTCTCACGCAGCCTTTTCAGCACTTCCAACTAGTAAACTTGGTTAACTGTTTGTCCAGTTGGTACAAATTCGTAATGAATAATCCCTCTGATATGAAAAAAGGTTAGCAACATTGTTGCAACCAGTTCACAAACTTAATTGTCAGATCTCGTAAGAAAGCAGCTAGAAGGTTTCTTGGAGATGTCACCATTTAGAAATGTCACACATGCAGCCATTTCTTTCTGAGAGTGCAGGCCCTCTAGAACAGTGTTCCAATTATTCTGGTTGAAACCACTCAGAGCTACCAGAACTAATCTGTCCAGTGTGTCCCCGCAGAGCACGTCTGGAATGAAAGGACGCCCTCACTGAGCAGCAGAGACGGGTTAGTGACATCAGGACATACTCACAGACCTGTGTCCCTAGGCAAGGCTTCCAGAACCATAATCCAGCAGCACCCAGTCTGAGGGCTGCTTGCTGCCCCTATGAGTTCATTAACGCAGACGAGTTCCAGGACACGTCCTCACACCGACGCTGACTCCAAACAAGGATGGGACCCCGCGCTGCCCAGTGCGCTGGCACCTAACGAGGAGCATCCTCTCGCCACCTCCCACATCTCCTCACTCACAAGTGCGGTCTGTAGATGCCATCATTCAATCCACAAGTGTTTTTTTTACAGTCTCTTCTGGGGCTAGCAGTAATCTAAAGAGAGTAAGTTAAGCCGAAACATGATTTTAAAGTAAACATCTCTTCAATGGGTTTAAATTTGGCACCATGAACAGGGCCTGCACAAAGAAAGAACATTCATACGACTCAGAACGCTACCCAAACAGAGGAAGCGTCCCCGTGTTCTCGAGCTGTCTGATTAGCCCCATTAATCGGGGACCTGGACGCCCAGTAAGGCAGAAACTCAGGACCTGGTGGCACCTGAGGGTCACGATGTTACTCACGAAGAATGCAGATGTGCTACCCTAAGAAAATGGGCCTTAACGTCCCCCAGAGGACTGCGAGTCTGCTCCCAGATGGCCTCGGGGAGGGACAGGGATGGCAGTGACCTTACTGTCCTACTGACACCACGTTCACACAGCGGACAGTGACCGCAGCTGGAAACGGCTGGTCTTGCCGGAAGCCACTCTTCCTTTCGGTCGTGTGACTGATTGCAGAGGCAACTGGGCCGGCTGCCAGGGGCCTGGTGCCGGTATGACGGTCAGGCCCTCAGGTACACGCCGGCCAGCTTTCCCCAGGGATGTGACGGCTGAGCTGCTAGGCCCTCCAGTGTGTCCCAGCCCCACGTCCCTGCCAAGGAGAAATCTGGGGTGCAGAGCAGATACAGAGGCACTGAACAGAGCTCATGTGAGTGACACAGGAAACGAGCAACTGTCTTCATCTCTTCTCATAGGAACACAGAAATGTTTGAAGAAGTGGAGTTTGGAAACTGCCACAGCGGGCATCTTTACCGTGAGGAGCTGGAGGGCACACGGGGGCCAGAACCCCCCCACCCTGCTCACCGGTCTCCCCAGCCAGGACAGCTGCACATGCTGTGCCCTCTCGGGACGGCGGGCAGAACGACAGGCAGTGACAGCAGCGCTTTGCAGCATTAAGTGCAGCTTTGCCCAATAACATGGAAGAAGAGGCGGGCGGGGCCATGGGGACCTGCACGTCGCCTGACTGGCGCTCTGCTCCACGGGCTCAAGGATGCACTAGAGCCCTGTGTGCACTCGCTGCTGACCCAGTGGGTGTACGCCGCCCTACATGGGGCCAGCGCCTGGGCCAGTGTTGGCACTGAAACCATCTGTTGCAAAGGACTGCACAGCAGCCAGCAGACCTCATCTGAGCACACTCTGCGAGCACCCCCTCTGCGAGCACCCCAGCACCACTCCCACCCGAGCATCTTCCACGCCTAAATGTTTCTGGGATTGGTCTCTGGCCCCAAAGCCTACAGTTGGTGCAGACACACACAGGAAGGACTAGGGTTCTCGCTACAAGACAGGACAGAATCCTTCTCCAGCGCTGACACACAACCTGATCATTCACCTCTGCTACTGACTGGCGTGTGGTCGTCCTGCACCTTGACCTGAAGCTCTGTCACGTGTCCACAGGAAAGCAGCACGGCAGGTACACTCCTGTTCTCCCCACCTGCCCTCGCAGCCCCTTGCAGCCACACATGCTTTCCAGTCTTTAAAATGAACCCAGTGTAATGTGCCTGGAAGGGTCCGTAAGGTGTTACTGGATTTATTCATTCGCTCGCTCTCCACACAGGCCACACCTAAACATGGCAGAGATGAGTGTGCAAATGTGATGCTCGTTACCAGCAAAAGACCTAAGAAAGCAGCGCTTAAAAATCGGCACTTGGCACTTGTCCCCACTCTAATCTGGCTTTTGAAGCAGGAAAGACAATTGCTTGCTGGAGAAAGAGAGAGAGAATTCCACCACCCTGCCGCTCCCTAATATAAACCTGACCATTAAAAAAAGGCAACATACTAACAGCACTGCAATTTACCAGAAACTACCCAAATCCACACGCCCCTCCCTGCTGGTCTGCCCTGCTCGTCACCCAAAGCAGAACAGAGGAGGCGACCACGAAGTACTTCTGTGGCACAGACACAGCCATCATGTCAACATCAGCAGTGAATGAGACAGAGACAGCCACCGCCCTCCCCCCAACACGGGTCCCCTTAGGGTCGGGCCATTGAAATCGACTCTCTTTCACCAGACCTAGTAACCCTCCCTAAATTACAGAACTAGAAAATTCACATCAGGAAAACAGGTCTGGGGAGAGGCATGGGACGTCAGGGCTGGGGCGTCTGCACCTCGGGCTGCGAGCCCCGAGCCTCAGCCCCGGCCCCGGCCCCGGGGCGGCTGGAAAGCAGGGCTGCCCCGCCCAGATCCCGCAGTGGCGGCTGACAAAGGGCCCCCGCGGCCGCCGCCCTCCCCCGCCGCCCGGAGCCCGCCAGCACTTACTGGGGCCGCTTCTCCCGCACGCACGCCGCCCGCCGCCCGCGGCGCCGCGCTCAGCAGATGGGGCCCAGGGCGGAGGGGCCCAGCCTCGCCGCGGCGGGTGTCGGGGACAGCGGCGCCGCAGCCGGCCGCCCTGCCAATTGCAGCCGCGCACAGCAGTCCATGTGCTCCGGGCGGCCAGTCCCAGCGGCCGCGGAGCACATGACCCGCTCTGACATCAGCCTGACACCCCTCCGCCAGCCTCTCCCACTCACACGTGAAGGGGACGCCGCCGTCTGCGGCCTGCGGCATCCATCCGAGCAGGTGCTACAGAGTAAGGAGCCGCGGCTTTGTCACAAAGACATTATTCTGCCTGATTCCTCATGTTTCTAAAAGGAAAAACTAGGCAAGAAAAGCACTTGGACGCGTTCCAAGGCGGAGCTAATCGGCTCTGTGGGCGGTGGCTGGGGTCCCGCCTGGTTCAGGACACGAGGGTCCCGCTGTCAAGAGCACATACAGCGCAGTGATGTCGCCTGCAGAGCACTGCCAGCCACCTCTCTGCAGAGCACCTTTACATGCACACACACACAGGCACGCGCGCACACGCGCTCACACTGGGTGTGGATTTAGCTCACTGGAGGCGGCGCAGGGAGGGAACCCTAGGCTCAGCGAGTGTACAACCTGCCAAGAGGGTCTCACATGAGCCCAGCACCCTGGACAGAAGCCAGTGGGGCCTCAGGACGTCAGGGTCACATGCACACTGGAGCCCGCGCGTGCCCGAGGCCTGTTCCGATTGCTACCAGGCACCCGGCACAGACGGGGACATCTGACTGCAGTGAATGCTTCCAAATAAGGCTTTTTCATTCGAAGGGGGGCTTCCAGTTCCATTTCTGTGACAAGTTGAGGAAGTGGTGTCTTTATCCACGCTCCTTATTATGACACGCTGTGTCTAATGCTGAATCTGAAGGCTGATAACAAGACCAAGTTTATCTTAGCCTCACTGTGACAAATGGTAATAAATGGAGCCTTTAAGGTGACAATAAACAAAATTATTAAGCTTCTGTGAAGCACAATGCTGCCAAGTGATGCACAAGTGACCAGAAATGTCGTTCTTCCCCAGCCACCATGAGGGTCTCTTCTGTCTACTTTAACTACATTACTTCCTGTGAACTTGGTTTATCAACTGTATTTCAGATGTTTCTGTAGACACAGGATCTGCCTAACCAGATCATGGTGTGACTTACTGATTTAAACATAGTAGGTGTTCTGTACACAGTGGGAATGAATGGACTCAGTTTTATTCTTTCTATGGTGTATTCCCAAAAGAGACCAAATGGAAATTAGTTTTCCCTCGGACTCTCATAGGGAAATCCAGTCACAAGCAACCTGGTCATTTACTGTGGGGAAACCAGCACGAGCCTGACACAAAACAAATGACTTAATGTCACAGCTACGAGGTGTGATCACAAAACACAGTGAGTGTTTACATTAAATATATATATATATGTATCTATATATTACAGTCAAAGACACATTGCTATTAATCCCCCTCAAAACACTCCCCCTCGCTTAGAACACACTCATCCCATTGTTCCTGCCACTTTCTGAAGCAGTTCTGGAAGTCCTCTTTCGTGAGTGTCTTTAGTTGTGCTGTCGTGGCTGCCTCTATGTCCTGAATCATTTTGACTTTGGGGAAGAGCTAGAAGTCACACCGGGCCAGTTACGGTGAATAAGGTGGATGAGGACACACAGTAATGTTTTTGACAGAAATTGCTGTAGCAGAAGCGATGTGTGACACGGAACGTTGTCATGATGGAGGATGAAATAAAGACCCTCATGAAAGAGGACTTCCAGAACTGCTTCAGTAAGTGGCAAGAACGATGGGACAAGCGTGTTCGAAGTGAGGGGGTAGCATTTTAAGGGGGGTTAATGGCAACGTGTCTCTTACTGTAATACATTTTTTTACTTAAACATTCACTGTATTTTCTGATCACACTTCATAAAATGACAAACAGATTTATTAGATAAGTAATTATATAGATTAATAGATTATTAGAATACATTATTTCCATAACAAAGAGGCTACATAGATACTATTTAAATACAGATAATATAGCTTTAGTAAATGCATAAAACAGTACCATCCACTTTAAATGTAAGGAACCAAGGGTTTTCATTATTCTCTGACTATTCTGCAGGAAAGAGCACATTAATCAAGATACAAGAAAATGAAAACATCTTTTTCTCCTTGAGAAGTGACTTTTTGTTTAGCGTTTCCTGGCCTTTTGCTCATCTTTAACTTTACAAATGTAATTACCTTTGAACATTTTAAAATAACACTTCCCAGCTATGTCTGTACCCACATAGCACTCAGGACCTTCTGCCAGGACCTCTTCCCATTTGGGTGAAGTAAAGTGGGCATTCGGCCTCCCAGACAACGTGCTCCATCCAAACTCTATACAGCTAATAAAAGTTTAATATTGCAAAGAATCAGCACGACGCGGAAGCCCTCACTCCAACGGCCATCACCGTGTGCCCTGGGTGTGGCAGCTGCTTCCACTCTCCGCCAAACGACACACACAGTGACATTGTGTTCTTACTGGAACTGAATCCCTGGCTGACTGAAAACCCTCCTGGGGTTCCCACCTCATTTCCCCCTGCCCGTGGCCTCGAGGGCCCTCCAGCAACAGTGCACAGACGGTCCCCAAAGGGTTCACCCAGTGAGTCACAAACTGACCAGTGAGGTCCTTGGTTGAGCTCTCGGTCCTTACGTAACTAGCCCTTATTTTCTGCAGCTGATATATTTCATCTGCCTGGATGGTCAGAAACGGATTACTGAACCAAAGGACGAAGCCTGTTCCCTCAGCAGCAGAATGCAAGCTGGATTCCCTGTCGTCACAGCAGCCCCAGCCTCCTGTGGCCTGTGAGCAGGTGCTACCTCTCTGGCTTTACGGTAGATGGCCCGTCCTGCACTTCCTTTCCCTCTGTGATGGGCACGGACCTGCTAGGACCCAGCTGGGATGGCACCGCTGAAACATCCCGACCACAGCAGAGCGGGACAATGGAAGCAACCAGGCCCTACATCTCGGACCAGGACCGGGGCTGCCTTCCAGCCTGAGGCACAGGCCCTGGACTGCTGCACGGATGGGAATAAATCTGCCATTTAAGACACTTCTTCTGGTGCCCCTTTGTCACAGTATCCGAGGTTCTACTCTAACTAGTACAAATGGCTGTAACTTTTTAATATTGCAATTTAATTCATATTGCCCGATAACTCAGCAGAAAGCCCAAAATCAAGTGACATTTCCACCAGTGTGTGCAGAGTTCCAGTTTCACTGCATTCTTGTCAACATTGAAGCTTATTTCTTTTAACAAAAATCTACTAATTTGGCCGGCCCGGTGGCTCAGCTGGTTGGAGCTCTGCACTCTTAACACCGAAGGCTGCTGGTTCGATTCCCACATGGGCCAGTGGGCTCACAACCACAAGGTTGCCGGTTCGACTCCCGCAAGAGATGGTGGGCTCCACCCCCTGCAACTAAGATTGAACACGGCACCTTGAGCTGAGCTGCCTCCCAGATGGCTCAGTTGGTTAGAGCACGTCCTCTCAACCACAAGGATGCCAGTTGGACTCCCGCAAGGGATAGTGGGCTGCGCCCCCTGCAACTAGCAATGGCAACTGGACCTGGAGCTGAGCTGCGCCCTCCACAACTAAGACTGAAAGGACAATAACTTGACTTGGAAAAAAGGCCTGGAAGTACACACTGTTCCCCAATAAGGTCCTGTTCCCCCTCCCCAATAAAATCTTTGTTTATAAAAATCTACTAATTTGATAAAGGAAAACAGTATATATTCATTTTATTATTCGGAAGTTGTACGTGATTCAATATTTACTGTTCGTTGGTATTCCATCTTTTGAGAGTTGCTCGTTCATGGTGTTTTTCATTTTTATTGGATTTTTAGTATTTTTCTTGTCCATTCTGTTGCACTTCAGAGTTTCTCTTTAATTCTGCTCTGGGGAAACATGTTGTAATGTTTTCACTGTCATCAAATTTGTAACTCTTTTTTTTTTTTTTTTAAGATTTTACTGGGGAAGGGGAACAGTGTGTACTTTCAGGATTTTTTCCAAGTCAAGCTGTTGTCCTTTCAGTCCTTTCAGTCTTAGTTGTGGAGGGCGTAGTTCAGCTCCAGATCCAATTGCCGTTGTTACTTGCAGGGGGCGCAGCTCACCATCCCTTGTGGGAGTCGAACCGGCAGCTTTGTGGTGGAGAGCACGCGCTCCAACCATCTGAGCCATCCGGGAGCTCAGCAGCAGCTCAGCTCAAGGTGCTGTGTTCAATCTTAGTTGCAGGGGGCGGAGCCCACCATCCCTTGCGGGACATGAGGAGTTGAACCGGCAACCTTGTGGTTGAGAGCCCACTGGCCTATGTGGGAATCGAATTGGCAGCCTTAGGTGTTAGGAGCACGGAGCTCCTACCACCTGAGCCACCAGGCCGGCGGAAATTTGTAATTTTTCTATCGTAATCTGTTCCACTGAGAGCTTCCCTAACGCCAACATTTTGAACCCTAAGTACCATTCCTCACTGAAAAGAACCAGGGCTCCTTGGGGAAAAGGCTGAGTTCAGATCTGAGGCAGAGAATGACAGGGTGAGCTTAAGCCAGGGCCTTGCACTGGAAGCAAGGCCACTACTGACGAGCACTGGCCTCACAGCAGGGACACAGGCATCACGTGGGGGTACCCCAAAGACCGGCGTCACCAAGCGTCCGTCCTGCTTACTGGGGCCGCGTCCCCGGCCACACCACACCTAGCGCACAGCATTTGTCTCTCTCAAATCTCCAGGCTGCCAGGGCTCAGCGCTCAGCTGGCATCCACTTTATTCCTCATTGACTAAGCACCTCTAAAGCTGGAGGCTGATGTCTCCTGAGGGCTCGTCACTCACTCACATGTCTGTTGCCGGCACTCGATCAGCTAAGGGACAGAACAACTGGGACTCCTTCATCTGTATCCACTCGGTATCTCTACGTGTCCCCAACATGGTGGCCTCAGGGAGGATGGATTTCACTGAAAGCACATGTCCCAAGAGAGTGCCAGGCAGAAGTAACGGAGACATGTCAGTGTCACATTATAAGAACGTGTTGACCCAAATATACTGGTGTCACTGACCTTGGTAATCCATCTATTGCAGCATCGTAAGGAATACTGTAGTCAAACGAGGCACCTGAATGTATAAAAATCCCAATGATACTCAACACGGGAAGAAAACACACGTGCCACTCACTGAGATGACGGTTATCCCAATTCCCTCCTCAAAACATCTGTAGAGAGAGAGGCTTAAGTGTGATTCTTTCTTTACCACATGGGACTCTACTGCAAAGTAACAAACAGCCCCAGCTGATGACGGAAACTCTTCTTGACAGAAGATTCCTCATTAATGAAAGCACAGGGCTGACAGGATTGCAATAGGCACCAGTTGCCACCTGCAATGGAATAACTGGTCCAGAATGAGCAATGGTGCCAAGAGCACTGAGGATAAGGTTGACAGGAGTGGGTAACTCGCCAAGTTATCAACACACAGAATATTTATTTGTCTCAGGAAAAATCGTGACTTCACAAGGGAGTGGTGTGGCAAGGTTTACATAACCACCAATCTAATGATGGAGCTTAGCATCACAAACAGTAAAGCAACTAGGATTACACAACTCCTGACATAAAACAATATAATGTTTACAGCACCACCCACGAGATACTCGCAACAAGAATGTTTTACCTGACTATAGTCACAACTTCAGATGGAAATCTCCAGTTTAGTGCAGAGTTCACTAAAAGTTAAATGAAGCCAGAAGGAAACAATCACTTACGCAAATCCAGAAGGGGGAGCTCTGCCAGAAAATTAACCCAGTCTCTCCAACAAGTAACAATAATGAAAAAAGTGGCAGGGCCAACAGAGAAATAAGAGCTCTAACAGACAAATGGTACGTGCTATTTAGACCACTAACTCGACTCTCGCTTGAGCAAATTAGCTAAAAAAAAAAAAAAAAAAACACTGTAGGGACAACCGAGGAAATGTGAATGTGTACTAGGTATTAGAAGAAATCACAAAATCATTATTAATCTTTTCAATGTGATAATATTATTGTGCGCAGTTACAAAAAATATTCTTTTAGAGATACATACTAAAGAATTTAAGGATAAAACATCATGTCTGTAATTTCCTTCCAAATATTTCATGAAGAAAATAAATATGGCAAAATGTTACACTTAGTAAACCTATATAAGGAATATATGGGTATCTGTCAGGCCAGTCACTCTATTTTCATGTTTTAAATGTTTTAGAGTAAAACATAATAACACAGAGAAGTTCTCCCTAAGTCCAGGAGTTTCTTCTTATTTTTCTAATATTTCTGGCTTGGTTTTGTTATTCGTTTTTGTTTTTTAACCATTTAACAATTTAAATTACCTGGAAGATCTTTTGGATTATTTTCTTTCCTAATTAACAAACCAATTGTCCTAGAAAATGTATTAAATAATCCCTCTAATGAGTCTCAATTGTTATACCTCTTTTGTGTTTCCTTAAATTATTGATATATCAGGGTCTATTTCTGAGATAACTATTCCACTGATTTGTCTGTACCAGTGTCATTTTAATTTAATCATTCTAGCATTACATAATAATGAAAGAACCTTCTTTTTTATTTTTAAAGCCATTATTGCCCATTTGTTTTTCCAGGTCATTTTAAAAACGTGCTCCCAACCTCCAAAAAATCCCACTTTTTCTTTTTCTTTTTCATTGAGCTTTGATTAAAATTGAATTGGGAAGAATGATCATATCTACAATCCTTTTCAATTAATGTTTAACCTCACTCAGATTTTAAGAGCTCTCACTTTCAACTGTTCCTTATGTTGAGCATCCCGTGTTTCTCACAGTCCCCAGCCGCGTGGTTCAGTTCTGCTCTCTGGAGTGACATCACATTTGTGCTGTCCTCCCTCAGGTCATGGCAGAGAGAAGTTAGTCCCCAGTCTATTCAGCTTTCTGTTCGACGTGATACTCCACTGTCTCCACGTCCTGCTTACCCACTTCCAAACTCGTGCCTCTTGAACCGTGACGGCCGGACCTACGGACTCAAGGCCCCAGGCACATGCGTTCTGAGAAGCAAAAAGGAGTGGGGTTCAGTCCCCGGCTCTGAGCACTCAGCAGTTATTAATGCCGTCTATGCTTGTATCCCTTCTCCTGGCAATTTCCACACTGTTCGCTCACAATGAGCTTGCAGTTGGCTAAAATCACTAGAACTTTTCCAGTAAATTGTTCTTCAGATGTTCAGTCTCGTGAACACCAGAACACAAACACTGCGTGTGTACGTATGTGTGATACGTAAATGCTGCATCTACTTTTACATATATGGTTATAAGTATCCTCGTGGAAGTTCAATACCATCATTTCAGCCTCAGTATAAACTCTAGTTCTACTTTGCAAAGCACTAAATGTATTTTGTAAATGTCATAAATATGCCTTTCTTTAGCCTCATCCACCAAGTCTGACAAAGAGCAAAGGCCCAAGTCCTGTGACAAAATAGGGAAATGCCGCCCTGTATGGGGCTGCCTGAGGCCGGGTTCAAATATTGGATCTTCAACATTTCCTTCCCAAGCAGGAGACCCATGGACAACAAAAGGACCAAGTCTGGTCTCACTTGCTCTGTGTAAACCCAACTGACTCGTAGTGATAACTTCTCATCAATATGAGTGCTCACAAACTACCCATTTTAAAATTCATGCTAACTTTTGCTGAGCACCAATGTCAAACCCAGTTTATCCCCTTTCTAAAAATATAGATGAAAAGCACCCATCGCCTGGAATCCCTGCGTCGCCCGGCTCTCCTCCAGAACAGTGCACTGTACCTGCTCTGCGGTGCCATTCCTTAAACCTAGACCCTGAACCCATTCTCCCCTACACGCAGTCCGTTTGCATACACGTCCGTCCCCTCCACCAGATATCAAGTTACTTCGGGACAGTACTGAGTCACAGTTCGTCCCACTCGACCTACATGTGGTGAGTGTCAGGTATTTCAGCAGTCACTGTGTCAGGAGACAGACGCGAGCACAGCACACTGCACAGGGCCCAGAACCAGTCCTGCTCTGAGGGCGTGGAGGTGGGGCACTGAGTTACGGAGTGGCGGGAAGGAGGAGGGACAGCACTTAAGGGAGGCCTCAGTCAGAGGGCCTGGACGCCACGCTCACAGACCTCACCTTTCTCCTGTCACAGTGGAGCTGGGCCACCCACAGCCAGGTTCCCTGCACACTTGTTCCGTTTGGCCTATACACTCTTAAACACCAAGATACTTTTAAAAACCTGCGTACCCACCTACGCTGTCAAGTCCCTGCATCCTTGTGGTCTCCCACTGCCACCAGCACGCTGGCTCTGGAGCACTGGGCCCCTGTCCAGTTCCTTTATAACCATCTCCCCAGTGCCTGCAGCATCAAAAAGGATACGCTGGTCACCTCAATAGATGCAAAAACAGCATCTGACAAAATTTAAGACCGTTTCATAATAAAACTCGCAACAAATTAGGTACAGGAGAAATGTACCTCAACATGATGAAGGCCATGTATGACCAGCCCACAGCTAAGATCAGACTCAACAGTGAAAAGCTGACAGCTTTTCCTCTGAGATCAGGAAGAGAATGAGGACGCCATGTCTACTCAACACAGCACAGAAGGCATCTACTCCGAAAGGAAAAAGTAAAACTATCTGTTTGCATATAACATGATCTTATATACAAAAAACCCTAAAGACTCCACCAAAAAACCATCAGAACTAATAAACGAATTCAGCAAAGTTATAGAATAAGAAACCAATATACAAAAATAAGTTGCATTTCTATCCACTAACTACAAATTATCAGAAACAGAAGTTAAGAAAATAGCCCCAGTTATAGTAGCATAAAAACAGTAAAATACTTAGGAATAAATTTAAACAAATAGGTGAAAAATCTGTACACTGAAAACTGTATGACGCTGATGAAATTACTGAAGACAAATAAATGGAAAAATATTCCATGCTCATGAATAGGAAGAATCAATATTGTTAAAATGTCTACACCACCCAAAGCAATCTACAGATTCAGTGCAATCCCTATCAAAATTCCAGGGCATTTTTCACAGACATAGAAAAAAACAACCCTAAAATTCGTCCAGAAGCACAAAAGACCCCAAATAGCCAAAGCAATCATTACACTTCCTGATTTCAAACGATACCACAAAGCTGTATTACAGCAGCATGGTGGTGGCATAAAGAGAGACCCAGAGAACAGAACCGAGAACCCAGAAACAAACCCATGCGTACAGTTACTAACCCCTGACAAGGGAGCCAGGAACACACGACGCGGAAAGGAGTCTCCTCAATACGTGCTGTTGGGAAAACTGGACAGCCACACACAAAAGAATGAAAGTGGACCCATCTTAACACCACTCACCAAAATTAACTCAAGGTGAATTAAAGACTGGAATGTAAGACCTCAAACTGTAAAACTCATAGAAGAAAACAGAGGAGAAAAACTCCTTGACATGTGTGTTGGTGATCAGTGTTTTGGAATATGACACCAAAAACAAAAGCAACAAAAGCAGAAATCAGCAAGAGGGGGCAAATCCCACTGAGAAGCATCTGCACAGCAAAGGAAACAGTCAACAAGATGAAAAGCAACCTGCAGAATGAGAGAAAATACCTGCAAACCAAAATATATGAGGAATTTACACAACTCAATAGCAAAAACAAAACAAAAACCCAATTTAAAAACTGGAAGAGGACCTGAATAGACATTTTCCAAAGAAGACATACAGCAGGCCAACAGGAGCATGTACAAGTGTTCAGTGTCATGAATCCTCAGGGAAATGAAATCAAAACCACAGTGAGAGAGCACCTCACTCTTGTTAGGATGTCTTTTACCAAAAAGACAAAAGACAACAAGTGTTGGTGAGGCTGTGGAGAAAAGGGAACCCTTATAGACTGTTGGTGGGAGTGCAAATTGCTGCAGCCATTTGGAAAAAGTATGGATGTTTCTCACACCATTAAAAATAGAATTACCATGCGATCCAGCAATCCACTTCTGGGTATTTGTCTGAAGGAAATTAAATCAGGATCTCAAAGAGGTATCTGCACTCGTGTTTCATGGCAGCATTATTCACGACAGCTAAGCCATGAAAACAAGCAAAGTATCTGCACATGAATAAATAAAGTGAGGAGGTGTCTATACAATGGAACATTTTTCAGCCATGAGAAAGGAGGTCCTGTCATTTGCTACAGTATGGATGGAGCGAGGGGACATTACACGGAGTGAAATAAGCCAGACAGAAAAAGACAAATACTGTACGATCTCACTTATATGTGGAACCTTAAAAAAAAAAAAAAAGTTGAGCTCATAGAACAGAGTAGAATGGCCCGAGTCTGGGGTGGGGGAGGTGGTCAACGCGCACAGCTTCCGTCACAAGCCCCAGTGCATCCTGGACCTAACATGAAGCATGGCGACAACAGGTAACACTGCACTGCACACTTGAAAGTTGCTGAGAGCAGATCGTGAGCATTCTCCCCACAAAAAAGGGTAACGTGGGTGATGGGTGTACTGAGCAACCTGGTGTGGGAAGATACGCATACGAAGTCGGACAATTAAGTTCGTGAACTCATCGTAGAAAAAGTGCTACACACCTCATTGCGGAATATCACTACGGTCACCTTCGAAGTACTCCCCTTGGGAAGCTATGCACTGATGCCAGTGTCTAGTCCACCCTTCAAAGCAATTTTGGAACTCTTTTTCTGAAATGGCCATCAGAGCTGTTGTCATTACACTTGATGTCCTGAATGTCATCAAAATGTCTTCCTTTCAATATTTCCTTTATCTTCGGGTAAAGAAAGAAGTCATTGGGGGCCAGATCAGGTGAGTAGGGAGGGTGTTCCAATACAGTTATTTGTTTACTGGCTAAAAACTCCCTCACAGACAGTGCCGTGTGAGCTGGTGCATTGTCATGATGCAAGAGCCATGAATTGTTGGAGAAAAGTTCAGGTCGTCTAACTTTTTCACGCAGCCTTTTCAGCACTTCCAAATAGTCAACTTGGTAAACTGTTTGTCCAGTTGGTACAAATTCATAATGAATAATTCACCTGATATCAAAAAACTTTAGCAACATCATTGCAACCAGTTTTGAACTTAATTGTCTGACCTCGTATATCAAATCAGAATGTCATACGCTATAAATACATGCAATTTTGTCAACGACACCCCAACAAAGCTGGGAAAAGAATGGTCTGTCCACTGACTTCTCAGCCTGGCCCATTTCATTGGTTCAGGTTACCTGTATGAGAGGAGGCGACCAACAGCCGCTACAGCAGCATCTGGTTTCCTCCCTTCCCATGAAAATGCATGTGCTTCCTGAGGAAGGCTTACTTTACAGAACTCTTGTCTGCCTGGCACCTGTGTCACTCACACGTCCATGAGGCAACGCCCCCGTCTGTCCTCCAAATGTCTGAAGCCACTTTCCCCACAAGCCTAGCCGTCTCTTCCTGGCCACTTCCCACAGGGATGATGTGGTCGCATGGCCACACCCACGGCTCCACCCTGCCCTCCCTGGTGCTCAGAGTCCAGTTCTCCTGATTGCTTCCTCACTATTCTGAGAGCTGAACTTTGCAGTGAAGCCAGTTTAGGGTTCATGAAGTGCTAGGTTTTCAGTAGAACAACTCTCCCAGTCTCGGTGCTGATGTTTCCATTTATATTTGGGAAACACTGGCCAGGCCCTCCACGTGCCTTGGCGCTCCCTGGCAGGCTCCCTCAGTCCCAGAGGTCTCGCTCTGCTCTCCTGTTGTCCATACGCAAGTACCCGTCACGGTCCAGGCCCTGGCCTCCTGTGCATGAATGCAGCATCTGACGTGCAGGGGCCATTGCCCACACCCCCTCCTGCCACACACACACACCCCTAAGTATCTACACACAAAACAATGCACCAGGGCTGCTGCTTGGGACCAAACTATCGTGTTAGACGCTGTGAGCGTGGCTGCGCGCTGGTGGCGGTGGACACACAGGGCTTCACTCTACTATTCTCTCCACTTGGGAATACATTTGGAAGCTTCAATAATAAAAATACTTTTTAACACTTTGCAAAATTATCATGTCATTTAGTCACCAAACATCCATTTTGCCGAACACTGGTAAACAGTAACAGAGATGATTAAGGCAAGCTCTCTCTCTAGGGTTACCAAATAAAATACAGGAGGCCTGCCCAGTTCAATTGGAACTTCACATAAACAACAAACAGATGTTTCCAGTATAAACATAGTCCATGCAATATTGGACTAATTATTCTCTCACATTTCTGGAGCTGAAAAGCCTGAAATCGGCTTCGGCAGGTCAGACCAAGGTGTCCGCAGAGCTGTGTCCCCGCCGGGGCCCCATGGGAACCTGTCCTCTGCCTCTGAGCTGCTGATGGCTGCTGGCAGCCCTCGGCTCATGGCCTCCACTTTCCACGCCTTCTCCTGTGTTGGTGTCAAGTCTCCCTCTGCTTGTCTTTCTAAGGACACTTGTCACAGCATTTAGGCCACCTGGATAATCCAGAATAATCTTCCCATCTCAAGATCTTCAACCTAGTCACATCTTCAAAGACCCTTTTTCCAAATAAGGTCACATTTAAGGGTTCCGGGAATTAGGACCTGATATCTTTGGGGGTCATTATTCAGCCTCGTGCGGGTGGCATGACAGATACCTACTTGCCAGGGAATACTGGAGAAGCAGAAAAGGAGCTGACAGTTCAACTTGAAAGAAGACAGAATAGGCAGATGTCAAGGAAGGCCTCCTAAATCAGGGTGTCAAAGAGCACAAACCACTAATGCAGCAGTGACAATGACAGCCGGTCACCTGGCCAGCTGGACAGACATCAGCTGTGGATAACCACACAGCCGGCCAGTGAATGCCAGCCGAGCCTCAGTCTTGCTAAGAGGCATCATGCTGGAGGCCTGCTCCTACAGAATAAATAACAGCAGCCACTGAACAACAAAACGTCCCCACCGGTGGTCCCTAAGAAATCTCTGAGGGGGAGGGTTGGGGCCAGAAAGCTCCCTCAGCTTGTGGTGCCCCCAGGAGGGCGAGCGGTGTGCCCTTCCTGGGACACTCTCTGGATCCAGTCCCAAGGGAAGTATCTCAGCTCATCCATTAGTAATTCCATGCTAGCGCCCTACTAGAGGGCTGGCAGTAAGAGCCCCGACTAAAACACCTCAGCAATCATTTCCCCCTGCCTCCCCCTAAAGCTCCCCCAAAGCCGTCTTGGTTGCCCCACCTGCACCTCAAATGTAAACTGCCCAAAAGGGAACTTATCATCTTCCCTAGGAAACTGCTACGTCAGAAACTGGGGAGTCCCCTTCCCCCCGACACCACATATCCAACAAGTCACCAAATCCTGGAAAGAGCACTCAGGTTTCTAAACTTCTCCCCGTTGCCTGTGGAGACGACACACCACGGCCTCCCAGACCTGCAGCCCGCCCGCCCACGGAGCACTAATCCGTCTCACTGGGGCACACCCTCCTCCAGGCTCTCGCCCAGGTCTCCAGGGCTCTGCCAGCAGCCTTGAGGGGGTTTCTAACACCCAGACAAGAGCCTGCTTAGCGCCCCAGCTCCATCTCCTAGCCTGGGAGCCTGCTCTCCAACGGCTCACCCTCATTTTCTTCCTAAGAACACACACCCCGGGCCTTTGTTCGCTGCGCTGCAGAGGAGACCGAGCGTCTGTCCCTGTGTCGTGTAGCCACTACCTCGTGTGCCACCCACAGGCCTCCATTTAGTTACCCGCCCCTCAGGGTGGGAGGTCTGTGGGTTCTCTCTAGGCGGCTCCATCAGCATCCCGCCCCGCCCCGCCACTTGTAAATACTTACAAGCCTGCCCGCCTACCCGCTGCCTCCCTCCACCTCTGCCCATGGCATCCATCAGCCTCTGATAAGCAGGGCACTGCTCGAACCCCACGAAGGAGACTCCAGATATATGGACGTATGTGTACGTGTGTGTACAGACATGTCAGAGATACATATATTTACTAACTTGTAAAAGAACAAACGTGTCACCAAAATACATTGTCATTACAACCATACTGTGGCTTGAAAATGAGGGCCCTCAGAGCCCACAGGGTTAGGTGTTTTCAAGGGCAGCTCACTGGGCTGTCCCCCGCTGGCGGCTCAGCCCCTCCCCTAGAGACCTCACAGACAGGGAGCTGTTGCGAGAAGGAGCCACGCCTGGCTCAGCTTGCTGAGACTGAAATGTGAACTCCCAACAATTAACAGTGCACAACACATACTCCTTCCTGTTCACAGCCTGAATGGATGGATGGATGAACAAGCTGTATTGTAACGCTTCCTGGATTGTTCTCCATCATTATTTCATTTCATACGGGACGTGTGGATTCTTGCTCTTTCATTCAACATGCACCTACTATGTGGATCCTACACTAGGAAATGAGACAGGCTACACATTGCATTTCACAGTTCATGTTCTTTCCCATTAATCTGCCACTTCACACCCATTTGGATGACACTATCAAACACAGAAAATAAGTGTTGGCAAGGATGTGGAAAAATTGGAACCTTCGTGCACTGTTGGTGGGAACATAAAATGGGGCAGCACTGTGAAACAGTTTTAGCAGTTCCTCAAAAACTTATAAACCAAACGACAATGTGACCCGGCAGTTCCACTTCCTGGAGAACACCCCAAGGGATTAAAAGCTGGGACTCAAACAGATATTTGCACCCCATTCTGCACAATTCACACTAGCCAAGACAATGGAAGCAACCAAGTGTCCACTGACGGATAACGGATCAACAAAACACACAATGCCATATTAATCAGCCATAAAAAGGAAGGACATTCTGATCGTGCTGCAAAACGAGTGAACACTGAAGACATTATGGCAAGCAAAATAAACCAGCTACAAAAGCACAAGCATTGTATGATTCCACCTAAATGAAGCCGCCAGAGCAATCAAAACCAGAGAGGCAGAAACAGAACGGTGGGTGCCAGGGGCTGAGCTGAGAGCTATTGTTTAATGGGCCCAGAGTTCCAGATTTGGAAGAATAAACAAGTTCTAGACGTGGCTGGTGGTGATGGCAGCACAATGTGAACAGACCTGACATCATTCAACTGCACTTAAAACGGTGAAAACGGCAACATGCACTCATGTAGTACATGTACCTCCACAGTTCTTTTCAAGAAGCTTCATACAGTCACCCTTCCTGATGTCTTGATGTCTGTCTGTCTTTAGCTTCTGGAGGTCTTCATCCTTCAAACCCACTTTACCTGAGCACTCTAGTTCTACAGCAACTGGGGCCAAGCTTGGATGACCTCACCCTGGAAGGCAGGATGCGTTATGACTGTGTCAAGTCTCTGAGTAACAGCCAAAGAAGAGGCTTCTGGGAAATGGACTGATGGGTCTGTGCTGCCTGCAGTTCAAGGGGGGTTAGGAAAGGGGCGCAGGGAGCACGGTGGCCTCCACCCGTCTCCCCCTCTGCTGGAAGGTAACGTCCACCGACAGGATGACTTCTGCAGCAGCCCGACGCTGTCTGCCCACCTCAGTTAGTCTGCGGTTTCACCTCCCAAAGAATCCCAAGGAATAGAGTCAGATTTGCAGTGAGGTGGGGAGGCAATGAAGACGGACGAGGCACAGGTCCACGTGTGGTCGGTCCTCATAACAAGCATGCTGCTATCCTCAGCGTGGACGGCAGGCTTAGGTTCCGAACAAGCTGCATTTCGCAGGTCAGACGGCTGGCTGGCCCGACGACTGGGTCTCAGACCGAATTATCTTCTGACTCTCCAGCCGGGCTCATTTCTCTATTCTGTCTCACAGTTGCCTGGAGAGCCGATTTCTGCCCCTGGCTGCTCCTCAGAAATGGAAAATCTATACCCAAAGTCTCATGTTGGCAGGCAAATAAGGCTCCTGGCAGCAAGTTCATTCTTTGATGAAAGCAGTTAAGATCGATTCCCAGTGAGAATCATTAGGGGCGACAGAAGAAAGTGCTTGTGACCTCTGCATTCAGCACCTCCCTCGGCTCAGAGACAAACAGAGCCACCAACACGTATTGATAAAAGAAATGAAATCTGACGCTGAAAATGACTGAGTGTAAATTCAGGCTTGGGTACTGTCTTCCCTCACAAGCACACCAGACTTTGCAGACTTAATTACACTTAAGTTGCATTTCCAGTATTTGCCATGGGACTGATTTTACTTTATCAGCTAGAAATAGGCAAAGCAATAAACAAGATTACTACATACTCTGCTTTTATTAACTTAAACAAATTCCAACAAATGACCAGACTCCACTTGCAGACAACAGGAGACTCGTATATCAAAAGTATTAAATAAATACATTGAATTCTTATAATTGAACTCTTAATACACAGCAACTGATTTTATAAGATGTCCAAGTTAGAAATCTGTGCAAATCAACTATTAACTGCATGAAAACTTTCCAAAGGATTTTCATGACCTTTTATAGCTTCTCCTAAAATGAACTTCATTTTTGTTCTAGAAGCACTTCAGAGCTCTCCTGCACTGTTAAGTGTCCCCCAGCACACTGGAGTGAGGGTCAGTTACTCTACAGACCCCGTAAATGGGGTCTAGGGCTGCTAGTCACTCAGTGGAGGAAATTATTTCATTTCTATCTGGGCTTTCTTTTTCTCATCTATGAAAGATGGAATTGAAGAAACTCACGTCTGCGACTATTTCAGTCTTTGAGTTCCTATGATTTGGTAATTCAGTAATGTGATAGCCCAAAATTTAAAATAGTTCCTATCTAATTTTTAATAAATAATGGTATAATAAGATAAAATTCTTAACAAGGGGTTCTCAGGGTAAATAATAATGACAAAAAATACTTATCTTAGAACTATTTTTCTGTTGCTCTTTGATAACTAACATGCCTATAATCCTTTGAACAAAATATAAATATTATTCCAGCCTTTCATAACAATAATTTTTACATGAATCACCTTAACACCTTAACTTTTGGCTCATATGTGGCTTGTTTTAATTTCTTGGACAAAATAATTTAATAAATTCCATCAAAAACTTTAAAAATTAATTTGAAGATTTTCTTACTATTTTTACACAATTTTAGGTTCTTAACTGTAAAAATCGAAATTTTTCTTAAATCATATTGTTGTGCTTTTATTTTAAAATTTTGATCAAAGAGAATGATGAATTCATGTTATCAAAAAAAAAATCTAGTTTTGAAGTAACAGATGGTAAGTTTAAAAATAATGCTTTTTTCCAAAGCATTCTATAATAAGCATGTATCCAATTTAAAATTAAAGAAAAGAATGGCATATCATGCAAATAAAATTCACATCTTCCTTTACATCAGGGCAAAACTTTTCTATTTCTCTCCTTCCTTTTGGCTCTTTATTTCTCCATGTTTCTAAAACAGTAGCAAATCACTAAGCAGGGAAGGCAGAATATTATATAATATGTAGCATCTATATGTTTCTTACTTTTTCTGTAGCAGACCAAATATTTTCCTTTTTTCGTTATTCTGTTTACACTGTTTATTGGTCAGTGTTTATTGTTTATGCATTCTTATGAAGTTCCTTATCAAGTCGTTTGTCTATTTTGAAAAAAATTGAGGTGGTATTTTTTTTCTTCCTGCTTTGTAGAAGTTCTTTATATATGGTAGTTAGAAGTCCTCTGTTGGGTATGTTTTGTAAATATGTTTTTCCAGCCCATGGCCTGTCCTTTACTCTCTTAACTGTGCCTTTTGATTAACACAAGTTTTTAATTTTAATAAAGTACAATCTATGAGTTTAGGAGCTTTTTGTATTCTGTTTAGGAAATCCTTGCCCATCCTGAGGCCATGAAAATACCACTTTCTTGCAGAAGTTTTGCTGCTTCACGGTTAGCATGCGCTTCGCTCAAACATGCGGCATAAGGTGGTCACATCCTCCCACACATACACACACAGTGAGCGCTTTACCACACACACACACGCACATACAGTAGGCGCTTTACCCCACACCCACGTGATAAGGTCCCGTCCCCACGGACTCGCCACTGCACCACTGTGAACACACGGCCGAGGGACACGTACCTGCACACGTGGGAACACAGCCCCCCACGGCTGACGGAGACGGACACTCCCGCCCGGACACGGCAGCGCCTGAGGGGACATCGCATTCGCCTGACACACCCACCAGCATGATGTCCGTGGCAGCGGGCCTGAGGCACAGGCCGCGTGACGTCGCAGCCGCGACGCGAGCGGCCACATGGTTTCCGCTGTGGTTCACATTAAAGTACCACGTTTGCTGGGACCGAGGGACGGTGACCTCGGTCCAGCACCGGCCACACTGACCACTCCAGCCACTGTGTTTTCTTGTCAATATGGCACATCTGAGTTGTCAAAAACCTACTCTGAGTACCAACTGCTGTAGTGCACAACACAGAGATCAAAAGCAGAGTCACTAGAGCACAGGGACCTAGGGTACACCGCAGGAAATCACCGATGGGAGTCACAGCTTCGGTGGTCACTGCAGTCCTTCCTAATCCACATTGCTGCTTCCCCCACGCCAAGCCCATACGAGATGTGATCACAAAATGTTTAAATTTTTTTTAATTATTACAGTAAAAGGCACATTGCCATTAATCCTCCTCAAAATACTCCCCCTTGTTTTGCACACACATCCCATTGTTCTTGCCACTTTCTGAAGCAGTTCTGGAAGTCCTCTTACGTGAGTGTCTTTAGTTGCGCTGTCATGCATGTCTTGATGTCCTGAATCAATTCAAAACATTTTCTTTTCATGGTCATTTAGACTTTGGGGAAGAGCCAGAAGTCTATTGGTGCCAGATCTGGTGAACAAGGTAGATGAGGACAAACTGTAATGTTTTTATTTGACAGAAATTGCCGTACTAGAAGCGATGTGTAGCATGGAGCGTTGTCATGCTGGAGGATGAAGTAAAGGCAGTCACGAAAGAGGACTTCCAGAACTGCTTCAGAAAGTGGGACGAATGATGGGATAAGTGTGTTTGAAGCAAGGGGGAGTATTTTGAGGGAGATTAATGGCAATGTGTCTTTTACTGAAATAATTTTTTTTATTTAAACATTCACCGTATATTTTGATCACACCTCATAAATTCAGCTCTACATGTAATAAATATAAGTACTTTGGTTTTGCATTCCTACAGCCTGTTGAAGAAGTCTTTCCCTTCTAGACCCTTTCCCAGCTCCTGGGCCTTGGCTGCTGACTCGGGTGCAGCCTCTGGCTGTTCAAGAGTCCCTAACAGTTTAGTCATCAGGTGTCACCTTCGCTAAACCTCCGTCTTGATCTCCCTGTTGTGGGTTCCTTTCTCCAACCCGTCTTCTGTCTCTTGATATCTTTTCTGGTCTTCTAATAATTAAGGATGTTTTGTAAGCTATGAGGCCCAGGCTTCACCTCATCTAAGATCTGGTGTTTTCATCCTCAAGTCTATTCTGAGCCCTTCTGAACCTGCCATCTTGCCACAGAATAATAATTGTATCAGAGCACCCTGTATATACAGTGACTTCTTAGTGCGAGTAGTATTTCACTGCAAGTAGGTATAACCTTTTCTTTAGAAATGAATGTGCTTTTTAAAAAATTGGCAGAGGCACCAACCCATAATCTACTCCATAGAATTCACATCCTAAATATGTTGGGGGAAATACACACACCAGGCATGGCCCCTGCCCTCAGAGACTTCATACTCAAGATGACTCCATAAATAATTTTAATAATTAACAAATAACATCGGTCAGCACGTGACGTGTGCTCCATGGTGATTCTCTAAGATGTCACAGATGGAAAAGGTCAGTAGACTGCAGTATTTTAGGCCGACTTCGCTCAACTCATTAACAGGCCAGCTGCGTTGAATCCAAACCTGTCAGTTCAGAGGGAACACCCTCTGGGTAAGAGAACAGGCAGCAAAGGCCGAGAAGTGGAAACACCTCAGTCATTTCCTGGACATAACAGTCCCAGAGTCACACAGCAGAGCTCATCCTTCCAAGTATAACTGCCTACCCAGAAAAGCTATCCATTTACAGGAATGGACCCTGATTAGAGCAGAGAGGGCCTGACCCAAGGACAGCAGCTCCACAGCCCTGACCTATGAGGGGCCAGATTCAAAGGACCTCCCCCCACCCCCCACCGGAGCAATGGCAGTGAGTCCCGTGGGGTGCTCTCCTCCAGAATTCATCCTAGGTAATGCAGACAGGATTGAACAGGAGGCAGAAGAGAGCAGTCTGCAGAGAGACTCCAGAAGACAAAGTCTAGGTCCTGGGTATTTACAATGAAGCCCTTTATCTTAAGATTATCTGAGTGAATCTCTTCCTTGTAACCAAAAGAAGCCTAATGCAGTATATTCTGGGCACAAAACATACACAAGTCTGCTGTGAAGGAAGGGTCTCTCCAGGGAAGTAGCGAGAGAGAAGTTGGGAACAATAGAGTGTGATCGTTTCATGTGGAAACTGTGAGTCCTGACTATATTTTTCCTTTTTTATCTACTGTTACTTTAATTTTGCCATTGCACATTTTGCAGAACTTAAAAAATAAAAGAGCCCCTATCAATCTAGACCAAAATAAATTATTTGCAAGAGATACAGATGACTTGAATGACACAAATAAAAGTGTTTGATTTTATACCTGTTTTGTCACAGATGACCAAAGGCATTAAAAATTCTAGCACTGAGCTGACATAATAAGGAGATGCTCCCCAAATCTCACATTTTTCACATACATAAAAGACATATCGGGCCGGCCAGGTGGCTCAGACAGTTGGAGCTCCGTGTTCGTAACTCCGAAGGCTGCCGGTTCGATTCCCACATGGGCCAGTGGGCTCTCAACCACAAGGTTGCCCTATCAACTCCTCAAGTTCCCCAAGGGATGGCGGGCTGCGCCCCCTGCAACTAGCAATGGCAACTGGACCTGGAGCTGAGCTGTGCCCTCCACAACTAAGACTGAAAGGACAACAACTTGAAGCTGAACGGCACCCTCCACAATTAAGACAGAAAAGACAACAACTTGACTTGGAAAAAAGTCCTGGAAGTACACATTGTTCCCCTTCCCCAATAAAATCTTAAAAAAAAAAGAAGACATATCTCCCACCAAATTCAGGTACAAAGAAAAGGTGTCACCCCTCACTGACTCCTTTTCATCATCCTGCTGCTTCGGCAATAAGACAAGAAAAGCAAACACAAGGTATACAGAGCAGGGAGAAAGACATAAAACTGTCTTTGTTCACAGATGACGTGGTCACCTATATAGAAAATCCAAAAGAATCAACAAAACAATCCTGAAACTAATAAATAGCAAGGCTGCCGGGTACAAGGTTAACACACAAAAGTCAATCACTTTCGTGTACACCTCAGTGAACAGGTGGGGTTTGGAATTAAACACACAAAACCATGTACATTAGCATCTCTGAAAATGAATGGCTTGGGGCGGCCAGATGGCTCAGTTGGTTAGAGCGCCAGCTCTGAACAGGTTGATGGTTCGATTCCCAAATGGACCAGTGAGCTGCGCCCTCCGCAACTAGACTGAAAACAATGAGCTGCCGCTGAGCTTCCGGAGGGATGGCTGGGATGGCTCAGTTGGTTAGAGCGCCAGCTCTCAACAACAAGGTTGCCAGTTCAATTCCCACATGGGATGGTGGGCTACACCCCCTGCAACTAAAGATTGAAAATGACAACTGGACTTGGAGCTGAGCTGCGCCCTCCACAACTAGATTGAAGGACAGTGACTTGGAGCTGATGGGCCTTGGAGAAACACACTGTTCCCCAATAAAATTAAAAAAAAAAAATGAACGGCTTAGTACAAACCTAATAAAATACATACAAGGACTGTATAGGGAAAATACTAATGAACAAAATCAAAGAACTAAATCAATGAGGAGACAGTCCATGTTTGTGGACAGGAAGATTCAATCTTGTTAAGATGTCAGTTCCTCCCAACTTGATGTATACATTCAATGCAATCCCCACCAAAATCCCAGCAAGCTATTTTATGGATATCAATAAGCTGATTTTCAAGTTTATATGTAGAAACCAAAGGCCCAGAGTAGCCAACACAGAATTGAAGAAGAACAAAGTTAGGAGTCTGAGGCTACCAGGCTTCCAGACTTACTATAAAACCACAATAATCTACATGTTGTATTAGAAAAAGAACAGACACATAGACCCATGGAACAGACTAGAGAGCCCAGACACAGACCCACACACACAGGAGATCTCTGACCAGGGAGCAAAGGCACCAACACGGAGCAGAGATGGTCTTCCCCACAAATGGCGCTGGGACAACGGGACACGACATGTAACAAATACAATCCAGACACAGACCTTACACCCTCCAGAGAAATTAACTCAAAATGGACCACAGACCTAACATGAAACGCAAAACTATAAACCTCCTAGAAAATAACACAGGAGAACATGTACATGACCTTGGGTATGGCAATGACTTTTTTTTTTTCAATCTTAGTTGTAGAGGGTGCCGTTCAGCTTCAAGTTGTTGTCCTTTTCAGTCTTAGTTGTGGAGGGTGCAGCTCAGCTCCAGGTCCAGTTGCCGTTGCTAGTTGCAGGGGGCGGAGCCCACCATCCCTTATGGGAGTCGAACTGGCAACCTTGTGGTTGAGAGCACACTGGCCCATGTGGGAATAGAACCAGCAGCCTTCGGAGTTAGGAGCATGGAGCTCTAACCGCCTGAGCCACCAGGCCGGCCCAAGGCAATGACTTTTTAGGTACAAAACCAAAGGCACAATCCATGAAAGAAATGACTAATAAGCTGTGTTTCATTAAATTAAAAATTTCTGCTCTGCAAAAGGCCATGTCAAGAGAATTAGGAGGCAAAGCACACAATCGGAAAAAATATTTGCAAAGACACATCTGATAAACGACTGTTATCCTAAATACACAAAGAACTCTTTAAACTCAATAAGAAAACAACCAGATTTTAAAATGGGCCAAAGACCTGACACCTCACCAAAAAAGACCCACAGATGGCAAATAAACACATGAAAGAACACCCCTCACCAGGTCACCAGGGAAATGCAAATTAAACCAACCAAGACACCACTGCACACTCGTCAGAGGTCAGAGCCTCCCAAGTCCAGAGCACGAGACACCACGTGCTGGGAGGACGTGGGGCAGCGGGAACCTCAGTCACTGGGGGGTTGGGGGGGGCAGACGGTGCATCCACTGTGGAAGGCACCGGCGGTTCCTACAAAACTGACATGCGCTCCTCAGACGGCCCAGCGATCACACTCCCTGGCACTCACCCAAGGGAGCGAAGAACTTATGTCCACAAAACCTCCACACAAAACCTGCACACGGACATTGGCAGCAGCTTTGTTCGTAAGTGCCAAACGTGGAAGCCACCAAGATGTCCTTCAGGAGGTGATGGATAAAACTGCGGTCCATCCAGACGGTGGAATATTATTCTGTCCTAAAAAGAGTGAGCTGCCAGCCATGAAAAGACGTGGAGGAGCCTTAAGTGCTTGTCACTAAGTGAAGGAGCCCATCCGAAAAGGCCGTATGCGTGATCCCAACTGTGTGCCATTCTGGAAAACTACGAGACAGCGACGATCTGTGGTGGCCATGGTTTAGGGGGACGGAGGGGTGAACGGGGGAGCACAGAGGGTCCTAGGGCAGTGAAAACACTCTGTGTGACCCCAGGATGGTGGACACGTCATCAGACATCTGTCCAAACCCACAGAATGCACAGCACCAAGGGGGAGCCTGATGTCAACTGTGGACTCTGGGTGACGACGACGTGTCACGTAGGTTCATCAGTTGTAACAAAGGTCTCATCTGTGGGGATGTTGGCAGTGGGGGTGGCCGTGCGTGTGGGGGGTGAGGGGTATATGGGAAATTTCTGTACCTGTCTCTCAATTTTGTGACCCTAAAACTGTTCTAAAAAAACAAAGCTTAAAAAAAGGTGTACATTTTCACCCACACCTCAGATTGCCGTATATTTTTTTTTACACACAGTGAAGAATGAATTTGGCAAGTCAAAATATTTTGTTCAACATTGTAAAAATTTTACAGGATATCTCCAAATAAGATTTTTTTTTGTAATTGAATTTAAATATTAAAGGCTTTGCGGTTCCAATTGGTAATGCATGATTACTGGATCTGCTTTATAAGGATTTTTTAAAGCAAAGCATAAGTAGCAAGAAAGTTTAAAGGAATAAAATGCTGAGATGCTCTTTCTTGTATCTAGAAGTATGCTTTGGAAAAAAAATTTTTTTGAGCTATAATCCTTTCATAGAAATATCTTCCTTGGATCTCTCTGAAGTGAGGGCTGGGGTAAAAACTGAACCCTTTTACAAAACAAGCTTAGTGTTCAGAAAAAGAAAGCAATCACCCAGTTTTTCAAGGCAGTCTCAACTAAGAGTCTGCCGGCAATGCGGGACAGTGAGCACTGAGCGTTGCTACGGTTGGCATAAGAGGCTACAATTTAAAAAACACCACAAACGGTGCCACTTTATTTTGCCAAGTCCTGCCAGCACCTCTGACCTCTTTCTACAAACATGCATGTGCGCAGATAGCACAGGGCACTCGTCTGGCAGAGGACCCTCACTTTGGTGCATCCAGCATTCCCATGACAGGAGGGTCTGGCGAGAGTCTTTCCCACCCACAGCCTCCCCACTGAGCATTAGAACGTCACCTGACAGGCGGAGGTGAGAGGGCAGGGGGCGAGCGGCCCGGAGAGCGGGCAGCCTGAAGGGACAGACACTGCCACGCGGCAGCTGTACAGACCCTCGCTCACCTGGAAGAGGCCGTCTCGGGCAAGCAGCCGCCTCACCAAAGCCTCAGTGAAGCCGCTGCTGCAAGAGAATACATTACTGTAAAGACCCTCTCGGGCCGTAATTCAGGTTCTTTCTTGTTTCGTGCCATGGGCCATGGTGTCAAGGTGAGCAGACATTTTGTGGCTCAGCATCTGTTTCACCTGTCTGTGCACGCTGCCACCGCCCTTCAAGTAAAATGTCGTCTGCCGTGGAGTCAGCAAGACCACCCAGACTAGTTTCAGAGAAGTGCCAATACCATCCCGTCAAATGTGTTCTGGAGCTGGAGGAGATCCATGTGGCACTTTTATCCCCTAACTTCAGAGTTTCCACATTGACATCATTGCCAGGACTCATTGCAGGATGTCACACCCACAGAAGCAGGGCTTGTCCTCAGGACAGATGCAAACCGCCAGTGTCCACGGGGAGGGAGCTAGTCACAGATGCGCTTCCCGCGGTGACATCGCTGCCGGGCAGCTCAGCTCTCGTCCATGCATCCTGACCTGTCCAGCCGAAGTGTCAGTGCAGCACCATGTACTTGTAAAACGTCACCACCAGTGGGTCTCATAGCCGTAAGCTGAGGGCACACTGCCAACATACTAACCGAATGATATCATTTCTGTGAAATCATCCAACAGCAGGAACAACTGTGTCCACTGTCAGGGGCACGAACATATGAAGAAACATACAAACAAATGCGAGGGAAAGATGGAAGTTGTATCTGGGGCTGGGGGAGCCGGAGCCCGGGAAGTGGCGTTGGGTTCCACCGCCTGGCATCGCCACTCACCACAGAAGCGACAGGTCCGAGGGTTCACCTTGACGGCCGAGGGGCCTGACTGTGTTAACAGGTCCGTTCCTCATGTGTTCTCGTGAGCCCCCGGCTCCACGGCGACTTAGCTGTGACCCCAGACAAGTCACTTCACTGAATGTCTTCATCTGTACATGGCCCATGTCTCACGGGGCACAGAGAGGGTCAAGTAAAGTGACATGTAGAGCCGTGAAACGGCACCAGCACATGAGTGAGTGCTGTTCAGCAGCGGTTATTTTCTACAGCTTTTTGTGCGCCCATAGCTTATGAACACTTTTCACTTCTCATAATGGAAAACTATAACCATAAGCAAGAGCGGGAAACAAGTGTAATAAACACAAATGTGCTGACCACTTTCTTTCATAATCAGCTCACAGCCAACTGCCTTTCTCTTCTCCAGGGGCCTTTCCCGAAACGCACATTAGATTGTTTTAAAGGGAACCTTACATTTCTTCCTTAAGCACATTATATCTTTATATAGGACTTCCGAAACATATCCAAAAATACCATTATTACCTTTAAAAATGAACAATTCCTTACTATTACCAAATACCTAGTCACTACTAAAATGTCCTTGCTTGTCTCAGTAATCCTTGTAAGTGAATTTTGTGTTGCAGTATTTACAAGTGTACAGCTTCTGAATTTCTACAAGGTGAACAGACCTGTGTAACCAACCAGGACTGGAAGAAGAAACAGAACGTGTCAGATTTTGGGGCGGCTTGTACAATTTGTTCAAATCTGGATCCAAAGAGAGATCCATGTCCCACAATTGCTGACAGCATCTTTCACAGTAATCTTTCGCTTTTAAATTAACATTACAATGACAAAGGGTATGAGCTTACTTCTACTTTTTAGATAATTTGGGTTTTTTTCACTATTTCTAAGGAGACATTTCAGACAGTAGTCCCCCTTGTGGCCACGCAGCAGCCTAACCATCTGTCTCTGTGTACCTGCCCCTAAAGAAAGGAGAGTCTGTGAGGCGGATCCTTTCAGGGACTTTGCTACACCTTTGTGTTTGCACCTCGTGTCTCCCTGTTTGGCCCCAGAAAGATGGCTGGTCAGCCAATGACGGGTAAGATTCCCCACGGGGTGGGGACAACTCAAGCCAGGCGCAGTCGAGTGGGGACCAACAGGAGAACCCATGGGGTTCATAGAGGTGGGCACAGCCCCCCACCTTCTCCAGGCTAAGGAGAGCCTCTGCCTCTGTGGCTGCATTCCTTCCCACAGCCTGCAGGGGAAGAGACTCAATGATGTGCTCTCCATCTATTCATATGCATAAAGGTTTTGTCCTTTACACACATCCTGAGACTTACAGTGCAGCTGCCTGCAGGCAAGGGTGAATGGCTTGAACCAGTTTCCTATTATGGTGCATGGAATTCACAGATCTTGAGATTGACAAGCTTTATCTCCTTTACTTCCCCACCTAATAAAAGCTACTGCATAGGCCCAATTCGGGGTGCCCAGTCCTTGAGAGTGGGGGTCCCTTGGCCCTGTTCATAATCTATTATTGACTACTATCTTTTCTTAACCCTGCGCTGCCCTCCTCGCTCCCCGCAACTCTCATCACGTGGGACACGACACCCCTGAAGGTGGCGATGGGGCGTAGAAACGGGAGTACAGCATGTGCTTTCCATTCCTCAGCTCTTACTGCCCCATGTAGCACACGCACACACTAGCTTTACTTACAGAAACAAAACTGCATTTGCCAGTGCTACCAAATAGCATTTTTAACAGGAAATACTACTGACAATTAAAACCAGACTGGATCATGGTCCCGAAAGCATGAAACAGCGCGTGACCCGGGCACAGCACAGACCCTCAGAGGCCGAGCTCCTGTGGCCACCCAGTCCCACCCTAACCAGGCTCTGCCCTGGCTTTCCAGCCCCGGGTCCCACTGACATGACAGTGTCTTACTGGTGTGCCCAACAGTCCTCAGTTGGGCTGTCATCCTCCCTGGCACCGCCCCTGCCTGACCAGAGAGCAGCTGCCTCACTTCCTGCCAGCCTCTCCAGGCTAATGGCTCTGGGGGCACAGAGCACCCCTGGCAGGCTGCCTTGGAGAGGGAGCCCGCGGTGCAGGCAGCGAACCCCGGGGCGGGGACAGCAGGCAGCGGCCCTGCGCTCGGCTTTGTTTTCTCCTCATCTCCCCTAGGATGATGTTCAGTAAAGACCAGAGGCGACTGTCGGAAGAAACGCGGGCACGAAGGCCTGAGGCACAAACACGCAGGAGCGCTTAGGGCCAAGTCATACGGCGCGGTCGCCCTGCAAGGACGCTCAGGAAAACGCTGACTGGCGGGGACCCGGAAAAGGTGCCGCAGTTCGCACTGGAGACAATCGTCAGAAGTCCGCCCTATGATACTGCGCGGCAGTAGGCTAGGTGACTGGCTTCTTAAGAAAAAGCAGAACTGTGAGCAACCTGCTTCTTCCACATTTGGTCACCAGCTGCGCAGGCGAGAAGCGCACAGCAGGCGGCCGGCAGAGGCCACGGTCCCGGGAGAGGCCGGTAGGGCTGGGGCCGCAGCGAAGGAAGGACACCGAGAACAGGGCCCACCACGAGCGGGCCCCGTGCCGGCACAGACGTCGGCCTCCAGAGCCCACGTGTTGGAGCAGATACGAGGCTGGCTCGCGAGTCAGCGATGGCGGTCACATCAGCATTGCCGGGAAGTGACACGACGCGCGGTCAGACTCAGACAAACTTCATCCAGCCACACAGAAAGCTAGAAGACCAACAGACGTGCTCGCAGGCAGTGGCAGTGGTGTGCGGGCCTGTGTGTGACCATCTGCCACTCCACCCCGAACACAGACAGGCACTGGGGCCAGCTGCAGGCAGCTGTCCACTCCCGGACACAGCTCCGCTGGGAACAAGAGGCACGGGCCCTCAGGACAGCGGGCCCACCCGTCCCCAGCCCTGGGCCCTGCAGAAGCTGGGGGTGGGGTCAGTACCGCCAGCCCCCAGAGGCCGGGCGCTGACATTTACTTAAATGCACCTGTGCGTATCCTTCCGAAAGCACTTCCATACACAGAGTGGGTTTCTTTCTCACACAAACTCCAGAGGGACCTACACAGGACCTCCTGTCTTACAGAAAGTGACCAGACTTCACAGCACTTCCCTAAGACACCAGGTACGTAACAAAGACGGGCCTGCCACTGTGTCACAGCGGTGCAGTGTGCTCTCACCCTTCGTCTGTGGGGCCATCACATCCCCACAACCACAGAAAAGGGAAGGGCTGGTGACAGCCATCCGGGTCTTCTCAGCACGACCTTGGTCTTGACTGAGACCCAGACAGAGCCCGACTGTCGTGACAATCCCAGCACCAGCGGTGGTTCTGGACCAGCACACACTGTTTGCATGTGTTCTCGTGAAGGCTACAGACAAGGCTGGCCCAGGACAAGCTCAGACGCGGCTGCAGATGGCCAGAGCATTAAAGGGCCGCTAGAACAGCCCCAGAATAAGAGACCTGTAAGTCATCTGGAAGGAGCAGAAATGCAGATCAATCGTGATACACTGGCAGGTGGTCGTCCCAGACAGACGCGTACACCTAAATGACAATTCTCAATTCTGAACTATATGTATCTCCTCACATTTCATGTTTCTGAAATAGTAGGCATGTTATAACTGACAGATTTAACATAACGGTGTCTGTCCTGACACTAGAGAAGAAAGGAAATACACATGTAATTTGTATTGCCTAACAACTTCTTTCTTTTATTTTGAACTTTAGATCAGACAGTGGTTGACCAGTAAGCTACATTTGATTATCACGTACAGTCTGCTCACATTTTGGCCTCATGCACATAATCTGAGAGCAGAGGTTCATCTTCCTTATCCCACAATTTCCTATTATACCTAATACTTCTTGATACACAGAGTTCAACAAATGTTTGCTGTCAGGTATTGGTAAACATTATACACATACAATTAGCAAAAAGATTGTCTCAAGCAGGTGACTCATATCTAACACAGTGAAAGACACTGAGAGAGCAAAACTGGGGGCCATGGTTAAGCACTAACACCCCCCATCGGACTGAAATGAGGTATCACCCGTGTCCACACAGCACAGAGAATGGTGCCAAAAACTAAATTTCTGTTTATGACATTAGGGGAAATTCTCTGTCATACAAGAAATGATCATTTCCCCCCTGTATTTTGATGAGACGACACTGAAATGATGATGCCGTGACATGGATGTGACTCCACACGACAACACAGTGGGGAAGGCCGGACACAGAATTAGAGAAATTACTGTATTTCTACCTTCTAGACACCGATGGAGTGCACACACACTGCCCCAAAATGTGGCCCATTGTCACTGTTTTCAACTGAGGGAAGTTGAGAAACGGCAGGTGCGGGAAGGACTCTGACACCCATCTCCCACCCCCGTGCCCCCTGAAACACGTGTGACCCTCAGGTAGGGGCCCTCCTACACCAGAGGAGAGGGGCACCCTTGTGTCCAAGGCGCAGGGGCCGCACAGAGGGCCGGCCTTGCTACGGGCCCCCGTTTATTACCCTCAGCTCAGGCCCTGTCCACCACGCTTGTCCACGGCCTACACTCGTCATCAAGCCCTGCACAGGATGCTCAGGTCTAACAGTGTCTCCCGTCCTGCGCCCAGCTCACCTCTCAGGCCTCCTCTGTGCGTGTCCGAACTCACACTGGCAAGATCTTTGCAATGTCTTCACAGTTGCCAAAAGCCTGCATGAAATGTCAGGTCCAAATGGACCGACCGCACCTCTGCCTCCTCACACCCTGCTCAGGGTAGCAACCCCCAGGAACCATAGTAACCCAATTTCTAAAGTTGTTTCATGGCTGGCAAGTGTTTTATCTACACACTTCATTTAATACACAAAATTGAAGTGATGAGTGGTAAGCTGTTACTGCCCACTTCACAGAGAGGACAGGGTGTGCCGGAGAGAGCGTGGTCACAGCCAGAGCTGCAGCAGGCGCCCACCCTGATGGCGGTGCTGTGGTGACCAAAAACAGGGCATTTCAAATACTGAGGCACCTCCCACCCCCTAGTCATTCAAAGTTTTCAGCTTGATGAGTCTGTCTTGGGTTTTCTGAGAGAAACCTGTGCAGTTACCTTACACTTTGTCCCTCTATAATCTGATTTCTGGGACCAGAAATCAGACAATGGCACTGCACTTATCTCTTGAATGCAGCAGACTACCCCTCCCAGGGCAATATTCCCCAATTATCTAAAATCTACAGATGAAAGAAAGCATATCAATCATCACTCCCCTCTGTCTGTTCTTGGAATCCTGGGCCTGATGGCTTAGCTTTCCAGAAAAAGTTCCCAGGGCAGCTTGACGTCTTTTAAGAACTGCAGTCCATTCTACTAGTCCTTAAATGAACATGCATCAAGGGTTCTGTCATGCAGGGTCTCTGGTCCCGCTCCTGCTCTAGGCGGGTGGACAGAGTGTGGTGAGGCCAAAAAGGAACACCCACGGAGCCATAGATAGGGGAGTCATACCACTATAGTCTCGCAGGTGGCTGAGTTGGAGACACAGGAAGCAGGAGCCACACCATCCGCAATCTGCTGTCCGCTTCTCTGCCAACCAACCAACCCCCCAAGTGTAGCCACGGCAGTTCTATCAGTGGCCAATGGCTAACCGGTAACAGCTGATGGCCATCTACTACCCGAGCCAGCACCTTTCCATGAGGCCGAGAGCCGGGAAACTGCTCTCTGGAACTCTGTCCCCACAGGCTCCAACAACGTTTCTGGAGTTACTATTTATAGAATCCAAGTTAATGCTCGCTTTGCATTAGCTGCAAGCTCCAGCGCTGACTGTGCATAGAATGAACTGCCCAGTGGCATCAAGCATTTTCAATGCTTAATGAGGATGTAATGATTTGTTCCTGCCACCAGAGGGCACCAGACACCCAGAGGCAAAAGCATGAAAAATACCGGTTTTCACGTTGCTACCCAATTAGGTTTTAAAGCACAAAACACAAGAGACTACATATTACAGGGTCCAATGTTTAGAAAATTTAACTCGGAGCTTAATTCTATTCTTTTCCACTAAATATTTTTAAACTGACATTTAAACGGTGCCATGAATAAAATAACAAGTAGCAGCATGAAACACTGACACAGACTTGGAGACCTGGGAGCTGGTGAACTTTGCAGAGTCATGTCTGAAGGTGACAGTCAAAGGAGGGTGGCTCCAGCCGCCGGCTGCCAAGGAAAGCAAGCTCAGTGTGCCATGTTCTTTTTGAGAGAAGCTAGAAATCCACACTTTTACATCAAGCCTTGTAACTACTGGAAATGAATTCAATGTTTTTAACATAAGGCAGCCCCTGCAAAATAACAAAAAAAAAAACCAAAACATAGCAGGGACCCTGCTCAGCACACAAGTGGACAGCTACCTCTGCCTTTGAGGACTGACCACGGAAACTCAGGATGGGAAAGGGTTTTAGAAATCACCAGGTGAATGCACTTTGCTTTGTGGCAAAAGGAAACAGGCCAGAGGGGCTGTGACCTCCGTGCAGGCAAACCTCTGTGACCCAGGGGTCAATCACTAGCCAGCCAGGCAGAGGCCTGTCCTCAGCTGCCCAGCCTAGTAGAAATCCGTCTGTGTGCTCCTGAATAACAGAGACCTTCAAAATATAGAACTGGAACAGAGGGAGTGGCCCACCGGGGAGGCCAGGCGTGCCTGTCCCGTGTCCCCAGCCTCCAGCTACACCACCGCCCCTGGTTTCCAAAGCACCCCAGCCTGCGCCCTGGGAACACAGCGATGTGGCGGTGACCACCACCGCAAACACGGAGGAGAGCTGCGTGCGTTCAGCTGCCAGATGCCCTGGACTTCGACTTCTTGAAACACCGTGACTCAGCTGAGAGCACTGGAGTGGAAACGCAGGTCGAGCCCCGCGCAGCCACTGCCCAGCTGAAGGGCGGGCACACAGTCGAGGGGCGGGTCAGGCGGCACACGGCGACTCCAGCAGCTGCCCGTTCGGTGATTCCAAGACTTAATGGCAGGCTGCACTGGAGCTCAAAGAAGGGCGACGATGTCCGGGGACACTGGAGGGGCTGAGGGCTAGGTGGGGGGCGAGGGACGAGGGGCGGCTGCACAAAATGCAGGGACCGGAACGCCCCCGCCCCTCCGTGGCTGAGCGGCGGAAAGCGTCCGGGCAGGCGGATCGAATCTCTACGGGGGTGAGAGGAGGCCGCACTGAGAGCCCCAGGGAGTCGCCGAGGGCCCGGAGGGGGCGGGTTTCCTGTGGGGCTGGGCAGGGTCTGAAGGAGACCTGACAGCAGCTGCCTCGGAGAAGCGCTGTGCGCCCTCTGTCCAGAGGGGGGAGCAGGTGGGGCGCGCTTGGGGCACTTACCACCCGCGGGGAGATGACCACTGAAGCCAAGACCACGTACACACGAGGCAGTCCCCACTTCCAGGGGCTGTGAATTCTTTAGATGCAGAAATTCAAGTGGGAAATGCCGCCCGTTATCCACTCATCACTCGCCATTGAGTTTTACTCCAGACCCTTGAGAAGCCCGGCCCAGGGCCCACGTCCTCGCCGGACCACTAGCGGCACTCTGCTCGTTACATCCCTGGGAACATCCCACTCACGCGGGGACCAGGCAGGACAAGCAAGGGGTCTGGGGGCCACTCACTGGGAGCCTCTTGCTTCAGCCCAGGCCGGCACTGAGGACACAGCCTTTCCCTCCCGCCTGTTTCAATCTCTCCTACCACTGTGCCTTGTCTCCAGAGCTGTTCCCGGCGGCCTGCCCACCGCCTGGTCCCTCCGGGCTCTGGCCTCAGCCACAGCCTCACCTTCCCCGGTTCCTCCACTGAGACCTGAGGGTTGTGCAGGCAGATGGCAGAAAGCTTTGGGGAAATGCTGAGGTCACAGGCATGAACCACGTCACACACACACACACACACACACACACACACACAGAGCTGGTGAGAGGCAGTGTGCCGCTCTTGTCTGAACCTATCACTCACCCAGACCTAAATGCAGAAGAGTCTGAAGGACTATTTTTCTAAACAGGCAGAAACTCCCCTCTTAGGGAGCTTCTGTCTTAAGGGCCGTGTCTGCACATCACAAATACGCTGGGATGGGGACAGGACCAGGGCTTTCTATAGCCACTGCCCTCCCGTAATTACTCTTCAGTCAGCCCGAGACTCACCCCCATACCTACTTCCTTTACCAGAAAGAGAGGATTCTTACAGATAAAATAAGGCCTCGTAACGTCCATGCTCGGATGCATGGAAACCAGCAGGCATCCACTTACTGCCAGTCTGTTTGGCTTCTTCTCACTCATGACACTGGGGTAATAAAAAAGATGGATCTGGGGCATCTATTTGGAGTTTCTAAGTCAGAAATTATGGAAGGAAGAAAATAATGTGTTAGAAGGTGCCTACAGCTGAACAGCCCTGAAACGAACATCTTTTGTATTCTATAATAAATCTCGGTGTCAGCGAGGGGCTTCCTTATTACCCAGCACGGGCATGGCGGTGTGACCCTGCAATTACTGCTGGGCCTGTCTGCAGTCCACTGATTCCTGCAGCTCTGCAGGGCTGGGGACAGCTGACCTCGGGAAATCTCAGAGTAAACAGCCCCGGCTTTGCACCACATTTTCTGAATGTAACACTTCCTCCCAAATTCCAAAGGTTATTTGGGTCCATTAACAAGGGCTCACCGTTCGTATGTACGCATGTATGTTATACCCAAATGCAAAGAAGTCACCCAAGACGGTTGTTCCCACCAGAAACTTGAAATCTTCACATCCACGGTCCCAGTGACATCCCTGGACACTGTGCAGACGGTGACAACTGCTGAAATGAGCAGGTCACAAAAGACCAATTAAAGGAGAGGCCAATTTAAAGAACCAGTTCTACTTTTAATCGCTACTTACTAAGTTGATGATCCACAAACCTTGTTCCCAGCAAGCCCAGGTGTTTAGAAAGCACGGGCACGTTTCCGAGTGTTCTCCAACCAAGAGGTCTTCACTAGCCTTAGCTTCAGGGGACCATGAGAAACGCACATGACACACGCAGGACACACGCATGTGCGGGTTCGGGCCCAACAGGGGGTGTTGGAGGAAAGGAATGACCATGAATGGTGGGCTCTGCATGCAGTTAACATAACCTCACAGGTTAACTGGGAGACCGAGAGAAAGCAAGTAGGAAAAGGGGAGTTTAAGGAAAGCGTTATCTGTGTGAACGAGCCCTCAGAGCTCAGGGCCAGCCGTCCCTCACATCCCTAGAGGAACACAAAGCTTGCGGCGTCCTGAGAGGGTCAGTGTTTCCCCAGCAGCCTCAGCTCTAGCGAGTCTGAATCAGCTGTCCTACTACTTGGGGGCCTTGATTTTGTTTCTGACTTGTATAAAATCCACAGTGGCCGTTCTCACTTGCTCTGTCACAATTATTACAAGGTAAACATGTTTGTGTGAAGAGGCAAATTTGGTGGTGTTCGCCCCCGATTAAAACCGGGTTTGCCTTGGGTGTGCGGCCTCAGTCGCTCCAGCTCAGGAACGAGGCTGCTTCCAGAAGGGCCTTTACACCTCATACAGCACGAACAGCCACGTTTTCCTGATGGACTGAAGATATTGAATCATTTGGAGGATGCCTCCCCCAAAACTGTGAGCCTGAAAACTGCTGTCACTAGGTCTCAACAGCTAACGTGGAACTCATGTCATGCAAGGATGAGAGCCAGATCTTCTCATCAGTGACAAAAAGTAGTAAATGTGCGTATGAGGACATGTTTGGGGGTGCACCCAATTGTGGGGACCGTCGCCAACACCAGCAGTTTTCAATGCTGAGAACTCCTACCCACGCCCATTTCCGTTTCTCCCTCCCACCCCGGGACACTGCAGGACTGTCAGTCACAGAACCCACTGTGACCTCTGTCTCCTCACCGTCCCCACTGCTTCTGCCTTCTCTTGTTCACTTTCAGAGGGCAGCTGGAGTCCAGTAAGTAAAACCAGGAATTGGAGAACCAGCGCTGCAATAAACCACCTCGGAGCAAAATCAATTTGCTCGGCGGTCCTTCCCACTCAGTATACAGGTTCTGATTCACAAAACACGTCCACTCTTCACTTGGTGCCTCCACGTAATCTCTGCTTCTCCACACCCCTCCCCTGCCAGCTCCCAGGAGGGAATCACCACCCCCATCTCCCAACAAAAGGCATTCACCCAGCCGATCAGCACACACACCGCCCATTTCACATGCAAACACCCCTGCACTTGCGATTTTGTCCTCATGAGGTGAGTTTTACATTCAAAGTGCTGCGGGAGGCTTTGCAGAGCCCAGCCGGGGGCCTACGCATCAAGATTTCCTTGCTCATTATCATCTCCTTTTGGTGCTAATGTGTTTGTTCCTTATTACTGCCACTCACGGGCCTGCCTGTAGTCAGATTAAAAGAAAGGCCTTTGATTTTTCTGCTTTCAAAGACACAAAAGAATTTCTCACTGAAAATCCCCGCAGAGGTTTGGGTGAAGAATGTGTCACCTCGGGGGGGCCGACACCCTTCCTGATAACTCGTCTTCCGAGCCCCTGAGCCTAAGGACCTGGTGACAGTGGCTGCCTTCCTGCTGCTCTGAGCCTGAAACCTTAACTGTGCTCAGTTCCCGGAATAATGGAATCCATACCGAAATCGTCAGGGATTCCATAAACATGTGAATACAGGTAAAGACCCCCGCTGCTTAACACTGGATATCTAAAGTATTTGCAGAAAAATGAAATCATCTCTTTTGTCAGCTAATAGGAACCGTTTCTGTATAAGCTTCATCAACTTCCCCTTCCCCCGTGCAGGGTGGAAATTAAAATACACACATCATTTCTGCCTAAAGTTGTAACATGAATAAATTCCTTCAGAAAATACATATCAAGCTTTTGTCCCATTTTACAAATCTTCAGATAAAACTGAAGTTCCTGTGCCGGTGAGGCACGTGCTGGGCTAGGGAACGCGTCACGGTGCCTCCAACACGAGACGACTCCGTCTTTATCCAAATCTATGCATTTGGGACTCGGAGGTATTTCTGGCCCTCAAGTTAACTGCCTCCTTCACAATTCAAATAACGTTCTATTTGGACTTTCCTTCTATTTGTATCATATGTAAGAGCTAAAAAAAGAAGGAAAAAAACGTTTTAACTAAAGTTAAACATGATGTGCTTTTTAAGTGTATTTAGAAAACTACTCTTAAGATTGTGATAATTTTTTAATTTTCTTAATTCTTGTACATATTAATGATCAACCAAAGCTGGCCGTACGTGCTAGCTGAATTTTCATCCCAAATACACGTACTCTTATCTAAGAACTTCCAATATCTTAACCACTGTACAACTGAAAAATCAGTAGCTCCCTTTAAAAAGCTGACAGGAGGAGCTGGGTGGGGGAGGGGACAAGAGTGACACTATTGCAACACAGAAAATGCACTGGTTTTAATACATAAATTTATATTTGATGCGTGTGTGTTCTGACCTGCATGATCGGTGAACATATGTAAGTTTTTAAGAATTAAGGGAAAAGTAAATACTGAATAAAAAGACTGCTAAATCCGCCCACCTACTTATGGGTATAGTAAAGAAAAACAAGATAAAAGGAATTCAAGGATCCAGTCCACTGGGAGAAATGATGTGATCACACGTGACACACACATAGTAATGCCTGCCAGGTCAGCCAGAAAGACACCAAGGCACCAGCAGGAGGGGACAGACTGGCCGGCCAAGGAGATTTACAATGATGTTTAGCCTAATGACAAATGAAGAAAAACATGTGAATCGAATGAAATGTGTTTTGACTATCAGATTGGCAAAGACAAAACTGAGAGAAAATGTGTAGTGTTGGCGACCCTTTATGAAACAGGCTCTCATGCGCTCTGGGCAGAACGACCACTTGTGGTGTGACTTGTAGCCATGTGCTAGAATTCAAGACGCTCGTATCTGACCCACAACTTGCACCGTAGCAGCTCATCCTGGGGAAATATTCTGGATAATGTGAAAAGCCGGGAACAATGGAAGGTCCCAACAAGTACAATCATCTAATACTGTCGCCATTACGAAACTCTGCTTGTGCTATTTCATCCAGAATGTTCAGCGAGAAGTAGACAGCGGGTCACATGCCAGTTTGAGCAGCAGGCACGCAAGAAACGGGAGGATGGCGCTGAGAATTTTCTTTATGGGAGAAAACCACACAGCCTGTGTTCCTTGCTGTCTGAGGCTATACAAGTGTATGTTATGCCATAAACAGAAAACAGGTTTTTAAATAAAATTCAATTTGTAGAACTGAATGAAATGTGTAAATAACAATGTAGGGAGTGAACAACGTGAATGGACTTACCAGGCATCAGTCGCACTTCACCTCCTCTGTGAAGCCCTCCCTCAGTCTGTGTGCCCTGGATCATACTTTATTTTGCTTATCCTCTGCTCTAAACAGTAACCTAGTCAGTCAAGTAACCTAGTGAGGAGGGAAAAGGCTTAGTTAGAGGAGCTTTTTGAACCTAACCAATTTCAAAGATTTCCAAAGTAGCCATTTCACAGGCAGCATAATGAAGTCCAAATGGAGTGAAAACAAAAAAAGATGTTTAAATCATAAAATTATGTCCAGAACAAAACGTGACTAGGGACCTCACACTGGACAAGTGTGGGGAACCCCAGGCCTGAGAGAGGCGGGGCGGGGACAGCTGTGTGCACAGAAAGCCCTGGAGAGTGCTTGGGCAGGAGGCAGGGGCTGCTGGAGCCGCTGGGCACTGAGCTCACCCCTCCCTCCCGGTGGGGCCACAGATGACAACAGCCCTTCACGTGGTGCTTCGTCCTTTGCAGGCACCCAGCTGTTTCTGCTCTTCCTTCCTCGCGGGACCTGGACTACACATCTGATGCAAACACATTTAAAAGAAGCAGGCTGGTGATGAGAACTTGGAAGAAAAAACAGCCAAGCTAGAAAAACCAGCCGGCAACCAAGAGTCTTCTTTCTTAAGAAGTATTTTTCCTGAGAAAAACATATGCACACTGGTGTGTTCTGTGCACCGTGGGATGACACGAGTGACGGCCATGCTCCCAGGATGTCACAAGCATTAAACAGAGGAGGTGGCCAGATGGAACGCAGAGGCGGCACAGAGGCCTGGCCACCTGGGGGCTCTGGGCCCCCACAGTGGTGACTCCTGAGAAAAGTCTAGAAACAGAAACAGATGCAGACGTCTGGCTGGCAAGGAGGGGGAGGCCTGGAACAAAGGAACTGGCGGAGAATCCAGGCATGGCCCTGGAACTGCTCAGAGGGACTACAGAGGGGGTGCAAAGGCCTCCTAGGAGCCTGGACTTGGCTGTCACGGCGTTTCAGACAAGGAAGTAACGGGGTGAAGTCAGAGGACAGGGCGACACTGACCGTCTAGGAGGAGCAGGGGGAGGTGGCACCCGACCCTCAGGCCTGTGCCCCCCCGCCCTCCCCCCACCCCGTCCTAACTCTGCCCACACTTGCCCTGCCGCCCAGGTGCCTCTGGGTGCCGCCTCCGTGAGCACTGCACTCCCGCCGAAGTCCCCAAAGTCAGGGCAAACTGCTGGCTTCATGGGAAGAAGTTCTGAGAAGCCACTGGTCACCAAACTGACTTCACGCTGCTCAGGAAGCACCGGACGCGGAGCGGCCACCCAAGCGTCTGCAGGGCGTGGAGATGCCCAACTGTCAGCAGAGAACACCAGCAGGTCTAGAACGCCTGCCATTCCGCGAGCCTGTGTGGCTGGCAATCGTAAACAAGACATTTTCCATAGAAACTTTCAAAGTGTGAGTGTTGATACACGAATATGCTGACACTCGCTCACCAGTACTGACTTAGCTGCCGCAGCTGTCAGGGACATGAAGGTGACATGAAAGTCACCACTCTTGTGGAACTGACACCTGCACACAAGGAAAGCTCTGCATATGGTGGTCTTTTCTGCCAATCAAACAGAGCCGTGTGACTTACATGAAAGGTCAGTCTGAACTCCCATCTCCCTGCTCGCCACAGCCAATGTTTGGACGGCACGACATGCTCCGGCTCTGCAGCAGTGACCAGTGCCCTCGCCTGCTGTGCTTTCTACACGGTTTGGCACACTCGCTGCTCACCGTTTTAACACCGTAAAGGACGTTTGTTCTTTCTCATCACTCATGCAAGAGGACAATTTGGGGAAATACAGGAAGTATTAAATAAAAACCACCCAATCTATCGTTAATGACACACCTGGCATCTCCCTGTCCCCTTCCTTTCCGTCACCACTGCAGCCAGCCCTCAGGGAGTGTGTCAATGCGACGTCCCACAGACTCTGCCGCCTTCTCCTCTGTGGGCGCCGAGGGCCCAGCCCAAGTCCCGTTTGTCCGCCCACCCAAGGGCCACTGTGGCCCCGTGCACTCATCTCCACAGCACCTTGCGACTTCTAAGAACACAGCTCAGGCGATGGCACCCACCGACACTATGCCTTCCAACGTGCTGGCCGATGACTAACAAGCAGCTCTTTGAAGAAATCCCTCAACACGGACGCAGCCTTCTGTCCAACTGCACATTGCTGCCTGTTGTCTTTGCTTGGTCCCCATGGAGGTGACACCCCCATCCCTCCCAAGGTCACTCAGTCGCCTTTCAGTCACAGCGCATCCTCCCACGTTACGTCAGCTCTGGAAACGATTCGGCTGCCAGGTCCTCACGGCCACAAACACCATGGTTTTCCATTTTGCCTTTAGCCACGTCACTGAAATAGATAATCACACAGTAGCCCGACATATAGTGACATGGGCTGTACTTTATTAGGGTGCACATGTCACTGCACAGATTCAGACCTGAAATAACCCGACCTGGTCACAGCGGACAGGACTCGTGCTGGATTCCAACCCAGACGGTGCATCCTCAGAGCCCAGCAGCCCAAAGACACCGCAGTGACTGACAGCCACCGCCCATCGTCAGGACTAAGGGCTTCCAGGACACTGTCACGGTTCCCTGGCCACTTCCCTGTCATTTCTGGAGAGTCCTCCAGGGCGACCGGCCAGCTGAGACCATGGGCACAGTCACTGCAAGGACGTGTTGACAAGCCGGACGACACTCACGAGTCTTACTGTACCGAGGATTTGCAGGGTGACACTTAATTTAGGTACAGTCAGCACCTGCGGAGATGGTAGGATTGGAGGAGAAGCCTGACCTCAAATGTGCTCCCCAACTGGGCGAGGCCTGGAACTTGCCATCACTGCCAGGTGACAAGTGACCTGCCACACACTTCTATGCACCCAATTGTCTGGATTCAATTTCCTGTAAAATCACAGAACTTTATTTTTAAATTCTATGGTTCTATTTTTTATTTCTTTAAGATAAACTTAGCAGCTATGATACTAAATGAGGAAGTTAGGTCATTAAATTAGGTAAGGGTTATAAAGTGTCACGATTTAATAGAAAAGTGCTGATAAGATGTGCTTATTTCAATTCTAAAACCTAAAGGAAAGGATAGACTCGGGGAACATTTAGTACAAATGGCTCCCAGACAAATTATCTACATTAAACCTGCCAGTAAGTTAAGAGATGTTGAGGGAAGGAAACACCAAGAAAAACCCAGGAGGAAACGTCGCGTGAGTGGCCGCACGCTGTCCCCAGCACGGAGCTCCCCCAGCTCTCAGTCTGCTTTCCCGTCCACACAAGCCTACTGGCACATTTAACAGGGAGCTTTCTGTACCCACCAGTACGAAGGGTCAGAAAATGTGCATAACAGGGAAAACAAACATGACCACATCATTCTAGCAGCTTAAATTCCAGAGGGAAAGAAGAGCTATACGTGAATAATTATGATCAAGGGAAACAGAACATACGAAATGTCAGTCACAGAAAGACAGATACTGTAGGGTTCCCGTCCATGAGGACCTGACATAGCCAAAGTCACAGAGGCAGGAAGGGGACGCTGGCCCCAGGGCGGGGTGGGGTAAGGGGCGGGATGACAGGTGCTGGGAAGCTCTGCAGCCGGGCTGCACGACTTGTACACTGAACACTGCTGAACTGTGCTCCGCAGTGGTAGGGATGGTCTGTTTTTCACCACAGTAAAGAAGACAGGGGCCGGCCCGGTGGCTCAGGCGGTTAGAGCTCCATGCTCCTAACTCCGAAGGCTGCCGGTTCGATTCCCACATGGGCCAGTGGGCTCTCAACCACAAGGTTGCCAGTTCAATTCCTCAAGTCCTGCAAGGGATGGTGGGCTCCGCCCCCTGCAACTAAGATTGAACACGGCACCTTGAGCTGAGCTGCCTCCCGGATGGCTCAGTTGGTTGGAGTGCATCCTCTCAACCACAAGGTTGCCAGTTCGATTCCTCAAGTCCCGCAAGGGATGGTGGACTGTGCCCCCTGCAACTAGCAACGGCAACTGGACCGGGAGCTGAGCTGTGCCCGACACAACTAAGACTGAAAGGACAACAACTTGAAGCTGAACGGCACCCTCCACAACTAAGATTGAAAGGACAACAACTTGACTTGGAAAACAGGCCTGGCAGTACACACTGTTCCCCAATAAAGTCCTGTTCCCCTTCCCCAATTAAAAAAAAAAAAAGAAGAAGAAGACAGGACATAGCATGCATGGAAGGGCCACGTGACCATACACAAAGTAGGCCGTGCTGGGTCGGGGAAAGGGACCCGCTGCTGCTTGCTGTGAATGGCCTGTGACAAGGATCCTACAATTCCTCTTTGTAGGAAGTGACACTGGCGGCCGTCCTTGCATACGACTTGAATCCTGACAGATAGAGGCTGGGAAGACTGAAGAAATGAAAATGGGGAGCTCAGAATGGCCACCGCAGTTGGGGGACAGAGAGGGCCATCAGTGCAGAGAAGGGCCCCATATCCAGGGAGTCTGGGGAGTCTAAAGTCGTCGCAGCTGGAGCCCCAGTTCCACTGCCATCATTTGTACGCAATTGAGACAACGTAGGAGATCGCCCTGGGGAACCAACTGTGCAGCAATTTTAGACTGATAAGGACACCTTACGATGTGTCATTAGTAATAGCTAATAACAGTAATGATTTAATAAGTGTGATGCTATCTAAGACACTTCCCAAATAAACAAAAATTAAACCAAACTGGGCAAAATGCCCAGACTGCTTCCTATACACACCAAGTACTATAAAAAGTAAAACTGGAAACCAATGTCCCACAAGAATGGTAGTTATTTGGGATAGCAAAACAATGGAAGACTTATTTTTGCTTCTCTGTGTTGGTTTTTATTTCTATGTTTTAAAAATAAGCATAAACACCTTTCATAATGGGAAAACATGTATGAAATGAATGGCTATTATAACAAATGACATTGGAAAGTAAGAGGATTCCTTGACACCCTGAAAGAAAATGATGGGAGCCTCTCTGATAACGTGAGGACACCTGTTCTCGGGGACAGACCCGTCAAAGCCGTCCCAGATCACTCTGCATCTCTGTGCCACCAAGCGAAGTGGGGTCACAGCCACCTGGAGGCAGGTGACGTGTCTTTCGTTGATTTTATGTGCCTTTAGTAGGGTTCTTCCCAGCACACTTCCTCAGTAAAGAGTTCTCGGGGCGGCCAGATGGCTCAGTTGGTTAGAGCACGAGCTCTGAACAACAGGGTCGCTGGTTTGATTTCCACATGGGCCAGTGAGCTGCGCCCTCCACAACTAGATTGAAAACAACGGCTTGAGCTTGGAGCTGAGCTGTGCCTCCCACAGCTAGATTGAAAAAAACGATAAATTGACATCCTAGAAAAACACACTGTTCCCCAATATTCCCCGATAAAAAATTTAAAAAAGACTTCTGGGCTATTAATAACAGAAAGGCACTAAGCCACCCTGGGGGTGTTCTGGCCCGAACTTAACTATAAAGCGGGAACTGCAGGGATATCCCATCACTCGCTACACAAGGGCTAATGTTTTATATTACTTGTCATGTCCCTCCCCGAAAAGGGACAAGTACAGAGTCTTCACGAATGGAGAGACCAGGCAGGCTCACAGCTGAACTCACCCTCTGCACCGACAGATACCCGTGTAAACATCTGCAAATACGTATGTTACACACACTCACTCACCTCACCTCACCTCACCTCCATCCGTCTGCCTCCGATTATCCAGTTTCTCTCCACCCCCAATGTATTCGACCTATACCCACCCATGGTGTTAATCCTTGTTGATTTGAAGTTGAATTGTTGAACAGAGTCAAAGAAAATTTCCCTTATTCATTAACAAATGTCTAAGCTGGATGCTGGGTGTGTACCAGTGAACAGGACCGACGGGGCTCCAGCCATGGTAAAGCTGAAGGTCTGATCTGCAGTGATGATAAGCAATCACTTAATAAGCACCTCGTCGCTGCCGGCACCATGTACACGTCAGCACTGGACTCGCGCTCGGTCGCTGGCAGAGCAACACGCTCCACGTGCAGCTGGCGCTGGCCCCAGACAACAGCCTCAGCAAGAGGGGGACACCTGGAACGCACTTTGGGTATCATCAAATCCAAGGTCTTTACGTTCTGGCGAGGAGTGGGTGTCGGGGGCAATGGTGAGAGCTCCCAGCCGGCGTCTTCCTGGTGGTGCCGGCGAGCTGGCGAGAGGGCTCACCCGAGTGCCCGCAGGGCCTTGGCAAACACCACGGAACATCAAACACGCAGACGCGAGGCACGACGCGGCAGAACGTCCTCTGCTTTTGGAATGTTCAAATACACTGTAATATTCAGAGCAGCTAAGTCCACAGTGGTGCCCACGGGTGCCCTTCTCCCTACAGGAACACACAGCCGGCCAACACGGCTCAAGACGGTCGTCCCACATCTGTGCCCCGTGTAATCAGATGGCCACCCGATCCCCTCCTTAAGTGCAGACCACTGCAAATGCGAGACCGGGTCCTGTCTGAGTGGCTTTGTTAGGGATGCATGAGGTATAAAGTTAGGGGCGCCTGAGGTATGACGTCAGGGGCGCACGAGGTATGACGTCAGGGGCGCACGAGGTATGACGTCAGGGGCGCACGAGGTCTAATGCCATAACAATTACCTGAGTGCCCTGAGTGCAGTCCTTACGATCTCAATCTTTACAGCAGCCACGTTGCGTAGATATTATTTCCAAGGGGAGAAACTGAGGCTCACGGAGGATTCATAACTTTGCAGAGGCTCTCCTTCTAGTGAACGAAACAACACACCCGCACGGGGTCTGTAGGGGCCAAGCTGTGTGCTCGCACATCACGCCGCAGTTGGAAGAGGCTGGGGCTCTTTCAGTTCCACGTAAAAGTTTGGCTTGAACAACTGCCTACAGTATTTTCCCAAGAACCACACCACACAGACAGACAGCCGCTTTGTATGTCCTGACGCCGTGTGTCACTCAGTTTTGTGTGTAAGTCCACAGTAAGAAATGCTGGACCTCCACAAACACTGAGAGAACTCCTCTCCGTGTACATTTTCCAGGAAATCACCCGTGATTCTGAAATCAAGAAGGCTTACACTGTCACCTCTACACTTTTTAAATAATTTTTACAATAATGGAATTCTTAAAATCAGCTTAACTCTGCCTCTGAGGATAGAAGCACACTACTCATTCCGTAACTTGAAATTTGGGGGGGGAAATATTCCTTTAGAAGAAGGGCATGACGGCCATGGGGGGTAGAAAGTGGGAGGAACCAGACTAAGGGCAGTTTAGGGGCTGGAGGCCCAACACACATGCTCAGCACAGGGCCAGGGAGTGTTAAGGCACCAATCGCGCCATCGCCACCTGCTCTCGCGCAGTGGCACTGTCCCTGCCCTCAGAGAACAGCCACTGGGCCGGTTCACACCCTCTGCCGGAACTTGCACCCATCTGTCCACTGCACACAGCTCCCTCCGCTGTCCTCGACCCTCCCCAGCCACACTGGCCATCCAGCTGTCCCCCATTCTCATCTTATTCATAAATCATTCACATGCTGTAACATGTGCCTCCAGGGCCCCCAGACACGCCCCCTTCACACACAGCAGGCCGAGCCGGGCCACTGTCGGGAGGCTTCTCCCACCACCAAATCTAGGCAGGGCCCCACACCGCCACCCCGAGCTCCCACACCTTCCTGGTGGACCTTCTTAATAGCCCTACGACTACCTGACACTGTGTCTTAAAACTGTGGTAAAACACACTGTAACACAAAATGCCTCAACCACTGTAAGTGTGCACTTAGCGGTCTACTGCAAGTATCTTCAGAACTCTTTCCATCGCCCCAAAACGAAACTCTGCACCCATTAAACAACTCCCCACCCGCTCCCCAGCCCGGTAACCACCCCTCTACTTTGTCTCTGAATTTGAGTCCTCTAGAGGCCTCATCTAAGTGGATTCATGCATGTTTGTCCCTTTGTGACTGGCTATTTCAGTCAGCATAGTGTCCTCAAGGTCCGTCCATGTTCTTGCAGATGACAGGGTTAGGTGGACACCTGGGTTGCTTCTGGCTTCATGCATCTATGAACATGGGTGTTCAAATGTCTGTCTAAGTTCCTGCTGGCAGTTCTTTAGGGTGTGTACCCAGGAGTGGAGTTACCAGATCATATGGCGGTTCCAGTTTCAACTATTTGAAGACCCGCCATACCATTTTCCACAGCGGCTGCACTATTTCACGTTCCCACCAGCCATGCACAAGGGTTCCAAGCTCTCCACCTCCTCACCTCCACTTACTGCTGTCTGCCTTTTGGTAGTAGTCACCCTACTGGGCATGCGGGGGCTTATATATATTTGTTTTTATGTCCTTATTCTCTGTTTCCCTACATATTAGACTATAAGCTCCCTGAGGGCAAGGACTGTATTTGGTCACTGTGTATTCCCAAATCCTGTAACACTGCCTGACACACAGCAGGCATCCAATAAGTACAGCTGAATGAACAAAGGATATTACATTAAAGAGATTTCTTTTATCCCAGCATACGTACTTATTCAAATTGAAAAGATAATAGTTATTGTAGGATTACCATATAGACCATCTATAACAGATTCCCTTAGAAGTTTGAGTGTAAAATTTAGAACTTCGTGTCTACTGATATTTTAAAATTTAACCCCAGATGCAATTTCAGTAATGTAATGCATACACCACACCGACTGAACAATAAATTCTTTGAAAACACATTCTTAGCGATTGTCAAGGACACATATGCTTGTTCCTGTGATCATCACCTAAATGGTGCTCTTTACTGCTAGGTCCCCAAGGGATGCTCTCACATGACGATGCTTTTGATCTCCATGGAAACTTGACCCCTGAAATTTGTATCAAGCCCTCATAGAGACAGCTAAGCACTGAGCCGGATCCACTGAATGGAAGATTCAATCTTTAAGCCCAGAAGTGGTAAATACCCAGTAAATTATTTCCAGGTGCGCAAGATCTGCAATTTAACCGACTTGCAGCTGTGCAGGGGTAGGAACTAGTGCTGGCTGGCCACCCAACACCTCTCCAATTGTCCCCACCACTTTGTTTCCACGACGACACACCCAAGCCCAGCACATGGCATCCTGTCCTTCATTTGAGGGGTCTAACAGTGAAATGAAAGGAGGCTTTAGCACAGGGCTTCTAGGACAGATTTCCCTCCGATAAGAAACAGGTGTGACCAGAGAAAGACATGGCCATCACCTGCCACCCTTCCCTGCCATCCTCCCCTAACCTTGCTTTCTGCTTTGGACATTACATGAAGACATGACACCTGGGATTGTGGCTGCCACCCTGTGACCAAGAGGGATAGATGACACAGGTAACTGCTAAGGCCCGCAAAGCAGAAGGAACAGAAGCTCAATCACGCAACTCCTGAATCAATCCTGGGGCTAACTAATAACTGCCAGCCTCCTTGTTAGATAAACAGATGTCTTTATGGCTTCAGACACAGTTACCTGAAACATCCTAAATGGTGTGCGTTCATGTGTGTGTGCTTTTAGGCTGAGTCCTCCATTAAGGAGCTGGGATTCTGGACCACAATATCATCATTTGTGTGTGTGTAGCGAAGGGGGGAGGGAGAGAGGGGGAGAAGGGGAGAAAGGGAGAGGGGGAGAGGGAGGGAGGGATGGAGAGGGAGGGAGAGGGAGAGAGAGAGAGAGAGAGAGAGAGAGAGAGAGAGAGAGAGAGAGAGAGGAGACTATCAGGTGTTCCCAACTAATGAACTTTGAGGGCCAGAAGTAAGAATGACTTAAAAGAGAGTTGAAGACACAAACACAAGATGAACTGCAACTATATTGTAATACTGCTGAGTCTGTCTCTCCCAGCCGTGAAGCAATTTAGAGCACACCAAATGGTGGTAGCTGGTTAGAAATCACTCAAATAATATGTCTGTAGGGCCATAATCTGTGGACATGAAAGTCAATAAGACAAAATCTTTCATGAAACAAAACCTTTTATGAGAACTTACATTTTTCTATTAAATCTAATAACAAATGAAGTCCAATAACAATGCATGCAAGATATGCCAACTTCCTCCCTGATGCTTTCACTTCACTTCTAGGACAGTCTCTCTCAGAAGTCGGTCTAGATGCCAGTCTGGTGGGATCCCAGGTAGGTCGTTTACTCAGACACGACTTGCTTTTGGTCTTTTCTATCCATGCCACTTCCTGCATGTGAGTTGCCAGCTAGACACAATAAATCCTGACATCTTCATTTAGGACTCACAATTACATTGTTACTTTCCCCTTTGAAACAGCGACAACTTTAGAATCATTGCCCCTACTCAACGTCTCCCACAGTCCAATTCGGGAGCTCACGGCCTTTTCCAGGTGAAGGGGACACTGCCCAGGCAGCTACAGGATGATAAAGGAGTTTATCTCTTCACTGGCTGACCAACCCAGCTCTAAAAGGCACAAAGGAGCTCGGGTCAGCACCCTCCCCCATCCACCCGTCCAGGGGCCAACCTCAGAGGCTCTGGGACTTTCTCTGCAGCTAAGACACTGAGAGGAACCCCATAGTCCTTCTCAGAAAAACAACTGGTAGGCAAAAGCCTGACTCAGGGACCCTCTACATCCTTCCCTACCTAATAGTCACAGACAAATTGAAGTTCTCTCTCAGCACATAATGGCTTTTCCATTTGCCAACGCAATCTCGGGACAACAAACATGGGAATTATCCATTACATAGTCAAGTGCTTTGAAATTCCTTAATTATTTAAAGTACATTATAAAACCACACTCCGGTCTGTTCCTTCCATCTAGTCCACATGTGCGAGACTTTTTGTGGGGTAGGGAGCAGACAGTGAGATCCATTTAGACACGTTAAGTATGAGGGTCTGCAGGGTGCGAGGGCGAGGTTTACAGAAGTGAGCAGGTGATGGGAGAGACCCGCACTGCGGCTGCACGACTGGACGACTGGTCTGGGAAGAAATATGGACACAAAAGGGAAGGAAATCCGATAGGAAGGCGCTGACGTCTGGGGAACAAGGAGGAGCGTGAGGCACAGCCAGCTGCCTGGGAGCCCCAGGAGGAGAGCATGCGGGAGCCGTCGTGAGCAAGGCTCCTTCTGGCCTGGCTCTGGCCGGGCAAGTCACCTCTGGTCTCCGGCGACGCCCTTCGGAAGTGCTGGTCACCCCGCAGCACACACCGCGCCCTGCGGGTCCCTGCCTTCTGGGGCTCCCTCGTCCCAATCAGGCGGCAGAATCGCAACTTCCTTCAAGCACCCACTTCCCTTCGCCGTCTGCTGGGTGCGGTCCCTCCACGGTGTCCAGGAAGTCCCGGAAGTGCAGGGTCCCACCTGCCCCACCTGCCCCAGGTGGAAGCGCACCTGGTGAGCAGCTGTAGCGCGGGCTGCTGCAGGCCTGGGCTGAGGCCTAAGGCGGGCCCCAGCCGCTCACGCAGCCCTGTGCATGGCTCCTGGACCTCAGTCTTCAACCTTTAAAATGGGGTCATTATTGTATAAACTCAGAATGATGGGAGAATGATATGACGTAATACAGGTAAAGAACTTTCACAGAGCTCCGCACACACTCGGGCTCAGGGGAGTGGGGGTCACTACTACAGAAAGTGTGAATGGTGCTCTCGGTGCAGTCCCACTGGGAAGTTTCAGGATGCGGAAGAGGCCCACAGAGCCCTAGCTCCTGAGCCGTCCTGGAAGCTCAGGGCTGACTCACTGCTCTCCTTCTCCCCCGGCAGCTGGCTGCTTTAAGCTCACGGCAGGCCCCGCCCACCTAGGCCCCGCCCACCTAGGGCCCGCCCCGCCACAGGCCCTGCCCCACCCATGTAATTTGTGTTAATTATATCTGCTATTTTTTAATTTGTAAAAGCTCACACAATTTAAGCAATATCACAATACCACGAGTCTAATCTTTTCCTTCATGTTTGTGATTATTAGCCATTATGTGGGGCAGCAAACTGGTGAAACCTGTTAAACCCAGTTCCCAGTTCCAGCAAGGGTTAATTTGACTTGCCTGAGGCGTAAATGAACTAGAGTGAAATAACCTCCTAATATTAAAGTGAAGACAGACATCGATAGAGAAACTCTGTATTCATAAAACCTGTGGGGAGATTTTTTAGTTTTGTAAGCCTATCCTGTCGCACAGTCAGGAAAAAGGTCTGACAAACCCGACTGATATTAGATCATACACTGCAGAAAAATGACGTGATTCTTCTACATTTATTACCAGAGAGTTGAGTAAAGGTTAATGGATTTGGAAAATTGCATTTCCGGGAGTCTGGCTTTCAATGCCAGTGGCTGGCGCGCTACCATGCATTATAACGGAAATGTATTGAGACAAATAGCTTGTATGTAAGATACTGTGGAAGATTTTAGATCAGCTACTGCTTCAGTTTACGTAAAACAAAGCATTTAAAGAAACAAAACATCTGTTTTCAGACCTGCTCAGGTAAAACAAAAGAATGCTTGCTTAATTTCATTAATAGGAAGAAAATTCCCCAGGCAGCACATACGACACACTGTAACAATAACTCGAATGCTGCTGTCCCCTCTAACTTCTTCCAGCCGTGAGGTAACGTTTTCAGCGAGCACCCAGCATCTCTGGCTTCTTGCTGGTGCCCCCTCTGGTGCCCCTAAACTCGGGCACCGCCCCCAAGTTCTGCTTCCGGTCACATGCCACGCAGGAAGGACCTTGAGTCTGCATTCTGCCCAAACAGTTCTGTTCTCAGCCTGAACTCCAATCAAGAAATGACCAGTAAGCTTAAAACATGTCTCCCATCACCTGCCGCTGACCCGCTGGGGATCAGGACTAAAGCACTGGTTACGGCGATCCAGCCGTCAGGTACGTAAGGGCGGGAGTTTTGCAGAGAAAAATGGTAGACAGAAAACACCCCAGAAATCAGATGATAAAACTGAGTACATTAAATTACATTTAAACTGTTTGTTAATTAAATTAATTTAGTGAATTTTTTAATTAAATCACATCAGCATCAAATAAGGTTCACACGAGTTCTGACAATTAAGTCCACGAACTCATCCTAGAAAAAGTGCTACATACCTTATTGCTGAATATCACTAAGGTCACCTTCGAAGCAATCCCCTTGGGAAGCTATGCACAGACACCAGTGCCTAGTTCACCCTTCAAAGCAATTTTGGAACTCTTTTTCTGGAATGGCCATCAGAGCTGTCATCGTATTACCCTCATGTCCTGGATGTCATCCAAATGTCTTCGTTTCAATATTTCCTTTATTTTCTGGTAAAGAAAGAAGCCATCGGGGGACAGATCAGGTGAGTAGGGAGGGTGTTCCAATAGAGTTATTTGTTTACTGGGTAAAAACTCCCTCACAGACAGTGCTGTGTGAACTGGTGCATTGTCGTGATGCAAGAGCCATGAATTGTTGGCAAAAAATTCAGGCCGTCTAACTTTTTCACGCAGCCTTTTCAGCACTTCCAAATAGTAAACTTGGTTAACTGTTTGTCCAGTTGGTACAAATTCATAATGAATAATCCCTCTGATATCAAAAAAGGTTAGCAACATTGTTGCAACAAGTTTGCAAACTTACTTGTCAGACCTTGTATGCAAATAATGGTAATGGCCCTAGAACAAGGAAGTTACTAACCCACACAAACATGGCTGGGAAGGCCTGTGGGGTTAGAATATGATCAGGCTGCGTCTGGAAGAAAGGAACCCCAGACAGCACTGAGCCTTCCTACTTAAGAGACACAGAATTCCATATCGAAACCCCACAGGAGAGTCAGTCATCACAGAGATGTGTTTAGGTTATTGTATCTTAAACGTGTGATTTTCATCGTATAGTGTGAGATCCATTATTCTCTATGAATTCTTTTACTACCTTCATGAGGTCTTGAATTAAGAGCTTCCAAGCTTTGTAATAAAAACATATCTTGTCCAGTACCTGGATATCAGTCAAGATTCTGCTGCTCAAAGCAGCCCAACCAGATAAGCAGTATCTATCACAATTTTCATTTTTTCCTGAGTGTTCTGCAAGTTGCATTTGCACAAAAGGATCTTAGCAAGAGCTATGATCTTAAATCTATCATTGTTCTGCCTCTGAAATAAATCCCGACACGCAGCCAGAGTCCAGAATTTCTCTTTAGAGGGGACCTCAGGGTGGCAATGCGATTGAAAGGCTCCAGGATGCTACAGGAGCATGGCAGAATTACTGTGCAGAGCAAACATCCTGTTTTCCTTGGATTTTGTTACGAAACTGATGAAAAAGCAATGTTTCCTGAAGTTACTTCCCCATCCCCATTCTGTTCCTGCTGCTTGTTCTGGACTGGAAATACTTCTCATCCAGTCTCCACCTGTCAGGATTAAACCATCTTGTGATGACTCAAGTTCCAACTGGCCCACTAACCCTGACACACTTCTCTTATCTGTCCCCACAGTGGTTTGCTCTTAGGGTCTCTACCGTTCTCTCCACATCTCAGATTGCTGGCACACGCTGCTTGGTCTCATCTGCAGGACTGAATTCTTGAGAACAGGCATAGGTCTCATGTCCTCTGGGCATCCACTTAAGGAATCTGAAAGTGAAATCTGGGCTATCTGCTTTCCAGGTTGTTACAGATATGAGTCATCAGGTGACTGACAAGAAGTACAGCGAAGGAGGAACTCAGAAAAGTGAGCAGAAACAGTGCTTATTAAGAACACTGCAGTTGAATAATCTGATGTGACATAAGGAAGAAAAGTTCCCAGGCGGTCTGGTCCGTCGTGACTGGGCACAAGGTTTCGATGGCTCTTTTCCTAATCTGCTGACACATAAGCATGTAATATTTATAAATGGAGGAAACAACAAAAATGTGCAAAATGTAAAACTTGATTGGCAACTGAATACCTAAATTACACCCAAATCGATGTAACTCGGTTACTCAGTTTTTCAAATATTGAATACGGTGCTCAGAAGTGAGAGGCCTGAAAAGCAGCCTTTGATCCCATGGTTTTATTTCTGGGAATTTTCTACCAATACATGTGTTCAAAGACCCCTGTATACCACACATATTCTTAAATCCAAAGGCGCAAGAGGTTCACTCAGTAAAAGCGAGAGACAACCTAATGTCCATTCATAAAGAGGGAAATGAATTATGACACATTCATTCAATAAAGTAACTTGTAACTGAATGAAAACTGAAATGTATGTACCGAAATGGAATGATGACGAGAACACATTTTATGGAAAAAACAGTGTAAAGCGATGTGTACAGTAAGCTCTTACTTGTGTAAATAAAAGGGGGGGGAGCATGTAGATAAAAATTCTGTGAACAGAATTTTTCTGGAGGGAATACATAAGAAGTAGTTGTTCTGGGGGAGGGAACTGCAGCATTTGGGTTTGGAATTAGGTTTCTTTTCACATCTATGAATCTAAGAAGTTATTACCACATTTTTATATGACTTCTTCAGTTAAAAAAAATATAGTAAAATTACGTTTATAAACTGTTAGAATAATGTTCATTTAGTTAACCAAGACTCTTAGGGCACAAACAATTCAAATTAAAATTACGGTTTTTCACAATAAAGTACACATCTGTAATACTTTATTGCTTAGTAAGTACTTGCACAAAAGTTGTCATTAGAGTTTAAGAACAGGGCTATGTGACCGAATGGCAATTGTTTGCATTTTGTAGATTACAAAACCAAGGATTAGCGAGATTAAATAATGTATTTACTCAATTAGTCGGGTGCACCCAGGGCAGCTGTGCCCCAGGAAGATGGCTGTATCCCCGCGTGGAGTCCGTGGGAAAGGGGACAGGCTATTTACTAAGCATTCATCGTGTGACACTAGCTGAAACAACGCCGTTATTTACCAGGCACCGAGCAAATGCTTTGTGTGCATCACACAGCGGCCCATGGACAACAAGGCTGGAACTGTGGGGGGAAAGGGGACAGGGCGCTCCCATGTGGGGGCGCTCCCACGCGGGTTTCTCGGTAACAGCTGCACTGTTTTCCATCCACGGATGGGGAAGGCCGACTGTGTGGACCGGATCTGTGCCGTTTTAGGGAGCACACGAGTACCCCGGACTTCGGCCATCAGGCGGTGGGGCGGGGCGCAGTGTCCTGGAACCAATCCCCCAGGGACACTGACGGACCACTGTAATTAAGTTTTGGGAGAGTCAAAAGTTATACGTGGATTTTTGACTAAGCGGGTCTCAGCGCCCCTCAGCCCAGCGTTGTTCAAGGGCCAATTACTGTTTAGCCTGTAAACTAATTTTGTGCCATGACCCCCACTCCACAGGTGAAGACAGGCACACATGGGTTACGTGGCCTGCCTAGGGTCCCACGTTAGTAAGTGACTAAACCAGACTTGGCACAAGACGTCTGGACACCAGCCTTCTCTGTCCAGCTCTGTCTACACGGCCCACAAACAAGCATGGGCCACGGTGCCGCTGCCCTCAGTCGGCCTGCTGGAGAACACACTCGCCGTTCCCGGCCAGAGGAGCCTGGAAGCCCGGCGCCAAGATTCTGGGACCTGGCTACTCAGCACAGTCCCGAAGACCAGCTGCTGGTCCCGTGTGAGTGGGGCTCCTGTCCCCATGTGGTGCTCACTGGGCAGTACAGGTGTGGCCGAGGGGCCCTGTCTGTGCCTCAGGAGGGGTGGGGATGGGGGTGTAACACCCTCCAAAATCCGAGGGCAGAACCGAAGGCCAGGACCACCCAGTAGAAAGGAAAGTCCGTGTTTGCATAGAGTTACTTAAAAAGATTTGCATGGGGACAGTCCTGTCAAACGCTTCTTTAACTAGTTCTTGTCCCATCTGTATTACCTCCTGGCCTGATCACAAGAATGGCATGCAGCTGGTATCCCAGCTTACTCTGTGCTGGTTGAGTCCTCGCTGTGTGGCAGGTGTTTCCCCAGGTGGCCTCACTTACTGTCCTCATGTGCTGTCCTCACAAGGTGGTGTATGGATAGTCTCCCTCCAGAGCAGTGGGGTCTGTTGTTTCCCCCACCCCGCACCCCCCGACCCCCGGTGAATCTGGGTGACGGCCTAGGCCAACAGGGCATGGCAGAAGTGACCCCGTGTGATTTCCACACTAGTTCATGAAGACGGCATGACTTCTGCATGATTCTCAGAACCCAGGCCCAGGCTGGGGGGCAAGACAACAGTGCATGTGGAGAGGACTCACATAGGTGTCAGCCCACAGCGTCGCCAGCACTGACCACCAGAGGTGTGAATGAGCAGTCCTGGGGAGTCCTGGCCCAGCTGCGGACTCACCTGCAGCCTCCATTCCGGAGGCCCACTCCACTGTCCTCATCAGGCTCCGCCCCCGAGGCCCACCCCACTGTCCTCATCAGGCTCCAACTGCAGACTGATAAGCAAACGCGATTACTGTCTGAAAGCACCGTATCTGAGGTGGTCTGCTATAAAAGCCAGGTTTACACACTGTGGAACTCAACCCTGTGTGTCCCCAGGAACAGACAGTTGGGTCCTGAATGTCCTATAACTCACATAATTACTCTTCACAAAAACATGAAACGCTGCTCTTCTCCAAAGCCCGTTGCTTCTCATCTCATTGACCATATTCAACAGAGCTGAATTAGAAACTGTTTCCTTAAAGCCTCTAGGACCTGTCTGTAGCCATCAGATAGGGTATACCATGTGACATTGCTTTCCTGTCTTTTCTCCATTTGCTTCCTTGTACAGTTTTATTAAATGCACTTCACTTTTATAAAATATGAGAAACTCAAAATATCTAAATCTAGGGTGAGAATCCAGAAATGAACTCATGCCAACATGTCAACTGATTCTTTACACAGATGCAAAGGCAATTTAACAAGTAATGCATAGTCTCTTCATCAGATGGTGCTGAAACAACTGGACATCCTTATCCAGAAAGAAAGGGAGGGAGGGAGACAGAGAGAAAGGAGTCAAGAACCCTGATCTATATGTCACAAAAATCAACTCTAAATGGACAATAGACTTAAATATAAAATGTTAAAACTACAAAACTTTTAAAAGAAAATATGGGAAAAACTTTTTGTGACTTTGGGTTAGGGAAAGAGCTCTTAAACAGCTCATAGCAGAAAAATTGTTAAATGGACTTCATCAAAACTAAAAACCTTTGCTCTGAGTAAGACACTAAAGAGAATGAAAAGACAAGAAAAAGACTGAGAAAATATTTTCAAATCACAAAGAATTTGGATCCAGAATATATGAATAACTCTCTAAATTCAATGATGAGAAAACAACAATCCAATTTAAAAAACGGCCAAAATATTTGGACACTTCAAGAAAGAAAATGGAAGGGTGGCAAATAAACACATTAAAAGTATTCAATATTATGACTTATTAGAGAAAGGCAAATTAAAACAGCAAGGAGATACATCTGTACACCTACTAGAATGACTAAACTAAAAACATAAAAAGGACACCTCCATATGCTGGCACAGAGGCTCAGCAGTGGGCGTGGTCACTCATTGTTGGAAGGGACGCAGAATCAGGGAAGCCACTTTGGAAGACAGTTTGGCAGTTTCTTGTAAAGTTAAATATACACTTACCCTGTGAGCCAGCAATCCTGTTCCTAGGTACACAGGCAAGAGAAATGAAAACTCATGTCCACACAAACCCTGCACACCGGTGTTTAACAGCAGCTTTATTCGTAATTGCCCCAACCTGTACCAGCTCCAGCGTCCTCACTGAATGGCTAAGCCGTGGGCCACGCATGCAGTGAGCACCACACCCATTGAGAAGGCACAAGCTGTTGACACACAAAGGAGCTGGAAGGAGATAAAGGGCATTGTGCTGAGTGGAAAAAAAGCCAATTTCAAAAGGTTGTATTCAGGATGATTTCATTGACATGACATCTTGAAAAAGGCAAAACCACAGGGACAGAGGGCAGCTCAGTGGCAGAGGCTGGAGGTTGGAGGCTTTCTTCCACGGCAGTGGAATTAGCATGAGAGGATGTTTCAGGGAGACAGAGCTGTCCTGCACCCAGATTGTGGTGGTGACACACAACTCTAAGTATTTGTCAACTCATTAAACTGTACAAAGTGAATTTTACTGTATGTAAATTAAAAACAAATTTTAAAAATCTAAACCAATTATGTCAGTGATCGCTACATTCATTTGTTGCCTTTTTCTCCCATCCCTAGCTGACTGAAGGAAATTATCCTCTTTTGTAGCTTAAATTCTTTGCATAACATGAAAATGCAAAATATAACTTGACAAGCATAAACAAAGAATGGAATTAATATTAGGAGAAACTGAAAAACTTGAAAATGTAAGCCTATTATTTATGTCCATTCAAGGAGACTCCATTAATGCAAGTCATTCTCAGAACTGGTTTCTCAGGACAGCGGTGGAAGCCGCAGAATAATTGCCTCTCAGATGATGCAAAAGCCAGCTGAGGGCTCTCTCAGCCTGTCCTCTCAGAGACCAGGAGGCTGGAGAAACACTCTCTGAGAGACTTTGGAAGTGAAAATGTAATTCAAGCAATTCTCATTTGATGAATTAGAGTAATGAAAATTATTTCAACTCTGCTGTAAATCCTACAGTTAATTTCAAGGTAACCTAAAGGTTACAAATAGCGCCAAATAGCAAAAGTGCGAGGAGACGCTCCCTCAATTGTCACAGTGTCTGAAAACCAGAAGAGGAAGACAATACATGACAGTGACTGTGAAACAGGCGTCCCTAAGACCATATTCTAAATCCCAGAGGTGCAACGAACTAGCTATGACCTTGAGTACGTGTAACTTAGTTTCTCTAAACAGAAGTTTCTCATCTGGAAAATGGGAATAACAGTATCTCCTCCATAGGACTGCTATGAAAACTACATCTATAGCTCAGGGCACCAGGCTCCAGTGGGTGTGTCAGCACCACCCACAGTGGGAGGTCTCTGTTTCTACAGCAAATGAACTGACACCAATACCCACAGACCTTGAGGGAGGGCTGATTGTGAAACAAGAAAACACCCCACATTTTACTAGCACCAATTACAAAGGATGTGTTATAGCTCCCCAGTTCTCAAACAGTCAGTGCCTCAGAAGCCCCATCAGAGCTCACCAGAGAGATGGTGGGGCCCATATCCTGACAACACTCCTGCAATTCACGGACTTAAAGCTTCTGGCAGGGCCGAGGAATCACGTGGGTCTCTTAACACACATAATACACGCAAAGTGCTTACAACTCAGGTGCAAAACTACCATCTCTTAATGTTTTACAAAGTCCTAAACGAATAAACACAGGATAAAACTCAGAAAATTTGTCTTTTTGGGAACTCATCTGACTTAGATGTTTAAAAATGTAAGTGAAACTTCTGTACCTTAGTCAAATAATATAAAGAAAAGATAACTCTTTTCTTAAAAAAGAGGGGAGGGGGGAATTAAATGTCTCCTATCTTTAGGAACTTGAGGAGACAGATTACACTGATAAGTTTTTCTCTCCTTGAACGTGACAGAATTAAGTTCATTTTCTCTTGACCTTATCCCGTTTGGAAACCTAGATTTTAACTACATGCTGTGAAGGTCCTGGACTACTGTAGGTATTTCATGCTCTATCAGCATTTCCCAAAAGCTTAAAAAAAATCTTTATCCAAAATACAAAGTGGTAAAAAAAATATATATATAGTTTCTGATATGTAATTCTAGTAATATATTAGGTAATTTTAAAAAAGTAGAAATATATCAAATAGGTGCAAACATGACTTTTTAGGTCTAAAAAAACTTGTATTATTTTTAGGCTTACTATTACAGGATAGTCAAAACGAAAAGCTGAGAAATAGATATTTTTATAATGTGGAAAGGACCTTATAAGAAACTCAAACTTCAAATACTTTAATGCTTGTCTCAAAAATACCCACAACTGGCTAATGAATTAGATTTTTATCCTGTTCGTTTTTTTCACTTTAGGGCGTGAACATTACTGGATGTGGAATAAATGTTTGTTGAATAAGGGAATCTTCACATAGCATATTTTCATTGAAATTAGTAGGCAAATGTACTAATTTACCAGTTATATTTATATACACTAAAAGCCTTTCTAAAAGATTTTTTACATCTAAATTTCTATATATAATTAAAATTATGATCAATAGATGTATCTGTTGCTAAATTCCATGTAATGTCTTTAATTAAAATCTTTCATTCCTTTAGACTCCTGTACGTTTTCAATTATACTTTTTCTCTCAACCATGGTTTAGAAAGTGGAAAACAATTCAGATTTTAATTCAATTCTGATTCGATCTAGAATTGATTTGAAAAAGAATTATTAATGCACAAGAAGAAACGTCTGGGAACCAGAGACACAGCTCTAGATACTGGGACAGGGCCTAAAGTATTTCACTACTTCACAGGAAGGCACTCTGTCCCTTTTTTTAATTTCTAATTTGCTCAAAATCCCTTGCAGGCAAACGGTGACTCTGCCGTCAGAGGTCATCAGGGCTTCCCAGCCACCTGCCTGGATGGATCAGCTCGCCTGGAATGACCAATAATTCCAGCAGCCTATTTCTATATCCTGTGCCAGTGAATACGCAGTCGCCGAGTGGCTCTCGGGTCATCTGCGTGCAGGTGACCAAAGGACACAAGACACACAGGACGCTGCAGCTTGAGGTTCCTGCTGGCCTCTGATTCTGAGGCCCTCCAAGTCCTGACTGCTCTGCAAAACAACGACCTTCCCTGCACAGGATTCCTTGGAGCCATTTCCATGTAAACTACTTCTCAGACGACAGATGTGTTCTCAACACGGAATTAGATTTCACAGACATCTGTGAGTGCGTACGTTCTCTGTAACACGTTTACTTTCCCAGTGCTTATGTGAGTTACACACATACACACGAGCCACATGGATGAGAAACGATTTTCTGCCCGGGATCTGCTTCCTGTTACACTGCAAATAGCAACAATTTCACTGTCACTTTTAGATGCACACGTATCGCAGACGGGTTAATGACACCTGCCACCAGTCTTCCGAGGAAAAGCAGCTCCCACTGCAATTAAAACTGCACTGCCCTAAAAGTGGTCCCACCTCCTGTAAGGATGTGGAACCCTAAATGTCTTCGGGACACACGGCCCCACTAAAAAGAAAGTACATGTCAATTTTCAGTCATTGCATAAAATATGCTTGTCCCTGAAAAAGGTTGTCCCCAAAATAACCCTATGTATACATGCCCAAATTCAGCTGTGGCAAAGACCTTGTTTACCACCGTCATGTGTGCATGAATTAATTCTGAAGCTCCTGGAGTTCCTGCAAATGCCCACACCGCCCTAAGGAAAGACCCTCCTGCGGGCACAGGGTCCCATCACCAGCTGGGCCCACTTCTAACAGGAACCCAGCCCTCTGGTGCAGGGGCCTCTTGCAGTCCGCGCACCCCACCTCGCACGCGTGCCCACCTGAACCAGGCAAGCGGCACTTGGGGAGAGCCTGCGCCCCAGTGGGGTGGTTCCCGGCAATGGCAGCCAGAGAAAAACCAAAGCTCGGCTAGACACCAAACCACAGACCACCAGATGGGGCACTCCCTTGTTTAAATACCACCCTACAAACAGAAACAGGGCTTCTTCAAACAGCCGAGAAAATGTGCGCCCCTCTGCAGTGTCGGGGACCCTGTCCTGGCAGGCATGGGTGCAGGGACACATGCTTTCTGGGGTGGGGGGGGGCTGCGAGGCCTGGGCGTGGCTGTGTGAAAGTTGAGCTCGTGTTAACCTCTGGGCAGGTCCCTGTGGGTGGGAAGGGAACCTTCCAGCAGCCCCTGTCCAGTCCCTGGGGGATCTGGGTCTGGGGTACATTTCCCCAGGGCACCCCGGGCTCCCGAGAGCAGCACAGCTCCAGTGGTCATGTGACAGCTGGGGTGCGCCGGGTGCGCCGCGTGTGCAAGACCGTGTGCAAGTGTGTGTAAGTGTGAGTGTCGCCTTCGTGTATGGGCAATGCATAAGCGTGTGTCCGTGAGTGTACGAGCGTGTGTGCGTGTGAGCGCACGAGTGTCAGCGTGTACGCGGTGAACGAGCCTCAGAAGCGGTGCCCAGCGACCCCGGCCAGGGTCCTTGTCCTCCGGGCTCCTCCCGGGCGAGGTCACAGGCCCGCAGTGCGCACCCACCTGACGCATCCGCGGCGGGCTCGGCGTGGTGGGGACCGCGCCTCCCGAGGCCGGGCTGGGGGGCGACGCCATGGTCCCGGCTCCCGGCGCTCCTCCTCCTGCGCCGCAGAACTGAACGCCGGGTGCAGCTGCGGGGTCTGGCTAGAGCCGCCCTGCGTGCCCACCGCCTCCCTCCGCCCGGAGGCTCCGCCGGTGCCTGGGCGCCGCGGGTCTGACGCTCGAGCGGCGCAGGGACCGAGGCTGCTCCCGCTGCTGCCCCGCTGGGGACACCGAGGACGCCAAGCAAACCGACCGCTCCAGACACGCGCCCGCGCGCCGCGCTGCCGGGTGGGGGGGCCGCGGGGCAGACTCTGCGCGCGCCCCGCACCCAAGACGCCGGAGCCGGGCGTGGCGCCCCGCGCTGCGCGCCACACTCACTGAGTCCACTCTCACTCCGTCCGCACTCCCACCACACACACACTCCCGTCCACTCACTCCCATCCACACTCACTCCGTCCACAGTCACTCCGTCCACACTCACTCTGTCCGCACTCCCACCGCACACACTCCTGTCCACTCACTCCAGCTGCCTCCCCGTCTGCCTGGATGTCTAGTAGTTTTAGGTTCACCGCCAACAAACCAGAGGCCCTTTGCACCTTCCCCCCTGAAAGCTCTGACAAAGCTTTGCTGTCTTCCAGACTCAGGACAAACACCTCAGGGCAGTCTCCCTCTTTGCCTGTTCTCATCACTGACACTTGCTCTACCAGCAAACCCTGCTGTCCTGTCTTCACACAGATCCGACACTGCTGGACTCCCACAGCTGCCCTTCTAGGCCAAGCCGCGTCTCCCGGCCTGACAGCAGGTCTCACAGCCTGCCTAGTGGGCCTGCAACAGAGTGGCCATCACTCAAAGCCCGGGAGCTCCCGTGTCACTCAGAGTGAGCGGAGGCTTGTAGATGTAAGTGAAGTCTGAGTGGCAACCTCCATTCCTGCCCACCTCTGCCTGACCTTGCTCCCAGCCCGGCCACCTGGCCTGTTTCTGCTTCCTGAGCATTCCAGGGCTCCTGCCAGGTCCCGAGCCCCTGGGCCACCCTGCCCTGCATAGCCACATCGTACTCCTCCCTGAGGGCTTCTGTGCCAGTACCACCCTGTCAGTAAGCCTCCCTGAGTACCAGATGTGATGGGTGAACCGTGTCCCCCAAAATTCATGTTCAGTCCTCACCCTGCAATAGCTCAGCAAGTGACCTTATTTGGAAATAGATGTAACTGGCTAGGACAAGGTCACACGGGAGCAGGTGGCACCCAATCCACTGACTGTTCTTGTAAGAGGGGAGTCTGGACACAGACACAGACGGCGAGAAGGCCATGTGGACGTGAAGGCAGGGAGCAAGATGACACATCTACAAGCCAAGGACGCCAGGGATGGCCAGCGACACTGGAAGGAAGGGACCTGGGCCTGGCCCTCACGGCACAGTAGGACGCAGCCCTGCTACACTGACCTCGGACGCGGAGCCTCCGGAACTGGGAGAGGGCCAACTTCCACTGTTTCAGCCGCCCAGGTTGAGCCACACAGGTGTGACATCTGGTGACAGCACCCCCAGAAAACAAATACGTCCTATAAAATAGGCACACTCTCTCCTCCCTCCCGTTCTTCCCCTGCATTTTATCCCTCCTGTACACTCACCACTGTCTGACAGTTTATAGATTTGCCTGTTGGTTTACTGACGTTCACCTAGCACTGCAAGGGAAGTTCCGTGAGGACAGGAAGTTGATTTGTTCACTGTTTTAAACTAACCAACTGAGCTAACCAGCTGTATAGAGCAAGCATATAAAATGTATTATATATGATGGATTGAGGTTTGCAAAGCAAGTTTACTTTTTGTGTAGAGGAAGATGGCCACACATGTGAGACTGATAAGAGTAAAGTGAAAGTAAACATGTTTATGTTCATGTGTGAAACAGCATAACAAAATTGAGTGATAAACACGTTCACCTAAGAGGTAAACAGATCCTGGCAAACCACTTCAGGTTATCACCCAAGAAGTAAACAAGTCCAAGGAAAAGAGGATAAAAGCAGAACTCCAGACAATGCTGTGAGTGGTCCGACTGGGCGCTCGGCTAAGACCCTCCATGCGGCTCTGAGCGAGACACTCCGGAACAATCCTCCGGGATGTTTGGGATGTTCGTCTGGGCGCTCCGACAGTCCTCTGCGAGGTGCAAGCCGCGACACTCCGGGACTCTCCCAAGTTCTTCCTTGTAAGATCAGCTGGCCTCAGTCCCGTCGTGGGCCCAGGGTGTCTCCCGGACCAGGGACCTTCTCCACGTCGACTGACTCTGGGACTTGGTTCGTTATTAAATTCTGTTCTACTCTGTACAACCTTCTGTGCTGACCAGAGCACTGGCCTCTGGAGGGACATTGGTTCCCAAATAAAGCTGTGTTACTCACTCTAACTGAACCTGTGTGCCGGGAGTTTGTTCCCAATTTGCGTCACGAGTACCACGCAGGGACGTAGGGCCCTGCCGAGGGGTTAATGTCCCTTGGCTTTCAGGAAGAGACTGAAGTGTGGCAACTGCCTTTACAGGCGCTCACGACACCAGCCGCCCCCAACATGACAGTTTTCAGGGTGGCAGTGAGACTGCTGGGGAGGGCGGTGATGGCAGTCAGTGGTTAGGTAGCGTTTCTATGGTTTAGTGGCCGTACCTGGGAAATGGAAACAATAACACTTACTGTACACGGTCTGTGACTATTAAGTGAGCTTGGGTACACAAGCATTGCAAAGCCTGAATAATGTCCTTATTCCTGTTTGTCTATGTCCTGACACAAAAACAGGAGGCTGAAGATAGAGGTGGTTAAGAGAGAAACCCTGCATTTCAGAGTGCCCGGGGCAATCTCGGGGGGCCGCTAAGTGACAGTGATACTGCTGTGTCTCTGTATGGACACCGCACACAGAAACCCAAACCACAGTCCTCTCCTCTAGTGACTGAGTCCGTAATTCAAACTAACAAAAAGTGAACATTTCAAAAAAGAACATTCAGGTTTTAAGCACACAGGTAAATAGCAGGTAGAGAAACAGGTGGGTACTGAGACTGATGGGTGCGCACAGACAGATATGTAATGTAACCTTTGTGAGTACAAAAATATCCCGTTTTTACTTTCATAAATCCTGGTGTCACTTGTCCCTTGCCACGACAGCTGCAGTGGCTCATGTTCAGGCCTGACTCAGTGCCTAGAACGGGACATATTCAGAACACAATCCATCCTTTTTCCTTATCCCTGTCCATGTCACCTATCCATCCACACACAGACGCAAAGCCTGGCCCATCCTCTTCATTCCCAGTCTGGATGAGTCACTCGGACACTCATGTCGTTCTAGACCTTTCCACGTCTCACATACTGATGTCTCGGCAAGCCCCGTGACGCTGACAGGGCCATGTCCTGTTCCCTCCTCTGGCTTTGCTGCTTCCAGGGGCTCCCAGGACAGCACCATAGCTCCTGGGTGGCTCTTCTCTCCTGCAGCCAGCCAGCTGCATAATTCAGCCAGAGCATCTTCTGCTGGCCCGGTGGCTCAGGAGGTTGGAGCTCTGTGCTCCTAACTCTGAAGGCTGCCGGTTTGATTCCCACATGGGCCAGTGGGCTCTCAACCACAAGTTTGCTGGTTCAACTCCTCGACTCCCGCAAGGGATGGTGGGCTCTGCCCCCTGCAACTAAGAATGAACACGGCACCTTGAGCTGAGCTGCTGCTGAGCTCCCGGATGGCTCAGGTGGTTGCAGTGCATCCTTTCAACCACAAGGTTGCCGGTTCGATTCCTCGACTCCCTGATTCCTCGACTCCCAGAAGGGATGGTGGGCTGCGCCCCCTGCAACTAACAACTAACAATGGCAACTGGACCTGGAGCTAAGCTGCACCCTCCAAAACTACGACTGAAAGGTCAACTTGACTTCCAGGAAAAAATCCTGGAAGTACACACTGTTCCCCAGTAAAGTCCTGTTCCCCTTCCCCAATAAAAATCTTTAAAAAGAAACAAACAAATAAAAAACAACTTCCTTTCAATGGCCCGGGGGTCATTCCAGTGTCCTCAGGATACAATACACATCCACTTGCTTTGGAGTGAAAGTCCTTCTGGATATTAATATACTTTTTGTGTAGAGGAAGAGTTCCTGCGAGTGATGGCTATAAAAGAATAAAAAGGAAAAGACAGGGAGGTTTTCCTACATAAAATTATGACACTTCTGTATATCAAAACTCACTATTATAACACAGGAATGTGTAATATGTGTACATATATTTGTGTATGAAGAGAAACTATTAAAAGCTAAATGGCCCAAAGAGAAAGTACTGACACAACTCTTACAGACGGAGGGAGTTAATACCCTTAATATACAGACAAGATAAGCACCTTAGGAAAAGGGAGGACAGATTTCAGGAAAACTCACAAATAACAGTGATTTCCAGTGAGCAGATAAAAAGAGAATGTTCAGCCTTATTGGAAATGAAAGAAATACAAATTCAAATGACAAAATACTATTTCACTTACAAACTGGCAGAGAGGAGATTTTAAGAAATACAAAGCCTCCCAGAGCTTCAGGAAGGGTGCCTGGGCATCAGTGATAGAGATGCAAATTGATACAAAGTGTCTGAAGGGTGTTTTCTCACCTGGACAACAAAGCCTGGAACATGTGCATCATTTTTCACTTTGAAAATAATCCCAAATTCACTGCAGCACTTTGTATAACAGCAGAAACATAAACAAATAAACAACCTGGAAATCACCTGTGTCCTAAAGAGGGGACCCCACACAAGATGGGCTTCCCCACTGGTGAGTAATGGAATGCTTCTCACCCCCTCAGACAGCACTTGAGCCAACAGGTCAGCAGTTTTCAAAATAAAGTTAGCAGCTAGCGGTGTTTCTGTCCCCTAGAGCCCTTCCCAATGTCTCCCACACCTGGCCTCACGGGCCTGCTTCCGTGGGCCCAGGACGCCCTCTGCCTCTCTTTGTCCCCCGGTTCCCCAGGGCCCAGACCAAGGGGAAGCCTCCCGACTCCCTCAGACACATGAGGGTGTTGTTCTCGGCGCCCCCAAAGCATTACTCCGAGCTCTGTGATGTGTCCGCCTACACACTGTCCCCCCAGCCAAGCTCTGAGCTTTCAGGAGGTGACACCGTGTTACCTTTTGAGTTCCCAGTGCCTAGCCTTGTTCTGCACACTGAATAACTGCTGCTTGTGAGGGAAAGAAGGGCAGCTGGAAACACTGAACCACGGTCTCTCATACACTAGCTGACAGCACCGAGGTTCCGCAGGCTGTGTGTGCGGTGCGTCTGTGCAACTGGGAGACACACTGTATCAATTATGATACAAAGAAACCCAACCACACAATTCTGACTTTACAATTCTCAGGAAAACAGTCAACACTTCTCAGAGGTGTGTGCCTTGTTTCCTCTGAGATTATAACTTCTTATAACAGAAATTTGCACATAAATTTGTATGACCTTCCATTTTCTTAGACACACAACACCCCCCAATAGTGTTCTACACACTGTACTGCATATGCTAATAACTATATTTACAGTACACGTTAATTAGCATTTCAGCCCAGCGACAAACACACAGGGCCCCAGCCTGTCCAGTGCCGCTCCCCTCCTCCCACCCCCCCCTCCCGTCTCCACAACAGGGACTGGTTACCATCAGTCCCAGACACACAGATGTTTATGCGGGTGCAAACACTGCGGTCTGTGCTTTGGTGTGAGGAAACTGGCCTCTAGCCTGGATCATCCCTTGTCGTCTGTGACCCACGTTATTCTCTAAACCTCACAGGGTGCTGTGTGGGGGGGGGTGGGGGGGTGGCTGAGGAGGGGCTACACAGCGTAACTAAATCACATCCTGCGGCGGGGGCCGGGAGCTCCGTGATTTTCCATCCCTCATCTGAAGCTCCCACGCATAGAAGTGTTTTCATTTGCAGGCGTTTATACCTGTCACACACGTGACCTTCAGTGGAGTGCTCAGACAGGGTTATGCTCATATTTTAGATACAGGAGACCCAGACCGTTTCGATCTGAGCCAGGTCACATGCGAGTGGCATTCGGTGGCACTGTCTCCTGAGCCCCTGGGACGCCTTCTGCTGACTGCGATGGCATTGCCTCTTTACTAAAGTTCACAGGTGTTTTCTGATTCTGACTAAACAAACTTTTTATCCCCCTTCCTTCCTCTCCTCTCCCCTCCCTTCTCGTCTCTTCTCTTTTCTAACTCTGAGGCTTGCTCTCCCTCTACCTGCTTTTCCATTTGCTCCAATGAACCGAAGCCTGTGAAGAACATGAAATCAGCGCTTCCAGACTAGATCATGGACACGCTGAGCCGGCTTCCCGGGAAGCTCACCCACCAAGGTGCCCTCACTCGCTCCCGTCTGGTGTTTATCAGGGGTGCATTCTGGAGGACCAGATGTATGTACGCGCTCTGTGGCCAGGCACACAAAGGGCGAGTCACTGCCCTCAGCAGCCACCTGCCACGCGGCCTGGGACCGGCTACAGGCACCTCCTCCGGGACCAGAGGCTGAGACTCATCTTCACAGGAGAAGACAGTCTCCTGCGCCGAGACTGGTATCTGGGGTGGGACCTGTAGTCTGACGGCCCACACCTGCCGCCCACGTTCACTGCGATTGTCCAGCGAGACGCGCACTGGGCTTCTCTCCACCTCCGCCCGCAAGGGCAGCGCGCCGGCTGCCCGCTCACGTGCCCCGCGCAGCACCCGCCTCCCTGCTCGCACTCCATCCCCAGGATTTGTGACACGAACATCGTGATGGCAGGGACCCGTCGTGCGCTTGCTTGCTCTGATCCTCGGAGCCCAGCACATGCTCTCGGAGGAGCAGGCACTCAATGAATGATGCTTGTTCATGATTTGAAGAATTCGCCAGAAATGGGACAATCACTGGAAATGGGCATTATTTTTACATAGGAATTTTAAAAAGAATTAGTTTTTCATTTTCCTGTCATTTTTGGCTTCTTCAAAGAGATGAGACACACTTTGAGGAGAGCATTGTTTTTTACTTGACAACTGGGTACCTTAGCACGTGGCATTGTTCCAGAAGTTTCTGCCACCTATTTACAAGTATATGTCAGTATTGCATAAAACTTGATTACGTTCTAAGTACTTATTCAGCTGGCACCTGTTGTGTAAAATATTAATCATAAAGGAAAACTACCGGACGGCAGCATGTAACACACCCGCGCCCCTCGCGCTCCCGCCCCGCCCACAGAGACACGCGTGCGCCCCGCAGCCCTCCCTGAGCTCCGAGCTCACAAACCCGCAGGGACGCGGAGCGCATGCCCCTTACAGGGCGCTCTGAGCTCAGGCGATGGGGCATTCTTCCGCGCCGGTGCCGACAAGTCGACTTTAAACAACCCATGCAGCAAACACACAATAATCAGAGTATGATATATATAATGAAACTATGGGTTCTTGGCATCACTTTTTACTAAATTGAAGTTTTCACTGAGAAAACTGTAGGTGCAGGTGCAGTTGTAGGAAACAGCACAGAACTCCTGTTCGCTCGTCCTCTCCCCACGGTACCGCTGACAGCCCAGCACCTATCACGGCGGGACCCACGCTGCCACAGCCCCACTCTTACTCAGACTCCGTGTCACCCGCACTCCATGTGTGTGCGGGCGTGCACACGAGTATGGAAGTTCTGCACATCCCACCCTGGCAGAACCGCGAGTGGCGTCCACGCCAAAAAGGTCCTTAACGTCACCATTTCCTACACGCGCCCCACCCCAAGTCCCCGCAGCCACTGATCTATCCTGTTTCTAAAATGTTGTCATTTCCAAAACGTTCTACACAGCAGTCAGACAGTACATTCTCTGCTCAGAGGCGGTCATGGAGACTCAGGATTCGTGGCACACATCAGCGGTCACCCTCTTACTGGAGTGTGAGCTGGAATCTCAGTTCCAGAAACAGCATGCTGTCATCAGACACCGCAGCACTTGGACCGTCAAATACAAGTGACTCCAAATGTCAAGGTTATGGAATTAATGGAGGCCCAGCCTTGCTGTCAGGAGTGTCATGGCGACTTTCTGAATATGGTTCTATTTCCAACAGAAAATGCATCAAGTTAGAAAGGACCACTGTGTTTGTATGAGTTTTATCGTTTGGTCAACACAATTTACTCTGACCTTACGGGACAAAAACAGTCATTGTAGGCGGAAGGGACCTCCTCCACTGGGACGATTTCCAGTCCCCCAGGGCAGTGAGCCTGGTGCAGGAAGAGCCAGGGTGACAGGCAGCTGAGCGGGTCACGAGGCCACGTCCCCTCCTGGAAGCTCTCCAGGGCCTGATCCAGGCAGGGAGTCTCAGTCCTGAGGAGGATCTTGCCCATTCATAGCCTAGGAAACTGCGAGGTGCAGGAAGGCTAAAGAAAACCACAAATTCAGGACACACCTAATGTCACAACTGCTGAAACAGCTGAGGAATGTATTTCAGAAAATGTGAAATAGTACTCTGTCAAAAGTTTTCTAAAAGAAGAAACTGGAGTAGAAAACAACTGTACCAACCTAAGAATTCTTTCATATGGTAGTTTCCTTCCTTAGAGCTATGATTCCCAGTGATTAGTCAGCAGAGGAAATCATGTTAGGCACAGGTTCGTGGGTGGAAAACGTGCGTTTCACCCTTTACGTTTTTACCAATTAAAACCGATCTAAGGTCCCATATGTAGGAGCAGCATCTTCCCGAGAAGCTAGGAAAACAGGAAGAGCAAATTTCATTGCTTTGCCGACAGCACATAAACATGACTCAGTAAAAATAGATCAGAGACAACAGAAGAGAAATGGAGAACGACGCTAGGTCCCCAAACGAAACAAGTATTTCCCATTTCTTCAGTGAGAAGTGCTTCATGCATCGTTAGCTTTTAGGGTCGTATGCAGATTCTCTCAATTTGACATCAAGCAAATCTCAGTGTGTGTCCTTGAAACGGTGTCTGCACCACTGTGTGTCCGTTTTAGCCGTGCAGATGGGGAGGTAGACACGGCACCGAAGCCCAGGCCGGGCTCAGCCCGCTGCGGAGAGCTGATACCCAAGGGCGCTGCAGGGCCGCGCGGCCCCCCCCCCCCCAGGGGTCGGACTCCCAGTCTCCCCAGGTCCAGCCCAGACATGCTCGCCTCTGGCTTCGGTCTGGTCAGCCACAGGCATGAGAACAAGGCAGGTTCTCGACATGCACGGCACAGACCTTACCAACTTCACAGCAGCAGCCAAAACACAAAGCTTGCAGAAATGTTTAGCAGGCTCTCACTTAGGAGTTCATGGACCTTCCCCTTCGTGCTCCGCCCTGGGCCTGCCAGCCCTGGCCTGCCAGGAACACTTGCAGGAACTGATCCTAAGCACAAATACTTGTAACTATCAAAAACTGGAAAGCTAACGGACCAATGCCTAAGTCGTGGCAGGTACAGAACAGTGTACCAGCTATGAAAAGTAACGAGGCTAGTTTTGAGTGCCAGGCAGTTGGTAAATGATTACCATAAGCCAGCATGTGCTAGGTAGATAACAGAACTCTCTCCTTTTAATTGCAGATTAAAAACCAGACTTGGAGATATTTATCGACAGAAAAATCTTTACAGACTATTCAGTAAACAGGAAGTCATGACACAGTGTAATAATGTGCAGAATTTTGGTGACGTCCTTTTCTTTTTTGTTCTTTTATGTATTTTCTAGTTTTTTTCCTCAATGATTTTACGTTATTGATGTAACTGAAATATAACAGGGGAAGAGCATTTTTAACTAAAAATTTACTTATTTTTAAGTACTCGAGGTAATTTAAAAATCTCTCTTCATTCCTTTACGCCCTTCCTTATTCTTTATCAAGCTTTTCGGCTTTTATTTTTAATCTGGAGACAGGGCAAAGAGAGTTGGTTTCCTTAGTAATAGTAGCTAAAGCTCCCAAACATTCTTTTATTTTTGTTTTTTCATTACTTTCTTTTATAACTGTTTGGATTTCCTGAGTGATAGATATGCATACTAATTATCGGTCCAATTTTATTCCAGGAGCTTAAAAATGATGGCTGTAAAAACAGCCTGATTCCAAATTTAAACCAACAGCTTTAAGTGGGTCACCAGTTCCTCTAAGAATTTTAGACACTTTTCCACCCTGAGATTCCAGTTCAGGGGCCGATGTCTTACTGCACAGATGCCAACAAGATTCTCATAGCAAATGTAAATAGTGTATTTGAAGGACTCGACCCTCTACTCATATCTTTTAAATTAAATGAAGTGATGGATGTTTACAAAAATATGCAAACAGGACATCAAGACACAAAATAAGCGTCCATCTTGATCTCAGTTCTTCACCAGAGGTTACGTGCTTCCTATGTTACTCTAAAATGGTTTTCCTGTATATAATAGCACATGTATGATTTTTAAAGGGGACGTATTCTCTTTAGTGTTTACCCAATGGGCTTATACTAGGTTGCTGACTTGTAACATCTCTTCTCTACTTCAATCTGAATTGCTGCTGAGTATTCAATGTGACAAATGTACCATCATGTAAACCCTGGAGTGAGCAAACCAATGACACAAAATAATACCAGGTGTTTGACTGTTTACGTAAAGCCACAAACCGTCAGATGACACCAGCCAAAGCTGCTGAATCCTCCCCAGTGAGGGAGGGAGGGGGTGACGGCGGCCTCAGGGACTTACACTACGGAGTTTCTCTCGATTTGGAGGCTGGCCACCTGTGTAACCTTCTGTAAAATGTCGTCGATCTTCAGGAAAACTGTCCAGTACAGCTTCCAGTGCAGGCTTTGCTTCAGTAAGAAGTTGGAGAAGTTGGGAAGGTGGCAGTTAGCGTCCCTGTTATTTGTAGGCGGTAAGCACCGGTGCTTCATGCAGCTGCGGGATCGGTTAGGTTACTACCTGTGTTAGCTGTATGCTTGTGACACGTCGGTGGCTACATCACAGAAGCAAACGCCCCGGGTACTCACAGCCTTGCACTCTGCTGCACGCTCCTTTCTAGCACAGATTCTGGGGTACCCCAAGTCCCTGCTTTTGGCCTCTTGTTACCTGATCACCGTTCCCATGTGACCAACAGTATGTAGAGCGCTTCCACTTGGAACTCCCCCCCAAGTGAACACATACTGAAAAGCTTACCACCACAGCCTCGCCCCAGCAGCTCGGTCAGCTCCTCCTCTGACTGGGCCCTGTGTCACTTTCACTGACTGAGTGCCACTTCTTTCACCCACTTCTTCCTGACTGAGGTGCTCCAATGCTTTTCTAATCTTGTTTCACATAGCTGCTGTTTCTTCTTTCCTCACTTCAAATAGCTGACATTTTGGTGTTGGTTTCGTTAGAATGGTATTTCACACTCTTTCCTTTGTTTAAAATGTTTGACTGCCTCCAGGGTGAACCCGACTCTGCCATTTGCACAATTTCTGTAGACAGATCCTTAACCTGTCCTGTTGTCTATCCTTTCCTCCTTTCTTTTTACCAACCTTCTCCACTGCAGAGGCTGTTCCGTGGGTCCCAAACACCAGGGAGGTCCCTCCTGCTCCATGTGCGGTTCTGCCCAGTTAGAGGGGTACACGTTCTGCTAACCTCCTCTGCTAAGAAATTACTCATAGACTGTAGTCCCAACAGCTGCTCTTCCTGCCAGAACGACCCAAGAATCACCCGACACAAGCCTGTCCCCAGACTGGGCTCCTGGACATTGAGTTCCGGGAAGGCGGGCCTCTCCAACGCCTCCCTCCAGAGCTGCCCGGGCCTGCACTTCCTCACTCTGTGCTTCCTCAGATTTCATGAGGACTGCCTACCTGGTATTCTCACAATATTTTTTTCCTTTGCTCAATCTCATGGAGCCAGTTGCTATTTCTTGCAACCAAAAGAATCGTAAATAAGTTTCCTTGTCGCTTGTTCTTGCACACTTATTCTGTGAATGGTGGGTGCTGGGTCCCCAACTGACCTGCCCTTCCTTTGACTGACAGGGAAAAGGCATGTCAGCACCACCAAGCGCTGACTTCCCGAGCCTGGCGTCCCCACGGCCCAGCAGCTCTGGGGTCGCCGTGCATCCCCGCAGCCCAAACGCAGTGTGGGAAACTCATGGGCCAAGTGTGCAGGAACAAGGGATCCCTACGGACCTGGAGTGACTTGGGACTGACACAGTGGCCTCCTCAGATACGTGAGTGGAGACAAATGGGTCCCCCCAGTTTGGTATTGTATAAGCCCCCAGAATTTTGACTCAACTCTACGACAAAGGGAGAGAACCCTAAATTAACTGATTAAACACCTTTGTGGGATGTGGGGCTTGAAATAGAAATTAAGTTGTATTATAGAAGAATAAAGTTATATTTCTTGTATACCTTAGTTTGTGGGCTGAGATCTATATTGCAACAGAAATAATGGATTTTGTAATACTTTAGGTGAAGTGCTAGATGCGTATTATGCCCATTCGGGTCAAAATTTATTAACTACATAATGAATTCACTAGTTAACCCATAGGATATCAAGATTAATTTTTATATATCCATTCAATTTTTTTGACTGTAACACTGCTGTACATACCACTTTATATTAAAATAAGGACTAGATAGGGGTGGCTGGTTAGATCAGTTGGTTAGAGCGCAGGGCTCTTAAAACGAAGGTTGCCGGTTCAGTCCTCACGTGGGCCACTGTGAGCTGCGCCCTCCACAACTAGACTGAAGACAACTGCTTGACTTGGAGCTGATGGGCCCTGGAAAAACGCACTTAAATAGAAAGTTAAAAAAAGGACTAGACAGTTATGCATTTGAATGGTTATTCTGTAAATAATTCTATGACATGTTCTTCAAGTATAGGAAAATAAACTCCTTAAATCCTGACAATTTTTGTTTAGTCACACCACTAGAGACTTTTGGAAATACAAATCCAGATGTATTCTAGTCAAAAGATAACAAAGCAAGAGGTTATGGAACAGATTCAAGGCATCTAACAGCCCTTTCGTTTCCTGGTACCAGTTAAGCCTCTGCAGAGATCTGAGCATCCTGATGTTGCCCGATGATTCTTCACTAACTGAATCAGACGGGCTATTACTGTGAATTGTTATATGACAACTACTTGTGCCAGCACCGCCCAAGTGAGCCACACAAGGAATTTTAAATTTTCTAGTAGCTGCATCAAACAAGTCAAGAAAAACAGGTGAGGGCCGGCCCGGTGGCTCAGGCGGTTGGAGCTCGATGCTCCTAACTCTAAAGGATCGATTCCTTCAGAGTTAGATTCCCACATGGGCCAGTGAGCTCTCAATTACAAGGTTGCCGGTTTGATTCCTCGAGTCCCACAAGAGATGGCGGGCTCCGCCCCCTGCAAGTAGCAACTGGCAACTGGACCTGGAGCTGAGCTGCGCCCTCCACAATTAAGACTGAAAGGACAACAACTTGACTTAGAAAAAAGTCCTGGAAGTACACACTGTTCCCCAATAAAGTCCTGTTCCCCTTCCCCAGTAAAATCTTAAAAAAATAGAAAAACAGGTGAAATTAATTTTAACGATGTATTTTATGTAACCCGGTAAGTAAAAATATTGTCATTCCGATATGTATTAGTATGAAAAGGTCAATGACGTCTTGGTGTGTATGCTGCACTCACCGGCCGCCTTTCACTAATTAACAGACACACATGTACTGAATGGACAGTTCCAAGTAATTAGAAATGAATGACGTTGTTACAGAAATAACTTCTATCGGTGGGACTTCATTGTTTCAAAGGGGCATTCCTATTTGCTTCTATATCAGCCTCTGTAGGTAATCCCAGAACGAAATTCACACAATTGACTGTAACACTGCTGTATAAATCCACCTGCTGCTAAGCGCATGCCTTGCTCCTCTGTGGACGCGAAAGGAACGGGTTTTGTTTCTTCATACACATCCTATCATCTCCCCCTAGGAGGGCTGTAATTTCTTTCTTAATATAAAAGTCCGCTAAAATCATACTGTCACAACCCATATTCATCTCGAAATGTATATAATACATTTCGAAGAATTGTATTTTTAACAGGTTTTGTCAAGTAATGAGCACGCGCAGAAGAGCGAATCTACTTCCTCACTCTCAGCAACACTATGTTATGAAGCTGATCTCTGCCAATCCAGTGAGAAAGTGTGTTTTGGTGCACTTTTGACTTGTGTTTCTCCTTTTGTGAACGCAGTAAGAATGTTTCACATGTCTGTATACTGTGCTTACGGTGTATTTCCTTTTCTTTTGGTTACTTGCCAAATTTTCTTTTGATAAAGTTGTCTCAATCACAAGGCCGTATGTTACCACCCTTTACCCCACCCCTGACCACACTGGATATGCCAACCTTTTCAATTTTTGTCACCCTAATAGGCCAAAAGGGGGTTGGTGGTGCCCTGTTTTATTCTCATTTGCATTTCCTTCTTTATCAGTGAGTTTCTGTGTCATTATGTTTACTGGCTGTACTTCCGAGCCTTTGCCCACTGTCCTGTTATTTAACCTCTCATTGATTCGTAGGATTAAAAACAAAAACAACACTTTTCCTAAGACCAAGCCCTGTTCAGTCAACATGCAGCAAATCCTAACCGTCTGTGGATATGGAAGGCGGCTCTGGTTCTGGCTGTAAGCGCTGCTCCAGTGTGCGTCCCTCATGACCAGCTACCCTGCCCTCTAGGAGTGGCGACGTCTCCGGGACACAGGCCACACTCAGGTCCCTGGAGTCCCCACCGAGCTGAGGATCTGGTCTCTGCAGAAACCATGCCTCAGACCTGGGCCACTTGTGATCACAGCGGGTTACAAGGGCCGGGGCAGTGCCCACTCCTTCCTAGCTGGATGCCTCTCCTTTTCCATCCTCATTGCTCTTCTGCATTATAAATTTCCCGAGGCATTTGCAAAATAAAATGGGATTTATTTTTTTTAAGAAAGGTATTGCTTTAATTAGGACTGTATTTGGCTACAGAGAACAAACCCACTCATGCTAACCCAAGAAAGATCCCTGCTTATACCTCAAGCTCTGGACATCAGAGGATAAGGAATGAAGGCCAGACAGATAGGACTCCCAGACCGCGAAACCATTTTCTTTTAAAAGCAGATAAAAACATACAGCTCTGTGAAAAGACCAATGTCTGTTCCATAATAACTACACTACAAACCAAACTGAAAGGTGAGTGGGAGGAAGCACGCTCAGGATATGTTAATAACTGTATATGAAGTTCTCCCGCACACCATCACCAAAAGTTGCCAATCCTAAAAGGGAGACACGCCTCACTGAGGACTCACAGACACATAACAAGCATGTGAAAAGTACTCAATTTCATGCATAATTAGGGGAACGCACATGATGTAACGACATGCATCTTCACCCCTCAGAACTGTGGAAATGAGAAACACTGATTGGCTATTGTATCAATGAGTTTAGTGCAAAAAAAAGCCAGAACGTACCCTTAAATAGTGTTGCTACAAGTTTGCCACAATATTTGTGGATCCAGCTCAGTCACGCTCTGCAATCCTTTGCTCCCAGCCATTCATGCTTCCAAATCTTTGCTGACACACCCACACCAACCATGGGGGAGGCCAGAGTGCCTGCGCAGCAGGGCTCTCAGCAGCAGCGGGCAGGCAGGGCCAAGTGCAGCCAGACACAAGGACATCTTGTGAGGGAGGGAGGGAGGGAGAGGGCAGAGGGAGAGGAAGGAAGGAGGAAGGATGGAGGTGGGAAGGGGAGAGGGAGGGCAAGCAGAGGGAGGAAGGAGGAAGAGGAAGGATGGAGGGGGGAGGGGGAGAGGGAGGAAGAGGGAAGGAATGGAAGGAGGAAGGATGGAGGGGGAGGGAGAGGATGGTAGAGGGGAGAGGGAAGAGGGAGGGGGAAGGTGAGAAGGGAGCAGTTCACTCAGAGTGCTGGTGGCCCCTAGGACAGAGCAGACCTCTCAACACCTTGGGTGAGTCCTCAGTTTTCTCCATTTTACAGTGGTGACAACAAAGGTGCCACTCCCCTGAGGGGATGCAGCTGGCCCAGCACAGCCCAGTGGCACAGGCTTGCTTCTGTGCAAGTGGTGGCGGGGCTATACTGCAAGGCACTCCCAGTCAGTTTGCAGTTAGGGAAGGGGTCCCCGGAGGGGTGGGTGGGCGGGGCAGCCCAGCAGGTGCTAGCTCAGAGGGCCTCAGTGCTGAGGTCAGCACGGGGAGAGATGTCCTCAGGCAGCTAAGTCCAGACCTGCGCCTCACGTTCACTGAAGTCCATCACACGAACAGTTGGGAGCAACTGCTGAATGCTCAGTGTTGCAGAGCGCGGGGCTGCACACTGACCCTCACAGGGCCCTGACCGGCAGGGAAGGAGCAGCACAGCCGCGACTGGCATCTGCAGGCTTCCCAGGCCCATAAGGAAGCTGCCTCGTCAGCCTTCCCCGGGCTGGAACCCCAACAGCGGGGTCCTTACTTTACCTTTGCACTTCTAACGTCAGTGTCTGATGGCAGCAGCGGCTAATAATATCCTTTAATTAAATGAACTAAGGACCCAAAGAAAGAATGCGTGAACGGGTTTCTCCTCCTCCACCTTTTTTTTGTTGGTCCTACGACTTAGGCAACCGACTCATTTTTACCCATTTTTGCTTATTGTCTCTATCAACCACTGGGACAACAGGGAGAGAGCTGCAGGGGAGAGGGGCCTCTGTCTGGTTGCCTCACCACTGTCTCCCGTGGCACAACTGTGCCCAAACACAGACATGTGTTGGATCAGTGCTTATCTTGTCTTAACAACAGCCAAGGGGAGAATTTCTGGAATTTCACTTGATAACCTCCCCAAAGTCACCTTGAGACAGTCCTCACTGAGGACAGCTGGAGTCTGGACACAGACACCCACTTCTGATTGTTCTGGGTCAGCTGGAGTGCGTTTCGTCATTATTCTCAGGACAGGGTTTAGCAACTCTCTATAGATCTCTCTTCCTCCAGGTCAGCGTGCATGCTAGCTTTCCTTCAGGGAGAGAGAAGAATGCGTGAGCTGCCAGGACACCATGGAGGCAGTGACACTGCTGTCACGCCAACACCAGAGGCCTGTCACCCCACTCTCTCCATGTGAGCACCTGGGTTTCCACGACACCCAGGAGTGCGGCCCGATCACGCCTCATTTCTGGGCAGAGCTGATGGAGCCAGAAAGCAAGCCATGGCCAGCCAGCTCTCTCCTGATGTTTGGATGGGGGTAAGACACTGGACGTCCAGCCCTGAGAAGGCTTAAATGCGCCGTCGGTGATATTCCGGAATAAAATGACAGACCTCGGTTATTGCAACGCTGACTCCCAGAGTTTTTTCCTGCATTCACTGCATCTTATTTTGTCTTAACATCATTTATGGAAAACAAACTCAGTACTTTTAAAACTGAACATTTAATTGGGAACAGTTCATGTGGTCTGTTCATGAAGGCTCAGACAAGCAGAGTGCAGTAACAATTAAAGATCACATGTAAGTCCCTGTACAAATCAACATGGTAGTAACACATCCAGGATACCCAGGGGTGTGAAATGGGAAAAGCTACAACACAACAAGCACAGTGACCGTCTACTGCTAACCCTGTTTCCTAAGCCATGTATTTATGTGGTACTGGTTATTTTTTGTAATATTAAACAACAAAATTAATGATAATGTTCAAAACATTTATTCACTAAATCACTTTGAGGTTGATTTATATAAGATAATTTCAACAAATAAAATGTTTAATGAAAAATTGTGCTATACAATTTATTTATCTCTAGAAAGAAGTCTTATCTACAAGGAACACAGGTACGTGAGTAAATACAGGTTTTAAAGAACATTCATTAGGCATTTACTATCATAATGAAGATGGATTTCCTATAAACAGCTCCAAGAATCCAGTGAAATCTCAAGAGGTGAACCAAAAGCTTTTTTCAATCATATTCAGAAAATCTAATATGCTTACTTGCTTGTTGAGTCTTTGCGAGTCTAATCTTTTCAGCTTTGGTGATTAACTATAGAGAAAGAAATCAGAGATTAAACTGTATTGGATACCTAGAAACAAAGATAATTATGACTAGAGAAACCTGACAATTATGAATCTGAATCAATTCTTTTAAAACAGGGAGGGGTAGATAAATGAAATAATTAAGCTTAGGTCAAATCAATTACAGAAAGAACTGTCTAGATTATGGTTTATCACGTATAATAGATACTAAATTTTTAAATTATTTAAAACCCTCCCAACATTAGTTCCAGATTACTAAAAATGTTTCAATTAAAAATAGCCACTCCGTGCTGGCAATCTTGCTTACCTTTTAGGAGGGTTCAGGATCCATACCTGTTAGTCGTTTCCTAACCCCTTGCGCTCGAGTACCAACTGCCAAGACACCTCTTTAAGGGTGTGGCTCTTAGGGACATACCGTGCCTCAGAAGCCATGTTACTTGAACACAACATTCTGGGCCTATTCTGGGCTGAGAGCTACATGAAGGTGTGCTTACAGTTGCTTACCAATTTGAAAATTAAAATACCCCAAATAAAGATGTTATTAAGAGTACTTACTGTTTATTACATGCTAACATAAACACTTGAATATGGTTAAAGAGGCAAGTGAAATTATGTGGCATGCAGAAGACCATTTAAATGTCTACATATTACAAAAGGTTTCTTGTTGGAAAAATTTTAAATACTGCATTTAGCTTTGGAAGAAAGAAAAAATCTTATTTTCTTAAAAAACAGGTTTTATCGAGCAATTACTAACATAGTTTCTTTGAAGTGTTGGTGACACATGGCCGTGGGCAGGAAGTCACTTGAGTTTACACTAAAAATTTACTCCTCAGTGAGGTGACTCAACAGGTAGAAACTCACACCCATGTGTTCACGCTGTAAATGCTATGGATTCTGCCTTTGCCTACGGACCGTCTGACATATCAGTAATTTGTAGAGAAAAGCTTTATAATATGCTTTAAGGGGCTTGAAAAGCCAAAGAAAACATGAGCAGAAGCCTCACTGCAGCAGCTGGTCCCTGACTCCGTCTGGCAGGAAGATGGGAGACCCACCCGTGGCAGGTCTTTCCAGCACCTTCCTGACCTCCTGTGAGGTCTTCATTTATCTACCTGTACCTGATTTTGTATGTAAGAATATGTATGTAGAAAATGAAATTTTTCTTTCCCTATTCCTTTTTTGTCTTTTAATTCTGTATAACATGACCGGGGCTTAGGGAATTGCTCCCAGTGCCCTACTCCACAATGTGAAAATTAGGAGCCAGGATTTTTTTATCAGTGCTTTTCCTTCACTCAGTTATGGCCCGAAGGCAACCCTGCCTGCTGTCATGTCAGAAAGGCATCTGTCCCACTCAGGGCTGCTCCCTTTTCTCCACACGCCCTGACCACAGCCCTCCCAGTCAAGCTGCTCGTGCGGCCTGCAATGCTGTCCTCTAAACTCACGTGCCCGAAGTCAGCTCTAAACCCGAAGTGGCAACCTCCCAGACAAACTCATCTGATGTGAAGCTGTCGCACAGCACCTCCAATGAGGTTTTTCTGCACAGCACTTGTCATCCCCCTTCTATGGTGCTTATCTCTTAGCTTCCTGGAAGGGACTTTGTCACTCAGGGCTGTATCCCCAGCTGTTAAACAATGGTTAACACCAATGGGCACTCAAAAATAGTAACTAAATTAACCAAAAAGTAGATGGACAAACTAATGATGTCTGTCCCTCTCCTCTAAAAACCTCTTTAGAACCTGCTTTGTGTGGTCCTTTCTTCATGTCACGACAGGAGCCAGCTAGCCATCTCCATGACCTCAGCCAGGGAGCCTCTCCTTTATGACAGTTCTCTTTATCAAACACATGCTACTGACAGGCCTAATGGTGCAACAAGTAAACACCATCAGGAAAAGCACCCTCCAGCTCATGACAGAGCTACTCACTGTGCTCCAAGCCAACTTACAAACTCCCTAGTCAGCGTTGTATTCCCTGGCCTTAAATTTAATTTACGGAATGGGGTCTTTTCTGAAAACAAAATCACTAATTCCTAGTTTTACAAATATAAAAAGATGTAAATGGAATCACACACCAATTAAAGGGTAAGTATCATTTAACAAGTGACTTCATTTCAGTGCTGAGTTCTGGATTAATCATTTTAACATTTAAATACTCTCAAGCAGGCTTTCAAATTAACACCTCATAGGCCTGAAAGGGGAAGGAAGGAGGCCCCATCTGAGCAAAATTGTCTGCATTCAAGGCAGCAGAATTAACAAAGCCCAGTTGGAAACCTCCCCCCAAATCATCTTTAAACCCAGTGAATCTTAGGTGATGCAAGGCTGATGAAAACCACTTAAAAAAAAAAAAAAAGAATTTTATAAATACGACCCCATATCCACAAACCTAAAATACAGAAAGTATAACTTTTTAAATGCTAACCAGTGACAAAAGAATGCACATCTTTTTAGATTTTTCTAACTTTTATATTATATAAAATACAAGTAATACTCTTATATGACTTTTATAATTTTAAATTTGATATAGCAACATAGTCATTATGTGCCCTATTTTTTTCTAAGTACTTTAAGATGTACTAACCTTTACACGTATCGTTTTATAAGAATAAACTTGACAGCAACAATGATTCAATAAATTACAGTGTCATTTAAAATAAAATTACAGAAAGAGAAGCTTGCTTTAAATTATTTAACGTATTTAAGCTTGCTTATATCACTTGTTGACTATTCTAGATAAAAATAAAGCTTATCACTGCCATAGGGACCATTATACATTAAATCTCTCAATCTTATCTCTGGAGGCTCATATCTTCAAAACCCACATTCTAAATACGTTGTGCTTTTACCCTTAAGACAATGTTTAAATAATCATTTACCACCCAACCACCACACTCAGCAACCAGAAATCAAGACTGCTTTAAGTTACACCACTGGTTTAAAAAAAAAGGAGAAACAGAAAACTCTAAATTAAAATAACGTACCCTTGTGGTGAAAGCACTTTTAATTTTGTGTACTATAGAGACATAAGTATTCTTCTCAATCGGAAACACAGTATGTCCCCTGTAAATCTGTTACGTACAGCAAAAACAAGTTTCCTTCAGGACTGCACAGTCGTTTTAGAAGACAGCCTCTGACAAAAGGCTACTCAAAACAAAAAACCCCCAAACTAAAACAAAGGAAACATTAATTGCTTACCTTCTCTGTGCCTCTCTTCTTCTCCCGAGGCTGATTAAGTTTGGCCTGCCTATCTACCAAAATTTTCTGCCAATACCTCTGTTCATGATCACCTTAGAAACAAACAAAAACACTGATCACTGAGCATAAGGGCAGAGAAGAGACATAGTCAAAGCATGAGTCTCAGTAACAGAACCAGACCAACTGTCAAATTATATGTAATGAAACATTATGACTGTAAGAGCGTTCTCTCTCTCTCTCTCTCTCTCTCGTTCCATTAATCAAACTCAGAAAACACCGTTCCCCACAATAAGAATTGTTAAAAAGAAAAGTTCTGTGACGTTTACCAGAAAGGACCTCGAGTTCCCAACAGTGTTTTTTTTTAATGTCCGTTTGTGCCTCCAAGACTGCGCGGGCATCCTCAGCACTTCGGAACCTAACATGGCACTCCGTGTCCCCTTCGAGCAGGTCGACATACACAGCTTCTGACACTGCTGCCAGAGTGTCCTGCATCAGGGTTTAGAGATACGTCAAGTACAGAAAATGTTTCACGATGATTCTAAAACTCTTCCCACGGTTGTGTCAGAATGTGTTCTGTGGGAGCCACATGACGCTTAAAATGAGAACTATCCTACCTAAACAGTTCTAAAATGGACACAAATGCTCTCTGAAAATGGACACGGGCAAAGCTGAGAACCAATTTCACATCAACTCGAATCCTAACTTGCTTTCTCTTATTCTGCCACATCCTCAGAATGTCAAGAGGAAGGAAAATACTGCTTAAGGACAACAGATTTGTAGAGCAGGGTGTACAAACACTCCCCTACCCACAACTCAAGAAGAGATTCCAAGTGTGGATGTACCTAGAATAAGGAGTACAATTAAAAACAAAACAAAAACCCACACAGACTGAGGGAGAAGGTGTGTTTCCATTCACTTATACAAAATCACATACGACTTAAAACATTTATGTAAAAACATTCAACTTTTTATAACAACTCACGAAAAAAGAAGTTTCATGGAATCTACAAAAATTCTAGGTACCCAGGCGGATTATGGGAATATAGCCCAAAAGCTCTTACTTCCTGATAAAATACCTAAGCAACTTCTTCTAAACAACCCAGCAAGGAAAAGTTTTACTAGAAATCCTGCTGTGAGGGCAAATTAACAAGATTCCTGCATTCCTAATCAACTTTTTTTCCCCCACAGCAGCTTCTACAGTAAATACGATGCAATTATGCAGGAATGTTACACTAATTCTTAATTCATCAACTTCCATTCACGAAGCTGAAGAAGTAACTGGAAATTCCCAACTGGAAAAAAATCGCCTCACCCTTCTCGTCCTTTAGTTTTGACCCAAAATTTAAAGACCGAATTCATTTAGAGAATTTTTAGATGCTGGATTTTTATAGTCTGAATTATAGGAAGAAACTGGGCAACACCTGGAATACGATCTATCACAGAGTAAGAGAAACTGATCAGTTAATAACAAAGCCTAAGTAGTAAAAACCTGTGAGTCTGCAGAAGCAAGGGATATGTCTCCACTCATCCTATACTTAGCATGCTACCTAGCACAGAACTGGCACTTAATAAATGTTTGCTAATTCAATAATAACAAAAAGAACTGGAGACAAAATTTGCCAATTCTTCCCATTTCTGTAGTTAATACTAAAAAAAATAACCTGTTTCAAGTTGATAAAATCTGACTCTATTCATGGGTAGTATAGCTACTTGATTGATTTATCAGCCTGATTAAATTGCTGCAATTAAAAAGATATTTATTAAATATCTATTATAATCTCAAGGTAACCTCTGCATTTAAAACCCTTCTTAGAATGACAAATTAGCCTGGTAATCACACTGGGTAAGACACACAGAAGTCACCAACCTTATAGCTCACTTTTGTTCCAGTAAATGTAAGGAACTATTAACTTGATTACTAGTTACTTTATGAATTTATGATCATAAATGAAGAATTTGTAATTAACATAATTAACACTTAAAATGTAAAAGCTCTTTAACTCTGTCAGTCATTCCAAATAAACTTTTGAGTAATTTTTCTATTAAATCTTTTGCAGTCTAAGTGACCATAGCCTTATTTACACCCTTAATTTTATTTTTATTACCGAAAATTCTACATTGCTACAGTACTCTGCAAGCTGGCAATATAATTTGGGTCTAACCAAATCCCTCATGAGTATCACAAAAGAATCTAAACTGACGTGCTAGTGACACAGTGTGTACACACGACCACAGTTGAGCTTCCTCAATGGTTATGATGTCACAGAATGAGCTGCAAAACCAAAACCCACAAGCCAGTGCTGGACGCAGTGTAGAAATCAGACAGGTTTGCTATATAATACAGTATTTTACACAGTTTAGAAAAGGAAGCGTCTCACCTAAATGGACGACAGGGCAAGGGTAAATGAAATATGGAGCTCCCCCACGAGAGTATGCCAATAACAAATAGTGCTGCACAAAAGGCTGTTGGATACAGTATGAACAGCAATTTGTAAATTACGTATGATTTACACACGCATGCAAATTTTTTGTAGTTTTTTAAAATACTTTATACCTTTCTGCAATTGTTTCAAATTTTTAAAATAAACAGCACGGATTGAAAATACCAAAAAAATTTTAAACATCAACTTATAAAAGGCTCTTTTCTCCAAAATACCCTGCATTTCCTTCAGGAAAAAATGTCAATTTCCAAGAATATTCATTAACAGACAAAAATAAACTAAATCCATGGTAAGGAAAAAATAACTATATTGTCTCTTTAATTCCAAAATAATTTTTAATTTTTTTAGGTCACAAAATCTTTTAGGAATCTATTGAAAGCTAAGAGCACCAACGAAAACAAATTACAAATTATCTAGTTTGCTCCAAAGCCTGATAACAGCAGATGATTACAATTTTAAAATCATTTAGACCAACTCTAATATTGATTAAATCTTTAAAACCCTTTTGGCGCTAAGCATTTTTCTAAAATCCATTTTTTTCTGAAAACAGAAAAGAGAGTGACTACTGGGAAAACATTTCAGTCTCTCTACTCCTGCAGTTAGGACGACGGCAGTACGGTCCCCTCGCTCATTACACAACTAACCAACCATTTGGGGCACTGATACAAGTAGGCACATACTACAGCGTGCCTACAGAAGGGTCAGAACTGGGCTCACAGCACATCTGACCCAGTGAGGAGCTCAGTCATTCGATTTTGCTTCACATCAAACTTCACAGTTACTTTGGAAGCAAACCAGAGAAGCAGCTCGCCACAGAGGAACAAATTCCAATTTGATTTGCTTCGTTTTCCATATTCAGAACATTTTCACACCGGGGAGCTCTTAAGGGGCAAGAGGGACAGCTACCCAGGGGCGGAAACGCCTTACCCGGATCTGCTTCCTGCCAGGCAGGGGCTCAGTGCTGAGGATCTTCACAATGACACCACTCACAAACTGGGGTCCAGTGGTGCTGGCCTTCTCAGGGGGACAGCACTCAGCACTGTTTGCTGCTGATTGAGAAGAAAAAGACCAGAAATAAATCTCCCGCACTTAATCTATTTCACACTTCAGAAGAACATCATCATTTCTTAGACCGCGTTAAAGGGATGAAGTTACTTAACTTCAAGTTTAATGGACAATTTAAGTAATTCATAATATTGTAAGTAATTATATAGAATATAGAAGAATATTCTATATAATTCAGATGTGAAAATTGTATAAGAATTTTAAAATGTATCTTAACATTGAAGATAACACAAAAATTGTTTTGTTTGTGCTTGTGGTTAATATTGCGGAATGAAATGACAATCTTTGTTTCCACAAACTAGCTCAATTCATAAGTGAGGCACTTCTTACTAAATGTGACTAATAACGAAAATTGCAGTGAAAACAAATAGCTGTGATTAAAAAAGATACTGTTTAAATCAGCCCTTGAAATATTCTTACATCAAGAATAAATCACATCTGGACAATTTGCCAAATCACCAATTCTCTAATAAATGATCACTGTAAAAGTTCAAGTTTATCCCATAACAACCCGGAAATTGTATGTTAGTATGTAAATCCAATGTAATGCTTAAAAACTCATATTGATGGTTACTTGTTTCAGTTTTCGTTTCGGACTTATTCACTCCTCGGTCTGTTTCCATTTCTGACTCTGATTTTAACTGGGATATTGTTTTTTTTAAAGAAGCCATACTGGCTTTCTGCAGTGCTAGATACTCTTTCTTCAAATCCATCCATTCGTTCCTGTAATTAAAAACACATGCATGGGAAATAGTGGTAACAGATGATTAAATTAAAAGTAAATATCTAAACATATACATACATCCAGTAACTTGCAAGCACTCCTCCCAACATCTCTTTGCTAAACACACACTCCAATTATTTCCAGAGTTCTAAATGCATCCAGCAAACAAGCAAAGGGGAGTTCCCCTGCCCCTACATTCAGATTAAATGTTTTAAATTTGCAATTCAATTCTTGAGTATACTTCAATTACGTGAATTTTTGAAAATAAAAGATTTGAACTAGTTATTTAACTAGTAAGTTTACTACAACAGTCATCTCTGGGGGGAAATGAGAGATTAAAATTTAAACATTACTACGTAGTTAAGGTGCTTCCAATTTCAGAGATAACATTCCTAAGGATTTACTCGAATCAAAAGGAATGTCTAAGAAGGAAGAACCCGCTGGAAGCAATTTCTCCATTTACATACGTTTAACAAGTAGAAGCTTCTTCAAACAGCCAGAGCCTGGAGCCCAGAAGCACAAAGGCGCTAGGGCTCCAGCCAGCGCTCTTTGTTCCCCCTAATCTAGACCATCAAACAAGCAGATAGGCATTTTTTTTTAGAGGAGGATATCTTGTGGTAATGGTTTTAGCTGTTAACATTGACATCTGTATACTTCCAAAAAAAAAAAAAAGGGGGGGGCTGGAAAGGACCAAGACCCACCCAGGATCGTCCCATCCCTGCGAGCTGATACATTAGAATAACAAAAGGCTCTTACAGATGCTTTGAGATAAAAAGGCAGAGGAATTCAGGAGTTAAGGAGACTATAAATACGAGGCCTGGAGTCCTGCCCTTTAACCTTCCAGAGGGGACCAGACTCCTGGCGAGAGTGACCTGGAGGGTCCAGAAGTTTCCTGCCCAAAGGTATGCGTTTTGCTTTCCCTTGCGTGGCTTTTGCCCTTGTCGGGCCTCCCTCTTACTTTAACATGGAAGCCCTTTCTGAGACTTCTCAAGTAGTAAGTGCTTCCATGTTTTAGTCGAAGTGAGTCCCAAATGCTTCTCCAGATGCAGCATGGCAACCTCGCTAGAGACAATGGGGATCCCCTCTGCTTTAACATGGGGGTACCTGCTGCGTCAACAAAAGTAAGTGCTTCCATGTTTCAGTGGAGGTGTCCCCAAACGCACAAATTCTCTTTCTAATTTGACAGTCTAAAAATGTTCACGATTCACCCCAAGGTCTTCCTGCACTGGGCTGCCCGTCACTTAAACATGGACGTACTTGCTCTGGCACCGGTGAAGTAAGTGCTTCCATGTTTTAGTGCCGGTAAGGCCTCCTGGCAGCTCCCCGACCTGCCCTGCACCCAGAAGCTGCAGCAGCCAGTACGTTAGGAACCCCCGCCACTTCAACATGGAGGCATTTGCTGAAACCTGACAAGTAAGTGCTTCCATGTTTTAGTGTGGTGGTTCCTCCTCACTACCCAGTCGTGCAGCACTCGCGTGTGCAGACAGGGCTCAGGCCGTTACTGTTGCTAACGTGCAACTCTGTTCGCACCGTGGAATTGCACTTGAGCAATGGTGACGGGCTGCGCCGTGGACGCCGTGGACCTACTTGGACAGCACGCGCAGGGGGATGACCTCCTCCCCCATCCGGTGCCTCTCCTTGTGCTTCTTCTTGTGCTTCCTTTTCGTCTTCAACAGGGACCCGTCTTTTACGTCTCCAGCGTCCTTTTCCTCTTCAGTGGAGACTTCTAAGTCTTTCAGAAATAAACACGAGAAAGACTTAGTTTAAGAAATGGGATAACCTATCCACCAAATTCCAACCTCTGTGTCACAAGTACCTTTGTATTCCTTGCACATTTCCGGTGCTTTTTTACGGTCGTCTTTCTGAGCAAGTTTCTTGACTTTGGCCCTGGGGGGGAGGCACTCTGCGCCCTCTGACCTGCTTCTCTTCCTCTTCCCGGCTCTCACTGAAGGTGAACCGCTTACTTCCGCTTTTTCTCGTTTCTTCTTCTTCTTCGAGGGCGGCTTCTGGGGCTCAGCAGCTTCTCCCTCGGAGCCCTCAGACGCAGCCCCGGGCCTCTTCCCTGTGCAGCCGTCGCTCTCCTTGCCCGCGTCCATGTTTGACACTCCCCTCTGGAGACCGTCTTCCTTCTTCACTCGCACTTTCTTCTTCTTCTTCCTTTTCTTTTCTTCTGTAACAAGGCTGCCATTAGTTTTCTTTTTTTTTCCCTCCAACTACATCTAGTGAAAATATACTTTCCCTAAATGTCAACATGAAGTAACTCACCAGCTACTCTAAAGGCAGGAATGGGCTTATTTTTCACCGTTTTAGGAAATACACCTGGTTTTCTTGGTGCTTCTTCAGGTGGGTTATTAAGAAACTGAAATGTAATCAGCAAAAATGTTGTTGCCATTTAGAACACCTGCTAATAATATCTTTGCTTTTCCTTTTAGGTTCTGAACCTACCTCAATAGCTTTTGCTGCTTGTTCTTTTGTTTCAAATTCCACAAAGGCAAATCCCTTTGGATCTCCACTAGACTTATAGTGCGGTATGCTTATATAAACGACATTGCCACATTTCCCAAACACTCTTTCAATCCAGCTGTGATTAACATTTTTGGGAAGTAATTCCTAGAATAAATTAGAAACGGAAGTACACATAAGGATTTTTACTCGAGGTCAATAAATTCTTACTTGAATATTACAAAGTTTCATCCTTTGACTGGGCGCGGTGCTCGGGGCTTTTGTAGAAAGCTGGCTTACTTACCACGTACACTGTCCGCTCATCCTCATCCTGTGGCCTCTCTCCCAGCGGCTTCCTCCTCCGGATCCTGGTCCCTTCTAAATCCAGCTTTAAAAAGAGGACATAGGTTAACAATCTAGTTGAATTGCATGATTAAAAAAAGTTGTAAGAATTCTTACCTCTACAACAGCTGAACTTTTCAGTGCTCTGGCTATTAACTTCCCATCAGTGGTCAATTTTTTCATTTTGTTAAAAGACACGAGGAGTGAAATATCAACATCTAATGGAAATGCAAAAGTGAGGAAATAAAAATGCAGTCTCTAGGCAGGTGTGGCCAGAGGTAAGCATTTGAGTTTTCACAAATGAACACTCATCACTCCTACTAGAATTAGTATTAGGAGTGAAATGCTCTCTAGGTCTTGAACTTGTCAATCAAATGCACTGTTAATATAACTGCTCTCTAGAATGGTTTTGGAATAACTGCTTTGGTCTTAAGTTCCAGAATCCTACCGAGTCCTTAACTTTAGTGATAAACAATGTCATGAGCTGCAACATTTTTAATCTGAAAGTTAAAATCTAACATGTGCACACGTACATATGTATACAACAAAACGTACTACAGTGTATAAAGACACGATACATACTATAATTTATTAGGTACTATGCAGTGTATACGTAATTGACTATGTAATAATGCAGTGCAGATGTGCAGTTTTAGAACTGGGTGACTCAGTAACTAAGGCAGCACACCTCCACTGGTTCCATCCAGGACTTCAGCATACTTACATCCATCTCTGGATTTCTCAATCTGCTCGCGAAGAAACCGGTCCTTGTGAAGATTTGCGTCTCCAAACCAAAAGTCCACTTGCTTAGCAATATCTGCAAGCACCTGTTTAACTCGAGACCGTTTCTTTTTTTCTACTTCTTTTTTCTTTTCAGTACTTTCCTCTTCCATTGCCTTTTCTTGGTTTCCACTTTCAGTTTCCATTCCTGTGAATTAAAAAAGGTAAATATTTAAGTCTGGTAATAGAAAAATATTTCATCTTCAATTTTCTGAAGGGATAGTGGGACTCAGATTTCCCAGATGTTTCCAACAATCAGCTTTCATTGGCTTTGCTTCATTTAAAAATGTTTATTTAGCTCGACCCTGCTCACTTTCCATGGGCCTTGTTTTTACTTGCAGAGGAAGTTCACCTCCCAGGTCATGAATCATAGGTAGCTTTAGTTTTTTCCTTATGCCCTTTTAAATGGCAGGACCAGCTTATCCTAGTCCATAAAATCTTGTCACCAAATCACACAGTCACTTAAGTGTAAGATTGAGGGACATTTCCTCTCAACAGACCTCAGGTTATTTGCATTTAAAACAACTCCAATGAAAACCGATTCTTCATTTTGGTTTTTTTAATGTTCATGTCTGCACTAAACAGAATTCAGCTGGAGTAAGTTGTAGAGCCAGCCGTTTTCAGCCCAGTCTTTATTTCTGGGGCAGAATTCCCACCCCATCCTTCAACTCACTTTGCACGCCTGTCTCCCCCTCCCTCCGCCTTCGCGCCGGCCTGCACTAAAGCAGGCCCCTTCAGCTTGCTGCTCACACCCCATCCACAGGGCACGCCTCCCTCCCTGATGTGCTCAAGTCTTGTCCAAATGTCACTTCAGGGAGGTCTTCTCCCACAGCCATATGTAAAACCACAAGTTTCTGGACAAACATCTTTCTCCCCACCACACATCATCTCTAACATTAGCATGTAATGTATTGGAGTTGCTTATCCTTCCTAGGAAGTAGGGCTGATGAAATCAGTGACTCGTCTTTTATTTACTGATGCATCCATCCCCAGTTCTGGCACACAGCAGTCATTCAGATTTGTTGATTTAGAGGTTCATACAAAGATGACATGAGCAAGGCTTATTACCATCAGGCCTGGGACAAGCCGGCCTGCCTGAGAATAAAATCAGTCTCACTTGAGATGAAGGGTTTTTTTCTTAAAAAAGGCAATGGATTTGGGTTAATTGCTGGGCAGGCCTCCAGATGACATGAAGATGCTGTCCCCACACGTTAAAGCTCAGTAAACAGCAGGAAAGCCTACTTGTGTCTCCCGGGTCTGTCAGCTAGAACCTGGCTGCAGCGCTGACACTGCAGACAGTAACAGAAATCATGTTTCAAAGCAACCCAGGAAGAGGGCACTGAGACAATCTCCCACCAAACGTGCATTCTCAAAGTCAACAAGAGTCTTGGCATTTTAACAGGCTTCAGTTAATCAGCCGTGTATGAATTTGGAAAAGATACGCATAATGAAGTATTTAGATGATGCTAGCATAACAAAATGGAGCTACACGCTGGAAGTCGTCCTTAGAAACCCATCTGCCCACGCGCACATTGCTCCCCTCCCCCACTGTCCTCTGGGGCGTCCCTCACCCCTTCATGACTCTGTACCACTGACCTCTCAGCAGCATCTGCTCTTGGTAACCCTGCAGGACCGTCTTCACCAGGCTTCCAGCAGAGTTCCCTCCTTCTGAACCTCCTCTCCTTCCCATGCTGCCTAGGCGTGTGTTCTGTCCTGGGCTCCCTTATCCACACTCATCCTTTCTGAGGGTCCCAGCTCTATGCTGATGTTCCCCAGTCTAAATTCTCCAGTCCTGACTTTTCCCATTAGCTCCCCACTCCAATTCAACTGTCTATCTGACATTTCTGCTTGTCTGTCTAAAGTAGATCTTAAGCTTAAAATGGCAAAAATTAAACTCTCAAATTCTAACAAACCTACTTTTTGCCTAGTTTTCCACATCTCACAAAACACCAACTACAAAAGTGCAGAGAGGGCAGAGAGGTGAATCCTTAATTCTCCCCCCACTCCCATTCACTGGCACTCCTGCTAGCTCTACCTTTACCTTCATCGACTATACCCTGAATACAAACACTGCAGTTCTCCCCTCAGACCCCATTCCAAGCTGTCCCTGCGTCTGCTTCAACCACCACATCCTAACACAGCTGCTTCTCAGGTCTTCCACAGTCATCAACTCTCAGTCAGCAACCAGTCATCACTTAAATACTGAAGCCATGTCATGTTAACCGCTTGCACAAAATCCTCCAAAGGTTTCTTATCACACTCAGAATAAAACCCAGTCCTCTCTGTGACCCACCAGCCCTGCTCTGTCTGGCGGGCAGGGGGGTGTACTTAACTCCAGGCCCTGCTCCATCTGGCCATCTGGTCAGGGGTTACCTAACTCCAGCTCCTGTGAGTTCTTCCCAGCAGACCACCCCAAACACAACACGACACCTTGCTCTTTGTGACATGCTAAGGCCATTCCCATCTCAAGGCCTTTGCTCTTGCTGCTCTTTACTTTCCACCACATCTGTAGGGATTACTTCTTCATTCAGGTCTTGCAAACCACTGGCTCAATGAGGCTTCCTTTTTGACCCAATCTTAAATACCACTCCCCCCTTGCTACCTTAACCCTACCCACCCCCAGTCACTAAGGGCAGGAGGCACTTTAGCTTGATCACAACTGATGCATTTATTGAATAATTAGTGTATTTAAAAGGATCTTATAAGCTGTAAAGTGTTAAGCATTTCAAGTTCTTTTGTAAAGGGGTAGGATCATAAATAAAATACAAGCATGTCTATGATTATCACTATAACAGGATCCACTGCTAACTTTCCCTTCTGAAAAAAACTACAAATTATAAAGGGCTGACTACCAGCTCACCAATTCCTTTGCTTGTCAAAGCTACCATCTAAGGAAATAGTGGACAGAACTGCATAAGCACAGAGAGTCACAATTCTCCCAGAAACCAGACTTTCCCCATCATTCTCATATCTCAGCCCAGAGACTCCCTCCTCCATTCCTTCTCTGAAGGATTATTTTTGTGGCTTAGAGAATTAAATTCAGAAACTCTTACCTAGAGTGTATAATACATGTTTGCAATTGACATCTTAAAAATAGTATATATTCTGTAGCTAATCAAACATACCTTCAGTTATAGGAAAGCATGGATTTAACAAAAGATGTAGGACAATTTAGCTTTCCTACTACACCATGGCTGAGAAGATGAGAAAGTTACAATCTCCTTACACTCTTAGTCCTCAAAATCTTTCTCCACATCCTGTGGGTAACCAGGATGTGTGTGGTCAGTGCACACATTGCAAATCAAACTTATTACCTTTCTTACCCAGGCCTGTTCTCACCACCTCCTCTGATTTAAGGATGACACATTCCACTGAGTTCATCGAGCTATTTACTAGCTGTATGGATTTTGAGCAAATTACCGCATCTCTCCATGGTCTATAAAATGTGGGTAAAAAGTACACCTGCATAACAGGGTTTTGTGAAGATTAATGAAAGTAATGTAAATAAAGCACTTCAAATTGGCACTATACAGCACACTCATTAACATGTAACCATTATTATTTTATCATTTAACAACCTATGACTGAGTCCCATCGATTCCACCTCTGGAATGGCTATCTCCAGTGTTTTCCACAACCAGTGTCACTATAACATGGGAACAGTTTATAACCTGTTCTAGTAGTCACCCATTCTTCACAGAAACCGTGTTAACTTGTCTAAAACACAGAGCCCGTGTGCGGCCAGATCTAATTCTGTGACTTTGATGTTATACAAAATATTCAGCATTAGAAATTCCTTAGCACCTTGTTGGAACAGAACACATGTTTCAAAAAAATTGTTAAATAACCAGTGACAGCTAACTGGCGTCTAAACACGGGCTTTAAAGAACAAAAGTTACTGTGTAACAATGCAAATTACTTTACATACACTGTTTTACATCCTCACAATCCCACTGAGGGGGTTCTTCCAGCTTGTAGTGACAGAGGCGCAAAGGTTAAGTGACTTGGTCAAAGCTACTGGCTAAGCCAGCTCAGGCCTGACTTCCACACTGCCTATGGTTTAGAGCCTCTTGCTACCCCATAACCATGCATTCATTCCATGTTCTGACTCAGGAATTCTTACCCAGAAGTCCATGGCGTTTTGGGTGGGTTTCAAATATTCTTGTGAATATCATGAAGTTGTTAAAAGATAAATTTTAACGAAAAGGTAAAATCCAGAATCTTGTACAAACAAAACATGACTACATGTCAAAGATTTAAGCTAATCAGGGGACCAGTTAAGAGTTAAAAACCAGTTCAAAGGAAAACTTAAAAAGCAGACACATATATAAGCACTCAGGAACACTGGAATAAATTTGTTAGTAGATGCAAAACTGGCCAGGGCAGTAACTGAAAAATTAACTAGTTGCAAGACCATTTCCATTGTTGTCTTTTTCTACAACTTACACAACAGTAAAACAGCTCAACGACCAGGAAAGGCAGCGATAACCTGGAAGAGTGCGAGACAAGACACCCAGTATTTTTTTCCCTCGGCCATTTCAGAGCCTCACAACTTTTGCTGACAAATTACACGGAAAATGTTTTGACATGTACATGCATTTTCTTGGGGTGCTCGTCCACAGCTTTTATGATGTAAGGGAAACGGTCTGCCAAAAAGGTTAAGAACGTTGTTGTAGTGACAGCTGACTATTCAAGGACACGCCAACACTTGCTTGCCTCTGCGCCGTTGCTCTGAATGAGTCTTGTCTCACTTGTCTCACAAACCTCTATCCCGTTTTCCAGGCCCAGGTTAAATGCCATCTCCCACCAGCACGTCGCCCCTAATGAAACGCTCATCTGTTTTCCTTCCTCTGAGTAACGCAGTTAGTACCCGAGTACCCAGCACTTGTTACTTGTTAGCTCCCTTCCACAACTGGAGTTTCAACTGTTTGATGACAAGGACTTGTATCCTGAAAAAAAAAATGACTTAATTTTTTTTAAAACACAAGTCCTCACTTTCGCTATCCTTTGGCCGCCAAAGCTCAAATGTGTGAAGCAACAATTTCTCGTGTAACGACCGCCCCTGTCGGCAACAGCTCTTCCGCACGGACGCCGCCCGACGCCGGCGGGCCCCGAACCTCCGGCCGCGGAACACCGCGCGGGGGCCCTGCCCCTAACAACCGGAAGTCCCGCGCGGACGGAGGACCTGCGCGTGTGCAGAGAACTAGGACCGCGCGCCGACTGGCTCGCGGGGGGGGGGGGGGGGCGGGGTGGCAGGGACGACAGGTGACGGAACGGATTAACCTCTCCCACCTGAGCGACCCTAGAGTCCACTCGGAACTTACTCTGTTCAATCTTCAAAACACTGGGCCAGACACTGCGTCCTTGAGCCCTTCGCGTCTTCGGATTCTTACAGTCGTGGTTGTGTCCGCGTCATAAGACGAGCGACACGGCTCCGCCGGATGCCTCAGAAAGACGCGCCGAGGGGCTGCGCCGTCGGGCTGCGCCGTCGCTACGTCCCAGGCACGGGCGGCTCGGAGGCGGGGCCGCGGAGGCTCGCAGCCAATGAGGAGTTTGATTGGCGGCTTGGAGGCGACAGTGCCGGGCTGAATCTGGTGCGGTCCCGGGTTAATGACGTCACAGTCTTTCGCGGGAGAATTCGAGAGTGAGTTTTGGTCATGGATGGGTGAAGTGAGCTGTTCCCGGGTTTCAGGGAGGCGGCGTCGTTGATTCCGGGCGAAGGGACGAAGGAATAGGCTCCGCCGGAGCAGACGGCGAGATGCTATGGGCCCGGGACTGACGGTCTCCGTCACAGCTTGCTCCGACTCCTGGTGATGTTATAGTTGGGCCTCGTCTTCTCCGCCTTTCCCGGCCCCTGCTTTGCAGTTCCCGCAGACGTTTGAAGATCAGGGAGGGTTTTGCTGTTGGCTTTTAGGACTGACAAAGGGTCAAGCCTGCTGTCATTTCTGCACAGGATCGTGGTCATGAGAACCTTGGCAAATGAAAGGTGGGCTTGTTTTGGTTATTTGGTTATTGGGTTATTTGGATGGTTTCTTCACAGCATATTGGGTTTGTGATTCTGAAACGTTTAAACCTGTAAGCCTTTTTAGGTATTCGAAAGATCCTGCTTGTTCCAAAACAAAAAGACCAAAAATATCTCGTCGTACTTTCCAGAAGCAGTGGTTATATTTTAGTGAGAAGACCGAATTTCACACATCAATGTATAAACGGCACAATAATAATGTTGTGTAAGTAGGTGTGTATGTCTGTACTTCCGTAATGATCACAGAACGGCTAGGATCTCCTCACACCTTTAAAAACTTCTTTGCACGTTAAACTTTCACCCAGTAAAGGTGGGTGTGGGGACAGAGCCCCAAAAAGCAGTTTCCAGGCTCTCGGCCTCACATAGAAAGGTGCTGGCTCAGGTAGTAAATGGCCATCGACTGTGATCAAATGGCCATCAGCTGTGGCTAGTTGGCCGTCAGCTGTAACCAGTGAGCCATTAGCCATGAATATAACTGCCGTGGCTAGGCTAGTAGCAAAAGAAAAAGGGGGGAGCTAGCAAGAAGATGGTGGCTGAGCCTGCAAGCGGCACAGTGAGGGTTGAGAATTGTGTTGCTCCTGGTCCCCGTGTCTCCAACCCAGCCGCCAGTGACAGTATAGTGGTATGACTCCCCTACCTATGGCTTCGTGGGTGTTCCTTTTTGGCCTAGCCATATCCTGCGTTCTTGTGTGGGGAGCGGGACCAGAGACCCCGCCGGACGCCCCGCACGACACTTGGCGTAGTCGGCAGGATCCCCTGCACTACAGTGGGTCAACACTTGAATTGTTTGACAGATGCAGATGGATGAAGACTTTCAGAAAATGTTTTCTTCTTGCACCTCACTTAAATTTATGATGCTGTTGGCTAAATCCATTTGTCCTGTTTAATGAAGTCAGGACTCTTCTAAATATTTTAAAATCCAGTCAGCCTTTTTTTTTTAGGTTTAATCCTTGTAATCTAATTTACCATTTATGAAAGTTTGGACCTTCACAATTTCTTTTAAGATGTAAATCCCACAACTAATTTAGGAAAACAAGGGGGAATTTATCTTGCAATTCCTAAATAGCCTATAAGTAATCCTGAATTAGCAAATACTGTATTCCTAATCTATAAATTGTGATGAAAATACCTGCTCTTCGTGATTATGAGGCCGACAAATATGATATGTAACGTGTCTAGTCTAGTTCCAGCCTGACATCGTAGGTACTCAATAACAGTCTTATAATGTAGTATCTATGAGTGTGAGCACCAGTTTTGACTACCTGGCTTTGAATTCTGAATCTGCCATTTATTTACTTTACGATCTTGGCAAATTACTTCCTTGTTTTATAGCTGTTTCCTTTTTGTAAAATGAATGTAAAACCTATGATCTGCACCATGAGGTTCTGAGCATTTAAACACCTTAACAATGCCTGCATGTAATTGCACCAAATAACTGGTAACTGTTGTTAGAAATCTAATTAACAACTGCCACGTCCCAAGAGCTGTCCACACCATATCATCTCGAGTCCACATACAGAACTGCAAACCCGTTCAGTGGCTGGGCCCCAGTGGCACTAAAAGCAGTGGTGAATGAGGTGCCTCTCTGGACCCCCAGTTATCTTGGCATACCTTAGGCATCTAGCAATTCCAGTGGGCTGGAGTGGGGGGACAGGATATGGGAGTTGCATTTCTGTAGTTCTGGGTCCTGCCCTGTGGGCTCTGTCTGCAGCAAGTATTCATCTCACTCGCCTAACCCTCACCCCGTTTTTTCTCTCACTGGCTGCCAGAGCGATCTTGGTAAATCCCAAGTCAGATGATGTCATTTTATCCTGAAGATCCTGCCATGGCTTCCTGTTGTCTCACAGAAAATCCACACAACTCCGCCCACACAGGAGGCCCTCAGAATCCTCTTTCTGCTCCTTTTCAGTCTGTGCCTGCACTGCCTTACACCTGGCTCGCTGACTGCACTGCTCCGCGTTCCTTGATCCAACCTTGCTGTGTCTTCCACAGGCTTTGATCCGTATCGATTCCTGTTTGGAAATTCCTTTCCTGGCATCTCTCCTTGGTTAGAGGTTATTTCATCTTAAAGCTTAGGTATTACGTCCTTGGGAAGCCTTGTTTGATGCCCTAGGCCGAGTTGGGTGCCCTTCCTGTGCTTATTCCTGTTATATTGTAATTACTGTTCATCACTTCTCAATACTCCTTGAGATTGGAAATAGTATTTTCATTTTTGTCTCATATAGTAAGGTCTGGCTTTTTGGTCTGGCACATAGTAAGGACTACATACATATATGTAATTTATAAATAATATGTAGGTGGCCTATTTTATATCTATAAATGAGGAATTGAATCCAGAATTGCAAATTATTGCTCTATTGACCCCCACCCCCAGGTCTTACAGGGTCTGTGCTCAAACTCAAACATGTACCACTATCACCTGCAAGGCTTGTTAAACCACAATGACTGGGTTAAACCACAATGACCAGACTTTCTGATTTAATAGGTCAAGGCTGGAACCCAAAAATTTGATTTCTAACTACTTTCCAACTCATGCTGTCATACCTTTAGAAAAGGGGTGTCCAAACTGCGACCCGCGGGCCAACTGCGGCCTGCAATTCATTTTTAATTGGCCCGCAGCAAATTCCAAAAATTTATTTAGTTTACTTAAATAAACCAGGTGAGGCAATACCTACTTCACCTCGAGTGAGTGGCCCGGCTATTTATGTATTTTACCACATATGGCCCTTGGTGAAAAATGTTGAAAAAAGTTTGGACACCCCTGCTTTAGAACCACAGCTTTCGGGGAAAAAATTTTTTTTCTTTCACATCTCTATTTACTTCTTCAATTTACCATCAGTGAGTTTAGATTTTCAAATTTGCCCACAATGACAGTGTTATCCATTAGTGTAGAGTACAGTACTCATTGCAACGATGTTGAAAAGACTTTTTTTTCCTTGCAGAGGTATTACAAGGTGTATTGGCACTAGGTACCGTGATATGTTGACTTTAAGATGTAAAAGGAAAAATTTTAGAGTCAAGGGGGCCATCTTGTGGTGACCACATCAATTCTGAAAACTTAACAAATCAAAGCTCTTTCTGTAAGGAACCAAAGCTGGTGGGAGGGGGAGTCATTTTCTGGTACATGTTATGGCACCTGGAAAAATGTTTTGCAGACTAATTATTTATATATTTTACTTAGTTTTCTTTTTACTTGGGAAATTTTTTTTCCACAATGTGGTGTCACTCTTGTGTCCTCAGTGGCAGATAATTTGATTGCACTGTATTTCCCTTGGTCGTTACAGTCTTGGAACTCTTAGATTCCACTCTTCTGTCAAGAGTTGTGGGGAAATTTTTATTTAATACTGATTCTTTTCATCAGGGTGGAATATTCTTTGTCACTTTTCATTTTAGGTGGCATAAATAGTTGAATAACCGCTAACTATTTTCTGGACTGACTGATTTATAACTTCTGAAGAAATGATGGAAAGCCAAGAGTTTATCGTAAGTCTTATTTCCTCTTTTCTTCCCTCTTCTTCCACATTTCATAAATGTTGCTAGAGTTGCCAGATTTTGCAATAAATAAACAACCTTCCCCCAAAAAAACCCCTAAAAGCAGGACACTCAGTTAAATTTGAATTTCAAGTAAAACAGTGAAGAAATTTTTAGTATATATGTGTATGTCTCAAATATTGCGCTGTATTTTATCTTGCAACTCTGTCTCTTGTCTACTATCCACATTTGTTATCCAAAGTCCTTTGGAACAAATTCCTGGGTGGCTGGGGACCAGGAAATCATTTCTTTCTCTGGAAGAACTGGCATGTCTCTTCTGTCTAGATCAACGGTTCTTAAATTGCTTGGTCTAGGACCCTTTTTTGCCCTTAAAAATTATTGAGGACCCCAAAGAATTTTTGATTGTGGGGTTTAGATCTATTGATGTGTTTCATATTAGAAATTGTAACAGAAAAGTTTTAAATGCTTATTAATTCATTAAAAAACAACCCGCTACATTTAAAATAAATTACATTTTTATTTATTTTTTATTTTTATTTATTTTTATTTTTTTAAAGATTTTATTGGGGAAGGGGAACAGGACTTTATTGGGGAACAGTGTGTACTTCCAGGTCTTTTTTCCAAGTCAAGTTGTTGTCCTTTCAATCTTAGTTGTGGAGGGTGCCGTTCAGCTTCAAGTTGTTGTCCTTTCAGTCTTAGTTGTGGAGGGCACAGCTCAGCTCCAGGTCCAGTTGTTGTTTTCTAGTTGCAGGGGGCGCAGCCCACCATCCCTTGCAGGAGTCGAACCGGCAACCTTGTGGTTGAGAGGACGCACTCCAACCAACTGAGCCATATGGGAGCTCAGCGGCAGCTCAGCTCAAGGTGCCGTGTTCAATCTTAGTTGCAGACTAGTTGCATCCCGACTCGAGGAGTTGAACCGGCAACCTTGTGGTTGAGAGCCCACTGGCCCATGTGGGAATCGAACTGGCAGCCTTCGGAGTTAGGAGCATGGAGCTCTTAAAATAAATTACATTTTTAATGAAAATAGCTGTATTTTCCAAACCAATAACAACAAAAAAAACATGTTGAAAAGAGTAGCATTGCTCTACATTTTTTTCAAATCCCTTTAACATTTGACTTAATTCTCAGATCTGCTTCTGCATTCAGTTTGAAATTGAATCTTGCAATGTTGCCTGTACATAACTCTACTATAACTGTCCGAAGCAGTGAGAGTGGAAAGGAAGATGACATCATGGAAATTGTTTTGACCTCACAGACCCCAGAAAAAGTCTTGGGGACCTCCACAAGTCTCTGGACGCCACTTTGAGAACTGCCCATCACGAGTGCTATTCACCCCACACGTTCCTCCCACTGATGACTAAGAAGCTCAGTTATTTTTGTTACTCAGTTAACTTTTCAGTTCTTACTTAGACTTTACTTCTCCTTTCTCCCCCACTTTCCTTTTACTACCTACTTTGTTTTTTTAATTGATTTTTTGTCATTATTATGATATCTGTGCTTTTATTTTTCTAAAAGATGTCTTAAATATATTTTGTTTGTAGAAGGGTATAAAATATCTAACATTTAATACGCATAAATAGAAACCAATTTTTTACTTTGTACTGTTGGAAATTAAGGTGCTATATACTCATCAAAAGATGAAGAAATCAAAAGTGTGGCAAGATGGAATTCTGAAGATCCCTCACATAGGAAACAAAGTAAGTGCAAAACACTTGACAGCAGAACCCAAGAGCTAGGTTCTTACCTCTTCATTGGATGTGAAGAAAACTTTGTCGGTGGTACAATGTTAGGTGTGTTCATAAGCTGACTTGATGTGAAAACAAGTTCCCGAATGATTCCCACATCATAGCGATTAATTTGTGCATTATAAAATTCAGTAAATGTTATTTGTTTTGATTTTGAATTAAATTTTGTTGAAACTTGAGGAATTTTGGCCCATTTTTGCTTTAAAGGTAATAAGAGTTTAACTCTACAGAGACTACCTCTTGAAATATATTCCGAACACAATCATGCTCATAGGGAAAAGGCACAGAGAGCTGACAGACCATTTTAGAAAAGCTGCCAATTTCTCAAATTGTGCATAGAATTCTTCTTTTCTCTCTACAGATTTTCCTTGAATCTGTCATTTTGGTTGTGACATGATCCTGTCAGTCTTGAGAGAAGTATTTAGAGGTGATCTCTCACTCTCACTGTACTAGACGTGATGGCCCTTCAGGGTTTCCTTTCCCGCCCGTTATCTGTCTGCCAGATCTCGCTGTCCTCTGGTCAGTTCTCGTGACCTTTACACTCTCGCATCCTCCATTCTTCACGTCCCCTCTTCTCCACTTGACTTCTGCAACACCACACGCTCCTGGTGCTGCGTTCTGGCCACTTCTCAGAATCTTCTGTGGACTCACTGTTGTCCCAAACCATAACGTTTCACAGGACTCATGTGAAACTCATGTATGCCTACTCTTGTAGAGACATACAGAGAAACGTAAGATCCGTAAACCCCTCTGTCTGCCTTCTGGTTCTCTTCAGGCCTTCCGCTGGTTGCATGGAGCCCACTCATGTATTGGGAGGGCAGTCTGCTTTGTTCGTTTATGGTTTTTATTGACATCATGATACTAGTTTTCACGTGTACAACATCATGATTTGATATTTGTATACATTGTAAAATGGCCACCACAGTATATCTAGTTAACATCTGTCACCATACATAGTCACAAAAAACTTTCCTATTTTTTCATATGATGAGGACTTTTAAGATTTATTCTCTTAGCAACTTTCAAATATGCAGCACAGTATGATTAATGTCACCATTACTGTACATTACACCCTCATGACTTATTTATTTTATAACTAGAAGTTTGTACCTTTTGATCTCCTTTACCCATTTGCCCAGCCCCAACACCCCCTTTTTCTTCTTATTTTTTTTTTTTAAACTTATCAAGTGCTTACTATTTGCCAGGTGTAATGCTTTAAATGTGTCCACTTAGCCCACACAACTCTCCGATTTGTTAGGTACTGTTTTTATCTTTGACATGAGATGGAGGCACCGAGAGGTGAAGTAGCTTGTCTCCAGATCTCATCCCTGAGAGTGGAGGAGTCACGTGAATCTAGGCTTTTGGCTCCAGAATCCATATCCCAGCCATTCTACCTTCTCTCTTAATATTGCTGATTTAAAAGAACACTTTTGTTACAGATGAGCTGACACACCAATGATATTGGAGCCTTCTCAGCGAAGCCCACCATCCGCGGCCTAGCACTTAGGGGTCTCCACGTTTTGTCTTTATTCCGCACATCTGTCGTTGTGAAGTTAGCATAACAGAGCTTTCAGTGTAGAAAGGCTACATGTTATTATTATCTTTCAAATTAACATAATTTGAAAGCAAACGTAATTTATTAAAACAAAATTAAAAGAAAAACAGCTTTTCCTGAAGCTTCAAGTTCAACTTAAAAATCCTATTAAATTTATAAATTTAGTTTAGTTTCACTTTCAGTGGACTTGAACAAGGTAAATACTTTTAACAATCAGTCTATTGACAGACAAAATCCTAAATATTTTAAATTAAATTTGTAAACTTAATATATTTTATTTTCTTTCTTTAGCATTACATTGACCTAACAAACAAAAGCCTCCAGAGGACTTAAATCCTTCTAGTAATTCTAATAAACATAGTTAATCTTAAAGCCTTTTAAGCATTCTAATATGGTTCATAAAGCTAGTAGTAAAATTTACCTACCCCTTTCTTTCAATTAACAAGTCACATTCCAAAATGAATTTCTCAGTTATACATTTTAAATTGAAATCATAAAGCTAATCTGTTAGATACATTTAAAATGTAAATTGTCTAAAACTTTACAAGTACCTCTTAAAATAGAATTTTTAAAAAACACAAGTACTTTAAAACTCATCGATTGTCTGATTATTAACTATTCATGATCCTAATTCAAAAGGATTGATTCTTTAGTTTGAATTACTTCGTTATCATTATCCAGCCTTGCATGTTACTCTCCGAGTAAGCTGGACTGTGCAGGGAGCTGAGCTCATTAGTCAGACCTGGGGCTGGACGCGAAGCTGAGGCTGCAGGCAGTCCTCAGCAGGAGTGGCACATGGCGCATCGAGCCTTGTGTCCAGTTGCACGGACAGCGGCACGTCCGAGTTCATGGCTGTAGAGAGGGTTGGTCTCGGGATGGGTGTCTCTCTGTTCCAGTCATGTCATCATCTTAATTCTTCTGATTCGAATAGATGAATATCTATGCCTGTCCCCATCATTTTTTTTTTTTAGTCTCTTAAACTAAATTCAGTCACTGTTTGATGCAATTATGTATAATTTTTTTTTCATATTCTTCCTATTTGGTTAGGGCCACGTCTTCAAAGTCTTACAGATTTTGTTTTATATTAAAAAGACATCTGAGAGGTGGCCGGATATCTCAATTGGTTAGAGCATGGTGCTGATAATACCATCAGATGGGCCGCTGTGAGCTGTGCCCTTAAAAAAAAAAAGGCACCTGATTGGATCCTGCATGTCCTTTGTGTCTTCTGGTACAAAACTAATGATATTATCCAGCTTTATCTTCAACTATTGTATTACTATACATTTATTGTGTATTACTACACACCTCACAATGGTAGTTATCGGAAAACAAGATAAATTCAAGTTAATCCCAGAGATTTTCCATGGGTTTGATTCAGGAATTAGTAATATTATTGTATCCTAAATAGTGTCCCGTCCCCAAATCCAAGCCACTGCTTACACAGTTTCTCTTGCTACGTAGTAACGCCTTTTCTTTATCCTAATTCTTACCGTCAAGGTTATTCCTCTTCCATCACCTGAGTCATCACCCAGAGAACATATTGCTGGTAGGCAGTGGGAACAGTCAGGCCAGGACATGGAGGCTGTGTGAGAGAGCAGCGAGTATCAAATAGACTTCATTTCAGTCCTGGTTCCTCACTTAGGGGATGGGTAATCTGGCAAATTGTTTAGCCTCTCAAGGCCTCTTAGTCCCTTCTTTGTAAGTGAGGAAATCATGCTTCATAAAGTCATCTTGAGTGTTAAAAGAGAAAACAGAAACCTCCGTCTACAGCACCGGGCACACTGTAAGCATGCCTTGAGGGGTGACCGTTCTTGTCTTCAAGGGACTTTTATCTGATTTGTATCTAAGAGCAGAAGGATTATAATATGTCCAGAGATATGCTTAGGATTCTATGAGATTACAAAGGAGGGATATCAAAATGTGACTCTGGTTCCGAAGCCTTTCCAGATAAAGAGTGCTCTTGAGTGTTTGATAGGTTGGAGGGTGGGGAGCTAACATGGTGTCATAGCTCTCACCACTTGGAGGTGGGTGGCAGTGGGGACCATTTGGGGAACTATAGGCACTAGGGTGGCTGGAAGGAAGGGCCCTGTGGGAAAGGCAGCTCCTGGGCTCCGGGACGGCAGGAGCGCCTGCTGGAGGCCTGCAAAGACTTGGAGCAGAAGGCTGACAGCGTCTCGTTTCCGTTCTAGAAACACTGTTGCAGCTGGATCTCAGGGAACTTGATCCTGTGGGGTGAAAGTCGGTTTGGGTTTAGGAAGCCGGCCGTAGTAAGGAGGCTATAGGAGTAATGCAGATAAAATGCTGGGGCTGACCCCGCAGGCATTTGCAGTGACGACGGAGGGAAGAGAGAGACTGTGAAGCTACGGTAGACTGTTAGCATCTTGGATATGGAAGGTGAGGAGAATCCGAAGTGGGTTTCAGGTTTCTGCATTACCATCATGGCACCTAGGTAGCATATCTCAGAAGAGAAACTGAGTTTGGAGGGAACCGTGAAGATTCCGAGTTCCGTTTTGAACTTCCTGAACTTCGCTGGATCTCAGGAGAGTCGGCACCTGGCGTGGGCCAGGAGTGCTGGCCTTCGGATGACACGCGAAGCTCCCATACTGGAGCTGTTCATTCAACAAAGATTTTTGAGCATATGCTGTGAGTTACGCACTGTTGTCAGGGACGCAGCAGGGACAGGAACAGATAAATCCCTGAGTTCATGGGCATAAGGTGAGGAGACTGGCCAGTGAGCTCAGGGAGGAGGTGTGTGTGGCGGGCTAGGCTGCCACGAGGGAGCGGTGAGGCCCCGCTGGGCACCGGGTACTGTTCTTAGGTGGGCTCTTTGGAGGCGGGGCCTGGCCTGATTTGTATGGGGGCTCCCGCGCAGGGCTGCATGCAGGGTGTAAGGAGCAGGGGAAGAAAGGTGGAGCCCTTGGAAACACGGACTTTTATTTTTCTTTCGATCACCATTTATTTGATCCTTTTTACCCTCTTGTAGCACCCCCCACCTCCCTTACTCTCTGGTAACCACTATTGTATGTGTCTATGAGTTTTTGTTTGTCTTGTTCTTTTGTGGAGACACTGATTTTTAACAACTTTATTGACATGCAATTCACACTTTTTAGTTCACCCATGAAAAGTATACAATTCACTAGGTCTTAGCATATTCACAGAGTTTTGCAGCAATCACGAAAATGTGATTTTAGGACACTTTTGTCACCCCAGAAAGAAATCCCACACCCCCTGGAGTCCCTACTCGGTATGCAACCGCAGCCCTAAGCACCACTAATCCACCTGCTGTCGCAGCAGGTTTGCATGAGTGGGTGCTGCAGCATGTGCACTTCTGTGGGTGACTTCTTTCATTCAGCGCGCTTGCCGTGTGTGTCCATGTTGAACCATTACCAATACTTTGTTCCCTTAGTTGCTGAATAATATTGTATGGATTTATCCCACTTTATTTATCAATTCATCAATTGATGGACGCTTTAGTTGTTTCCGCTTCTTGACTATATGAATAATGCTGATAGGAACACTTGTGTGCCATGTTGGTCATTTCTCTGTCTGCCTGGAAGTGGAACTGCTGGACCATGTGGTCACTCCATGTTTACTCTTTTAAGGAACTGCCAAACTCCAAAGTCATGGAAACAGCAGCATGTAAGGGGCTAGTAGAGAAGCTGTTGTGAAATGGCTGGAGACACAAGGAGAAAGCCAGAAAATTCTGATCATCCCAGCCTCCTATTTCCCCCGTCTGTCACACACCTCGCAGACCATCGTCTTGTCCCCAGGCTGATGGTGTATTCCGAGCACGGGTCGTCACCCTGACCCCTGCGCTCCCCGTTATGGCCTTGTCTCCCTTGTCTCCCATCGCCGTCCCACACCCCAGTTCGCCTGCTTCCTAGCTCCATCCCACCGCTTCCGGGAGGGGCTGAGTTTCTGAGCCGCTGTGAGCATGCCTTTGCTTTCTGCAGGAAGGGGCAGGTGTTAGTGAACATTAAGGGGGACGCACTGCTGAGCCCCGTTAACGAGGCAGGTCATGCTTTCCTCACATGCGTTACGGGTAAGGCAGCTTTGATTTGCTGTTCAAGATGTTTAAGAAAAGCAGAATTACATTGTGTCCGTTTTAACATTTATTTTGTTTTAATATAGGCAATTTTATATGATGACAAAGGAGAATGTTTGGAGAGTTTATTTCTCAAATGCCTTAAGGTATTTTAATGTTTTAATGTGTCTACCCTATTTTTAATTTACTGATTAGAAATCTCTTTAAATCCTTTATGAATGTTGTTAAATAGTATCGTCATGGTAGGAATACTAGTAATTACAGCTAGTATTTATTGAGCATTTGTTATTAGCCAGACTGTGCTAAACACTTTTAGACATTGTTTCATTTAATCTTACCACCCCTGGGAATGTAGATCAAGAGTGCCACTCAGATGAGGAGCTTGTGCAAGCTCAACGTGGCAGGTGGGCTGGGACGGAGCACAGGACATGGCTCTAGTCTAACCCTGTCCCATGCTTGTGACAGGCACAGAACCACAGTGGGGATATTTTGTGAACTCATTCCTAGTTAAAATATTTTCTCATACATTTATTCTGTGTTTTTCCCCAGTGGAGAAAGCAAGGAAGGGGACTAAATGCATATTTCACTGTAAATGTGAAGAATAAGGGTATTCGAGTTGTTCATTCAGCGTTCATTTCCCACTTTCATGTGCTGCCTGGGTCTGTCTGCTCTACTGTAAGATGCAGGCCGTCGACAGACTTTGCTGTTGGTCTGAAGATTAGAAATAGTTTGTGTAGACTGCAGAGCAGGTTACTGCAGAGACTCTAGAAGTGTTAAGATGCATGTTCTTGTTCCCATTGTGTTGATTTTGGCCATGGCATTTAATTTTAAATCCTAGATGACATTAATAGTGGTTCTAGTATTTTTATATTTATCAAAAGAGGGTGTAGGAGAAGCACTATTTTATAAGATGCTTAATTCATGGTAATTACTGTTGTTTTATTTAAATCATTCCATTAACAAAGATTAAGTACATTATCTGATAATACACAGGTTTTGTGTATTATACACTAGGTTGATAATTTTATTTTTATGCTGCAGTCAGAGATGGTGGCAAGTGCTGTATTTTGTTTTGCAAGGTGATTAAAAATGCTTTTTTTGAATATGATTGTGTAAGCAACTAATACTTTATAATAATATTAAGTTTATGGTAATTATGAATTTGTAATTCTCATTAAGTTATGAAGACAATTGATATTTAATAGCTCTAATTTTTAAAAATTACAATTCTTGTGTGGATTCTAAATGAACTTGAAAGGAGGCATATTTTCTTGCTTGTACTGGTGTTGGCAGCATGGAACATGGCCTCATAGAGGTCCCCAGTACGTGCTTTTGAATAAATGGGGAAACTTTTTGTCGTACTATTATATTTTTTGTGCTTGTTGGTAGTTAACTAGTGCACAGTAAATAAACAATTTAGTTATTGATCCATTCATTCAGTAACTTCATCGAATATCCGTTGTGTCTTGCTAGTGTTAGAAAGCCTCCTGGAACACATGATCAAATAGTTAGATGTATATGGATTTAACGTATATTCTTTAAAATTTAGGTGAAACCTGGAGATGACTTAGAAAGTGATCGATACTTAATCACAGTCGAGGAGGTTCAAGTTGCCGGAAGCATAGCTCTTCCACAGGATGTTGTTAAAGAAGCACCAGACTCAAATTCAAGGTGTCTTCCCTCTGGCCGCACCCTTGGATGTCGGCCTGCAGGCTTGAAAAGGAAGTTTGCTGTAAGTTTCTCTGTTGAAAATAGTAAGTCAATGTGTATTTGTAAAATCAACTAGTGAATGTTGAATCTGTTGTGCTCTATCATTCATACGGTACTTCATAGTATATGCTCAGGTGGAAAGAAAGTACTCCCTCATTAGAAAGATGTTAACGACAGTGAATTTGTATTTCACTTATTTTTCTTAATTTTTTTTTTTTAATTGGGGAATATTGGGGAATGGTGTGTTTTTCCAGGACCCATCAACTCCATGTCAAGTCATTGTTTTCAATCTAGTTGTGGGGGCGCAGGTCAACTATACAAGTCAAGTCATTTTCAATCCAGTTGTGGAGGGCGCAGCTCAACTCCAAGTCAAGTGGTTTTCAATCTGGTTGTGGAGGGTGCAGCTCACTGGCCCCTGTGGGAATCGAACCTGCGACCTGGGTGTTATGAGCACTGCGCTCTACCCAACTGAGCCAACCGGCTGGCTCTGAACTTGCATTTTAACCCCGCAAACTTTATATCTTATTGTTACTTTACCTTGCAAAACATACACATTCCTTTTTATTTCTTATTACCTTTTTTTTTTTTTTGCCCAGTTCATTTCACATTTTCTTTATAGTCAATAGAACAGCTAATAATTGTTTTATTATTTTTAGGGTGTCCAAGGACCACATCAAGTGCCAAAGAAAGTGGTTATTACGGAGGATGGTGCATCAGCTGCGTCGGCTGAGGCTAAGATGTGCGGCCCTGGTTTTCTTTCTCCCTTCTATAGCACCCCTCCTCTGTTTTCTGCTGGCAGCGTGCCGACAGACCGCGAGAACACTGACACCTGCAGAAGTGGCGCCAGTAGCGGCCGACCTTCCTCCGCAGCGGCCTCTGCTCCGTCTGGAAGGACGTGCCCAGAAACACTGTGTGAAGAAAACCACTTTTGCTCTCCTGTCAGTTCTGTAAATAAGCATTCAGATTCTTTACTGACCAATGAGCCCACGAAAAGAGCTAGTTTGGCGTCTCCCTGTTTGGGACTCTCCCAGAGCACCAGAAGCAAAGCACAGATAGTAGCGCTGTTGAAGTCGTCAGCGGGTGTGTCTGAGCAAGTGAAGCCTGAGGCTACAGAGCGTTTCCCTCAGGGACAAACACAAGGAGGTTTGAAAATCGCCACGAAGCCAGAGTGCTTCCTCGAGCAGGTAGAGTGTGCGGAGGTGAGAAAAGAAAGTTTACACGACCAGCGTCAGTCAGAAAGTACCGTGAAAAGCGGAAGCCAGTGGGCTGTGCGTTCATCCTTGCAGAGCTCACCTGTCCACTCTCCTGCAGGTGGAAATAATCCAGAAAGGAAACCCACGGCCCCTGGAGATAGAATGAATTTACATTTGGAAGAACTTTTGGTACAAAAAGAGATCCAGTTCTTTGAAACATGTGCTGAAAATGCAGAAATGTCTAATGAAGACAAGCTAGTAGATAATAATTACCAATCCTGGGGTCAGAAAGGAACATTAGAAATTACTTCCTTCTGTGAAAGCAACAGCCCACCTGTTGCCCGTGGCAATGTAGAAAATGATGGCTCATTATCAGAATCTGACATTCAAGAGGATATTAAAATGCCTGTTAAGCAGAATGACCAGATGTGCGTGGAAGGATCGCTTCTCACTAGAGAAGATGCTCGGGAGGCAAATCTGTGTGGAAGCCCAGGAAAGGGGTATAAACAGGCTGTGTCTGGTCTGGCAGGACCTGAACGTCTACAAAGCGTGTCTTTACTACGTGAGCAGTCCAGCATATCTGCTGCCATCACTGACGTGTTTTCTACCAGTGATGCTGCTGGTGGAAGTCTTCCTACTGTTCACGAACCCGAGAGGCATGTCACACAACCAGTTTTGGAGGTGACTTTTAACCTGAACAATTTTGAAACCAGTGACACTGAGGAGGAGTCACAAGAAAGCAATGCAATTTCCCAGGAGTCAGGGCGTTGGGGACAGGAAACTTTGGGTAATGACCGCAGGCCAGGTGTTCAGAGGAGATGTGAGGACGAGAGCCGTGAAGCCATCGGCAGTGAGCACTGGCTTCACTTAACATCCGTTGGGGATAAACCTGCAGAGACATTTCCTGTTGAAGAGACTCTGCCAGCCCAGTTTTGTGGTCAGACTCGTGTAGGTCTTGACCCAGGAGTCTGGAAAGCTGGAAACACTGGAGAAGAACCAGAGGAGGATGGCGGTTCTGACTCAGCTTTAGAGTGGATTGGGGGTCCGTATAATGAAGATGCTAATAAATCTGTCCAAAAAGTCGGAATGAACTATGATTTTGCTTCCCTCCCGAATCAATCTAAAGGTAAAACCTCGAATTTACGTCTTCCTCAGTTTTTAAACATGGCCCCTAATCAAGCCCCTGAGAACAGCCGAACTTCAGAGCGGGCCCAGCCTCAGCCCTCTACCATGGGAAGTAACGCAGCTAAAGAGGAGGAGCAAGCTTTCCCTACAGGCCTTGGCAGTAATGACAGGGCCCCTCCATTGAGGGCCACTCACAGTCACTCCGACGCATATGCTGCGGCCCTTGATCAGTCAAGCCCCTCAGTCTCCAGCTCTTTGTGCTGCGCTGGGGGAAGAAGGCATCCCGTTTTCAGAGACAGACAAGCATGTATTTCTGAATCTGACCACTCTGGACTAGGCACTGCTGGAGAAAGCACACAATGTAGGCCTGCTGCCAGGAATTCTTCAGACCTTCCTGGGTCGGGAAATAACATTGCCCTTTTAAAGTCATTGTCTGAACACAGTACGGCTTTGGAAGGCTTGGAAATACTGAGAAGGAGAAGCACAACCTCTGGGCAGCTAGGAGATGTGCAGACACACGAGCTGGAGAGCAGCCCTGGAGGTTAGAGTGGCACGTCTGTTTGGGGTGGTTCTCTCTGTTGCTGAACGGGTGAGAGGTGCTTGCTCTGCAGGCTGCATTAACTGCACTGCAATGGGTAGTGCCTGTACTTGGTAAAGTCAGCTCTAACAGGAGAGCGGTGGGTAGGGAATCTCTTTCCTGTCACTGGCCCTCAGCCTGCCCCTCAGAGCCACAGTCTCCGTCCAGAAGTGCCCCTTGCATGTGAGGGCACCTGTAAGCCACGGGTGTGCATGCACGATGCACTCCTGGCACACATTTGTGGACAAGGGCCAGGAGACACTAAAGAAATCGTGAGTTCATGCTGATCATCTCTAATTCCAACTCTGCTGCATTCCACAGTTGTGTTTCTTTGTTCCCACACTGAGAAAGGGCCCTGGGTCCCCAGTCACATCAGTCTGTTCACTTCCTCAGTTCTACCGGATGTACAAATGGTTACACCAATATCTCTGCCAGCAGAAACAGTGGGTAACGTGCTCAAATCCTCTGGGGTTTTTTGTTTTGTATTTAGAATACATCCTACTGACAGTATAGAGATGAGTATTATGTTACGTTCAACGTCCTTGGGTTACTTTTTCCCCTTTGAACGATTAAGTCACCATTTGATGTATCATGAAGTTCATTGCTTATATTTACTATGAGGGCTTTGGGGGTCATCCTTGTTGATTTATTTTTTATTTCTGAGTGTAAAATACTAACCTGGTTTATACACCAGCCATATAAAAGTGTACACTCGGGTCCCTCCTTCTGCCTTCGTCCTGTTCCTACCTACCTGCTGTACGTAACCACATGTCGTGCCTGCTTTTCTTTGGGCAAATACAAACCCCTCCATATATAAGTTCTTGTTTCCCTTGTTCAACAGGAGACCCCATACTCTTGCATTCTTTAGCTCCTTGCTTTTCCCTGTGTAGTATATTCTGGACATCACTTCGTATCTTCAGAAGACGCATCCTTATGTTTACAGCGTGTAAGATTCCCGGGTGGATGAGCCAGTGATGCCACCAGCCTGCCACATTTTGCTGTTACAGACGATGTGACTACAGTAACCTTATTTATCTGTATAAACACCCAGGTGTTTGCGTAGTGTTGGAGGTGGCTTCCAGGGCACTTTCCTAGCCGTAGGCAGGGCTGCTGGGTAAAAGTGTGTCCTCACAGATGCTTCAGAATTCCTTCCGTGGGAACGAACCCACGCCCTCTCACTCCCACCGGGAAGGTGTGAGTGCCTGCTTCTCCATAGCCTTGTCTACAGACTGTGTTGGAGGCTTTGGAATTTTTGCCAACCTAATAGAAGAGAAATGGCATTCGTGTATTTTAAATTTGTATCTCCATTACTGCAAGTGAAATTGAGCTTCTCTTTATGTGTTTAATCATCATTTGTGTCTCTTTCATATATTGTCTGTTCCACCCCTTGTCCAGTTTTTTAATGGTTGTTGGTCTTTTCCTTCTCCTTGATTTGTATGAATTCTTTATATGTGAGATTTTCGCCCTTTACCTCTGGTATATGCTGCAAGTATTTTCTTTCAGTATGTCATTGGTCATTTAATTTTGCTTATGGTATGTTGCCAACAGCATTTTTCAAAAGAAAAATAATATAGAAGATAGGAGTAAATACTACATACACATGAATGCGAATGAGCAATGTACTTGATGATACTCAAAGAAAAGGTAAAATTGAATTCTTAGGGCCAGCCGGGTGGCTCAGGTGGTTGGAGCGCTGTGCTCCTAATGCTGACATCGCATGTTTGATTCCCACACGGGCCAGTGAGCTGCGCCCTCTACAGCTAAGATTGTGAACAACAGCTCTCCCTGGAGCTGGGCTGCCGTGAGCAGCCCACCAGCAACCAACTGCTTCAGCAGGGGTGGGGGGAGCACAAGGCTCATAACACCAGCATGGGTCAGGGAGCTGTGTCCCTGTGTCCTACACAACTAGACTGAGAAACAACTGCTTGAACCTGAGTGTGTGTGTGTGTGGGGGGGGGGAGGCAGAACAAGGGAAAAAATTGAACTCATATGAATATCTCAAGGATTCTTGAGGAAAATAGGAATACAGTATTGTACCTACTAAACTGTTTCTTTATAGTTAAATTTGATCATGATTTTTATAGTTTATTTTCTAAAAAATTAAGGGAAAACTTGAATAATAAATGTGGGTAGATAAAATTATATAATGTCATATCAGGATATAAATTCCTATGATGAAGATTTAGGAATTATAGAATTCAGTTTTGGGAATCGCTCTTTTTCTCATCAAGTTGGAGAAGAGGGTCCGATTCGACTCTCTCTTACAGTAGCTGTGTTCCGCGAACCAGTGCCCAGTGCTTTTAGGGGAAACACAGGGTCAGCTTCCTGCAAACCTCTGGGCAGAGCATTTGTATCCCCCAGTCAGTACAAAACCTTACATGTTTCCATGTAAAGACACCTTACTTGATTTATATTTGTATATATTTTTAAAGATTTTACTGGAGAAGGGGAACAGGACTTTATTGGGGAACAGTGTGTACTTCCAGGCCGTTTTTCCAAGTCAAGTTGTTGTCCTTTCAGTCTTACTTGTGGAGAGTGCCGTTCAGCTTCAAGTTGTCCTTTCGGTCTTAGTTGTGGAGGGCGCAGCTCAGCTCCAGGTCCAGTTGCCGTTGCTAGTTGCAGGGGGCGCAGCCCACCATCCCTTGTGGAAGTCGAACTGGCAACCTTGTGGTTGAGAGGATGCGCTCCAACCAACTGAGCCATATGGGAGCTCAGCGGGAGCTCAGCTCAAGGTGCCGTGTTCAACCTTAGTTGCAGGGGGTGGAGCCCACCATCCCTTGCGGGACTCGAGGAGTTGAACCGGCAACCTTGTGGTTGAGAGCCCACTGGCCCATGTGGGAATCGAACTGGCAGCCTTCGGAGTTAGGAGCATGGAGCTCCAACTGCCTGAGCCACCAGGCCCGCCCTTGATTTATATTGTTGATTCATTAACAGTGAACTCAGGGCCAACAGCTCTGTCTGTGACTCCTCCCTGAATGAAGCTTACCTGACACACGTTTTCTCCACGGGACATCACAGCCACTCACAGTGCCATGTGTAGGGAACATTTTAAATAGCAAAGCCACCCAGAAACCCCAGAATGTGAAAAATGTACTAAGTAGACCACAAAAAGGACACTTTATAGTGTCAGAGCTGAGACAAGGCAGAGTCGCCTTGCTCCCTCCAGGGATGAGCCACTGGCGAGTTTGTTTGTTGGTGGCTCCCACGGCACTCCACGGCTCCCATGGCTCCCCACAGCAGAGTGATCTCAGGATACTAGTTTGGGTTACACCAATTTTAGGCAGAATCTGCATAATGAGGATTGACTATTTGTTTTCTGAAATAAACATATTTCTTTAAAAAGGATTGAGTTGGTTTTCTGGAGAGTCAGAAAATTGAGTATTTATTGGAATGTAACAAATTACTTCACAAAATTTTATACAGAACTTTTTCTCCAGTGTGTTAAAGTTTTTGTGAGATGATTGAGTTTACCTTAGAAATGTTAGTTTAGAATTCTGTTCTTGAGTGAAGTCAGTAAAGGATAAATGTCAGTTTTCGTCCAGTGCCTCCTTGAAACTCTTTTTAGAAATAACATCAAGATCCAAAATCCACTTTTTTTGGTCTCATTTAATGTATTCTCAGTTTTTAACAGGAAAATAATGAAACAAGAAATAAACAAATTTGCTGAAAAGTGAAGTTTATACCAGTTACAGCTATGATTTTTTACAGTAATAATTGCTTTAAAGCGATAGTCTTCTTGGTGTCTGTAGAAGAAATAGAGATGATGGAATATGAACTTTTTCTTTTAAGAAAACAATTCTATTCATAAGCAGGTACCAGTAAGTGTTATGGCCTTGGCACCCATCCCTCGCCTGTGACCTTGTCCTGCCCTTGTTCAATGGATGCTGACCCAGCATAACTGGTGTCCTGTTCGTCAGGCCTCAGTTGAAATGTCACATCCCCTGAGAGCTCTTCCCAACCATCCTGCTAAAATTTCTTCATCCCATCTCCATGGATGTGAAACACTGCTGTCAGTCTGAATTTGCCTGGTTTATTTGTGTGCTGTGTCCCACCCTTTCTGAGGGGTCTTGTTTGTCTCTTTCACTGCTTTTCCCCAGGGCCTGGCCCGCTGAGCGTAGAAAGAAATTGAGGTTTTTCTCAACAGTGACCAAGACTTTGCCACATCTTTAAGTTATGCTACTTGTTGCATTCATTTTAGAAATAAGTTCTAAAAAGTTTCAGAGTGCTGCTCGATGTGTTGTGATTAAAATCTTTTTGCTTTGTGCACTGCAGTTGGGAAACAATGGATTTCCGTAGTTCCACGAGCTAGACCAACATCTCCTCATCTGAACCAGGATTCTCAGCAGGTACGTTGTTTTTTCTATCAGTATAGTCTTTTATTTTGATATAGAATGTTCTGTAATTTTCAGTGAGGCTGTAACAAAACAGAGGGTCCCAAGCTATCTAGGTCTGCGATGTCACCTCCTACTCAGTAATATTTCCATTGCGTCCCTTGGCCAAAAGAAATACCTACCAGTTCCACATACTACGTTCTCAACCGTATTAACTGAAGCATTGTGTCTTCATAATGCAGTAGGCATTTTGCTTTTATTTTCCCACTTTTGTTGAGAAATAGTTGACATGACATTGTATGCGTTTAAGCAATCCGATGTAATTGATACACGTGTGGACATGGTGACATGATCCCCAGGAGCATTATCTTGTGGAGTAAACACATTACTGTACGTGTGCCCATGGGCACGCCCAGCTTCTCGAACCTTGGAATAGATTAGATTTCTTGTTCCACATTGATTTTCACTTGTTCATTGATTTTTATAGCAATTTCTGAAAACCCAGCTTCACAAAGATAGGATTTGGTGAAGGAAGTGCTGAGAGCTGAGCAGTTTTTCTGGTGTCTGACAGATGTCCAGTGACACTCTATTTCACTCACATTTCAAGCATCTTGTGAAGCCCCGTTGTCACTGTGGCACCAAAGTCCCTTGCTGCCTGCACACTGGGGACCGTGGCAGGGACTCAGAATCACAGCATTAATGAGGTGCAGAAATTCTGCAGTAAATCACCCAGGTCCCCGCTTCTCAGTTGGGACAGTCCTTTCATTACATGGCCCTGCTCTTTCCAGCAGACGGTCTGCAGCAAAGAAATTGAAATGAAACTAGAGGAAGATACAAGCTTACTTACTAGAGTTAGTAAGTAATTAAGTAATTAAGTAAGTAACTTACTCTAGTAAGTTTGTATCTTACTCTAGTTTCAATGTTTCCAGTCTTTTTTTTTCTTTTAAGAATCTTGATTCATTCCCAACCCCTACCCCTACCCCTACCCTCACCCCTACCCTTGCATTACCTTTAAATACAGGAAAAGAGTGAAGAAAAAATAAAACTTATCCTACCATTCAGAGATAATTCAGAGATAATCCAGCTTTTTTCTGGCCTATTTTTAAACATATGGTTAGACTGATGTGTATCAATAGTTTTATATCCTTTCCCCTTCATGTCATATTTTATTTTCTCACATTATTAAAAACTTTTCATAAATACATCTTTTAAAAGTTACATTTCATCCTATGGATACCCTACACTTTGGACAAAGTGTTCATGGTTTTTGAATGTTTAGATTATTTCCAGCATTTTGCTATATAAAAACTTTAGTTTTTACATATAAATCATTGTTTATGTTTTAAGTTCTTTTTTCCGATCTGATTCCCAGAAGTGGGACTGATAACTTGAAAGGCTTGCATCAGCTTCCTTAAGGTTCTTGATAAATCTCGTCAAATCTAAAAATCTTACTGTTTCACAGCATGCATATTTGTTTCACTTCATATTCACCAGTACTGTTAAGATCTTTTTAAATTCTTGCAAAGTGAACATAATGTTTAGTCAACATTGAGTTTTCATTTCTTTGATTATTGGGTATGGTGTTCTAATATTTATGTCTAATAAAATTTATATTTATGTTGTAACTTGCTGTTGCCTTTGGTCTGTCTTATATTAGTATTCAAGTTCTATGATGATCAAAGAAAATGAAGTTGAAGCCAGTGAACCACTTCAGTCTTTGCAGGTGAGCTAACTTTCAGAGTGTAAAGGAACTAGGAGTCACACTTGTATATCTAGGTATGGCCTATGATTTTGTGTTTACATTTTTATCTTGTCAGCTCTCAAACTCGTTTGCAACTAGTTACCCCGTTATACTCATTTAGACGAACCTGCTGCCTTTTGTATAAATGTCCTGTATGGTCTGTAGAATTTGGTAAATAACGGATCTTTTCTAGAAAGCTGATTTTGCAAACCTGCAAGCATCACCTAATCCAAGAATTGTCATTGACAGCTACAGCTGGGCTTGCGGGTCTGTGGCCTAAAATGGAACACAACAAGACAGACGAAGTCCATGCTTCGGGGACTTAATCATTTTTCACCTTGACACAGCAAGTTCAAATATAAGGTCATAAGCAGTCGCAACTGCAGAGTGAAGCTCGCAGATGACCGCCTACTTACTGGGTTTGTCCATGTGAAAAAATAGGGCTCAAACTTTTTCAAGGACAGTTGTCACAGCATAAACTGCAGATAAACATGATCACTGCATGTTCTTCCAGAATGAGTTGCCATTCGAAATAAATGTCACATATTTTTTAAAAATCTGTTATACTCTCACAGTAATGAAAAAGGTCTTACAGTCTTGAAAAAATATTTTAATCTTTTTAGCATTGATACAGGAGGACATTTGTGTTTGTAATGGCTTTCTCACAGCCCCTCTAAGACATCCTCGTGGCGACCATTAGTGGTAAAAGGAACTTTCAAACTGAATGTTAGGGTGCACCTTTGAGGGCACCTCACATGCCGCCTTCACCTTATTTCTGTGTGATCAGCTACACACAGCAAAGGAGCCATCAGCAGAGAAGTTACCTTCTAATTAGTTTTTAAAACTCACTGGATTAGGGGATTCTAATTCTAAGATAATCAGTTGAATGTTTTTAAAAACTACTTGGTTGACAGTTATGTTATTAAAGGAAAGTGACCATTATTTGAAGAAATACACTATGTTACCTCTGCTATTGAGGATTATTTGTACCATATTTTAAAACATAAAACAATTGTTTCTACAGATGAGTTCATTTTCTAAGTCTAACTCATTAAAAATTCTGCTTATTTTCTGTGGTTACTTGAACCGACAATGACTAGTTGCTATTGTCTGTATCTTGCGTTTTATGGTTGCTAGATGATCCATTCTCTAAATAAAGTGTTACACTGTTTACAGTGCTTTCTCCTTGAGTCTCATACTAATTTTTGCATTAAATAATCTGCATTGACATAAGCATTAGCTTTGATGGCTGATTTATAATGCACTCAACAATTTTTTCTAGTGTTAAAAGATTCACTTAAAGTTTTAGAATTAAAGTGTCAGATGCCGGGGGTTAACTTGGTAGCACAGTCCCTTCTCGCTGGGACTCTCCATTGCCTGGTGGCTTGTGTGTGTGCCGAGAGCAGCAAGGCGAGATGACAAATAAGCGTGTTTACAAAGGGCAAACTGAACTTGAAGTTTTGGGAGTGTTTTCCCATCAAGCTCATGAACCTCCTACAAAACTGTTTGAGCTAACTCACTTTTGATATTTTGTTCTAGTTCTTTTCCTTGGGAAGTGAAGAAGAGACAGCTTTTGCAGCTATTCTTCCTAAACAAACAGAGAGAAAAGCCTGTGACCCTAAGGTAAACGTGGTGAAGAACATTGATTTTCTATATGTTTTCCTGCTGTTTTCACACAGGTATCAGTTTTCGTCTGTGGGTTAGGGAGCGTCGTGAACTGACCTGGTTTTAAGAACAAGAGAAATGAGGACTCCGACCCCCATTTGGTCTTGAGCCCCCTCTACCTCTGCTAAGCTAACCAGTATGTGTAGGTAGACACCGTGGACTGGACGTGACGGCCTGTGAAGTGCAGAACAAGCTACAGTCTCTGTAGCCTGTCTCCCATAGCCACCCACCCTCTGCTTCTGAGTTGGAAGTGGACATAGCCCAGGCCCTTAGCATTGCTGCCTACTCCACACCGGAAATGATGGACAACAGCGGACAGGTGGCCGGGTTTCCTAATAGTGATTCTAGGGCTAAAACCCAACAGCACGCATGGCAGCCTGGAGAAGGAGCATCTGCCTGCTTCTGGGGAAGCGTACTCCCCATTCAACAAAGCAGGAATAGACAGCCTTCAACGCTTGAGACTTTTTACATTTGAAATGTGAATGTTTTAAAATTCAGAATAATATTTCCAACAAAAGTCCTGTATAGGGAGCATTTTAGAATTTATTTTCCTTTCAAATGTGTGATTTAGAATATTCATTTTTAAATAAGAGAATATTCAGGGTATGCATTATTGTCATTTTATCAGTTAGAAACAAAATCATCCTTGATGTACATCCCTTTGGCTCTATTAGCAGCCTCAGTTTTGCAGGTTCTGGGAGGCTTGTCACCTCCTGGCATAACACTGCTAGGGCCCTCACGGGGGCAGCAGAGCAAGCCGTTGGAAGCCAGGAAGCCAACGAGTCTGGGATCACACTCAGGCTTTTACTTTCTGGTGTTCTGGGCTGCAGAGCCCGCCAGCCCTCCACACTACCCCCACCCCGTTTCCAAAACCCTTCAACAAAGGTGTGGCCTCCTCCGTGCCAGGCTGGTGTGGAGTGCACTTATCAGTGCCCCAGTGGAGCGCAAGGAACTCACAGCTGGAGTTCAGAAAGAAGGGGCTTCATGGTCACATCACGTGACAGGTCTGTGATGGAGTGGATAGCGAGCGCACACTGAGGCGAAGAGAAAGGGGGCAGACGTGTCTTCCTGGCTGAATTGGCCCATTGTTACTGGACTCGTCGAGTACGCAGTAAAGAATTCATGCTTACTAATGTTGAACCTGAACTCTGCACTTTAAGGCAGTTACCCTTAACATGTTCTAGGAGGATTTCAGTACTACGTAATCCCTTAGCAATTCTTCACATTTACTAATATGTAGTGTTGTTTTCTATGTACATGTATGTTGTGACTATTTGTCGATATCTACTTACACAGTGCTCATTTTGAATTATTAACCTGTAGCCTGTTGAGTTTCAAGGGCACCGAGTGAAAGGATCAGCGAGCAGCGCCGTGATGATCAGAGGACAGATTCCAGGGGGGGCCGCATGTGAGAACTGCACGCCTGACATTTGTTTTTTGGCACCAGAGCGGCCTAGCACTTGTATGCAGGCTGACTTCTTGCAGGTAAAAATGTTTTTATAGTTGCATCTTGCCAAATCATGTTCTTATGTCAGTGCTAAATTTTGTAAAAGGAGTACATTTAAATCTTTGTACAGTTGTAAGTTAAAAAGGCGTTTAGTAAATTTTTTTTTTAACTTTTATTTACTTTAAGAGTGTTTTTCCAGGACCCATCAGCTCCTAAGTCAAGTAGTTGTTTCCGTCTAATTGTGGAGGGTGCAGCTCACAGTGGCCCATGCGGGAATTGAGCCAGCGACCCTGGTGTTATTTGCATCGCGCTCTAACCAACTAAGCTAACCAGCCGCCCCAACGTTTAGTAAATTGACAAGAAACATAACATCTCAAATCAAACTAAATAAGACAAATATATTTTATTGAAAAGATTTGCTTTTTTTAGGGTCATGGTTTTGAAGGGTTACTTTTCACTTAGAGAAGACTAAGATCTATAACAGGTTCTGATAGGCAGATGACATATAGAAAGTATGTTTAACAGCTCATAGACTTTCTCCTAATGACAGCAGGTACCCTCATTGCTACCTAATCGATGTCATAGAGAGAGAACGATAAGCACGTATTTGAACCAGTATCTGTTAAAGAGATTTAAAAATGTTTCCCTTTTTATTAAGCCATAATACACGTACAAAATAAGCACACAGGCCGTAAGCACACAGCTCAGTAACTACCAGAAAGTGAACTCCACTATTAGAAAACAGAGCGTCACCACCTCCCAGAAGTCCCCGCTGTCCCCTCTTGCCCCACCTTTCCCATCCCCCCAAAGATAGCCATGGTCTTGACTTACATACATTAGTTTTGCTTTACATTTTTAGTTAATGGACGAATAAGACACAGTGTGTACTTCGTGTCTTCTCTTGTTCATCGTGGCACTTTGGCACCTCACCCCGGTGTGGCCTGTGGCTATCAGTGCTCACCGTCACTGCGGTGTGGCGTCCCCTTGTGTGAGCACACCGTTTATCCGTGCTTCATGGGCTGTTTACATGAGGCTCTTAGGGATAAGTCTGCTGCAGGCATTTGTGTTAGTCTCGCTGCCTGGCCTTGGGGTTACCTGTCTCTACTTTCAGGAGATCACAGGTGGGGACCCTTTTGTGTGCTTTTCAGGGAAGTGTCTGTTCAGGTTTCTTCCTCAGTTTCTAATGGATGTACATAAGTATTTTTAATGAAGTTTTGGAACTTTATATATATTTTGGATACATTCTCATTGTCAGTTGTATACTTTGCAAATATCTTTCTAACTCTGACTTATCTTTAGCTCTTAATAATGCCTTTTGGTGAATGGAAGTTTATCATTTTTAACATAATATAATTTATCTAATTTATCTATAATATAATTTATCTGTTTCCTTTACAATTAGTGCTTTTATGTCTTGTTTAAGAATTCTTCCTCTACCCCAAGGTCGTGAAGCTATTCTCTCATGCTATATTGTAGAAGGTTTATCATTTTACCTTTCACATTTTGATCTATACTTAGTTCACCGGGAATGGATTTTTATGTATTGAGGTACAGATCAAGTTTCATGTTTTTTTCCAGGTGGATATATCCAGTTGACCTATTGAAAAAACTGTCTTTTCTCCCTTCTTTTTTATTGCCTCCTTTGCCATAAATCAGATGTCCATATATTTTGTTTCTGTTTTTAGCTTCTCTTCTGATTCATTGGTCTGTAGTTTTAGAAGTCGTTACATCTTATAAAGTATGTGTTGTCATGCATCTTTAAATCCTCCCACCTTGTTCTTAGCTTTCTGCATTTCCTTGTGCATTTAGAATTAGTGTAACAATTTCCACATGTGAACATGGGGGAATTTGATTGGAATTTCACAGTGTATATAAATCTGGGGAGAATTAACATTTCTACAGTATTTTATTGATATATTTTCAGTACTGTAATAATACAGCCCTCTTTCCATCTTCAGTTCTCCCAGTAACATTTCGCAGTTTTCGTACAGAGATCCTGCAGATGTTACAGTTGACACTTGGCCAGCACAGGAGCTCCTATACCCCACCCCCGTCCAAAATCCAGATAACAGATAACTTTTGACTCCCTCAGTATCCACAGGGCACTGGTTCCAGGGCTCCTGTAGATACCAAAATTCTTACATAGAATAGTCTAGAACAATGCACAGTCAGCCCTCCACATCTGCAATTCCCAACCATCAGTTGAAAATACTTTCTTTGATCCGCAGTTGGCTGAATGGAGGGTTGCTGAACCAGGGATGTGGAGGCCACTGTGTGCTCATTGGAAACAATCGTGTGTAACTGGACCCATGAGGCTCAAACGTGATGTTCCCGGGTCAACACATGGACCTGTAGGAGCTCTTTCTATGTTAGGAAAACCAACCTGTCAGCATTTTTCCTCACTGGTTACTATTGTGACTCGGCTTATGATTTTTCCCGGCAATAAATACTGACTCTTTGTGTAATCAACTCTATCAGTGTTTTCTTTTATGATTTCTGGTCCAAAACTCTTAAGTCTTCATTTAGAGCTTTTTAAAATAAATCTTGATGCTTTTATTACCTATTATCATGGTTTTGCAGTATCTTTAGCAAGAGCTAGTGATTTCAGTGGCTATGTTAAGTAAAATAAGTTATTTTTGAATGCCCTCTTTATACTCTCCCAGACTCCTGTTATTGCTATATCACAATTTTTAGATGAATGCATATTCAGCATTTTCATTATTATAAATGTTTTTATATTTCACTGCTGAGCCAATTGGTAAACTATGTTTACATTTTTTTCTTTTATAAGTTTTGTTTTTTTCTCCCTTAGTTTATAATTGTCTCATTTTCAAAAATTTGCTTAGTGTTCTCTGAATATTGGGATAAAGATTTTTCACACCTTTTAAAAGCTTTATAAAATACTCTTTAATACAGGAATCCACACAAACTTATCAAATAATCTTCATTTTTTTTCTCGATTGTCTTTCCTAGGTCCTCCATCTCTGTTCCAATCTCCATTCTATACTTGACATCTTGAGAACTTTCTGAGCTTGGGTTCCTATATCTTGAACACCATGTCTTTTCTCCTTGTTTTGCTGGAGCACATCTTGAGTACCTCCTAAGAAAGGGGGCTGTGGGAGATAAAATTTGGGGGGACTTTGCTTGTTGAAAATGTTTTTATTCTGTTCTCATACTTGATTGGTAGTTTGCATGAGTATAGTTAGGATGTGATCTGCTCTTTTCTTTAAAATTTAACAGTGCTTTCTCCTTCTGGAAGTTTTTAGCATCTTTATTCCTGGTTTTCTGAAATTTCACAGTAATGTACCTTCCTTCATTTTATTAACACTGTATACTGGGTACTGGGTGAATCTTTTCATCCCCCAGGTACAAGTCCACTAGTCCTATAAAAATTTTAATTATTTCTTTGGTTATTTCCTCCTCACCATTTTCTTGGTTTCTAGAACTTCTATCCAATGTTTTCAGCCTCTTGTCCTACTTTGTCAGCAGCCCCTGTGGACTCCATCCAGTTTCTAAGCCTTTGCATGGTCGTGGGGGTAAATCAGCTTAGTTCTCACTGGGCTGTCTTGTAGCAGGTACTTAGTTTTGACTTTCTCCCATGTTGCCAAGTCTGTACTTTCCATCCTCTTCATATATATTGCAGTTCATGGTTACCATTGTTCCTTAGTGTCATCAAATATAGAGGATGTTTGTTTCTCATCTCCTGTGTTTTTGGAAAGAAGACTGTATTGAGAAAAGAAACTTAGCTCATTTGTTTTATTTCTGATTATTTTCCAAACATTGGTATGGTCATGTTTATATCCTGAGTTTGTAAAAAATGTCCTAAGGCGAAACGACTGGACCTGCCAACAGAGATGAGTTTCCAGGGTCAGTGCTGTAGGTCCCTTGCACATCTCCGTGTCTGGACTTTAAAAATATCCCGTGTTTCATCAAGTTCTAAGAAGACACTGTCTGATATAAGAAGCACCACTATATCGCGCTGAGACAGAAGAGCAGTCCGTTGGCATTACATTGTGCTTTATCACTCAGAGGTCTTGTTAAAACTTTTTTATTGGGGTATAAAACACGTACCATAAAATGCATGGTCCTAGCTAGTCTTTTGAGTACAGTCAGTGATGTGAAGTTTACTTACTGTGATGAAACAGGTCTCCAGAGCTTTTCCACCTGCAGTTAGCTTTTTCATGTTATGTTTATGGACGGAAGTCTTTTAGATTTAGGTGGGTGTACATTCTTCGTGCACATCACACCGCTTTGTTTTCTTGTCTTTCTGTGACCACAATATACTTTGGTTCAGTGCTAAACCATCGTGTCATCTTCTTGAAGACATTGAAGCAGCACACTTACTCAGCACATGTAGCATTACCAACGCATAGCGCATGTTAACTGACGACAGCTCAGTGGCCATGTGGCTGTGCACCAGCAGTGGCAGCGGGGGGGCTGTCACTCCTGTGCTGTTTCTGTCTCAGCTATGACCATGAACTGCAGGTGTGTGTGTATACATAGGAAGCTAAGGCCAGATATGTGCACACACACACCTTTTCTTTTTACTAAGTAAACAGATAAATGGATCTCTGCTTTCTAGTTCACAGATGAAGAAAACTTTCCAGAAGGAGGTACGAGCTTTAATATTGAAGACCATTTTCAAGTAATCACTGAGTCTAATAAGGACTCAACTGAAAAGGATTTAAGTAAGTTATAAATAAAATGGAACGTTAAAAGTTACTTGACAATGAACAGACGTAGGTAAAGTCCCATGTTTTTTCCCTCCAGCAATTTTAGATTTTCCTCTGAAAGATCCACGACATTCACACCACCATTTGGATTACAATTTCAAGTCGGCAGAGCAGACTTCATGGGAAGCAAATAAGGTATCACGTAAAACAAAGTTTTAATAGCTGGGAGTAAAAAGTTTGGGTATTCTTAAAAAATGAATCTATTAAAAACTACACAGGTAAACATTTTAAGACTGGTTAATTTTTCTAACATGATCAAGAAAGTTTATCAACAACCAACCAACATTGTTTTAGTGGTGAAACAGGAGTGATTTCTGATAGAATAAGTAACAGAATGGGGATGACAGCTATCTTTGTTATTCTGAGATGTTTCCGTTTTTGCAATATGCCCTGAAATGACAGGCTACATAATTAGAAGGTAAGAGATAGAGTCACAAGTCCAAGATCAAGGTTCTGGCTGATTGTATTTTCTGGGGAGGCCTCTCTTGCTGGCTTACAGGTGGCTGCCTTCTCACTGTGTCCCCACATGGCCTGTCCTAGGGTGTGCATGTGTGTCGGGAGGGGGGTGGGGGACATCGCTTCTCCTACGGCTACGGATGGTCCCGTGTCAGGGCCCCACTCCCGTGAGCTCATCAGCCATTCTTACCTCCTAGAGGCCCTGTCTCCACACACAGTCACATTGTGGGTGGCGGAATGATTCAGTCCACAGCAGGGAGGAACGTGTATGGTGAGCATGTAGGGATAGAGAAGGAATGCCTATGAGACGCTGAGTAGAGGTGCTAAGTAGGAAGCAGGGTCCGTGGTCTGGCTCGGAGGAGAAGCTTGTGTGTTCTCTGTTGCACACAGAGGTGCCGAAAGCACCGAGAGAGTGTGGGTCCCTTTAGAGATGAGAGAAGAGACTTTGATGTTATGTTCTCGAGAGTCAGGAGAGGTGAGGGTTCGTTCTGTCGGTAACTGCGCAGACATCCGGTAAGTGACAGCAGAGACACGTTCGTTCAGCACCTTTTAGGTCGTCATGACCTTGGTGAGACCAGTCTCTGAAGCAGGGAGGGTGGAGGCCAATTTAAAGTGGGTGGAATGGTGAGTGAGAGGCAAGAGAGTGGGGGCGGTGTATGTGGACACACACATTAGTCAGCCGTCCACGCACCAAATACTCGAGTGGCCGCCGTGTGTCGCCCTGGCCCAGGGGCTGGAGCTCGGCCTGTGAGCGCCGCAGACCAGACCTGCCTCGCAGAAGCTGGGTTCTCGTGCAGGAACTGGCCGGTGTGGGGAGCAGGTCGTGTGGTGACCAGTGGGATGAATGCTCAGTGAGTCTCGCCCTTTGTTGTCGTTTTCGTTGGGGGTGCAGTGAGATCTATCTAGAACGTCTCAGTTTGAACTCCACTCTGCTGCTTATACGCTGCATAAACTGAAGCCAGTGTAACTGCTTAGCTGCTTCCGTTCATCCCTCAGCTGTAACACGAGGAAGTGGGGTGCCCACCTCCCATTGTGGTGAGCACTACATGTAGGGTAATGACGGAAGGGCCTGAGCTGTCCCTGCGCACAGTAGGCCCTCTGTTGCCCCAGCTGCACTGCAGTGTCCCGCCTGTCTGTTTCTTTTTGGGTCTGTTCTGAGGTTCCAGCACAGCACCGAGAACCAAGGGGCGGGTCAGAAATGTTTTAAATGTGCATGTAAACTTTTTATCTTTATTGTCATTTACTCAGGAAAAAAATGCACACATTTTTACAATTTCAAACCACTCAGAAGTGTATAAAGTTACAAGTGAAAGAACCCTTTCCTCTGTCCCACCCTGTTAGAAACCACTCTGAGCAGTTCGCTGTGTTTTCTTCCAAACTTTTATTCTTTTATACTGTTCTTATACAACTATGGACTTAAATGTGATCATCATAGTAGATTTTTAAGATTAGTTTCTGGAAGCAGCAGCAGATTTCAAGACTGTTCTAAGAGAGAAGTTTAACGTGACGGGCCTGGGCCAGCTGCGAAAGCTGGCTCATTTGGGAGTGATACCTTGAAGTTTAGATCGGTTGCAAGTGTCCTGGATCTGGGGATATAAGGGGACACTGCTCCGTGCTCGGGCCCTCCCGCTGCAGACACGCGGCTCCATCCAGCCTGAGCCACTGGTCTTCACATCCCACCATCCAAATAAGCGCACCAGGCTCCATGCTCAGTATCTCAGTATCTTCGTTCTGTCCAGTCACTGGGAGAATGGTTGGCGCTGCAGCTTTACATGGCCGGATGGGAGCATTATTTTTACCATGCAGATTTCTAAATTCATTCACACTGGGGGGAAACGCAGTAAGATGGTGTTGGTCTATATTTGTTTCTGTCTGGATAGGTGACGTCACCAGAACAAAAGATGTCACCAGTAAGCCCTGTTTCTACTGTTTCTTTGGACTCAAGAGATGAAGACTTGGTGCTAGAACTCTCTGCGGATGCCCTGAAAGCAAGGACCTTGCCAGGTGACCTCTCAGCGGGGGACTATTCCCACTTCGCTTTTTCTACTTGTCCATGCAGTGCAGGCTTTCCTGGAAAGATTGTTACTAAAATGCTGTGGAGCCAGATTCTGTGCACACACAACCCTCTGTAGCTCCCACCCCATCTCCCTGGTGGCTTTTCTGTAACAGGTGGCTCTCACTTCCCAGCACAGCACTCCTTCCGCTCACGTCCCTCTGTCTCCTCTCAGCTTCTTCACAGACCTCCCAAGTGTCTCTTCCATCGCACTGCTTGTCACAGCTGTAACACCCCAGCCTGGCCTCTCTGCCTTGCGGAGAGCGAGTCATCGGATGTCTGGGCTGCACCACTGACTGACCTTAGCCTAAGCACTCATTTTCCCCTTCTCCACCCCGTCAGGGAGCCATCTGGCCAGGCCGTGCGCTCAGGCCTCTGCGCTTCCTGCACCTGCACTCACTCGTCCTTTGCTGTCTCTTCCTGTAATCTCATCAGTGCCGGCCCATCCTGATGTCATGGTGGGTGAGATTGTAGGGAGACTTGTCCTGGGTGGATGAGATAAAGGACTCTGTCCTTTATGGGCTCAGCGGCCTGCAGAGGAGTGAGTGGTCTGCCTGGTACAGGAAGCGAGGCCGTGGGATGCAAGCTGTGGCAAGTGCCGACTCTCAGTCACTCCGTGGAGCTCCCGCCTGCGGGGTTTTACCTGTCCTGTCAGTGTTGCTTGGTGGACTCGCTAGAATCACAACCTGACACTTTATAAAAGAATGTCATTGGCTCACACCTGCTCTGGCAGCTTCCTTGTGGTCTCGAGTTTATTTCCCACAAAGGAGAGACTGCCAGGGAGGTCTCTTGTTACAAAGCAGGTGAAAACTTCACGCTTGCTCGTTCCCATGCTTGCTTGTTCCCATGCAGCGTCAATCATGCACTTTTTCATCAACAAATACTTACTGTTGCTTTTTACATTTTCAGGAATATATCTTTTACTAACCCTCAGCCAAAATCGGCCAAAACATATTGACCAGGATTGAATGCTTATCACACATCAATAGATCAAAATAAGGCTAGAACCTCCTTGACCCAGAAGGTCAATATTAATTCACAAGTGTAATAGAAGTGTGACGGAAGTTAGTCACACAGCCAGGCAAACAGCATGGCTACAGTCTTGACAAGGGGTGTGAACTTGGAACCAGACTGGGCTGCCAGCCACGGTCCTGTCACCTCCAAGCTTCGCCTTTCGCTGCCCAGTGAGGGCGTCAGGTAGGCGGGCTTCTTGGCTCAAAGTACTCTGAACACGTGAGTGCTGAGTAAACATGGCATAGTAATTGGGGGCAAACCCTTAGCTAACGGGGACAAGAAAAGGATGGTTTCAAGTTCATTAACCTTAGAAAAGTTTCAGTCTATTAATTAAGCTCTGAAATGTGATTTTCTTTTTTGAGACTAAAACCATTAAATTTTTTTTATTTTAAAAAAAGAAAGAAAATGATGTGTTTTCTTTTTAAATTTTTATTGGGGAATATTGGGGAACAGTGTGTTTCTCCAGGGCACCTCAGCTCCAAGTCCAGTCGCCATTTTCAATCTTTAGTTGCAGGGAGCACAGCCCACCATCCCGTGCGGGAACCGAACAGGCAACCTTGTTGTTGAAAGCTCGCTCTCTAACCAACTGAGCCAGCCATCCAGCTGCCTCAAAATTATGTGTTTTCTTTTTGTTGTTGTTTTTTCCCAATGCAAATTGGTACTTTTGCTCTTTTGTGTAGATACTTATTGTTTTCTAGAGCCTGGATAGTGACCTTAATATGTTTTTATTTAATTGGCTTTGTTTTTCAGTGATGACACAATTCAGTTCTGTGGAGACTAAGAACTTCCAGAGGCTTCCATCAGTAAGCAGGATGCGACTCCCACTTATTACTGGGCCAGCTGACGTGGGTCCTCGTTCACATACAACTGGCTGTGACAAGTGGGAGGCTTCTGCTGCCCCCACAGTTGTGTGTGAAGGTGCAACGGTACCTTCCTTCAGCTTTGGGCCCGAGGACCAGAGTGAAACCAGAGAATCCAGGGAGGTGACATCAGCAGACACTTCACTTCTCGATCATGTGTCTTCTCAAAGCAAGTGGCTGAAATATCAGAACTTACCCCAGTGCAACTCGACGGCTCCAAGCAGAGCTGATAGGAAATTTACAGACGGCTTCCTTGCCGAGGCCACTTCTGGGCCATGTTCTGGTGACACGGGTGAACGCCACGGCAATGCTGTGGAGGGAAGCCAGTTAGGTGCCGTCCGTTTGCAGGTGATCAAAAGCGTGCTCCGTCAACAGCAGCTGCATTTTAGCGGCCAGGGTCTACTTTGCAGAAAGCAAGCACTGTCTTTGAATTTAAAGCAGACTTCCAAGCTGGAGGAACTTCCCAACCTGTCCGGGGAGCCTGCCTGCTATGAGCACAATGTAACAGGAGGTGCACAGGTGAGGAAACGTACCCGTGTCTCTACATTTTTCCCAGTGGTTATTGTCGGAATTTCAGCGAGAGCAATGATTTTACTCTTGAAGCCGATGGCTTTTTATTTTTTTAGAATTTCCATGACTCTAGCTAGTCACATCTTTGATTTAAGATCTTCCCTAGTAGTTGTGACCATGAAGTGAAATTACGTATTTAAAAGTGTGTGATGTGCTTTGTCCCATAACAGGTTATTCATTACAGCTCCGACTGGTCCCACAGCCACTTCATTACTGCTGTCACTGACATTATTTTTATTTCACACAATCAGCTCAGTTTTGCTGATCAGATCAGTATCAGTAAAGTACGTCTTTCTACACGTTGGTTGTGAGCAATTCTTACTACAGTTTTAATCAGAAAGAGCGATACAAAATGATTCATTCACATCAGTTTGAGTTTTTCCTGGCAAAAACTATTTAAAGACTTACGAAGGGACAGTTAATCTTACTTGTTAATAAGTGTCATGCATAGCCATTCTTGCTATAGTGGTTTCTCATCTAAAAGTGAAAAATTATTTTAAAGAATTCTGGAATTTTTTTTAAATTGTTTATTTTCTTAAGTATATCTATAGCAAATAATTTACTCACTAGCCAACAGCATTTTTTTGTAGTTATTATAATAACTTGAATTATTCCATTTCAGGAGATAAGTGGCTCTGAGCTGTGCTTCCCAAGTGGGCAGAAGATAAAATCCTCTCACCTCCCACAAAGGCACGTACGCATACCAGCCCATTTTCAGTCTCCTGCTCAGTACAGGCAGGTCTTTGCATCGTGTCTCAGAGGTATGACTGTTACCTTTGCGTTCCATTACGACTGACCGCCACTAAGTAAGTGGTAGGTACAACTGTGAAAGAGTGTGATGACTTGTGAATTTCCATACTAACGTCTCTCCTTGAGATTTGTTATGTTTTGTGTGTTCATTCCAGTTTTTGACAGTAGCTTACCTTAATTTCAGATCAAGTTGAGTTTTAAAAGTGGGAAATGACTGCATTATCTTTTTCCAGTGATAGTTTTCATTTTCTTTTAAAGTAGAAGTGTCACAAATGGTTCTGTTAAGTAGGAAATACTGTTTCTCTCCTTTTGCATGCATGATTAGTTTCCACAGTTTGTTCTGTTGTAGAGGGCAAAACTTGCCTTTAAAAAGTGGGTATTAGGTTACCAGATGGTAAGGGGGAGGGGGATTTTAGAAGAGGGTAAACAGGGTCAAATATATGGTGATGGAAGGAAAATTGACTCTGGGTGGTGAACATACAATGTGATACATAGATGATGTATTATAGAATTGTACAACTGAAACCTATGTAACTTTATTAACAATTGTCACCCCAATAAACTTTAGTTTAAAAGAAAAGTGGGTATTAGTATGAGACTATAGTTTACTCTGTTAAAAGGCTGTTTTCAAATTTAGCTAACCAACAGCACATATGCGGTCCAAACACGAAATTATTCTGTATTTAATTTTCCTCTGTATCTTTTTTTGTAGAACATCTAAATATATTGCTGTTTGGGCTGGCACAAAGGTTGCACAAAGCTCTTTCGAAAGTTGACATATCATTTTACATGTCGTCAAAAGGAGAGAAACTGAAAAATGTAGAAAGTAGTGTGCCATCCTGCCATCATCATCAGCCTGCAAAGCTTGTCGTGGTTCAGAAGGACGGTCCCAACAAGGTGCGGCTCCCTCTCGCCTCCTTTGCCGCTGACGCTTGTCTCGTAAAGGGCTGGGCGCCTGCTGCTTTGTGAGAAGCTCAGAAGAAAAGGTCTCCAGGAGCCTTCAGTAACAAACATGCTCACAGCACGTCGTTCCTAGAGGGCGACCTGTGCTCTGGGTACAAAAACAGGACTGATGATCAACTTTCAGGTTCCCCAGCACTAACTGTGCACCCAGTGGTGCAGAGACAAGGACGGACGGCACGTGGTGTGATCCTCCAGCTGATGGGGGGTGGGGTCATGCCCATCGCAGTGCCAGCCCAGCGCCAAGGAGCTCTCGGTGGCCCCCAGTGCCAGGGACAGACAGGCGTCCGGACTGCATTTATGTGCTGAATGCGTGTTATTGTGAAGGAAGTTAGTGTGTGTTCTGTGTTGATACATGGAGTGTCCTCAATGGAAGACCGCGCTTCACTTGTCATAACAGCTTCCTCCACTATTCGCGCATTCCGCCTCATCCTTAGCTGAGTGTGGAAACCTTACATGTAGTTGTCAAAAGCAAGAGCCCATGAGTCATATTAGAACCGTAGGATGAAACGTTACAGAGGCACTAAAAGTCTTCCTAAGATTATTTGACGACATGGTTGTCATACTTGTGCTATGCTGTTGGGCACAAGGGTGAGATGACAGAAAATATGTTATTGTCTGAGTTTTATTTTGAAAACAACACTCTACACGTGTGTCCTTGTGTGTGCACACATGCACTTATGGGAGAGAAAAGGAAATGCACAAAATGCTCTGTTTCCGGGATCATTTTAAATCAAAAACAATAAATTTTATGTTTCAAATAAGCTTATAGTCTTAGGATAATGTAGTTTTTTGATGATGAGACAACAGATGGAAAACTAGGTGGTTTTAAATTTTAATTTATTATTTAAATTAACAAAGAGATTAGGTTGTTAAGGACTAATTTATTGAGGGTGATGGCGAGCAAACTTTATGAAAGTTTTGACAAACATAACACAGAAACAGTAAAACTTAGATCAATGTTTTTCTCACTAAATTTTAGTATCTTCTTACTCTCAGGGCCGTCTTTTTTATACCTGTGATGCACCCAAAGCTGACCAATGTAAATTTTTCAAGTGGCTTGAAAAAGAGACCCCAGGAAATTTAACACAGAAAGAATCTCCAGCCAGTATGGTTTTAAGTGACATAAAGAGTATCGGCTTGTACTTAAGAAGTCAAACCATACCCCTCTATGAGGAATGCCAGCTGTTGGTGAGGTGTGTGTTATAATGCCAAATAATGGCCTCTAATTAGGTCAGAAAATAGTAACCTCACAGATTATCATTAGTTTGAGAAGAGACTGTGAGAAAAAAGATCTAAAAAGTAGAGGACCTCAGTTTTTCTAATTTGAATGTGGGAATGATGTTCTGAAGCTATTTTTTGGCCCCTCTAAACATCAAGCAGGTAACTGGCAGGAATGCAGTTTTTCTGACCCTTATTACATGTAATTAGTGTCCTACGTCAAACCGTATCGAACAAATCACAAGAATATTTTTGATCAGTGCAGGAGAGGAGGGTCGTGGTCATTCATAAGCCCAGGCTACAGAGTTTCTGGGATGATGAAATGCTCCTTTTGGGAACATGTCCCATAGCAACAGGACCACCCCAGAAGCAGATGTCATGAGCATCTGTGTGATAGTGTAAGAATAGTATGAGCTGGGGGCTTCTAAGCACTTCGCATGTATTATTTCCTTTAATCATCACAGTTACCTATGAGGTATGGAAATAATGGGGATAATTCCTTGTTCCCATTTGGCAGTTATAGCAGCTGAGGTTTTAGATGTTTCCTGTCACAGTCTCTTAAAACATTTAATGATAACTCTGAGGGTTGCTGTTTTCTTCCTTTGACACAGTATGTCTTCATTCTGTATATCTGCATAAAGTGTATAAACACACAGAGCCCTTGGTTCTTTGATTTTCCTTAAAGATTTTAAAAAACATTTGTATCTTCAAACTTTCGGTTGTGAAATAAATGAGTCCTGGGGATGTAATGTACAGCAGGTTGACTGTGTTTCATACTGTATCATATATTTAAATTTGCTAAAAGAGTAAATCTTAAAAGTTCTCATCACAAGAAAAAAATTTATAACTGTGGTGATGGATGTTCCCTGCACTTACCATGGTGATCACTTCACAACAGACTTGCCGAATCACTGTTGTACACCTGAAGCTAATATAATGTTGTATATGTCACTTATATCTCAACTAAGAAAAAACATGTACTGCAGTATTCAAATTCATTTTTGCTTTTTACTTATTTTGCAGGAAAGGATTTGATTTTCAGAGAAAACAGTCTGGCAAACTAAAGAGATTCACAACAGTACATCCTGGATTTTACAGTGAGCCTAACAGCAAACTTTATCTTAAACTGAGTCGAAAGGAAAGTTCTTCAACTTACAGCAAAGGTGAGCTGGTGGCGGGGGCCGCCCTGTGTCTGTTCTGAATTCTCACGCTACTCTGAATTCTCTATATTAGAGAGACTTTTTAAAGTACAGTTTAATAGAGTTATATTGTGAGTTGTATAGTACATTGGACCATTTCACAAAGCATGTTATACATTTTTGGTTTTTAAAAATCTATTAAAAGCTACGAATAACTGTTTAATTTTGTTTAAAAAGTCACAATGTTCTTGGCATCCTATAAATAAGCATATTGATTCAACTACACTCTGACCTAATGTTAAAACAAACTGAAAATGTAATGAGCTTATCAATACTTCTGTCATTGTCTGCACAGTTTAACAACACTGGATCCCAAATTCTGTAGATTTGGAAATAAAATCCAAAACATTTTTTAGTAAAGCCTTTAGATGTACTAAATTGGGTTAATCATCATCTTTGGTTTCACAACCTGTTCTCGTCACTGGTTGTCAACTAGCTTTAACCTTTATAGCAACGTGCATTTCATACACAGTAACCCCACTACCTGGCTGTTTCCCGACCTGAAGTGACTGTCCCTTAAATCCCTGTGTTCGTCAGCATCTTCCCTTTGTCTGTAGGTTCACATACATGAATTCCTAAAGAGCCATTTAAAATGTTATTTTTTTAACGCTATTAAGATGATACAATTCTATATGTATCTCCTGGAACTTACCTCTGTCTCTTCACAGCATATTGCTGCAACATATATAGCTTGTGGTCGTGATCTAAATCTGCGTCTAGACGGTGTGTTTGGGCTGCGTGTGTGTGAGTGTGAGTTTGTGACTGCACCACAGCTTGTTCTGTCTCTCTTCCTCTGTGGTCGTTGTTTCCACACCGTGTGGACAGTGCATGTAAATGCTCTCGTATCTCCTGTGAAGTGTGGGGTCTCTTTGGACATTACACGGGATGGAGATGCCACAGTGCCACACTGATGTCCCACGTGCTTGCACTCCTGCTGTCTTGGCTCAGCCACTCGGATGGGCCTAAGTTGATGTCACTGGTTTTAGTTTGCATTTCTCTGCCCACTGGTGGTGGTGAGTAGCTCTTCCTTCATATGCGTGTTGGTCAAGTGTGTTCTTACCCATTTTACTGTTGTGCTGTTTGTAACTTACTTGTTTATCGTTTTTGTATGTTGTACATGTTAATCTTTTGTTCATCATGGATATTGTGACTATCTGCTCTCAGTCTGGATCATGTCTTTTCACTTATTGAAGGTATCTTTAGATAAACAAAAATTCTTTTTGAATATAGTCAGATATTGAATATAGTCAGAATTGTCATTGTCAAAAATGAAATGCTTTTTGTGTCTTGTTTTAAAAATCTTTCCCTATGCTCAGGTCTAAAATTATTCACCTGTAATTTGTATTAATTGTTTAAAGTTTTGTGTTTGACCTTATTTTTCTTTCAAGTTTATTAAGGATTTCTTATTGGCATAGCGCTTGAGAAAATTGTCAGTCCACTTGGAGTCTTGTGTGTGTCTGTGTGTGTGTGTGCACATGCGCGTGTGTGCATGTGCATGTGGTAGGGGCTAGTAAATGTTACTGCAGATTTTTTCCCTCTGTCAGGGAACATTTCTATTCTTTCCCCCAGTTCTCTGTATAAGTTTAAGGCGTACAGCATGATCATTGGTTGACATACGCATTGTGAATTGTTTTTTTGGTGTTTTTTTTTAAGATTTTTTTTCTTTTTTATTGGGGAAGGGGAATAGGACTTTATTGGGGAACAGTGTGTACTTCCAGGACTTTTTTCCAAGTCAAGTTGTTGTCCTTTCAGTCTTAGCTGAGGACAGCTCAGCTCTAGGTCCAGTTGCCATTGCTAGTTGCAGGGGCCCAGCCCAACATCCCTTGTGGGAGTCGAACTGGCAACCTTGTGGTTGAGAGGACATGCTCCAACCAACTGAGCCATCTAGGAGCTCAGTGGCAGCTCAGATCAATGTGCCATGTTCAATCTTTAGTTGCAGGGGTCGCTGCCCACCATCCCTTGTGGAACTCGAGGAATCGAACCTGCAATCTTGAGGTTGAGAGCCCACTGGCCCATGTGGGAATCGAACTGGCAGCCTTCAGAGTTAGGAGCATGGAGCTCTAACCCCCTGAGCCACCGGGCTGGCCCCAGTGTATTGTTTTTTTTTTAATTCGGAAATTGATCTCCATTATTTCTTTAGATAATCTTACCCTTTCTTTTTATCTCTCTCTAGGATTTTTATTATTCAGATATTAACACTTCTGAATATATTCTCTAAATCCTGACTCCTCTAAATCTCTTCACGTTTCCTTTGTATTTTCTGAGTTTTTGTCCTTCTTTCAGGGAGATATCCTTCTAAATTGCATATTTTTCAAATGTATCCACTCTGCTCTTTATCCCATAAATTACAACTTTTTTTCAAATACCATATTTTTCCAAATAATATTTGTTCATTTCTTTTCATATTTTCTCGCTGTGAATTTGCATTGCTGCTGTCTTTCCTTACCTCAGTGAATCTCTTTGCCAGGCTGAATTTGCATTCTTTGTCCATCTGTTCTGGTGTTTCCTTTCCTGTAGAAGAACTCTGTAATCCAGTATGTTTTTGTTTTGAAGTCTTTGTGTCCCTTAAATGTCTCATTACTTTGGCCAAGGACTAATTTCCCCTGGTGGCATCCGCTGTGCTCCCTGGCAGTGCCTCTGGGGAGGGTGGCCCCGGTCTGGGCAGCTGCAGGGAGCTCATGGGCTTGTGTTCAGTACCAGAGCTGCCGCTTTCCAGCCTTTGTGTGGCTGACTTACTCTAGTTCTATGGGCCTCCGTCTTCCTTCGCCTGTAAAGTGGTGACAGTACCTTGTTTCCCTGAAAATAAGACCTCACCGAACAATCAGCTCTAATGTGTCTTTTTTTTTTTTTTTTTTAAAGATTTTATTGGGAAGGGGAACAGTTCTTTATTGGGGAACAGTGTGTACTTCCAGGACTTTTTTTCCAAGTCAAGTTGTTGTCCTTTCAGTCTTGGTTGTGGAGGGTGCCGTTCAGCTTCAAGTTTTTGTCCTTTCAGTCTTAGTTGTGGAGAGAGCAGCTCAGCTCCAGGTCCAGTTGCTGTTGCTAGTTGCAGGGGGTGCTGCCCACCATCCCTTGCGGGGGCAACCTTGTGGTTGAGAGCCCACTGGCCCATGTGGGAATCGAACGGGCAGCCTTTGGAGTTAGGAGCACGAGCTCTAACCACCTGAGCCACCAGGCCCATCCTCTAATGCGTCTTTTACAGCAAAAATCAGTGTAAGACCCGCTTTTATTTTATTATAAGACCAGGTATAATATAATATAACATAATATAATATAATATAACATAGTATATAATATGATATCAAATATAATATACCAGGTCATATTAATTTTTGCCCCAAAAGACACATTAGAGCTGATGGTCCAGCTAGGTCTTATTTTCAGGGAAACACGGTAATAGTACCAGTCTGACTTCCAAAGTGTCTGTTGACCCAGAAATAACAGAGATTATTATGTTTTACCTGTGACCCGATTCCCGTAGATCCGAGACTTCGTGGACTGACCTGTTGCTCTGTCCGTGGCTCTGTAGTTGTGTGGCTGCCTCCCCTTCCTTCCGCTCAGTCCCTGCTGTCTCCCAGGCTCAGTCTCAGCGTAAGGCTGGAGTCGGCTGCTCACGAGTGTTGGCTTGTCGCCTCACCGGTCACTGACCCACCTGCCCCACTCCCACCGTTCTTCCTCCTGTGGTTGGCAAGAGTGGGATTTGCTGGGAGTTCACTGGGAAAATTCGTTCTTTTTTTTACCCCCCAGAATGCCTTTCTGTCATCTGTAAAGGATTAGTAGTCTCCCAGCTGTGTGGGATTTTATCATCCTCCTTTTCCCATTTCCTTTGTCCACAAGCACTGCACTGGGTTGACTTCTCTTCTTCTGTCATTTCAGTGGGATGTAGGAAGAAAGGGAGATAAATGAATTTTCCTGTCAACTACTTGGAATTAGAGATATTTTCACAAATTGTGATGAATGTTGAATAAAATAAATATTCGCAAATGGGAATACATTGTTTAAAACGTTACCTCAATTGGCAAATATTTTTAAATAAATCAGGTATAAGCTATACTATAATATAGATCAGCTTTTTCTAAATTACTTTCCTAAACATATTTCCTAAAACAATAGTTTATGGGGGTACTGGTAAGAGTTAGGGTAAACAAAATAGGTTCTGTGGCTAAACCAATTGGGAAAGTGCTGTGTTAAACACATAACCTAATAATCCAAGAGTTTTGGGAGCCTTAATACATTGATGTGCACTGGGCTTTCCAGATGGGATTGGAGCCCGCGGAACTGTCCTTTCTGATGCAGGTGAGTTCATGGTTGCTCAGTTAACTTGAAAAGTTGTTCAAAGTCAGGGATTATAAAAAGTAATGCAAATAAATATGAACATTTCAACTTAAAATATGTGAATATATTTTTATTTACTGATCTTTTGACTAAGAGTCCAGGCTTTTGTTTAGAATGTGGGTTTTGACTAGAGATCTTTTGCACTTTTCTTTTGATAACAATCCCCACATAGGCACTGCCCATAAAGATGTACCATTTCAAATTGGTAAACATGGACCAAGAACTTAAAGACACTTGTGAAGCAATCTAAGTGGAGAATGGTTTGAATTTTTTTAAATCTCTTTTCTTGTCTTTTACATTTATCTCATCTGTACTTGAGTCAGAGCAGTTTTTTGTGTTTTGAGCTTTTTTTTTTAATTACGTCTTTCTAAATTGTTGTTTTTCTTAAAACAATTTTTTCTTCATGCTCATAATGGTTCCAATACCCCATGATTGAATTATATAATAACAGACACAGCTGCTGTAAATACGTTTTAGAACCAATACAGTTGACACTTTGTAAGTGTAAACTCAACTGGCGGGGCACACGGTACCCAGGTGCTGTGGGAAGTCGCCTGCTGGCTCCGCGGGCTCAGTGTGCTGTGGAGGTGGGTAGGCACATTATGCAGAGAAAGCAGGCCCGTCTTTCACCCAGAGCGTCAGGCCTACTAAGGGAACCTGGGCTGGACCCACGCATTGCTGGCTTTGTCTGAGCGTGGCAACCAAACATGTCCGGAGCCCACCTTGGAAAGGCTGGCGTAGCTAGAAGCCATTTTATAAGAGAAAGGTGAGTTAGGTGTTGTCTTTGCTTTGTTTACTCTGTTTTTCATAAGTATAAAATAAAAGTAGTCCAATTAAAAACGTGGAAATGCAATGTTTTCTCTACAGGTCGTCTTAGTTTGGATGGAATCTTGCAGATATTTCTCAGAAACAAAGAGAAATAATGTTTTCTGAGAAATAATGTAGGACTAAGCACGTAAAGAATTCAAAATAGCCTTGGATTGAGCATACACTGAGCCCTTTGCCAAATGTCTGTTTTTCCAGATGACCTTTGGGTGGTCTCTAAAACCCTTGACTTTGAACTGGACACTTTCATCGCTTGCAGTGCCTTCTTTGGACCGTCATCTACCAATGAGCTGGAGATACTGCCTCTGCGAGGCTACTGCCCCTCTAACTGGCCCACCAACAGTAAGTGTCACCATGGCCGGTTTCATGCATACTAAATACGAACGTCAGAGGCCCACGAAGGCACCCACCCCTCCTTCCCACATTGTGTACAGTGTGTTCCTGACGGTGCGTGTGGAAACTGAATATAGGAATATTTCTGCAGTGCAAGTCCCAGAGGGCTAGCAACAAAATCTTGAGCCCCTCACTCAGGTATTTTGTTAAAGTTGAATTCTACACGGCATATGCCTGATTTTTTAAAATACAAATATTAAACATGTAAGAACTTTTTCAAATAATGTTTTGTATCAAGTTCTAATTGTCTTAGTTTATTCGATTCTCTTGGTTTTTATTCTAATAGGGTGCATTTAGTAATCAATCTGTTTATTTTTACACCGAAAAGGTTTCACAGATTTTACAAGAGATTTTGCGAGCAGCTGAGCAGGAAGGACAGTGTGTTTTTTGTTCCGAGGGTGTTTTATCGTCTGCCTCGGGAAGTTCTCAGGAAGACAGTAGGCTGCGGCTCGTTTTTCTCTCAGTAAAGGAAGCTGAGCCCCGTCCGCCCTGGGAACGCGTGGGCCTCTCCGTGCGTTTCGATGTCGGGAGGAACTTCTCCTGCTCAAATTTGGTCCATAACCACTTATACACAGCATTTAATGACTCATTCAAGTATTATATGTTCTTAATTTGATATTTTTCTGTCAGAGCCTAGTAAACCTAGTCAACCAGCTTGAGTCCAGTAACCCCAGTTAAGGGAGCGTTTGTCACTTTCGATGCGTCTTTTCATGTTAGTTGCACTTGTTTCCTCACCAATATCAGCATTCTAGCTTTCTGCTTTCCATGTATTTCCATAAAATTATTGAGGAAGACATGCAAGAAAATGTCCAGAAGCTACACAGGTCCCACTGCAGGCACATGTGGTATGCCAACTGTAGGGGGGGCTGCCAGCTGCAGGCAGTGTCACCAAGCTTGACTCACAGCCGCTCTTATCCACCAGCTGGTGTGTGGAGTCCAGATTTGACTTGGGCTGCAGAGCCTGGGGGACCCGTCTGTGAAGTGTGATGGAGCAGATGGCGGCGTGGTTTACCAAGTGAAAGGACCCCTGCAAGCCCTCAGGGTTCACGTTGCAGGAGTGACTAACCTGAGTCACATGGACATTTAATAGAGTTGCTTATGGCCTGTCTTACATGGAATTTCGTTTTCTGCCTCCTCTGCAGCAGTGGTACATGCCTTGTTGGTCTGTAATGCCAGCACAGAGCTGACCACTTTGAAGAACATTGAGGACCACTTTAATCCAGCCACCCTGCCTCTCACATGGCACCTGCTGACACTGTAAGTCCTGGCTGTTCAGAAGCAGCGATTACCCGTGACTGTGAAAGTGCACTAAATGCACATCACGTAAATGTCGTCAACACAGTTTCAGTTACCTCTCAGAGACCGTGAGATTACTGTGTCGGTCATTGAAAATAAAAAGTGAAAGGGAACTATGTATCATTTCTCATCAGTCCGTCCATTCACCAATCCATCATTTATTTATTTTTTGTGGTTGGGGCTAGTAAATGTTACTGCAGATTTTTTCCCTTTGTCAGGGAACATTTCTTTTTAATTTTAATGTTATTTTATTTACTTATTTGTTTAAAGGAGATATTGTTTACATGCCTCTTTTGTGTTTAGGAAATATGTTTATTTATTTAATTTTTTTTAAATTAAACTTTATTGGGGTGACAATTGTTAGTAAAGTTACATAGATTTCAGATGTACAGTGCTGTATTACATCATCTATAAATCACATTATGTGTTCACCACGCAGAGTCAGTTCTCCTTCCATCACCGTATATTTGATCCCGGAACATTTCTTAAGGATCGTTTTTTTTTTTCTTTTTTTCTTTTTCTCTTTCACGTCAGACGGGTAATGTGCCGATGTCGTAACAAAGTTTGTGGGAGGCACATCTCACGCAAAAGCGTGACCACCTAATCATCACACTTACGAACTACAAAAGGATCCTTAAGGATCTTTTGAGTGTTGACTTTTTTATTCATCCATATGTTTATGCCACAAATTATTCAACATTTAGAAGAATCATTTTACAATATCAAAGTATCATGTTGTATACCTTAGTGTCATATGTCAAATTTATTCAATTAAAAATTTTAAATCATAATTTTACAGTTTGAGTCCAGTACATATATTGATATTAATTTTATTCTTGACATAACCTGCATCTCATTTTTAATTTCTCAAATACCATGCCACCTCTTAAAAAATTGGAAGTGGTATTTTACTAAACTCATTAAAATGACAGAAAAGGTGTAGTTTCTAATTTGGAATGTTATGATCTATCTGGTAGTGTTTCATTTTTCTCACCACAGTGAAGTCCTACGTGACAAAAATCCATATAATTCCATTATGTTATTTTTCTATTTTGAAATAAATTCCGTCTTTATAGAAATAAAAATAATTTATCAACGTTTTACTTAAAACAGAGGCTATATTAATTGTCTAAGCCAGCTTTGTATACTAGAGCATGGGCTTTAATGTCAGTATACCACTTCTTAGCTGTGTGTTTTGGGGGAAAAGGGTTTATATCTTCTGTATCTCTATTTGGGTAAATTACTTCCTAGTGTTGTTGTGACGATTACATCAAATAACATGTAAAATGCTTAGTGTTCCCTCCGAGTAGGTATTCATCAAGGGCGGTTCCCTTCTCTCCCACCCTTCTCCAAATTAGGGTATTAGACAGGTGTGTCACCAAAAAAAGGTTCTCTGTGATGCTTATAAAGTGATGGTAAAGTTATGAACAGGTCTACTCACCTGTTTCAAAAGCTCCTCATTTTCTTCATTTGCTGCCCTTTACTAGGTCTTCGTCAGCTACAGTCAGCAACAAGAGAGTCAGTAAGAGAAAGTTTATCCCACCAGCCTTGTCAACTATCCACACAAACCTGGAAGTACTCAGCCTAGGAGCGACATTGCAGATAGCTCGTGAGTTAATTCGAGCACACACCCTAAATTTGGACCAAGCCGCCGCTCTGACCCAGATTGCCCACATGATGGCATCCCACGACAGTGCCGAAGACAAGAGCGGGCCGCCCACGCGAGTGCCCCCTATCACAGTCATCCAGGGTGAGAAGCGGGGAGGCGGCTTCGTGGGTGTCTGTCACTCTCTGACTTCCCACTTTGGTAACAGCGCGGATGGTCCGCATTGGGTAGGGACAGTGCGCACCGCTGTCCAGCGGCGGCACCTGCTCGGATGAGCGCGACCTGCTGTGAAACCTCTAGTCAGCTCGCCTTCCATCCTCCACGGCGCCCTCCACACTTTCCTTCTCCTAGCCCCGCCCCTGTCCCTGCCCGCTCCACACCTTACTTCTAGCCCCTCCCCACACCTTCTAGCCCGGCCCCCTCCACACCTACCTCCTCCGAGCCCTTCCCCTGCTGGGTGAATGTGGGCTCCAGAGCTGGAATTCAGGATTTGTGTCCTGTCTATTATTTACCAGCTCTGTGATCTTGGGCAGCCACGCATCTGCTTTAATTTCCTGCTCTGTAAGGTAGGCTTCATAGCGGTGCCTGTTGCCTGGGGCTACGGGTTTACCTGGGCTCACACAGGTGAAGCCTTGGGCCGGTCCCAGCACCTGTGAGGCACTCCGTAGGCTGGCGTGTGGGTGATATGATTGTCCCAGTGCTTGTAATGGAACCCACTTTACTTTTACATTTCTTTAGATTTTCACTGAAGGAGTTTTTCTAAAACAATCTGACCAAGTCAGTTCCACTGCTTATACCTTCAGTGACTTTCCTGCGCCTTTAGGACTGAAATCAGTCTTTTAGGCCCAGCGGGAGAACTCTTGTGAGGCACCCCTTGCTTGTTTTGTCACAGGCTGCGTGGAAACCCTCAGCAGCTCCGTGCCTCACTGCTGCTGCCTAGAAGGACCCCTTCTGAGCAGCCTCGGCATCTTATTCCGAGACTTAGCTCTGCTACTGGTTATTTTTAGGAAGCATCCCATCTCCACCAGGGCGGAGAGCAGTGTTCTCTCTCTGAAGAGCTTACCATGTTATCATTACTTCTTATTAATTTACTGGGGTGACGGTGTAATTTCTAGGTGCACAAGATTATGTTTCATACCTGTGTGCTCGCTGCTGGAAGGCGCTCCTTCCATCATCACGTACTTCACCGCGTTACCCACTCCACCTTCCCCCACCACGCTACTATATTATTGTTCCTTTACTGGTCTGTCTTCCTGAGTACACGCTGGTCTCATTAAGTGTGGAGGCCTTTGGTTATTTACCTATTTATCCTGGTGCTTAGCAGTTGTGGACACCCAGTTACTGTTTTTGAATAGATTAGTTAAATGAAGGAGAGGGATATAGATGGGAAAGTATTTCTTGCTCTTTCAGAAATTTATGATACTGCCTTTATTTTTTTTTCCCCTTCAAAATAATTAGGTGTTTTTGGAGCAGGAAAGAGTTATTTGCTGGCGGTGGTGATTTTGTTTTTTGTGCAGCTGTTTGAAAAGAGTGAAGCTCCTACAGTTGGAAATTCAAGACCTTGGAAGGTTCTGATCTCTTCTTCCACTAACGTAGCTGTTGACAGAGTCCTTCTCGGGTAGGAGTGACAAGCGTTTCAGTAGCTCATGGGTTAGGTTTATTGCAGTGGCTGATGCTTCAGAGGACCACGTACTTCACATTGAGCTGCCTGCTCAATGTGTCCTTGGGCAGTGTGCCTGTGATCACAGATGGGGTGGGGTCAGCCAGACTCGCCAGGTCTCAGGAATGGCTGACTCCCGCCTGCCTTTTGGTATCCTCATCTCTAAGATGATGTATCTTGCAGAGCTGTAATTACTATTAGATAAAGAGCCACACTCTTTCTAATACGCATAAATTTCTATGCTAAATATATGGTAGCTATTGCTCTCCGTATTGTTATGTCTCGAGGGGCAATTTTATTTGTGATAAATACTAACATCGATATTTTAGTAACATGTAATGGGCCCTCAACAGAAGACAATCTGTGTTTTACAGTTCTCTATAGAATAAGTACATTATACCCTCAGCTGCACTGCATTTACTTTGAGTTTAAGCACTTCACATTCAATTTTATAACTATAAAATACACTGTTATACAAAATTAATTTTGATAACATAAATAGTATATGAAACTTTGTTTTATGTTCTTCTTTCTAAATAATCAGAATCTGTTTACCTTGTTTGCTTTACAGGCTTCTCAGTCTTGGGTTTGAAAAATTTGTCAGAGTTGGGAGTGTCAGGAAGATTGCCAAGCCAGTTTTACCTTACAGGTAAGAATCCTAAATTCCAAAAGTCACAGAAGGTTCACAGAAGTATAATAATTTTATGTGTCTTACCTTAAATTAGGTTTTTTGTTTGTTTGTTTTTAATTTTTATTGGGGAATATTGGAGAACAGTGTGTTTCTCCAGGGCCTATCAGCTCCAAGTCTTTGTTCTTCAATCTAGTTGTAGGGCGCACAGCTCTGCTCCAAGTCCAGTTGCTGTTTTTCAGTCTTTAGTTGCAGGGTTTGCAGCCCACCATCTCATGCGGGAATTGAACCACCAGCCTTGTTGTTGAGAGCTGGCGCTCTAACCAACTGAGCCATCCGGCCGCCATTAAATTAGGTTTTTGAAGAAGAGTGGAGAAAGCCTTATCTTGGTTAACTTAGAAAATCTGTACTTAACTTTTTTGTGGTGTTATGAAAATGGAATAAAGAGGGGCATTCTTTTATGTATTTCCTTTTTTTAAGTGTATTTTTCCAGGACCCATCAGCTCTAAGTCATGTAGTTGTTTCAATCTAGTTGTGGAGGGCGCAGCTCACATGGCCCATGCAGGGATCCAATGGACAACCTTGTTAAGAGCACCGCGCTCTAACCAACTGAGCTAACTGGCCGCCCCTTTTATGTATTTCATTTTCTTAGTCTGCATGCTGGCTCAGAAAATGCAAGTGAACAATTAAAAGAACTACATGCACTAATGAAAGAAGACCTGACTCCTATGGAAAGAGTCTATGTGAGAAAAAGTATCGAGCAGCATAAACTGGGGACCAATAGGACCCTGCTGAAGCAGGTGAGGGGGTCCAACTTCCACCCCGCCAACAGCACGTCCAGTTAGAAAACCTGTCGATTTTCCCCTTGTTTATAGTGAGTACCAGAGAAGAACATTGGCTTTTATCAGGCTTTTTGCGGCAGATCAGTGGTATTCTGGTATGATACACAAGTCTTGTAAGACTCAGGGAAACGTACAGGCTGCAGTGCGTGCGCTATGACGTAGCTGGTGCGTGCGCTATGACGTAGCTGGTGCGTGCGCTATGACGCAGGTGGTGCGTGCGCTATGACGCAGCTGTGCGAGGTAGCAGCCACTTTCCCTGGCGTCAGTGCACATGCGCTGGAAGGCCATGCCAAGTACTTTGGTAGCACGTTCAGCGCACTTTGCGAGAGCTTTGGCCTGCGTTGTGTTTATCCAGCGTCATCTGGAAGGAAGAAGTATGTACGTTACCCCTGGTAGTTTTAAAATCTGGATATTATCATTCCTTCCTTCTGAATGTCAAATGTGCCTTTTCTCCATATTAATGGGCTGTGGTGTAAGTAACCCATATTCTGTGATTTCCATTTCTTACGTGGGAATAAGGAAAACATGGCAATAAAGTGACCTACGATTTCTGTTTGTCAGGAATTAAGACTAGCTTGTTTCTGATTTTAGCCTGCAAGGCCTTTGGTAAGTGTGCCCTCTTGTTGTTTTAAATAGCTGGTAACTACTAACGGTCTTCTTGTAACAGGTTCGCGTTGTTGGAGTCACCTGTGCAGCCTGCCCGTTCCCGTGCATGAACGACCTTAAGTTTCCTGTAGTTGTGCTGGACGAATGCAGCCAGATGACGGAACCCACCGCCCTCCTCCCCATCGCAAGGTAAGGCCCCTGCACAGGGCACGCAGCTGCCACAGCCACTCCCAACACTAACGCAGTTCCACCTTGTACCGAACTTAGCAAGTCAAGTGCTAAGCTGATTTTTTTTTTCCCCCCCCCCCGCACCCCCTAAGCTGATTTTTTAAAAGAACGCAGAGGGAAATTTTGTTAGATCACGGTTGAGATGCCTGGGTCACATGATCCTCAAAGCCTTGACAGCTGTCATGCTACGATTCTTCTAGAACCTTTCAGGTTTCTAACTGGACGAAAGGTTCCTCTCTAGCCATAGTTTGAGAACCCAACTCTACTGAAGAATGTTCTTCAGTTGCCTTACCTTCATGTGTTTAGTTTCTGAAAATAAGTTTTAGATTATGAAAGGATATAAAGTATATAAAGAAAAGTAAGTTGAAAATGAAAATCTGTGTTAAAATGTAGAAGTCCGTGCAGTCTTATTGGAGAATCCTAAGGTGGGGGGAAGAGTGCTAGACTTGGACTCACTTGGCCTTTCACCAGGTGACAAGGAGCAGGGTCCACGTCATGGCTGAGCCTGGGCTTGGTGGGTCCCTGCATGGTGGGGCTCTCAGTGTTTACACGGGACAGCTGGTGAGCCTGGTCAGGGGCCGGGTCGGGGGACCTTGACAGCCCTGCATGGAGGGCAGGGGTTTCACTCTTACACGGGACACATGACAGACAGATGCAGCCATGCGAGGCTCTGTCACAGCCAAGTCACTGATACAGATGCTGAAGCTTGGAAAGATCCAGCAGCTGGCTGTGTCCACACAATATAGTAGAGCTGCAGTTTGCATGAGGTTTTTCAAATAGGAATTCCTGGACCTAATTCCAGTGTGGGGTGGGGGAGTACACCCATAAACAGTTCTCGGAACACCAGCTGGGTGTCCAAGAAGTCAACTCACGTCTGGCACTACCCACCCACAGACAGCACCAGACCCCATGGGTTAAGGGTATGGTCCGACCAGACCACACCTCACCCCCAAACACACACTTTGGACTCCAGCCGCCAGCCCAGGCTCTTTACCTGTGCTTCTGACCACCTGGGTACACGTGGGAGGTTCCAACGACCCCTCCCACTCAGATGCCAATCCCAAGTCCACAGTGTCACCTGCACTCTTGCCCCACTGACTGTCAATCAGGGTCCCCACGACCCCCTCCTTGGGCTCCCTTCACTTCCTAGAGCAGCTCACGGAACTCAGAGAAAACATCACCTACGGTCACCGGCTTATTGTGAAAGGATGTAACTCAGGACAGCCAGATGGAAGAGACAGGTGCATTGGACCAGGTGTGTGGGAAGGGGTACGTGGCCTCAGTGCCCTCTCCAGACACCACTCTCCCATCTCCACACGGTCACCACCCTGGAACCCCCCGGAACCCGTCCTTTTGGGTTTCTCTGGAGGCTTCATCACACAGGCAGCAGTGATGAACTCAGATGCTGACTCATTCAGCCTCCAGCCCACCCTCCCCCCCCCCCCCCCGCCCACCGGAAGCTCAGGGGTGGGAGGGAAAGTCCCAACCCTTTACTCACGTGGTGGGTTCCCCTGGCATCCAGCCCCCATCCTTACCTGTGTCCAAAAGTCACCTCATTCACAGGACCAAAGGCAGTTTCCTTACTCTCCGAGAGTTTCCAGAGCTATGAGCCAGAAACGGGATAAAGACCAAATATATACGACAAATAGATTTTGGTCATCTGAATGACCAAATATGTGTTTCTTATAAATTACAGTATGGCAGGTTTTTTTTACAAAACTTGGGTGTTCTCCCACTCTATCCTTCTCCTACTTAGAAAGATATTTAGCCCCTGAGAGCCTAATTTACTTCATCTCCGAAGCAAGAGTGTAAGCCAAACGACTTCTAAGAAAGCTTCGAAGTGTACATTTTTAGATTCCAAAAGTCATTGCTTCTGACAGTGTGTTCTGTGAATACTAAGTCATGCAGAGGCAGGGGACTCTTAATAGGCTTTCTGTGGAAACAATAAAGTTATAGAACGGATTCTTTACTGCATGACTTTTCAAAGCCTTTTAATCCATTTGTTGGCACTTGTAAGCCTTGTCACTTCTCAGAACACTTCATGGTGTGTGACTTCTCGGAAATACATTTTAGAAAATGGTGTAGAGAATGTCAGTGCATGCTTTTCCCACCGCCGAGATTAATTTCTGGAATTCTGTGTTTAGGTTTGAGTGTGAAAAGCTGATTCTTGTTGGAGACCCCAAACAGCTTCCGCCTACTATCCAGGCTTCTGAAGCGGCTCATGAGAACGGACTGGAACAAACGCTGTTTGATCGACTTTGCTTAATGGTACTATCGCTAGGTTCATACCGTTATCGTGTATTGATTATAACTTGTAGGTTGATGGAAAATGCAAATGTTGGAAGACTGGTCCCTGTCTAAAAAACTAAAAAGTAATTTTAATTGGAGTTTAGAAAGTACTCATCTCAAATATAAGTAGAACCCTGTCATTGTAGTGCCTCTTTGTAAAATGAATCTTTTCCCTGTGCATTTCAGTAGTAGATAGTACGCATATTGCTTTTGCTCTAAAACCAAGAAAACCTGTAATGTCTCTATTGTCCATGCCCTCCTTTGTCAAGCTCTGCTTCACTTGGAAGTTTTTAAATTAATTATTAACATATTTTTAAATTGAGGCAATATTCACGTAACATAAAATTAACCATCTTAACTGTTCATCTTAACGGGAACAGTTCTGGCAATTAGTACATCCCCAGTGTCTTGCAACCACCACATCTGTCCCTTTCCAGAACATTCTGTGTGTGGTGTGTGGTAAGGGTCCAGCTTCATTCTTTTCCATGCAAATATCCACTTTCCTGTCGAGTGGTCTTGGCACCTTGTCAAAAGCAATTGACGTGTGAGAGTTTATTTCTGAGCCCTCTCTTCTATTTCCTGTCTGTATGCGCTCATTACTCTTTATGGCTGGACAATCTATGTGTATACGCCACATCTGCTTATCTCTTCATCATTACGGTTATTTTGATGCAATAATCTAAATCATGCCATTTTTATAAACAGAAGATTAAAGTGTTATAGCCAAAAGAATTTTTAAAAATCTTTTGGCAAAAAAAAAAAAAATTCTTCATCATTGCTAGTTTAAATTGCATTTAAGCAGTTATTTTGCTGTTTAAACTTTCAGTAATCTGTACTTTGTTAACAAAGGAAGAAAAACTGAAGTGAACCTAAAGAATTATTAAATCTCAAATAAATAGTTCTTCACTCTAAGAGATATTATTTCCTAAAAGCTCCCTGTCACAAGAGGTTTCAGATGGAATGGATTGATGGCTCTGCTTTAACAGGCAGAGATATTCGTGCTCTCGTGCTTTCCCCCCCTTTCTTGTCGCCTCCTATTTTCTTGGTTACATCACTTTTATTTTTATTCTACATTCATAATTTGTACAGTTATTTGGAATCAGTTGTGTATTTCAGAGATTTAGTACTTAGCTTCTTCGTTCATCTGAGTGACTTAGATTCATCAAAAATGTGTTTTTTCCAGAATGGCTTATAGAGGCCTACTTTCCTGAGTTCTTTTCATGTCTCAATGTCTTAACTGCCTTTAAATGGAGATGGCATTCTGGCTTGCTGGACAGTTGCACAGACTATAGACCAGACTGCGTATTTTCCCCTTGTAATGATTGATTGTTTTCTCTCTGGATGCAAGAACTGTTTCTATAACCTTCAAATTTATAAATCGACTACAGACTACCTCAGTTTAAAGCATTCTGTACCTACTCATCCTGTAGTAGAAGTTCTCTCACACTGGAGATTCTGTTCGTTTTGGTTCTGCTTGTTGAGTTCTCTGTCAGTGTCTTAGCTCAGGTGTTACAACAAAACACCACAGACAAACCAAACAGTTCCGTACCACGGTTCTGGAGCCTGGGAGGCCAAGGCCAAGGTGCCCTGACTGGCCCCCGGTGAGGGCCCTCTTCTCACTGTGACCTCACCTGGTGGAGACAGCGCTCTGGTGTGTGTGTGTCTGAGAGGGCACTGAACTATGGGGGCTCCACCCTCATGATGTCATCGAACCCTCATCACCTTCCAGAGACCCCACCTCCTAATACCATCACTTTGGGGTCTGGGGCTTCAGCACATGAATTGCGTGGGGGACACATTGAGTTCATCACAGAGGTGACCCAGCTGTTCTTCCTGTGGGCGTCTTACCTGTCTTGCCTTCCTCATGGAGCGGGACAGCTCTCATAGAGCTGCTGCTTTTTGCGAACCTTAGTTCTCGCTCTCTAACCCAAGCCATTTCTGCATTTCTGTTTCCATGCCCTCTCATGCCTTCTTCATGTGACTTACTGAGCCCTTCTGCTCCAGAATTTCTGTTCGGTCCTCTTTTAGAGTTCCGATCTCTTTGGTCAAGTCCTCTTTCTGTTCATCAGTGTTATTCCTGAGCTCACTGAGCTGCCTTGCTGAGTTTTCTTGTATCTCATCATGACAGTGGTTTTGAATTCTCTATCAGTTAGATGACAGTCTTCCGTGACTTTGAGTTTGGTTTCCGAAGAAGTGTCATTTTCTTTTTGTGATAACCGTGTAACCATGATTTTTCGTGCTACTTGATGAGTTGTTCCTCTGCTGGTGTATCAGGTGAAGCTTTATTTACTTTGATTCTAAGAGTTGAACAGGTTGGAAATTAGAGGCCTTTCTTTTGTTTGTCAGTAGTTGGCGCTGTAGCACAGGTGTTTGGTTTCTCTTACCTGAGCTGACTGGCCATAGTTGAGAGTTAGGTAGCATGAGGGGATATTCTTGGGCCTCAGATGGACGTCCCATCAGCTCAGTGTTTGGTCTTCAGAGCTTTCACGTCCACTAAAAACTGTTCAGTTTACTTTCCTGTTTCAGGATTCTTCTCAGGAGCCATTTGTTAAGCAACTTCTGGAGACGTTAGGAATCTTACTGTACTGTATTTCTCACTTCCACCTAGAGTCTTGTTTCTTTGCTGACAAGCACATTTTAACAATTTATAGGATTGAGGTGGCTGTAAACCTTTTTTTGTTGCATGCCTGCTGAATTTTTATTTGCTGCTGTTCTTAGTGGGATTTTGTTGTTGTTCCTTTAGATGTTAGAGAATAGATTTTGCAAGGCAGTTTTATTCTACCTTCTTAATATAGAAGTTCCTCCTTAACAGTGAGTTTCAAGTTGCAGTGAGTTTTGAGTTGAGTTGCACACAATTTTTTAAAGACCCAAACTCGTTTGTCTTGAGTTTTTAATTGTAACTGAATTGAAAAGCAAAACTGTCTACCCCTTCTATGATAAATCAGTGTCCAACCTCTTTTGAATCAGGTCTTTTGAATGGCTTTTTAAAATCTTAATTTAAAAAGTTATTTAAATTCTTAAAAAAGATTTGAATAGGTAACATGGTCACATATTCAAAATTCAAGGGGAACCAAAAAGTATAGAGATAGTGAAAAGACTTCGCCTCCTGTCCCCCAACCGCTCAGCTCCTATCCCCAGAAGTGTTTGGCATCGCTTTCTTGTATCCTCCTGATGATAATTTATGCCATGTAAGCAAGTGCATGAACTGTAGTCCATGTTCACGAGTGGTGCTGACTATGTGCTGTTATGCCCTTTCTCTTTCACTGTCTGCAGTCCATCACTTAAAATGTGACGTAGATTATTCCCAGGGAATTTAAAAAGGGAAAGTAAAGGCTAGACTGAAAAGGGCTTTAGTGACAGAATGGAATAACAGAAAACAGTTACGGTGAGTTAACGTATCCCATATCCAGATAGTTCTTAAAGCCACAGATGTTGAAAGAAGTGAGGTACAAAGGGACACTTACAGTAAAATGCCCTTTATGTGAATTTCAGAAGTACACCAATAATATATATTATTCATAGGTACTTGCCAATGTAGTAAATGTACAAAACTGCATGGGAAAGCAATAGGCATTGAGGTTCTTTCTGGGGAAGGGGTTAGGAGAGAGATGAGTTTGGGCTTAGCTATATACGTCACATTTTATTTCTTAACAGAAGAGAGATCTGAAGATGATGAAATACTGATGTCATTCTGAGTGGTGGGTAAATAGGTGTCATATTATTTTCTTGCTTTTCTGTATATTTGAACTGGTTCGAATTAATTAAAAAAATAAAAGTAATATCTATTACTTCTTATAGAAAGTGTAGAAACTACAGAAAAGTAAAAAGGTGAAAAATAATACATCTGTAATAACCTCGCTACCCCCAGGAGAAAACCCTTTGTAATATTTTAGTATTTTTCATTCCAGCTTTCATCCTAGGGGTGTATGCATATGCCAAATACATGCATTTTTATGGCATATATGATGGAATATTATTCAACCATAAAAAAGAAGGTAATTCTGCTATTTGCAACAACATGAATGGACCTTGAGACAGGAAAAGACAAATACTGTGTAACTTCATATATATGTGAAACCTTAAAAAAGCCAAACTCATAGAAACAGAGAGTTAGAGAGGTGGTTGGTTACTGGAGGCGCGGATATGTTGGTCAAAGGGTACAGACTTCCAATGAGAAGATGAGTAAGTTCTGGGAGTCTAAAGTAGCATGGTTCTGATAGTTAATAATGCTGTAGCGTATACTTGAAAGTTGCTAAGAAACTAGATTTTAAATGTCCCCACCACAGAAAAGAAGGGTAATTATGTAAGGTGATGGGGCTGTCAGCTAAGGCGCTGTGGTCATCATGTTGCAAATATATGTCATCTGATCAACACGTTGTACACCTTAGAAGTCTACGATGTTGTATGTCAATTATGTCTCAATAAAACTGGGGGAAAATATATGTATTTTTACATAGTCAAGACCATCCCATAAATATATAGTTTCTATCCTGTCTTTTTTAAACTTTGCATTATAATAAATCAGTCCTTGTGTTATTATAGCTTTATAATCATCACTGTTGTCATAAATATGTTTAATCACTAAGTATTATATTGTGTGGATATACCATAATTTAGTCATTTCTCTAACATTGAACAGTTAGTTGTTTCTAGTTACAAAGAATGATCTTTTGAGGATTTTTACTTTTTTTTTTTAATTATTTTTTTTTAAGGAGGACGCAGTTCACAGTGGCCCATGCAGGGCTCCAACGGGAAACCTTGGTGTTATTAGTACCACGCTCTAACCAACTGAGCTAACTGGCCACCCCCATCCACCCCTTTGAGCATTTTTATACCTAAAGCTTTCTGTTGGAGGTTTCACGTACCCCTGACTTTGACTTATCCACAGACTTTGCCCTCAACGGACTGAGAATTGATTTTTTTCTTACATGCTTTTCTCCTATAGACGGTACTTTGTCTATGATCATTAATCCTGCATTTTATTATGTATTATTATTAGAGTACCTTATAACTATTCAGAATGTTCAAACAGTGCTACAGAGCACTTTGCAAAGAAAGATCATGCCCCAGAAGAGCCCTAAGGTAGATGGGACTTTATGATGCATGAACAAAACTGGGAACTTATTTGAAGATTCAGAATGAAAATGGCTTCTACCCAAGGGGAAAAGTTAATAAATGAGTTATCAACAACATTTCATAGTTTTTTTAAAGATTCCTTTCCAGTTGAATGTTAGGCCAACTCCACATAGATTATGAAAGTAGATTGTTAGGTACCAAACTTACTTGATAAGTCTTGTTTTATATGTTATAATTCTGTGGTATAATAGTAGTTTACCATGAAAGGATTTTTAGTAATTTAAAATTTTTTAATTTATAGTCTATTTTGTCATGTTTATAATTCACTTACTAAGAGACAATAAAGCAATACTTCTAAATTTTAAAAATATTACCTTTTTTCTCATTAGGAAAAAAAAATGCGGTTTTCTTACTTTTCTGCATTGAAATTCCTTAGGGTCACAAGCCAGTTCTGTTGAGAACTCAGTACCGTTGTCACCCAGCTATCAGCGCTGTCGCTAATGATCTGTTCTACGCCGGAAACCTCAGGAACGGCGTGTCGGAGGCAGAGAGGGGCCCCCTCGTGGCCTGGCTGCCCACGCTGTGCTTCTACCACGTTTCAGGAGCCGAGCAGGTGAGTGATGTCACTACTGGTGCGCGTCAGCGCGGCCGAGGTTACTGCTGGTGCTGCGGTTTCCGGGGTCCTTCCACAGCATTTCTGGGAAATGTGATTAGGATCTGCTTTTTATTCCAGATCGAGAGAGGTAGCAGCTTTCATAATGCGGCAGAAGCTGCCTTTACACTCAAGCTGATTCAATCACTGATCGCGAGTGGAGTGGCGGGCTCTGTGATTGGGGTGATAACATTATACAAAGCCCAGATGTACAAGGTTGGTGCTACATAGGTGACTGGGTCATACTAAATATTACGACTTTATACTGCAGTGTTTGATACATGTGTCATAGTTTGGTTTGGTGCTTGAAAAACTTTCCCGACTGTAATTAATATATTAAAAAAGAAACATTCTGACTTTTGTCTGGTCTGGCTTTTCTTCTGTATAATTAAATGTAAACCTAACAAGGTTTAATTGAATTCAGTTTACAGCTGTTGGGGCACAAATGCAAATAAACAAATTACAGGGAAGAACATGTGGTGTATGCTTTGTGTTTGGGGACAGATGGCATGAATCTGTGTTTCCCAAAATATTCTTTCATTATTTTTACATTTTATCAGCAAATCAAAGATAGATACCAGATATTAGTGTACACATGAGCCAGTTACTTCTAACTAGTTTTTATGCTTTTTAAATTTTTTCGTATTTTTCATGTTTCATTATTAGTTTATTTATCAATTAAATTAGCATATCCAAAAGAGTTCCCCAGGAATAGGAAAATCATCACTTGATTGTGTTTCACGGTTTATATCATCGTCCTGTTATTTACTTGTCATTTGAGAAGCTAACCAAACCTACGCACATTATGAGAAAAAATGAAAATCCACTGTTAATGTAGGGTGGCTGCTGTGAGAAGGGTCAGACTGAGGGTGCTTGTGCCCGCTGCGCTGCGTGACCCATCCCTCTTTCCTCCACAGCTCTGTCACTTGCTCAGCGCAGTGGACTTCGACCAGCCTGAAGTGAGAGCTGTGCAGGTGTCCACAGTAGATGCTTTCCAAGGGGCGGAAAAGGAGATCATCATTCTGTCCTGTGTGAGGACACGACAAGTAGGGTTCATCGACTCAGAAAAAAGAATGAATGTTGCACTGACCAGAGGAAGGAGGCACTTACTGATTGTGGGCAATTTAGCCTGCCTGAGAAAAAACCACCTATGGGGGCGTGTGATCCAGCATTGTGAAGGTAAAATAAAAAGGCGTTTCAGTTAAGCATTTTGAATTAAAACTGACTTTTGGATTGGTGCTTGGAGGGGTTCAGGTAGGAACAGCTGAGTTTGCCCCTGAGCTGACCAATGGGGGCATTAGGACATCCAGCTGTCTCATGCTTTGTGTCTTTTTAAGGAAGGGAAGATGGACTGCAGCATGCCAGACAGTGTGAAGCACAGCTGGACCACCTCCTTAGGGATTATTTTGAAAAACAAGCAGAAGAAAAACAGAAGAAAAAGAGTGAAAAAGACAAATGTAAAGATTAATCTCATTTACAAAAAGGCATGGTATAGATTTTTTGTATTTATAGAAATTCAGATTCATTTTCCATGATGTATTTTTTGTATTTTTATTACCCCAAAACCCTCGTTATTGAAAAAAATGCTTTATGATACTTAAATAATATTAAATACATATTAAAAATTTGCTCTTCACTGAAGGGTACATTACTTAAGATAGGCAGATGTTGAAGGTACTATGAAATTTTACTAATGAAAATACTTTTTTTTCTCTAAAATTTATGGCTTGTGTTTGCTAAGAAAATGAATTTCACAAGGGGCAAGGGGAAAGCCTTCATGCTTTTCCAGTGTTACCTCAAAAATCCGTGGATCTCAAAGCTCATCTGCCAGAACGTGGTACACAGATACACCAACACACTCCTTCTGAGCTGCAGCTCCATCAGAACCTTCTAAAAATAAATATAATGCCTGGTCATTTTATAACTAAAAACCTATTCACAATAAAACTTAAGAAGTACAAAAGGGGGGCAGTTGGATGACTCAGTTGGTTAGAGCACGAGCTCTGAACAACAGAGTTGCCAGTTCGATTCCCACGTGGGCCAGTGAGCTGCGCCCTCCACAACTAGATTGAAGACAACATGCTGCCAGTAAGCTTCCAGAGGGACGGCCAGATGGCTCAGATTGAATGTTTGGGAGTATCCCATTCAATCAACAAATCTCATGATTTTACACTCAAAAGTACGAAGCCAGTTTTACAACTAGATCCTTCGCAACAATAGATGGCAACAATATTAAAACTGGTCTTCCATTTAGTGTTCAGGAAGTGATAGAATTATACAACAGTGTCATATAATTTCTCTAGATTTTTATTTACGGAAAAGATCTATGCATCACATTGCAATAGAATGAAATTTCTAGGCTTTAGTCTGTTCATCAGTTGCCTTTGCTTTACAGGGTAAGCGTGTTGGGTTTTTTCCAGGATTCACAAGCATGACATTAATCCCCAGTGATGAGGACAGGTGCTTTCCCCATTTTAGAAATGTTGAAGCCGAGGGCCAGGAATGGAAGTGATCCACCGGAACTAGGCGCAGGCAGGGCTAGAACCCAGCCCGCTCCGACTGATATGCTTCTGCTGTGCTGCATACCCGCACGTAAGTTCCTTTCAATTATGTCCAGATCCTGCACATAATGCCCAAATCCTGCACAGATGCCCAAATCCTGCAATCCTGTCTGACCCAACCGACCAGACTCACTTCCCCATAATTTGCCTTGTTATTTATTCGTAACAATTTATTAATCATTTATTATTTGAGCAGTCTGTAGTTCCCTGGTAAATACATTTTACTAGAGAAACATTTTACTAGATGACAGGGGTTGTTGTCTTTTCTTTGAAGGTCTGTGTTTGCTACTAGGAGATCCAGTTTGCTACTTGTTGGAAGAAAAACTGATAAACAAAAATGTATTAATAGCTAAAAATATATGTTTATATTTTAAAATAATGTTTCATGCTCTGCAGCCAACTCTATCCTTGTGAATATACATTTCAATATTTGTGAAAAATTGCAGTTTAAAATCTGAGATTATGAAGCCCAGCTTGAAACTTCATAATAAAATGTAACTTCTGGTATTGTTCTTTAATAGTGGAACAAAAAGAGTGTTCGATTTGGAGACGCCAAAGCAAACCCCAAATGCTGCTTGTTTTTGGCAGTTTAATTTAAAGACAGCTGTGAAATAGCTAAGTACTAACTCAATTTTTTTGTATTGAATAAGACTTAAGTGGAAATTGGTGATTTACTTGACAGATACTGGACCCTGAAAATTAAATAATTGTTCTAAAAGCATGAGCTCAACGCTGATTTGAAATGCCTGCTTTGTAATTAGTCATGAGTGAAATGTATGTTTAGTTCAAATTGTGCTTTTGGTTTATATTAGCATAAGTTGATTATAAAGTAAAGGAAAAATACAACCCTGTGTGTCTGCCAGTCTCTGAGTTCCTGTTACCCTGAAACACAAGTTAGGTTGATGCTTTCAGCCCTTCTGTTAGTCTCTTAATTACTGATTTTTCGTACTGTTGTACTTTCAGGAGAATCTGGTCCTGATAATGCAGTAAGTGGAAGTGGGATGTGTGTGTGTGTGTGTGTGTGTGTAAATCAGAAAATCATTGGGGTTAAAGAACCAGCACAGAAGACTTCCTCAGTGAAGTTTTAGGGCACTGATTACTCCTTTTAAAACAAACACTTGGGTCCATTTACTCTGTCGGCTGAACTGTGATGGACGTGGTTTCACATCTGTGCTGTGGCTGTCCGTGTTATGTGGTGAGCAGTCTGGTTCAGTCTTCTGGAACACGTGTGTGCAGCGTGTTTCACTTGTCAGCCCAGGCATGGAGTGTAGGTGAGCTGCTTACACACCGCCCTGCCCTGTGTGGGACAAGCTAAAGCTCTCCCTGATGAAAAATCTTGGGGGAATTCTTGAGGTAAGAAAAGCGGGCTGCTTTGACCAGTTTTTATTAGGGTGTGTTCTTATAAATAAACCAAGAACTGACGTGGCCTTGGTGATATTGGGAGCGCAGGGTCACTGTGTCCTCAGGTTCCTTATCTCTGTGTCAGTGTCAGGCTTTGGGGTGTAGGTACACCCTGGGACCAGGTGAGGTAGTGAGAAGTAGGACAGAGATGGAGATGCATGGACGGAGGTACCTGGAGGGGAAGGCCCATGGTTGACAAATTGTGAGGCATGAAAAGATCTCAGGTCTTTCAGCACAGATGGAGCATGTGTGTGTGTACGTGTGTATACATGTGTGCATGTGCACGTGTCTGTGCATGTGTGTGTGTCCAGATGACATCTCACTGGTCTGTGACTTTTCAGGTGTCACAAGCCCTCCCCAGTGTTTGGAGAAAACGACCTTCCTGACTGTGACATCCTGTTGACATCACATGAGGTCAGTTCAGGGCGCCGGCAAAGTGCAGTGAACAGCAGTCCAGGGTAACTGTGAGTGTCGACCTTGCAGTATGAGGCTTGGTTTATGCACCAGGCATACTGCATAAGGAAGCTGTCACCTACGAACGCCCTTAGCATATTACTCAGAGTTGTTTAAAATTCCTTGTTGGATAATTACAGATCCCTGCCATGTCTGGTTCTGCTGCTGGCTCTGTCTCTCCAAACTCTGTTTTTTGACTCCAGTGCACCAGTATGCCTGGTAAGCGGACATGATGTATGTCCGGGGTCAGAGGCCTTCAGTGATGTGGTGAGGTGTGAGGGAAGGAGCGCTCTGTGGCCTGTGATTAGGGCTCTGGGTGGTGAGCTTCACTGTGTTTCCCAGTGTTTCTCCCCCTCAGGTGGGACAGGATGGCTAACGTGGGCTGGGACTGGGTATACCCTTCCCCAGGTCAATTAGGCTCCCACAGGTTTTTGTTAGCTAGTTTGCCCTGTGGCAGGCCTTGTTAAAAACAGACTATGCTGACATATTCAAAAGGGTTCCTTTCCCCTCCCTGTGCCAGTAATCTAGAGAGTTGTGCAAAAGCGTACATATGGAAACCGATGGAGCAGGATAAGGAATCCAGAAATAAACCCATACAAGTAAGGACAGTTTATTTCTGACAAAGATGCAAAGATAATTCAATGCAGAAAGGAGAATGTTTTTAACAAATGATGCTATAAAAATTAACACCCATATTCAGAGAAATCAAACTTACCCATACCTTGTACCATATGCCCAAATGAGTCATAGACCAAAATGTAAAACTGTGGAAGTTCTTGAAGAAATCATAAGTGAAAATCCTTGTGTCCTTGATTTGGTTAAAGACTTTTTTAGATACTATACCAAAAGCACTATCTATAGAAAAAAAAATTGATAAATAAGACTTCATCAAAATTTAAAACTTCTGCTTTTCAAAACAAACTAATTGAATGAAAAGACAAGGAATACACAGAAAAAAATTTGAAAAAGGTCTTGTTTCCAGGATATATAAAGAAATCTCAGAATTTGGTAATAAGAAAGCAAATAACCCAGTGATTGAAATGGACACGGGATTTGAAGATGCTTCACAAGAAAAGACAGAAATGGCAAATAGACACATGAAAAAAGTCAATCCCATTAGTCGTGAATGGAATGTAAGTTAAAACCACTGTGGTTTAGACACACTTAAGAAAGTTGTTTTTAAGTTGTTTTTAAGACAACTTAAAAAACAAACTGACAATGCCAAGTGCCAACACGGATGCAGAGCATGTGGAACTCAGACTGCGCTAATGGAAATAGAAAGGGTTCAGTAAATTTGGGAAACAGTTTGGAAGTTTCTTATAAATACACACATATCCGAATGACACGGCAATCCCACTCCTGTCCCCAAGTGAATGTAAACTATGTTCATACGAAAACTTGCACATGGTTGCTTTATTCATAGCTGTCCCAAACCGGAACCATCCAAAATGTCCTTCAACTGGTGAATACATAAATAGATACATCCATACAAGGAAGTACTCAGCAGTAAAGAAAACTAGTGACACAGCATGTGAAAGCTCAAATGCATTGTACTAAACGAAGGAAGCCAGACTCAAAGGGCTGCGTTCTGTATGACCCCGTTCACACAGTGCTTTGGAAAAGGCAAACATAGGTATGGAGAACAGGTCAGTGTTTGCCAGGGACCATGGGGGTTGGGGGGACTGGCTCTAAAGCAGCATGGGGGGGCGGGGGATTGGAGTGATGAACTGTGCTATACTTTGATTGTGGTGGTGGTTACAGGTCTGTGGACATTTGTCAAAACTCATAGAAATACATGAAAATGAAAATGGGGTGATCTATTTCACATAACTTATATCTCATCTAAAAAACACCCAAGCAAATGACCAATGCACCCTGTTTCTTCTAAGACTCGGCTGTACTCCTTTCTAAGCCTGTGCTTGTAATTTTCGACCCCTCAAAGGAGTCGACCTTTACCTCTTCATGGTTCTACTTCTGTTCAGTGACTAAGTGCCATCTAACCTTTCTCAGTTCATCTCAAATTCTTAAAACTGACAAAGGTTTTCATTAGCGATTCTCCCATTCCAGTTGAGGCATTCTTCCATCTGCTCGTTTAGTTCATCTCCAGTTTTATAGCCTGCTGGGTATTTTTGGATGCCCTGCGTAAAACCGTGAGGGCCACGTAAGATGTTCACTAGTTTATCTTCTTCCAATACCAAGATTACCACCTTTACCTGTCCAGCAATCAAGGTAAGGTTGAGAGAGAGGCAAAAAATCTCTTGTTACTTTCCATGGATTTGGGAGTTTGGAGTTGCTGCTAGATTCAGTTCTGAGTAACAGAAAACCCCAAAACCACAGTGGCTTGACTAAAGAAAAGTATATCCTCTCAGGCATACAAGTTTGGAAGTAAGGGATGGAGAGCTGGCTTGGCATCCGTGTCCCACCATCTCCCGGTGTGCTCTTCCTGTTGACTCAAGACAGACATCCAGATGTCACATCTACCAAGAAGCAGGTGGAAGAAAAGGAGAGAGAAGGACATGAAGTTGTACATGTACCATTTCTTGTTACATCTCATTGGCTAGAATTGGGTTGTGCTGACTACTTCTGGCTAGGAGGGAAATGAGAAATGTAGTCTTTATTGTAGGCAGCTATGTGTCCAGCTAAAAGTTGGGGATCCTATCAGTAGAGAAGAAGGAGGCCCATTGGCAGTCTCTTCCCCAAGTGTCATATTAGAGACATTCCCATTCATCTTATTGACATGGATCTATTTCCTTGTAAGTCCAGACAGACTCAGGTGGTGCTATTCCCACCATTCCATGGGGTGAGTCCCAGCTTTGACGTGGAGCTATGGACCTAAGGGCAGGTGTCTGTGGGGACACGGGTTCTTTGTGGTCACTGGTTACATGAGACATTAGTGCCCTATTTGCATTTATGTTTCTGATCATGTTGGCTTAGAGTAGTGCTTTAAAAGGAATAAGAAAACAAAGGCAACCTAATATGTACATTATTTCTGGAAACTTAATGACAGCGAATGATGCTGTACAAACATTTCTCAAACATGTAACAGAGAAAAGTGGTGGGTGACATCATACCATATTTGATGTGACACTAAAGGCACCCAAACTTGAAATTTCACAATGGCAGGTTGTGTAAAATTTGTGTTGTGAGTGTCTTAGGTAGTTTAAAAATACGTATTTGTGTGTAATCTGTCACATCAAGTTAATATTCATTTGGATGGAATTGCCTTTACATTTGTGTTTTACTTGCAAATGCTGCTGCCTTGCATGAGATATAGCCATTAGGAATTTACACCAAGATTCATTCGTGCACATCTTTAGGTAGCATCATATAACGGCCTGTACACTGAGGGACCACAGAGAATCTCTCCGTCACTCCGGAAAGCGTGCAGGTTTGGAACCGTCAAGTCTGGATGCACAGGGTGACAGGTCGAGACAGCGCGCAGGACCCCGACCTTTAGTCAGCATGTGGCCGTGGGCGGTAGTTTGCTCCTCGGTGAAACCCGCAATGTCCTCCCTGGGATTTGTGTGAAGACGCACGAAGTGACGCGCTCGAAGCTCCTGCCTGGTACGGGGCCTGCTCGTTTGGGCCGCTTCCCTCCACAGGAAGTAGTTCTGTTTCCTCAGTTTTCCCCTGGCACCAGCCACCCACCGGCCTTGAAGGAGGCTCCAGAAGCCCCGGCCGCACACTGCCTCCGAAAAATATGCGGAGACTAAGTGGAGGGAAACTGCAAAAGAAGCCATCCTTTTCGAAGTTTTGTCCGGCACTGGGGCTGATGTACACGGCCTTGGCACACACAGGAACTAGCACGCACTGGCCAATCAGCATTCGTTATGAGGACGGCCGGAAGTGACGGGCCTGGCTCTGAGCGGAAGTGACGCATGTGGCGGGCCTCGCGCTGTGAAGGCCGTGTCCACCTAAACCTGGACTTGGCTCTTCACAGTGATTATATTCACTCTGTGCGCTATAGCTCCAGGTTTATTCTTACATGTTGAGTTAAAATACTCTCTGGTTTCTCTTCAGATCGTATAACTCGTTCGCCTTTTTAAAATACTGAGTTAAAGAGAATTTCCAATTGCCAGCAAACTGGTTGAAATGAAATCACTGTCTAGGTGTTCTTTCTTGGCCCATGCTTGGAACCGAGAAATGTGTCCCTGCTTTCTCATTAAACTGCACGTCTATGTTTTTATTATTTTAAAATTCTGTGTGGCTTTTTATTTAATCCCTAGTGTATTAAGAAGGGGAAAAACACTTTGAGCTTTTGGGAAACGAGGGAAGGAGACGGCAGTTGTTTGAGTTTACTTTGAACAAATGAATTGTTTCCAAGCGTCCGAATGGGGAAAAGTGAGCATTGCTGATGCCAATTCCATGAAACTGAGGCCAAAGGGCGATTCAGAGGAGAAACTAAATGACTGCATCGTTCTGTGGGAGCTACATGCAATCTAACTTAGGGAGCAACACACACTTAGCCCCAAGACAACTTCCTCAGACCTCCAGTGACTCATTCTCTGAGAAATAGTGTTGGAATCAAATCCGATGTAACTCACATAATTTGTAGAATCAGATTCATGCAAATAATAAAACGGCATTTTCTCCACTTTTTGGTGGCACATTAGATTCTCCCCAGCTGGAAAATTTTCAAAGAGGAGGAAGAAAGCTATGTTCTATTTAGGATAATAACAGGAGTTCGGGTTTGGGTTAATATTGGCATAGAGTTTTACTTTTTAATTTCTAGCCTATTTTGGTTTTTTTTTTAGAATTTCTTACAGACATCTACCATGAAAACATCTCTTGGTTTTTCTGCACAATATTGTATTGTGAAATTATTCCTTCTTATCCTTCAAGAGAAAATGAACTCTCAAATCCTCAAACATAAAAACCCTGGAGAAAGAGAATTTGCTGAGGAGAATGCCATTATCCTCCTGCAAATCCTTTCCTTTCTCTTATTCTCAGTCCTGCTGTCTCATGCTCGACACTAATACAACATAGTCTGTGTTGTGATTGGTGCTACAAAAATGCAGTTAAATAGAAACCCACAGTAGCCTCCTTCAGGAGAAAGATGGCTTCTGCCAACAGAGAAAGCCAAAGCCTAAAAGCACAGGAAAGCAAAACTCAGAATTAAGCATTTTCTGGATCCTGATTACTTTGTAAATAGAAAGTATTAGATGCTGTATTTTGAAACACGGAATGAAAGGGGAGGAAAGTTTTCAATCATTACTGAGGACAGGTCAAGAGGAAACACATTTAAGAAAGATTAGACACAAAGAATTTCTCATTAGCAAGTGTTATTAAATAAGGGAACATGTTCCTTTGAGACACTGGGGGGAAATCCTTCTTTAGAAATCCATCAGAACCCTATGATGTGATCTCCTCTCTGGAAAAGTAGATGTGATTAACCAGAACATAGAAAATCATAGCACTGGAAGCTTTCCTTTCTCTCCCACCCCAGGAATTGTGATTTAACAAAATCTTAAAATTTAAAATTAGCATTGAATGTTTCTGTCCTATACGACTATGTTTCTATTCTAGTTCAAGGACAATTTTTAAACGTTTGTTTTTAACTTACAGTATCCTCTGTGGACCCAAAGGTCCAACTCCCAACCCCTAATTTTAACTGGATGAGTTCTGTGATATAACTCACCCCACTTCCGACACCTCTGATCTGAAACTTCCAATCTTTGATGAAGACTACAAAAGAGAAGGCCAGTGTTTTTAAAGGAATAGTTTCAGATTATAAATATTCCAAAATTTACTTGGAAAACAAAATTTAAATTACCACTATCCAATGGCAAAAAGATAAGCACTATGAATATTTTTCTTTACAGAATGTGTGTGTTTATACTTCCCTCCATCACTGAGAAATGCATACTGTCTCCAAATTGGGGTCATACTAAGCATCATATCATGATTTTTCAAATTAAATATCCATCAAAGATATTTGAAAGTCTGCGTGGCATTTTGTTACTGTGGCGTTCTAACTTATGTACGAGGTGGTCGCGATTGATATATGTGGCAGCTTCGAGATTCCCAGGTAAAGTGTAGGAAGTCTAAGTCCCTAAGTCACCTTTGACACGTGGGAAAATACAATTTGCCTGAGAAAGTAAAGGGCACGTAAATTTTAGGGGGAAAGATGAAAATGGGGGGCGGGAATAGGAGTTGGGGCGTCTGGATCCAGGGGTGGGGCCCAAGGCGATCGCACTGTGCGCCTCACCCCGCTCCCCCCTCTCACACATGTGACGTCTTGCTGAAATGGGCGTCAAATGCCACTTACGAAGAGAATAAAGATACCAGGCTGGCCACCACGCAGCCTGAGAACGGGTGTGCAGAGTGGCTGTGGGTGGGTGAGGAGTATGTAGCAACGCACGTTACATAATAGACACATACAGTCTACACCTAAGTGCAAAGGGGTCCCTTCGCGCCTGTGGTCGCGTCCTGGTGTCGTTTCCAGCGCTGAATAGCGAAATCCTCACGCGAAGGTCTAGGGGCCCAGGCCCTCTCGCTCTCAAACTGCTGCCACCAGGCGGTGGCGGCTGTTCTGTTCCTGGGTTGCGGCTCTGGGGCAAAAGCCACTGCCGTTTTGGAGTCGGAAGGTTGCACGCGGCCCGAGGCGGTGCATTTGCTGGGGAGCCCCGGTCAAGGCCCCAGCACGGTCCCGGGAACTGCAAGGTGATGCTCGCCCAAGTCTGTTCTGCGGCGGTGGCGAGGGGCGCGCCCGGCCTCCTCGATTCGCGGCGCTACCTGAACACTCAGGTGAGACAGGCAGGGAGCGTGACCCGAGCTGGGTGAGGGGCGCCGACGGCGAGCGTCCCAGCGGGTGAAGCCTGCAGATTCCGGGTCGCCGCCTCCGGGCAGGGGCGTTTCTCCTTCCCTGGTCTAGGGCCCCCTTTGTCCCGAGGAAACCGGCGGACGCCCGGGCCACGTGGCTCAGCCCGCAGTTCTCAGGTCAGCATCCAAGGGCTTGTGCGCCGCGCGCCGCCCCCAACCCCGGCCTGGGGACCCAGACGCCGCGCTGGCGGCCGGGAGTGTGACGTCAGCGATAGCGGCATCACACGCGCGATGTGACGTCAGCTGCTGCGTCATCACACTGACCCGACCCAAGACCCACAGTGGCCCACGCCGCGCCTAGCACACAGGCGGCTCCGGAGAAACGTTTGGGGACGAAAGAACGAAATAAATCAGCGGCAAGCCCCACCCCCCACCCCGAATGCTCTGGGTCCGTGAAAGTAACAGGTGGCCTCGCTCGTGCCGACACTCACGCCGCCTGCGTTTTTGTCCACACAGCACCCGTGACCTTGTTTTCCGCTCATTGCGTGTCAGGTCCGCGTGTGGGGCACCCTGCTCACCCGGGCCAGTGTGGGTGGGGCGCAGGAGGACTGCGGGGACGTGTCACAGTCACCCAATGTCCTGTCCCCAAAGGCACAGATGACACAACTTTCTCTGCTCGAGTCCAACTGGTTTACCCACCGCGCGCTTTGCATTCGTATTGGCAGCGAGAAACGGTGCGTTTACTTCCGGAAAGAACTCGGTGTTTGGGCTTTTCGGGCGGTCGCGGCGGCGCGGAGGCCCGAGTCCCAACAAAAGCCCGGGGGCCTCCGCCCAGTCGCTACTCCCGCGGAGGCCAAGCTCTCACTTTCCAAGAAGCGGAGGAAGAAAAGGGCCTTGAAGTTTAGAAGGTGCCCAAGCCAAGCGCCTGAATGACATCAAAAGGAGGCGTTCCCGTCGCTGCTGGAGAGTGAGGGCCGCGCCGCACGAAGCGGGACAGCGCTGTGTCCCGGGACAATCGGGTCACTGAAATGGGGAATTAATTACCATCGCAGAGTAGGCTGCCCATTCAGCACGGGCTGGGTTATTAGACGCCAATAGAAACGACAAAGCAGCTCTTGTGGCCGCGCTGTCCCTACACGCAAAGGAAGGGTTACGCCGGGGATTAGCGTCCCAGCGCCGGCGGGACTTTCTGACTCAGGCGCGGGACGGCCACCGCGTTTGTGTACCAAATGCGACCAACTGGTTCGTTTTTGCAGGCACAGGGGGTGAGGCTCCTCTCCCTGCTGGCCGGCCCCCCAGCCCTCATCCCGAGCGGGCCGCCGTCCCGTCACCAGAGGGAACAATCGGAGAACTGGGGATGGGGGTGACAGAATCTGCTGCAGCGACTTCTTTCCTACGTGGGAAAGAATGAGGACTGGGGAGCGGGTCGCAGAGGGAAGGGGCCTCTTGCTCCTCCCGAGACCGACGCCCTGAGTGTTTCCTGGGGGTAGAAGCACGCCGTGCGGCCTTGGGGGCAGGGTCTCGGGGATGGGGGACTCGGGGACGGGGGACGGGGGACTCGGGGACGCGGAAGGGGCGGCGCAGCACCCGGCCGACCCTTTCCTGACAGAACCCGCGGGGGACAGCAGAGCGACACAGCGCAGCCCGCGGGGTCCAGCGCGCAGGCGGGCACGCGCGCGGTCGCCGGCTGGTGCTCGCGCCGGGACTGCGAGTTCACACCGCTCCTGCCGCGCCGGGCCAGCCACCTCCGCTCACCAGCGGGGTCTGCAAAGCCCACGCTGGCGCGTCGTGGGTTCCCGCGGTTTGTGAATTGGGGACAGGCTCGCAGGCAGGCGGACGTCTGTGCTTGTACTGCAAGGAAAGGCGCTCCCCCTATCCGCACCCCCCATTCTCCTGCAACAGCCAGAGTCTGGCGCGGGGACCATTGTCCTCTTTGGCCACTTGTGAGGTCGAAGTGTGGATGGGATGTAGCGTGTGGCCCTACAGCAACACCTACCTTAAACTTTAGGGCTTTGGGGTCGTCTCAAAGTTCAAGCTTCTTAGAAGCGACAAAGACTTTCTAAAGGTCCCCACCTCTCCCCCTTCTCTGGGGACAGGCACTCGGCCCCCTTTCTTCCTAAGGCTTGGGGATGAGTTTAAATCATTGTCTTCCCATGTCTTGATAACTGCCTGCTTTGAGCTTTTGTTCTCTTAAAGCAGGATTGCACAGTGAAAGGGGCTGAACATGAACAGCTTGACCTTTTGGGACAGTTCACGCCACGGACAGCAGCGCCCGCGTCACCACCCTCGCTGAGGCTATTCACGTGCCCCTCCCCCTTCGCATAACATTTCAGCCTCGTTTCATCTGGACAATCTTTTAGACCACACAAGTGCCTCTTAAATTTAAGTTAAAAGAGTGCCAGAAGCGTCCAGCTAAGGATACTGGGGTTGGGCACGTCCTCGGAAAGCTCAGAACAAACCCAAACTGCTTTCTTTCAGCAAAACCGAGCAAAATGCTGAACAAATAGAATTCTGACTGAGTGAATGGTTGGCTTCTGGGTTGCACTAGCATTGTTTCTTTTCTTTCAAAAAATAATATTCTTCATAGTAGGAACTATTTCCAGAAGTGTTCTGTCAGCAAGAACGATGCTTCTCTTGAAAGCTACAATACACACAACCCAAACTCTTAGAATCAAATTCATGATATAGAGGGTGATTTTTTGGCACCTGCACTTCGCACAGTAACCTAACAAACAACACTGCACACATGCGAAGAAGTTCTTATTTTAAAAATAAAATTCTATAATCCCCATCATGTCTTCATATTTGCACGGAGAGTGGTTCATGCCAGTGTTAGAGGATGTGCAGGATCTTAAGTTTCTCGGCATACTTTTTCCTTTTGAAGGAAATTCCCAGAGGCGGAAACATGCAATTTACCCTGATAATATTTTGCTGGTGCTAAATATCTGCACAGAATATTCATTATGAACTTCGTACTCACAGACTGCGTAGAAGGTTGGATTTTAACAAAGGAAAGCGTGTACCTTTCAGTGCATCTTAAAATGATAAAACCTTGGGAGAACATAAATACTGGGGGTCAGACCCCCAAATGCTGTTAACAACCAACGACAGAACTCCTCTGCGTGTTTCACTAGCACTGAGCATCGCACCGGGTGTAATGGCGGGTCTGCGGTTATACAAGGCGCATCAGGTTTTCCTTAGGCCTCCGCCTGGCTGCTTTCCCATTCTGTTCTTCCCGATATATATTCCAGCATCAAACCAACCCAGCACTTGCTAGCTACACCAACATTTTAAAACAACCAGTGCAAAGAGGTACTATAAATAAGCCTTCCTTTGTTTTCTCCGGGCTTGTCTTTCTTCGCAGGGAACTCCTGCGCTGAGATGTAGAGATCTGAAAGGGACACTTCATGCTTCCTCCCATCACCCCAGTATTTATTTTCGGCGGTCTTGGATCATTTCCTCAGAATCTAGCTTTCTCGTTCACTGTTTCATTCAAATTGACACGAAAATCCTGCGCACAATGCTACGTGCTCCTTCAATCTTTCCCCAGCTTGCCAACACCTTGCGGGGTTTTCTTTTAGGGGCCTGAAGAGTATTTACTTGTTTGTGTGTGATCAGTGCTCACGGCCTGTAAAATAAAGTGCACAGGGCGGAGCCAGCACTGCTGGCTGACTCTCTACTGACATGTCTTTTGCTGATGAAAGTCTCTGTGAAGTTCTGACTCGCAGGCTCACCATACAGACAGACCCAAACGAGTGTGGCGGGGTGCACGATGGGTCTCTCCTTTCTTTTTAAACTTCTGCACTTCTAACAAATGAAATCAAGCTGTTCTGAAAGGATTCGTAGGGAGCTGGAAGAATAATGCTTTTAAAGTTAGGGAATTGGTTTCGAAAGGGTTGGGGGAAGATGCAAAACACACAAATGTAGACCAGGAAACTGAAAGTCGTGGCACTTTTCAAATAATGTCACGACAGAAGTAAGTCTGGCGGTTGGAGAGCTGGCTCGGGTGTCTTTCCCGGGACTGTATCCTTCATTTTACTTCGTGCCTTCCATCCTGCTCGTTACCTCCCTGCAGAAAACATTACACAAATCCAGAGGATGCCAACACACCACAGCCGCTTTCATCCGGCTTCTCTGCACTACCGCTTGTTCCCACTTCCTACAGACCAAATGAGATGGAGACCGCAGACAATACTCTTTCTCTCGCCACTTTTCAACTCCTAACGTCCCAAGTGCGCCTGGCTTAAACTTAATTTGCAAAATGGATCTCAAGGGACTGCCTTGCGAGCTGCTGGAGCCCGGATGCAGCCTGGCTCGAGAACGTCCCCACCCGGCCCAGCGCACCGGAGGGTGGGTGTGAGCGCGGGGAGGGCTGGAGAGGGAGGGCCGGCGAGCAACTCAGACAAGCTTCCCCCTCAGTCCACTGATTCTTGAGCTCTTTTTTTTCTATTGAAAGGCCAGAGAACCGGGAGGACGCGCCCCATGTCCCTACAACGCCCCCAGCGCGGAGCAGGGGTCATGGAAATGTCAGTGCAGCCCCAGAGCTCTAGGGACAGCAAGCCGGCGGCGCCTCGGCTCGGCTCGCTGCCACCCTCGCACTAAGGTGGCTCCCTTGCTGTCCCGCCCCGCCATCGACTGGGGTGAACCCGAGAAAGAAGAGCCGAGTCAGGCCCGGAGCCTCAGTTTGTCACACGTCCTCAGAAAGCCCCTGCACCGCGCCCTGTCCAAGTCCCCTCCGGGAGCCGCCTCCACAAATCCTGTGACGTCCTGTCTTTCACCCAGTGGCGTCGGTCTCGGGAAGGAACACGCTTGCCTACCACGTGCCCGCAGCGCGCCACCTACACCCATTCGTCCTTTGGACGAATGAACACGTTTCAAACTTTTACTGTACCAAGCAGCTCCCAGGGGGCTGCCCGCGTTCCCGGGGTTCGGACCCCGAGTCCGGAGCTCCGGGCCGGGAGCGCGGGTCGGTGCCCGGGTCTCCCGCCTCCCCTGGCGCCCTGGCCCCTGCCGAGCCGCTGAAAGGGAGCGGGCTCCGATGCGCGTGGCTCCCGGGCCTCCCGGGGTCCGGGGCGCCGGGATTGGCCAGCTGCGCCTCGCGACCTCCATTCATTAATAAATTAGCGGCACGCTCCAGCCGAGCGCGAGCCACCAATCGGGGCGCGCAGCGGCTCCGGCCGGCCCGGCACTCCGGCTGCAGCTTTAGATAGAGCCTTTTTCTGCTGATTAGATAAAGGGGGCGGGGGTACGACGCGAGGGGAGGAGGGATGGCAGGCGGGGTGGGGGGTGGGGAGGATGAGTGATGACAATGCGATGAAAAGGAGACGCGGGAGGCACGGGCGGGGGCGGCGGCCCCGGGGCAGACCGATTGTTTCCCGGGGGGTATATAAGGGGTTTTAAGGGGAGTCGTGTGCCAGACACGCAGCCACTGAACCACAAGCAGCTCCGCTTTAACTGGAGTGCCCGGGGGTCGCGTGCCGGGAGCCGCCGGCCGGGGCTGAGTGACAGGCGGACACGCACCACCAGCGCACGCACGGGACCGCGCGGGAGGACAGTGAGCTAAGTGAGTGTCCGCGCGCGGCTCCAGCTCCGGGCCGTTGCCAGCCCTCCTTCCCACCGCGTCCGAACGCCCTTTGTCGCGCAGATCTTTGTCGTGGGAACCTCAGTCCCTTCCAACGCGGACACAGCACCCAGCGGGCTGGCAGCGGGGTCCCCACGAGGGGCGCCCTGGGCTCGGGAAGCGCTGGCGGGGTTTCCTCCCCATCTGGGCTCCTCCTGGGCGCCGTTTCCAGTCAGTCCTCTGGGCGCGCGCAGGAACGCGTCCGGGTGACACCGGAACGTCCCCCGCTGCTGCGTTGACCCCTCGCTTGGTCCCCGCCCTCCCTGCTCTCTCCGTAGGATGTTCATCAAATCCGAGGCCCTGGAAGTAAAGGAGGACGGGGAGGTGCTGGTGCTGCTGGGCGCGGCCTCCCCCGGCGCGGCGGCGCTCACCCCGCTGTCGTCCAGCGGCGACGAGGACGAGGAGGAGCGGGCCGCGTCGGGCGGGGCGCGTCGGCCGCGCGGGGCCGGGCCTGGGGCACGGCTGCCGGGCCTGGGGCCCGAGTGCCGGCGGCGCCCCTCCCGGGTGCGGGCTGTCCCCCGCAGCACCAGGGCCGCCGAAACGGCGCAGCGCCTGCAGAAGAGCCGGCGGCTGAAGGCGAATAACCGCGAGCGCAACCGCATGCACAACCTGAACGCGGCGCTGGACGCGCTGCGCGACGTGCTGCCCACGTTCCCCGAGGACGCCAAGCTCACGAAGATCGAGACCCTACGTTTCGCGCACAACTACATCTGGGCGCTCACGGAAACCCTGCGCCTGGCCGACCACTGCGCGGGCGCCGGCCTGCCGGGCCCGCTGCGCCCCGAGGCCGCGCTGCTGAGCCCTGTTGGCGCGCTGGGTAGCGTGGCCGACAGCCTGTCTCCCGTGTCCACCTGCAGTTGCACTGGCAGCCCCGCGCCGTCCGCGTCCACGTCCCCCTACAGCTGCGCCTTCTCCCCCGCCAGCCCCACGGGCTCGGACGGGGACTGCTGGCCGCCGGCGGCCCCAGACCAGCGCCACTGCGCTCCTCGCTGCCCAGTGCCCAGGGACTGCATGTAGGGCCGCGTCCCCGCCGCGCGCCCCCGGCTCGTCCGCTGGGCTCCCTCTGCGGCCCCCGCTTCTCCACCTGCTCCTCCACCCTCCACCCCCAGGAAACGGCTCGCTTCCCCGACTCCACGGCTGTGTGTGGCGTCCCCCCCGCTAAGGGCCTCCTTATTCAGGCGAGCTCTGAGTTGTGGAAGGTGTGATGAAGCCGACTGTCAAAGAGAATGGTAGAATTTGGGGGGCGCTTCTTAAGGCTACAGAGACGCTGGGAAGACGTGCAGGTGGCGGGTCTAGAGAGCTTGCGTGGTGGTGACGTCCCCCGCCCCCAAAGCCCCCCCCCCCCCCGCCGTAGCACTGAGGACTCCGCAGTTGGAGAGGGTCCCGCGGTCCTTCACCTTTGCTTCTGCATAGAGATGTTAACGTCCCGTAGAAAGAAGTGTCTTAGCATCTGAATGACGTGACTGGTAATGACGTTGTCCACAGATTCGCAGCGGCGGGCATCTGCTTTTTTCCCACTGCCGTCTGCGGGCTGTGGGAATTTCACCCGTCAAACCAAACTTTCCTCTGACGTGCACTTTGTTCTGTCTCCCGGATTCGTCACAATGCCTATTGTCCCGTCCTTCTCTTTCCTTTTTCTTCTCCATTTTGCCATCTGTCTCCTATGATTTATAAGGGGAAAAAAAGTTGTTTTGTTAGAGGGCCAGGTTAGAAGTCATTGTATAATTTGTAAGCTTTGTAATGATTGAATGCAAGCGTGGAAATCTAGGCTGAACTCTCTATCAAAAGGAAAAATGTGGAGGAAAAGGGAAAAATGGGGGGGGGTGCTTCATGCATTATTTATCTCGACCTTGTAGGGGAGAAGGAACTCCCCTATTCTTTCAAGAGACTAAAAATAAATCAACAGACTGAAAACCTCAGCAGACACCAAGCACCGACCGATCAGCTACACGTGTTCCCTTCTATTTATTATAAAGAAAATTTTCATGGGAAAAGTATGTATTTTTTTGTATATTCTACAGAGTTTATTCTAGTATGTATTTACCTCTTGAAAAACAAGAAAATTGTTCTTGTGATTAAACTTTAAATAAAATATCTAATTTTCATAATTTTTTGTGTTGCATTATAACTTTTTCCTTGCTTGTGTGGTTTTTAGAAGAATGAGTTGCGTTTTTCTGAAATTTTCCCTATACCAAATTGCGTTTTTCATCAATGTTTGTGTGCAGAATTTCACTAACGCATAAGGCCTAAGAAATCACAAAAAGCTAAATTTTTTGAGACACTGACACTGACATGAGTGTAATTCTCGGTACAAACAACACTTGAGCAAACTAGACTAGTTTACAAAGGGGAGACTTAAATGATAATTAAGTCACGATAGGCTCCTAAGTTCAGAAACACTGATTTTAAGAAATAGTGAAGTTGAAATTTCTTCGTGAAGTGTGTTGAAATTTGGTTCTTACACTTAACTTCTTTGAGTTTCAATCACCATCTGCAAGCTGAAAGGTCTTAACCTTTCAGAGGTCTCTAAGGGCTCGGAGCAGCGCCAACACCTGTGAGGCAGCTCAGCATTTGTAAATTCATCATTGGAAGCTGATTAAGTATCAGCCATTTTAACAAGCTTGTTGGTTTGAAAAGCAAACTCCCAGAGAAAAGACAATATTCAGAGTGAACTGAAAGAATCGCTGAGCTTTTCAATTTTTGTTAAAATGATTAGTCAAAATCCCTTCAAAGAAAAAGCAAAAATGTTTTCCTAATCTCCAAGATAGTCACTGTATCTTACACCTCAATCTCCCAAGCAGAAATCAATGACCTTTGGCTTTGGGTCAAAGATGACCAAGCGAAGGCTGACCACACTTTAGGTTTAAGCCCCTTGAGGGAGGGTGTCCATGACAACACGAGCTAAAAATAAATCACGTTAGCGCAGAGAAGTCGGTGGTTCCCAGGCTCCCGCCCCCAGCTTTCTATCTGCTTCTGGTTTGGGGTCAGCCCTCGGGGCCTCCGCATAAAGGAAGGTGCTGTTCCCTGAGACGTCTCTGCAACTCCTCTCGGTCCCTGGGAAACGCTGTGTTCAACGTTCAGGACTCCGGCTTTATCGAAGGAAGCAGCAGCCCCGGGTGAGGTTTCCACGGCTGGAGTGGGAGAGACCTGCTGGAAACCCCTTCTAGTGGAAAGACTGTAATTCTTAGGCTCTCGACTTTCCGGTGAGCGCAGTGAGACCTCCCTTATGTCACCTTATGTCACTGGCGTTTCAAAAGCCCAGCTAGCGAGCAAAGCAGTTGCAGCAGGAGCGTTTTAAAACAGCTGCTTGAACGTCAAACCACTGTGCTGCGGCCAAGGCCACTGCTATGGCGACGCCCGGAGCATCTTTCGGAAACAGTCCGCGCACAGGTGTGGCGGCCGCCCCAGGTGCAGTCGCTCCCCCACGCAGAACCACCGGTGGTTCTGACTGCGCAGCCGTGGTCTGCGGAGTGGGGCCGGCGGCCGCCAGGCAGCTTCTCGGGGATGGAGGCCGGTTCCGCGGAGCTGGCAGGTAGGTTCCCCGCTGGTCGCGTGCATGTCCGCCGCGCGTCACACTCGGCGGGGGGTCGCCCCTCGGGGACCTGCCTCGCGTCGCGCGCGTTCCCCCACCCGGGCCGGACCGTCGTCGCCGCTCCTGTGTCCCAGCCCGACGTCGCGCTGTGACGAGCGGGCTCTGCCTGCCCCGCCACTGCCCTTCCGGAGGTTTCTGACCTGGCGGTGCAGGTGCTTCGCGGTGACAGTCCGGCGTCGGTCATGCTTGGCGGCTGGGCCGGGCGGGGCCAAGGGACGGCTCGTCCCTCCCCCGGGTTCGGAGTAGACCCGCCTGCGGGCCACAGGGGGACAGAGGCGGCGGGTGTCACCCCCGAGAGCAGAGTCCGCGAAGGGACGTGTGCAGCTAGATTCCACCGAGAAACGTGGGGCGTGCGGTGCCATCTAGCGTCCCACCCGGCGGGGTCGCCGTGTGACGGACCCTCGCGGGCTGAGTGCTGTCAGCTGCCGCCTCCTTTTCTTCCAGGATCCACGTTAGTGATTAAACTTAAGGAATGTTCCCCAAAAGGGGAGGGGAGACACGCGGGTGAGGTCGCCGGTCCCCGCAGTTCGTCCCCAAAGTCCCGGGGTCCCCTCGCCCCGCCCTCCTCCGGGTCGCGTCTGTCGCGCGCCAAGGATCCGTGTCACTTGGGCTCCGACGTGAGCTGCGGCCTAGTCCTGGGGTCTGGGTCCCCTGGGAACGGCCTGGGCCGTTTCAGAGGGTCGTCGGGCTCCTTCATCCCCCACAGGTGATTTGAGTCGAGGGACAGACGGGGGCTAGACCCTGAAGGCTCTTGGTCCGCCAGTGCCAGGGTCGCGGGAGGAGGGAGGGTGCCGGCAGCCCTCGCAACGGTTCTCTAGGCACTCTAGCGCGAGGCGACCAGTTAGTTTGGGTCACTGGGGGTGTCTCGCCGCTGTCCTGCCCTCAATAGCGACGCTCTTTTCGCTCATCTTTCCCTTTCACGTCTCAGGGCTGTACCCCTATAAGCATTCGGGTTCCTCGCATCACGTTTCTCGAAAAGTCGAATTTCTTAAGCAATAGAACGGCTTGGGATCCAGGGTCGCTCCCGACCCAAGCGTCCTCTCGCTTTTCCTTTCCGCTGGAGTTGGGGGCAGCACGTGACACTGTGGCGCGGGGTGGACACTGCGGGAAGAGGCAGGAAGCGAGCATCCCCACGCCGCCGCTTGCGATGCAGCTGGCCCCCAAAGGCCCGTGACGAGCGTGTCCCTCGTGTGATCCCGCTGAGCGCAGAGCAGGCCGTGTCCCCGCGCGTTTCCTTCATTTCTCCTTCCTTTCTAATGATCCCACCTCGCCTTCTCTTTGTCCCGCTCCTCCTCCTCCCCACCTGGGGCATCAAACCAAGGAGCAAAGAACCCAAACCTCTCACCTACTTTATCTGATGAGAAACAACTAAGCAAAAGTACTGAAGTCCACGTAAAATGGAACCGGGAACCGTCAAAATAGGCAGAGAACTGGGACTGGTTCCCATGGCAGCGGCTTGCAATAAAGCCTAATTCCTGTGACAAAGAGGTCATCTTCCTTTCCAGATGTGTTTATGATCCCTTCATGTTTTGTATTTTGTCATAAAGCTTCTCTGCGCCGCCGTCAGGGCTCCAGGGCAGCGCTGCGCTCTCAGGGGGTTTATTGCCTCCTTGGTGTAGAATTAGCTGAGAGAAGCCAGGCCAGTGCCAGGAGGACAGGAGGCTCCGAAAGCGGCCAGAGCTTTCTTCCTGCCAGACGTAAACTTGGTATGCGTTGAAATAATTTTAAAATGAGGGCTCATAACTTTAACATGATTTTGTTTTAAAATCACGTTTCTTTTACTTCTACTGAAACACCACATACAATACAGGGGGTTGATTCATTGTGAGGTTATGATTAGTTTATTTTCTTACCCTAGTTTCCAGGTAATTTTGGAAATCAAATGAGGTCAAGCTAAAGCATATCTTTGAAACTATGTGGATGAAAGTTTAACCATAAACTTCAGACAAGTATTGTATTAATGCACTCATGCTTCTTTCTTATTACAGTGTCTAGAATGGTCAAAAATGTTTTTTTTTTTATCAAAGCTATCTAAACTAAAATATTTTTCTTAACTCTAAAAACTGCATGGCAGCAGCTTAGAAATAGACAAGGAAGAAAACATGATTTTGCTGGTAGAGCAGTAAAGCAACAGAAAGGTCTTGGGTTTCAAGTCTAGGTTTCTCTTGAATTACAAGAAAATGCGGTGACCGCACCTGCAGGACCCTGGGCGTGTTCTCAGGCCAGGCTTCCAGGGGCGTGATTGTTGGCATCAGAAAGAGCGTAGTCAAAAGTGACTTTTATTTTTCTGTGAGCAAATAATTTAAAAAGGGTTTTGGTTCTACTTGAGCAGAACTGTTCTGGAATTTCAGGAGATTCTGCTCTCCTGCACTGGGGAGGGCGGTCTAGACTTCCTAGCGTTTTCCTGTGCAAAATGGTTCTAAACTACAGAAGCTGAAGCTGCACTGATGGGGGAGGCGCTGAGCAGTCCTCCCCGTGGCCTCACGGTCGGTCGCTCTCTGATGGTCGCTCTCCGAAGACCAGCATGTGTGAGGTGGGAATGCACAGCACATGCAGCAGCGGGAGCAAATCCCTGTGGCCACACCTGCCCAGGTAGCTGCTACTGCCTACACTGCCCCAGAAGGAGACCACAGTTCCACCTTCTCCTTACGTAGCTCTCTTTTCCTCCCCTGGAAAATAAGTGCTGTTACAAGATCTGAGAAGGGGTGTTGGTAAACATCAGGCTTCAGATTCTTGCGGTCATGGCACACTTGAATTTTAGACATTTTGTTGGCATATTCGAGGGGAGTCGGAGTCTCCAAACCACACGGAGCAGCCCACACAGTCCTCGCGTGCTTCCCCAGCCCGTGACCTTGGCGGCTGTGCGCGGCTGCCCTTGAGCCCTGCACGGCTGTTGGAGGACTGTCTTGTCCTGACACAAGGCAATATTCCTGCATGTTCCAGGGCACATATGTCGTTGTCACGCCTCTGCAGCTCGTGTCCAAAGCCTGCGATTTCATTCATTCCAACCCAGAGAACCCGCTGCTGTCTGTGGAGGACAGAGCTCGTCTCCACGTGATGGACTAGCCCTAATGGGCATGTGCAGGCCGCTCCTGTTGGAGCCACCTGGGGTCTCCGTGTCCTCTTGTCTTGAGATGGTCCGGCTCTGAGTGACCATCTAAGGAGCAGCAGTCCTTCTGAGTCCCCAAAAATCACAGTGGGTGTTGACTCAGGGAGAAAAATCTTGTGAGTTAAAAGCCAGAAACATTTGGTGATTGTCATGTATTGTAACATCCTACTTGAATTAACACGGATGCATATTTGTTTGAGGACAATATCACTTATTTGTAGCAAGAAAAAAAGGCTTATAATTGCCCAAAACTTAGTGGTTCACATCTGAAGAGTTTGAAGATTCTCTTAAAACAGCTATTTTTATTTTTGGCTATGCAATAAAGCTTTAATGTCTCCAAGTCTATAACAATCCTAAAAGTGATTTTTAAAAAAATCATTGCAGCCATTGTTAGGTGGCGAGTTCAGCGGAGTCAAGTATATTCACACAATCCTGTATCCCGTCTCCAGAACTTTTTTATTCTGCAAAACTGAAACGCTATTCATCAAACAACTTCCTTTCCCCTCCCCAGGCCCTGGAAACCCCTATTCTTCTGTATCTATGAATTTGACTCCCTTACATACCTTATATAATAAAAGGTGTTTTATTTTTAATAGTGCCCCTGTCCCCGTTTCCTTCTATCTCCCTGTAACAAACTTTGATTCCATTTCTCCACACTGCTGATGTGGAAGCAAGCACACGTAAATTTCTGTCACACGTCACACAGCCTCGCTGCTGTCCTGTGGAAGTAATGTCAGGTGGCTGCCTGTCCTGTACCATCACTGATTCGGGGCAGTCAGCAGGACAGCACCCACTCATGGGCACCTGTCCTTGGGGGAGCCCTGCAGGTAGCTGATTCTCTCCTGAACGGGAATGAGTGGTTTCAGTCGGTTCTGGAGGCTGGTTTGGAGTTGATTGATTCCTGGGACAGCATGGACCAAACTCACTGTGATAATTAATGTCAATTGCTCCTGTTGTGCCCAAGCCTACAAGGGGACAGTGTGACTCAAGTACTATTTACCTGAAGTACGATAAGTACCTGTCCACTCAGGCTAAGTGGTGGCCTTGTCACTTTGGAGAGGCCAGAGCACTGGACTGAGTAAGAGGCTTAGTTTATGGTGAGAGTCCCCTGTGACTGACCGGCTGTGTGACCATGACTCACAGGCCTGACCTAAGACTAGATGTTTCCAAAGTCTCTTTTAGGTCTCATTTTCAAAGTTTTTATAAAATATGATAGTTTGCTTTTGGAAACACTTTCGGATAAACCCTAACCATTTTATCTTGATATATGAGGTGTGATGTAACAATACAGTGAATATTTAAATTTAAAAAATTTTATTACAGTAAAAGACACATTGCCATTAATCACCCTCAAAATACTCCCCCTCGCTTTGAACACACTTATCCAATCGTTCCTGCCACTTTCTGAAACAGTTCTGGAAGTCCTCTTTCCTGAGTGTCTTTAGTTGCGCTTTTGTGGCTGCCTCCATATCCTGAATCAATTCAAAATGTTTACCTTTCATGGTCATTTTGACTTTGGGGAAGAGACAGAAGTCACACAGTGCCAGATCGCATGAATACGGTACATGAGGACACACCGTCATGTTTTTATTTGACAGAAATTGCCATGTACCGGAAGCGATATGTGACATAGAGCATTGTCACGATGGAGGATGATTGACGGCACACTTTAAAACACACTTTCTTTCAACTGTAGCTCACACCCGAGTGACTGCACTGAACAAGTAGAAACTTGTCACACACTGTTTCTAAGGTTTGACCACTGCTTCCCATATTGAAGATCCCTGCCTTTCTGTTGGATGGCACTCGGCTATAGTGTTCACTGTATTTTGTGATCACAATGGAAAGGCTTCATGTTATACATCACTTCTGGTACAGCAACTTCTGTCAAATAAAAACATTACAGTGTGTCCTCATCCACCTTATTCACTGGATCTGGCACCGTGCAACTTCTGGTTCTTCCTCAAAGTCAAAATGATTCAGGACATGGAGGCAGCCATGACAGTGTAACTAAAGACACTCACAAAAGAGGACTTCCAGAACTGCTTCAGAAAGTGGCAGGCATGATGGGATAAGAGTGTTCAAAGCAAGGGGGAGTGTTTTGAGGGGGGTTAAAGGTAATGTGTCTTTTACTGTAATTTTTTTTTTTAAATTTAAACATTCACTATTTGTTGATCACCCCTTGTATTTTCAGAAAGATTTAAAAGAACCATATTGATTCTCAAAAAATAGATGGAAAAACCAAGTGTTAAGTTGCCTTTTACAGCTGTGTCTTTAAAGATGGAAATTGGGCTTGGGGAAGGCAGGTGACCTGTCTGTCACACCAGGCTCAGGCTCAGTAACACCTAGGATTTACTATGTACCTTGAATCCAGCCTTGGTTTTCATTTGGCACTTGCACTGACTGTTTTAGGTGGGGAAGAAAAGCAAACCTTAAGAAAGATATTAAGAACCTGTACAAGCCGTTTGAAGCTGCTTTCAGTCATTGGGTGACCGTCCCTTTATTCAGACTCAGGCTCCCCACCTTCTGCTTTCCCCCTTCACACTACAGGTGCCTCTGCTCTGGGCTCATGACCCCATGTACACATCATACTCTGACTGAAAATTGTCCTTCTCAGGGGAGTACAGCCTAAGCCTCAGCTCCCATGAATGGCTCTGCCCTCGCCTTCTTAATAAAGAAGAGTTGGCCTGGACCACTGCCCATGGCATATTTACCTTCATGAGCTTAAAAAAAAAAGAAAAAAGTTAATTACTGCTTGGAGCAAGTTAGTCTGGCTGTCCTGAGCTGTCTTTTATTAGTTGTCTCCTTCATTAATTTCCCTCACTGGATTTGCTGCTAATAGCTGCCTGATCCCAGGCAACTCAAAGCCGCATCTGTGCCATTGAGCAGAGAGTAGGAGCCTGGCCAAGGGGGCTGGGCTGGAGTGAGGGAGCTGTGATTTACAAATCGAGGCTTATTAACATGATGTCTGGTTGCTGGGGGTGGGGAGCTCAGAGCACGCGGAGGCAGCAGTGTTTCACTCCAGACCAAGACCAGAGCCCTCCTGGTACCAACTCAGAATCATGCCTCAGAATCGTCCCAAAGGCTGGGTGGACTGTCCTGCTCTGTCACTGAGCTCCAGAGCATGTAGAAAGCATTGATCTTCCAGCGAGCACATGACATACAGACGTTAGGAGAGCCAAGTCAGCAAATGACCTTTTCCCTTTATAAGCATATGGCTTACTTTTACGTATTATTTTATTTAGAGACAGAGTATGGGACACACATGATTCCTGTACTCTTGTCCAGTTGTGAGGTACATTGCTTTGCACGCACACAGCCATCCTCACTTTTCCCACACTCACCACCTCCAAGCAGAGCGTCTCACTCGTGTTCACATGATCCCTCCTTAGAAAGGAAGCTCCAGCTTTGTTCCACGCTGCTGTCTCTAACACCCGACATGCCTCCCACACAGTGAGAGCTCAGCAAATACTTGTTGAGTTCATGTTGATGAATGAAGGAATTTTTCATAGACACAGAACAATCAGTTCTCAATTCCTATTTATATGCAGACCCAATTAAGACACATCTCAGTGACCCTTTTTTTCTTTGATAAGAAGAAAGAAGGTTGTTCAAGTGTTAGCCCTTCCCCCAAATTTGTCATAGACAGATCTGCCTAAACAACCATTTCTCTTCTTTATACAGTACTTCATCTTTTCAAGCTGCACCCAGAAGTTTCTACCGCTGAGAAGAACATACTTTAATAATTCTGTGAGGTAGTGGATGAGGTAGGAGTTAGGGGTTCAGAATACATTCTATATAAACACAATTGCTTGAATAGATTAAGAGGCAAGAATAATTGCCTTTTACAAGTATTGAAATGGACTTGAGCTTTGGTTTGTACTGCTCTATCACAACAGAAGAGGAACATTACACTTGAATACCCTGAGGATTACATGCCTGGGCATCCGTCAGTGTGGGTCCTAGTGTCACTTGTAGTGTTTACGTGCTGGGTGGGCTGGAGCACCTCAGCTTTGGCCTTAGTTCCATCTAAACAGAGTTAACTGAGCTATCACAGGTCATGTGCTTGGCGTAGAGTAAGTCCCGATAAATGGTTGCTATTTATTAGTTTCTTGAAATAGATGAGTATCTAATGTACATGGTATGTTAAGTATAAGAATTTTATAGGTTTATATTTTTAGTTATTTCAAAAATAACTTGAGTTCCATTGAAGTATCAAAGAAAAATCCAGATCACTAGAAATCAGAATAATCGTAACTACCACTGACTTCAGAGTGGCATTTTTACAGTTAAGAACTGTGGCCGATTCAAGCCACAATTCAAGCCCTCTCCCCCTGGCCAGCAGCAGGTCTACCTGACTTCAAACGTGTGGCTCGAGAGGAGGATGAGTCGGCTTCTTCCTTTATCCACCTGGTCACTGAAATGTTTCTGATGTCGAGCGTTGCCAGCCAGCCCCTCACTACCCTGCGTGAGAGCTTAGCTGCGGGTGATGCCATGACTTCCTTTCAGGATGCCTGTGGTCCTTGGTAAGGCTGGTGGCTGCTGAAGGCTGGGTGGCCGTGGCAATTTCTTAAAATAAGACAACAATGTAGTTTGTTGTGTTGACGGACTCTTCCTTTCTCCAAATACTTCTCTGTAGCACACGATGATGGTTGACAGCATTTAACCCATAGTAGAGCTTCTGTCAAAATTGGAGTCAGTCCTCTCAAACCCTGCCTCTGCTTTATTAACTAAGTTGGTGTAATGTTCTCAATCCTTTGTTGTCCTTTCAACAGTCTTCACAGCATCTTCACCAGGAGTAGAGTCCATCTCACAAAATCACTTTGTTTGCTCATCCATAAGAAGCAACTCTTCATCAGTTAAAGATTTATCACGAGATTGCAGCAGTTCAGTCACATCTTCAGGCTCTAATTCTAGTTTTCTTGCTATTGCCACCACGTCTGCAGTTACTTCCTCCACTGAAGTTGTGATCCCTCAAAGTTATCCATGAGGGTTGGGTGACTTCTAAACTCCTGTAATGTTGATATTGTGATCTCTTCCCATGAATCACACATGTTCTTAATGGCATCTAGAATGGTGAGTCCTTTCCCAAAGGCTTTTGATTCACATTGCCCAGATCCATCAGAGGAATCACTGTCCATGGCAGCTGTAGCCTAACGAAATGTATTTCTTAAATAATATGACTTGAACGTCAAAAGTACTCCTTGGTCCGTGGCCTGCAGGATGGATGTTGTGTTAGCGGCATGAAAATAACATTAATCTTATTGTCCGTCTCCGTCAGAGCTCTTGGGTGATCAGGTGCATTGTCACTGAGCAGTCATATTTTGAAAGGAATCCTTTTTTTCTGAGCAGTAGGTCTCTATATTTGGTCTCTATATTTGTGAGCCAAATTGTACAGTGGGCTCAAAATATTCAGTAAGCCATGTTATTAGCAGACTTGGCTTTTGTTCCATTGACAGAGCACAGACAGAGTAGACTGAGCATAATTCCCAAGGGCCCTGGGGTTTTCTCAATGGTAAATGAGCACTGGCTTCAACTTCAAGTCACCAGCTGCATGAGCTCCTCACAGGAGAGTCAGCCTGTCCTTTGAAGCTTTGAAGTCATGCATTGACTCTCCTCTCCAGCCATGAAAGTCTCAGATGGCATCTTCTTCCAATATGAGGCTGCTTCATCTCATTGGAAACCTGTTGTTTAGTGCAGCCACCTTCATGAATTATCTTACTAAACGTCTGGAGAACTGGCTGCTTCCCTTTGTACTTTTATGTTACGGAGACGACGTCTCTCCTTAAACCTTGTGAACAAACCTCTGCTAGCTTCAAACTTTCTTTCTGCAGCTTCCTCACCAGTCTCTTTCTAATTCTTTTAGGGTGATCCTGTCAATCTTTTCGTAACCCTGGGATGGTAGTAATAAAGAATGATCTTGAGATTGAGGGAAGAAATAGTCAATGAGGGCAGAGGTTTGGTTACGGGAAAGTTACGTGCTTGTGTTGCCTTTTGATGGATGGGCCCTCAGTCTCAGCAATGCTTGTCTGTCTAAAGGAGGAGCCACACTCTTTAATACTTGAAACTTGAAAAATACCCTTTTTATTCCACTTAAAAACACCTGGCTTCTGAGCCAAGACCAATAAATTAGGCCTTTTTTATCACTTATGTTTAAAATAGTTCATGCTTTATCCGAAGCATATTAAATAATAATACATATGATGTAGGTTAGCAGCATTTATTGATCATCTTAAAAAAATTAGATCACTAACACATTTTGGCCACTGAAGTAAGGTACTCCTAGAGAGAATTATGCTCATCACTGGAGGCCAAAAACAGATGGTAATCACTTTCTCCAGATTATCTGATTTGCAGATATAAAAAATAATGATAAAAATCAACATTAATACAATACTAAGAACAATTTTTATTTTTTACTAATTTTAACTTGTGTACCACAAATAGTTTTTCTTTATTAAATAAGCACTAAAATCAAAATCATGGAAAATAAGAGGGGACTGAATCTCCATAAGCAATGAAGCACTCAAGCTTTTTTACTTCTTTCCTCAGACATAAAAACAAAAACAAATAACAAACAAACAAAAACCCCTGTCCGCCCAGGAGCTAATCCATTTTCCACAGTCATTATCATTCAGATGAGTCTTTTGTAAAACAAAGATGTCGGCATAGCTTTTTTCAGTGTCTGAGAAGGCCTTTCTTATTCGGGTCCTACAAATAAAGAGGACCCTCTCATCTAATTAAGAGATTTTTCACCTGCCATCATTCATCCATTCAGCTCACAAACCTTTGGAACACGTGCTCTGGCACTGTGTTAAACACTGTGTTACAGCAGGAGTTGTGCCACAGTGGGCCAACCATGAAACTATACTCTTAATTAATCTTGTGATTTTTAATGATTTAATTCTTTCATTCAGCAGGGCCTTATTACCAGCCAAGTGCCGGGCAGGGCACTGGGGCTGACAAATCCAACTCACAGTCTCTGCTTTCACGTGCCCATAATCAAATGGGGAGGCAGATACATAAACAAGTGATTACTGTGCAATTGAGGTTCTTCCACGAAGGTCTGTGATGGTGCAATGACATCTCTGCGTGAGTGCATGAGCATGCGTGTGCGTGCGTGTGTGTTACTGGAGGGCAGGAGGAGAAGGTCAGGGGAGGTAACACCAGAGCTGAGTCTCAAAGGACAAGTAAGAGTTTCCCAGGTGAGGCAGGGAGGCTGTGGGACTACCTGATAATGAGAGGACCCCGTTTGAGTGTCATTTAGGTTGCACCCTATGAACTTGCCAGTATTAGACTATTTTGACTAACAAAACAAAACAAAAACAAAACGCAAACTGATATGGTTGAAATAATATTTCCAGGTGACATGATAATGATGAATGTAGGTCAGTAACAAACGAGCTACGTGAACTGAACCTGTGACTACTGGTGATGGCACTCTGTGTTTCCTTCCCCCACCCTAGTCACAAATCACTTCTCCCTGCGACCACGCCTGTCCCCTGTGTCCGGGGAGATTCTGAGCTTACATGCAGATAAGTGGTCTTGGCCACCAAAGCTAGCGACAGTGAGAACGGGAAAATAAATTCCACACAACTGCCTTGGGGGGAGGAGCTGGATAATAACGGCTTGAAACCCTATCCTTTACTGAACGCCAGAAGGTGTCAGCCACCATGCCAGGTCCTTCATAGTGTCAGCTCTGATCCTCACAGCTCCACCCAAGGGGGTTGTCTTCTACCCACTGATGTGTGGGATCCCCAAGGTTCTGAGGGGCTGGGCACCACTCTTTCTTAAGCAGAGAGCTAGGGTTGCCTGTGGTTGCCCCAGGCCCTTCAAGGACCCAAGGAGAGTGACCACATGTAGAACCAGGAGGCCCTGACCCCAAGCTGATGTTTCAAAGCTATTGCCCAGAAGTGGAAAGGCCAGAAAGTGGGTGTAGCCCCATGAATGACCTCTGTGTCAGAAGTCCGTACTTTTTCATTTTAATCTTTGTGGCCTTAGGGTGGGGGGAAGGGAGGAAAGGGATGGGATAGAGGGTATAAGAAGCAGTTTGGTGGTGACACGGGAAGACGGGGGAAGGCACACTTTCCTCCCCAATCTCCAGGCAAGCCGCCAGCTGGCTCCGTAATTTAACTGTTTCTTCTGCAAGAACAGAGCCCACTCTGCTTAGCAAAGTCCTTTCCGAAACAGCTACACAGCAGGGAAATCGTGGGGACAATGTATAATGAGAACCTTTTCCTCAGTTTATTCCCCTAAAAATGTGTATAGAAAGGAGTATGTAATCAAGAGTCTACAACAGCTACATTTGAGGCAGGTCACCTTGCTGGTGTTCTTAGTGGGGAAATGCTGAGGTCACTTGGGCGTGGAGTCCAGTTCAGACGCTGCAGTTCCCAGTGGCCGTGGCCCTCGGAGCCACCAATACAGGGCCGGACACGTGGGAGCAGGTCCTCAGGAGGTCGTGCGGCCATGACAGAGCGTCTCCTCTACCATCCAAGTGGCCTATTCAGGGAACCATCTTTCGGGTGTGTCCTTTCATGTTTCTTCTGTCCCACATGCTGACAGCCACGACAAGGGTCATTTCTAGCTAATGTCATGGACGGCGCATTCAGAGGGACCTTTCCAGCTGAGAAGCAGCCGTCCACAGTCTGGATTTTTTTAAAAAAGTTTTCTCAAAAAAACCAAAGGTGGGTGGGTGTATCTCCTTAAAGGTCCCACTTGTGAATGTACAGTCAGGTGCCCGTGCCTCTGAATCTTTCCTCTTTTCATAAGAAACGTACAATTATTTTGAGGGTGGAAAGAGAAAATAACCCTAGGGTTCCTTTGCAGGGGCCAAAGGGAAGCCATTTCAACAGAGGGAATGTGTACTTAGTCTTCCCGAGGGAAGACCCTCCAGTGCGTGTGCACACCTGGCAGGGATGGCTGTGGCCTCCAACAGTTGCGTGTCAGCTGTTCCGAACTGTGAGAGGCTTCCTGAAACAAGATTTTCTTGCTAACTGGACTGACTGTTAACGTGTATAAATCCCTAACTTGCTCAGTCTGCCTCTTGGTTGTTGAGACTCTCTCTGGCGGGCAGATATCCTCAGCATGGTGTTTGGGCACATTTGCCAGCACCGTCAGGACGTCATACGCTTGGAATGCACTTCATTCATCTTGGTCTGTATTGTAATTGAGTTTTTAAAGTTCTTGGGGACAAAACAGGCACTGTCCTGACACGGGACCTTTGGAGCTGTCTGTGTCCTGATTGTCAGCTGCGAGCAGCCTGACAGTCCTCTTCAGGGCAGGTCGTAAACAGCAGTCCTCAGCATTGCTCCGGGCGTCCCCCTCTGGTCACCAAGCGCTGAATGCCATAAACGCTGACACTTGGCAATGTAATTTGGAGATGCAACGTGTGATTTGGCTTGGTATGTGATATGCCAAGTCAAGATGCTCAGGAACACGCTTTGTTGTGTGTGTCCTGGCTAAGCTCAGACAGTGCAGGGGGCACGCACGGGGTACAAGGGCCATGAGTGGCGGGGGGACGAGCCGGGCCTGTTTGGTGTGGGGGGGTGAGGTCGAGTTGCATTGCGGGGCTCTAACACCCACCCCAGTCTCAGGTTCTTTTTGTTGACGCTTGTCTGAAAGCCCTAGGACTTTGCTGTTTTAAATTGCTTTTGTCAGAACAATTTATGACTTTGAGTCTCTGCAGAAGGCAGGCCTCAGAGATCCTGGGCTCATGCTCTTAGCCTCTATCTGCACCCTCGGAAGGGTCTTGCCAACCTGTCTGTGGTGGGCAGTGAGACCGGCCACTCAGATGGGTGCCTGTGTGCTGGCCTGGCTGGGCCTGGCAGCTGGGGAAGGTACAGCTGGCCAGAGGCTCCGGCCCCATCCAGACCCTCTGTGATGCAGCTGGCTCAGAGAGAGCCGTCCCGTCCGGCCCAAGGGAACCCCGCACAGGACCAGGTGCCCAGTTCAGACAGAATGCCCCCATTGAAAACATGCCGGGCACGTGGCCTGGAGAGCCCGTCGCCATGGGTCCTGTCATTGGGAAGAGACCATGGCAAATGGGTGACAAACGTATTGAAATAGCCCCTCTCCTTTTCAGTGATTTGTGTAGGAAAAGAAGGTGAAAGCTGGTATCAGGCCTTGGCAGAGAAAACAGGCTCCAGAGCCCTCATCCATTCTTGCACAGCAGATAGCCAGCTATTGATAAGCAACAACCAAAACTTTACTGAGAAGGAACGGAGTAGAAACATTTGTCTTAGACTGGAGTAATGGTCTGTTCTTCTAGAAAGGATTTGGTGTGATGAAGGACGCACACAGTGTACACAGCAGAGGCACTTCCAGTAACGGTGCTGCCGAGAGCTCCTGAGAAGCCGAGAGAATCACAGAATTCTCTTTCTGGCCTGTGTCACTTCCAGTATAAGGTCTAAACTGCAGAACGCAAAGGAAACTTTACAGTTATTGTAAATTTTAAAAATTATTTAATTAGAAAGATTTTTCTTACATTAATTTTAATGAATGCACTTATTTTATATAAAATCAAACACTGATACTCATTTTTCTTCTTCCTTTTGAAAATCACTTTCAAAAACAAATATAGCACAGTCACAGATTCATTTATTCACAAAGGACGAGTTTGTCATCTGACGATTTGCCTCGGCTTGGGGCCTCACAGGCCTGCCGTTGTGAGTTCCTTTCTGTACGAGAGACTCATTTAGGGCTCATAACTGCTATGCAGGCCTCACAATGGAACAACCGTGCTGGGACTGCAGGATGCACGGCCACCGTCCCATTGCGAGCCCCTGGGGTGCGGCTGCCTGGTGACTGTGCCACGTTCAAATCAGTCGCGAAGGCGGTCACAATAGCTGCGTGCCCATCTCTGGTGACGAAATGGCACCTCCAGCAGCAGCGCCTTGTACAGACTTCAGGGCGGCTCTCTGCATCCCAGCTCTGAGGCAGCGACAATGGAGAGTAACAGTCTTTTTCTGTTTTCTTGTTAAACTCTCTGTTTTACACTGGACAGTTGAGTCCAACTTTTCCGGCTTCTGTAGAGCTCCCACTTTACTGCTTGAGGGGAGTTCTTTTGTCTGGGCTGCAGAACAAGATGACCGAGTTAATCTTCCTCGTGACACGTGAGCTGCCATGTATCATTTTAATCTGCAAAACAGGAGGGCTGAGCAGTGTCACAGCTGATTTCAGTTTTCTATAGAGAGGGACTCCCTGGTTCAATGATGGATTGCTTGTTCTCTTTCAACAGTCAAGATGCTGCGTGCCCTGAGGGGACAGACAGAGTGTGCAGTGGGGACGGCAAGTCTGAGGGCCCGGCCGGGGTTCACCTGACAAAGCTGGGCGTCCAAGAAAGGATTATTCGCACTGGCATTAGCGCTCCGGAAGCATTTTTCTCGTCGTGCAGCTGCAGAGCTCCCTCACTGGAGAACTGGGCCCCATAACAGAGAGATCTGTTTGTTTCTCCCACTCCCTCTTGCTCCTTACACTTTACACCTAGTTTGTACGGAGCTGTTTAGGCCGAGGACGTGTGCCTCCAAACCGTGGAGGGCACGTACCGTCTTCACAGCAACAGCGTTGCCGAGAGACAGTAACAGAAGCTCGGCGTTTCCGATGTCGGAAGGTCCAAGAATTGTCTGCTTAAACTGGACTCGACTCCCAACATCAGCTTTTTAAATATTGTCATTTTACAACGCTACATGCAAAAAATTAAAATTAAGATCAATTACTTAGTTCAATGTATAAAAATGATAACGGAGTTTTACTAAAAATTACTTGAAAATTTCCCAGTATCCATTTTACTGTGAGAAATAAACATTAAAGAAGGGGGAGGAAATTAGAAAAGAGTAAGATAGCACTTCACTAATTTTATCTAATAGCCAGTTCACACTAAAAATCCCTAATCATCCCCCAAATGTGGTTTTGTCACTGGCTCACTGCCCCACTCTCAGGGCTGTTAAGGTACAAGCAGCACCCCCGACAGGCCCCAACCGTTGGAAAGGGCCCCGCCCACTGCTGTCCTCCCCGCTGAGCAGCTATGGGCAATTTTTGCCCAGGTCCATTATTTCACTGAAGGGTGCGTGCAGTGTGGTGGCTGCTAATTCTGTCGTCCCTTCTGTGCTCACAGATACCTCTACTGCCCTCAGCACAGCTGACACCAGCGGGAAGTCCCACAACTCACCTCAGGGCTGACCCCTCTACCTGGGGTCAGCATCAGAGGCCACAGGCCCACAACACAGCCCCTACGTCCCAGCTTGACACCTGTACTTCTGTCTGAAAGGCTATAAATCAGGGTTCCCATGGCCCCCCTTGGGTTGCTAGTACGTTACATCACAGAGGAGCAGCCCCCAAACCTGCGTGAAGGAGCAGATCTCTGTGGTCAGGTGTGGACTATGGTGGCCACTGAAACGTGTCCCCGCACTCTCCCAGATGTGAGTGCACTGGGAGTGTGTGTGTGTGTGTGTGTATGGTGGGAAGAGTTCACAACCCAGAAGCCCAGAGCAGGGGACATGCACAGAAGACACGAACCTAGAAGCCATAAAATAAAAACTGATGAATTCAACTATGCAAAACAAATCTGTATGGAAGAACATTTCACACAAAGTCAGGTGTGAAAAGACAAACAGAAAAAACTGGAACTCGTATCACAAATCCCAAATTCTTAAATATATACAAAGAACTTCTAAATCAGTAAGCGAAACACCAATAGTGTCAGTCTTGATAGATGGAGACAAAAGCCCCCAAATCTCGGTGACTTGAGCCACGGAAGTTTGTCACCTTTCGCCCATCACAGGTCAGGGGTTCTTCCCCAGTCGTCCTCGCGGCAGCACTGGTGCTCTCAGTAATTGTGGCAAAGGGACAGAGATGCGGGGGTCTTGCCCCGGCATTTGAACATGGGCCTGGAAGTGATGCTGGTCAGCACTCTCAGAAATCACTGGCCAGAACCAGCCACACGCCACCTAAGCCCACAGGGACCAGGCTGTGTCGTGCATGTACCTGGAAGGACAATGTAACACTGGAGAGCAGCACTAGGCTGTCACCAGCCCCCTACACTACAGCCCCCCTTACACTACATCCTCCCACTACGCTGTCACTGCCCCCCATTACTGTCACAGCCCCCCATTACAGTGTTACAGACCCCTCACTGCATTGGCTTAGAGACACTCAAAACTCAGACAGTAGCAGCCTCCCACTACTGTCACAGACCCCGCACTGCTGTCGCAGCCACAGTACAGTTTATGGGTTATTTAGTTTCTCAATCGAAGGTCTTGTCAGAGAAAGACGACGGCATATTTCATTACATTCCACGTGCTGGTTATTGAAGAAGTAGAAAATCCCCCTTTTTCCAAAATTGGAGGTGACATCTTTCTGATCGACAGAGTGAATCTGGGGATCTGTGAGGTAGATGAGCCCTTTTCCATTACCGGTCACCCAACCTAGGAGAGAAACAGATGGTCTGAGAACGAAATCCTCCAGAACGTCAGCCAGGTGTTTCAGGAAAAATGCATTGGCTTAGAGACACTCAAAACTCGGTCATCCCATGTTTTGTGTTTAAAATTTCTGCTAAGGGACGTGGTGCTGTGTATTCCAATTATTGTTTTTCAGAAGGAGAATAAGTAATTTGGATAATTTGTCATCTATGACTTACCCAAACCACCAGTTTTCAGGGAATTTGAGAGCAATCAAATGCACTTAGTGTAATTAATCACAGGAGTGAACTCTCATGATCCAGAAGTTTCTTTAGTGCCTTCTTCATTAATTTGTGTATTTGTAGGTTTAACAAATATTTACCAAGGGCACAAACTGCATAAAACACTGTTTTGGGCACTGGGGGTGCGGAAATGGACAAGTTTGTCAAAAACCTGTACTCCTGGAGCTGACATTCTTCTAAAGTGGGGTGGATTAATAAACAAGATAACTGTAAAACATGATGTGACAGAGTGACAGTAACTGCAAGGGGAGGGGGCAGACAACATGCTGGCGGATGATCATAGAATCATTAGTAGAAATAATGATAATAACCTCAGTTATTATTTAAAGGAGGTGCAGAGTGTTGACTAACAATTCTAATACACAATATACCAGGTGAACTGAAACAAGACTCGAATACAAATGCGTGAAATGGAGGAGTCAGAGTCACGTGCATGCAGCCGTCTGTCCCCCAGCAACCCCAGTCGTGGCCCCAGTATTGGCCTGGAAATAAAGGCAGAGGCTGGAGCAAAGGAAGTGGGGGTGTCCTCACACTGAAACATTCCATGTTAAGGGACCTGCGTCACTCAAGTCCACCTGTGTGACACTCAAGAGCTGGTGTGGATTTGCTCCAGAATTGAGCCAGCAAATGTGAGCCCATCTTTTCATTGATTATTTGACAGGAGCTTTACTTTTTTTCAGGTATCTACATGGCGGTAGAATAAAATCGACTCATTCCAAATAGTGGCCATTGTACTGGACAGTCCAGTGAGGAGGGGTCGGTAGAGCTCTTTGCAAACCTCACACTCACATCTAAATAACACTGAAAACCAGAAGCAGCCCCAGTGCCACAAACCTTGTAAGTCGACCACGACATCTCTGTGACCGGAGAACTCGTAAGAAAAATGGCCGTAGGCCAAGCCGTATTCTGTGGCTTTGTATTCTGTTTTCACCACTTTCGTGTTATTTGATAGTTTAACAAATTCTCCCAGTATGTAAGGCTCCACACTGATGCATCCCTTTATTGTTTTGCCCTCTAAAATCTGAAAAATAGAAGCAGAGGCCATGTAACGTAAGGGGAAGGCATGGCCTTGTGGGTCAGGTAGATCTTGCTTTGAACCCCAGCTTTGCCATGTGGGAGCTCTGTTACTTCTCTAGATTTTGGTTCCCTTATTTGTAAAGCAGGTAGAAGGGCGACCTTATAAGATTGTTGTAAGGATTCCATGAGAAAATGCATGTGATGTGCTTAGCATTGTATGGCATTATAATAGAATTTAAAGTTATTCTTTTGTGAAAATGCTCACATCAAGCTGAAGCTGGGTCGTGACCCGTCCTCAGGGTGAGCTCGCCAGTGTGTGTGGGCACATCGTGCCCTGGGGCTGCGTGGGGATCTCAGCACCAGCCTTCTGTGTGTGACCTACTGTGTAGAGTCCTTTCAAAGGTCCAAGTTGATGTCAAATGTCTGGTATGGTGCTTGGCCTAAGGAAAGTGCAAACTAATGATAGCTATCATTGTGAGGAAAATATGGGTCTAAAAATGTCTCTGGCCAAAGTGAAAAACAACCCTGTAAGTGTGAATGAGCTAAGGATCTTTGGGGAAGCAGGGTTTTCCTATCCAGAGAACACAAAAGTCGGTGGGGATGGTTGCCTTCCTATATGTAAAGACATATCTTCGTGAAGAGATTAGCCTCAGTGGTTCTGGCAGACAGAGCTTAATTCATGCGTAGAAATTAGAGGAAGACAGTTTTGGGCTAAATCTAATAACTTCCTAACAGATTTATTAGAAAGTAAAAATGTAATGATTATTTTTCCTCATTACAGGTGTTTTCAAGGCATGGCTTGTAATAGCTTGTTGGCAGGCTTGGCGGCTGATGTGAAACGGGACTCGTGTCATGTCAAGGGGATAAGGTGTGTTAGATATGATCGCTACGGTCCTTTCTCTCTCTCTCTGAAAGTTCGGAGACAAGACTAAAAGTGCTAAGCTGGCCTGTGGGGCCTGAATGTCAGCAGGCATTCAGGGCACAGAGGGTCACAGCCCCCACATCTGTCTAAGCAGGTGACACAGGTGGATAGGGGGATAAAGGAGACTGGGCCTGAGTGGACTGAATTTTCCCAGAATGATGGTGAAAGACGGATGGCAGGTTGGCGACAGAAATCTAAGCTGCCCCATATTTACAGGCATGCTTCATCTTACCAGCAGTACCACAGAGGGGATGTAGAATATCTGTGTTGGGATCTGCTGCTCGTACAGCCTCTTGTTGAATTCTGTGACGTAGTGCTGCGCAGTCACCTGCCGTTGCACGTCGGCAAAGTGGCACCAGAGCCCCTTTGGTTCCTTGTACTCTTTCCCAACATACCTGCAGACAGGGCACAACCACACAGAGAAACAAGATGGTGACCGTACGTACAGCACAGGGAGAAGGGCGAGACCAAAGGGACGCAGAAATGCTCGAAAGATGGTCGTCAGTCTCTGCCCTGGACCATCAATGTTAATTATCCTGATTTAGCTCATGACTCAGATAATTTTCTTAGAGCCACCTGAACAGTGGGACACCATGCAGGCCAGCCAACTGAGGGTTGATTTAGTGTCATCTTGACTGGACCACGGGGACCCAGACATTTGGTCAAACATTATTCTGGGGATTCTGTGAGCACGTTCTTTGGTACGTTTAACATTTGAATCAGTAGGTGAATAGAGCAGACGACCCTCCCAGTGTGGTGGGCCTCATCCAATCACTTGAAGGCCTGAATAGAACCAAAGTCTGACCCTGTAATCTGCCTGTGGTGGAGCTGGGATGAGGTCTTTTCCTGCCTCTGGACTGGAACTGAAGCACTGGGTCTTCCTGGGTCTCCAGCTTGCCAACTGCGGATTTGAGGCTTATCAGCCTCCATGTTCACACGAGCCAATTCCTGGTAATCAGTTTTGGTCTCTGCACGTACATCCTGTTGGTTCTGGAGAATCCTGACTAACACTGACCCAGAAAGACCCTGACTGTCAAGTGTCACCTGGCAGTTCGCGGCTTCTTGGGTAAGACGGGAGAGGGCCGGCTCGGCGGCCTTGTGCAGGCAGCGGGGCTAAACCATGTGCAGCCATCCGTACTTTCACCATCACTTCCTCCCTGCAAACACCTGTTGTCCCGCCGCACCTGCTGTGTGCACACTCCGTGCGGGTCCTCGGGGTCAGGCAGCATCAGGCTCACGTGGGCATTGCAGGGCGCACGCGTAGCTTCAGGGAGCGCGCAGGGAGGGCGCCGAGGCACAAACGGAACCCTGACCCAGTGTTCTGACCTGGTGCTGTTCGTGATAAGCGCGTGTCGGTTACGGTAATTCACGGGTCCAGAGTGACCTCCAAAGATCCCAGGGATCACAGATTGCAGCCAGCCTGAGCGCTCTCCAGAAACTTCTGAATCCACTAATGGCACCAGGTTGGCGGCAGCTTGGCCTTCAGGCTCCTGAGGGTCAGAAGCTCGTCTGGGCGGCAGAGGCCGAGCCGGTTGAGAACCTGCAGCGAGTCCTCCGGTGTTGGCACCGGGGTTCCTGGGCCTCCGGGGGCCCTGCAGCCCGAGGTCGGGTCACCGGCCTGGGAACCGCCCTTCCTTGAGCCCCTTGTACCGTTGTTCTGGGATCGTTTATTTCGCAGCCAGTTGTCAGCGGTGAGGTCGCTGCTTTTAAGATTGTTGCTCGTCCCTGGCGTTCTGCGGCTCCTCTATGTAGAGGGACCTGATTGCCCCCCTCCTCCCTCCCCGTCTTCCCTCCTCCCTTTTCTATCCCACCGAGACCCACAGACCCACGGAAGTCCAGACTTCCAGGGGGCCACGTCCCCAGTCAGCCGTCGGGAGCGGAACCGCGCCTAACCCACCGGCCATCCGAGCTGGCCCCGCCGGGTCCCCACCGTCGGGAAGTGGGAAACGGCGGTCTCATCATCCCGTCAGGGGCCGTCTGTATTTAAAGAGCAATGTATTTTGGCAATTTTGGAAAATTACCAGAAATTATCTATTCAAACAGTAATTCTTCTCCATTTGCTGCTTCTGATCAGATGCATGTCGGGCCCTTGTCGTCTTCTGTGTGTCTTACTCTCGTTTATTTCCCATCTAGATCCTTCTGTGCTGTGTCTTTGTTTCCTAGGGCTGCCGTAAGCAAGTGCCACACACTGTCTTAAACACCACGAAGCGACTGTCTCCCAGTTCTGGGGCCCGGAAGCCCAAGGTCCTGGTGTCAGCGGGCGGGTGCCCTCTGAGGCTTGGGGGCAGCCCGGCTTCAGTCTCCGCCTGGCCCTCCCTCGGGCGTGTCTGTGTCCAGGCTCCCCTCTTACAAGGACACTGTAGTCGATTGGGGCCACCTGCTCCCGTGGGACCTCGTCCTAACCAGTTACATCTGCAACCTCTCTATTTCCAAATAAGGTCACATCTGAAATCCTGGGGATTAGGACTCAACATGGGAATTTCAGGGGACACAGTTCACCCCACAACACCTGGCCGCACCACGTAAACATGTGATTAGGGCAAATTTCTTAATACTTCCCATCCATAAATTCTCTCTACTGTCTGAGGGTCACCCAGTCTCTCTCTCTTCCTATTTATCTTTTATAGTATTTGGATTTGGGTAAAGAACAGGGCTTACTTAAAAGTCTTGACATACAGGTCTTTAAAAACACACAAATGGTGTAAAGTTAGGCTTCAAGCCCAATGAGGACTACCTGTGGTCACTGATTCTTTGGGGCGAATTTTTGCTTAAAGTTGTGATGAAGGGCCAAAGGACTCTTTCCCAGGCTTTTGCCTCAGTGGGTGGGATTTGTAAAATATGCAGCCATTGCTGAGTCCTTGTCTATGGGACTGGGCCCTAACTTGTTCTCATCCACCAGAACTTTTGTCACCAGCTCCCCCTCAACCTACTTTGCCCACAGCTGCGGTGGAGGGCCTTAGGGGTCACATTCCCTTATCTACCTTGATATGCGTCATCTCTGGCCTCAGAGGTCTTTCTGCCTTTTCTACAGGCTCATTCACTCACTTCAAAGTGTGGCTTTCATAGGTTAATATAGTTTCACTGACTTTTTCTAGCATTTTAGTGAGAGTGTAATGTTCTCTGTCCTGCCATGTGGCAGAAAGTCCATTTTTCTAATTTTTCGATTGGGATACTAATGTTTTCCTAATGGGTTTGGGGTTATGCATGTATGCCAAACCGCTGGCAACGTTGGTCAATATGTGGTAACTGTCACCAATTAAGTAATGAGGAGGAGGGAAGAGTAGAAATCCAAACACATACATTTTGGCCAATTTTTTCAGCCTTTTCAAAATCTCGTAAATAATTACAGTCGTCCCTCTTTATGGGGGGGGGCACACATTCCCAAAACCCCAGTGGATGCCTGAAACCAGGGACAGCATCAAACCCTGTGTATACTGTGATTTTTCCTACATGCACACACCTGTGATGAAGTTTAATTTATAAGTTAGGCACAGTAAGAGGCTAACAACAATAACTAACAGAAAAATAGAATGATAGCAATACACTGTAATAGAAGGTAGGTGAATGTGGCATTACTGAGAAAATACGGGCGACCTGAACACAATCACGACCGTCTATCTGATCACCAAGACGGCTACATCGTGACCAGCGGGCGGGACGGGGCACGCTGGGCAAGGAGATGAATCACATCTCGGGGGGACGAAGTGGGGTAGCGTGAGGTTTCATCACGCCACTCAGAATGGCATGCAATTTAAAACATATGAATTGTTTCCCTCTGGAATTTTCTGACGATGGTTGACCAGGGGCAACTGAAACCACAAAGAGCAGAACAGTGGATGGGGGTTCGGCTGTGTCAACAGAAAGGAAATCAGCCCGTTTTGCATTAGTGACATTGACGTTTCCAAGCAATACCTGCCCAGAGTCTCTTCTTGATGAAGATAATGAACCCAAATCGCATTTCTTTGTCTGCCTTTCTTCTTCACGTTCAGGTAGCCCCCCAAATATACAGCAGTTTCCTGGGCTGTCCACAGTTCGGATTTCTTAGAATATTTCAACAAAAGAGCATCTGGAAGAAAAGATAAAAATGGATTCCATTTTCTAAAGGCTGTCACAATTCATGAATAAAGTTGAAGTAACACAGGTCTTAATCCAGTTTATCTGAAACCTTCAACTTTATGCATTTCTCAAATTTTAGCCCCTTCTACGGCTACTGATGGGAAGTTAGTGAAGTACAATAAGAAAGTAGAGTTTTACCAATATACTGAAGAATAGCCTTTGATTCACAGAACCTCTCATTTGTAATGGCAAGGGATTAAGATAAGGCCAGGGTTTCTGTCTGAAAGCAGTGGAGCAGAAAACTTTTTTTTTATTATTTTATTGGGGGAAGGGGAACAGGACTTTACTGGGGAACAGTGTGTACTTCCAGGACTTTTTTCCAAGTCAAGTTGTCCTTTCAATCTTAATTGTGGAGGGTGCTGTTCAGCTCCAGGTCCAGTTGCCGTTTCTAGTTGCAGGGGGCGCAGCCCACCATCCCTTGTGGGAGTCGAACTGGCAACCTTGTGGTTGAGAGGACGCGCTCCAACCAACTGAGCCATCCAGGAGCTCAGTGGCAGCTCAACTCAAGGTGCTGTGTTCAATCTTGGTTGCAGGGGGCGCAGCCCACCATCCCTTGGGGGACTCGAGGAGTTGAACTGGCAACTTTGTGGTTGAGAGCCCGCTGGCCCATGTGGGAATCGAACCGGCAGCCTTCGGAGTTAGGAGCATGGAGCTCTAACTGCCTGAGCCACCGGGCCGGCCCCCAGAAAACTTTTTAAACAGCAGAGCCCAGACACCATCTTGTACAGTGGCTACCTGCTTGCATCTTCTTCCAATTATCTGGGGCTGCAGGGGACAGAGGTTACACCCACGCTGTATCATGCAGACGGAAGCACAATAATTTCACCTCAGAGTTTCCCGGTAAGTCCAGGACCCAGATTCCACATTTAAAGACACCCTAATTTTGTCTCACTTGTGTAATTTCAGAAAGTCCAGGAATTACTTGAGAAAACATAGCTACTGTACAAAACTGCAAACTCAGCTGGAAAAGGAAAAGATTACGGGAAAAGTAAGGACTGTCTCCACCTTAAAGAAGGGAGAACAGTGCTGGCAAGAAAGCATCTCTGAGGAGAAAGACCAACGTGAACCCTGAGGAAGTAATGCAGCATTTTGGGACACAGTTACAATGACATGACCAGGGCCCTGGGTGAATGAGAGATTGAGAGAGGAAATAAAGTAAGATAAGCCCACAGGTCTGGGGTAGGGCCAGAGGGGACCGGCTGGGGGACGCGGTGACCAGGGTTGAGAGGCCCAGTCAGAGAAGAGGGGTGGCAGAGGTCCAGTGACAGGTGCTTGCTCACACACGGGATGGCACAGATGGAAGAAGAGGCAAGGAGACAATGTAGCTCGTTCTGACTCCTCAGCATGAGACTTCCTGTCTCCCTCGTGGTCGTCCTCACATATCAGCACTCAGACACAGCAGCAGCCTGAGAAATGTGATTCTCAGCCTGCAGAATCCCTCAGGAAATAGGGAAACCCTAGAGAAAAAATTGTGCTTCTCTGGGTAACAACCTGATCCATATTTCAGTCTGCGTTCAAGATGGCAAGCAAAACATTAGGATACTTTGAAGCAGCAGTTCTCAACCTCCTACCAAGACTGAATCTCTGGGGTGGGGCATTGGGGGTTTAAAAGAGCCCTCGGGATTCCATCTGGCGCCAAGACTGAGAACTACTACTTTAGTAGCCAGGGCCTAGCAAACCACCTAGTTCATTTCTGCTGAAATGCAGTTTGCAGTCGTGTTTTTCATTCAGACTCTTCTTTAGTACCTTGGAGGCCATTAATAAGTGGTCCTCTGGGCTGAGGGGGGGGGGGGCGCCTTTTGTTTTTTTTTGCAGCTTCTCCATCATTCCTAAGCCGAATTGGACGCATTGACTGCTACAGGAAGTGACCTCGGGCCGTCCTTAATCAAGAAATAGTTGCTAATTGTGAGGGGAGGGGGAACCTGACCAGTCCATTGGCTGAACTTCTTGGGCGGCAGGTGTAGGAGCGGTCAGCTGTTCTCCCGGCAGCCGCCACGTGGGTGTGGCTTCCAGACCCTGACTGATGACCCCCGAGCCCTCTAACGTTCCTGCCTCCCTTACTGCCTTGTGCGTCCTTACGGCGCGTCCCCAGCACACGCGTGATGGACGGAGGCGCGCATTTCTCTGTGTACCACAAAGCGGAGCGGGGCCTGTGTGTTTCGTGAGCTCTAAGTGGCCTGCGCCTCCCAGGAAGGCCTGTACTCACCGTAGGCCCGGTGGAGTCGGCTGGACTTAAAAACGCCCGTGTTCTCCAGTCTCCGGAGCAGCCAGCCGTGACTCACCCCTGCCAGCAGTTTCTCCAGGTCATCAGGCTGCAGGGTGCGCGGCTCGAGGCCATCCTGCCTTGTCGGCCCTGACAATGCGCCAGAAGAGCTCCCCCTGGGGTCCACACCCGACCGTGGGCCGCCCCCCTCAGAGCCGCTGGGAACTGCAGGAGATTTCCAGCAGCGCTCCGAGGGCAAGGGCGAGCTGGCGTCCCCGCAGCCGCCCAGCGCGTTTCCCGGCCAGCTCCCTGCCTCGGTGGTAGTGCAGTCCTCGTCCAGGGCAGGGCAGGGACAGGCACCGCTTCCAGAGCAGCGGCGGGTCTCAGCGTCCTGGCCACGCCTGTGGGAGCCACGCAGCCCGGGGTGCTGAGCAGCCATGCCCTGGGGCAGCTGGCCGTCCCTGTCTCCCGTGGGGGCGTCCGGTTCAGGGTCCTGCTCCCGGTCGGAGCCTCCACTCTGTCCTGGATCAGGAATTTGAACAGGACGAGGAGGAGTGAAAGAGCCACAAGCCATCATGAGACTTTCGCCCAGAGAACCGTCCATAGTCCTAGGAGGGTCCACTGTGTCTCCTTCTGGGTCAACCCAGGAGGCGCTGTCCTCAGATGGGGGCCCGGTGGCCCTTTTCAGCTCTGTTCCCTTCTCCCCGCGCCTGTCCTTGGCGTCACAGCTGATTTCTGGAAACTCATCGGTTGTTTCAGAGGTTTCCTCTTCTTGGATCAAAGCACATGTGGACATGTTCTTGGGCTGACCAGAAGCAGAAGAGGGCTGGGAAGCAGGACTCAGTGAGGCTCTGGAGCAAGCGGAAGAATTTGTGGGTCCCACACTTGTGAGTTGGGGCGTGTCCTCCAGCCCTCTTTCAGCAGGGACGGTTGGGGGCAGGGGCTTGTGGCGGTGACTCTCAGGAGACTCTAAACTGCCCTCGGCGGACACCTGCAAAGAGAGACCCTGGCGCTCAGAAGACAGTACGCCTGCCACTCTGCTGTGCCCGTGGGTCTCTGACTCTTCAGACAGGGCAGCAGGGCACCTAGGGGCCACAGGCCGTTCCTCCCCAGGCTCGTTTCCCGGGGGCCTGTCAGCGGCGTGATCACGCCCTTCCTCCCAGCTCACGGGAGAGCGGAGCGCTGAGAACCTGCTCCGAGAACTGCAGGTCTGGCTGTCAGTTGGGCACGTGTCCAGAGCAGCCCGGGTCACACTGCTGTGGGCTGGCGACTCGGCGGTCTCCGTCTCCACCCCGCTATCCAAGGATACCCCGAAAGTGTCAGGGGGGGTGCCAGTTCCCCTTCCGGCCCCCTTCAGTGTGTCCTGCCCGTTCTCGGCTGTTCTCGGGCCTCTCTGGAAACATGCGTTGTCTTGGGTTCCCACAGTATCTATGCTTTTTGTTTCTGTTCTTAGTGCAGTGATACACACCCCTGTGCTTGCAGCTTTCTGTTTACTCGTGTTGTTTTCACACGTGCTTTCAAATACTTCACACACTGAAGTATGGTGCTGTGAATAGGTTTCAAGGACTTTTTGGAAGTCCACTGGCTCATGCAAGATGGGTTTTTCCAGCCCACACCTGAAGCTCGCTGGAACATAGGACCTGTCATCGAAATTGGAAAAGCTTCGAACCTGCAAATGACCCTTCACCTGGGCGACCAGAGACATGATCTCCCGAGAGAGGGTGTCTCTATTCTGCCGTCCTGCCAGAATTCTGACCGCGTACAGCTTCCCTACGGCCTCCCTGCACAGCTGTCTGGCCGTGCGGACTGCCTCCATATCCCCATGGAGCCTTCCGTGCGCTATAGTGAGACCGAACGCAGCTTTGAGAAAACTGTGGAGCTCCTGTTTTCCAGTAACTGGCTCGTCGTGTCTCTTGGTGAGGAGGCCAATTTCAAAGGCCTCTTTGGCCTCACACACATACACACTTTTCCTTCCTGGAGGACAGTCATTAGAACTTCCATACGACAGCAGGCACGTGCCACGGATATTCTGGAGAAAACACCAAACACAAAATTAGGCATTGAACTGAAAACTGGAGGTGAAACAGGACAAGTTTGTAGTTCCTGGAGGACAGTCATTAGAAATAGTATAGAAAAATAAAAACTGTATGACAGCGGGTATGTGCCACACATGTTCTAAGAAAAATATACAAACGTGGACTTAAGAACCTGAGGTCTTTGGGGCGTGTGACTGGCTGGCGGGACGCATAAGAAATTAGCTTCAATTGCCATCCTGCTGTTGCCTTGACAGTGTTTCATCCGAGGGGATACATTTGTTACTGTTGTTGGTTTGAGCAAACAGTGAACAGCGATGGCACAGTGATTTCTCTGCTCACGTAGGCTGCTCCATGTAAACACTGTGCGTTTATCAGTCGTCGGAATGCAGAGCAGTGGCTCCCAACCTGTCCCTGCCTCTGAGCCACGGGCGCATTATGTCCAAATTGCGTATTGTTTCCAAATTCAAGGCTTCTGGGAACCAGTCCCAGGGTTAAGAGCCCAGGAACACGGAGTTTGAAACGGCTCCTGGTGACTCACATATGGAGAGCAGATGCTCGTGTCCCCGGGCTGACGGCATGCAGCCTCCAGCGGATGTGGCTGCTTGATGTGACGCCTGCTGCCTGATGCCCTCCCCTGCGTCCACCCGAGTGTCTAATGTCCCCCTGCGCTTACCATGGCTGTGAGCACGAAGAGGGGCGTGTAGGGGCTGCAGGCAGCTGCCAGCTTGCAGGCCTCCGCGGCCGACAGTAAACGGTGCTCAGACTCACTCAGCAGTCCCTGCGAGGAAGCAGAAGCCACGTGAGCTGCCGGCCACTGTTCACCCACCAGCGAGAGACGGGCTCTGAAAGGCCTGCCCCTCCTCGTGACCGGTTCAGGGCAGTAAGGGAAGGAGGGAGGGGCACAGGCTCCTCGCCATGTCAGGGAGGCCACACCGGTGGGGACGCGCCTGCCCATGCAAAGGGGTCTCACGGATTCTTTGTTCACAGGAACTGCACACATTTTGTGGCCAGGTTAACTGATGATTTCTGAATTGTTCTTGGCAAAGAGCCCTTTCATATATGATTTCACAGCAGTTAATATTCATTCATTCATTCTGAAGCCGTGTACTGAGTGCCTCCGCATGCCAGGCACGGTTCTGGACCCGGGAGCCCGCCCTGAGCCTGTGTCTGTTCACAGGAGGTGCTCAGGCAACACAGGGCTGTGGTAAGTGTCCCTCCCGAAGGTGACGGTGTGCGGAAGGGGTCACGAGGTCCAGGACGGGAAGGGAGATGGCAGTTTTACACAGTCACGGGAGACAACGGCCCCACACCAGAGACATAATCCCTTCCTGGGTTTGTCTGGCAGCAAAAGCAATGCCTTTGGTAAGACTCAGTGCTGTGCATCCTTCTGCCACACTCATGGACTGACTGTGGTCCTCTCGTCCCTTTGGTATTGAATAAAAATGGCAACATTAACAATTATATTAGAATCTGGATTTCGGTGCAGAGGTGCCGGGCGCTGGGCTGGCAGGACCCGCTTCTGCCCCAGGCCCTCCCTTACTGGCCATGCAAACTGCAGAGGTCACTTCATTTCTCTGGGCCGCAGCTTATTTTTCTCTCATTTCACTGTACCCGCCTCATAGGATTTTGTGTGACCGTAATGTACACACGTACTCTGTGAGTTGTGAGCCATCGGGAAGGATCGGTGGCTGTTTCTGTCAAGGGCAGGAGCCTAGACAAGGGATGAATCCTCTCATCTGAACAGATGAGAATTCGTTTTTAAATTGTTGCCCCATTACTTTGTCATTGAGTTGTCCCAAGTGAGGAAATTGAATTTTGTGGTAATTTGAAAGGAAATAAGTGGGGTTCACAGCATTCATCACTCTGATGATATCGTTTATTCCTTCACCTGCTGCTGTTTGAGTACCCTCAGTATGTCCGGTACTGTGCCGGGTGTTGGAATAATAAAGCAATTAGGACATGTAGGAACTGTCCCCAGGACACTGGCATCACTCGAGGGGGAGACGTGGTCCCCCAGACTCCTGCAGAGAGAGCGAGCCTGAATCTGTGGGGGCTGCCAGTCTGCACCGTAGTTTGCCAGCTGATACTTACCAAGTTCACCTGTGGGTTGCTTTTAAACTTTTCGTAATCCTTCTCACTCATGGAAACAAAGATGTCTGCCAGGATCCCTAGTGACGTAGAGATGCCCTGCAAGGAAAACACAGGCACGGACGGCAATTCACGGTCACTCACTGCTCTCATCTCATGGCCTAGGGTCAATGACCAGCCCTCCCTGGGGACCACTGCTCAGGACCACCGTGTTATTGTGACACTAGAAACACTTTAAATTGGGTTCCACAGGGCTTGAAAGATCACCATGCCCTAAGGACACAGCCCGGTGGCAGTAACTACTTCTCCATTGGCGCTCACTTGTCCACGTTGCTCTGCCTGGGACTGGCCCACGCGGGAGCCCTGTCTGTCCGTGTCGTGTGAGGCTGTGCTGCTGACACCACTCGGGACATGTGGTAATGAAAGTGTCCCCACAGTATCAAAACAAAAGTGCCAGGTAGGAAATGCTGCCTCTCAGTTTCTGGAGTGAACATGGTACCGTGTTTCCCCGAAAATAAGACCTAGCTGGACAATCAGCTCTAATGCATCTTTTGGAGCAAAAATTAATATAAGACCCTGTCTTATTTTATATTATACTGTATAAGAACAGGTTCTATTATATTAAAATAAGAACGGGTTTCATATTAATTTTTGCTCCAAAAGACACATCAGGGCTGATTGTCCGGCTAGGTCTTACTTTCGGGGAAACAGGGCACGTGAGCAGTATGTCCGGTACTGAAGTCTTGGCTCACTCAGAGCGAAAAAAGCGGCTTCAGACATAAGCAGCTCGGCCACCTCAGCTTTCCATGGAGCCACGCAAAGGCTAAATGCATAATAATAAGATGATGGCTCAGCAGAAGTAAATAGATACATTAATAGTTACAAATCAATACAGAAACACCAAGCACGTGCCAGTGGTCTGACTACAGTCCAGGACAGAGCAGTCACGGGGGAAGTCACCAAATGTCTCTGGCTCTATACCCATGAAGAATCAATAAAAATGGGACCAATAACATTGATAAGCGATACACTGAATTGTGCCGTGGGAGATAACCATCAAGAGAAATCGAGGAGGGGGAACAAAAACTACACAACCAACCTTTTTGTCTGGCTGGGGGAGGCTTAGATATCCTACAACTGAGGCCCACGTTAGCTCTGCTGCTTCGTACCACATCCCTGGATAAAAAGGGGAGACGGACGACTGCTAGAGCCTGTGCTCTCATGCCAGAAAATGCCTTTGAAAACTAAGACGGGGAGAAGATTCATTAGGTCCTGTTAAGAAAGTTCAGGGCTGGATTAGCCTGGCAGCAACCATCAGGCTTCACCGCGGTTCACCACGGGTGATCCTCCCCTTCACAGGGGAACCTTGAGAATTAGTATGTATTTTATATATAATTCCCATCAATACAGAAATCATCACCTCCATTATTTACAAGAACTCCATTATTTATAATTACCACTTTCTGTTAAATTTTCAAACACTTTAGTTTGCATTTGAAATATAATTGGGGTCCTGTAAACTTTGCGTGAAAAACCCACAAATACCTCTGCAGAAGAGCCGGTAAGGTATGAGGGGTTTAGATAAGGTGTCAGCACGGCAGGCACGTGGAGTCCTGCTGAACCGAGAGGCAGACTCCAGAAGTAATGCCGCGAGCCGTGGCTGACGGTCACACCTGTTTCTTTTGCTCCCAGAAAAGTGTTTTGTTAATGTCCACAGCACGCCTGGGACCTTAAATGTCATTCTTTTCTGGGGGGGGCGGGGCGTGAGGTTGCACCTAGCTTTTGCAGAATTTGCCCTCTGATCTGTATGCAGACCGCCTGCACCAGGAGCTTGTCACTCTCGTTTCTGTACAGCCAGGTACCTGTGATAAAAGAGAGGAAAAGAGAAGCACGTTTTGCCTTGAATTATTATGGGAATAGCGTGGTGAAATAAAGCTATTTTCACAGCTGCCTTCATGAGTCACGTGGTGCAGGTGGGGGAGGCCGTGTCTTCCATGGTTAGTGAGCCCCACACCCTTCTCTTAGGGTCCAGCGCGACCCCTGCGGGTCTGCAGCCCTTGTCGCCCTCCAGGTCCCAGCCTCAGTGCTGTTGCCAAAGGCCCAGGGGAAGTTTCCTGGTTTCGTGGGGTTTTCTCTAGGAAGGGGGACACATCCCATCCACCCAGATGAGTTTGGACTTGACCGCTGCTGGCTGCACGCACACACCAGGGAGTGTGGGAAGGCCTGGCTCTCACACACAGCCTTTCTGGGGAGAGCAGGGCAGTGCGTGGCTGTGCTTAGGGGGTGGACCAGGTAAGCGTTCCCACAAACTGGGCGGGGGTTCTGATGAGTGCACTCTTTTGTAATTGTCAGCCTGTGCAGACCTGGGGCAAAAGGGCTGGGAGGGGCTGCCTGAAGACCACCTGTGGTCAACACCAGTCAGACACAGCGTTCCAGCCTCCTCACTCTTCTGTCTTGGCACCCTTTGTTTTCGCCCTGGCTTTTGATCCCTGTGTGTGTGTGTGTGTGTGTATAGAAGATGGGACATGTGCGTATTGTACGTAGTGATGTGGCCACAGCTGAGGGCTGTGTGGTCAATACTTGTGCTCCAGTGCCCACCGCCTGGAAGTGTCTTAAGGAGCTCGGAACCTCGTATCCAAGCGAACGGACCTTGAAAGTCTCCTGGAAATTGTATTCTACTCACTGGGAAAGCTACCGACTTAAATGTCTGGAAATTCAAACAAGATGTCTGCAGGCCTGCGTGATTTGTTACCCAGTTATTACATAGGACTTGTTTTCTTTCATGTAGGATTAAATAGCAAAAGAAATCCATTTCAAAATAAATTTTTATGAAAGTTTTCCTGTAGCATGATTTATTTTCTAAACTATTTAAATAATAAGGCCACAGGCTCTATTCCCCTCACCGTTCGTTTAAAGGCTGCTTCTGAGCCCCGTCACCTGCTTTCACAACTGTCGTTCATCAGGTAACACACAGGGGACTCTCAGAAGCCCGGTCACTGTGCTGCGTTTTGTTTTTAATCAGAGAAAGTGGAGCCAGAGAGAAAGGAGCAGGCCCAGGCTACCTCCTGTGTGGGTGGCAGGGTGGTCCCAGGTGGTGCTGGGTCACCAGTACAGTGACGTCAGCGCCTGGTTGTTCTCAGGTGGAGTCGGCTGTGGGCCCCTTACCTGCTGCCCTGCGCCTGCTGACCAGACTACTCAGGATGTACTCGGCTTTCAGGAGTCTCCCTAAAAAGAAGCACCCAAAGTCACAGCTCAGGCCCGGGCACCGCTGTGACCCTCCGTCATGTTGCAGCAGGACCCGGCCTGTCCTGGAAGCAGCTGCTCTAAACAGCAAGTGGTAGGAAGACGGAGAAGAAACACGTGCTCTCAGGACTTGGGCGTGGGAGGCCTGACTGCTCACTCAGAGGGCCCAGACCCAGGCAAAGCTTGCTGTGGGCGGAGCTGCCCGTAAGCAGGACTATTTACGCCTTGTAGTCAGGAAGGGGGTTCCTAGAGGGTACAGAGATTCCTCCTAAACTCTCACTCATGAGGTTCCCGCACACAGGAGTAGCCTCACCTACAGGCGGCCTCTTCCCGCCCCCATTATACTTGACACACAATATTACATTAGTCTCAGGTGTACAGCATAGTGGTTAGACTATGCATAACTTCCAAAGTGACCCCCCGATAACTCTAGTCCCCAGCTGGCACCAGACACAGTTATTACTATATTATTGACTGTATGTCCTGTGCTGTATTTTATATCCTGTGACTATTTGTAACTGCCAATTTGTACTTCTTAATCCCTTCCCCTTTTTCACCAACACCCCAGCACCACTCCCATCTGGCAATCATCAAAATGTTCTCTGTATATGAGTTTGTTCCTGTTTTGTTTGTTAATTTTGTTCTTAGATTCCACATGTAAGTGAGATCTCATTTCATCTTTCTCTGTCTGACGTATTCCACTCAGCACAATACCCTCCCGATCCATCCATGTCAGCACAGATGGCAAGGACCCATTCTCTTCCCTGGCCGAGCAATATGCCCTTGTATGTATGTACCACCTCTTCTTTATCCGTTCATTCATCAGTGGACACCCAGGCTGCCTCCACATCCTGACTATTGTAAACAATGCTGCAATGAACATATGGATGCACAGGTTTCCTTGAAGTAGCCTTTTGGGTTTCTTCAGATAAATACCCAGAAGTGGGATTATTGGGTCCTTCATTGTCTCTTGTGGTAGCCTTTGTTTTAAAGTCTACTTTGTCTGGTATAAGTACTACTACCTCAGCTTTTTGTTTGTTGCCATTTTATGAAATATCTTTTTCTATCCCTTTACTTTAAGTCGTGTATTTTTCGATCTGAAGTGAGTCTCTTGTAGGCAACATGTATAAGAGTCTTGTTTTCTTATCCATTCAGCCAACCTATCTTTTGATTGGAGCATTTAATCCATTTACATTGAAAGTGATTGTTGATAGATTACGTAGTTGTTGCCATTTTATTATTCATATTTTTTTATCTTTCTTTTCCTTTCTTCTTCATAAAGAAGTTCCTCTAACCTTCCTTGTAATACTGGTTTGGTGGTGACGAACTCCTTTAGCTTTTCCTTGTCTGAGAAGCTCTTTATCTGTCCTTTGATTCTAAATGATATCTTTGCTGGGTAGAGCAATCTTAGTTGTATGTTGTTGCTTTTCATCACTTTGACTATTTCATACCAATCCCTTCCACACTGCAAAGTTTATGTTCAGAAATCAGCTGACAGTCTTATGGGAGCTCATTTGTAGGTAGGTAACTAACTGCCTTTCTCTTGCTGCTTTTAGGATTCTCTCTTTGTCTTTAACCTTTGCCATTTTAATTATAATGTGTCTTGGTGTGAGACTGCTTGGGTTCATCTTGTTTGGGACTCTCTGCACTTCCTGGGCTTGTATATCTATTTCCTTCACCAGGTTAGGGAAGTTTTCAGTCATTATTTCTTCAAATAGGTTTTCAATCCCTTGCTCTCTCTCTCTCCTCCTTCTGGTACCCCTATAATGTGAATGTTGTATACTTGATGTAGTCCCAGAGGCCCCTTAAACTCTCCTCATTTTTTTGGATTTTGTTTTTCTTTTTGCTGTTCTGATTGGGTGATTGGGTGTTTTCTTCTACCTTGTCTTCCAAATTGCTGATTTGATCCTCTGCTTCATCTAGTCTGCTAGTGCATTCTTCATTTCATTTATTGTATTCTTTATTTTTGACTGGTTCCTTTTTATGTTTTCTATCTCCATTTTCATGTTTCCTATCTCTTTGTTGAAGTTCTCCCTGAGATAATTGAGCATCCTTATAACCAGTGTTTTGAACTTTGCGTTTAGTAGACTGCTTGTCTCCATTTTGTTTAGTTGTTTTTCTAGAGCTTTGTTCTGTTCTTTTATTTGGGACATTTCTTTGTCTCCCCATTTTGGCTGCCTCCCTGTGTTTGTTTCTATATATTAGGTAGGACTGCTGTGTCTCCCAGTCTTAGGAAAGTAGAATTCTGTAGTAGGTGTGCTGTGGGGCTCAGTGGTGCCATCTCCCTGGTTACCAGAGCCAATGATGAACAAGACAGAGCCCCTTCCTTCAAGGTCATGATCATAAGAGCTACCATTTAAGTGTATACCATGTGCTGGGCACTGTTCAAATTATATATGATACATTATTATCTTCATTTCACAGATGAGTAAACGGGCCATAGAGAGGCTGGTAATAGGACCAAAATATAAGAATCAGGCTCTGAGCTCTCACCTGTGCTGAGCTGCCTCCCAGAGTGACAGGACTTCAGATTAGCATCTGACATGGTGGCCTATTTGTGGCCATGCAGGATACACTTTGCTCACAATCTTTCTGTCCTCAGACCGAGGAACAAATGTGCAGCACAAAGCTGTACCTCCACCATTTTCTAGTGTCCTGGCTTCTCTTCTTCCCAACTGGTTAAAGTTGCTGTGCTCTTTCCCCCTTTTACCCCCTCTCACCTCCTCTTCTTCCTACCTCCCTCTTTCCTTTCTTTCTCTCATCTTAAACCTCACTGTTTTACTATTTTTTTAAATTTATTGGTCTGTCTCCTTCCCCAACTTGAGTCACTTGAAGGTCATGAGCCACATCTTGGTCATCTTTACAACTACCGTGTTTCCCCAAAAATAAGACCTAGCCGGACAATCTAAGATGCGTTAGAGCTGATTGTCTGGCTAGGTCTTATTTTTGGGGAAACATGGTAGCAGCTTTCAACATCCACTGCTAAAACAAAACAAACAAAAAAAAAGAGAGAGAGAAAAGATAGAAAGAGAAGGAAAGAAAAGAAAAAAAGGTAAACAGTATCTGAAATCATGGGTTAGGGTCTGATAAAATTCATTCATACCAGTGTCTAAAAGGAGAGAAATAACACGTAATACCTATTTGAATAAGTTTTATATAAGCTATTTCCATTTTTAAAAGTTGTGTTTTCTAATTAGTTTTGCTGATATATAAGAATGGGCATTTAAAAAATACATTGGTCTTGTATTCACCAACCTTGCTGAATCTCTTAATTCTAATAATTTGTTAATTTTTTGAAGTTTTCTATGTGGCATTTGGTAAATTTGTTTGTTCATTTCTAATGTTTATACTTCTTTTTCTTTTCTTATTGCATTGAGAAGACTCCCAGGTCAGTATTGAGTAGAAGTGTTAATAAGATGCAATTTTTTCTTGACTTGATTTTAAAATGAATATTTCTAATTTTTCATCATTAGTTTTGCCAAAGGTTTTTGGTTGCTTCCTTTCATCCAGTTAAGAAAGTTCCATCTTGTCAGTTATCAACTTAATGCCTTTCAGCTCCAAAATCACCCTAATTGCTTGCTTTTTAGACTAACTTGTATGTTTACTAAATATTTTACTCATCACTGTCTTTTGTATTCGCCACTCCATCTTTGTCGGGTCAATTCCCTCCTTAGCAAAATACATGCTTTAGTGTGTGTGCACACGTGTGTGTGCATGTGTGAATGTGTATGCATGTGTGTGCTGTGTGTGCATGTATGGACATGCATGTGTATTTGTGTGTGAGAGAGAAGTATCTTAAGAGTAATAAGCATTTTTAGTCTTTGTCTGAAAATGTCTATTTTGTCCTCACTTTTGGATGATGATTTTTGCTGGGCATAAAATTCTAGATTGAAAGCTATTTCCTCTTAAATTTTCTTGCAGATTCCCTTGTTTTCTGGACTCTTATTGTTGATGAGATGTGTTTTTTAAGTCTAAATATAGTCTCTATATAAATAACCTGTCTTCTTTGTTTCCTTTAAGATTTTCTCATTGTTTGATTTTTTTTTATGGTGTACCACACTGTGTCTAGGTGATTTTTTAAAGAAAAATTTTGCTCGAGGCTGGATGTATTCCTTTAGCGAAAAGACACTGTTTTTCTCCAGTTCTGGTCAGTGCTTCTGGAAGTCCCATTATGCTCAGTGCTTTTTTCATTCCATTGTCTGAGTTTTAAAAACTTCTCTTTCATATTTTGGTCCACTTAACTTTCTGTGCTTCATTATAGTTTTTTCTCTAAATACATTCTCCAGTTCCGTAATTGTTCCTCCTGCTGCAGGAATATATTCAGGTGTTTAGGGGCTTGGGACTCGTGAGAAATAGGCGATGGGACATTTGTCTTTACTGTAAGGTCGTTACCAGTCACCAACCACAGGTGGCAGACAGGTACCTGTTGAGAATCTGTAGATAGTCCCTTGCTGGTAAAGAGGTCCACAGACCTGCAGCCTCAATGTTTTCTGGGAGATAGTTAGAAACACAGAATCTGACCACTCAGTCAGGACCTGCATTTTGGTTAGGTCTCCAGGTGCTTCACTGGCCACTGACATTTGGCAAGCACTGCTCGGGAACGCTGCCATCTGTGACATTTGTTACTGGTCTGAGATGAGATAAGTGAAAAAAAGAAGAGTGAGGATTTTAGAAACTTACTATCTTTTGCCAAAGTAAGTGTGTGACATTTGAATCTAATAATAAATGCTTTGGGCTTGTAGTTTATGTACCTTTTTAATTTCATTTTTCTAAACATCTATTTTATTGCATTCATCCCAATTAAGCAGTTTGTTTGGTAGTTGGGCGCCCTTATCGGCACTGAAAGGCGAGAGTTTGGCCACCAACTGGCCGCTCTGCCCTCTCCAGCCATCACCACATAGCCAGTCCTGTCACTGGTGTCTGCAGAAAAGGGACCTGTGCGCTCCGCCTGCTTTGTGGGCACTACCCCATCAGTTACTACACTTTCTGACAACACATTGATCTGTACTTTCAATTGCTTTGTTCTTTAATTTCTGAAAGTTGTATTTAGTGCTTTTGAAAATTAGTAAATTCATTGTCTTTCTCTGCTATGCTCTGTGTTGTTAAACATACTATTTTTAAAACTGTATGAGTCTCTCAGGTTGTTCTATTTTTATATTTGGGGTATTTTTGGAGTGCCAGTTTCCTTGTTTGTTGTATATGCTGTTCTCTCGTGCTTCATTTCCTTCTGCTGCTTATGAATGTTCTTCTCCGGCATCCTCAGCAAGGAGTGGCCTGTTGTGGGTCCAAGCCCAGCCACAGGCATCTTTGCAGCACAGTTGGTGCTGGATCTGCTGGGACCTGGACATTTCAGTCCTGAATGAGGTTTTTTCTTATGACGTGGGAGATTTCTGGGGGTAAATTCAGGTTCACATACATGTTTGGCATGGACTTGGGTGATTTTTCTTTGGGGAGATTTTCTTGGTCTCCACTTGCAGCTTGGGCACACAGCAAGCCCTGGGCCCTCTCTGGGGGGCTGGGGAGGCTGTTCCATCCCCCTTCAAAGTTCAAGCCTCGTGCAAATATCTTACTCCATGTAGGCCCAAGGCTCCGTCTTCTATCCCTGCACAGGGATTGAATGACTCTGTGCAACGCTTCAGGCACTGATGCATTTAATTGACCACATTGTGCAATGGGAGAAGATTCTGCACTTGCTCACTTGTTGGTGGGACTGGAAGTCTGAGGCTTTTTCTCTGACCGTGGCTTCCAAGGTCTCGTCTCCTAATTTCAGGTGGCAGTGAGGTGAGCAGGCCCAGGATGCCTCTCTTGCCCTGAAACCCCACTGTGTTGAATGTGTGGCCTTTGGAATGCAATCTGGGTGGACACCGGGAGGGGCTGGGTCAAAGGGGACGCCAGGAGGTGTGCTATCCCCTCATTTTGCCTTTATTCCTTTCTTTACCCATTATCACACCACACATCCCTGTCACTTCTCTGTGTCAGGGTCCCCAAATGCTGAAGGGTGACAGCTTTTTCCAGGGCACCTCCCCTAAGTCCCTCTGTCCCTGAAACACCTGGTGCAGGTGGAGGCTCAAGAGATGATGGGGGTGGAAGTTTACAAGTAAGCACTTAGCTCAGAGGCTGTGTGTCTTCTGTGGCACCTGTGACAGTCTCTGAGTAAATGACAGCCCCAGCTGCTGAGGAATAGCTCTGAGACTTTTATCACAGATGCATGATGTGTGAGCAGAGACAGACACATGATGGTCATGATGCCATCGAGCTCACTGGTTCCCAGGACACCACGCTCCATGGAGACGAGAGGAGAAACAGACAGACAGAAAAACGGAAACCAGTGTAGCTGTGTCCAGCAGTGCTGGCACATGCCTGCTTCCCGTGGCCTCGGCATCCAGGCCACAGCAGCTCCAGGAGTACCCTGGCCTCGCCCTTTGGTGTCCCCACAGAGCTCTTGCTCACTTGTCATTGCCACCTGATGCCATCAGGAGGACTACTGGTCGGTAGGGTTCCCTCATACCCCACACATTATAAAATGTCCTGAATCAGGGACATTTGAAAGAAGACATGTATCCTAAGTTCAACTCTGTCCCTCAATTACTCTAGACGTGGGCCTGATTTGGGCTCAGCTGTGAGAATTGGCAGGTGAATGAGCCAAGGTGCGTTCGTGTCCCACTGTCTGTCCCTGTGAATATGCAGCACTTGGTACTGTTCCTTTTCATAGAAAATGAAGTAGAGATAGTTTAACCTCTGGAAGACCAGAGTTACCAAAACAATAACAATGGCTGAAACCAGTTTAAAAAGTAGCCAGTCCTGTTTCTGGGAAGGGCAACGTGGCTCCCTTCTCACCCTTTGTCCTCTCACTTGTGGAAATGAGAGCAGCAGGCCACACATTCCTAAACCCCGTGGTTATCAGTAATTTAAATAATTCAGGAGTTCTGTGGAAGTGGACTTTGCTTTAAGAGGAGCAGGTCCTCTGCCCCCACCCCTCTCCATCACATCCTAAGTCAGAATGTCAGCCTCAGCTTTCATTTCCTTCAAAGTGACAGGAGGAAAGAAAGGGTACCTTGGGGCCTGGTCAGGGGCAGTACAGAAAACCCTCACCTTCCTCCGGTGGGTTCATCAGCTCTATTGTCAGCATAGTTAAGTAGCCGAAAGGCAGCAGGATGGCAAAGAGAAAGTGGGAGAATTCTACTGTGCTTTTTAAGGCTCTTGGTCAGAAGTACAGCGATACCCATCGGAAAGTAGCAGGACAGACTCATTAGAAGACAAAGGCTCCAGTTAATGTTCCCACACCTTTTCAGTTTTCTCTAAGGCTCTGGCCAAAGGCCTCTGTGCTGGTGATGGAAGGCAGTGGCCGCCTGGTCAAGGCGCTCGGCAACGCGGGTGGGACAAGAGGGCAGGAGTGTGCCTACCTGAGTTGACCGATACCCGGGCCTGGCGAATTAGCAGCTGCGGGGCCATCGGCGTGGCTGGCCACAGCCTGTGCAGCCCCTTGGCGATCTGCAGCAACTGGCTGGACAGGTCGAGCCCGTACAGGAGCCGGTCACTGAGGAACAGGATGGCAGCTGCGGTGGCACTGTCGCGGGTGAGGATGGAGGCCTTCAGGGACACCTGGGGACATGCAGAGGCACAGTGAGCCTGCAGAAATAGCGTCATCCTCAGAGAGGAAGGCGGTCTTGGGACCAGACGAGTCCTCAGGTGTTTTTATCAAAATGAACAACAACAAAAGCCAGAGCAGGAGAAGAGGCACTTTGTTAGGAGAAGAGGAAACCACGCAGTTCAGCTTCGTGATGAAGCACCATTTCCCTCACTCAGTTTTCCACATTATGCTTCTAAAGTTATACAAGTGATAATACATATTTCCTGTCCTTCAATATGCCCAGTATCCCTTTGCTCCACACTCCTCCCCCGATTAAGCTCTCTGCTTCTTGCCCTCTGTCCCAAGGCAAGTGGTGACTCGTCCAGGTGGCAAATTGGGGCAGAAGAAAGTGGGCACGCAGGGCCCGGCGGCCCTCCCTTCTCTTGGAAACAAGGACTCTGCTCGTCTCCATCCCACGTGTCACCTAGAAAGCCACCCAATCTGAGGCGTTCTGCTCAACCTAGGAATTCCTCTGACTGAATGGGGAAGTTACCATGATTCTGGGGTTTGTGTAGCAGGCCTGTATGCTCTAGTCCAGTCACATCTCCCAACTTAGCCTGTACCAGAATTAAAGAAGCGTTTACTCTCTCGTCTGCCAATGCCTTTGGCTAAATATTGTCTTTTCCCCACAATCCAGGAGGTGTCACTTAGTGGGTCCTTCCATAGACCCCCCCACTGCCATTGCCCCACACACCATAACCCTCACATACCAGCCCTGCCCACTGACCCTGCCCTCGAAGCAGCCATGTATTTTGCCACTTGGCTTCGACCCCTCCCCACACCCCAGCACCAGCTCAAGGCCAAGAGATGAGTACCCACCTGCTACCTGGCTCCATGACTATGGAGCCTGGCTTGGAAAAAACAAGCTTAGAAAAAGAAAGAATGTTGCAAGATGGAAAGCAGCAGAAAGTGGAGTGTAGCTAAGCCACACACATGGGCAACGGCAGACGATGACCCAAGAACCATGACTGAGTCCAAATCCCCTTTTCATGAGTGCTCCTGTCAGAGTGCAAGCCTCCTGCCTGTCCCCTATGGTCTTCAAAACACGTGTGCCCCATTTTAGGTCTGCGTCAGTGAGCCTCTAGTCCTTCCAACTAAAAAACTAACTAAAACTGAAAAGCTCAAAATTTCTATTGAGGTATGTCAATAAACCATCCATCTGAAAAGCACACGTTTTAAATGAGAACAGTTCATTCGTTTGACACTCACAAAATGTAAATTCAAAGATGGATAAGAAGAATGCCCGTTTTCTGGGTGCTCAGCTTTATGGATACGCCCATCTGTGCCCGCCTTGCGCACAGAAACCGCCGCCTTTCGCTTTGCGGCCTCGGCTGCCAGCGCTGCCAGGTTCCTGGCTGCACACATGGGGGCCAGGGGTCGGGATGGGAAGCGAATGGGAGGGGCGGCGCCCAAAACCCGGGACATCTTCTCGCCTCCAGGCTGCGCTTGGGGCGGGGCTTGCTGCGGTTCGCTCTGGTCCTCAGAGAAGCTCGCTTCGCTTTCCGGGCTGCGGCAGGACTTACAGGGATGCGGCCTGGACAGGCGGGCTGCTCCCTGGAGGCGGCTCTGTACCTCTCCTCCATGATAACGATGCTTTCCATCTTTGCAGCAACATCCAGTTTATGAAAAACGTTCGCACACATTATCTCCTTTAATTTGATAGTAACTAAAAGAGCTAAGCCAGGTAAGGCAACTGAGGCGGAGAGGTTAAGTGACTTTCCCAAGTTACAAAGTCAGAAGGTTCAGGAAGGAACTCAAGTCTCTCTTTTTTCTTCTTCTTTTCATCATGGTCAAAAACACAGAACATGGAATTTGCCATCTTACCCGTTTTTAAGTGGACAGCTCGGGAGCATGCAGTACATTCACCGAGTTGTGACTCACGTCCTGCAAGTCGGAAACTCGGAACCATTAAACAGCAGCTCCTCTTTTCCCCTCCCCCAGACCCTGGCCGCCACCATTTTACTTTCTGTTTCTATGACTTTGACTATTCAAGGGCCTCGTATATGTGGAATCATACAGTTTGTCTTTTTGTGACTGGTTTACATCACTTTGCACAGTGTCCCCCAGGTCCACCCATGCTGTAGCAGGTGTCAGGATTTCCTTCTTTTTAGGCTGAATAATGTTCCCTTGTTGTATGGACCACGTTTTGTTTACCTGTCATCTGTGGATGGACCCTTGGTTGCTTCCATGTCTTGGCTCTTGTGAATGATGCTGCTATGAATACAGGTGTGAAAATCTCTCTTGGAGACTTTGCTTTCGATTCTTTTGGATAAACACCCAGCAGTGGGATTGCTGAGTCATAAGGTAGGTTCTATTTTTAATTTTTTGAGGATCCTCCATACTGTTTTCCATAGAAGTTGCACCATTTTACATTCTCACCATCAATGCACGTCATTGTAGCTTCTCCATGTCCTTAGTCAACACTTGAGGACCTCACGTCTCTTGAGGGTCAGTTTTCTTCTGCTTTCCCCCTATGGTCTGATCAAGGAGATTTGGGGCACTGCCTCATCTGGACACAGGAAGCTGGCTCTTTGGAGCTATGGCTGAATGTACCACTCACTGAGTCCAAACAGTGGCTGTAAGGAACCCATATCCTTTACTGTGATGAGAAAATTCTAAGGGAAAAAAAAAGAACCAAAAACAAAAAAGCCCCCCAACAAATCCCAACTGAAAAGAATATTCGTACGTAATTGAAAACAAGAGAAAGTAAAGAAAACTTTTCAGGAGATGGTCTTTAATTTCAGTGTCTTGAAATTCTCTAGTGAAAACTGGTGCCATGAGGGCAAAAGACAATTTTGTGATCAGCTGGAGGTTACTCCACCCGGGCACCCCTCCACAGAGCTACCTGGCAAGTCCACTTGAATCTCTGAGGGGGTCATCCTGAGTGGATGAGGTGGAGCTTCTGGGAACCTGGGGAGCGGCACAAAGTGGCAAGTCCAGAGATCTGCAGAGGGTCCCTTGGAGTCCCCAGACACTTCTCATCAGCTCGCGCAGACAGGACAGTGCCCAAGGCCAGGGAAGGATCACCTGACAGGAGCAGTGGAGATGTCTCCAGGCCTCGAGCAGCTGTGTCTCCAGCAGCCGGGGCAGGAAGTCTTGTCCCCATGGGGGTGGGGTACAGTGTTTCCAGGGTGTCCCTCCAGCAGCGACACAGAATTAACCACAGGGCAATGGCTCTGGGCCGACTCTGCACGTTTAGATGCAAACTTGGACAGGACCAAACTATTTCCTAACTTGACTGGGGCATAGAACAAAGCTTAAGAATATCTACAGGTACACAAATTACCCACCATCCTGCAAGATGAGATTTACAATGTCTGGCAGCCAGTCAAAAATTACCAGGCATGAAAGAAGCCCATATTGCAGAGGAAAAGAAAACAATGGAAACTGACCCCAAACTGTATTTTATTAGAAGGTAGAGTAAAAATTAGGTGGAAGTGGGGACATGGGATATATATAAAAGTGATCCAAATCAAACTTCTAGAAATAAAATTTACCATGTGTGAGCTGAAACCATAGGTGTGTGAGTTTGGGTCCTAGAGCCACCATTTCCTTCAAGGATGAGGTACTTAAGCTGAGTCTCAGGGACCTGAGCTGTGAAATACGACCGCAGCTGTTTGCCAGACGGATAGAGGAAACGCAGATCAAACACTCATCGCAAGGCCTGGTGCATTGTGGGTGCTTCACACGTGACAGGGAACACCACGGTGAAAAATGGGGAAAAGAGTCAATTCGCACATTCTCATGCTCTTGTGTGACAAAGTGACAAGCAGAGACAGGCACCAACATTACTGTAAGTGGAATTCTCAGTAGAGCAGGTAGCAAATAATAGACCGTGCATATAACATCTATAAAGCTCAGCTCAGAAATTGGCAACATCTCCAATTTTTAAAAACAGCTTCCTTCTCCCCACCAACTCTGAGGAGCGATGGTACTGGAAGTGAAAAAGGGGAAGGGAAATGCTTAGAGCAGAGGTGAAGCTGTTCCTGAGGGGAGCCCTCCCCCCGCCTGGAGACTGATGCTGCAAACACCCCATTCCATGTCCCGTGAACACACCATCCATGCGAGCAGAGAACGTTGCCTAATCTATTTTTCCCCCTTCCATTCTTAATAGATTGGAGCACAAAAGCCTGAGAGAGGGTGACCTGCCAGACAAAGGCCCTTTGAGTTCCTTGGAAAGTAGGCCTGGAGGACGATGGAAGGGGTCCGAGTGGCCCTATTATTCCCACTTGCACTAATTAGACATTTTTCTGTCAGCTATTGAGCACTGCTGAGAGGCCAAACTCACTGAATTCATGTCTAAAGTGTTTACAGAAGTTTGCATCTGTTTGTGTCTCTTCAGGAGGAAAATAAGCACTTCAATAGCTTTGTGGAGACTCTAAAGGCAGCCCCCATCCTGGGGGACGGTCCCCACAGCTGCATAATGTGAGCCGGCCAGGCCCGCGCCCTGGCATCTCTCTCCAAGCCCAACAGGCTATGTGCAGGGAAGTCAGCTCGGGGCCCTCTCTCCCTTCCCATTGTCTGGGTCCCGTCCTGGGAACCGGCAGCCTGCTGTGCTCCACACGCAGATTTGGTGGCCTCCATTCTCGCAGCCCCTCTCTCTGAGAAATTAATACCCACTTTCATTTGCTGCCAAGTGAAGGGCGAGTAAATTCCTCAGCAGCAAGAATCCGCCACCACCACCACCGCCACCACCGGTGGAGTGTCCCCAAGCGAGGCCGGGGCTGTGACTTCAGGACAGCAAGGAGAGAGGCCAGAGTGCGGCAGGAGGGATGTTAGGAGCGTCCCCATGGGGAAAATGTGCTGGTTATGCAGTCAGATTAACACAGAAGGATCCTCACCCCCCAGGGGACAGAAGAAGGAACCACACAGAACCGCCAGGCCCCTCGCCGCACTGCAGTCCTGGGCAGCGGAACTGTGTTCACCGTTCTTTTTGTTTGGGTACTAGGCCGGCGACTGACCTGCCGTCACAGGGGACTCAAAATATTATCTTTATACCAAATGTCACAGTAACAGAACAGTTTTGGAGCAACACAGGACAGCTCAGGATAAAAAATGAACAGGAATTTGGTCCCTTTACCTGCCCTCAGCTGACGAAGGCCGAGCTTGTCCAAATGGCCACCAAGCCATGTTTTCCTGTGGAGCAGTCACGTGTAAATAAATATATGGCCTGGGTTTCCAGAGCGACAGCTCCCAGTGCCCACATGCCCACAGCTGGTTTCCACATCTGCTCTCACGGTGGAAGATCTGGGTTCTGACTGAGTTTATGGCTCAAAGGTGACTTCACGGACCGCGAGGACGCTGAGTCAGGTGGTTAGGGACTTCAAGTCCACAGTGAGATTTCAACACACACGATGGAAAAAGTGCCAAAGAATGTTTTCTAAGGGCTTTGGCTGAGCAGCAGCACAGAAAAGCGTGTGCTGGTTTCAGGGTTCCTGGAGTTGGGCCAGCCCCTCCCCACGCCGAGCGTCAAGTCCGGGTCCACTACGGGTTCAAAGCCATGCTGTGTCCAGGCAATGACAGTGGCAGCTGTTCTCAAGGGGGCCGGGCAAGGGGCCTCAGAAAAGGAGCCACCTGGCACAGCGATTGGCAGGCGCAGTGCGGAGGGAATGACTGTCTAGCAAATCCGGAGATGAAAATGGCAGGGAAGGGGCCAAGTCCCCACGTGAGGAATTAGTGTGCGAACAAACGGGAGGAAGGGCACTGAGGCCCGCGGAGTGATGCACCCACCGCAGAAGCAGCGCAAGAGCCAGCCGGTTAACCTCGATGCCACGGTCAGCGGAAGAACCCACCGTGCCCCCCCCCCCCCACTGCTCAGCTGAGGGGGACGAGGGCCCTGGGGGGCCCTTAGCCACGCCCAGGGCCCTGAGCTCAGCGCCTCTGCTGTCCTTCGTTCGCGTTCCCGACACAAGCTGCAGACTCAGTACGTCTGGGAAACGGGTCCAGTCTTTTCTCCACTCGACACCTGCGGATGATAACACTTTGGGCCGTCTGGCCCTGCCTTCCTACGTCCCTCTCAAACCTACTGTAAATGGCATCGCTGTCCGTCCAAAAAGAAAGGAAGCAGCGTCAGAACAGACCACCACCCTCTGTCCTGGCTCCCGTGGCTGGTCCGCACACCACTGCTGGTGCTTCCAGCGTCCACGCGCAGCACACTCAGCTCACAGTCTCTGCGGCCTCCTCGTCTCCACTGACCTCGTCCTACACCCAACCTACCACCCAGCCCCACGCTCAGTCGGACGTTAGAACCTGCCGTTTTGGCGGTGGCGCAGGCGGAGTCTCAGTCCCGGCATTGGGATCTGGCCGTCGTCTCCTGTTCTTCCAGCCCCCCCAGCCGCACAGCCCCCCAGCCCAGGCCCAACAGCCCTTCAGCCCTTTGGGCACATCCACACTCTCCACAGGCCCTGCTGCTTTGTGCCACGTGTCAATCCCCTCGGGTCCTCCCCTGCTCCTTACATCCATGCTGCATTGCTGGAGGGACTTCACAGCCATTCTTGACTCTTTCCACTTGCTGTTTCCACATTTGTCTGGCAATTCCAACCATGTTTATGGTTAAGGGAGAATGCTGGCTTCATATTAGAATCACCTAGGGGGCTTTTAAAACTCCAGATGCCCAGACAGCACCCCAGACAGCTCAGCCAGAACCTCTGGAAGTGTACCAGATGTGAGAACGTGGGTGCTAGCCTGACCTTCACCCTCTCCCCCACCCCTGCTCCTGCCTCCCTGCTGAAGCTGAAGTGACTTCTGTGGGGAAGTGACACCTTGGCCCACAGCCCCTCTCCTCTCCTCCAGCCCTCCTCTCCTGTCTCCAGTGAGGGCAGGGGCCTGCCAGCAACAAACTGAGTCTGGAGGATGTTTCCAGCCCACTGTCCGGATACCTACCTACAGCTCCAACCTCCTGCAAACTTTAGAGGAAGAAAGGATGCTGTTTGTATCTCTCTTTCAGTTGGTTCTGAACACAGGAGGGGAAATTGAGCGTTACTTATTGGCACTGAAAATTCCCAAATCACATCTAATTATCTGCCTGACATGAGCTTCTACCCAAGCAAGTGAATGTGGCTGGAGAAACACACCACCATGGCACGGGCTTTGTGGCCACAGTGTGAAGCTGGCCGTCCTCACAGCCTGACTGTCCAGCTACATGTACCCCTTCTCTTCTCGAGCTGTCACAGCTGTGACCTCCTCAATCTCAACACACAAGCTTGCTTCTCATTTCACTATGAAAATCAAGTCAGTGACAAGAGCTCTTATTCTCTTATCCCAATTTATCAGCCTTCTTTCACTGTCACCCATGTGTCCCACCTATCTTCCCAATGACAGGCTTACGGCCCACCCTCATTCACATTCAGTTCTGCCTCTTCATCTTTAGGACATTGTGCGGACAGAGCCAGGAGTGCAGTTTCCAGGCTCTCGGCCTCACGTGGAAAGGTGCTGGCTCAGGTAGTAAATGGCCATCATTTGTGATTGGATGGCCATCAGCTGTGGCTAGTTGGCCGTCAGCTGTAACTAGTGAGCCTTTGGCCACTAATATAACTGCTGTGGCTACGAAAAATGGGGGGCTAGCAAGAAGATGGTGGCTGAGCCAGCAAGTGGTGGAATGTGGGTTGCGGACCGTGTAGCTCCTGTTTCCTGTGTCTCCAACCCAGCTGCCAGTGAGAATATAGCGGTATGACTCCCCTACCTACAGCTTGTGGGTGTTCCTTTTTGGCCTCACCATGTCCTGCGTTCTTGTGTGGGGAGCGGGAGCAGAGACCCTGCAGGCCGCCCCGCGTGACAGACGTGCAGCCTGCAGGCACCCTCGTTCTCTTCTGCATCAGTGATTCCTCATCTCTACAGGACCATTTTCATCAGCATACAAACCTACTGTAATACCTTCCGTCTGAAACAGTCCTCCTTTAACCATACATGTCTTCTTAGTCTTTGCCGGCTGCTGTAACGAATACCGCAGACGGGTGGCTTCCAAACGGCAGGAACGTATTCTCACAGCTCTGGGGGCTAGACGTCCGAGATCAAGGCACCCACGGATTGGGTGTCTGCTGAGGGCCATGTCCTTTCTCTGTGTTTTCCTGGGGCCTGTCTAAGGGCATGAATCCCACTCACGAGGGCTCCAGCCTCATGGCCCAGTCACCTCCCAAAGCCCCGCCTCCCTGGAGCTCCAGTCCCATTTCTGTCCCTTTGCAGTCATCTCAGCAGTTGTGTAAGCTCCCTGTCCTCGGTGCCTCGTCTCCGATTCTTACTGAAATCTGCCGCTCTCGTCCCACATGCCACTGTACCCTTCTCTCCAACAACCTCCACACTGCTGACCTGCTATCACGCCTCATCCTGTTCAAGCTCCTAAGAGCATTTGGTGGTGACACGCATCCCTCACTCCCATTTTATTCCGTGACTTCTGCACTTCATACCCTCCAGCTTTTCTTTCCATGTCACTGCTGCACTTCCTGCTCCCCGACTTTGTGGGAGTGCCCTGCTTTTCCTGCCTCAGCATCCGAGGCCTCAGGCCAGTCCTGAGAACACTCCTCTTCTCTGGCTCCACTCACATACACTGTCCCATGGCCTCAAACGTCACTTCTGTGACGGATCCCAAATTTAAACACCTCCCCAAGTGTCTTTCCTAAAATGCAGCCTGTGTATGAAACTGCCCAGACTACAGCCCGACCTGGACGTCAGCATCTCAGACTTGGCAGGTTTCGATGGAGCACTGCATTTTCTCCTCTACACCTGCTTCTCTCAGTGTCCTCCCCTCGGTAATGACAACGCGTCCATCCCTCTGCTGAGGACAGCACCAAGACTTCTGCTTTCACACCTGACGTCCGTTCCATCAGCAGGTCCCATCGGCTCCGCCCTTAGAGCCCGGAAGATTCTGACACTTTTTGTCTCCTGTCGTCCCAGCCCTTCGTGTAAACTCCTTGCACACAAGCGACAGCTTCCAAGCTGGAACCTCCCTTTGCCTCTCAAGGCCTCTCCACTTCCGCCCACACCTCTCACTCAGCCATCGGAGTGGGTTTAAAATGTACATGAAGTAATCATGTTGATTCCCTGTTCTGTACGTCAACACGCTTCCCATCACATCTAAAACGAAATTCACGTGTGTCGTCCAGGCCAGCGCGGCCAGGACCCATCTCCTCTCCTTCTCAGACTTCTCCCTGCTCTCCAGCCTCCCTGCTCAAACCCACGTCGTTGGGCCTGCGCCTCTGGCCTCTGCTCTGCTCTTCCCTCAGCTGTCTGCAGGCGCCCCCATCCACACCTGGGCTGCAGCCCCCCTCAGAGAGGCCGTCTCTGACCCGTCCTCTAAAATGACGATGTCTCCAGTCACCCGCTACGCCTGACTCAGCACATCCCACCTTCCACTGCTACGTTATATGTACTTTCATGTTTATCTCGTCATTTCCTGCCTCCCCACCAACACATAAGCTTTGCATTCCTATCGAATGTCCTCGCCCAGCATTGTGTCCTGTTTGCTGCTGCCACCTCGGCGCCTTCACAGCGGCCCAGTAAGTCGCTTTGAATAATTGGGTTAGTTCACGGCGCCTGATGCGTTTGTTCTCACAAAGGCACGCACAGCTGCCTTCGTTCTGCCTCCGAGTTTAGACTGTGATTTATTTATTACATGAGGCATGAGTAAAAATATTGATAGACCAATATTTTTTTCAAAGAGTGAAACACCAAGTAATTAAAGAAGGTCAAAGCGGACAATAAGGAAGACAGAAGGTATTTTGTTTAGCTAGCTTGCTCTAGAAATAGACTTTTATCACTGAGTATAAAGTTCATACTTTCACAAAAGTATTTATTAGTGATGGCAATGTCACGATTATTTGCAGTGACAAATCTTTTAGAGAAGCCTGAGAAATCAAGATTCTTATTCTATCTTTTGTAACTGTGAAAATGCCTACCAAAACACAGCAAAACTGTATTCTCCTCGACGGTTTCTCCACTGGAAATACCCATAAAATGAAAAGCAACAGCGGAGTTTGTGTTCATGGGTGTGACACCTCACTGTGGCCAGAACGAACTGACCTGCAGCCCGTGAGCTCAATCCCGGAAACAAGAGAATGCGTCACGGCCACACACCCCATTAGCAGGAGGAAACTGCCGCTGATGCTTTATGATGTAGCGAACGGCCCTTGCCATATGGTTTAGTGAGAATTCAGTCCTTCAGTCGACCAGATATTTATTTATTTATGTTTAATTAGTTTCAGGTGTACAAAATAACATGATTAGACATTTACGCCCTCACAAAGTGATGACCCCCCAATCTACTACCCCTCTGACACCGTACACAGCTCTTCCAGAATCACTGACTGTACTCCCTATGCTGTGCTTTATGTCCCATCACTATATAGGTTTTTAAATGAGAGCTGACATTCAGTGTTATTTTGTGTTAGTTTCAGGTATACAAGACAGTCTATGACGTGATCCCCCTGATAAGTCCAGTGCCCATCTGGCTCCCTACATGCTCTTTACAACATTATCGATTATATTCCCCATACTATATTTCATATCCCCATGACTATATTGTGTCTACTAATTTGTACTTTCTAATCCCTTCACTTTTTCTCCCAGCCCCTAAATCCCCTCCCATCTAGTAACCAGCAGTTTTTCCTCTGTATCTCCGAGTCCATTTCTATTCTGTTTGCTTGTTTATCTGTTCTTTAGATTCCACATATAAGTGAGATCATATGGTATTTGTCTTCTCTTATTTCACTTAGCATAACATCCTCTAGGAACATCCAGCTTGTTGCAAATGCTAAGGTTTCATTTTTTTATGGCAGAGTAATACTCCATTGTATAAATATACCACAATGTCTTTATCCAATCGTATACCGATGGGCATTTCAGTTGTTTCCATAGCTTGGCTATTGTGAATAGTGCTACAGTAAATATAGGGGTGCATAGATTTTTTTCAAATTAGTGTTCTGGTTTTCTTTAGATAGATACCCAGGAGTGGAATTGCTGGGTCATAAGGTCATTGTATTTTTAATTTTCTGAGGACCCTCCCTCCATATTGATTTCCATAGCGGCTGCACCAGTCTGCAATCCCACCAACAGTGCACAAGCGTTCCCTTTTCTCCACATCCTCGCCAACACTTGTTGTTTGTTGATTTATTGATGACAGCCATTTTGACTGGGGTGAGGTGGTATCTCATTGTGGTTTTGATTTGCATTTCCCTAATGATTAGTGACATTGAGCATCTTTTCATGTCTATTGTCCATCTGTATGTCCTCTTTGGAGAAGTGTCTATTCAGGTCCTCTGCCCATTATTTAATTGGGTTGTTTGTTTTATTGGTGTTGAGTTGTATGGGTTTTTTAAAATAAATTTTGGATATTAAACCCTTATCAGATGTATCATTGGCAAATATTTTCTCCCATTCAGCAGGATGTTTTTTGTTGTTTGTTGATGGTTTCCTTTGCTGTGAAAAAAAAAAACTTTTTAGTTTGATGTCCCATTTTTTTTATTGTTTCTTTTGTTTCCCTTGCCCAAGGGGATATATCAGTAAAAGTATTACTGAGGGTAATGTCTGAGAGTTTATTTCCTATATTTTCTTCTAGGAGGTTTATGGTTTTGGGTCTTACATTTAAGTCTTTAATCCATTTTGAGTTTATTCTTGTATATGGCATAAGAAGGTGCTCCAGTTTCATTTTCTTTGCATGTATCTGCCCAGTTTTCCCAGCACCATTTATTGAATAGACTGTCTTTATCCCAATGTAAATTCTTGCTTCCATTGTCATAGATTAAATGACCATATAGGCATGGATTTATTTCTGGGTTCTCTATTCTGTTCCATTGATCTATGCGTCTTTTTTTAATGCCAATACCATGCTGTTTTGATGACTATAGCCTTGTAGTATAATATGATATTAAGTAGCATGATACCTCCAGCTTTGTTCTTCTTTTTCAGGATTGCTGTGGTTATTTGGGGTCTTTTATGGTTTCAAGTAAATTTTAGGATTATTTGTTCTAGTTTTGTGAAAAATGTCATTGGTAATTTGAAAGGGATTGTGTTGAATCTATATATTGCCTTACGTAGTATAGACATTTTAACTATCTTAATTCTTCCTATCCATGGGTATGATACATGTTTCCATTTATTTGTATCTTCTTTCATTTCTCTCTTTAATGTCTTATAATTTTGAATACAGGTCTTTTACTTCCTTTGTTACATTTATTTCTAAGTATTTTATTTTTGATGCAATTATAAGTGGGATAGTTTCTTAATTTTTCTTTCTGATAGTTTGTTATTGGTATATAAAATACAACTGATATGTGAATATTAAGTTTGTTATTTGTCCAGCCACTTTAATAAATTTATTTAGCAGTTCTAATAATTTTTGATGGAGTCTTTGAGGTTCTCTATGTATAGTATCAGGTCATCTGCAAATAATGACAGTTTTACTTCCTCCTTACCAATTTGGATGCCTTTTATTTCATTTTCTTGTCTGATTGTTGTGGCTAGAACTTTCAGCACTATGTTGAATAGAAGTGGAGAATGTGGGCAACCTTGCCTTGTTCCTGATCTTAAGGGGAATGGTTTTCGCTTTTCCCCGTTGAGTATGATGTTAGCTGTGGGTTTGTCATATATGGCCTTTATTATGTTGAGATATGTTCCATCTATTCTCACTTTGCTAAGAGTTTTTATCATAAATGGCTTCTGGATTTTGTCAAATGATTTTTCTGCATCTATTGATATGACCATATCGTTTTTATTTTTCATTTTATTAATGTGGTGTATCCCATTAATTGATTTGTGGATATTGATTTGCATACCAGGAATGAATCCCACTTGATCATGGTGTATGATCTTTTTAATTTACTGCTGAATTCAGTTTGCTAATATTTTTGTTGAGGATTTTTGCATCTATGTTCATTAGGGATATAGGCCTATGGTTTTCTTTTTTTATAATGTCTTTGTCTGGTTTCAGGGTAATGATGGCCTCATAAAATGATCTTGGGAGCCTTCCCTCCTCTTGGAATAGTTTGAGGAGAATATGTGTTAATTCAACAAAATATTTATTGAATATTTTCTAGATGCATCTGATAGACACTGGAGATATAATAATAACAAAGACAGACACAGTGTTATTCTGATCTGCAAACATTTTGAAGAAGCAAACTCTTACCTAAATAGATTGGGTGGCTTATAGAAAATGTAGAACCGGTGAATGTCAGAGTTGGGAATAAAATTTAATATTTAGACTACAAGTTTAGGATTCTAATCTAAGTCAGTGTATTGATTGCAAGTTCAAAAAGATGGGTCCTCAGAGGAAGAGTTACCTGATAAGAAGAGGACTCATTTTTCTCCCATCTCCCAACCACCTGGGCTCCTGGGGAGGTGTCCCTCTTCCCCAAAGAACCCAGGTCAGGTCAAGGACAAAAGTCCTTCTTGTCTAACATGGGGTTGGAAGGCCCTTGTGACTGATGGTGTGGTGACCCCTTGTTTCCTGGGGACTAAGTCTGTCCCATGTGATGTCACTCCTCTTAATGACCAGTGGGTTCCATCAGGAATTGAGGCAGAGACATCTCAGGCTTCACCCCAGAAGCATCCCAGAGTCCTGGGTCACCACTGCCCACAGCTTCTAGTTCAGCAGCGGTCAATGGTCGCTTTTGAAGTGGCCACACGAGCCAGAGTCTTGCTGTCTGGCGTCTCCCACTACTACATTATTTTTTCCTCTTCCCTCCCCTTTTTTTAAAATAGTGGTAGGGACTATGTCCGGTGGTGTTGGGGGAGGGACACTTATGGGGAAGTTCAAACTGCCAGGTTCACTAAGTTGTTTGCATTGTTTGAAACGTTGCCCAGATGTGTTAATGGGTAATTCTGAAAATGTATCCCAGTCGTTTTCTGATGTCCTGATAGCAAAATTCAGATAGAGGCTTGATAACTATTTGATCTTAGCTTCTGTCCGCCTTGCCCCATGACTATAATTATATTATATTCTATCTATATAACTGTATTCCACCTGGCCCTTAGCCACGTCCTTTTGTCAGTTAGCTCATATGATAAAAACAGCTACTGTTTATTAAATGCCAGGCACTGTTCTAAGCACCCACTCACTCTATCCTCCAAGTAATCTGTGAAATAGGTATTGTCATTATTAGCAGGCGAGGTAGGAAAATGGTAAGTTGTCCCAAATGACAAAGCTGATAAGGCACAGCCATGAGACTCAGACCCTGGCAGTGCAGCTCTCAGTCAGCTTCCCTAACCTCTGCCTCTACTGCCTGAGTTCTATCGTGATGGTCTTTGTCACCAAAACCACATGCCAGAATAGTGGCAGATATATCGTTCTAAGAGAACTGTTTGGACATCATTGTCCCTATGGCTTTTTCACTTATTGTTAAAGTAATTTAATAATCACTGAAAGGATTAAGAGCTTACTTGTACCTGTGGCCATTTTAACAGCTATGCATACTTAGAGAAACCAATGGAACTGATTTGTCACTTTACAGTTTTCCAAAGCATGAGAATCACACTCATAAACACAGCAGAAATAAATGTTTAATCGATAAGGGTTAACCTTGCTTTAATGAAACCTGCTAAAAATGTCCCAGACAAATAAACTACGAAGTGCAAACTTAAGAAGTAGTTTTCATGTCACAACAGTCATCATGCTTCACTGTAATAGTCTTAAATAACGAGCGTCCATATTTCCCACTGGCTGCGTTTGGCTCCATGGATTTTGCTCTTTCCACATCCAGCTGAGGGAGTAGCACAACTCTTCCGTGAGGCAGAGGAAAAGTCCCCATGCTGAACAACACAACGACTTGTAACTGCACAGGACTGGCATGGTCACTTCTAATCAAATTTCATTGCTTAAGCAGGTCACATGACCAACGCTGGGAGGACTTGGCCTACGTCTGCAGCACCTGCCACAGGTTAGGTGGTCAGGAAATGGAGGCTGCCCCACAAGCAGGCCTTTGCAAGTCTGAGCCTACTGTTTCTTTTGCATTTCTCCCAGAGCTCTGTCCAACGTCCAGCACATGCTAACGCTCAGTGAAGTTTCACTGAATGAAGGAGTGAATATGCAGTCTGCATGCACTTCTCTTTAAGCCCCCTGATGACAAACACCTAAGCCTTTAAAATCCCAGAGGACGCAGCTGAAGATGAAAACCTCATTTGAGAAACTCAGTAGCTGAAAGAATTCATAATCCAAATGACACCGATCACCACTTTTGAATCCTCTATTATTAGTATGAAAACTGGAGCCTGGGATACATGGCTTCTTATTTAGTTTTAAAAGCATCTTTTAACCCAGGGCTTATTCATCGAGGGAATTCCATTGTTTCCACTGAGAACATTTGACCCTTTACCTGGTCGTCACACAATGTATCTTTTTCCAACTTGACATTTCACTTCCTAATAAATTCACACTTCAGTTATCTTTTGCTAAAATCACAGTACACATTTTTAAAACATTTCCCTGCAGTCTTGTAATGACCAACTCTTATATTCATTCATGTTTATTTATTTTAATTCTTGGTCCTTTCATATTTTAAGTAGTTCAAAAATAAAAACATCAATATGTTTAAGGCATTGATATTACCTGAAGAGACATATTAGAAAAAACTATTCTGGAAACTAAATGTATCTAACTTTATTCATCCACAAAGATTTTTCACCCATGATAGCTTGAGGAAACAACTAAACAGTTTTCTATTTTTATTTTTTGGTTTTTTTTTGTTGTTGTTGTTTTGTCTGTCTGCCAATAATTGTAAGGAAGTGCAGACATTTCCAGATACGTGTTTGGTGTAGCGTCTGTCAGATTACCCATGTCCATGGTTGTAAAGTTGAAAAGAAAATGGGAAAAGGACCCCCATTTGAGCTGCTTCTCCTTGGACTGCACTTTGGCCAACCTACAAAAGTAGCCCTTTGTGTCCTGGAGGACGAAGCCTCTACAGAGGTGGCCGGGGATGGCCCAGGTCCCTAGCCCCAGGACCCGGGGCTGCAGGGAGAGCTCACAACAGGGTCCAGCAAACAATTCTCGGCCTCACAGTTCAGTCTGCTCCCAACTGCCACAGATGTGCAAGTCCAAACCTACCCTTTCCCTCCCTTCTAAAAGCTTCATTTTCATATTTTCTTTGAATTGTGTAGAAATTGTTCTTTCTGGAGAAGTGAAAGTGCCTGAAACAATTGGAGACATGCGCGTTGGGCCTGCCGCCTGCAGCCCTGGAGCTGCAGGGCGTCCCCCGTTGGGCCTGCTGCAGGGCGGCCTGAAACCCGGCTGAACAGAAGCTAAATGCCTTCAATACTCAGAAATCCATCAAAGGTTCTGCTGAATGATATTTATAAGAGCCTCACTGTTCTCTTTCAAAACTGAAATGCCCTTCTCCCACACTTGAAAAAAACTGCTCGTGCTTTTCATCTTTCCTTCTCAGAGTGTAAACATTGTTTTGAGTGAAAAGAGCTGAAGGAGAGCTTACTTTCCCTTGAAATTTTATTTTTAAATAAGAGAGGGAGAAAATCCTTGTTCTGACTAATACTAATAATACAGGTCAAAGTGTCAGGCGATATACAATTAAATAGAAAACAAAAAAGGTCCCCCTTTCTCCCACAGCACAATGGCACTGGAGTGTAAATCACCCACAAGATGAAATAACACTTCAAAGCCCATCGGGCATTTCTGTGGCACGATGAGGCACTGAGGATGTCAGTGACCCATGGGCTTCGGGGCGTTGCTGAATAGTCTGAAACTAGCATGAGGTGGGATTTTCAGTCCCTACTGCCTGTGACCCCGTGATATGCTTTGTGTCACGAGGGCAGCTGCAGTTATCAACAGATGTTTCGGCAATAAAGAACGGGTACCATCTCGGAAAGGACCCACTTACATGGGGAGAGGGCACGATACCGAGAGTCTGTCCGCCTATTACGGTCCCATTAATCTCTGATCACCCTGGCTTCTCAAGGCGCGTTCCACAGGTGCTTTCTCTGGGAGAGCAGACAGACTCTCTCAAGTCAGCCAGCTTTGTGTGGCGTGTGAGGGAGGCTGGCCCCGGCTATAAATTTCTGTCTGTGACCACACACCAAAGGCTGAGGCTGGGGGTGGGGGTGGGGCCGTGCAGGACAGAGAGCAAAGCCCAAAACATGTACTTTTTCTTGACTGAGTTCCGCCTAAAACAGTAACATTGTAAGTGAGCCTAGATTTCACCAACTCAGACCTATGGAAAATAGTTTATGACTTGCTTTCTTCTTAAGCATTCTATGCTTAACTTTAATCTATTATTTGTGGAATTATCTTAAAGACACAGTGTTTCCATTCTAAGTGTAATGCTAGTTTTAAACATGGAGGGAAAATATTTTATGGGAAGGATTCCTTCTAGGGGAAAAATCGTGGAAAGCTTAGATTTATGAAAAAAGTAAGAAAAGATAACTGGAAAGACAAACTCAGCAGCCTTTCACTATTTTTTATGTGAGAACAGAATCCCACAATGAACTGATTATTAAGACTGGCTGTCCAGCTTTGGGAAAGTCTGCTATTGAAACCAATGGCTCAGGGAGACACACAGAGCATGGAATGCACGCCAGTTACTGTAACAAGCTAGGGTATCAAAGTAGCTCAGTTCACAGGGTGCTAGAGTTCTCTGTGTTTACAAAACAGAGTTGGCCACTGTGCCTGGGCTCTCACACAGTAGGAGAATGTCCTGAGGATCTTAGCAGGTGTGGCCGCTTAATTTGCAGGTAAACTGAGGAAGAGAAGCTCCAAGTTCAGGCCGCCCCTGTCAAACAGAGGAGAGGCTGGAGAAGCCCAGTGGACAGCTTCCTACAGCTGCCGCTGAGGGAGCCTGTGAGCTGGGCACAAGCATCTTAAATTCTGTGTGCCTCGGTCTCCCCAGTTGTGACATCGGTGCGACAAAGGGATGATGAACAGACTCTTAAAACAGCACATAACCATGCTGAGCAGCATGCCTTCCAGCTGACAGGAACCCTAAAAGCAGGTGACTTGAAGTTTTTAAAACAGCATCTCCAGTTGTTTGCTAATTTCACGTCCAGCTTTGAATGCACTGAGGGGTCTGGCAATGGCAAGGTGGGGCAGGAGAAAATGCTGGTGCTGCCTCGTGCAGCCTGTCGGGTCTCAGTCTGTTAAATTCAGAGGATCTTCCTGGGCCCAAGGTTAAAGCAGGACTCCCCTCTTGGAGACTGGCCTGCTAGCACTTCCTGGGAAGACTCGAGGCTCCTGTGTGCCACCACCCCGCCGAATCACACAGCTTTCCCACTCTTCCAGAATGATAGTTCCTAAATTGAGGGGAAAGAGATTTCCCTTCTGACTGGTCTCCTGTGACCTCTACACGAGGCTTCCTTCCCTCAGTGCCCCTCTCCGCTCACGTCCCTCCCTGTCCAGACCTTCACCACCACCCTTCCCTGTAGGACCCTGGCATCGCAGTCCCTGGGGGGCTTGTCTGAGGCTGACTGGTGGGGCCTTGGACACACTCAGACTGGGGGATGGGTATGGGGGGGCCCAGCAGTGGATTCCCACCGCATTGCAGGTGGTGCTCATCGCTGTTGGAAGGCCTCCAGGCTGCACTGTCTAATGCAATGGTTGCCTTAGGCACATGTGGCTATTTATGTAGGAACTGACAAAAGATTACATAAAACTAAAAACGTTAATCCTGCAGCCATACTCGCCATGTTTCGAGGGCCTGGCACGCAGGGCGGCAGACATGCAGGCAGGTCCCTCGCTGCAGTGTCGGCCTGCGCTCTCGGGCTCTGCACGGCCCTCTGAGGGACAGCTGCAGTGGGACGGGGAAGAGCTGTGAGTCACAGCTCCACACTGCTGGCTGCTCCCTGGGCCCCTGCATCCCAGTTTCCTCATCTGCAAGTAGGAGGAGGATGGTAATAGTCACTGCAGGGTTATGTCGAGAAGCCAGTGGGAAGACGCAGGGCAAGCCCTTTGTAAGCACCACAGCGACACGTAAATATAGTCCTTCTCCCATCCCTCTTCTCTGCGAACACCAGCCACACTCATTTAAAGCCCCTGGCCCACCATGGCACCTTCCATCTGTCCACTTTCCTTTGCCTGCTTAACCCCGTCTGTGTGTTTGTTTTATGGAGAGTGGGAAAGATGGGGGTTTTACTGCTCTTATTAAATCTCCAAAGATACTGTTCTGTGTACACAGATTGGGGCTCTTTCCTGGACTTTTGCTCTGAGAGCAAGTCTACACCTTTATGTAGAGATGACCTGAAAACACATTCCCAGGTAAACTTATAAAATAACAATTTTAAGATATTGTCATCACTTGTAACTCCTGGTCCAGATGAGCATAATTTTATATGAGAAAAAAATGCATTTACACTAGTAAGCTATCTTCTCTGGCACGCATCTAAGGGAATGGGGGTGAAGGAGAGCTTCCCAAAAGGAAAGCTGCACTCCTGTAGCTCGTCAGACCCTGAGCCAGGAGCTGGCCAAGGCCTGACATTCCAGGGCACAGGCTCCAGGTGGCTTAATTCCCACAAAGTGTTTCGGGGAGGAAGTGTGTGGATGTCCTTGATGGGGTGTGTCCTGCCCAGCCTGAACCGGAATCCCAGGTCTGGGAAGGGAACTGCCAGCCGTCCATAGCTCAGGCTGCAAGTCACACTGATGCGATAGTGGTGAATTTGTTTTTTGAAGCTACCCGACTTTTAGGAAGTAACATTTCAAAACAGCAGTGCTGCGAGGCACGTGGAATCTTAACGGCTGCTTGTGCGCCCCCCCCACCGCAACGTGTAACCGTCCCAGGTCGTGAGACCCACGCACACCCTCGCTTGGTCTGCCCTTCAGCACAGGCCCCACGGGCAGGTGAGCGCGCACACTTTTCTGAAGGCAACCTCCCCCACATCTGTCAGCCTGGCAGAGGCGACCACAAGGGTGGGGGCTGTCCTGTGCTTCAGAGAAACTCGATCTGAGACCACTTAGAGGCTGAGTGCCTCACTTGGGAAGTCAGGGCACAGGTGGGGTGACTCTTCCTACCAGTAGCTGCTGCAGAGCGGCACCAATCACGTCCTGCAGGTTGGTTTTGTCCTCGGGGCCCACAGCTTGTTTGTATTGCCACTTCTCAGGCACGAAGGGCCACTTCATTTCCTTTGCCTCCTGGATGAGGGTCCTTAACTCGCTGGGGAGTGGAGCTGAAAAGGTCAGAGTTCAGTTAAGGAAATTGCAGGCAAAGAAAAGGCTGTTGAGTTACCAGTGTCATGATGAAGCGCCTTGGTGCCCACAAAGCCCCCTCCTGCCTCTTGCTGGCTGGACTGAGCTGCTGCTGTGGCTCACAGGACAGCAACCAGGGGCTGTCCGTCAGGGTGGCCGCCCCTGTGCCCTGCAGGTAAGCTGGGGCAGTCGGGCGGTCAGAGGGGTTCCAGCAGGAAGTGAAGCGTTCCTGTGGCACGTCTGTGTGCAGAGCCAGACAAAAGCAAGAAGGAAATATTATTTTCCCTGTAAGATGAGAAGGCAACTGACACCTCCGGATGGTGTCTGGGGCTTATGACAGCTGGGAAATGGAAATGCAGTGTCAGTGTGTGCACCCGCTTTTCTTCTCCAAGACCTCACCTCACCTCACCCTTTCACTGTGGGCTACATTTGAATATAAAAAATGAATATGAAAAACCCAAATGACATTGAAATGTTTCCAGTTTACTGTGAAATGGCCTTGTTTCACAGTACTAGATGTGTTTAGGTTCTTAATGGGCAGCAAACCTGCTTGCACACCAAGCCCAAATCTGACACACCCAAAAGCCTCCGGAAACTGGAAAGTTTTTTCTGAAGTTTGACACCCGAAACCGACTTGAAATGACTAGAGGCTGTTTGTAGCTATGTTTATCCTACTTAGTGAGCTTGGTCAAAAGTTTTGCTGCAAAACTTTTGATGTTTGCCTAGAGATGCCGCCCCAGCTGCCACTGTGATATGAAGGTAACAGATGGTCCATGGACCCTGCCACCTTCCTAACATTTGAAAAGTTCTGAGGCACACCTGACTCCCAGGGTTCTGGTCAAAGGGCAGAGGACAGTGACACACAACTGCCAGCCATACACCTCTAGACTCAGCACATCTCACACTGAGCCCTCACCTTTCTCTAGATCTGTGTTTCCCCCTTTCGTCTTTGTTGTCACGAATGCTCCCAGCAGTCCCTGGGCCACGCTGGCCTGACACCCAGATGCCAGGCTCTCCCTTCCTCTCTGACTCAAGCTGTTCATCAGATTCCGTGGATCCCCAGATCGCTTCCGTCCTCTGCATGCATGATTCTCGCCTGCATCCGTCCTCCCATCTCGCCCCGTCTTCATATTGTCCATCCTGTTTGTCAGTCCACAAACAAGGCAGACCAGGCCGCTGGCTGCCTTAACTTCTGCTGTCGGGCTTGGACTGCTTCTCCCAATCCCTGTGCGGTCAAGCTCAGGTCCCCTGACAAGCATTCGGCCTGCCAGACCCTGAGAGGCCCTGCCAGGCCCTGAGATGTCCCCCGCCCCCCACTCAGGGCTCCCAAACCCACAGGCACATATCCCCTTCAGTATTCATGTCACTGCTCTGTGCCACACCTGTCCTCTCAGTGGACCGCAAGCTTCCTGAAGGCAGGCGTCACCTCTTGTCACTTTGGTAAATCACACCCTGAGGTTAAAAGAAGGATTAATCTTCTGACTACAGGAGACATGCTAAATAGGAGAAAGGAGCCATGACAGAGAGAGTGAAAAACAAAAAGGTAGAAGGAAGGGGGCCTAACGCTGCCTTGGGCACGGTGCCTTTTGCGTTCTGCACCAACCAGCGTGGAGGAAACATGGTATGGGCCATGCCCAGGGGCGCTCTGCATTGACACCTGAGGGTGACGCACACGTGTCACACTGAAGTCAGCGCTCAGAGCTGAAGCACCTGTGTGTGGTGGCACTCCTTCAACACGCGTCCACGTGACGGGGCAGAATGTTCGCCATCTGCGGGGAAGCCTGGCCCTCTCACCACCGCTGACGTGACTTCAGCCTCCGAATATCTCCACTATGTATGTGGAGCAAGCTTCCTGAGTGACATGTTAGAACCCTCCGGAATCAGGCGGCCACTCTGCCCTGTTGGCTCAGGGCCGGCCTGTGGCCCGAGTGCACTTCCCGATGCTGCTCCTTGGCACGTCAGCCTGACAAACTGTGTGCACATCCTGGCCGTGAGCAGAAAGCTGGGGAGCAAGGTGACTAGTCCGACGACACCAGAAATGTGACTTCTGGATTCAAAGAATTTCACCATACTCTGTACTGGACAGTTCAAATATTTCCAAATTTCCTCATGATAAGGAGAAAATCAATTCTTTACAATTCACTTCTGACTCCTCCACACCACCTTTTCCCTACAAGTCATGCCGTCCAGACGAGGACAGTCCCGTGGGGCACACTGAAATAAAATACGTTTTTAAATATATCTCTGCATGGGTTCTAGCTCCCTGCTCTCTGGGGAAGTTGCTGGCATCACCCATGCTGACAAGGACACCTTCTGAGGGAAAGGACGGGGTGGAGAGGAGGAAGGAAGAGTAAGAGCCACAGTGTCGAGTCTACCGGCTCGCCTGTCACCACAAAGCCTCTTCTAATGCCTTGTCCTGCAGCAGCTGCAGGTGACACTGTGGTGGCAGCACGACCTGCCCCTCAGAGCTGCTCAGAAACGACCTGTCAGGAAAGGGCGGTGGGTCCGACTTGAGTACACATCACCATAGAGTTGGTTGGTGCTGAGACTCACCAGCTCAGCACGGTCTCCTCGGCCTGCCGCACCTTGTCCCCAAGCAGCTGGCTGGCAGGCTGTGGCTCAGTGAGTGACCTGCCTCACCTGGAGCTGACCTGATGCTCCTGTCCTGTGGTACTTGGCAAGAGGAAGAAGAAAGTGCTCCCCCACTGGGGGCTCAGCCCCCCAAAACTAAAGGGATTTGGGCTGAAGACACAAAACTTCAGTGCAGGGACCGAGCGCCTGCCTGGGGAGCAGAGCGCCCTGCCCTGGAGCGCAGTCTGGAGGAGCCGAGTCCTGCCGGCCCTGGCCAGGTATGGAAATGGCCGGTGAGCCTCAGGCCGGCCAGCACGTGCGGCTAGCCCACAGTCAGCCTGGGCGTGTCTGGCCGGGGAAGGAACGCCTAAGCCTAGGTGTGAAACAACTGGACACACGGTATTTTATCTGGAAAGGAGCACACAGGACAGGTAACGAAATGTCAGACTTCCGCAGGCCCCTAAAAGTGCCCCTGTGAGAACGTGTGTGCCTCCGCGGGGGCACGTGGGGACAACGCGCTCCCGCAACTTCTCCCGTTATGTCAGCAGCAGCAGCAAGAGAAGGGGAACGTGCAGTTAGGTGGAACAGAAACTACTAAAATTACAAAGAAAAACACTCAAAGCTCATAAAGGAACCACTTATGGAAATGGAGGGGAGTTATTCTGATAGCTAGAAGAAACTCTGAGGAAGGAAGATCACTTCTGTAAAACTGGCTAAAGAAATGAGCTCTAACTTTCTGGACTTGGCGACGGAAGTTCCCAAACAATGAGGCATCTAAAACCATGAATGAATTGTCACCCCAATAAATTTAAAAAATAAAATAAAATAAAGTAAAATAAAATAAAACCATGAATGGCACAAACTATGAAATGAGCAAAATGCCAAATTCTTAAACCGCGAGAATGACGCAATAAGTGTGCATCGGTGTGAGAGCATTTGTGTTACAAGTGGCGTGTGAACACAGCGTGAGAAGTGTACTGAGGTCTGATGGGGACAACAGGGCGATGGCGCTGATGGGGACATATTTATGGAAACCAGAGACGTCTATGGAAACTGATGAGGCACAAAAGCCCAGTCTGAAAAAAAGTATGTGCCACCATTCAGAAGATGCTTCCATTTTTTAATAATTGAAATTTACGTGCACCAGCCCACTCGGACCCTTTGTTCTTCTTGAACTGAACTGTTTCTTGGAGCCTCTTGTTCGCCGAAGCCTAAAATTAGAACTGACAGCAATTCACTGCGACAAAGTGGGTCGTGCCTGCCCGTCTGCCCGCAGCCCCTGTCCCATTCATGCCCCAGAAACCACTCGTCTCTTGGTGGTCATCTGCCAGGAGAAGAAAACAGGGCAGACAGGAGAACGTGTGGTTCAGGCGGGGGACAGGACGGCCCGGGGCTCCCCGGAGTCTCCTCCCGGACCTCACCTGCACCCGGCAGGTCCTCGCCTGCGCCCCCCCGGGGCTCCTGCGGCGTGTCCCCCTGGAGCTGGCCCAGCGCTCGCTGGCACTCACGCAGCAGTGCGGCCGCGGCGCTCTGATTAACCATGACGGGACCCTCCTCCACGAGCAGCCCCTCGTGTCCGGCTCTCTGGTGATCGATTACCCAGCAGAAGACATCGGTTCTCGATCAAAGAGGCCCCCCAAGGCCAAGGTACCTGGTGAACAAAAGAGGGGGACGGATGATTAACTGAAGCATGATCAATTCTCTGTAAGACTCAAGCAGGGAAGGAGAATAGGCCCATCACTCGACAAGACAGGACGGCCCAGCACGAGCGGTAGGGGCCTGGTCTCCACCGGCGGGCAGCTCCTCGAAGGCGAAGGGAGCACCGGTGAAAATCGCGGCCCCCACCGTGAAGCCCCTGGAATCCCACGGAGCCGGGCGACCTGAGCCACCCCATTTGTGTCTTTCGCGCACGTGCCATCAGCGCCCCTGGTCGCAGGTGGCACCAAACTCTCTAGCTGTCTGATCGTCAAACAGCCCTAATATTCAGACACAAGCGCACCGGGACGAAGGTTAGCAGTTAGGCAACAAAGGCCAATTTCCACGTGCGGTGTTCTTCCCAGCATTTAGCATCATATAATTGGGACCAAGACAGGCGATGACAGATGCCAAATTTAAAACTCTTCATAGCCAGGCACACTGCCAAATGAAATGGGGGAAATGCTGTCTCAGAAAACCCAATTTCCTGGCTCTACCATATGGATGGATGGGTCTACTTCTATTGCAATTTAACATACAGAATTGAGTGATTTCTTATGACTTATATGACTATAGTGTAATGAGCTATTGCAATCAAGGTAATTTCAAGAACAAAAAACTTACTGACAGTACAATAATGCCTGACAAATAAATTCCAAAAAGTTTGATTAAGTAATCTTTTTGTCTGTCTTCCCTTTATTAAAGAATGTGCATTGTAACCAAAACCAAAGAAGTTATTCCCTGTCTGAGTTTGCCAGGCTAGAAAGTGGAGCTGCTCTCTGCTTAAGACACCTTGCAGGGCACCAGAGTCTTATCAGGAAGCAGGAGCATCTTAAAGGGAAGAGTGAAAGCTGTATGGATGCTGGGCCTGGTCTCCCAGCTCATCCAGGCAGTGAGGGAACCACTGAAAACATAAAGCATGGAATTACTGTGTTGGTTTGGGATGAAATGTGCTCTACTAGCCAGTGACCTCACTTTAAGAAGCTGGATTTAAATTTGAAATAGAAAGCAAGCATTTTTCTTTTTTTCTGTTCTGTGGCTTAACAGGAGCAGAAAGGATGCAGGAGCAGAAGGATGAACTAACTGCAATCTAAATTTGCTTTTTCCATTCTAACCTGGGTGGTGTACGTCATACGCACCACGCACACACACTTGTTTCATTAAACGAATCGTGTATTTCTTGGGGAAGGACACAGCAGAGACCCTGAGTACAATATACTGACATTGGAAAGAGCGTAACCTTCAGTGAGGGCATGAGGCAGTAAGCAATGGAAGCACTTAAGCATGAGTATAAATTGAATCTCTTCTGTTTAGGATATTTCAGAACGTGTTCCTGCATGCTTTGGGTTATTGGACTAAATGGTTTTCAGTGGCCCTTTAAGCGCAAGTGTTTATAAGTCAGTGTTTTGTGGTACAAGCTGGACATTAGCTTGACTTTCGATGAAAAGAACCGAGTGGTTAGGACTGGTCAGAGAGCTAATTAGTGGACCGGAGTGAGCAAAAGGCCATTAGCCATGACATTCCATCCCCACCAGTCCCTGAAAAGGGAAGCCGGTGGCTATAGCAGGAGGTTAGCATGGAGACTGAGAAATAAAGCAGGGGGTCAAGGAGGTTAAGAACAAACCTCCAAGTTTGCTTGGTCTGTGCTATGGGCAAATAGGACACTCACTATTCTCCAAGTCCTAAATCATAGCAAGGAAGGGTCCTAGGAAAGTGGGGTTCTCTTTCTTAGGACCCTTTTTAGGGCTTCATATAGAAAGAGAGGTGTAAAAGGAAATATGAAGAGTTCATGCACAGAGAAATAGAACTGTACTATAATTTTAATAGCACATCACCCCGTCATCTAAAGTCTTATACTTGTGTTTTATTGGTGCGCTGTCATCTGCTTAAGGTAGGAAGTAGTCTTCTATTATACTAGCAAATTAAAATAAATTTTAATTGCTCTGTTTCTGTAAATGTTTTAAGCAGAGATAGCATGTAGTAATGAAAAGAGAACCTAGAAATAGTAATAGGAAACACATAATGGTGCTCCATAGACATTTGTTGACTAATTCCTTCTGTGTCATTAACTACGACACCTCTGAGATTCACTTTTGAGGTTCACTTTTCTCATCTGTATTTTGAGGGTGTTGGTTGGAATAATTGTTAAGATTCTTCCAGATCTTAAATTACATAAGTGGCAATTTAGATAAACCAGTTTGTCTATTGGTGAACAATGTCTGATATTTATTTATTGAAGAATTTCTGGCTCTTTTGGTAACCCCTAAGTATAATATTTTTATGTATACTTTTCTCTGTGCTTTAGAAATGTCGCCTTGAGTCTTAGAGGCTGATTACTAGATAAATGTATGTTGTTGCTTTTGTTTCCTCACTTGAAACCCCAATTCCTGGTACACAGATCATAAATCTCTTCCTTTTGTCTAAGTGCTGTATGAGAGAGATAAGATATGTGGTCCTATGAGGGCAAACAACAGGACTTGACCTAATCATTTGAGCATGTCAAGGGAGGCCTCCCCGAGGGCGTGATGCCTGAATTCAGCTCTAAAAGGAGGCACAATGCTTAATGAAGTTAAAATGATGGGGAACAGCCCTCGCATGGTAGGAGACACAGAGGGACTGGAAGAAGGCCAGGTTGGCCGAGTAGAGGTACAAGGAAAAGGGTAATTGGGGCGAGGCCAGAGAGGCGAGCAGGGGCCATGCAGGGCCTGGCATGCCGGCTAAGTAACCTTGTGTCGACCCCAAGACTGATAGAGAACTACTGGTAGCAGTTGGGCCATGACCAAACCTGCATCTGGAGAAGGTCATTCTGTTGTGTGTATTGGGGATGGGGAGGAAGAGGTCAGGTAGGTACTTATTGCAGTAACGCGGGTGAGATCTATCAGGACCGTGGAGCAGGGTGGTGGTGTTGGCGATGGAGACAACTGGAGAGATGTGAGACGTGCTCAGGAAGCAGCTGGCTGCTGCTGTTGGGGGGGGTGAATGGTCCTAAGGACGGGCGCAAAGTACCCCACCCATCAGAGCTCAGAACGGAATGGGTGATGTCACCGTACTTGAGACAGGGGACACAGAAGGGAGCTTTCAGGAAAAGACATAAATGCATCTTCTGTTTGGTATTTCTACCCATAAAGATAGTAAGGAAGATAAGTCAGACTGTCCAAAAAAAGCGATCAGATTTTAACCAAGAAAGCATTTCTAAGAAAGCAGAAGACATTTCCAACATAATGTTTGGTACTTTTGACTTCCCAAAATGTACCAAAGATATTCTTTATACTTTTTGAGTTATAGCCCTTCCCTTTCCCTGTAGAAGTCAGGAGAAAAAATAGGAAGAAAATACTGTAACATGAGAAACAGTCCGGAATCCACCCATCTGTGCAGACTTGTTAGACTTGACAGAGGCTGGAGCCCAGGACATTTTCCTTTCAGGCAACAGTCCTGCTGGACATTTTGGTCAGCTTTGTTTATAAAAGAATAATTTTTTATTTCAACATGTATCAGTTTTTGTCCTCCGGAACTGTGGCACTCTGAACTGAATTATTTCGGAATTGAATAATGAAAGTTTCCCAATATTTTTTGTAATCTCTGGATTATTTGTTCTATTTTCATGCCCAAATAGAAAATTTGTTCTATTTTCATTTTTTTCTTAAAAGTCAAAAAGAATGAGTCCAGAAAAAGCAATCAAACATACAACAGATAACTCTATAATAACACTGATACCCAAGAAAGAATCATTCACGCTAAGGCACAGTATGTACACCCATAGCCAACGGTCACGTTTCATACATTCTGTGTTTGATTTTGATGCATGCATGCATTAGTCTTCATTAATGACCTAGAATTAAGCTGAGTGGCCGAGTTATAGGATAACTGACAAATCAGCCATCATTAAAAATTTGCAAATTGGTGGATTTTTCAAAGCATCATTTCTTTTGGCGTTTGTGTGTGAGTCTTTTCTGTTGGACAAATAGTGCCAGTATTAGGGGATGAATCAGGGAAAATAAAAGAATTCCAAAAGTATTCCACAGTCTCCTGGCTGCCACCTCTGTGATAATCCACCAGCCAATCGCTCAGAATCCCTAAGCTATCAAGAAGTATAAGAGATGGTCTGTACTGTCCAGAAGTTTAAAATATAATTAGGGGACTAAGACATAAATATGTAAAAATGATCTCTATGAGGCTATTACACAGTTACATTCTGAAAGCTCAGTTTAAATTATCTTTGTTGGAATTCAATTAATTCTTGGTTAAATCATATGCAAGTTTGCAGAGCTCATTTAATTCATATGTATTAGGTTGGTGCAAAAGTAATTGCAGTTTAAAAGGTTAAAAATAATTGCAGAAACCACAATTACTTTTTCACCAAACTAATACATGAATAATTATAGTAAAAATACTTTTCATCAACATTCAAAATCATTTACTGTGTTGTTTTTATGAGAAAATGTATTCTGGTCTCCACTGTAAAACATTAAGAATACATTTCTCCAGTCAGTCACAGCCCAGCCTTGGCCACCCCTTCACCCTCCTCTCAGCCACCTCCACACAGACCCTGACTACATCACCTCTTGTACTGATTGGTGGTGCAGGTGGGGAAACAAAAGGTGAAAGAGAAATCTGACTGGAAAGCATACAACTATGGGGCTTGGACAGATAGTTTGGGTAACAGCCATTTGTTAGCATTTTAAAACAGCATAAAAAGAGAGAAGGAGAGGCAGTTTCTAAATTACAAGAAACCTAAAGAGTAGACTTCTGTTTCCAGCAGTATGGAAGACTATATGTCCTGAACAACACTCCTGCTGAAAACAGCTAATACTGGAAAAGCATTTTAAAATCTCTAAAAAGTATCAGTGAGATGCCAGGACAGGAAGACAAGACCAAGTAAGAGCTGGAGCCTAGGAAGTGAACCAGCCCAGAAGCTGGCCTTGGGCTTGCGTGGGCTTGCCCAACACTGCGAGCTGAAACCTCGGTTTTCACCATTCTGGAGTGTGGAAGGGTAGGATATAAAACCGAAGGCCTGCCCAAGTGGGACATAGAAGAGGAGACTGCCCCCCTGTGTAAACCGTAGGTCCTATAATGTTACACATTTGGGGTAAGGCTGAGCTAAAAATAACGCCCCTTTTTCTCACCCAAACTCCAAGGAAAAATGCCGGTGGCAAAATACACTGCTTCATGAGAGTTTGAAACCGTCAGGTCCACAAAAACCTCTAGCTGATAATTATTTTAAAATAAGTTATTTAGAAATGATCCTAGGTTGGTAGTTTTCTCAGGCAACTGGTGGAATGAAGCATAATCTTCTCTAAAGGAATCTAACTTCAATCCAAGCCTCAAAGAATTCCTAGCTATAAAATGCCAAAAAATATGAGCTCCTGGTCAATGTCACAAAAAACATGAGGTAAGAAGAAACAATGAATGAAAGTAGAAACACCTACTAAAATCAGGCCCATAAATAATTCAGACAATAGAATTACCAGGTATAGACTACAAAATACACATATTTAAAGAACTGAAAGAGCATGATGAGTGTATGAATAAAGAGCAAAGAACCAAAAAAGTTATAAGTAGATTGAAAAAGAGTCAAACAAAATTTCTACAAATAAAAATATAATAATTAAATATTGTAAATTCAAAGAATTGGATATATTTGATAAAATACTAGCTCTGGCTAAAGATTGAATTTTTGAACTGGATGACAAATCAGAACATATCACCTAAAATGAAACAGAAAAAGGATAGAAAATACAAAAAAAAGTTAAAAAACAGGAATGATTGATGAAAAAGGTCAAACATATATCTAATCAGAGTCCTAGATGGGAAAAAGAGAAGGAAGCAGAAGAAATGTTTGGAGAGATAATGGCTAAAAACCTTTAGAACAAGAGAAAGACAATAATCAAAATAACATCAAGCAGAATGAATGAATGAATGAATGAATGAATGAATGAATAAATGAATAAAATCTATACCTTGAAATATCATAGCAAAAATAGGGAACACCAGGGACATAGAATAGATCTTTAAAATAGCCAGAGAGAAAGGACAGATTACCATCAAAGAAACAACAATGGATTTATAGCTGGCTACTTAAAAACAATGATGGAAACTAGAGAGCAGTGAAAGGATATCTCCAATATGTTGGGGGACAAACTCCGTAAAATAAAAATACGTATCTAAAAATAAGCATCAACTATTCCTTACAATATAAATCTCTAAAGTATATACTTTATTTTTTTTTAAGTTGTTGTCCTTTCAATCTTAGTTGTGGAGGGTGCAGCTCAGCTCCAGGTCCAGTTGTTGTTGCTAGCTGCAGGGGACGCTGCCCGCCATCCCTTGCGGGAGTCGAGGAGTTGAATCGGCAACCTTGTGGTTGAGAGCCTACTGGCATATGTGGGAATCGAACTGGCAGCCTTCCGAGTTAGCAGCACGGAGCTCTAACCGCCTGAGCACCAGGCTGGCCCTAAAGTATATACTTTAGATAGAAGAAAAGTGATCATAGAGGAAGGGCCTAATATTCAAGGAGCAATACAAAGCAACAAAAATTATAAGTTATTGGCTAAATATAAACAAACATTGATTATGTAAAGCTATAACAATGTCTTGTGGGATTGAAAAAATAGAAAAAAATACAAAAACACAAACAGCATATATGTCAAGAAGAAAGTGATTGACATTAAAGGTTGTGAGACTTTGGACTGATATGAAGGAAGGAAAACATTAACTTTACACTGTGATAAAAATATTAAGACAATCCCTAAAAAACTGAAATAAAACATGTAACTTTGAAACTGGTAGAAAGTAAAAAAAAAAATTTTTTAATCCGAAAAAAATAAGAAATACTTTCCAAAATAACTTGCAAATCAAAGAAATCACTATAGAAGTTCAAAAATATTATAATGGGATGATAAATGCTACATATCAAAATGTGTGGAATTCAGTCGAAGTGGAATGCAGGTAATTTATAGACTAAATCCTTACAATAGAGAAAAAATAATTATGGAAAATTAATGAGTTAAGCTCTTGTAATCAAAAGTAAATGAATAGAAAAAATAAACTAAAAGGAAGTGGAAGACAGGAAATAAAGATAAGAGCAGAAATTAATGAAATAACAAATATTCAGTAGGAGGATCAACAAGATAAAATTATTTCAAAAGACCAATGAAATTGACAAACTACTGGCAAACTTGATTAAGAAATACAGAAAAATAAAGGAATAAAAACTTGGAAGAGGGCATTACAGATGCTACAGAGATTTTTTTAAACCTAATAAGAGAATATTGAAAACATTTTATACCAATAAATTTGAAAGCTTAGATAAAATTCCTATAAAAATATATTCCTATAAAAATAAAATTCCTATAAAAATAAAATTTAAATAAAAAAGAAATAGAAAACCTGTATGGTCCTATAATTTTAAAGAAATTCAATCAGCAGTTGAAAAATCTTCCTACCAAAAAAATCAGAACATATAGTTTACCAGCAAAATTTTTACCAAATAGTTAATAAGCCAATAAATCCAAACTTATATAAAATGGCCTTTAAATCAGCAAGAAATGGCTAGAAAAAAATAATAAAAATGTATCATTTACAATGGCATAAAATACATTATAATAAAAGTATATGTGTATGTGTATATATATATATATGTCAAACACCTAAGAATTATTCTAATAATAAATATGCAAGACTTTTAGAGAGAAATTATAAAACTTGATTGAAAGATACTAACGAAAATCTAAATACATGAGGAGATTTCCCATGTTAATGGCCTGGAAAAGTCAATATTATTAAGCTATCAATTTTCCCCAAATTAATCTCTATCTTTAATGCAATACCAAGCAAAATCTCAACAGCTCTGTGTGTGTGTGTGTGTGTGTGTGTGTGTGTGTAACTCACAAAATGATTCAAAAATTTATGTAAATTAACAAAGGTCAATAATAATCAACAGGATTCAGTTCACCAAAAATAACCTTGAACAATAACAAGGGAGGAGAGAGAGGGTCTCAAACCAGAGTCACTAATTAATATAATATTATATTAAACGATACAAAAGTTATTGGCACTAAATAGTCAAATTGGCCATCTAAATAAAATAGGAAGTACAGCAAGAGACCCACATACATATGTAACCTTGACTTATTACAGAGCTCGGTATATGGCATTGAGCTAATTGTTTTTTAAAAAATCAATACTAATTAAAGACTAAAATGTGAAAGACAAAACTATGTAACTTCTACCTTTGTGACCTTTGGTTAGGGAAGAATTTCTTAAACACTTAAGAAAAGCAAATCATAAAGGAAAAGATTGATATGTTTAATTAATTAGAAAGATGAATTTCTGATTATTAAAATGGTACTACAAGGAAAGTGAAAAGACAAGTCACAAACTGGCAGAAGGTGTTTGTAACATATATTTAACTGACAAAAAATTTCCATCCAGAATATATAAAGAATTCCTGTAAATCAATGAGAAGAGGGCCAACCACGTGGTAGTAAACAAATGAGCAAGAGACACTTCCCACAAGGAATCGTGAGGGCAATGAACAAACGAAGTGTCCAACTGCCTTAGTGATCAGGAAGCACAGATTCAAACCACAGCTCTTCTTGACTGAAAAAAAGCTTTGAGTTGGATACCAGTCACAAGAACAGTCAGTGCTGGGTTCCTCCGGCCCACCCCTGTTGGGACCTGCAGTTGGCGTCTGCAGCAAAATCACAGCTGCCCTGTGGCCCCGGCGGCACTCTTAGGTATGTACTCCGGTTGGGGGACGGCTCAGACTTGTGTCCAGGGCGCAGGGATTAGAATGTTCGTAGTGACACAGTTCGACATAGCAAACAGACCAGAGGAAACGATCCATATGTTCGTCAGCAGGAGGGTGGATTGGAAAATTGAATAGTGTATATTCATCCACTGGGATAGAATAAGCGACTGAATTACAGTTACATATAACAATAGGAACGAGTCTTAGAAATAAAATAAGCAAGTCACAAATACGTGCATGAAATGTACAAGCATTCGTATCAAAAATATATTATTATAGAATGCAAATATATGGTAAAATTACGAAGAAAAGTAAGGGGATGGTAAACTAAAAATTCAGAACACTGGATCTATTGAAGGGACAACAAGGAAGGTGGGAGGGGTGTGTGTACACAGGAGGCTTCAAAGGAACCGGTCATTCTTTTACTGAAATTGATCTGTATTCATCATGTTCCACGCACATTATACCTACCTACCTTACAATTTTTTGATATCTATTCGACATTTAATGAAACAACTGAAAAGAATAAAATGGAAACCCAAGCCTAGGAGTCTCACGTAGGTTATAAATATCAGGCCCTGCCCTCGCGGCCACAGTGGGAGGGGTGCTGCACGGGGATTCTGCGGGAATTTCTGGGGATTTGGAATCACGGGGAGACGCGTGGGGAAGAGAAATGTGGCTGGAGGACACTTGGCAGCAGACTGTCCTGTTTACTGAGCACCGGCTGGCGAGCTAAGTGAGGCCATGGGCAGTTTGAACCATCCGTTTAACAAACACTGGAGTGCCAAGAAATTCTATTTATCTTTTTATTCCATTTGCAAAGAAAAGGAAGGTGTGTGCTGTGGTATTAGTTTGTTTTTGAGGATTAGGAAATGCTGCAGGTGAAAATGAAGTCCTTTCACAGCAAGGTCTGCAGCGTGAGCGGGAGAGTCGCGGCCAAAGGGTCCCTGTCCCTCCTTGTCCCTCGCCAGTTCCCGAGTGTTTATCGAACTTGGCTGTGCAGAGAGGTGCAGAGGGAGTGTTCCGGGTCACCAGTGGATGACCTGCCGCCTCAGGAAGGAAGAAGAGAAAGAAAAACCCGTCACTGAGGGGATGCTGCTCCCGCGGCTTCGGTTACCCACTCCATCAGCGTGGTGACATCTGATGAATTGGGAGCCTGGACCCTTGGCTAGAAGGGCGACATTTCAGGTCAAGGTGAGCCAAGCCCGCCATCTGGTCCTGCCCAAGGCTCCCCAGGAGGGTTTTTTCCGAGTCTCTCACGCTGTCCCGCTGTGTCCCCAAGCGTAAAGACACGACTTACTGGGAAGCCTCACAGAGCAGGAAACACACTGCACAAACTCTGAACGGCCTTCCGACAGAGAGCATCCTGTGGGAGCAGACGCTATGTCCAGACTGGGTAAGGGACAGGGGACAGGGGACAGGGGCCAAGGATGGGAGCGTGAGGCGGAGGCGACAAGGTGGGACAGGCAGCAGGCGGACACCGAACTGACAGTGTAGGTCCTTAAAACACACCTGGCTTCGTGCTAAACGGAAAGCCGAGTTCTGGATGCGGCACAGCAGGACATGCTTGCTGGAGCAAAAATAGGGCACCTTCAAAGGAAGAGCGAGGAGTCCTGGCTCCTGTGTGGTCCCCGTCTCACGCCAGGAGCCCAACATCTCTGCTTAGCAGTCAGGGGACAACCCCCCTGCGTACTCTGGGGGCCAAGTGGGCGCAAGGCGTGGTGACCATGGGGGCGGGGGGACTTGTGGAAATGGCAGGAGGCGTCCTGTGACATCACATGGCCAGGCCTGTGACAAGTTACCTACTGTTCCTGAGGCCGGCAAGTGTGGGACTGACATTAACTTTGCAACAAAACCCTTGGAATTCTGTGTTTACGTTCCCACAGCCAGGACAGTTCTCGCGCAAAGAGCCAGGTAGATTGTGGGGTTAGAGACAGCCCACGAAGGAGCAGGAAGGGGATGAGGGGGCCCTGAGCTTATTGAGGAAAAGTGACACTGAAACAAAGAGGCAGCGTCACTGTCTCGGATGGCGGAGGCAGTCAGGCTGTGGTCCTGGCTGGCTGAGCCGTGGGGAGTCCCGTCCCAGATTCCCCACGGTACAGAAGGGCTGTTAGTGGGCTGACCTCACCACGTTTTACAAGGATCATTGACCTTTGCAAAACACAAAGGACGCTGACTGCCCTGAAGTAAGTGCTTCGTTGGTTGCAGCTATTGTCATCAACATTTTTTCAAAACATAAATTTTACTTTTTAAAGGGTCACCCAATGTTTTCTTAGTTTACTTATTTGGATTTGATTTCCTTGTTGGTCTCATTAGCATTGGTGGATTTAAGAAAGGAACTTGCTTGGCTATGCAAAGTGTTCAGGTTCCTGATAGTTTTCCCACTGGAAAGCCATGTCATGATGGAATTATCCAGAAATCACTCTTCAGTTAATGAATAGAAATTGTTAGAGATCAGAAATATTATGATCAGTGAGACATTTTCAGGAGGAAAGATGTGGAGTTTTATTTGCATCGAAGAAACAAAACAAACTTAAATCTTGGCCAACTTGGTTTAATCAACTGTTTGCCTCCAGAACAGTGTAAGGTGTCAGGAAGGAGTACCCTGAAAGGCCCAGGGAGAAGGGTCCAGGATTATAGCACAGACAGAAGTATCCAGCCCCTCATCATCGTCTCTGCTCTAAGACACATACAAAGCCCTTTATTTACTTTCTGCTTAGTGTCAAAGGCGCCTTGGGTGGCCTCAGAACAGGGATTGGAAAACCACACTCCCAGGCTGACAATACAAGTCACACTGCGTGGGCGTGTCATGTGTGTTTCCTTGAGTGGCCAGTGACTGTGATGAAGCCCCACTCAGACACCCTCCCACTTAGAGGCGAAACTACTCCGACATGGTGCCAGCCACGCACAGCCCAGGGCGAAGGGCTGACTTTACTGCTCCCGTGTGGTCTACAGGGGGACAGTGTAAGAAAGGGTGGCACTTTCATAGCTCATTGGCACACCTCTTGGCGTGGCTGTCCAGCCGCCCGTGGCCACACAAATGCAGAGTCCTTCCGTGGCTCCTGTGGCCAGGCCTACCACTGCTGTCCCAGGACACAGCTTCCCGGCCCTATGGCAGCAGGCCGACGTGGACGATGAGTAGTTTCAGAATTTTAGGGTTCTGTCCTTTCTGTACGAGTCCTGCTACTGAGTAAAATGCTGTGGAGCACTTGTGTCAGTCACATGATTCGGGGACAACTTGGTTGCTTTTGAGCCACTCTACTCACTTTGTTTTGGTGATTCCTCAATTGGAAGAACTCTCATTTTCTCCTTTCTCTAATAAGGATAGAGATCTGAGACTAGGTGTTAATTCCATTGTTTGCTTTCAGCTAATAAAGGAATATTTGCCAGTATAGAACTAACAGTGACACAGAAAAAATTTTTTAAATGAGTAAATCAAAACAGGCAAGTGAAACACATCAGCATTTTACAAAATCTATTACTGTTAAAAATAATAATAATAATAGTTTTCTACTTTTTCCTTAATGCTTGGCTTTAGTAGCTAACTTAGAGTTTTAAACTATAAAATAATATGTAATGTGTTTGCAAATGCTGGAATAATAGTTAAGCATTGAGTATGCATTACATACTATACTTCATATCTTTGAAAGTTACCCAGAAACAGAATAAACGCTTCCAGCCCCCAAAAACAACCTCATTCGGGAAGTAAAACAAAGTCAAAAATCAAAAAAATCCCAGAGCAGCATGCTCACCCACAGGATGAATTTACAGAAGAAAGAGCATAATAGAGTCTGACAAAAGGAAATAGAGGAATTGGCTTGATTATCTTACTTTTATTAATATAAGGTCGCAATGAGGAAGATAGTAAGTGATATGGTTCCCATTTGAAGATTAAAAATAAGATAGAAGTTCAGTGATTTGTCCAAGTTCAAATGGCAACTCACTGGCATTTTCTGGGGGAGTCAGACACAAGCTTTTAGACATCCAGTCTACAGTAGTACCTTGGTTTTTGAACGTCTCCATTGACAAACATTTTGGTGTATGAACGCTGTAAATTGTATGGATCTATGGTATCATTAAATAGTAAAATTCATGCTAAATTTGCAGTTTTAGGGGTTGATTTTAAAGGTCTGGAATGGATTAATCCATTTTGCATTACTTTCTATGGGGAAACTGCTTCAGTTTTCGAATGTTTCAGAACTCCAATGGTCTTCCGGAACAGATTGCGCTCGAAAACTGAAGTAACCACTGTACTGGGTTTTTACATGCAACGACTTGGCATCCTGGCAATCTGGGGAAGAAATAGCCACACTGAAAAACAAGATGTTTTAATTTGGTAGGTCGTTGATCTGAGAGAAACGTATATTCTGGTCTGCTTAAAGAAATAGGCTGGAGGGGCCGTTTGGCTCAGTTGGTTAGAGCTCAGTGCTCGTAACACCCAGGTTGCGATTCCCGCATGGGCTGGTGAGCTGTACTCTCCAAAACCAGATTGAGGACAGCGACTTGACTTGGAGCTGATGGGTCCTGGAAAGGCCCACTGTTCGCCAATATTCTCCAATAAAAGAAAAACAAAAGAAATAGGCTTCATTCTAAAATTTTAAACCACTGAGATAACAACTGTAGTGTTTTTTCTTAGGAAGAAGTATCCTAACTGACCTTATTCAAGCTGTATAATGCCCTGGGGACCAGTGAGGGGAGGAAAGAACTGTCGAGGTGTAAGCATTGCTGGTAGGTTAGTCCTGAGGCAGCAAAGGCGTCTCCTCCTGGGAGTGCCAGGAGGGCCAGCTGAGAAGTGGGGTGGTGCTTCATGAGCACAGAGGCGATTCGCCTCACAGTGAGCATTTTAATTACTTAAGTGAAACATTCTTTTTTGTGCTAGGAAACTTAAAAAGTAAGTACTATACTGTCTTTTTTCATGTTGGCTATGTATGCAATCCTGTTTTATTCTCTACACTGCTCACACAGAAATTTGTCCTGCCCTGAAATCAAAATAGGAAAATGGTATACATTTATTAAAAAGCATTCACTTAACAAACCCGCAAGACTCCACCTGGGGAAAGCATGGGTCAAGTGAGTGGCTGGGGGCATGGCCCCAGAGCAATTAAATTTCCGCCCTGGCTACTAGTGGCCTCCACATGTAATTTCATTTGAAGCTAGGTTAGGAAAACGCTTATCCAAATGAATCAACGAAGGAGTGGAACAATGATGTAGCTTTCATTTTTCAATAAGATGACTAATTCTCATTCTAGGGGGATACTACTGTGTTTCCCTAAAAATAAGACCTAGCCGGACAATCATCTCTCATGCGTTTTTTGGAGCAAAAATTAATATAAGAGCCGGTCTTATTTTACTATAAGACCGGGTCTTATAATATAATGTAATATAATACGGGGTCTTATATTAATTTTTGCTCCAAAAGACGCGTTAGAGCTGATGGTCTGGCGAGGTCTTATTTTCGGGGAAATGCGGCATCGCATCTCACAAAATCCACCCACCACATAAATCTACAATGAAAGTCACTACAGAAGAGTATTCATGAAACCCCTTGTGTCACCGAAGCGAAATACCTAGTTTGTAACATGAGAACCAAATAATCAACTTCCTCTTTTAAAAAGGGGCCCCCGTTTTCTGACTGATAACAGTGTCAGAACAAGTGATATTCAGGAATTCAAGGTGAGAGCATAGCACTGCGGTTATGGTTGAGAGCAGTTCGTGTCTGTTAGGGAAACAGTCAAACACTTCCAGGCGCAATCAGAGCCTGAGGTTCGGAGCGCGGAGGGGGACAGGTGAGGGTATAAACGAGGCGAGGCAACACCGGCCTGAGACCCAAGGGTGGACGGTGAGCTGGGCAGAAGTGCGTGGGGTCGTACACCGCGTTCTGCTCCTGCACGCATTCGAAATTGTACACAGTGAATTTTTCACGATCCTGCTTGAGGACTAAGCAAAATGGAACGGTCTTGATGAACTCTGGGAAGCAGCCAGAGGCCCTGTAACGTTTTTTCCATCCTCCCCGCCCTGGTCTCCGTGCCACCCAGCTGGCGTGGGTTCCTTGAGGGATCCCGTGGGGTGACGCGCCCCCTGCCGCGTGCTCGCGGGAAGCCCAGGAGGGGACTGCGCTCTGGGCTGCGCGGGAGGGTCACCCTGCGGCACCCCCACCGCGGCCCGCCACCAGCATGCCACCTAACCCTCTGGGACACTCTGTTGCGTCTCCTGCTAGGAGTCGCTTCGGAATCACAACCACATTTTAATACTGTCGGAAGCAAAATGGAAACAAAAAGTAAGTGTGGCGCAGAAAGAATCCCACCAGGTTCTTCCGGGCCCCCAGCGTGGGCAGGCGAGGCCTGTTTGTAGACCTGTCCCACCCCCAGGAATCACAGGGGTGGCACCAAGAGGACAGAGCCCGGGCATGCTTTTCCCCCAAGTGTGCAACACACTTCCATTCTGCCGCTTTCTGCAGTTAAAAGGTAGGCGACGTGAAAGGAAAACTAAGTGTGGAAAGAAAATCTGCAACTTCATCTCTCTTTAAAACTTTTGAAATACGAACGATGGCCTGATGATTCAGGTGCTGAGCGCTTCAGAACCAAGTTACTTGATATTTTAACACGCAGTTTGCTGTGGTGGCCGCCACCAAAGGCAGGCGGAGAGGGAGCCTCTGAAACGTTAGGGGCTGCGCTGGGTAGGTCAGACACAAAACTCCACGGGCAGCTTTAAGATTACCACTGTAGAGAAGAGAAAGTTGAGGGTCATGGAGGTCAAGTGATTTGCCCAAGGTCACATACTTAATAAGAGGCATAGTCCCACTTTGCAGAAGATTTTGATCCCAGGGGTGTGTTTAAAAGCATTTGCCTTTGCGCTTACTAACACTGTCCTGAGTATTTCAAAATCCATCAGTGCACAGGATGAGAGGGCTGATGGAAGTCTTTGTGAGCACTCTTAGACGTCCAGTGAAATAATTCTGCCAGTGTGAATGTATATGTCACATATGTACTCTTTATCAGGGAAGCAACTTTTATCCAGCCTGGTCCAAAGAAACTGAATCAAATTTCTCAATTTCCTCTAAATATACTAGAATGAGACAGCTGAAAAGTCGGAGACTCATTCAACCAGTCAGTCCTACTATTTTCACATTGGAAAGACAATTGCTCACAACCAAATTCTCCCTAGGCTTCCACTGGCAATAACTCAGGCCATAACACGCTCCCTAGTCACACTTCTCCAAGTGAGGGGACCTTTGTCTCCTAACAGGTAATTAGAGACACGGCAGTGCCACTGGCTAGGATTCCTCTCTTCCTCTTTCACCTCTTCTAAAAGAAGAAACTTTAAAGATTAGATTTTTTTTTCTTTTTTTAAGCTGGTACGCCAACTGGCATCGGCTGTATTAGGATCAGGAGAAAGCTCCGTCAAAAGCCCGAGGAAGGCAGACTGGCGTCTTGTTACTATGCACCAACACGCAGGCTTTCCTTTCATCCCAAACAACTACAGTGCATGTCAACTGCAGGGGGCTCATTGGCGTAAATCTCGGCTGCGACCTCTGAGGTAAACTGGATTTACATTACTTTCTGACAAGAATTAAATGAAGGCCTTGTGGATATATGAACAGCCTTCTCGGCTGCAACAGATGGGCATGAATGTGCTCCCTAGGAAAACTATCAGTGACATCTGTGTCCTCCAAATTCTGGTGGTCTCAGCCAATTAACAGGGGAAGAAAGGGTGGGGGCTGGGAGGCCACCGCAGCCCGGGCCAAAACCCAGGCACAAGTGTTTGTGTTTGGAGCCTGGATCAGGCTGCATGCAGCCGCCAGGCTGGCACTGTGTTGTTGTCATTCAAATGGAGAGTGTGGCTTACAAGCTATTTGGACTCCAGTGAGGATAATATGATTTTTCTCATTTGACCAGAGGAGCCGGCCATCTCTGGCAGCTGATATCAGATTGCAGCGCACCCTCTCTGAGAGGGAGTTTACTTTTGTCTCTCTGAGGCGGCTGATGGACCTGCTGCTGTCTGCCAGTTTAGGTGGTGCACTTGCGTGTCACAAAGAAAGCAAACACTACGACAAAACAGACATCTTTCCCCAAAACATTATTCCTCAAAGTTCACTTCTTTCCTCCTCCAAAGGAGCGTTTATTGATCTCACAAGGAAGTCAAAAACCAGGCTTCCTGGTTAAAACAGTCAAGCAAATGACATCAGAGATCTTTAATGAAGAGAGAGCACAATGAACCATGAACCTCACTGTCTGAACTTATCCGATCGGCCGTCAGGCCCGTGTTTAACAAGCAGGCAGAGGAAAACTGGACAAGCCCAGGCCAGGATGAGACCCCCAACCCTCGTCCACCCTCTCCTCTCCTGCACGCTCTCAGCCAAACATTTTCTTGGATTGTGTGGAGCAAGGGACCAGGACTGATTGGGTAGCCGTGAAGAATAGTCACTTGTCAGGAGGAAGTAGGAGAGGACCACTTATATATCCCAGGTCCTGCGTCTTCTGAGCCCTGCCATTGAGAACAGAGGCTTTGGACCCAAAGGACCCAAGTCTCCATTCTGTATGAGCTTTCACACACTAAATAGGAGACAATGGGCAACTTACTTAACTTCTGTGTGCCTCAGTTTCCTAACCTGTAAAATAAGGCTAATGGTAATATCTAACTCTTAACAAGGATCAAATAACCCAACACGTGGAAAATGCTTCTGACATTCCTTCAAGGGCTGTTTTTATCCTGACTTAATGGAGAGAAGTACTGAGGGCCCAAGGGCAGAGTCCCAAACCTCTAAACTAGTTTTTCAGAATGAAAAGCATTATGTTCCACTGGTTTTTGGAAATTCAGAAAACTGACTTTTCCAAAGAAACTATTTTTATTGCTTTTAGGAACCTAAGGTCATGCTTTAAAATAGCATGTTTCCTATGATGTGTAAGATTTTGAAATTAGGAATTGCAATAATGAACTTGCTAATTATCAAAAGCATCTGGATATCTCTAAATTATAAAATGGTCTGGCAAGAAGCTAAGAAAATAATATATTTCTACCAAAAAAAAGAATCAAGCCATATTTTTAACCCCCTTTCCTAGAAATAGGTTGGTTTGTCCTAAATTGAGGTTATTATACATTGAGGTTATTATTGTTTTAGAAGACAGTGGTTAATTGTGATAATTTAGATGTAAACTCTTTACCCCTTTGTCCTAGCTGTTTAAACACAACTCCACATCACAGTTGAACAACAGCAGAAGGAGGCCAAGAGGGGCAAGTGGATCTCTAAACTGGAGAACCGTGTATGAAAGTCAGTTTCCACATAGGGTTCTTTTCCTCTTGTTTTCTGCTCTGTGTGACTTTCTAACAATCCAGTTACAGGAACTTCAGCAAGCTGAGCCTCAGCACAATGTACGATTGCTTCTAGGGGAAGCCAATTACTTGTCCATAAGCAAGTTGCCCCCTTTTCTCCACAACAAGTCACACTCTTTCTCACAGTAGTTTTGTAACCGTGGTACCAATGGCCAGGACGGAAACAATTGCAGGCACAATTGTTTTTACAAAGTGACGATTTTATCTTTATTAGACTGCAGTACCAGTTATAATTTTGTCTCTCCATGTTGAGTATCTATCTCCATGTTGAGCGATGAGCAGCAGAGGGGCTTTGTCTGCACGGGGCTCAGAGGAGTGTCGTCCTAAACAAAAGCACCTGTTGTTCCTTCTTGTAATGGCCTTAGGAGTGGCCAGTTGGCCACATTTTCCCCACACTCCTTAGCTTTTCCCAACACTACCATCTCACACATCATTATTGGATGTAAAAGGAGAATAATTGAGGAGAAGATCAATAAATTTAAAAGCTCTTTAAGGAAAGACATAATGAATTTGGTACAGCACATATTTTTAGATCAAAGATGCCTTTGAAGTGACAAATGCCTAATCCATAAACTACTGAAGCACTTCCTTTCTCTCCCAAACTGCTTATTGTCAAATAAAATGGAAGTTAAGGAAATTATCTTTATCTGAAAATGGCCAAAAGAAGCCATCACCTAATGACAGCCTTGTCACAAGTGACAATTGGGGAAATTGTGGGGAAGGCACGGCCTAACGAGCAGAGAAGTGAGCCCCCGTTTGCAGTAATCTGGCCCTGCAGCCCCCACTCACGGACCCCCGGCTGGCTGTGAAACAGCTCAGGCTTTGTCAGTGCTGCAAGGGCTACAGAGATCGCTCGTTCATGCATATGTATTACCTTCCCTTGGTGTCTGTAGAGACAAACCCTTCAGAACAGATACAAGACACACACACCACCGAGCAACAAAAACCAAGAGAAGCAGAGTGTGGTAAAATGCTAGTAACTAATGAAAGATCACGCGTTGGAAACCGAGGCACAGGCCGGGTCCGTGCGTTTGCCGGCTCTTTACTTGATAGCAACTGAAGTGAAATCTTTAAAGGGATTTCAGTGTTTGGGAAACCCGGGTATGGATTCCAAGATGCAAATCACATACCTTGTAACAAATTCACCTTCCAATGTCAAATATGTTCTGAAATTCTAAATACGGGAAAATAACATTAATATTAACTGAGTCCAGTTTTAAGAAACTGCTCAGATCTCATATTGGCTTCCTATGAGGTATTAAAAACACGATATGGAAAATTATGATGACATATAGTAATTTCCAATATTGAACAGAAGCTCATTGTGCAGCCAAAAAGTAAAAATCGCAAATAAGAGATTGTAAAGTGAAATGGGGGGAAACCCGCTCGGCACACCCTTGGGTAATCCTAAAATAGTGTTTAAAAAATCCATGTTATATGTATATCCTTTTCTACAAAGATTATTTCCTGTCAACCTCTGGGTGTGGATCTAGTAAGATATTTTTGAGTGACTGAATTTTGCTTTTTCTACTAACATAAAATCTAATTTAGTTTGAATATAAATATATGTTATATATATTTAAATTAACTTTTTAGAGAAGCAAATACATAAGGCAGATAAGTATAAGACTGCGTCTTTTCTACTTTTTCTTCTGATATGCTAAAGTTTGGTTTCCCACTGTGCCAAAGACAAAGCTGAGTTCTGAGGGTTTTCCATATTACGCAATGTTTGCCATAGACATTTACACTTCATTAGCATATTCCACTCCGCTCGAAATCCAGCTGAATGCTCTCAGTGAGCTGAGCTAATCCTCTTTAAAGAGCTACAGGCTATATTACATGTGGCCCAGCAGCCCGGCTATCCTGCGTCACTTTGAAGATCGTGAACAGAGTTCTCTTGTGCGTCTGTCTGTTTGCAGCCTCATAAACCGCTGCTGTCTAAGCTGTGAAATCCTTGTTTTCATCAAGGAGAATTATGAGGAGGCCAGAATCCACGTTACCATGTCAAAGCTGGACTGCACTTGAAGAGGCGATATAATGATGCTGATTTCACTTCTTCCTAAGTGTCTATCCACAGTCTTTTTCAACTAAGATTGAAATGAACTATATCCAAGTATTTCTGGTCCTTTGATTAGGACCAAGTGCTCCCGGCATCTCTGTCTGGGGAATCTAATCCTGGTTAATCAGGGGAAGGAGACTCAGTGACGTCACAGGTCTTTTTTCCTTTACCCATAGTTTTATAAGATAACGTTAAATATTTAGATACAGGAATTCATTGGTAACTCACTTTTCTACAGATAAAGATGACTCGGCTGAAAATACCCAGCTAAGCAGCAGATGGAGAGTCCAGTCAGTATCCAATTTCAATAAAATATAAAAGACAGTAAAAACTATACAACAGTGCACAAAATGAATGTAATTTTTTTGTTAAAAACAAAGGATAGCAAGGGAAGTCTGTCATTCTACTGATGACATTCTCTCACTAATGCTTAGATTATTTTTTAAAAAGGAAAGTGCTATGTTATAAACAAAACTGATTTTGTTTGTTTTTCTTATTTAATGATAATTTGTAAAAAAATTGTTTATAAATTGTTTGTAATTTTGAAATAATTATTTCATAACAATTACTATCAAAGATGTTCATTATACTGCTTACTGTTATTTTACTCTCAGTCCCACATGGTAAATTCTCCAATGATTAGAGCAGGAGACACTTTGGTTTTCATGCCAATTGGAATTATTTCTTTTTATTAGAAATAACCATTTTTTCCTTTACTAATGAGCACTTTTGCCTTCCGCTAGTCAATTTAGTCTTTAGTCACAGGAAACTCAGAACCAGATTTTGTGATCAGTTCCACGGGCGTCTGTCGCGCAGAGAGTCTGGTACGAACCTAGCGTAGATCCTGTTGACTTGGTCGTCACCATTACCCTTGGGGTAATGGTTCTACACACATCAGTGTGTCTCCTTAGAGATCATTGCAAACATTGTTGAAGGTGTGTGCATGTTAAAGCACATTTTGCAATCGCGTTCCTCATTTAATTTGGCCATTTTCCTCACCAGCACATGCCAGAAAGGCTTTATGGCGCAATGGAAAGAAGTCAAGGTTTGAGTTAAATATGCTTGAATTTGTTGCACACCTACTATGTGCAGACATTATGTGCCTATTCTTCTAAGGTGACCAAGCTGTGAGGCAGGTGACCCAGTATTTCTCTTGCTGGGGGCCAATTTGGCACTTTCAGACACTAAAAGGAAACTTCGCTATGTGTTTTCATGTGGTTCTCCCCTTAATTCTGGCAGCAGCTAAGTGCAGTCATGCAGACATTAGCAGATACCATTCTCGGTTGTGTGTCTCCATTCTGTATGAGTTTCCCGATTATCTGCGTACCTTCCTCCCACACATCTAATTTAAACAAGGTAGGGAAAGATGTAGAGAGTGGGGTTTATTTACAATGGAATATATGATATTTTTACCCAAAAACTGTAGACCTAGGGAAAGAAACCCTAAAATAATGAATACTAAAATACGTCTTTAAATGGCTTATTAATTTTAAAATGCAAACCCTTCAACTCTTATCCAGAATAAATTTATTTTACTACTAACATTTATAAAATTTAATAATAAAGACCCAAAAGAAACTTGACAAATCCTCCAAAGGAAAAAATGTTATTTGACCACAGTGCTTTAAAAAGCTCTAAATCATTAACAAAAAATTAAAATTGGCCCACTTGGAAATTTCAGTAGGTCTCACAAATCATTTTCATCACATTTTTAAACTTAAGGGATGCAACCAAACCCACACTTAGAAGAAGAGCCATTCCTTGTTCATCTTTTATAACAAAAACAAAGGAGTATAAACTGGGCTTTCATCTTAAGAAGTATAAAGGGAGCAACAAACCAAGTCTTTGAGAAGCAAAAGGAATGAATAAACATAAAATGTGTAAAAATAGTGATTTATAAACTGGTAGATAGATCAAAATGGTAGTTCTTTGAAAAGGCCAGTGAATTGGCTTTCAGGAAAAGAAGAGAGGACCCTTTCAGAAAAAACACTGTTAGCATTAAGATTTTAGGATTATCAAAGACTATTATGTACAAATCCACCTAAAAACGTGAACATTTGCATGAAGTGTATATTTTCTAGTACAATTTTGATTTACTATTAAAACTGAAGGAAAATCTAAGATTTCATTAAAACTAAGAACAAGTGAAAAAATTATCTATTATTTCCAAGTCATTCTCTCCAAAATCATCTACATCTTCAATAAACAGTAAAAAACACGAACAGGATAAATGTTTAACAACCTTTCTCCAGGAGAAAAAAAGCTCTGGTTTGTCAATTTCTGTGGTATAAATATCCCTACCAGGGCTGATTTCAAGCGAGCAGTGTGAGGTTGCTGAACAAGAGTTGGGAAGAGACGGGCAGTAGCCACCATTACGTCCTGTGCCCAGCATACAAACACAGTTGGCATAAGTAACCTCAAAAGCGTAGATAATAGTAAAATGCCACAAAATAAGTTTTGTTTTTGTCTTCAAGTAATTTACTAAAGTTTATTTATTTAATTTTTAATGATGGCTATGTTTAACAAATGGCTCAAAACATTCTTGAAAATTTAACAATTGGCTCTCACGAGCCAGTACAAGACAGCCCCAGCATACCACTGAGAGAAATCATGAAAAAATTTTAATAGAAGACAAACTATTAAAAAAATAGAGCTTTAAGAAGATTAATATGACAGCGAGTTAGTTTTTGCTTCTTTTCAACTTTTATGAATTCCATTCCAAAAATTTTAAATGATCCCAATCATACTTTAGCCATCACCATTTCGTTAGTGAAAAAGCATAAATAAACACATGATTTTTTTCTTCATAAAATTATATTAACTATAGTCCAAAAGGCAGAAAATAACAAAAGTTGGCAAGGATATGGAGAAATGGAACTCTTGTCCTCTGTTGATGGAAATGAAAAATGGTATGGTCACTTTGGAAAAACAGTTTGATAGTTTATTAGAAACTTATACATAACTTGATCAGAAAACCCTGTAATTCCAAGAAAAATGAAAATATATTTCCACCTGAAGACTTGCCCACGAATGTTCATTGCAGCATTATTTAAAACAGCCAAAAAGTAGCTTTGGTGCAGTTACAGCTGCTTTTTACACTTTAGAATTGATAGGGAGACGTGGTTTCCCTCCGCCCGCCTGTCCCACCCAGTCCCCCAGCTGCATCTCACTCTCCCCGCTCTGTTGGTGAAGCTACTGCCCACTATGAGGGCTCATTCTTATTTGCTCTACTGTCTGTGGCTGCTCATTCCATTGCTTTTCTGCTGGGGAAGCTGTGTCTAAAAGGACTAAGTAAAAACCTAAACTTAAAACTTGTGATTCATTGTTCACTCATTCAGACATCCAGTGAATATTTGTTGAGCACCTACTGTGTGCCACACCTGTTCTAGTCACCAGGGCTGCAGCAGTAAACCAAAGTAGATTTAACAGTTTTGAGAGACAGAGTCAAGTCATCCTGGATTTGTTGTTTGTTTGGTTTGGTTTTTACTTCTTTGTTTTTCCCAAATGCGAAGCCCATGAAAGCTGCATGGCAGGGGACTTACACTGTAAAAATAAACATGCCTTGCCCTTCCAAACTGAATAAACATCCCAAGAGCTCCTACAGTGACTCAGAACTGCTGGACTGGACCTCCGAGAAAGCCTTGCACCTGCCCCTTAGGACAAGTTCATGAAAACCCAGGACTGCTGGAGGAAAGCCTTTGTGACTGAGGTCTGCTGCCACGTAACTAGGAAAAGCATTGCTCACCCAGGGGCAATGCATGCTGACACAGAGATTATATTGGCAAGTGGGACTGGCTATCACAATGTGGCCAGAAAGGAACAGCCGCATAAGACACCATGATTAAGGGTGAGACGCACCATAAAAGGTCAGAGATCTACAACCCACTGATGTCCCTGGGGGTCTAGAGAGCTGGGTACCTTGAGGTGTCCCTTCCAAAGTGGCTGCACTCAGTTTGGCCATGAAGAAAGAGGCACACACATTCGGTGGGCTTTGGGAGTTACAGATGTGAAATAGTGTTACCCATGTGTTGTTCCTTCCTGCTCACTGAGTAAACATGAGGTTTCTGTATTTAAGGAAGGCCCAAAGGAGCAGAATATTCTCCAGCCAATTCAGTCGACAGAGCAAGCCACTCTTGCCACTTGGACTTGTGCCCCAAGAAGTGTGATGTGCAGGTGCCTGGAGCAGCTCACTGACCTGTGGAGCCCCCAGTGTGAGCAGCCGATCCAAGAAGATGGGTGACCAGGGTGGAGGTGCTGGGCTCCAGAAACGCCGTTGTGGGGGAGGGGCAGTGTGCAGACAGTAATTACAGCCTGTGGTAAGTGACAGGACAGAGGCCCCACACAAGTCTACAGATGTGCCTCCCTTCACTTGGCCCACAAGCTGAGAGACCCTTGGGAACAGTGACCCTGCTCTGTACCCCGTGACCTAGTCCCGAAGGGTCATAGATGTATCTGTTGGGTGGAGTGGCTGTCTCTTTCACAACAGAAAGAACCAACACGCCGGCTCTGCCACTGTGTGAACAGACACTTATTTTCCCACAAATTTACATATTATGTGTAGTTGTGATCTGGGACAGTAAACTAGCACCCCGAAGTAGACTTTTAGGGAAAAAAAACCATGTTTTTCAAGTAGGGCAATAAGGAGGTCGCACAAAGCAGACGGCATTCCCTGCGGACTCCTGGATGCTTGGTGTGGGGCCTGGAAATCTGTCTGCCAGAAACGATGACGACACGTGCGCAAACCGGTTCCTGAAGAGTTTTTTTGGGGGGGTAGGGGGACCACTCGGCAGCAAGCAAGGGCTCACTGTTTATAAGAGTCATTTTCATTGTGCAGCGGCTTCAGATAACCAGTGTTAGCTGTGGCTGTTCTGCGGGGTGACGTGGCTGTTCTGCGGGGTGACACGTCTGTCCCCCTTGAGAGACTGACGGGGACCCTTCTCTGCTCCCTGCCACCTCCCTCGTCTGGTTTCCTGACCCGCAGCCCAGGCACTTGGCCCGGAGCTAACGGTCCCCGGTAGCGCATTGGCTTCCATGGGCCGACGGGCCCTTGGAGGAAGGTCTGCTGTGTCACCAGAGCTTGCGCTGGCCTTGCGTCTATGTAGCGTTGTTCAAGTGCCATCCCAGAATCCTCAGCAGAGCGCCCGCTGCGCTGTCCTGGCTCAGGCCGCCCCGTCTAAAGGCGCCACCTGCCGGTCACACTGTACAATTGCGTTTGAGGTCCTCAAGACGGCCTGTGACAACGGGGGGGGGGGGGGGGGGGGAGGGGTCTTGACGGCTAACTACTGATTGATACCGTGTTTCACCAAAAAGAAGACCTAGCCGGACCATCAGCTCTAATGTGTCTCTTGTAGCAAAAATTAATACAAGACCCAGTCTTATTTTACTATAACATAAGACCAGGGCTTTTATAATATAATATAACATAATGTGATGTAATGTAATGTAATATAATATAATATAATAATATGAGATCTTATATTAATTTTTGCTCCAAAAGATGCATTAGAGCTGATGGTCCGGCTAGGACTTCTTTTCGGCGAAACACAGTACCACAGGGATGGCTACAGACTGTACAACTGCTGCCCTGTTACTTACTTTCTGCTCTCTTTTTTTACCTTTCTCCACCCCCCAGGATTCACATTCGAAGGGTCATGGCGAGGACGAGCTATTAAGTATGTTTCTCAATTTTGACAATATCTTCAGTCTGCCTTCTGGTGAACACAGGAAGAGCACACTCTCCATTAATGCTGTATCACGCAGAGCTGACAGTGCCAACCATCCCTGCACTCGCTGATCACTTAGCTTGCTACCACTGGCCTGGGAGCTTCCAGACTCCATCTCTCTTCATACTCACAGCAAACTTGGTATGAGCTTGGTCATTCTCATTCTGTACAGGAGAACTCTGAGGCTCTACTGGGTCAGGCAGTGTAGCCGAGGACACAGAGCCAGTTAGTAAGTGGGACAGCTGGTTAGGGACATCTGTGTCACCTCAGACCCGTGCTCTTGGCAAACCTACCATCCTCTCCCTCTTTCCCTCCCTCCCTCTCTTTCTCTCTTCAGTCTGTTTTATTCATTCCACCAAGACCTACTAAGTGCCCACTACGTGGCAGACTCCATGCTGGGTGGTAAGAGCACCGAGGCGAGCAGACAGCCATGTCTGCGTCACTCCTCCCTGTAGACTGACTGCATCTGGCCCACTGACCATGGCTTTCCAGGCCCTCCTGACTGAAGCCCTCCTCATCCAAGACAAAGCCTGAGCACAACACATGGCTTGTTAGCTCTGGCATCAGCTGTCCAGCTGGTACCATCAGGAGTAGCAACAATGACTGGCAGAGGGGCAGTGTGCGGGGGGAAAAGCTCAGTGAGCAGGGGAAAAGAGAGCAAAGAGTGTGAAATGAGGTGTGGTGAGGAAGATATGACAGGGTGGAGGTCAAAGATAAAAGTGTGCTGATGGTTCCCATGAACCGGGAAAGAAAAGGAAAGCACCTTGGGAAGGGGACCTGACCACGGCCACTGGCAGCTGCAGGACGTCCAAGTGCCTGGGGCGCCACCGGAGATGATGGTCAGACCAGTCGTGTCTGAAGCACCCACAGAAACCTGGAGAGATGGCGCTCTCTGCCTGGGGTGGGACATGGGGTAGAACTGGAGATAAACGTGGGAGCCACCCACACAGGGATGACCATTGGCCAGGCCATGAGATTAAAGGAGGCAAAGGTAGAATGTGAAGACTTGGAGTGCTGGAGAATGCCTCTACCGAGGTGCCAGAGAGTGGCATAGTGGCCTGTAAAAAGAAGGCAGCTAAAAACGTGAGAACCAGGAAACTGCGGCCATGAGGAAGCCCCAGGGTCAAGACCAGGAAGAGGCAACTGGATTGGATGATCTGGTCTTCTTGATCTTGTGAATGGACGTTTCAGAAGATGACAGAGCAGAAGAAGTTGATGGATGAGTGTTAAGAAAAAAATGAAAGGGATGAATATAGACTACTATTTTGAGAATTGCTCCCATTAAGGGAAGGAAAAAGGTGAAAAACAGTCTCAGGGGAAATGAATGTTTCATAAGAATCATTAGAGTGGAACGCGTATAGACTAAGAAGATTAGAAGGTGAAAAAAAAGATGAAAGAGGTGTAATATGAAAAATGAGAAAAGTCACAAAAGAGGTAAGAAGCGGTTGGCTTCAGAAATCAGAAGGAATGGGCTTAGATACTAGGTAGACCATTGTTTCTCTGAGGCAGAAGCAGAGGAGAGAAGAATGGCTAATGATTTAGAAAACAGCTGAACCAAGTATCCTAAGTCAGATGGATGGAAGTCTGGGAGGGAGGGTGGCAGGAGTGAGTTTGACTCGAAAGGAGGGATCCTGGAATGAAACAGGTGCTCTGGAGAATTGAGAAGACAAACAATTAAGCAGAAGAAAGTAAAGGATGGATGAACAACGTTTGAAGGACCCCAGCAGAGCCAGTGGGGACTGTCAGCTCTCCCCAGGTCTGGGAAGCACATGCGATGGAGGTCAAAGGAACAAAACCAAAGCTTCACGTGCTTGTAAAAACATAGCCAGGGACTAGACTCAGAGGGCCGCTTGAGGGCTAGAAGTGAGCACATCGCCAGGCCCACGGGAAATCCGGAGATGCCAATGAAGGCGAAAGGAAAAGAGGAAGGAGGGGTCATATTTTCACCAGCGTTTCCAGGTTGGAGATCTGGGGTTCAGAGTGGACCCTCAAGGACACATGTCAGTTGTAGACATGCTCGCCTGAGGCTGACAAGCTGTCGGGTCACGCTTGGCGGGCACAAAGGCAAATGTCAGATTGGCAGCGTGTTTTGTTGTTGCATAGTAACTATCCAAGCACTCTTTTGCAATGTTATTTTCATAAATCTGTAAATTTTACCTTGTCCATTTTATTTATTGTTCAAGGAAATGCATAAATATAAATGGGTGTTAAGAACTTAAGTTGTTCTTGAGTCCTATTTTCAATTTCACTTAATTGCCAATTTGGGGGTTGAACTCAAACTAATATATTTGGGGCCCTGTGGTAAACTACTTTCCATTTTTTCCTCTGTTGTAACTAATGAAGTAATTGTGTGAGTTTTAAAATGTGTATCTTTCCCACTATAATATAACCTCCCATAGGGAAGGGAATGTGTCTGTTTTGTTCCATTCTATAAGCCTGGAATATTCAGTACCAGGATAATTCCTAGCACATATGAGGTACTCAAAAAATACTTGCTGTGAAATGTGTACAATAGGAGATACTGGCTGAATCTGGGCAACCTCTCTCAATTGCATAGGAAATGCTTATTCCTATGCATTTCTTACTGTGTATTTGATAAGTCGGAAATATTTATTTTTATTTCACGAATATCTAATGTTCAAAGAAGATAAGATACCTTTTATTGTCTCTGTAAACTATTAAATTCTTTGTCTATTTCCTTGAAGTGGCAAGGACATGCTTTTAATTCATTCTGTAATCTTTTACCTTAAAAATGATGTAAACGTCTCAGAAATCTCCTGGTGTCAATCCGCATCAATCTAAACAGAAATTTCCACAAGTTTATCACTTCATTGCATTATTAGGACATCATCGGATTTCTGAAAATTCTGTGACAGTGTTTATGTCATATTCTCTGGCTCAGAAAATAAGTCAGTTAATTAGAACATCAGCCCCAACAAATGTCTGAGTCATTCATTCTCATCGTGGTCTTAATTACCTTCTTGAACTTTCAGGGCCTATAAGTCTGTTCTTCGTTCTAGCGCCTCACTGCCGCCCTCTTCTGGTGACATATAGCAGCACAGGCATAAGAGAACGCTTTACTAGATGTAGATTTTTATTTTTTTTTAATGTGGCACAGAACAAAAAGGATCCAAATAAATTACAAGACTTAGTAATGATGGAAGGAAATGGAAAACTTTTGTGAAACATTAAATAGTGATGCGTATTATTTACCTGACCAATAATTTTTTTTTGGTTAAAAATCCATTAATCTATTTGGATTTCGTTATACACAAAAAATTCACTAATCCACTGTCTCAGTATCTATGATGTTTCCGTAGAACTGATAAAAATTACACTTGGGCTGTCTATGGAGAAAGCGTTCGCTGAGGAAATTAATAGTGTTAATTGCATTGCCCCGCGTATTTAAACTGCTTGGAAGGAAAAATCCATTGAGCTATGAGAGTATTTTAGAATGACTGAATATGCGAAAGAAGCAGTGGTAATTCAAGCGCAGCGCCCACGTTTGAGATGCTCCGCGGGTCCTCCCCGTGCTAACATCGCGAAGCTTCTGAGCATGCGCGTGTCCTCTGCTCCCGTGGGTCGTGGGTCGGGGAGCACGAGGCTAGCTGTGAGTGCCCAGTGGGCAGTGCTGCAGCTCCCGGAAGGGGGCTCTGCTCCTCCGTTTCTCCTGTCTCTGACTGTCCCCTTTGGACCGTCGGCCTCTGGACTGATTCTCCTGCCTCCTGTCCCTGAGAAGTGGTTTAGTGTGCGTCTTTTCAGTTTTGTAAGATGAAGAGAGTGGATGCATGGGAGTGATGTCTGCACAACAGTGTGAATGTAAATTAAGACCCCTAACCTGTACACTTAAAAATGCTTATGATGGTAAATTTTATGTATATTTTACCACAACTAAAAAATAATAATTGAGGGGCTGGCCGGGTGGCTTGGGCGGTTGGAGCGCTGTGCTCCTAACGCTGAGGTTGCCTGTTGGATTCCCACATGGGCCAGTGAACTGCGCCCACTATAGCTAAGATTGTAAACAATGGCTCTCCCTGGAGCTGGGCTGCTGTGCTCAGCCGGAGGTTGGTGTGAGCCGCCCTGGGCTACCGTGAGCTGCCATGAACGGCCCACTGGCAAACAACTGCCTCAGCTGGGGCAGCGAAAGGCTCATAATACCAGCATGGGCCAGGGAGCTGTGTCCTACACAACTAGACTGAGAAACAACGGCTTGAACGGGAGTGGGGGGGAAGGGGGGAGGCAGAAAAAGGGGGCAAAAAACAATAATAATAATTGAAACAATCGGAAGGAAATACACCAAAATGTGAAGAGTCTTTGGCTCTAAGTATTATTTTTTGATTATTTCTTATTTAGAAGAACTTTTTAGGAAAAAAATTAGACACTTTACTGTAAGAGGATGGACAGAATAAGGAAAAATCTTTTCACTTCCTGTGTTGTCACAGGAGTTGTTGCAGGCTTGCTGTCTGTAATGTTCGGGAAGAGAATACGGGAGACTCACCATCCTGAGTCCCAAACGACAGTGGAGAAGTTACAATTTCCACCACTGTTCATCCCTTTAGTTGCGCATGGAGGGGGTGGCACATCGCAGAAGACCAGGTCCTGCCAAAGGGCTTGAAAGGAGACAAATCTCTTTTGGTCTCTTCCCCCAGCGCATTAGAGGACAGGGTTTCTCCTTAGACTTTTGAAACATTTCAACCATACAGGAGAGAAACCTCTCCACTGGAGGTCTAAACCCTCAGGATGGTGCTATCCCATAACTATGTTATGCAGAAAACAGACTTTGCTGAAAAACCCTTCTGGGTGATACCAGATGAACTTCTGAAGCTTTCATCTGCTGAGTTTTGTTTTTTTTTAAGTCTTATTTATTACTTTTGGAGCTTGCCAGAGAGGAGGCTCCCCAGTTATTTATATGAAATTTTACTGAAAAAGAGTCCCATAACAATCACCACTTTTTATAGGTTAAAAATGGCAGTACACTACATTTCATGGTGCCTTACATTTTTCAATCACCCTGAAAGTCTCTCAAGGGGCAGCTTATACTCCTCCAGCCCCCAGTCCACGGGTTCTGGATCAGGGGCCTCCTTCACTGCCTTCGGACGGTGCCTTTACCTCCCTTGTTTAATCCACACACCCGGCCCTCGTGTGAGCACCTCCAGTTATCAGCCACTGCCCCTTGCTGTTGGGATCCACTACTCTGCAAACCACTCCCATTCTTGGAGATTTCGAGGATTATTACCGTTAACGCTAGTGAGCAGGGCCTCTAGGTTCCTTGCTGTCCTTTCTGCAAAGATCACGTCTTCCCCCAACCCCAGGCGTCCACTCTCCGGGTCGCGCAGCGCACACCTCAGGGTTATCGCAGAGCAGCTCTTCCACACCCTCTAATCACGGAGCCCACTCTCCTCGCTACCACCTTCTCTGCCCTTCTGGTCTCCCAAATCCGACAACCCCCAAGCGCCACTGGGACCGCTTACCCACTGATCCTACCACCTTTCCATGGATGCCCCCAGGCCCAGCCCTCTCTGCACCCAGGCTGATTTCCATGGTCAGGCAGATAATTGCCACCTGCACACACCCTTCACTCCTCATTTGCATGTCTAAATCATCACTCTAGTTAAATCCAACTTTACACAGCTGAAAACGCTGGTGAAGAAACTATAACCACGCCTGGTCTCACTTTAAATTGCTGACTCTGAACCTCGATGGTGCTGTCACTGCGGCCAAATGACAGCTCTGCGCTCCTGGGCCGTCCCCTCCCGCTGTCAGGGGCCGGTCACACTGCGCCCTGCCCCCTGTACTCTCACTCTCAGCACAAGACGGACTTCCACAGACCCCACCCCCCACAGCCCGGCGCCCCACTCCGCCAGTCTCCTGCTGTCACAGACAGCCGCTCTTCTGGTCCCCAACCAATCGCTCGGCTGTCACAGCGGCACTGCCCAGCGGCCTGCGCGCGCACACCACTGAGCATTGTCTCGGTCTCTTCCGCCATTGAGTTTTTGCTCCCCATTGTGGTATTCCGACCAGTTTACAAACATGCTATTCTTTTCTCCATCTGAGATAAAAGTCAATTGACTTCATTTCATCAGCAGCTATTGCCCTTTGCAGCAAAATTCCCGGCAGGAAAATGTTCTAACCTGAGCTTTCAGCCCGTCTCCCGTTCTCTCTTACATGCACTTGGGTCAGAATTTTGCTCCCTCGTTCTACTGAAAGTGCCCTTATCACTCACACCTCCTCTTAGTGGACCTAGCAGCAGCACGTGACACAGACCCTCCCTGCTCTGTCGCCTCCCAGGTCGCCACATCCTGGGGTTCTCCTTTCCCAGACCCCTCAGTGCTGGGATGTGAAAAGGCCGGGTCTTCAGCCCTCACTCCTTGGCCATTCGCTCAGTTCCCGGAGTTAAATACCATGCACTGGTTGACAAACATCAAATCTCTATCTCCATTTCAAATCTCTCTCGAACTTTCCATGTGCTTCTTTTCATCTGTTTATGTAACATCTGCACTTGAGTCTCCAGGGAGTATCCCTGTCTCCACGTGTCCACGTGGAACTGTGGATCTGCCTCAGTCAACCAGCCCAGCTTCCCAGGGAAGTGAAAGGAAAGGCCAGCTCTTAGGTGAGCTGCGTGTTCCAGCCAGGCTGCTTGGGCATAGAAGGGAAAACTCGGCCGGGGAGGAGGGCTCCGTGGTTCCCTCCTGTCCACTCAGCCTCCCACCGCGTGTGTGTGCAGCTGTGTCTGCCCCGCTTTTCTTCTGACCACTGTGACTTAGGTGAGAAACTGTGTTGAGACACTGACACTTCTGAAACCGACCTGTTGTATGATCAGCGATGCCTTTCTTTCCTTTCACCACGACTATCACACACAGCGGCTACTGGCTTATAAGTGAATGGTGTCAGCAGCCTGCTCGCTTCCCAGTGGGCTCAGTCAAGAAGTATTCAAATCGTGAAAGTCTTGAAGATTGTGCCATAGTTATCTCTGATAGACTTTTTAAGAATCTAGATGTTTGAACCATTTTATTATGATGAGAGCAAAGAGTGTTATTGTAAAAATTTGGAGAAGAAATACAGTGGAAAAGAAAAGAATTACCCGTGGTCCCAATAAGAAACACGCACTGCAAATATTTTGATATCATTGTTTCTCTGCATAGTTACAATACTTATAATGAAGTATTTAAAAGTGTTAAGTTTTCCAATTTTAACTGAATATTCGTTGACTATAATGGAGCCGTCTGATTTTTGCCTCTAAGCACTGCCTAGGTATATTGGGAAGTGAATTAGCAACACATTGTGACACTACTGATTGTGGCAGTGCTTCCTATGGGGACAGAGCCCCAGAAAGCAGTTTCCAGGCTCTCAGCCTCACATAGAAAGGTGCTGGCTCAGGTAGTAAATGGCCATCGACTGTGATCAAATGGCCATCAGCTGTGGCTAGCTGGCCGTCAGCTGTAACCAGTGAGCCATTGGGCACTAATTTAACTGCCATGGCTAGGCTGGTAGCAAAAGAAAAAGGGGGGAGCTAGCAAGAAGATGGTGGCTGAGCCTGCAAGCTGAGCAGTGAGGGTTGCGAACAATGTGGCTCCTGCTTCCTGTGTCTCCAACCCAGCTGCCAGCGAGAGTATAGTGGTGTGACTCCCCTACCTATGGCTCCGTGGGTGTTCCTTTTTGGCCTCACCATGTCCTGTTCTTATGTGGGGAGCGGGACCAGAGACCCCACATGACACCCTGCACGACAAATGGCGCAGTGAGCAGGGTCTCCCGCACCACACTTCCTTTCGCTTGTGTCGTACCCTAACTTAAGGATGGTTTCTGCACGCGCTGTCCTCCGTTTTTCTCTCCACCTCACATTAGAACTGCACGTCCTCACTCTGCCTGCCTCCACACCCTACCTAACACAGATGGCTAATCCCCATAGCCAGCGAGTGTTAATCTTTTCGGAGCTTTCCCTGGGAAAAGATACCTTGCGTCCTATACAGGGCAGGCGCGGTGCAGCTATCAGGATGGAGGCGGACTCCAGCTTCCTGTTCTGGCTAGGAAGCCACTTGGAAGGGCAGACGCAGCTGCAGCGGTTTGAATGGACAAGGCTTTGGGCTGCAATTTGGCAGGTTTTTTGGTGTTTGTGCACTAATGAATGTGTCACAGCTACTCTGGATGTGCTGGGTTAAGATTCTAAGCAGGGCTCCCTGGCCAAACCAGTGGGGGTAATGCTGGCACATACAAAGGTGGGACAAAACCACGTGGAAATACGACATGTGTGATGTAAATTCAGGAATCCAGGTCCTAGGAATCCTTAAGAATGAGAAACTAAGGAGATAGAAGCTCACACATCTGGTAAAATTCCCATGCCTCTTTCCTGTTTTTCTCCTTCAAAACCAAAGAGTAAGTTGGCTGCAGAAAAAGCTATGGTGGACACTGAAGCCATCCAAGCAAAATCAACTAACCGTAAGTATTTCAATTTGCATTTCTTCCTAGAGTCTCTGATTCTGACTCGCCTGCTTGTTCTAGCTCTGAGATGGAATCCTCTCTTCCTTCACACAGCAAGTAATTTCTTAGAATGCAATTCTTTGTTATTATAAATACCTTTATGCACTTTGTGAATTTTCTCCATATTTAGAATTACTTCCTCCCTAAGATGGATTCCCAAAAAGAAGTGACCAATGTGACCATTTGTAATGGCGATTGGCACATATGATACCTAAATGTTGTTTAAAGCCCCACCCCCAACTCACCCCCAGCTCAGGGACCCCTGTCTGTCAGACAGGCAGAATGGAGCTGTGCTATTTATTCGGGGATAACTCACCCTCTCTAGCATTGTTATTTCAAAGACATTGGCTATCTTTGGCATCCCTCCAATTTCATGACAATTCATAAGGAAATGGGAAGAACTATAGGCCTGACAAAAGTTTGATAAAGCATTTCTTTATGTAGAAAATATTTTGTACATCTATAATTAAAAAATTTGGGCCGGCCCGGTGGCTCAGGCGGTTAGAGCTCCATGCTCCTAACTCCGAAGGCTGCCGGTTCGATTCCCATATGGGCCAGTGGGCTCTCAACCACAAGGTTGCCGGTTCAACTCCTCGAGTCCCACAAGGGATGGTGGGGGTGGGCTGCGCCCCTGCAACTAGAAACGGCAACTGGACCTGGAGCTGAGCTGCACCCTCCACAACTAAGACTGAAAGGACAACAACTTGAACCTGAACGGTACCCTCCACAACTAAGATTGAAAGGACAACAATTTGACTTGGAAAAAAGGCCTGGAAGGACACACTGTTCCCCAATAAAGTCTTGTTCCCCTTCCCCAATAAAATCTTTAAAAAAAAAAAAAAATTCAACAGACTGTATTATCAATTAAGCTCTGTACCCAAGGTCCAGTGAAGTTCAAAGATACTGCACTGGTTCAGAAAACATCCACTTCCAATCACAGGCTTTCCAAAACTTCAGCCATCTACATGTCACCTTTCAGATTTCATGATATCTGCATATTTCCCATAATAGTACTTATTTAATCACTTCCTTCAAATTAATAGTAAATTGGCTCACTTTCTTTTACTTAACATCTTTCTGAGCAATAACATCCATGAAGTCACAGATTTTATAAACTTATTATACTGTCATTCACATTAAACTAAGCACATAAGTCAAATTTTCAAAGTCTGGAATGCGCCACCCAAAATCAGTAGTTTGTATGCCATATACATTAAACAATCCTTCTATATTAGGCCATTATCTTTTGTACCCACATCTACTGAGTTTCATCATTTAAAGGCTGATACTCACCTTTATGTCGAAGAAGAAGAAAACACTCCAAAAACTGTTCATTCTAGCACAGTCTCCCTTAAATATACTGTTTCTCGGAAACAGCCTGGGTTGCAGGAAGTAGGACTTTGAAAGAAAACAAGCTCTCTTACATGATTGTGTAATTCAACCCGGGACTTTCAGCAGTTTTGCACCATAAGACACACCCCTTGACGAAAGGTATTTTGGGAGTTGTGTTACACAGAAAATTCCTTCTCTTAAGAAAAGTGCAAGAAAACTCCTCATTTGGACTAAGTCAGAATGGAGAGTCAGTGCCCTGAGAGCCAAGGAAAGAACGTGTTAGTAAGAAACAATGAACACAATATTGTTTTGATGTATCATCAGAAGACAAACTCATGTCAAGGCCCCGTTCAGAGCTTGATCTTTTTAAAAATCAGATTGCAGAAGTGAGCTTGTTATCACAAGGACATATATCACCAGGTTTATTTGAATTGAAAAATGAAGTTAGCATCTTTCTTCTAGAAACTCTTGCTAGGCTGGTTGGTCAGACAGTGAGGAAAAATGAAAAATACATGAAAAGATTTTTTATGTTTAACAATATTTTATTGGAAAAGTTATTGACGTCCACAGTATTTAATTTTCTCAGTGCTTTCTGTGCCTGCTGGGTTAAAAAAAGTTCCTCTCAAGTGAAAGAGGAAGAGATTTCATTGTCCTTACTTGGTAAGTTTTGGGAAAGCCTTTTTTGTATATTTCCTCCAAGCTGAGAAAACGAATGATTCCACTAACTGGGCAACAAATCCTTTGGCAGATCGGATGGTTTCCAACTCTGCTTCCCAGCAAAATAAGAGGAATACTCAAGTACTCAGCCACTCTGTATTTATACTGATACTGAAGTACTAAATACAGTACTTAGTACTGAGACCACTTACACATTTTTTTATAATAGTTCATTATGTAAGTCTTAACATAGGACCTTAGAAGTTCACGTAACCTAATGGTGTTGCTGTAACAAAACTCTTTCCATCTCCATTTATGTATGTGAAGAGTTCCTCTTTTCTATGTGCAGAGGCAGCCTCTGTTCACAGGGCCCCCCTCCCTCGGGCCTTCTGTGTTGGAGCAATACTGTGTCCCCCAACCTAGCCTTAGTTACATCGTTCATCACACAGTAAGAGCCAGGGTGCAGGCAGCATGAACAGTGACATTTCTCTGGGGACAAAGGGCAGAATGTCATTCTGGACCTGTCTCCTCAGAATTGCATCCCTAGTTGGTAGCAAATGATGGCAAAATGATGGCAAAGACAGAACCAGAGATGGAGGGCAGAAGGACAGCTCACTGTGGATTTTCCCCAGGCAATCGTTTCTACTTTATTTTACGAGCAAATGAAATTACTGTGTTATAAGTTAAACACTGTATATCTCATGATCCTTCATTTTTTAGTAGTATAAGTGTTATTTGTTAGGATGCTAGTAATTCATTCGCTTTTAAAAATTAATGGAGAAGCACTAACAAATGAAATGTAAGTACTTATATATAATATTAAAGAAGGGGGAGAGTTTTGTTTTCTTTTTTACTAAAAATTACACTGATAAGGAGTACTATATGACAAAGTTTAAGTTCAACAAGGGAAAGGTTAAGTTGCTTGGTCTGCAGGATACGTGGCAGGTAGAGATGACACACCCCTCACATCGGCACTTCTTTTCCTGCTTATGTAGCCTCTGGTTGTCACAGCGGGTGACAGGTGCCAGGACCAGGGTCCACTGGAGACTCTCATAACTCACTGGGCTTCTCTAACAATAAAACTCTATTAGTGTTCTTTTGCTGCATAATAAATTACCAGAAATTTAGAAGCTTAAAATAGCATCAATTGAATTATCTGTTCTATGGACCAAATGTAAAATTTTTATAAATGAAGAGCATTTTAAATGTCTGTAAATGCCATTGTAACTAGAGAATGGACATTATATAAGTATTCAAGAATTGAGGAAAAATAATAAAGGTTCTGCGACACACAAAACAACCCAGCCCGGGTTTATTATTGCAGGGTGTGTGTCCATCTGTAGATGGGGCTCCCATCGCAAGAGGCTGCAGCTCGCCTCCAAGGCTTGGGCCCTCCCTCCAGGTCCTTCCAGGTGTTGGCAGAATCCCACGTGGAGGACTGAGGTCCCATTGCCTGCCTGGCTGTTGGCCGGGGACCTGTTGGCAGAGCCTCGCCGCCGCCCGCAGTCTCGTGCCAGGTGGCCTTCACGGGCAGTGACTGGCCAGCAGGGCGCGCGTCTCTGACTTCCCCAAGGGCTCTACCCTTTCTGGGATTCTCGGTGTTCCGACGGGCCCAGCTGGGTGACCTCCGTGCTGGGTGACCTCCGTGCGGACAGGAACCCAGTCACAGGAGCCATCCTTCCCATGTGTTCACAGGTTCTGCCCACGCCAGGGCAGGGCACACGGGGCAGGCAGAGTCCAGCCGGCACAGCAGCTGTCCCTCCTCGGCCTCCGGGGACATGTGGAACACATGGCCCAAGGCTCCCCTCTTCCTCCCCCTCCAACGCCCTGCCTCTGGGGGTTCGACGTGCCCCTTCCATCATCAGGAACATCCTGAGGTATCCAAGCAGTAAGGGACACCTCTCCCGGGAGACTCTCACACTTGACTATTCTTTAAAAAGTTTTTTTTTGTGCTGCATCCATAAATGCATGCAAAGGAGACAGAATCCGAACAGTTTGGAAAAGTACACAATGAAAACATCTGCCTCCCTCTACCTCGTGCCCTCGCCATGGCACCTCCCCCCGCCACCCCCGTCCCCCCTCTGTCCCTAACTCTTTCTTTTTTTCTTTTTTTTGGGGGTGGGTGGGTGGGTAACAGTGTGTTTTTCCAGGGCCCATCAGCTCCAAGTCAAGTAGTTGTTTCAATTTAGTTGTGAAGGGCGCAGCTCACAGTGGCCCTAGCGGGGATGGAACCTGCAACCTTGGTGTTAAGAGCACTGCGCTCTAACCAACTGAGTTAACAGGCTGCACCCTCCCTAAGTCTTTTTCTGAGTAACCAACATGACCGGTTCTGTTTCTGGGATCTCTCTGCAGGTACTTTGTGCGTTTACAGACCACTTTTCCCACAAATGGTGGTGTTTTTGCCCTGCACCTTGGATTTTCCTGCACACAGGTTGGAATTATTGCTTTAGCTGCCGCCACTCGACTCCGGGAACAGGGCACAGTAGTCCACAGTAACATTTCTTCACTCCCATCCCACACTTTGGGTTTCCTCCTGTCTCCTGTTGGGGCGTAATGGAAGAAGAGCCAAGTGACGCGTCGCAGGTGATCGTGAACGTCTTCACAGCTTAGCAGCGGGCGTGGGCTGTGAGGTGGGGACCTCCTGAGCTGGCTCCCCAAACGCCAGTGTCTGGTAGCCGGATGACGTGTATTCACGGCCCTAGAGTTCGCTGAGCCGAAGGTGGGTATCAAGTAACCTGATTAGCCGGGCAACTCTCTTCTTTTTTCTGTAGTGTGTGATTGTGTTTCCACAAATCAGCTTTCTCCGTTTGATTTTAAGTGGAACACAGTAGGATTGCAGGCACCTCAGCTTAATTATGGGCTAGTGAAAGTATCTAAAACCTATTTGTAAGATTTTTTTCTGTGGACAAATATTTTTGTCGTTCCAAACAAGGAAGTAAGTGAATGAGAAATGATGCTGCAACCCGTGGGGGAGAGAGCAGGCAGCAGTTACCAAAGGGGACGCCGTCCACTGGATGTGAGAGCTCAGACAAAACTGTACTTTATTTTTAACAATATAATTTGGAAACTTCAAATTGTTCACAGCTAGTTAGAAATATGTTGGATTATGGGCATTTTGTTATTTTCAAGTTATATGACTCATCAACAATAATTCAAACAGTAAATCTCTCCTTTTTTGTATCAGCAATATACACATCTAGTGTTTTCTTCTGTTTTGCTCTGATAACCAATTGTAGCCCGACTTTTGGGGTCCCATTTCTTGAAGGGCTCCTTTTGATCGCACCCTAACTTGGTAGCCTAGGAAGACTAAAACCTTCCAGAAAGCATTCAGCTGACTTCATATATTCCCACAATACAAATATTTTTGTCGTTCCAAACAAGGAAGTAACTGAATGAGAAATTATGTTGCAGCCTTGGGCTGGATCAACTGAAGTCAACCAGGTTTAAAAGACACCTAGCTGGTTAAATTCACAAGAAAGGAGTTTAACCACTCTGTCTGATTCAAGAGATGAGTGGCAGCCCATGAAAAGTTTCTGCCACTTCAGGATCAAAGAATGGATTTGTCAAATGACACAACCACATTGATACCAAAAAAAAAAAAAAAAAGTTGTGTTCTTTTTCAAAAAGTAAACTAGCAAATAGGAGAGCCTCAAAATTCATTTCCTGTCTGCATGTTCTCATCAGCAGATTTGTGATAGAAACACATGCTGGAAGCCTGTAACATCTACTGACCCTTCACCGCATAACTGAAGTCCTACTGTGTTCCTTTAAGAGCAAAGACATTTAGATTATCAAAGAATGGTGTTTGTGTTTTTCTATAAATGCTATCATTACTCTGTTTAAACTTTGACCTGACCTGCCGTAACAATAAAACAAGTGAAATATGTAGTAAAACTGCAAAATCTCATTTAAAGATTTTTTAGTGGTTTTACACAAACAGAAACAGTAATAAAATAAAGCACATATTACAAATTACTTTGCCTGATTTAGATACTAGTGATTTAAAATCGCTTCTTTTAACAGTATGCCCTAGTATCCTCAGAAAACTCAATAAATTGAAATTATGGTAAGAAACGGGTACATTTCTTTTTGGCTCTGGCCCTTCCAAGCTTTTAGTTTTCTAGGCCTTCTATCAATGTCTGCATAGTCGGGGAGCCACGTTGCAGATGCTGGCGCCTGGATTGTTGGAAAGGGAGCCACTGGGGGTGGGGTTGGGGGGGATGGCCTCGGCCACCGTGGTGGAAGGGACGGGAAGTGTCCAGGGTGCACTCGGGTTCTTTCTCGACTTCCACATGCCATTTACTTTTTTTTTTTTTTTTTTTTATTTTTTAATTTATTGGGGTGACAATTGTTAGTAGAATTACATAGATTTCAGTTGTGCAATTCTGTATCACATCATCCATAAATCACACTGTGTGTTCACCACCCAGAGTCAGCTCCCCTTCCATCACCGTACATTTGATCCCCCTCACCCTCATCCATTTACTTTTAAGGCCCATTATTTTTAACCAGTTGTCAGAGGGAGAAAACCATACTGAGATTAGATACTGATCTAGATTTGAAGGCTTAGTCAAAGTCTCATTTTGGGTCAGTTATTAAGTCAAGTCATTCATCGTAAGGGAAACAGAAAAAAACAGCATCATGAATTTTAGGAATTGTTGCATTTTCTTTATTATTATTATTCATAACATCTACTTAAACAATCCTTTTCCGTTTCATAACTTAACCCCACTGCAGAACCTCTTTGTCAGGTGGCAATGATCAATTTTATCGCTAGTGAAACTGACCCTTAAGCAAGCACTGTCCCGAAGCCAGGACAGAGCCATTCAAATTGGTGGCTTCCATGCGACATTCAACAGAATTGGTGGGCGGTGTCCCAGGTGGGCAAGTAGGTCACCACAAGCTTTGGCGACCCTTTACCCCCTCTAGACACATGCTGTCTTTAGGCTCTCCCCACTTCTTCCAAACCTCCCTGAGGCAGAAAAATCACCCTGTCTGCTGTAGGGTACTTCCCATTGTACCAGGCAGACCCTGGGTGTTGCATGAGGACTCCCTCCAGGTGTGGGGGGAGGGAGAACAGTGTGGAATCAAGTGAGGGCAACTGGGCGGTTGACAGGAACTCTGGAGCCAGTGCAAGTTGTGGGGACAGAGTCCCAGACAGCAGTTTCCAGGCTCTCCGTCTCAGGTGGAAAGGTGCTGGCTTGAGTAGTAGATGGCCATCCCCTGAAATCAGATGGCCATCTGCTGTGGCTGGGTGGCCATCAGCTGTTACCAGTTAGCCATTAGCCACAAATGTAACTGCCATGGCTACGCTGGCAGGTGGGTTGGTTGGCAGAGAAGCGGACAGCAGATTATGGTTCCTGCTTCCTGTGTCTCTGCCAGCCGCCAGGGAGAATATAGTGGTATGACTCCCCTATCCATGGCTCTGCTGGTTTTCCTTTTTGGCCTAGCCATATCCTGCGTTCTTGTGCCTGGAGCAGGACCAGAGATCCTACATGACAAAGTCCTGTCTCTGCTCTGGCTGACAAACACGTCACACTCTCCCGGCCTCAGTTTACTCCACTGTAAGGAGACCTGCTCTCCCGACCGCAACCACGACAGGAGAAAACAGCAGGCTGCTCCGTGGGTCGATTCAGCGGACCGCCTTCGCACCCAAAGTCCCAGGCCCACACTTGGACTCCAGGGGTGGGGGCGCCTTTATCTTTACGTTATCGGTTCCTTGGCAAAAATCTAGCTCTAAAGTCACACCCTCCTCCCGGCCGCTTGTTTGAGGAGGTGTGGTTCCTCACTGGTCACTGCGCATGCGGCTCCGAAGGCGGGGCGGGGCGGCGTGGGCTGTGCGGGGCAGGAGCCGGGGAGGGGACGTGGACAGGTGATCGTGCACCGGAGGGTTCGGCGGCCGGGCGGATCAGCGGGCAGTGGACCGGTGGGTATGGCACGAGGCTCGGGTTGGCGGGGTGGGCAGGGGGTGGGTCAGGGGGCCTGGCGAGATGGGACTCGGGCGGGGGACCGGGCACGGTGACCCCATGGCCGTCCCCGCCCGGGCCCCTGACTCCTGGTTCGCCCCGCGGGCCTCGGCGGAGCGGGAAGTGGCGTCCCGGCCGCGGGCGGAGGTACCTGCGGGCTCGGCTAGAGCCATCCGTAAGCGTGAGCCCAGCTTCGTAACCTCTGCGTTATTTACAAACGTGGGGTGGGAGGGTCCCGGAAGCAACGGCTGGAGAAGGGCTGCGTTTTCGCTGTGCGTTTCTGGGTTTTGCCAGGCTCACCGGGCAGCCCCGCCTCCCGCATGCGGCGCTCGCAGACCGTCGTCTTGCCCAGGGCGCGCGTTGGGAAATAGAGGAGCCAGTTATTTTCAGGGACTTTCCCTGCTGTCAGCTGAGAAGTGGGAACCGTCCTGTCCTCTGCAGGCCGGAATCCACTGGCCCCGCGGGCGTCAGCTCCGGAGCCCGAGCGCGGCGCAGACGGAGGGAGAGCCGACCCGGCGCTAGGAGGAGGACGCGCCCCCACCCAGCTCCTCTTGCGCGTTGTTTCCACTCCTTTTGCGAGACCTGTTCGTTAGTAAGTACTGATTGTGCTCGACAGTAGAGGTCGCAGATGTCCCCAGACCCACGCTGCAGGGTGGTGACCGTGAGAACTGTGTCTTTGCTGTGCTTGCAAGTTTCTCTTCCCTTCCGTTAGCTCAGTGTTGGCTGTTTTTCAGCGAGAAAAGCTTTTGAAAAAAATGAAATTCCTACTTGGTAACAAGCAAAGGTTCTCTCTCTCTGTCTCTCTCTCTGTCTCTCTCTGTCTCTCTCTCTATCTCTCTCTCTGTGTCTCTCTCTGTGTCTCTCTCTCTGTCTCTCTGTCTCTCTCCCTCTCTCTCGAACAGTGATGGGGGGACGCAGGGGGATGGAAGTAAACATTTTAGAGGGATACACATCACTCAGAACAAACTGCTTTACAGTCGACCTGGTTTTAAAAACACTCAGAACATCACTCAGAACAAACTGCTTTACAGTCGACCTGGTTTTAAAAAACAGACTCTTAAAGCGTGAGAAACCAGTGGCACGCATGGCCACCCAGAGGCGCGCAACTTTCTGTTAAACAGTTTGGCCACCTGGCTCTTTTCAGCAAAAATATCTTTGTTGGTAACGGTTGAAGGCAAATACCCTTCTGCAAGGCGAGGGCCGAACGTGTCTTCGCTGGGTTTGCTCGACCAGGGAGGGTGGCTGCGGCGTGTGGGCTGGAGCCGTGTTTTGCGCAGAACCACCCCTTCGTTCCCTGGAGCGGAGGCGAGAGCCGATCCCTAAGTCCTCCGCTCCCCTCGCGGCTCTGAGACTCCGGGGCAGGTTAGCCCCTGACCTCCCCGGCACAGCCACGCCCTCTGCAGTCGGCTTCCTGCGACAGAGTTCCCGACAGTGGAGCTTCTGATTTGTTTGTTCATTGTAGTTCATTTAACACAGATGTTACTGTCTGACATCATTACAGTGCTTTACAACTTTTTGCTGTCGTATCAGTTTACAAGTTTAATGATACTTAGCTAATCTCCAACTCCATTTTATTCGATGAAAATGAGATGGCTGGTGATTTTGTAAAGAAAATATTTGTGAAATGTCTGAACAGACATTAAATGCACGTGGTATAAAGTTCCAAAGGCACAATGTGCAGTGAGAGCGCCTCCACGGACCCGAAGTGACCTGTTCCCACCAGAGAAGCTCATTGCACTTATTTCTTTGATAACTTATGTCAAAGAGATTTGAAAAAGCTGCTTTTCAGCACCTGCACACTAGTGATTTTTAAGATCCACCAATTTTAACTTTGTTGTAGTTTTTTTGTTAGTTTGTTTCCTACTGGACACTCTGAAATGTCAGATTCAGGCCACTTTGTGGAAGGACCTTGCAGCTCGGCAGAGACCATGATTCAGTCAACTCAGGGCTCCCTAACAAGCTACCTTAGTTGCAAGTGAGTGGGCGGCCCCTGCGAATGTCTACACAGCTAGGCTCAAAGGGGGTCATGCCCAGTGACCTCCTGCCTGGAGCTTCTTCCTCTTAGGGGCACCCACTCACTGTATTTCCCTCCCAAGTCTCTATTCAGGTGGGCGTCTTGCTGGTTCCAACACAGGGCTCCATGGCTCCTTCTCTGGGGGGTTCGCTGCCAGTTTGTGAAGTAGCTGGTAGCAGGGGTGGTGTCTCGTGGGTCACAGGGCCCATTTCCCATCTGAATCCTGCCTTTGCCACTGGCTTGTGACCTGGGCTACTCAGTGCCTTCATCTGTGGAGTGGTGAATCATTCTGAAAATTCTGTGTGTGGCACACTAAAGACACACAGTAAGTAGTAGCCTTGTCACTGTCAGATCTAATCCAGTCACACCTTCCTAAGGTAGGTGAGTGCACGTGTCACAAACAAGTGACTTCCTGGGAGAAGGGCTCATTTCTTGCTCAGGTCCTTTGTGGCTCAGTCTTTACCACTTCCCTCTGGGCCCAGGCTGACCTCCTTTTGGGGACAGCCGATGTGGCAGGGGAAAGAGGAAAGCTACACTGTAGCTTCCGTGTCTTCCACTCACGAATCATTCATGGGGGGGGGAGGGGGGTTAGTGGAGCGAAAAGTATCATCTTTCAAAGGGGCAGAACCAGACACAGGCCTGGCAGGGAGGGCAGCTAGTGCCTGACAGTGACAGTCCACAGTCCTGGTGGGAGGGGCAGCTGTGAGCCCAGGAGTTCGTGGAACCCTGAGAACTCATTCACACCGAGACAGTTCCCACAGTTCATGCCGACAGCCAGTGATTTATACACTGGAATGCCGACCACCTCCCTGAGCCTGTCTGGGGCAGACTTTTCTCTGTGGCAGATGTGCTCACAAGACTGAATTCTAAGCTAATAGGTTATATAAGAAACACAAAACAGAGTCTGGGTATTACCAAAACTCCGTCCAGAACACAGCGTGGTTTTCATGCAGGTCTCCTTTTGCAACTATTACTGTCCAAAGTCCAAGACTAATCTAAAATGCTGGCCATGAACCCTAGAAAAGGCTGAGACCGCTGACAGTCTTGCTTGTTGAGACTCTTTACTTGTTAACAGCTCATTCTTTTCTTGTCAACCACTAATTGAAGCATCTCATGATTTATTATAATTATGCTTTTGTCTGCTTCTTGAATAATGAGAGTTTTTAAAATCATAAAGTATCTTTAAATCACAGTATAGGATGGATTAACCATTTCTACCCAGTGTATGTTTATTCTTGCTGTCTTTGGTTTCATAGTAATTTTTACCACAAATTGGCCCGAGATTTTGCAATATGATGCAATAATGTCCAAAATAGTCTATGGAAGTAAATTAAAAATTAAAATATATTTCCAAATAAATAAGAATTCTGCTTAGCTGTGTCATTTAGTGAATTCGTAGTTTGACTTTTAGCTGTGAAATAAAAAAAATGTTAAAAGTAAACAGCAGCAAGCATAGAAAGAAAATGAAAAGGATTCTGTTTTTGCCAACCAGCATAATTTTGATACTAATACCGATGGCAAACAGAAAACAATAAAATTACAAATCAACCTCACTGAAGGCTGTTGACCTCCAAGCTCCAAATACAATAGTCAGGGAATGCAGGCGCACCACCGTCTGTCGGTAGTCGACCTGGATGAAAGGTCTCCAAGCAGCTGATAAAGAATGAGGTGTGTGTATACGTGTGGCATGGAGAAAAACCACCCATTTGGATTATTAATTTAAAAACGCAAGCTCTAGAACTGAATACAGTATGTTCCTGTAAGACAATTTGTTCTCTGTGTGTAGAAATGTGTATGTCTCTGTGAGCACATAGTTATGCTTGTTGTAGAAAGAAAATTTCTGTGAGGATGAAAGCAACTTGTACAGCATTGACTCTATAAGAGGAAACAAAGGATTAGGATGGAGGGAAGATACTGTTTAAAATAACCGTTTTACTCTCTGAATTTTTTAATCATGTGCATGTAATTCTTTCAAATATATATACATATATGTATATATATACATATATATTTTTTAAATATGTCTTTTTAGGGGAAGAAGGGGAACAGGACTTTATTGGGGAACAGTGTGTACTTCCTGGACTTTTTCAAGTCAAGTTGTTGTCCAATCAAGCTTAGTTGTGGAGGGTGCAGCTCAGCTCCAGGTCCAGTTGCCATTGTTAGTTGCAGGGGGCGCAGCCCACTATCCCTTGGGGGAGTCCAGGAGTCGAACCAGCAACCTTGTGGTTGAGAGCACACGTGCTCCAACCAACTGAGCCATCTGGCACTGGCCCATGTGGGAATTGAACCGGCAGCCTTCGGCGTTAGGAGCATGGAGCTCCAACTGCCTGAGCCACCGGGCCAGCCCTCAAAGTTTTAAAATGGCAGTTGCGTCAAAATAACCTCTCTAAGACTTCAGTAATCAACCCCCTCTCCTGTTCTACCACAAAACTGCTTCCTGGATGGCGAAGGGCGCTGGCCAGGGGCACGAGGGCACGTGGGTCACAGCTAGATGATGCCACCTGAGGCTCCTGACCATGTGTCCAGCCATTAGGACCGCTGACAAAAATAAGTAATTCCAGGATGAGTACAGACTATGACATTTACAATTACCCTCAGGAAGATTTATCTTTTTAAAAAGTATGGAATGTCTAAATTTTAAAATTATAGAATAACCTCTTATAGCATTTACTATTTTTAAACATTTGCCTACTAGAAATCTACATGAGGATATAAAGGTAAATGTTGCAATTATTTGCTTTTATTCTTTTTTTAAACCATGTTTCACAATTCATAATATGTCTAATTATAATTTGGTTTAGGAGCTGTAGGTTTTCTTTATGTGTCTCCTCTGAGGGCATTCAAACCAAAGGGACTTTTATTGGGACTGTTTTTTCCTGATTTTCTCTTTAAAGAACAGCTGTCATATTTTCTCTGGGCCTAAGTTGGTCTATTTAAATGAGAAGGGAACTGAGATTTCACTATGCTCCCACAAATCACTTCTTTTTTTTTTTTTTAAGTGTTTTTTTCCAGGACCCATCAGCTCCAAGTAGTTGTTTCAATCTAGTTGTGGAGGGTGCAGCTCACAGTGGCCCATGTCGGGATCTAACCGGCAACCCTAGTGTTACAAGCATTGTGTTCTAACCAGCTGAGCTAACCGGCCGTCTCCACACAAGTCACTTATTTCAACAGTCATTCCTTTGGTTGTCTGAATTGTCTGTATGGCCTTATCATCAACCAGAAGTGAAAAGTAAAGAGGTAGGAAAAGGTAATATACCAGTTCCCGTAGGGTTTGGTTTAAGATTCCACGTATAATTGAAAGTATTCTGTGTAGTATTTTCTGAATTTAAAATTGAAATAAATCACCTCTCAGAAGCTTTTCATCAAGATATTAGAGTCAAAATTTAACGCCAAAGTCCGTGCTGAACTAACGTGCTGCTATGACCATTGCAGGTGGGTCGGGTCAGAGGCTGCACGTCATGTCCGCTTTCGAAGATGATGACACAGAAGAGACGGTCACTTGTCTGCAGGTCACTGTGTACCACCCTGGTCAGCGGCAAAGCGGAACATTCCAGTTAATAAAGTTTCACCACCGAGAGAGACTGCCGTCCAGTGAAGTGGTGAAGTTTGGCCGCAACTCCAACACCTGTCGGTACACTTTTCAGGACAAACAGGTTTCCCGAGTCCAGTTTTCTCTGCAGCTGTTCAAGAAGTTTGATGGCTCGGTTCTCTCCTTTGAAATTAAAAATATGAGTAAGAAGACTAGTCTGCTTGTGGACAACACGGAGCTGGGCTACCTGAACAAGGTGGATCTGCCACACAAGTGCATGGTCAGATTCGGCGACTACCAGCTTCTGATGGAGAAGGAGGACGGGGAGTCACTGGAAGTCTTCGAGACTCAGTTTCTCCTGTCACCAAGATCACTCCTGCAAGAAAACCACTGGCCGCCAGGGAGGCCTGTGCCTGAGTACGGCGGTTACCTATCCTGCTGCCCCCCAAGCACGTCTCCTACAGAAACGGACGAAAGTGAATCGTGAGCAGAGGGCTAAGGGCAGTCCTGGATGAGGACTGCAGACACTTTCCAGACTCCACTGTTCAGGGTTTATTAGCGCAGAATGTTGTCACCACAGGCAGTGCTTCCGCATGGTGAGATCTCATATGCCACATGATTATATCCCCACAGTCTAGAAGATTCTGTCTTTACTACCTAATGCATTGACTGACTTGAAACAGCATCACTTTTATGCTCTAACACGAGTGTTAATATTGCTTTCAATATGCCTTGTAGAAAAATTAGCCATAGTCTTACTATTAGGAGATAACTACTGTTACCGTTGTGTGTGTGTGTGTGTGCTTATCTCAAGCTCTTGTTTTTACTTTTTCAGTTATCTAACACTTGTTTAATTTCTTATAGTAGTTATTATGTTAAAATAGCAGGTGTGGTTACTGTTTTATAAACTGGGTCCTGATTGAAACAGTCAGCTGCCATTTCAGGTGGTGACGAAGGACGAGCCCTGTGAAATGTGTGCCTGGAATTTACTGGGCTTCTAGTTGGTTGTCCCCAAACACTCACTCACCCTGACACTATTTCTTTGGCCTCGTATCTCTGAAGTGATCACTTGGGGCCAGGGACACTGGAGAGGAGAATGCTGTGTTGCTGGTGGAAGGTCCCGGAGGATCCAGGGATGACCCGTCTGGCACCGCTTGCTACCATCTTCACAGAAGAGAAAACCCAAGAACGAGTAGCTTTTGCAGTACTGTTAGTGAAATCCCGGCTCCTAAGCCAAAACCAAGGCACTATCGTTTTAACCCAGAAAACTTCTGAGGTCTGACAGCGGGACTTCACCTTAGGTGAGGGTGCCTTTTTATGACATCACTTCTGATGACTTCACTTCTGATGTCATAGAACAATTTTTCAGTCATCCAGAGTTAGACTTTTTCTAACAGCTAAACAAAACCCCGAACCTCAAAATCCCCCCCCCCCAAACACCACTGGTGTAATCTCTACAGAAAGGCACCGTGTGCAGCGTCAGAGGTGGGCTCTGACTCCCTGTCCGGGGGGACAAATCCACCGTTTCCTTTGCGATCTGTCACTAACGGGGAGCTTTAGTTTCCTCTTAAAAACAGAGGCTGAAACGGTGTCTCCCTCACAGGGTTTGTGTGGAAATCAACTGAGACAAAGTAGAGTCCTCAGCAGTCTTCCAGTCACAGCACCATGAAAGCACGAGCACCAGTGGGTCGTCGTGGTCACTGAGCTGCAGAGGACAGTCCTGTGATGCGATGTCAGAAACCACTCCCTTAATCATCTGTAATAAGAAATACTCATGATAATTTAATGTCATTTTCCTAATTTCATTTCAGCATTAATATTTCCTAAGGATTCAAGAATCACCCCCGACAGAAAAATCTGTTTTTCACTAAATTTTTTTGTGATCTCCTTTACTGACAGATAATTAACCAAAACGTACCAAGTGAAGATGGGAAAATACTATAAATGTATTTAAAATCTTTTTCAAACGTATCCTTAAGACTGGATAGCTTTCGATACTTATAAAATGAAAACTGGCCTCCACTAGAAAAATATTATTTTTCCAATTACTGAAGGAGAAAAGCAGGCATAATTCCAAGTCATGCCATTTCAGAAGTTCGAGCATTGTAAACACCCTCGCCTTATGCCAATCCCCCGTAGCTACCCTATTTCTGTCCTCTGACAGCAACTTTTCAAATAATCGTCCACACTGGCCATTGTGACTTTTCTCCCCTTAGCTCGGCCCCCGTGCCTTCACCTGTGCACGTCCTGCCATGCACACTAGTCTCCGTGTCCCCAAGCCCACTGAGGCCGCCGTCCTTTCCTCTCGGTGCCCCAGCAGCACTTGAGATTGTGCCCCTCAGTCACTGGCTCCGGCTCCCTCCATGCCTCCTGTGTCTGCTTCTTGTGACCCTTTCTCTCCCCGACTTCTGAGTGTCTACACTCAGCTGGGCTTCTCTGCCTCCATGTTCCCCGGGATGACCTCGGCCACCTACGAAGGACCCTAAACCTATACCCAGACCTGTTCCCTGAGCTGCAGACATATATCCCATCACCTGCTTTCTTCTTCATTCCAATTTCTCATAAGCACCTCAAATGTAATTTTCCAACCCTACTCTTAATTTCCTCCCCTTGCCCAAACCTGTTCTTCCAACATGTCGTAATGTCGAAAACCAAGAAGTTGTTGTCACACTTCTGTAGATTTGGCCAGTAGGAAGAAAGACAATGAACCCAAATAGATTTAGACATTTTTTATTACTTACATAGATAGCAAAAGCAAGGTCAGCATGGAGCAGCTTCCTGTATCCCTGGTCCCCAGGAGGGCACTGAACCAGGGGCCAGTAACAGAGGTCAGAGGGTGCAGCCACCACTCAACTCTGAACGGCTGAGGTGGGGACCAGCGAAGTGGGTGAGAAATTGCCATGTGGCAGCCTTCTGCAAGATAGGAGGCAGGTGACAAAGGGCGTGTGACAGCTCCTCCAGGACTGCCGTATCGTGTCACGTCCCAGGGAGCAGCACAGGCCTTTCTGTCACGCCTGGGGCCCGACTCTGACTGTGTGTCCCTGTGAACGTGGGCGGTCACCAGGGTGCCATGCTGGACGCGTTCCCAGTCACCCGGCTCCACCCATCTTTTGTCCCCCTGTCTATCTAACCCATTAGGAAATCGCGTTGGTTCTACCTCTCTGCATTCCTACAGCACCGTCACCCCGAGCCACACCAGGTGCAATCGGGAGCCCCGCGCCCCCTCCTGCTCTCCACCCCATTCTCTTCCAAGCAGTACGGGGAGTTTTCAAGGAAGCAGATGTGCTCACTGTGTCCTCTAGCTGAGAAACGGCACTGGCCTCCCCTCACCCTGGACCATGGCCTGCAGGCCCCTCCTTCCATCACCTCACCCTACTCTGCCTCCCCCGGCCTCTCCCTGCACACACACACTGTCTGAGCTGGCTGCCTCCTACTCAACAGCCCTGTCTCAGCACAGGGGCCATCTCCTCAGAGAAGACTCTCTCGGCCTATAAGAAGCATTCATTGGTCCCTAGCTCCCCTCGGTCCGGTCATCTGGCATATTTCCTAATTGTAATCTGTGATTTTCTTATTTGTCTGTTTACTGGTTATTGTCTGTCTCTCTCATCAGAATGTAAGCAAAAGAGCAGAAACTTTTATGTCTTTTCACGGCTATGTCCCTAATACACTACCAGACACAGTAGATTCTCCAGTAGCTGCTGAATGAATGTTACTTCTAGTGTGTTTATAAACACACAAAGAAAATTAATGTCCTTTTTTTAGCAGTTAAAACTCAAACAATTACAAGTTTAGTTCCAGACTGCTTTCCTAATTCACTCCTATTTCTCTTCATAGCAGATTTAGTAAAATAATTACATCAGGAGTCAGAATTTTTACGGAGTACAAGTAATAATCAAATAATTTAGTTTTTAATTGTAAAAATGTGTTTATTCACAATCCTTGAGAAGTTACCATTCCTTCAAAAATTTCGCTATGAACAAAATTCCAAAAAAAATTATAATAGTAGCTTATGCCAAACCAAAAATATACATCCGATGTATACAAACTGTAAAAAGCATACCACAGGCAATGTGAATATAGGGTCCCTTTACAATATTTCCAATGGCGTAGCTACAACTTAAATTACGGAAAGACGGAAATGTAGCATTACCTAATATGCTCACATATTTAAAGTGTCGGATTTAGTTCTATGAGATAAAAAGAGATGAAGCTATAGATGTCATGGCCTCGCAGGTCAAATATTGAAAGGACCACAGGATTCTTTGTTTTTTCTAGTACAGCGGCAAGAACTTTAAATTACTATTTATATCTGGACCTTCCTATATTTTTGAGAACATGCACTGTCATTGTTGCAAGAGATAGAAAAGAAAAAAGTACTACATAAAAATCAAGAGTTTGCTTACTAAAATCATAATCCTCAGCAAAATCAAGATAAGCAGTTAGGAAATGTCGTATATCCTTGGCCTTTTAAATCAATACGTCGACTTTAGAGAAAAGAAGAGCTCACTGTACGTCACAAAATGTAGTTTTATATGTTGATACACTTAGTTCTGTCCCATTACTGCCTTGTATTACAAGGCAAAGGAAAGCTTAAGAAAATCAACGGACCTTTCATACCAGAAAGGATTTTATTTACTTTGAAATACCCGTATTATCTTTTTTAGGTTTTCCTTTCTTACTGAATCATGCACAGAGGATGTTCTGTGTGAAATCCTTCTAAGACCAGTCGTTGGAAATATAAAATATAAAAACAAATGACACCTAGAAATTTAATATATGAAGTAACTTAAAGCCAATATTCAGGTATAGTGGCATATAAGAGGAAGTATATTTCCCTTCCTCAGTATTAGTTTTGATTACCAACTTTAAGGTCCAAACTCTGAAAGCTCATTTTATCATATGACACCCTCTGTTTCAGCCTGAACCGACATTATCATACTAGGATATGCAGTAAGTATGGGAAGAAAATGATGCTTCAGCATTTCTCTTGGGTCATCTAGTCACATTCACCGTGCTTCCTGCTAGGTAATCACACTGAAATAAGCAGAGGAATCAGGAAAGGGACACTGCTCTAAATCTGAAACGCGCAGGCCCCTGCTGCCCTCCACACCTGCTGAGCACTGACACAAACGCCTTCCTGGTTTCATAGGTAGCTACGGAAATAAGCTTACGAAAACACACAAAGTAAAATTTAAAAAGCTATGCTAAAAATGAAAATCTAGAAATAGTAAACAGGAATGCTATAGAGAAAAGATAAATTTAGTTGATAACATGACAGAACCATCCAATTGCTTTTGAAGAACAGAAGGTAGATGATGAAATTGCACTTAATTCTGAAGCGAGTCAGATACAGCCTATCATCCCGATGCCCTTCTAACGAGCGTTTAAACACAGGTTACTCCCTGCCTCTTACAGAAAGGCTCAGCACGACGCTCCATACATTCGAGGTGGCCCTGACCGCTGTCACAACGGCGGGGCAGCTCAGGCCATCGCACCGCTTCTGCCGGCGTCGGCGGGCTGCTTCAGGCCGGAGTCAGGCAGCTCCAGCACAGGATTGACGAAGCCCGAGTACTCGGAGTTGCCGTTGCCGTCCACCTCGGCGCTCACGAAGTCGTTCTCCCACTCCAGCCCGTTGGAGTCGTCGGAGGCGGACGCAGCGTTACTCACCGGCTTCCGGCCGCCGCCGCCCGTGAGCGCGGCCCGCAGAATGTCCTCCTCCGTTTTCGAGCGCTCTCGCATCGGAAGCATTCGGTTCATTCCTGTCATTGGGCAGTTATTAAACACCTCATGAAAATTAAAAGGATGTATTAAAAGCCTTCCCAGTTTCACAATATAGTTCTTCTTTAGCAATCAGACTTGATTTGTGCACTAACTTAGTCCTACGGAGGCCTTTTGGAGGGTAACTGCTGGGGCCTAAGCCTCGAGTGTGCCTTCGATAAAACAGACATTAATACTCAACAAAGGACGGCTTGAGTGCAACACTGATCATCTAATAAGATGAAATTTCTGAAGAGCCATAAATAAAACAGTGGTTGGCGGACCTCAACTGCTGTCAGTCTCACACGCCAAATCCCCGGAGCTCAGATGACAGCTTCCTTTACCAGAGGTGACAGTAACGCTAATGATTACAACACACACTGTTCCTGCTCTGAGGAGCTTCCAGTTAATGCTCACCCATGTTAACTGATTTAATCCCCAACATCTCTGCAATTACGTTCCCTGCATTCGTTACGCTGCATCCTACAGTCAGGAAATCGGGGCAGAAAGAGGCACGTGACCAGCACAGGTCACGGGCTCTGGACGTGTTGGGCGTTCATTCGGGCAGCAAAGCCCAGGCCCCTCCTATTCTGACTCCACGACCGCAAAGCAGGGGACTGACAAGCTATCCAGGTCTCATTCTGAGCAGAAAGAATTGGTACACTGAATGTACCAAAAATCTTGGAAGAAAAAAACCAATGTCATTTTATTGGCTGAAGGGAGGACAGAAATCAGAATCTGTAAGTGTAGAATTAACATGGTGATAGAATTAAAATCTAGAAATAGAAAAGAGGTTAAGCATATTTCCGCCTGCATCATGGTTGTCACTCCCGAAAACTCATGGAGACTCAGCACAACAGAGCAGGCAGTTCTGATAGACAAGATAAAAATATGAGCTGGATACTAATGCAATTTTGAGGATTTGCATTTGATTAAGTAACACTCTGTCTAAAGGAAGCTGGGCTGTACACTGACCCACCAGCAGGTTTCTAGCGGGCTGTCTTCCACCTGGCTGGTTAACTGTCTATTACTGACTTGAACAGGACCTGGAAAGCCCTGTTACCTACAAATCTGATTAGCGTAGAGCGTTGATGACAGAATCAGGAATTAAAAGGTCTGAAAGGCTTTAGATCAAATTGAACAAGATGCTAAAATAAAAATAAATTTAAAGTTTGCTGACTGGAATCCAAATGTGCAACAATAGAAACACAGGACTGGGGAAACTGTTTAGCTGAGAAGACTTACCAATCTTTGGTAAAATTATTCAAGTCCTCCATATATCGGTTTCTTTACTGATAAAACAAATAGCTTGACCAGGGAATATCTAAGACCCATTCTATCTCAAAATTCTATAAAAATTTTAATGCTTATTATTTTTCTTAAAGTCCTATCCATTCTTCCTTGTTGGACTATTTATTTCTTAAAATGATAATGAAACCTTGGGACTTATTCAGCAAGAGAGCCTTTTTAAAAAAATCCACACTTCAGTTATCATTTTTGAGTACTGACTATGTGCAACACCTGGTATGTAAATTTTATTTAACCCTCACAGCGTTTACGCATTCATGTGTTTCAATACTTACTGAACACCTATTATGCGCCAGGCACTAAACCAGACCACACCAGTCAATAAATCACCCTTCAAAGCAGTTTTATTATGTGAACGAACCAGCTCAGAGAGATTAAGAAATCTACCTAAAGCACTGCAGCTAGGAAGGCATGCCAGCTAAAGTCAAACTCATGCCTGTGCTACAGCTTTTGTACTACCAAAGAAACTAACAAATTGCTGATTTACAATGAACGGAGGTGATTAACTGTTGGCTTTCGCTTGCCCACAAGGGGTTAGTAAATTCTTCTTACTGAGTAATCTCAGAATTGATGGGCTGGATTAGAAAACCCTTAAAATGAGAAATAAACATTTGTTTTCTAAGTCTTAAGAAAGGTTAAAAATTAAGCAACTTTCTAAACAATTTATCAACAAATCACTAGTACAATAAAAGTTCAATAAATTTTTATACTGATTTTTCAAAACCTTGTATTCATTTCAGTTTAAATAAAGTAAAATACCAAGCTGATTTCTATAAATTAACACAGGTTAAACTTTTTCAGGAAAAACTGTGTCCATAAAGTACCTTCTTCATCTTCCCACTCTAGGTCTAAGGAGGTGCTGTCATCATTTCCACTGGTTGATTTAGTTTTGGTCATTAAATCACAACTGCTTTCTGTATTTGGTGTCAAGACTGTGGCATCTGATGAGAGTCCTAGAATATACACCAAATATAATTAAATGTGGTCATCTGACTCTTCACCACAATCATTTGTTTTGCAATAATTGTCGCTTTTCAAATATTATTATCCCTTTTAATGTCACAAGAAACAATGATTGAAAGCATTAAGTTGGTAAGTTTAAGAATTGTATAAAGGGCTTTTTTCCCTTTCTTTTTATATTTTTGCCATCCAGCAGCACACTAACCATGCAAATTTAAATGAATTATAAACTTTTCTAATACGATGAACTCTAGGTAATATTTTTAATAGTCAATTAAAAAGGAGGGGGGCAAAAAACAAATGAAAAGATAAAAATGAAAAGCAGTCTATCTCTTCAAAAGGAACCACAACCATGCTTCCATTACTGAGAAGAATAGTAGTTCCGACTTTTGAAATGTGGAGAAAAACATGTTTAATTTTATAAATCAATTTGTAATCATTAAAATAACTGCACTTTTGTACTACTTTCTCCCGCCTTCCCTTTTTCTGGGAGGAGAGGTGGAGTCCGAGCAGAAGTGGGAAAGTCCTTGGCTCCCTACAATGAACCTATAGAAATAGCCTGAGACTGTTCTTTCCTCCAACTCCTTTTTAAAAGCAGAGCTGCGATTGTACGACGGGACTGGAACCGGCCTGTTGGCACAACATTGAGCGAGGGCTGTGGGAACAGAGCTGGGGTCTCCGATGATCATGCTCGATGTGTCATCGAGTCACCTTAAACTACACACATAATACTTTACAATTAGACTTACTACTACTGCGAAACACTTCATACTGTGACTTCATATTCCTCAAACAAGATTCAAAGTCGTCTTCTGGTCCTGGACTGTAATAAAAGTGAAATATTTTTTAAAAATATCCACAGCAGACGTAACATGATGCATACTTAAGCTAATGATCCATTTTTGCTTGAAGGTCTATCCCACAAAAATTCATAATTACTGTACAATCAGAATAACTGAATGAAAATAGGTCTTAATCTTCTTGATGTGGCAATAAATTGGAAATAGTAAGATTTTGGTAAATCCTAATGCCAAGTGTCCAATGCTAAGTCGTAAAGTCCAACTGTACAATTTGCAGTAATGAAGCATGGACGAGGTTGTTTGAATGCATAGGAAACAGTCATGGAAATGTGACATAAAAATATGTCTTCCAAGAAATGATCACACATAAACTCTGCTGTAAGCCAAGAGAGGGGCTAAGGAAAACACCAATAACCGAGACAGAAATAATTTCTCCAGAGGCATTCGGTGTACTATTGCATCATTTCCTATACAGAAGATGTGACCACTCTCAAAAAATGCAATAAAGTCAATTTAAACAAATGACGATCGCTTGCCAACACAAAGAAAGCTGATGTTCTCAGAATCCCCACAAGGCAGTGTCTTTGAGAAGCAGTAATTTTTCAGGGAGCACAAAACACACATACTCATGGAGTACGTATACGAACGTGCAGAAGGCACTGGTTCTCTGGGAATAACGTGTTCAGCCACAAAGCGCATATGTCTGCCACGCACCTTTGATACTCGCCACCGTTGGGGGGACGGCTTTGCTGCACAGCTCTCTGTCTTTCCTGCTGTGAAAATGAAATGCAAGACAAAATCACACTGTACATTATATTTGTTAGAGCTGTCCATGCTTTCTAGTTTCTAAAGAAAACATAAGAAGGTACTCTGTGAAAGTCTTTTTCTTTAAATTCACTGCTGTTCATCTCTGCATTCTCTTACTCCTGGGTAGGAGTTCTCTCAGTTTATCAGTGTAGAATCCGTAAGTGGTCAGAATAATCAGTGTTTTAAAAAATAACTTTAAAAACTGATACACACACACACACACACACACACACACACACACCATTCTCATTGCACGTAGGACTTCCAGCAGCCGTAGGATGAGGGGCAAGAATGGCATAGTTAAAACAGTGCCTGAAGGTCTGTTCAGGGTGAAGTGAGCAGCACAGCTCTAGAGACTTGGCAGACGTGTGGCTCTGACAGTTATCAGCTGTGTGTCCCTGGCATGTCCTTTACTTTGTTTCTTCATCTGTAAATTTGAGACTGTAACACCGCCCTACATACTCATAGTGATATTGTGAAAATCAAATTAATTTGCATGTATCTGTATATCTTTTGTGTGTTGTATAGGGTATAGACTGCTATGTGTTCCTGTGTCAATATTTAGTCAGAGAAAACTCAGACAACCCAAATAGATGCTGTATATGAAGTGCTTTCAGTCCTTAAAGGTGAGCAGTAGAGAACAGATTATAGTGAAAAGAGTTGTCTAAATTAAACCAGAAAAATTCTTTTACTTCTAGTAGAAGGTGAGTTAATGTTTAAACTTCCCCACTACTTAGTACTAAAAAACAAAACACTGCCCACGAAACCTAATTACTCTGCTGAAACACACACATGCACATACACACATCCCCGAGAGTGAGAGACAGAACTCACACAGCAGTATGACAGACACGATTTCTCGGTTTCTCTAAGGCACAGACAGTAATTACGTGTGACCGGGTCTCCGCACGGCAACGGCAGCGGCCCCTACAGGCAACGTGTGGAGCAAGACGCTGAGGCCACTGGCTGAGTGGCACTCCCTGGGCCTGAGTTCTGGCTCTGCCGTTTACTGGCTGCAGTCTCCAGCAAGCACTTCCCATTTCTGTCCCTGGTCTCCCTGTCTGTTAGACGGGGACTATAAACAATCCTGTCTGCTAGGACAGGACTAAACAGGTAAAACATGGAAACCACTGTGAACAGTCCCTGACACTTAGCCGCGGCTCCACAGGAGCTTGCTACTGAGGGCTGCCTGGCTTTCCGGTAAGGCTGCGACATTATCAGCACTTGGCAGGATATTAGATCGGTTACCTTCTCCAACAACATGCCAACGGTATCTCAAGACCCAAAGACACAAGAATGAAGTGAGAAACAGACATTCCTATGGGGCAAAACAGCGCAGCGTCCCAGTTCTAGGAAGTATGAGAAAGTCTAGCAATTCAAGGACTTATTTTTTTTTTTTTAAACCCTCACAGAAATAAAGTAAAAAAAGCTGGTTTGGTACCATTTCCGTCTAAGAGTGTACTGATTCTTCCAAAAGAATACAGGATTTTAGAAAACTAAAGCTAAGAGTATTCACGACCGAGCATAGAATCTGATGCCATTTCCAGCTGTTAAAAGTTCAGCCCACTTGCCTTTAAGTCCCTAAAAATAAGGGCATAGCTACATTTGCGGTTGAACAAGAAACTCTGACTGAGGGGGAAAAGTCCCAACAGGGATTTGTCAGAGAGACTCAGAAGAAAGGCAGCCTGACACACGCTGGGTCTCTTCCCCTCACCTCTGAGAGCTTTCGGCGCTTTGCAGCCCTGGCTGCTTCACGCTGGGCAGCGTATAAAGCTTCTTCTTCTAGTCTTAACTTCTCTTCTCGTAAGGCTAACTGGACATGAACAAAACAGTAAGGGTTAACAAAAACCAGAACCTGTCTAACTGCTCTAAAACAAAAGGTTCCTATTTATAAAATAAAAAATAAATTATTAACAACTGATCTCTCTATAAATAGAATTAAATTTTTGTGAGTTCTCGTTTCAATTGCTCCTTTTCAAAATAACTCAAATGGTATCAAACATATCACAGAATTCTCCAGAAGCTGAAATTGTGAGGTAGTAGCATCTAATTCGCATAAACACAAAACTATTTCTTTTTTAGATTATGCAGTGATCTCAAGTCTCCACCATTGTTCCAACCCTGCCACCAGACTAGTGTCATGGCTCTGACCCTCCCAAGTCCAAGGTCTGTAAACCTAAGGCTGATCAAATGCCCACCCACCAAAGTGAAGTATGTTTTCACAAAGTTCCACATCTCCTGAATTGTATTACTATCATGTTGTTCAGAAATTACTTTCAAATTGAAGTTCTTACAATTCATAAGAGCATACAAACTGCTTTAGTGATATCCTAGTGCATTTCAAGTAAAACTTAAGCATCAAATTTCAACACAATTTTTTTCCTTAGCCTAATATTATTACCTATTATAGATTACCTATTGTAATTACAGTCTAGCCGTGAACACATTAAAATAAATACAACATTTATGACTGTTAGAAGTACTTGGCTCACTAAAAACAAATAAATCGAGACAAACAAAAGGACTTTAAAAAACCCATTAATTGTGAAACAGTAATTTTTCAAAGTTGGTTTTAAACACAAAGGTGCATGTATCCCGCCAGAGCCCTACTTGTGAATTAAGACAGGATTTTTAGGATAATGTATTCTATTTATTTTTGGCAGTATGCTTTCTGATAAATTAAACCAAACAAAAACAAACTATAGTAGACTGAAATTCTTGTTCTAACTTTTAAATACCTTTCATTTGTATATACCTATAGGTCCAATGGCTTCGATGGCAATATATTAAATAATGACAACTTTCCCCTATAAACAGATGCTTTATAATATACATGTAAGTGACAGAAAAGACTATTTACCTCTCTTTGAATTTTCATATCAAGATCCTTCTGCTTTTCAGCAATAGAATCATAATGCCTCTCTCTTAGGTCAACAATTTCTTCCTCAGTAAGAGGCCTACAGAGAAAAATGAGGGAGAAAAAGAAACAAACAAAACAAAAAAAACTTCTGATGAGCCTGAGTCCAAATAAAACCAGTGAAATTCTGAATTTTTACTATAAAAGATGTATTAAAGCAATGTGACGGCTATCACTGCGTTAGAAGAAAGGGCATGCATTCGAACACGTGTCTCAGCAGAGAGCTGGGGAAGGCGGCTCGTCATCCAGGCATTTTGCTGCACTGCGCCACCTTGAGGAAATGTGAACTCCGTTTACCTTCGCGGTAGCTCTGCCTTGGCCTCTGGCCCCTCCCAAGACGTGCACCTTAACACACACCAGGAGCCCTCCCCCCCTCACTCCTGGCCTCACTGCACCCCCACAGCGTGACACCACGCAGGCCCGAGCTATTTTCTCACTAACATGCTCACCTTCTCGCACGCCCATCCTTGTGCCTCAGTCACCCAGTTTCCTCACTCTGACCATGGCCCATGCCCAGGGCTGCTAGAGAAAATCCGCCATGGATGCGGCCCTCAGCTCCCAGCAGTGACCTTTTCCATTCACAGGCGGAACTCCCTCTCATACCCTACCCCAACCTTCAACATCTTCACAGAATCCTTAAGTTCCTTATACAAACTCTTCTCCCATACGTCAATTTCCCTCCCCTTTGAGAAACAGGGAGTACCAACCACCAATTCCTTCAAATTCCTGCCAAATTCTCACCTAAGTCTACCCTCTAAAGAGATGGCATTCCTTCCCTGCTCCACTGATACTCTTCATTCACCCACTACTGGCTTCACCCCACCCCATTCCAAAGAGTTCTCTGTGGCACTGCTCCGCCAATTAGTACTTCACTTCATCTTTAGCCTACTCTTTTTGTCTGGATTCCCCTCGTTTCCGTGTGAAGGAAGGAGGGAAGACAGGAAAGAAGAAAGGAAGAAGGAAAGCCCTTCTTTCTACCTATCTCTAGGAACTGCTCCTTTCTCATTTTCATTTCAGCCAAAATTCCAGAAATTAAATGTGCTACAGCACATCTTGCACTTACTAGTGTCAGGCTCTCTCCTTTGTGCTTCACACATATTAACTGATTTTAATACAACGACCTTAGAAAGTAGCGATAGAAATTATACATATGAGGGAAATGAGGCAAAGACAGATTAAGTCATATGGTCTGCGGCAGAGCTACAATTTGAACCCTAGTAGTCCAGCCCCTTACTCGTAACTACTGTGCTTCTCTTACGTCTCTCCCCTCACCTCCCATCTTCTCATCAACTCAGAGCATCTACTATTTCTAGCAAAGGGCATCCATGGCTTCTATGGTGCCGAGTACAATACGGCATTTTTAAGTCCTACCCTTCGGTCCATGTGGCAGTGTTGACTTTCCTGCATCCCACCGTGGGCGCATCTGTCTCCACCTCCTCCCTGGGCTTTCCACGTTCTCCTGGGTCTTTTCACCCACTCCGTCTTGCTGTCTTCAGACTCCTCTTCCCATGTCTGCCTAGTCAGCCCTCAGACCACTGCGCGCTCTGTGCCCCAGCCAGCCAGCCCCTCCTCCTGTCCCCAGGCCTCTGGCAGATGTTGATAACTACCATAAGGTAATGTATAAGGTAATGTCTCTCACTGCTGTTCCTCTAGCCCTGACTTCCACCTAGGACTTTTGTGGGGTTTTTTTGAGGTATAACTTGCATAAAATAAAATACAAATTTTAAGTGTGCAGTTCATTAAGTTTTGACAACTGTGTACCCTTCACAAGGTTCCCCTGTGCCTCTTTCCAGACAAGTCTCCCATTGTATTCATTCAATTTCTTCTGTGCAGAAGGCTCTCCCTGTCTGGACAGCTACCACTAACCAACCATTCAAGGGTTGGCCCAGGTGCCATCTCCTTAAAGAAGCCTACGTGGACATATCTCCCTTACATCGTGGGCAAAAGGGTCTCCTCTGGGTTTTCCTAGCATGTTTTATATCTGCTGTTTAATCACTTTTCCTGCCTCCTGTTGAAATTAGTCACCTCCAGGAACTACCTCCCAGACCAGTGTATTCTTTCTTCTGATGTAGAGAACATGTCAGATTTTATAATCATGCCCAGCAGTGCCTGGCTACATGCTAGTTGCTTCATAAATGTTTGCTAAACTAAAAAGGTAATAAAATACACATTGAAAATGTGAAACAATATATGTTAAGTATTCACTTAAAAAGAGAGTAAAGAACTCTTTTTTGAGTTAAAGATAGATGGTCCTTTTTCAAGCAGACAGCTCATGTAATTTTAAAAGAACATAAAGAGGTTGCTTAAATAGATTAGAGTATCAAGGTTCTAATTATTATGGAAAGGTAACGACAGAGCCTGGATTCTCGGAGAGCTTCTGCAGTTCAAACAGAAATTACTTAAAAGACAAAAACAGAACAAAACAAAATCTTACCTGTGACTGCTTCCTGGGCTTTCCCCCTGTACAAAAATTAATTAAACAATTAAAAATTTTCATTAGCTGAATATTATTTCAGTCAAGCCAATCAAAATTGTATCTAATCAAAAATATTTTCCATTTATCTATTTTTATCATAGTAAACAAGCTTCATTATTAGAAGTGTTTAAACTAAAAGCTTTAAAATTTTACTATTTTGCAAAGGCAAAATTTAGTTTAGCATCTACTTAATTATATAACAACCAATTGCTGGACATGCTTCTTCTAACATGCGTTTCTTCTACACCAAGGGAACTCTGGGGTCAGAACGGTAGCAGACAACACAGCTCCTGTGCCCTCAAGGCTCACAGCTGTCCTCACTGTCACGACTCTGTCTCTGCACATTCCCCGTGAGCTAAAAGGTGTTTGTAAGTTCAGAAGCAAAGTTCCGTGCAGCTCTGCGCTCACTCAGACTTGCACAGAGCAGCCAAAACCCTGACCTGCCTGTGCGTTCACTCCCTGCTGAGCAGACTGCGATGCTGTTGCTTCCTGTTCAGCTCTCAGACTGTGTCTTCTTCCCAGTCTATTTCATGCCATTGTTTGCATTTTTGTGCTTTTACTGGTGCTTTCACTGTTTAAAATGACCCCCACGCAGAGTGTGCAGTGCTGTCTATTGTCGATAAACACAGCAGAGCTGTGGCGGGCCTCATGGAGAGAAGGCCATGGGTCAGACACATTTCATTCCAGCAGGAATTCCGGCCAGTTCAAGGTAAATGAGTCAATAATACATATTAAAATAAGGTGTCAAATAGAAACATAAGGCAAGGTTATGTACTGGTTAACAGATAACCAGAAGCGTGCAGGAACCTAACTCTTACCTCCCTGGGGAATGTTCCAGCACTGAATAAGCATCAGCCACTCAGAACGTAACTTCTGGGAACAATGAGAATCAATGCCTTTGCTTCCTTTCACAGGACATGAAACTACCTATAGTCTTTTCCTCCAAAGCAAACCAGAAATAATTTCAAGACTGGCTTGTGTTTATGCATCTTTCTTATATAATTAAGCTATTCACATCTGACAGTCAAAACATATGCCTAAATGACAGCAACTAAAATTCCAAATGAATTTAGAAAATAACACTACAAAACAGTTCAACCAAACCAAACACAAAATACGACACGAGAGAGAAAAAGATGGTTAGCAAAAACAAAAACAACCGAACAGAAAGCACCTTAGGCAAACATACAGAACCATAAATTCTTTTAACAAGCAGTAGGATCTTGGGATGAACTATACTGAAAGTTGCAAGACCTCTTATGATAAATGATTTATTTATCATTTGTCAGAAACTTTTAAAATATCATGTTAAGTGTTGGCTTACGTTGTTTAAAAAAAAATACATGGAGATTAAAGGGACCCTTGAAAAGGGAAAGAAGCTAGGCTCTCTGAACCATTAAAGTATTTGGAAGAAATTTTACTGGGAAAACAAAGGCTAAGGTAGTTTCCCAAATATGTTCTATCAGATGGTAATAATATGTATCGCTATTTAGAAAAAGGATTTAGACCCAAACTGAATTTGGGAAATGCTGAGTTGAACAAGTTTAAGTGATTTTCTTCTCAGAACCAATCTACGTTCTGAGACTAACTAGTATTCTGCACCCACTGGGAAGTATTGGGCTAAGGAAGAATTTAAATTTGGTATATTTTTCTCTTTTCTTAGAAAACAAAAGTGAAAAAAGGGTCAGAGCTTACAGTGTTCTTCCAGTCTAACTCATTTTTAGAGATGTGGAATGTAGGCCTAAGGAGGTAAAGTAATTTGCACAAACTCAAAAATTATTTTAGTGAAGTTGAAAATACCACAAACTAAAACTCTTCTAACTATACCAGTACATAAGAAATAGACACCACATTTTACTAATCCTAAAAGGTACTTTTAAAAAAATTTTTAGTATTTTTGTACTTAGGATGCATTTTAAAATTGATTGAGTTGTAAATGACAGGAAATGCAAAAATTCAACCAAAAATAACTGATAAAAAAGATAATAGCTAAAGTCAGAAACTGACTGTAGAATGCACACGTGTAAATTTCACCCACAGAAATTATGGTTACAGAATGGGTCTGCTCTGGATTGCTGAGGGATTTTACCTACCTATGGCAAGAGCTTAGAAATATCCCTTTTTAAAGTTCCTTGAGTTCAAAACAATGCTTTAAAAACCTGTTTTGTGTACCAGATATATATAATATACATAACTGATACAAATTAAACTACACATGTAATGTTACGTATGTTTTATAGTAGTACATTATAAATTATGTGCTGATAACAATTAGCAACAGAAGGAGAAAATAAGGAACTAAAAAATAAAAAGTAAAAATAAAAACCAAAAAATAAAAAGTCTAAAATAAAATGAAGTAAATGCTACTTAAAAAATAATTAATTGTTGAACTAATTAGATGAGAAATGAGAACCATATGAATTTTGCACTTGTATGGAAATACTTACTTCATCACTTTCTACTAGATTCTCAAACTGAAAGAACAAGAAAGTAAGTGTTAGAAGAGATACCTGTCTAAGGTACATATTCCACGAAAAATTGTCACTTTTTCACCCAAAAATAATGCACCTTTATTATTTGTAAGATACTTGTATCAAGAGCCTTTGTATACATCAGTTCATTTGATATATTCAACAATCCCACAAGATAGCCAAGACATCTTTTTATGACATTATATAAAATAAAAAGAATTACAGCAATCTTCTACTTAAAGCAGAAACTCATAAACAAAACTTTCACCTGACCTTTCAAAATTCATGGAGATGTTTTAAACCCATACTGCCAGAATTTTCTACGAGTTCAGAATAAATAATTTAATGTCATAAAAAGGAAAATTACACAAAAAATAGGGCCTGAAAATACACCCAAACAAGAATTTTTCTTAGAATGTTTATATTTATTTATCTACTCATTCACGCAACTATTTACTGAAAAATCTACTAGGTCGTAGTCATTACTCTCAGTATAATGTCTTTCTAGAGATAGGAATGTAAATAATTTTATCATAATGAGATGAATGCCATGTCAAATCATCTAAGAAAAGTGATTACTAGTATTATACTATTAAAATAGTTGTATTTTAAATAACCACTTGAAAGAAATAAAAAAATGTTTTCTTGTTAATATAGTTTTGAATCTAAAGATTCAGAAAACAATAAACTCAAAAGGTTTAGAAAACACAGGAATCTTAAGGGATCACTTAAAACCTTAAAATTATTATCTTGAACTTACTCTTTTGTATTGGCTTGTGATTTAAAAAAAAAAATAATTTCTGGTTTATTTGCTTCCTTATTTAATAAAGAAGGCAGGAAAGGTGCGGACGGGTGGCTCAGTTGGTTAGAGCGCGAACTATGGGTAATGGGGCTGCCGGTTTGATTCCCACCTGGGCCAGCGAGCTGCGCCCTCCGCAATTAGACTGAAGTCAATGTGCTGCTGCTCTCCCGGGGGGTGGCCAGATGGCTCAGTTGGTTGGAGTGCCGGCTCTCAACCACAAGGTTGCCGGTTAGACTCCTCCACTCCTGGAAGGGATGGTGGGCTGCGCCCCCTGTAACTAACAAGGGCAACTGGACCTGGAGCTGAGATGTGCCCTCCACAACTGAGATTGAAAGGACAACTCCTTGACTTGGAGAAGTCCCGGAAGTACACACTGTTCCCCAATAAAGTCCTGTTCCCCTTCCCCAGTAAAAAAATAAATACAAAAAAATAAAAAATAAAAAAATAAAGAAGGCAGGACAGTACAATATTCAGGCTTTGGCAGTTTGGGGCTGGAATGTAAGTTCTGCCACTTCCAGGCTGTGTGATCCAGCCCAGCTTCTTCCCGTGTGTAGGCCTCTGCCCCTCATCCATGAAATAGGAAGACCGCCACCATTCACTAGGATTGTGGCAAGAATTCTGTGCGATGACATCATAACGCACATGGTACAGGGCTGGTCTCCAGGAGGGACTGAGACAACAGCGGATTCTGTTCTTGTGTTTTACATACAGCGAAAAAGTGACTCAGGCGATTCTACTGGGAGCAACTTTCAAATCAACTGCCTGCCGCGATTCGGCTTCTGGTCAGCCTCTTTGGGGGCAGGCGACCATGTGCCTCGAGAATCACTGCCTTACTGAGCCATGACCTCTGACAGGAACACACCTTGTCCCTGAGTTGTGCAGCGTGGGGAGAAAATGCAATAGCCACTTCTTAAGTAGAAATAGCAATTCTATTCGAACAGATGGTCCGCTTCTACAAACTTCTCCCCACGCCCCCTCCCACACCCCAAATTGGCCCCTCTCCATGGCATCAATGACACTGCCATATAAACAGTGCTTCCTAAATCTGGGCCCAGATCCTTCTCCCTTAATAAAAACAAGTGCCCCTAAGGTACTGTTATCCAGTCAGACCCATGCCTGTACTCACCTCTATAGTTAAATGTTCACCTCTTGAGCACGTCCTAAAGTACTTGGATCTTGGAAGACAACCAGAAAAACAACTTTAAAATCACATTTCATGCTAAAACTGAATTAACATACTGGGATAAAAACATTTCCTCAAGAGCAACTTTAAATTCCTTAACAGATAGTACCTTACATTTATAAAGAGGACCCACCAAATTGGTCTAAGAATAGAAATAGTCCAGATTTTTAAACTCAGGAGTGTTTAGTCAACCAATATTTCTCTACTAGTACTAATATTTACTAAACCTGCAATAATAAGTTCATTGTCCTATATTTACTACATAGACAGAATACAAATAAATTTAAAAATATATCCATCTCCCACCTCTGGGGGAAAAATCAGTATAATTAATTAGGAAGCTATTATTACTGACAGGAGACTGCTGTGCACCTCTGACAGTTATAAGAAACAAGAAAAAAGGGTATGAGTCCGGGAACTACACACAACACATAAAAATACCTCCAACAGTACAGATTTAGCCCTAACAGCTCCTCTTAGTAAAGCAGTCCTTCTCACATGTAACAATCATCTTGTTAAAACTGAAGATGACCGCGCTGCCCCCGCAGGTGGTATTGTAACTGTTCTGCTCACTACTTTGTTCATCCTTAGAGCTTGTTACCTGTTAGTGCAAGTCCCCTTCTTCAAAATTTGTAGGCCATTTTTGGTCCTTTCCATACAAATTGCTAGAATCAGCTTGTCAAGTTCTAGAAAAATCCCACTAGTATTTTAATTGGAATCACACTGAATTCAGAACTTTCTATCCTTAAACATGGTATTATCCTCCATTTATTTAGTTATTTTTGTTTTTAAATATTATTTTGGTCTTATATATGTATTACTGATTTATTCCTAGTTTCTTATATTTTTCATTGGTAACATAGAAGGTAATTTATAAAATATGCATTATCTGTTTGATGCTGGTATATTTTATACAAATTTTAATATTTAATACAATTAAGTTTTGATACAAATATTACCATTTCACATTGACAGAATGGGGAAAATATCTGACAATACCAAGTGTTGGGAAGTGGAACAATGAAAACCTACTGTTTGTGAAAGTATAAACTGGTGTAATTATTTTGAACAGTTTGACATCTAGTAAATTTGAAGCAGTGCATGAGCTATGACCCAGCAATTCTGGCCCTTGGCATATGTCTCTGAAGAATCTCTTGCACACTGGGACAAAGAGACATCCATAAGAATGTTAACTGAAGTCCAAACTAATCTAAATGCTCATCAACAGGAGGAGGGATAATTAATTATGGCCCAGTCACACAATGAAACCCTACCCAGCAGGAAAAAAGAATGAATGAGCCATAGCTACATGTGTGAAAAGAGGAATTCTGAATGAATCCTTCGGTTGAGAATGACTGCCCTAAATCAAAGACTTAATCAATCAGTGTTTACTGTATTTAGAGTGACGATAGGGGAATAAGAACACCATTCTTTCCTTCAACTTGGAGGAGTAAACTTGGGTCTGCATAAGAAGCTGAGCCTGCCAGTGCCAGGAGCCGTGTGAATCTGAGAGGAGCGGGAGGGGATAAATGCATACAGAGGAATGAATGCAGGAAGAACGTGCACAATTAAATTGGCAGCAAGGCAAGAAATGATGGGAGCCTGGATGAGAGTGGTGTCCGAGAGAGAAACACATTAAAGAACATTTAGAAGACAAGTCATGTGGTGTGGGGATGGACTGGAAAGTGAGATGGTGGGGAGGCGCCTCCGAACCCCAAGGAGGATGGGCTGGGAGAGCAGCAGGAGTCAAGAATGCAGGTGCAAGACAAAAGTAAATGCGGCAAATCCAACACATAACACACATCAGGGGTGAGAAGAATAAGGGACAAGTGATGGGAGACACTGGAAGAGCCCCCTAAGAACACACCAGTATCACATCAAATAGAGCTGAGCTGTGACAGAAATCGTTCAAGTCACATGATATGTACACAACTCTCATGAATATGTACACTCCCTGGAGGGAAGGGGGAGGTGAGAAATGATTTGGCCAACAGCCCACCCATCTATCCAAGGGCATGTACACAGTACATGCAGGTGTATTACAACGAAAGCTGAGCTGCTGAAACAAAGAGGCTTCAAGAACAAAGAGTCAAAGAAAACAGAAGCCTACCTTCCCTGTTTCTGAAGAGTCTAGAGTTCCCCCAAAGTCATCCATGGACACTCCTTATATAAATACGCCTTATGTCCCCGAGAGCTGCTTGTAAATGAAGTAGAGAGAGTTTCTGTGACCTGTTCTGCTTCTGAAGAAGTGGGCTCAAACATGCAATGGACACTCGCGAGGTAGGAAAGGCAGGCCGTCACACTTTGAATGATGGTGGCATGTCAAGGAATTTGGAAGAGTTTGAGAGTAATGTGGTACAAAAGTGGAGATCTTGCATATTTATTTATTTATCAAGGCAGATATCAAGACAACCTTTTATTAAGGGCAGTATCAGTCTCATCAAGAATAGGCTGAAAAGGCAGGTTTTCACGCTTCTACATGTTCTTTTGCGTAGCAGGTAAAAACTCTTACACCAAAGTGACAAGTAAAAATAACTAACAAGTTCTCACAAATCCGACATCGGTATTGTTCCTTTTCTTCATATTCTCCTATGTAGTATCTGCTAAAGTAGTAAAATCTTTCCCTCTATCTTCTGTTTGACATTGTAAATAAATGATGAAGAACCATAGTAAACTGTTCCAAAGTCTATTAAAAATTAAAAGCGTCCCAAGACTCTTTTTTTCTGAACATTAGGTTACAAATCAGATTCCTGGCAAAAAGTATTACAATCAAGATGATGAACACATAGTTTTTCAATTATTATCAAATACTTCAATGGAGGTTTAACCATTCCAAGCCCATCAACAGATTTTCCATGTACAGGTAGCACCGACGTAGGTCTTAATAATAACGTAATGATATTTACTGTGTAATAAGTCCCTCCCTAGTGAAGGCAAATTTAGAAACAATGGGTGTTCAGAAATTTATTTTATGTATTGGAAGAGTAGAGACCAATCTTCCTCCTAAACATGAAGACAGAAAACATGGCTTAAACAAAAGTCACTGCCCTTTAATCAGAAGCCTGATTTAGAGGAAAATAATAACTCGAAGGGCATCTGATACTGTGGGCCACCCTGTTCTTTGAGAAACTGCTGTCACTTACATGTTTATGACACTGAGCCTTCTAATTCCTCCTTCCCTGGGTTACTGAATGAGAGACATAGCTATGTATTTAAAGTACAAAAGTGAATAAAAATTGACCCATGTCCCCCAGAGGCTTACATTCTAACAGGGTACACTCACAGGAGAATTAAGAAGTACCATGGTCTGAGAAGGATGTGTTCAAACGAGGGGCACCAAAAATCAGCCTGAGGAGGAGGAATTAGCCGGCTCCGCAAGTAGTAAAAAGGAATGTTTCAAGGAACAGCAGGTATCAAGGCAAGGGAAAAGGAAAAAATGAAAATATATTGAAGAAGCCATACTCACTCATTCTGTCAACAAGTATTTACTGAACATCTTCTATGTACGAGGCATGTATCTTGAAGCTGGGTGTTCCACAGAAAGCAAAACAGGCATGGACTCCTTCCTTCCTTTACACTGAGCACAGGAGACAAGCATGAATCAAATAATCGCAGGGCCTGGTGTACGAGGCCTGACAATTAAGTTCGCAAACTCATCCTAGAAAAAGTGCTCCATGCCTCATTGCTGAATATCACTCTGGTCACCTTCAAAAGACTCCCCTTGGGAAGCTATGCACCGACACCTGCACCTAGTCCACCTAGCAACTTTGGAACTCTTTTTCTGGAATGGCCATCAGAGCTGTCATCATATTACCCTTGATGTCCTGAATGTCATCCAAATATCTTCCTTTCAACATTTCCTTTAACTTTGGGTAAAGAAAGAAGTCACTGGGGGCCAGATCAGGTGAGTAGGGAGGGTGTTCCAATACAGTTATTTGTTTACTGGCTAAAAAATCCCTCATAGACAGTGCCGTGTGAGCTGGTGCATTGTCGTGATGAATTGCTGGCGAAAAGTTCAGGTCGTCTAACTTTTTCACGCAGCCTTTTCAGCACTTCCAAATAGAAAACTTGGTTAACTGTTTGTTCAGTTGTCACAAATTCATAATGAATAATCTCTCTGATATCAAAAAAGGTTAGCAACATCGTTGCTACAAGTTTGTGAACTTAATCGTCAGACCTCGTAATTAAACCTCAGGAAGTGCTCAGAAGGAAGAAGGTTCCAGGATGGTGGGAGGACTCATCTCCTACAGGAGACCATTTGGGAAGACTTCTGTAGAAAATAACCCTGGAGCTGGCATCTAAAGATGAGTAAGTAGGAGTCATCTAAGTGAAAAGGGGAGAAATGGATTCAGGGAAGAGTGTGACACCGATGAGGATTTAAAAGGTAGGCAAGGAATAGGTAATACAAGGCTTTGAAAACTACATTAAAGATTTAAGTCTCTATTATTGTAAAGCACTACTGAATTTAAGCTGTGTCTGTATCACAGACCTGCATTTGAGATCACTTTGACTCCAGAATGCAGGATAAACTGAAAAAGCTCAGGAACAGACGTGGGCAGACTAGTTGGTACTCTGTCTACTCAGTCAACAAATATTTATTGAGTGCCTACTATGTGGCAAGTTCACTGTTGGGGCACTGGATATATAGGAATAACCAAATCCAAGTCCCCGACCTTATGGAATCGATACTCTATTAAGGAGGGAACAGACAACAGACAAATGAACAAACAGTCTACAAAGTCGTGGAGCGGCAAGTGCTATGAAGGAAAGTGGTGTCAGAGAATGATGAGAAAGAGCGCTATCCTCATACAGGGAACTGAGAACTGAGGCAAGAAATGACCACAGCCTGGACTAGGGCAGCAGTAGAGAGAACTGGGGAGGCTGAAAATCTATTTAGGAGGTACAAAAAAATCTGGTTTGGGGGATGGACTAGAAAAGCAGGATGATAGGGAGTAGTGTCAAATGCTCCTAGGCTAGTGGCTATATGTTTGCTAGTCTTTAAGGAGCATATAACAGGAGACATGTATGACTCCAACACGGAATGACCAGGGTGAAGAGAATGAATACTCAAAGGAGACAGGGAAGATACATGCATTCGAGTCCACTACCCAGGGGGTAGATGCAAAGTACAGTGAGTGTGAAATCACAGGAGACAGGAAGGAGTCAAGAGCACCCAGTGCTGCTACAAGGGCAAGTACAGGAAGGATTAGTACTACCCACTGGAATTTGATGGCTGTTTTGATATTATCACTATAGGAGTAAGAAGGGGAGCAGTAAGAGTAAATGTTAGATTGCCTTGAAGACTGAGTGAGAAGGAAAGGAAAGAAGATAAAGACTAGACAATTCTTTAAGTTTTAAAAGGGAAAAGACAGAAGACAGGGTAATAGCTAGATGGAGATGTGGGAGTCTAAGTAAGGTGTTGTGTTCTTTTTGGTTTTCAGATTAGAGAGGCACACACTCCAGCTCAAAAGGGTAACTGTATGGCGAGGACTGACGGTTCTGTATTAAGGCAGCGAGGGTGTAGAGGTTAGAAAGACGTACAGGCCACTCCCTGGGTATATGCCACAGGGATTGATAACCTGGATTTGGAGCGCAGTGAAAGGGAAGCGTTTAATACTCAGGCTCACAGCTGCAGTCACAGTTGACCACCCACAAGGTAGGGCACAAAGTAGCAGGAATGGGGGGCTTTTAAAAAGAGAAAAAAGGAGGAAAGGGCTATGAAAAGAAAGATGAGCTCAGTTTTACAATCTGAGGTAATGTCTGATATCCAAGTGGAAATACTCAGTAAGCAGGTATTTCTGAGCTCAGGACGGGATTACTGGGCTTATTAGTTAGCAGGTAGCAGGTAACGCCATGTGTTTGCAAGACATCACCAAGGGCAAGTACATTAAAGAAGGAAAATACGTCAAAGAACAGAGTGAGGCTCAGAACACAGACCTGGGAGCCTCTAAGGTGTAACACAGAATGTGCAGGAAATCCACATCCATTTAAGCCCACTACTGCTAAGTTTGTCTTTTAGAATTTCAAGAGAAATATCTGACATTTGTATATTATTCAAACCTGGTAAAATGCAGAAAACCAAACTGAATCTCTCAATAATGACACTGCTGATTACTATATCTTAGCAATCTACATTATAGTAAAATATTTTTGAAATTTTCTCTGGTTTTCTATACAGTCTCTTTCAAAAAAAAAAAAAAGTAAGTCCACAGAAAATTGGTAGCATGTGTGTTTAATTGTGTGAGTGAGTAGTGTTTTTGCCAAAGTTAAGAAATTATCCTCAGACCAAAAGGAAAAAAGAAAAATAAGAAAAAAACACTGTTTTCTAGATCTTACAAGTTCATAAACAATATTCTCTGGCTATGCATCCAACAAACATGAGAGACAGACAGTGGAGCGAGATAAGATAAAACACAGTCCCCACCTTCAGGAGCTCTAAGTCGGTACCATGGTCTACAGCAGGGCTCAGCAAACGATGGCCCTGTATGTAAAGTCTTGGTCTGTACGTAAAGTCTTACTGGAACAGTCATGCAGGACTGTACACACTGTCAATGGCTGCTTTGGTGCTAAAACGTGCAACCCTGAGTAGCTGCAACAGAGACTTTACGGGCCTGCAGTCTAAAGTGTTATCTGACCCTGCACAAAGAATGTTCACCAATCCCTGATATAGAGCAGATTTAAACCTGGAGAAAATAGTATTTACTCGGGGAGGTAACATTGTCTCAGGAGGCTGAAGCATGTTTCAAAGGGAAGCTAAGTAACAGTTAAGGATAAGCGAAAACTTACCAAGACAGGAAGAGAACCACCATACACAAAGGTGGTCGAGCAACAGGGCCGAGCCCAGCCTAGCTGGTGCGGAGGGTATGGAGGGCAAGAATGGCGCTGACTGCCCCCTGCCCCTTCTCTATGCTGCCAAACTCATGCTCAGCAAGTAAAACCTACAATTCTAATGAAACAATCTGAGGAAAACATAATCACGGTGCTAAAACAGATTAAGGTACAATTATCCTGTCAGGAGTTTAAACTTGATACAACCCTCAACTGGAAGGTTATCATTTATCAAAAAAGTTAAAGTACTAAGGTTTAGGAATGACTTAAGTTTTTTGAAATTAGAGTAGATTCAATGTTTTCCTTGTAATGTTATTCTCACTGATTTGTATGACATGATTTTCTGAATGAAAGAACAAAGATTACACTGTTTACCCAAATGCAGAACTGCACCTAATCCTGCCGACATGAACAGACATCACGTTGCACATTTGAACACCCTGCGACTCATCAGCTGTCACAGAAGGAAAAAAGGCTGGGGAGCAGAGCGTTCGAAGTCATTCGGCAAGGGGATGGCATAACCCAGGGTGGGTGTCGGAAAGCCTCACGACGAGTGACAGGAAGGGAGATGCACTGGAGTGTGAGTCCCAGCACGGAGAGCAGTGGAGAAGCGGCGCCCCGCAATTTGGAAGACAATGTGTGGGGCTTCAGAGGTAAGGAGAAAGGAAACAGGCTCAGTGTGTATTAAGGAGAGATTAAGCAGCTGTCAGAGAGGTGGAGGACTCTGCAGTGAGTAGTCAGAGACTGTGAATGAACTCACTAAGGGAACTAGGGAGTGTGGCAGAAGAAATCTGGGAGGAAGAAGATGCGCTATTTACATATTTATTGGAACACAGACATAAGATATGTTAGACAGGCTGACTGAGGAGACTTGGTACCCCCAAGTGCATCTCTTCAGGAGGCAACTGAAAATATAGCGCTGAACCTTTGAAAAGAGGTCTGCTCAGACGACATGACATCTGCACGTGGTGGATGAAATTTCTTCATGATCAGGTACACATGTGAAGGGAACTAAACAAAGAAGAGAAGAGACAGAGCAAAATTCCTAATTTAATAGGCAGATAGGATAAGAGTGTCCAGGACAGGAACAAGAAAATACGATAAAAGTGATGCTGCAGAGGTCAAGTGCACAGTATTACAAAAGAATAGCTTCTCACACAGACTAGAGCTAAGTTGTTGACATATATGCATAGATGTTCCAGTGACAAAGTCCAAAACGATGCACTGAGAGATAACAGCAACCAAATCTGTATCTAGAGAATAAGGCCCAGAAGCCACCAGTGGTTCCAGTAAAGATCCTGAAGCCAGAGGGGCCCGGGCGGCAATCCCAGCTCGGCCATCTTGGGCAAGTTAAACTTTTCAAGCTTCAGTTTTCAACCTGCAATGTATGTAACAGTACTTAGCTTCCTAACAGGGTTGCAGAGAGGAATAAACGAGGTAAGGTGGAGTACTTAGAACAGTGCCTAGCACATGGGAAGTAGTCGAATGTTCGTAGCTATCATTAGTATCATTTTTACTAGGAAAGAAAACAGCGAATCCTCGTAAATTATTGCCTGAAAGCAACTTTGCTCCTAGAGCCCACATGGCCAAAACACGATCCTACCTCTATGTAAAACTACAGTACATAGTGGAATCGCATAGTGGAATACAGTACATGTGTGGAATTACATGGTAAGATTAAAATGGGAATTAAGATAAAACAAATATAACTGGGTCTTCAGTTTGAGAAAGAAAAGGAGGAAAAGAACACACTAAGTATCTATACAAACTCTTCTAGTACGGCCCAGGTTCACAGGAAGGTTGGCCAGCAGGTGGAGCCGTGGGGAACGTGCTGGTAGGCAAAACCCACACTGAAGGAGGATGACTCACTAAGATGTCTAAATTTTATTACTTAAAGATATTTAACTCCCTCTGCTTAGTTACCAAATAGCTTTATTAGTAGTAAGGTTTCCGACATATCTCAACACTGACATTGATATTTTGACTAGATGACACCGGACTCTGGATCATACAGGCCCTTGTGGTATCTAGCTTTAATCTGCCTGAGAAAGTCCAGGGTTCTTCTACCTGTGCTCACTACAGTGACAAACATAACTCATATCAAGTTTTTGTGATTACTCCTAAATTTTTTTGCCCTTATATGAACTATTAGTTAACTGTCTAGACCCAGAGCTGAAAGAAAATCAAAACTATTAGTTAAAAAAAAAAAGCAACTAAAATGAGAGGTAAGGTTTAACATTATTCTGTAAATACAAAGTACTATATCCACTTATCTCTGCACGTTTACTAGACGCTCCTGAAATAATATTAAAAATAATGCAAAATAGTAAGTTAATCAGAAGATTCAAGTAAGGGAACCGTCCAAACCTATGTTTATGGAATAAAAGAAACAGGACTAATATCACCATTGCACGATTTTAGATGACAATGTCCACAACCCACAAACTCTCAACAGCGCTACTCTGCTCATGGTATTTTGTCCACTGTTACGCTTTTATGTCATACCACAGATAATCAACCTTAGCTGCACTGTATTAGAGAGGTGACCCGTGCCTGATGAACGAAGGAATCATGTTTCATAAGTACTTCATCACCAGAAGATCCAAATTATAAATCACTTGGCTTCAATTTGTTTATGCCAAACATCTCATTACCTAATAATGTTGGTTACACGGGACAGAGCCTGAAAACTTAGCAATCTGTTCCAGAAAGTGCAAAATAGTCTCATTTCTTACACAAAGTGGCTCGGCTCAGATTTCCAAGTCTAAGTTTGATTTCCTGGGAGATATTTAACAACAAGGCTAATTTCAAAGGACTTTGTTCTAATCTCTTCAACATCCTATGAAATAAACACACAAATGCAATGATCATGACATTCTATTATTCCATGGATCGTGTGAGTAGAAAAACCTGGGTACGTATATCCCAGTTTGAATGAAGAGAAGTGAGGTCCAAACAACTGTGATTTCGCTGGTGCTACAGGGCTGAGGGTAGCAACCGGGGTCTGGCATTTCTTTCGAAATGGCAGAAAAGTGAAAAGGCTCCACACGCGCCTCTTGTTACCAGGAATCCGAATGACCACTGGAAACCCACAGATTCGGCAAGTCTTTGGACACAGCAGAGCTACTCAGTGTCTGGACTCTCGCTGAGCTCCAGCATCGAACTCACTTCTACTGGAAACCCCCCAGTAGAAACAAATTTTCCAAGCCAGACTGTCACCTGCTCCTTCGGCGCCAAAGAGGATCAAACGGGAGCTGCTACCTTTGGCATCACCCGCAGGCTCCACGCGGGGTGTGTCCGGGTGGCTGTGGAGCCGGTTCCACTGCCCACTCGTGGGAGGCCCTGCTCCCTGGGGCACGCCCCCGGCGCTGTCCTCGCGCCCGCGCCCGCGCCGGTCCAGGCGCGACCCCCGCTCGCCAGCTCTTTCCCTGGAAGCCCTCCGACTCCGGCCTCCGCGACCACCACCCGCCCGACGCCGCGAGGCCGCCTCCAGCCGCCGGGGCCTCGGGCGCACCGGCGGCTCCCCCCGGGGCTTACCCTCCGCCGCGCTGCAGCCGCCCCGCTTCCCTGCGGAGGCGCCCGAAGCACTGCGTCCAGCAGCAGTTCCCCATCGCATGCCGCCCGGCGCCGCCGCTCCTCCGCCTCCTCCCGCTCCAGGCCCAGGCCCAGGCCCAGGCCCGGCAGCCGCATCCGCGCCGCACGAGCCGAGGGGGCCCGGGACCTCCGGCGGGCCGGCGGCAGCGAGCGGCGGTGCTCGGAACAAAGGCAGCGGCTACTCCAGAGGCCACTCAGTCGCCGCCGCGCGAGTAGGGAGCGCGGGGCTGTAGGCTCCAGACCGGCCGCCCGTCCGCATGGCACCTCGCTCGCCTCAGCCCCAGCCCCAGCCCGGCGCGAGGGGCCGCCTCCCGTCGCCAGGAGGTCAGGCCCCGCCCCCGGCGCGCCCAGGCCCCGCCCCGTACGCTCCGGGCCCGCCCCTCCACGCCGCCGCGGACGCCACGCCTCCGTCCTCTCCCGGGCCCCAGTAGGACGCGCTTCCACGGTGGCCCCGCCTCCTCCGGCGACTGGGCCTTGCGTCACTTCCGCCAGTTCTTGGGTCGGCGCTCCCTCCCTTCCCGCGCCCCCCACCCAGATATTGGGCGTGGATGTTTGTTTGATTGGACCTTGCCCTGCCTCGGAAGTCTCCTCTGCACCTAGTGTCCCGCGTCTGGGTCCTGAGCGTCTCCAGGTGTCGCGCGGTCAAGGCTCAGCTTTCGAGCTTTGTACCAAAGCCTCGCGAGCTGCTCACCTGGCGCCCCAGGCCGGGCGCCAGCGGGAGTAAAGGGGCGCCTCTCTCTGCGGGGCGGGCTTCGGTTTTCGTAACATTGCACCGTGACAGTCAGGGGACTGACTGAAGTTTTTTTCAACGCACCAAGAATTTTCTTCTGGTCTGTAGTTATTGCTTCAATCGCCATACTGTCATCATTATGATGACACTTATTAATGGTGCCATGCTGGCCTCGTGTTTGTTTAATATCAAATCTTCAAATAATGTACGATGGGGCAGTTGAAGTCATCCGAAATAAGCTGGAAGACTACAGTTTTTCAGAGTCACCAGCCTAGCCAATCCAAGCGTGCTGCCCAGAACTGTGGTATAAGAGATGGGAAGACAGCTACTCTGATGCGACTTGGTCTGCAGCACCTGCTCAAGTGCTCCTTAAAACGCGGTTTTTGTAGTGGTCTTAAAATAGGATATAAGATGGGGCTCAGTAAACTCCTGAGTGGATGGGGGTGCTTTTATTTACAAACGAACATGTCAGTTTTTAGCTGTTTTTAATTTATCCTAGGAAAATTGTTATATTTTAGAAAATTGTTATTTAAAAGTGTTCTCGCTTCCTGAAATCTAAACTCTTTTTCTCGCTTCCTGAAATCTAAACTGGCCTGGGTTTCAATCTTAGTACTGATAATTAATTTTCACCTTTTTGTAATCAAGTGTCCAATAGTCTTCAATCAGTGAATGTTGATGGAATGACTGAATGACTTCCTAAATAATGACTATATTTTCTTTCCCCCTTTCAGCCTCTGAAATCAAGCTAATGTATTTCTGAAATAGTCTTTAAAATTCAATTATAAATGTTTAAAGAAGCTGGTGTATTCATCCTGTGGGATACTACACAGCAACAAAAAGGAACTTACTATTGATACACTTACTATTGATACACTTACTATTGATATCAACTTACTATTGATACACCTTAAATGAATCTGCAGGAAAGCATACTGAAGAGAAAAGCCACTTGCTAAAGCTTACATATTGTATAATTCCATATATAGTACACTCTAGAAATGACAAAATTGTAAAAATGGGGAACTAATTTCATGATCGTCAAGATGTGGGGATGGATCCCGGTGGTGATGGAAAACCTGTCTTGGTTGATTCAATGTCAGCGTACTGTTTGTAATATTGCACCATAGTTCTGCAAGATGTTACCATTGGGGAAAACTGGGTAAAGAGTACATGTGATTTCTCTATATTATTTTTACAACTGCATGTGACACCTCAATTATCTCAAAGTAAAAAAGCTTAATTTTAAAAAATAGAACAGTATGCACTAGATGGACACGTGTCTATAAACATTTATTGAAAGTAAATCTGGTCTCAGTGAAGGATATGAATGATCCTCAATCAATACAAATGATTAAAACATTAAAAAATTGACCACTAATCAAAACAATGCAAATTAAAACACAATGAGAAGTCATTGTTTACTTGTCAGATACACAAAAATTTACAATTCAAATGTTCAGCCTTTGCAAGAGTACAGTGAAATAGAATTCTGAATATCTGGGGATAGTGAAACTCTGAAAAATCTTTTGGAAATATTTATCGAGAATTAGAAACAAACTAAATGCTCAACAATCGAAGGATGGTTAAATTCGCTGGTATATTCTTAGAGTATTATATAACCATCAGAAATGTTTTTCGAAAAAACTTGAATAACATGGCAAAATGCTGCTGGATAATGTGAAAAAATCAGAATAGAAAATATGTATTCCAAATGATGTTTAAAACAGAACATATACATTCTTACATACACATATATTCATAGGGGAATATAAAGGCTAGATGGTAAATATCAAAATATTACCAGTTATTATCTCAAGATTGTGGATTTAGGGAGGTTTTTTAATATATTTCTGTGTTTTCTCAATTTTTTTACAATGATCATTTAATACTTCTATAATCAGAAAAAGATATTTTTTAATCTGGCTTATCTGCAGAAAGGATTAATTGATAGCCAATTCAATTAAGTTTGATAACAAATGGAGACGTTTAGAAAGGGATGAGAACTTAAATGTGGGTAGATTATAATAAATTGAGTTGAGATACTTAATGTTTTTTCCTAGAAATGTGTTAAATATATTACTGCCAGTGTAACACGGCATGCTGTTTTACAGAAAATGTGTTACCAAGCTAAGATAAGAGGTTATTGTAATTTACCGTGCAGTTTTCACCAAATTTGACATCAAGAATCTTATCTTTTTTGTAATGTAGCTTTCAATTTTTTAAACTATTTAGTTGAGTGATGATCTATTAGTTAAGCAGAATTAGCAGGGAGAAACCCCATAACTGGAAGGGATGTTTGAACTCCATAATTTTACTGATGAGAAAGAGGACTCCTGTCATGTACTACATAACAACAGGGATGGGTTCTGAGAAATTTGAGGTTTGGCAATTTCATCATTGTATGAACATCACAATGTAATTACACAAACTTGAATGGTGTAGCCTATTACACACCTAGCCTGTGTCACCTGGCAAAAATAACTCCAGAAAATCCATCAAAAGAGTGGTTTATTTAGGAAAAGAAAAAGAAACAAAAACCTCCAACTCAGGGCTCCAGCCAGCTGCGCACTGTGAGATAACCCGGGTTCCAAGATGGCTATTCTATTTATTAGCATCCCTCCCCCGGTAGTTACCACAAAGTCCAATAGGAAGTCAGGGCTAGAGAGTTAAGGGGCCCAGCTCTATCCATATCCTCCCAGCTCTAAGGTTAAGCATTTTTTAAGATGCCGGTTCACTTTTATCACCCGTATGGTATAGCATATTGCTCCTAGGCTACAAACCTGTAAAGTTTGTTACTATACTGAATACTGTAGGCAATTGTAACATAATGCTATGTATTTGTGTATCTAAACAGAGAAAAGGTACAGTAAAAACATAAAATATAAAAAATTGTACTCCTGTATAGGGTACTTACTGTGAATGGAGACTGTAGGACTGGAGGTTGTTTTGTGTGAGTCAGTGAGTGGTGAGTGGATGTGAAGGTCTAGGAGACGATTAGACACGACTGTAGGCTTTAGAAACACTGTCCACTTAGGTAACACTAAATTCATAAACAAGATTAAATCAAGCACAAGAGAAAATGATGCAATAATAGATGTGGTAAACGTGAGATGCTGCCAGTGTAACATGGCACACTGTTGTACAGCCAACATTTTATAGAAATATAAAAAGTACACCCTAAAGTAATGATAGAAAGTGTAGTGTCAATGTAAGAAATGTCCAAACCTGTAGAGAATTTTTGTAAGAGTTTATTTGAGCCAAACTGATGACATACGCCGGGGATCAAGATCTCAAATGCTGCAGAGAACAACAGTTTTGCAGTTTCTTTTATGTATTTGAAATTAAGGAGGGGGTGTAATGAAGAGTGGAGAAAGCAAGGCAGGAATGGATTACAGGATAGTCAACAAGATTATGTGCTCCCTTCAGTGTCAACATCCCCTTCCAAAGGTATTACTCTGGCATTTCAAAGATGTGTTAACCTGGATACACAACAACAACGGACAGGGCTGGCTTTCAAACTGTCACAAAAGAATTTGTAGGTCAGGAGAGGGGGAGGGGCAGGACTAACCACCAAAACCTGCCCAAGTAGGAATTTATGATCTTATCACCCTTTGTGGCTACTTTCCACAGAACCCCTTTTTTCCATCCACATAGTGAATACATAATCCAGTAACGTAGTCTTTTATCATCATCATCAGGCATTCTACACTGTACATAATTGTAGGTGCTGCACTTTTTTTATATGACTGGCAGCTCAGTGTATTTATACCAGCATTGCCACAAACACGTGAGGAATGCACTAGGACTTTATGTGCAGCTACAATGTCACTAGGCAATAGTAAGTTTTCGGCTCCATTATAAGCTTAGGGGATCACTGAGCGTATATGCAGTCTGTACTCTTCAGTTGAGCAGCGTGACACCATTGTAGACTAATTAAAAACAGCAAAAGTTATGTTTTTATTCTTTTTTGATAAAATTACGGAGCACTTTCTAATGGCATTTGGGTTAACACTCTACATTGTAAATAGTTCAGAGAGTGATTTTTATTAATCACTTCCTTACAATTCTGGGGAGTTTATCCTTTATAGGAATTACATTTTCATATGTTCAGCGTATTAACAAGTTCATTGGGTACTTGTTATATTTTGTGATGGATAATTTTTCAGCTGCTTTGCCAAAAGTAATAGGCTTTTTTTCTTGAAGCATGGTCAATGACAGATAAGGAATGTTACATCATTCAAAACATACAACTTTACAGAGTTTGAGGTAGTTAGAATTTTTTCATTATTTAGAGTGATTTGAAATATGCTGTAATATTTTCTGTGGTAGTAGTTTAGCACATAATTTCTTGCATGATATAAAATGACAGCTGGTTGAGGGGCAAGTGAGGATAATACAAAAAAGTCCAGAAATTTACGGAAACGTGGCCCTCGACCGGTGGACAAAGGTGAGGCCTACAGACACTAGAATGGAGCGGCAGGGTGAGCAGCAGGTGGGTCCACAAGACAACTGTGCTGTTGGCAGAGGGCTGTGTGACGTGAGGGTCTAGGTATCGGGCAGCGCTGGGCACGTGCTGGGCACCTTCCCGTGACCGACACCGCTAAGGAGGGATTGGCAATGGAGGACATTGGGGTTCTGTGAAGAAAAGAAGCCAGCGAGAGAGGTGTCAGAAATAGGTATTCTTCATAAGGGCTGGAGGATTTGATAACATTTCTCATCGCAGGGGTCCTTTCTTCCAGGACTGATGCTACACAAGTATCTGCAATAGCTGGCAATAAAAAAAACCCAAACTCCATTTGACAAGAAAATTAACTTCTGTACAATGAGTGAAGTTAATAACATTGGCAAACAAGACAGCTGCATGCGGAGCTCATGGGATGGAAATGCAGTAGGCGCGGCTTGTGGGTTAGTTATTAGGCCAAAGTCCTCAGCACTCGAACATTCTTCGCTGTCAGAGGGGAAATCCTTCACTATCAACACAGTTTATCAAAGACTATTCTGTTTTAGAATAAAAGTTAATTATAAGGCAATTTCTAGAAAATGAAGCCTAATCTCTACATGTTTCAATCTTCCGGGAATTGTTGAAAAACTTTTTATTATGGAAAATTTCAAACATAAACATGCGTAGAAAAAGAAAAAGAATATGCGTCTCCACCTGTCCATCACTGTTAAGACAATTATCAACACTTTGTCAGTCTTGTTTCATCGGTCTCTCCACACAACCGTCATCACAAAAAACACAAACAACAACAAAACACGTTGCTCCCACACTAGCCGTGAAAAAAGGCCAGGTAATCTACAGAAATCAACCCTGATTGAGCCTGTCAGAGAACTGAGGTGTCAAGGCAAACAGATCGATTCTAAAGGGTGACAAGTCCCTCGAAGGAGAAATGGCACACGTTATCTGGTTAACCTTTGGCAGAGCGCAGGAGGAGAAGGTCGCTGCCATAAAAGCAGGAAAAAGAAAACAGCTAAAGTTGTAGCAATCCCGTAATGGCTATTTAGGATCCCGTGCCGCCAGAGTCCTCATTTACTTGTCTACTCTTTCCCACCGTCCTCTACGTGCAAGATTGGGTGCAGGTGGGGAGGTCTGAGCCCATGCCCCTTTGTGCCACACAGACATGGAAATATGTCTAATTTCTAGACTTTTCTCACTGCAAATGCCATAAACCTCTGGGGGAAGGGCAGGAAACCATTCTACTCCTCAAGGGCTTCTGCCTCGGTGGGAGTGTGAGAGGCAGAAACTGCCAGCAGCTGGAGGACGGAAGGAAGCCCTCCGCCCCAGGCCAGGTTGCTGCTGAGGCGCGGGCAGAAGCGAAGGCCTAGAGACACAGAGAGACGACGTGGGACCCCTGTATACTGAGCATCAGGGACAGCAGCGAGCGAGGCGCCTGGGTTGTGCAGAGAGCTGCAGCCCGAGGCTCCTGAGCCGGGACAGGCGGAAACACGCGGAAGCCCACACGGCGTCCTGGCACAGGCGGCCTGCCTAAGGCTGAGGGAGCACGAGGAGAAGTGAGAACCCTTTCCTTCCCTCCGGGAGCCACCTACCAAGTACAAGCAATGACAGTCTGGTGCTGGGGGAAAAGGAAATGAATGTCAAGGTGTAGACGTAAATTCAATCATATAAATAAGTACATTAAATATAATTGTTTCAATAACCCACTTGATGGTATTGTTAGACTGAGTATAAAAACAAGACCCAACTATATTTTGCCTAAAAGAAGCCCACTTTAAATTTGAAGACATAGACCAACTAAAAGAAAAACAGGGGTGGCGGGGTGGCTCAGTTGGTTAGAGCCCGAGCTCTGGGCAACTGGACTGCTGGTTTGATTCCCACATAGGCCAGCGAGCTGTGCCCTCAACAAGTAGAATGAAGTCAATGAGCTGCCACTCAGCTCTGGGGGTGCCAGATGGCTCGGTTGGATGGAGTTGTCCTCTCAACCACAAGGTTGCAAGTTCCCCTCTGGCAAGGGATGGTGGGCTGTGGCCCCTGCCACTGGACCTGGAGCTGAGCTGCGCCCTCCACAACTAAGATTGAAAGGAGGACAGCTTGACTTGGAAAAGTCCAGGAAGTACACACACTGTTCCCCAATAAAGTCCTGTTCCCCTTCCTCAATAAAATCTTAAAAAACAAAAACAAAACCACACACACCCCAAAAAGCAGGTGGCACAAAGGTAAACCACGCAGTAGCTAATTAATAGTAAATTATCAAAGGAAGTAGACTTTAGAAGAAGAAATTTTACCAGGGATAAAGAGAAACATTGCATAATGATGAAGCAATTGGTGCATGAAAAAGATATAACTTTGTACCCATCTAATAATAGAACTTGAAAAACGCTGAAGTAAAAACTGATAGAACTGAAAGAAGTAGACAAATCCACAAACTGAACTGGAATTTCAACATTTCTATTTCAGTAATTGATAGAAACATTAGACCAAAAGTCAGTAAGGATGTACAATTAACTTGACCTAATTGATATTTATAGAGTGCTACAATAAATAACAGCAAAATATATATTATTTTTAAGTACAGATAGACTATTCACCAAAGTAGACTGTATATATAAATCTTAACAAAGTTAGAATTATTGAAATAATACAATGTATGTTCTATGGCCACAAGAGAATTAAACTAGGAATTAGAAGTGGAAAGGTATCTGAAAAGATCCTGAAGTATTTGGAAATGACACAGTGCAATTCTAAATACAGCTCCATGGGTCAAAGAAGAAATCAGAAAGTAAAACTAAAAAATACTTTGAGTTGGCTAAAGGTAAAGATACAACATATTAAAATTTGTGGGATATCTAAAGTAGCTATTAGAGTGAAATGTATAGCATTAAATGTGTTTGTCGAAATGAAAATTCTCAAATCAGTGATCTCAGTTTTTACATTAAGAAACTAGAAAAGAGAAGCTTAGTAAGCAGAGGGAAGGACATGATAAGAACAGAATCAGTGAAATAGAAAACAGAGATATAGAGAAAGTCAGTGAAATAAAAATATGGTTCCTTGAAAAGATTAATAAAATTGATAAAGAAAAAAAGCAAGACACTAATTACAAATATATGAAATAAAATAAAGGCTATCACTACAGATCTCACAGACATTGAAAGGGAAAGAGGCAAATCTGAACAACTGTATGCTAAGAAGTTTGACAGCATAAATGAAATGGAAAAATTCCTTGAAACACCCAAACTACCAAAGTATACACAAGAAGAGATAGATAAACTGAATAGTCCTGTATCTACTAAAGAAAATGAATTTGTAGTTAAAAGACCAGAATTACTCTGATTCCAAGATCAGACAAACATATTTCACGAAAGTCTAATTTAAATCCAATTACACAAACATAGATGGAAATATCTTCAGCAAAATGTTAGCTAATTAAATCCAGTAATATAGAAAAAGGATAACACTTCACAACCAACTTGGACTATCCCAGGAATGTTAGCTTGGCTCATGTTCAATAATTAACATTGCAATTCACCAAGCCAATAGATTAAACAGGAAAATCCATATGATCCTCTCAGTAGGCGCAGAAAAAAGTATTTGACAAAACATAACATCCATGCGTTATAAAAATTTTCAGCAAAGTAGGACTAGAAGGGAATTCTCTCAACCTGATAAAGGGATTCTATAAAATACCTACAGCTATCATCATATTTGACGATAAAGGAGTGAATCCTTTCTTGCTAAGATCAAGAACAAGGCAAAAGATGCCAGCTCTCAAATTTCTATTTAGCTGGAAGTCCTAGACAGTGAAATGAGGCAAGAAAAAGAAATGATAGGTATGCCGGTTGGAAAAGGCAATACTGGTGTTTATTCAAAAGTGGCATAATCATCTACATAGAAAATCCTAATGCATCTCCAAAAAATATACTAATGCCAACAAGTGAATTTAGCAAAATTTCAGGATACAAGATCAATATACAAAAATCAATCATATTCCTATGTATTCTAACAGCAAGCAATTGAAAATGAAAATATGCTATTTGCCAAAACAACAAAAGTCATATAATAACTTATGGATAAACACAAATCTACTGTATAATTTTCTCCTTTCATCTTCTGTCCCCAACCTCATTCCCTCTCCTCCAGAGACTAGATTAGTGCATGTGATTATACCCTTCCAATATGCCCTCCTGATACTTACTGAGAGAGATGCGTATCACTGAAAAAATACACAGTGGTTTCTGTATATAACAGTTTTAGTATAATTAGTATACTGCAATGCCACCCACCCAATCTGGCATCCCATGATCCGGCCTAGAGCACACCAGTGAGTCCTGACAATTCAAAACTTGCAAAAAACAACAAAACAAACCAAAACAAGACACAAACTTAAGAAGTTCAACTGACAATTGCTATGTTGGAAAAAATATACAAATATTTGCTATTTTCTATTATGCCCCTGGAAGGTATTTGTTTTATGTTTTTCTTAGAATTGAAGCTATTTTGAAAAATTCCTACTTTAGTACCATATTGAGAAGTGATACTGACAATTGTGGCCTTTTTTTTTTTTTTTACGGGATAGCCTGGGTTCAGTTCTCAGGATTGCCCATGAGAAGACACTGCGGAAATACTTTGGAACAGTCCTATTACGATATATAGTAGCAGAGGTGCCATGTGCAGGCAAAAAATAAAATAAATTCAATGGGCCTTTCCTTTTTGAATGGGATTGAACTCTTTATCAGCACCCGTTTTTCTTCATTGAACATGATCTGGCACCTGCTGTCTCCCACTGACCTACTAGTTTTTCCTGCTTTCCCTTTGTCGTCAGTGTTTCTAATTTTCAAATCTTTCTCTCATTCTTTTGAACAACATCCTCCTCTCCATCTTCTTTATTCAAACTATCCTTTGTCACAGAAAAAAAACACTTGTGACAAGATTTCTGAAAGATAATGGTTGAACCAAGGAATTTTATTTTAGAATATTTAGTATGTAAATATCCTGGTTTTATCACATGGAAAACATTATTTATCTTAGATTTTAGTCTCCGAAGATTAGGAATATGCTTATGTAACAGATTTTTTTCTTCTATCTTCCATGAATTATTTTTTACGTGTTACAATCAGCTTTAACTTTTTCACTGCATTAATTGATTTCAAGTTTGTTCTCCATAATGTGTCAAAAATCTACAGAAAATAGTTATAGTATTTATATTTTTAAGTAAATAGTTACACTGCTACATTTTATTAAAATAAATGATTACTTTAAAGTATTAAAATTTCCTATTTTTATTCACTCTTGAAAAACACAAAAATATAGAAAACTGTACATCTGCTTTCCTAAACTTTCTTTGTGGAACACTGAGCTTGTGGGGTAAAGTTGAACACCAGTCAGTGGCATGAAAATATCATTCGACTATAGACGAACATCGCAGCAAAAACGTTCAATATCAATTTAGAGTGAATTCACACATAAGGCATGGTCTTCTTTTACCTTTTTTTCAATGTCTGGGTTTTTCTGAGATTGAATTGCCAACATTAATTCTTCCTCAGAGTTTCTTTGTACCTGAGGCTATTTTTCTTTTGGTCTACAATTAAATCATTGCTAACTGTGATTCAATTTGAGGCTCAACTGACTGGATTTAAATATTCGTGTGTCAGTTGCTTTTATTTATTCTTGAAAGGAAGTTAACTTCCAATATGGATAAAAACGTTCATCTAGGATGCAAGAGAATTGTACTTTTAAATATTTAAATAAATTGTTAGCAGTGTGAATTAGTCACTCTATGCTATAGTATGCTGTATAAAAAAATAATCCCTCCATTTTGGCGGCTTAGAACAATGAATGATTACTTTTCATCCACAACACAGTCCAATAATCATTGGGGCATCTTCTGCTTGTGGACCTACCGACCAGAACGTGAGGTTCAAGAATGCATGCCAGGGAAAGACAGAGCTAGAAAAGGACAACTCAGTGCTTCACCATCCCACCATGAATGTGACAACTGTCAGTACCACTTACATTTTATTGGCCAGAACTTGTTACACAGCCCCAAATTCACTGTAGGGAAGACTATGAAACATACAGAAGCATGTGGATATTTAGTGAGAATGAGTACTCTCCGTCACATTGCTTTTATTGTTAATCCTTTTGTTACTGAGCGTGGTGATATATGAAATGGAGAAAAGAAGTCCAAACAAAAGAATTAGAGTCCAGAAAACAAAAAAACCTCAGGACAGAAAGCAAATGCTAGGTGATGTTACAAACTGCTCCCAGTACAAGTGCCCTCCCTGTGCAGATGTGTGGCTAATGTGTGGGTGAGAAGTTTTTACTTTGATCTTTGTTTTGAAAAATATTGAGAAATAATAAAAACTTCTACAAATTTGCATTTAATCTGTTTTTTTACTTTTGCAGTTTTTTAACAACTTCTGCACAAGTTTCCAGGAGAGAAAAGGAGAAAGCAGGGACAGGGATTGGTGGGTGGATGATGGCTAATCACTTGCCAGCTGGGCTAATTCCTCCCTTTCTGCTGCTGCACCTAACCCCAGGCTCTCCTCATCACGGCAAAGCCCAGCAGAGGTGTCACAGAAGGAGGAATTAATATTTAAGAAATAAGAATTTTGGATCTGCTGTTAACTTGATTAGTTAGATTACAACAGGCATTATTGCCAACTTGAGAGGACTCAAGGGGACTTCGGAAGAGACTTGCGTGTCCTTGGTTTGGGTTGTTGTAATGCAGGGACTCAGCTCCCATCCCCCGCACAAGAACACAGAACATGGTGAGGCCAAAAAGGAACACCCACGGAGCCATAGATAGGGGGTTCATACCACTATATTCTCGCTGGTGGCTGGGTTGTAGACACAGGGAGCCAACATCCACCAGTACCCCAACAAGGGGTCTTCCTGCACCCCAGTGTCGCTGGCGGTTAGGCGAGACACAGGAAGTAGAATCCACGATGCGCAATCCGCCGCTGGCTTTTCTGTCTGCCAACCAACCAACCAACGTAGCCACGGCAGTTATATCAGTGGCCAATTAGCTAACTGGTTATAGCTGATGGCCAACCAGTCACAGCCGATGCCACCACCCGAGCCAGCACCTCTCCACGTGAGGCCGAGAGCCTGGAAACTGCTCTCTGGGACTCTGTCCCCACATGTTCTCAGGGATTTCAGAATTTAAACTTTCATTAGTGATCCCAGGTATGCAAACCATTGAACAATAAACTGTAAAAATCAGGTTCACAGTAGTAGCCAGTGATAGCCAGTTCTGAGTTTAGGCTTCAGTGCTGCGCCTCACCTTTCCTCACTTTAAGTTCAGTTCCCAGCAGCCTGTGATGAGGTCACCTGTGGAGCACTCTGAGCCCCCACAGAGCAGTGTAAAGAAAACAGGTCAGCATCTGAGCCTTACTCCTCCGTCGTCCACGCATGGCCAAGTTTTCCCATCTGTGTTCAGGCGCCACCACTCATGCAATTTTTATAGTACCAAGTGAAAATAGTTTGGAAATTTCCATGTTGAAGGCCAACACCTCATGGAAAACTTTGCAAAGCGTTTTATTTAGACAGAAACTCAGTTTATTAACATTCTTAGTATGTATTTTTGCAGCACCTGTTCTATTTAATTAACTCGATTATCTTTTAAAAAAAACAACAACATGTTTCTGTCAGGCAGGGAACAGGTAGAAGGTTGAGAAATTTCATGGACTGATGCATAAATTAGCATAAACTAAAAACAGTGCCCTTTGACAGTGTCCTCGTTGGGAGCATTCTTGCTTCAACAGTGTTTGGACAGCACAGACCCAGGAACGCCCCTTCTTCCAACCTCCGACCACCCTCGACCTCTTTTCTACTCTTTTCCAGTCGCAACCTTTCGAACCATCTCGGCACCATTTTGGGAGCTTAACTCCTTATTGCCAGCAACCATGAGCTCCCTCATTCATCAGCTTCTCTCCACCGAAGTGGAGGCTCCGTCAGCTGCCTGGTCCCCCCACACCTGCAGGCCTCTGTCTGGGCTCCTATTTCCACCGACCGTGTGGCCCGGAGCTGGCCGAGGAGACGCGCGTGAAGATGCAAAACCAGCGTGGCGGCCTTACCCTCTTCCGGGACCTGCAGAGCCAGCCGAGACTAGTGGGGTAAAACTCAGGGCGCCGTGGAAGCCTCCATGGCCCCCGAGCAGTCCCTGAACCAGGTTCTCCGGGCTGCGTGCCGTGGGCTCTGCCGCCAGATCCCCGGCTCTGTGCCCTCCCGGACAGCCGTGTCCTGGACGAGGAGGCTATACTTATCAAGGAGATGGGCGACGTGGGCTGGCCCCCCAGGCGTGGCTGCGCGAGCACCTCCTCCAAAGGCTCCCTCAAGCGCCACCAGGAGTCTTGGAGCCAGAGGCCTGTGAGGGGTCCTTGTGCGCTGCTGACTTGGGCTTCTGCCTGAGTCTGTCCCTGCAGCCCCCAGGCAGCCCTCTAAGCACACTGCACATGTCCCAGGCCATGGGCTAAATGCATACAATAAAGCTTTTTGCAGCAAAAGGGAAAAAAGTAACCTTTTATTATTATTGTACATGCACTGCAGAGTAGGAAATAAATTAAGTAAAAATGATTAAATGAAAATATGCACACCACTCAGATCATGACTCTTAACAGCTTGCTATATGTACCTCCTGGAAAATGTACATAAAATGTATATTAAAATAAATAAGTATAATAAATATTCATAACAAATATATAGATTTAATATATAAATATAACCAAATTAGTTTAGATTTAATATTTAATCGAAGTCAAGATTTTTCTAAATCTTATCTGATAATGTCTTACATCTTTGAGAGTTAAACTGACATTTACAAACCGGAAAACCAAGGCACAGCCCGATCCCCAGAGGGCAGGAGTCAAGAACAGATTGCAAGTGCAATTCTTTTTTCTCTGTCACCTGTTCAATGTGCGGATATTCCTCATAATTATCACTGGATGGTTGGAGAAGCCAATCTTCAAAAATGAGATCGAGAATACTGGAGCTGCTCGGGCAGAAATGTCCTCATATTCCCATAAACCAGGAGGTCTGCTGATGAGAAGAAAGTAGGAGTTGCTGTCAGAGAGGCTAGGAGGCCTCCTAAAGCCTTACTCTCCAGAGAGCACCAGGAACCTGTTACAGCCTGAGAGGGCCTCTTGGTGACGAGCAGAGACATGGAGGACACCCCATGGCTAGACGTGAGTGCGAATGGGGCTCACCAGGCTGCAGGACCCACCCTGCACATTGATGTCAACTCAGGAAGCCGTCCTGGAAATATTTTGAAAGATATTTTCAGCCTAGGAATTCTTTTACGGGTAGACTGGATCTGAGGCGAAGATTGTTCTTTGGGGAATCCATGGGAAGCAGAGGGTGTCGGTGCGTCCTGTGCAGATCAGAGTACTCAGTAATAGAAAGGCATATCAGGACCCCTGAGCCAGCTCTGCCTGCCCACTACCAGGCAGACCCCACACCCAGCAGGAACCCCGAGAACTGGAGAGGTGTGTATGAAACCCAGAGACTCGTGAGTGTGAGCCAACTGCTTTGTGTTCCGACATTTGGATCCCTATTCTTTATCCCTCCCCTGGAAAATTATTAAACAGTAATCAAATGCTCACATGGAAAGGTAAAGATCAATAATTTTTTGAAAAAGTGTATTGCTGTAAATTTTATATGACTGCCATAAAACAATGTATAAAAAGAGGAGGGTTATAAAAGGAGCCATTGGAAACTGAAGTTGTCTGACAACACAAATTACTACGCTTAACAGTAAAGGGGGTAATAGTGGCTACTGACATGATTAAGCATTCAGGCAGAATTTGTTAGTTTTTAGAAAACAAACTTTTAACTTTGGAATAGTTTTATATTTATGGGAAAGTTGCAAAGATCGTATAATTCCTGTGTATCTGGCATGCAGTTTCCCTACTGTTAACATCTCATGTTTACATTTGTACTCACAGTACATTTGTCAAACTAATGACCGGATACTGACCCATTTGTATGAAAAGTCCTTGTTTTATGCAGAATTCCTTAGTTTTCTCTGAGGTTCTTTTCCTGTTCCAGAATCCTTTCTATGACACCACGTTACGTTTAATCATGTCTCCTTAGCCTCCATTGGAATGAGACAGTTTCCCAGACTCACCTTGTTTTTGATGACCTTGACGGTTTTGAGGAGGACCAGTCAGCTATTTTGTAGAATGATCCTCAATTTCGGTTTGTCAGATGTGTTTCCCATGACTAGCTGGAGTTCAGGTTTCTTGAGAGGAAGACCACAGATGTAGAGTAACCGGGTCATCCCCTATCCGGGCTGCTGGCAACCTGGCTCAGTGCTGCCGAGGTTCAGCTTGTGGCGTGGCTGAAACAATGTTTGTCAGGCTTGTGCACCGCAAGGTCGTCCCCTACTCCCACCCACGCAGCACTCTGGAAAGCCAAAGCCACACGCAGACGTGAGAGTCATGCTCCACCCTTCCGAGGTGCCCGTCTCTACGCAACTATCTGCAATTCTCTGCCCAGGAGCTTTGTCTGTTCTCCCCCACTAATTTATTTCTGGAACCATCTCTATTTGTATCAAGATGAACTCCAGCAGATGCTGTCCCACAGCGAGTTTTGTGTTTGCATTCTGAGCACATGCGCCAACTCTGCTCAGAGAAACCCGTCCAGTGTCCAGGCGACCCCTGAAGGTGGGCGGCCTTGACCCCAAGGCTGGAACGAGAAGGGCGGTGGTCGCTGGGGACAGAGGAGCCAGGCGGTGGGCGGCAGAAACACGGATCTGAAGTCTGGGGTACCTGGGGACTCGCTGGGACACTTCTGCCAGTCGCCGGTGCCGTGCATGGCTGCTCCGGTGAACAGCGAGTGTTGGCAGCAGGTTTGCTCTGATTTGGCAGAGGAAGCAGTGGCAGGTAGCACCTGGAAATGGCATCAGTAAAGCGCCCATAGCTTAAAACAAGTATTAAAGCGTAGATCTTTTTGTGTCGAAATCTTTGCATCGCAAAAATAACGTCTGCTTTGTTAGCCGGAGGCTTTAGCGGGAAAAGTCGTGTGTCAGCGACACGGGTGTCAGCGACACTGTAAGGGAAAGGTAGCACAGAGGTCTGTCTGCATTACAAACGGGGGCAGCTGGGACCATCCTGTCGCCAAGCATGGAGCTCTTTAAAAATGGTTGTTACAACTTGACAAACGGAGAAATGCCCGAGGACAGCTATAGTTAGTTGATATCAGCTCAAAATGAACATCTTATAAAAATATCTGAAAGCAAAACTGACAGTGAAGGAAAATGTGGGAGAACCAGTTTTGAAATGTGCTGGGAGGTGGCACTAGAGATTCTCCATGGCTTATTATTCAACATTCATATCCGTAAACACCTGAGTTGAGAAACTTTCACTTTTAGTTGGAGAGGAAATATGAAAGCCAAACCTGGGATGGAACAATGTAATTGAATACTTGCTAAAGTAAAGATTGGTTAAGATCATAGTCTGTTTTAGCATGTCCTTGCAGACTAAAAGGATGTTTATGAAAATACTGATAATCTTCTGTTAAAAACTACATGTCAATCATCTTTACTGGCTTATCCCAACTACCTGTATGCACAGTGTCCCCACGGGAACTGGCACATACCAGATTTTTCACGTGAGAGCGCTAATGTACGATCGTATTTATTTTGGGGAAATATTTTTAGTGCATATTAAAACATAACATTACATAACATAAACCAACAGATTAGTCTGAAATTTCACTTTGGAGTAAAAGCAAGACACTGTCAGCGACTCTGTAAACGTGACAGAATACTCTTGGCCTATACAATGGAGTAAACCAAAGAGTATTTTCAGAACTGAGCTCATTTTGTAAATTGTTCCAATCCAGAGCAGAATTGTGCAGCACTGGCGAGTGTGCTCCCGCGCCTAGTTCTCCAGGACAATGGAGCCACAGGGGCGCCGGCGTGGAGTTTCTGTGTTTGCCGACAGTGTGCTCCTCACCAGGGCAGCTCACACAGCACATTTCTCCTTCATGCCTTGCTTTTGTGATCATTTTGATTCATGAAGCACTAAGAGTTGAAATTAATAAGAGACTTCACAAAGATTTCTATTGTGAGGCATTGGGGTCACAGCATCATAATAGAATTTCCTCGTATTAGTCTTTCTTTTGGCAACAATAAAACAATCAGACCCTAATGGCTCTCACTGTATGAGCTTTCCACGGATTTACATTTCATGATGGCTGGCGCTTACTGAAAGCTCAGTGTGTAAGGTGCTACCAGAAGACGTGCATTTACATACTCAGTCCTAACAATCACCCCATCTTACAGGTGTGGGTCCTGGACGTTAGAGGTGTGGGTGTGACTCAGATTGTGCAGTCATTGAGATTGTGTCATAAGAGACTTTTATCTGCACATCTGTTGGTACACTGTTCTAATATTTTCCTGTGACCACAGGGAGAAATTATGCCGAAGCAATGCTGTGGTTTCAGTGCGTGACGGGCTTGGGGTCATTGTTTTGCTTGACCTTGCCCACTCCTAAGATTCCAGGGATAAAAACAGCAGTTACAATTACTCTTAGGGGTCCCGACTATTCTGGGCCAAAGCTGGGCCAAGTTCTTCCCTGCCGAATTACCACATCAGGCTGCCTGAAAGTGTGACGAGGGCCACAGTAGTGTGTTGGGGGTAGAGGGTGAGATTTCTTTATAAATGAGTTCTGCGTTTCCATTTGGATTCTCATTTTAAACATGTTCCAAAAGTTTGACGATTCCAAATGCTTTGAGACTTGGGGAAGGTGGCAGAGTGCAGACTTACCTGCCTCTAGGTGTGAACATGGCCAGCTGCGGAGAAACGCCCCGATGGCGGTTTGTCCCGCTGTCTGTGAGGGTCTATTGGACTTGTTTGTTCACGAAGGGCTTTGTAAAACACACCAAGGAGTAAGGACTTTATCACAATGGCGCCAGGAAGCCACTGGAAAAAATTTGACCAGGAAGGTCAGAGTCATATTTAGAGAGGTTATTCTGACCATGAAGTGGAAAAATGAAGGCAGAGAAACCAATTAGGGTTCTGAGACAGCATCTGGGTGAGACGACTGCTGCTGCGGACTATGAAACTTAGGGAACTCGGAGTGCAGAGCGTGGAGAGAGGAGAGACATTTTTAGGAAATACGCTGGACAGGACCTGGTGATTGGTTATGTGTAGCTATTGCGGGAGAGGACTGTCATTTGCTGAGATGGGAAACACAGGAGGAAGAGAGAAGGGCGCTGAGCCCTTTCCTTGGACACACTGAATTGAAGGTACTAGGGATAAACAAGTCCAAATGTCCACCAAGCAGCTGAAGGGTGGCCCTCATATTCTGTCCGAGGCTCTGACAGGGCGGTGCAGACTGCAGAGTGGTTCAGAGGAAAGGTAACTGAAGCCATGGGAGTGCTCACACCAGCCAGCACTGCTGTACAGAGTGATGAGACAACAGGCTGTTGGAAGGAACGCCAAGGAACCCCAACAGTTACAGGCTGAGTAGAGAAATGGGAGTTACAAAGTAGCCCAAGTCCAGCAATAACCCTGAAGCCACATTTGTGCCCTAGCCAATGTTCTGCTTGGCCACCTTGGTTACCAGAAGAACTAACAGGTATCAAACGCTGACTTTCCCCTCTTTCACCTTGCAAAGCCATGAACTGGCAATGCAAACATTTTAAAGAGCTGAAATCAAGCAACATTTGTAAAATAACTTCAACCCATAAGCCAAACAAACAGCCCGTGATCGCTTTGACTATGCTGAGCTTTCACTTTATAGCAGCCCTAACTCACGCTGGAATTCGCCCTGGGTCAGTTCAGCAACTGGATCTCCTCCTCATCTAGATAAACAGCCCAGTGATAGCCCAGAGGATTTTCTCGGATCAAAACATGTGATTAAGTAGAGATGTTGGTCAGAAAACAATCATGTCCGTGATGTCCACATAGAAAAGAAGCACGTACAGGTGGGTGGAGGGGACTTGCCTCGGTGTCTTCCTTTCACATCTGTAGGAGCAGCAGTGGGGCTGTGGTCTCCAGGGCTAGCCGGTGGCGTGTTGATACATATCCAACAACTGGCTTGCCAGGGAAAAGGAGCCCTTGTTTGTTGTCTGCCCACTTGTATGGTGTAGACACTCCACCTGGACAATTTCCAGCTACCAACTTGACGTCGCTGGAGGCATAGCAGGGACAGCCCGCGCAAGCGCACAGTGGACTGAGAATGCTGGCTGGCGGCCAGGAACAGGAAACCCTGCATATGTGACAGTTTAAGATATGAGAGGACTGCATTCTACAAAATGCTGGCTTCACCCTAAAGAAAATTGATTTATTCCTCTAGTCAGTTTATTCATTTTGCCTGACCATTTCCTTTCAACTAGGGCTGGAGGTATGAGTGATGTATACATTAAGTCTAATAACAGTGTTGTAACTTTTACGTTTTTATTCATAAGCAATAAGTTTCTAAAATTGGCTTGTGTCTGTGATTGAAATGATTGAGAATCATTTTCAATGTAATTCCTTATAATATAAACCCCAAAAATTACCAGTTTCTTTTCATTTCAGGATATCAGTATAATCTGCATTCTAATATATTTCATGAAAGAAAATATTTTCATCAAATAAGCAAAGTTATTTTTCCTATCAAAGCACACAATGTGATGGTATACTGCTGTAACCAATAATATATACAAAGAAACAGCAAATATCTCATTTATGTAAGTTAATATCTACCTTATTAGTCATATATATATATATATATATATACACATATATATATATATATATGAAGTAAAACTTGCTTTTAAAATATTTTTAACGTTAGGCACTGGTGGAACCAGAATTGTTATTATGCACACTATATATTTTGTTTTACATTCTAAAGGAAAATTAAAATTCCCAGTAGCATTAGACAGGAATGTGCTTTTACATATTTAATACAGATATACAAAATCTCAGGACTTGTATTAAAAAAATCTTCACAATTCTACTGTGCACAAATGAAGATAGCTTTTCAAAGAACTTGCACTTATGCCACGTTCATAAAAGGTACTATAAAAATACTGCAAACCTAATAAAACACAATGATCTAGTAGCCTTTTTTTTTTTTCAGTAAAACTGTAAAACGTCTGCATTTAAACAAATGCACAATACTTTTTAGTGCCCTCTGGCATTTTGTTCAGGTTTAACTGATTTTAGAAATCTAAGTTGAACATTTAAAAAAAGTCAATTTTCTCCTGCAGAACGGAAGACACTAAGACCTTATAGAATAAAATTTTAAAACAGGATTGGGTAAAAACTTGCAAAGTGGAATAGTAAACATTTTTTTTACTTGCTTTAGTTATTGCCCTGCCAAAGATAAAAATGCCCCATTTGCCTCTGATTTAACCTGAATTTTTATATAATTATCTTAACTACCTCCCCATTTGTCTATAGAGAAAGTTGCTAAGAGGAAAGTGTAAAGATTTTAGTTTCACTAACAATATCCAAAATGACAGTAGTCCACTTTCCATTTTCAAAGTATACTTACAGATGTGCTTATTTCGGTATAAAACTCCAAAGTACTGCATTAAGATGCACTAATAAAATGGCCATTACAGACTTGGCTTTGGCCTCACAGGAATGTTATTACAATAGGCTGCTAGGGTCCAAATTTAAGCAGTTGCTTTTCTACTGCAATACTGTACTTTCCAATCAGATATCAAAGAAAACGAGCTCACTTTTTTCCTTAAAAGAATATTAAAGTCTTTCAGCTATAATACAAATTAATTTTTTTGGGGAAAATTATGACAAGATAAGAAATAGATTTTTAAAATCTTAGAATAATTGCTATAAAAGAACTATAAAATATAAATGTCTGGAAAAAATACATTCTGAAAATGTCTCTCTAGGAAAAAATATGCAACTTGTTAGATACCAAAAAATATAGCACTGCCATGGGGTTCAGCCAACTATGGACCTGGCTTATGAGACTTTAAAATTTCACAAAAAGTAATTAGCACCAAAATTGCCTAAAACTCAAATGATACATTGAAGTGATTCCAGGCCCAAGTGTTACATCATTGAAAAGTTACATTTCATTTGGGAAGTTTCCCCAGCAATAATAAATATATTCCTTTTGATCTTTAGAAGATGTACCAGCTGTACTGATTTTCATCCAAATATTTCCGTAGTGTATAGTAATTCTCATTTACATTGGTTAGGGCTGAGCAGGGGTGATAGAAATCCAAATTATTTCCCAAATAATTTGTTGAGGGCAGGGAGCAATTCTCCACTTAAAACTTAGTTTTAGCTCCCTGTTTCATCCATTTTCTTCTAAAATGTTTATTGGACCTCTTTACAAGACTTATATTGCCTGATTTGAATTCTATATCCTGTTATCTTCTCTGCTTACTTTTTGGTGGTGTAACTTAAGATTTGGCATGGGAATAGGGGTGTTTAAAAGTGGGCACAGATCACAGTATAAATTAACAAGAGTTTTGAATAAGCTACAAAATGTATATTCAACCCTACTATAATCAAGAGTTGAGTGTAATTTTAAACAACATCCACTTATAAATTTAACTACAAAATAGCACACAATTTGAAACAAGGCAAACTTTTCAGCATTCGTGTAGTGAAATATGTAACTTCACTGATTACATGTATGGCTATCAAATGTCAAACAACAGCTCATTTGGCCATATTTCACTGTTGCACATAAATAATGACAAGGCAAAGAACAGCTACAAGTCCAAGGGCTTGCAGGCCAAGGAACCACAGCATAACCCAAAAGAAAACGACCATCACTGGTTCCACAATTCGTTCTCCAAAATACATCCTTGTAAAGCCCATGTCGATGAGGCTTCTGTTCACTTCACCAAAAAGTGTTCCCATCTTTTTGTAGTCATCTCCCAGAGGCTCAGCAGTGTGGTTTTGTGATTCTTCAACATCCTTAAATCAAACAGGCAAACATAAAATGAGAAATTGGTGAAGGTCTGTAAAAATAATGATTATCTCATAGTTCTTTCTTTTTTTGCCCCCTTTTTCCACCTCCTTCCCCACTTGGGTTCAAGCTGTTGTTTCTCAGTCTAGTTGTGTAGGACACAGCTCCCTGGCCCATGCTGGTATTATGAGCTTTGTGCTCCCCCGGGCTGAGGTAGTTGGTCAGTCGCCGGTCATTGGTCGGCGGCTCACAGCAAGCAGCTCAGGGCAGCTCTCACAGGCTGCCCGTGGCTCACGATGGCAGCACAAGGTAGCCCGCAGCAGCTCACAGCAGCTCACAGCAACCTCCGGCTGCTCAGGGAAGCCCAGCTCCAGGGAGAGCTGTTGTTCACAATCTTAGCTGTAGAGGGCGCAGCTCACTGGCCCATGTGGGAATCGAACACTCGATCTCGGCGATAGGAGAACAGCGGGCAATGCTCCAACCACCCTAGCCACCAGGCCGGCCCTATTTCCTCATTTTTATATTTTAATTTCTAAGTTATTTTTTCCTTCGCTGATGTGCTGTGATTGGCTCAATTTTATCTTTCTCAGCTTCCCATACTTTTGTGTTCCATGATAACGTACTACATTAAAAAAGCACAGCAAAAAGTCTTACTCTGTGAAGCCTTTCTTTTCTTTCGGAGAGAACCGGAAGAGTCTGTGATGGAGTTGGTAATTCTTCCGGTGCTGCCCCTTGTCTCCTCTCCAGTATCCAGCATTCTTGGTATCATTTCTGGACTCTCTTCTTCATTTCTTATTAAAGTTTTACTTTCTTTTTTAATCTTTCCAATCTAATCTTTACTCTTTTTTTTTTTTTAAATCTATGTACTCATTGTGCTTTGGGGTTTTCTGTCATTATCGAAGCTTGTCAAGACTTTTTTCCAGTATTTTTGTGGTTTTAGTACAAAGAAAGTATCCTAGTTTGTGTGGTTCTTTCTGAAGATGTAGTTTAAAATTCTTCCACAAACTGCCTGTGGGCTTTCCAGGGGAAGAAGTAGGTATTGCAACGCTGAGTCAAAATAGGAAGTCACTGAACTGCTAGGGGTCAGGTAGGGAGCGGCAATGGCTCAGGCCTCAGATCCTGGGGATGGCCAGGGGGACTGAGACTGGCAGCGGAAGACCCAGTAAGGGCTGGTCTGTGCAAGCTGGGGCTGCTGTAGCCCGCTGCTTCTTTTTTTAAATAGGAAATATTTCAAGCACACACAAAATTAGAGAAAACAGGACAATGAACCTATATATAACTCTCAACCAGATTTAATAATTACTAAAAATTTCCCACCTTACTGCAGTATTTCTTAATCTAGGGAATCCAAAGGAGAGGAAAAAAGTAAGATCACTAGAATAATGCCTAAAAGTGGCACATCTTCACACATGAGGTTTGTGGAAACATCAAAGACATCCAATAAATGAACTGGATGGGGGTTCACAATCCTAAAGACACGTAAGAACGTATGAAAAAGAAAACAGGCAGCATTCTCAAAGATTACTTTCACTTCAGTGCTGGTTATTTCTAGGACATCCCCAAACACCAAGGTGCAAACAGTGGGTGCTGGTGAATGTGCCAACAACGGGCTTTGTGGGAGTGGGGTGCAGGTGGGGCCCTGATCCGTATCCTTACCCAACTGTGTAGTGTTTCCCAGTGTCTGTGGTGCTAGTCCTCCCACTGTGGCCAATTTCAAGCTCCTTACAAGCACCTTGTAAGATTGCTGAGAATTTAACAGTTGGCGTGAGGTCTGGTAGGACCTGGCACCAGCACCCCACTGCAAGCACAGCAGTGAGACAAAGACCTGCGTGGGCATCACGTATGAGTTCGAAGTCTCCCATCAACTACTGCTTTTTGGTGAGGTTATTTTAGTTTACAGAATTGACAAGTTACTGCGTTATATCAAAATTAGGAAATTAAAGAAATGTATTAGCACTTGAGTTGTGGATGTGGTTAGACAGAATGAAAAACGTAATGCTACAAAACGATCACAAGTAACTGCATTTTGCTTTTTCTAGTCTGTCTCCTGCCGATATCAAAAGTGCATCCAATTCAGTAATTTTAGGAGTTCTCATTCAAAATAAAATGTAAAGTGCCTGGACGATCTGTGAGGAAGTGGTACTCTTCCAAAACTCCCTGGCTCCACAACAGCACCACCATGGCAACACCACTGGCAGATATGAAGGCCAGCGACCGAGGCACCTCCAATTCCCCACCTCCCACCCAGCTCACCACCCATCCTCTTCACTTCACCTTCTAATGTTTCCTTAATGTGTAGACACTATTATTGCCCCTACCACTGCAACCCTAGTACAGTCTACTGACATCTCTTGCCGTGACTATTCCAGTAGATTCCTAACCACTCTTGCACACATCCCTTAGCTTTCCACAAGCTATTTACCACACTGCCACCAGGTATCCTTTCAAAGGGAAAACCCAATCACTCCATCTCCACCATGCTTTTAGGATCAAGGCCAAAATCTTTCACGTGCTTCGTCTGGCTTGTATCTGGGTCTCTGGCCTCATCCTGCCATCAGCCTCCCTCTGTCTTTCTCGGTTTCAACCACAGAGGTCTGTAGCTTCTGCCTGCCACACGTCTGTACCTGCTGTTTAGTCTGCCCAGCACACTCTTTCCTCCCTGCTTTGCTTTTTAGCAACTGTTGTCAATAAAGCCTCAATCTAGTTTCCTAGCACCACATCATGCTCATTCAGGGCAAATATGAATGTTGATGAACGTCTCTCACTGCACTGAGCTATGGGTGCGAGCTGCTGTCTTCCGGCCTCTGATGTCCTCAGAGGTCAGCACACAGCAGGGGCTGTCTTGGGAATAGCTGCACATAGAAAGGGTTTAATAAAGATTTGTCGAATAAATGGAGACAATTTACGATGTGTTTGGCAAGCATTAGACCAATATTTTGATAGCTTTTCTACCTTGCTCACTTCTTGCCAAACAAAAGATGGGCTTTATTCTCCAAAGGATTAGTTATTTATAGTAATCTCAAAACATTGTATGAATTTTTATGGGATCAGCAGTATTTCTGTTGTGAATATTATGTTGTGGATATTTGGTTGCAGACGTCCATTCCCTCCTTCCTCTGAGAACCTTAATCCAGACCACTGTCCTCTGGCGAGACACACCACACCCACAGCACCAGAGACGACAGGTGTCAGAGCTGTGCTCTGCCCTGGACCAGAGGCTGGCTTGGGAAGGGGCCTGCAATCCACTCAGGAACAATGACTTGTACGGGCCTTCTGGGAAAACGTCTTCCCAGCTCTTCTGATACGACTTTCACAGCGATCCTCATCTTCTTTTATTTCTCCACATCTAATCCTTAGGTAAAGAGAACTTATCATGCTTGTATTAGTTTTCTATTGCTGTCAGAAGAAATCACTACACACTCAGTAGCTTAAAACCACACAAATTTATCATCTTGTGGTTTTGTAGGTCACGTCAGCAGGACAGCGTCTCTCTCCAGCTGGAGGCCCTGCGGGACAATCTTTTTCCCTACGTTTTCCAGCTGCGAGAGGTGCCCACATTCCTTGGCTCCTGGCCCCTTCCTCCATCTTCACAGCCAGCGACAGGGCATCCTCGGACCCTTCCTCTGAAGGTAACTTGTCCCTTTGACCACAGCAGGGAAAGGTTCTGTGCTTCTGAGGACCCATGTGATTAGGTCTCACCCACATGGACACTCCAGGATCATCTCCCCATCTCAAGGTCCCTAAATTTAATCACATCTGCAAAGTCCCTTTTGCCAGGTCAGGTGTCATATTCACAGGTTCTGGGATTAAGATGTGAGCGTCTCTGTGTGGGGAGGACCATTACTCTGCCTAACATTAATACTTTATTATAAAATTAATTCTTTATTCATTTCCTGTCACTAGCTTTGATAAGAAGGACCACGCTATTAAAGGCAAGAACCACGTCTTACAAATTTTAACATTAGTACTTAGTATATTGCAATGTGCCAGGTTCATAATAAATATTTGTTGAATGAACAACAGAAATATTCTACAATAACAACATAAAGCAAAACCAAAACAAACAAAAACCGCTTCACACACAGTACAGAAATGCCGACTATGATTTCCCGTGCTAACTTTAATCACTGTATTTTTGCCACGTTTTCTTATTTGTACGTGAGGTCCCAGCAGAGGAACATCTGTCAAATGCACTTTCCTTCATGATCATACAATAATACTATGATATGCATTTTGAAAAGTAATCTCACCAAAATAGTGATTTTCTTTGGTCCATGAGTAAAGACATACATAAAAATAAAGGGGTGTTATAATTGATTCAAAATCCTTCTTTGAAACTACAGAAAATTAATAATGAGAAATTAAAGTTGATCACAGGATTTTCGAGAGAGAAAGATCCTTAAAGATAACTAAATCAAAGTCTCTCTTTTTAGAAACAAGGAATGAGGTTAAGTCACAGAGCCTGTTATAAAACACAGGCTTTGGAAGCAAGCAAGGTTGATTCCAACCTTGCTATCATGTCTACAAGGCAAATTATCTGACCAGTGACCCTTAGTTTCCACATAAGGGGCATAATAATACCTAGAGTTATGATAATATAATGAGGGAATTGATAAAAAGCTTTTAGAACACACACAATAGTCACTCAATATATGGTAACTATTACTATATTTTTGGTAGAATTTGTTTTGTGATTTCTACTTCTTTCTCTTTTTATTGTATCATACTGCCTGTGTTATTTAATACCTTAGTGATCATCTTTTTTGTGATAGTTGTTTTTTTCTTCAAGTGTTATGACAATTTAATTACCGTGTTTCCCCGAAAATAAGACCTAGGTGGACCATCAGCTCTAATGCGTCTTTTGGAGAAAAATTCATATAAGACCCGGTCTTATTTTACTATAATCTAAGACTGGGTCTTTATAATATAATATAATATAATATAATATAATATAATATAATATAATATAATATAATACCCGGTCTTCTATAATACCGGGTCTTTTTTTTTTAATTAAAGATTACTGGGGTGACAATTGTTAGTAAAATTACATAGGTTTCAGGTGTACAATTCTATATTACATCATCTATAAATCCCATTGTGTGTTTACCACCCAGAGTCAGTTCTCCTTCCATCACCATATATATGAATACTGGGTCTTATATTAACTTTTGCTCCCAAAGACGCATTAGAGCTGATGGTCTGGCAAGGTCTCATTTTCAGGGAGACATGGTATATAGAAGTTGAGGCGGGACGTTTTTCTATGGAACACCCTACCTCAGTAAGTTTGTGCACAGCACTATGGCGGAACCTCTGTTTCTTCACTTTAGAAAGAGCACAAGCTACATCCTATAAACAGGCTTCCGCCAAGTGAGTGACAATGTAAGATGCATTTTCAACTGTTTTCCCGTCTGCAGTATTACCTATTATGCTACTGCACGGCGTTACATGTGCAGCACTAGGAGTCTGCTGCGTTTCCCTGTCTGTTGTTCATTCTGCCGTCTGCTAGTAGCAGCTTGATTTAACTTTGGGGAAACCACCCCCACACACTCTTCTTTCATGTGTTTTGGTTGCAGATGTCCCCATTCCCCAGTTCTAGGCCTAGCCAATCAGAATATTTCATTTCCTTGGACACTTGATTACTTAAGGAATGAGCATGTAATTCAAGAAAGGCCAATGAAAGCTCTACCTAAGACTTTTGCTGCAACTATTGAAAAAGACACTTTCCCCCACTGCTGTCGGTTAGCTGTGAAGATGTAGAGCATCCCATCACCACAAAAGGAGAGCTTCCTATGAATGAAGCCAATATAAAGGAAAGCCAAGAAGTGATGTAGTTTGAGCACTTGAAATCAGCTACTGCATCAACCACTGGTCTTTTTAATAACATGAGCCAATAAATTCATATTTTGCAAACTCTAGTAGGAGTTGATTTCCTGTCACTTGGAACCAAGAGTTCTGACTATAGATGATGATAAAAAAATGATAATAGCTATCATTAATTGATTGTTGACTATATGCTAGAAACTGTGTTAAACACTTTACATTCATCATGCCAGTTAACCTTCATTTATTACAATAAGTATTGTAACTTAATTTCAAAGCCTGTGTTCTTAACTATAGTGCTCAACAACTTCCTCATTAATTCGGTTTTATTGTCATTAGCAATAATTTACGTGAAGAATGTATTAATAAAATAAAAAAAGCAATTAATGGTGGTTATCCAAGTAGAAATTTGTAGATACAACTTTCTAGAAGTTTTTAAAAACTACATAAGAATACACGGCTCAATGGCTAGTATTCGGACAACCCAAAAGAAGACACAGTAAAAACTGAGAAGCTGATTTTTCCTGGCCACTTTTTGTTGGCCTTCCCTAGCTATCAAGCATAGCCAGCCACACCAATGCAAACCCATGGAAATCATAAGTAGGAAGGCAAAGTTATTAAGTATACACCTCAAGATGCATACAACCAAAAGGGAAATAATTTTTGGGTAGCACACAGTAGTCTGTGAATGGAGTTTTACTAAATGAAAGAGCAAATGAACACCCCGTAAGTCTTCCTCCCACTCATCTGTCTCTGTCTCCTCCAGCTGGGTACCTACCTAAGTCTCAGGGAAAGAGCTTCCTTAACTTGGTTAAGTGAATTAATGAGATTTCATGCCCATCTGCCCTGCGTTCTCCTTTGTTACAAATAAAGAAATGAGGAAGTACTCCTCTGTGCAATTTCTTTTACCTATGCTTAGGATCACATCCTTTTCTACCTTGCATTATCCCTTTTCCGTTTTCACTCTGTCTCACGTACATTTAATCTTTCCCTCTCAATTGGCTCCTTCTCATTAATGTTTATAAATGCTTAGATCTTCTCCCCAGTTCTGCTGTGTCTTTCCTTCTTCATAATTAAACTGCTTGAAACAATTCACCCTGCTTGTTTTTATTTCTTCATCTTTGGCAAGAACTGTGAAGGGACTGACATATTATCCTCCCTGCAAGTTAACAAGTTAGTTAGCCTGTCACAGTTTCGTGGGTGCTGGCAGAAGACACAAGACTCCTGGGTCAGAGACAAAGAACTCTGTTTCTCATGGCAAAGGAAACATTTACTAATTTAAAAAGCCCTCATAATGATCGATTATTTATTATGTGCTGGACAGTGTTTTAAGTACTTTGTTATGCAAAACATAGAGGAAACAGAAAGAGAGATTACATAATTGAGTCACAACCACCTAGTAACTGGTGGAATGAAGACACACGTTCAGTCATTCTGCTCTAACGCTCACGTTCTAAAGCCCTACACTGTACACTTCCTTAAAAATTTAAAATCAATCTTGTAATCATTCACATACTATTTGTTTTAATATATCAGTTTTTAATAGCAGTTCAGGTACACTTGTCTTGATTTATTTATAGTCATCAGAAATAATAAATCATTTAAAACTAGTTTTGTGGTGTTTACCTTTGCCTCACTGCACAGTACAGCACCTGATCTCAACTGTGATACAATCTGACCATGATTTAAAATGTTTCTTTTTAAAAATATAAAAACCAAACCAACCTTTAATTCTCATTTTTTAAAAATGTTTATTGGGGAACAGTGTGTTTTTCCAGGACCCACCAGCTCCAAGTCAAGTCATTGTTTTCAATCTAGCTGTGGAGGGCGTAGCTCACTGGCCCCTGTGGGAATCGAACCGGTGACCTGGGTATTATGAGCACTGCGCTCCAACCGTTGAGCCAACTAGCCGACCCCAACCTTTAATTCTTAATCTACCACCATTCTCCAGAAGTAAAGAAAAGCAACATAAATTGGTATAAAGAAAAAAACACATGGAACACTTCAGAGGCAGATTTTTTGTGTTTCATTTTTCTAATTATATCCAGTTAAGAGAGAAAAATGTATCTTACTTGGACAGAAAATAACTACTTTTTTCCCCCCTGAAATTGTCTTGCCTTAGTAGTAAGAACAAGGAACTTCTAACACAGTAGAATGGGCTCCAATGATCACAGAAAGGCTCCCTTTATATGTAACAGAATCTGGACTGAATATGATAATTAAGGAGAGAAAAACAGGAAAGAGGAAGAACAATGATAAAGAAAAGTTGGGAGTCAGTCCAGAGGGCTGTTAGATGCCACCCCACTCAACCTCTCAAAATAAAGACTTTTTTAAAATTTATTTTATTTTGTTTTTAATTAGGGGAATATTGGGGAACAGTATATTTCTCCGGGGCCCATCAGCTCCAAGTTGTTGTCCTTCAATCTAGTTGTGGAGGACACAGCTCAGCTCCAAGTCCAGTTGCTGTTTTCAATCTTTAGTTGCAGGGGGCGCAGCCCACCTTCCCATGCGGGAATTGAACCAGCAACCTTATTGTTGAGAGCTGGCACTCTAACCAGCTGAGCCATCCGGCGGCCCCCTAAGTTGCCTTTAAAATTAACTTTTTATCCTTAATTTCTTACTAAGATCTATAATTGGATTTGGTCTTGGAAAAGGTAACAGTACTTATGAGTCTGACAATTTTTCGAAAAGCTATGCAAATACCATTCATGTGACAACACTTGGGAGTTTTTTATTGTGTTCTACACAATAAAAAGCTTCTTGTGTTCTACACAATAAAAGCTACACAATAAAATCACAGGTTCTTGTTGTATACACTGCTCTTTTGCTCAAATCCAGTGACTTGGCTCATTTTTTCTTTGCAGTTCTGAAATAACCACTGTGGTGTAATTCTTAGTAAATGAAATTCCATAATAAGTTATCAATCTACCATTTTGATTAAAAAAGTAATTGGTTTTCATTAGTTATGACACTAAAGAATCTTTAGGAATTTAGTTTTGTAGATAAAGAAAAGTGTATGTCGGTTTATGACACTTCTAATGGAAGAAATCTTTTGAAAACAGTATATCTACATAAAGCTACCTTATTTTATAATACAGCACATTAGCTGTATTAATATTTGGTGAATGGTGAAATAGTGAAAATGACAACAAGTTTTCTGCCTACTGTAAAAAAGTGCGGAGTTACATTCTAAAGTTAGGATCCGTTGGGGAAGCCAGTTAGCTCAGTTGGTTAGAACGCGAGCTCTGAACAACAGGGTTGCTGGTTTGATTACCACATGGGCCAGTGAGCTGCACCCTCCATAACTAGATTGAAGACAATGAGCTGCCACTGAGCTGCCAGAGGGCGGCTGGATGGCCCAGTTGGTTAGAGCTCCAGCTCTAAACAAGGTTGCCGATTCAATTCCCGCATGGGATGGCACCCCCTGCAACTAAAGATTGAAAACAGCAATTGGACTTGGAGCTCCACAGCTGGATTGAAGGACAACGACTGGGAGCTCATGGGCCCTGGAAAAATACACTATTCCCCAATTTTCCCCAGTAAAAAAAAAAAAAAAAAAAAAAAAAACAATAAAAATAAAGTTAGGAGCTGCCCTTCTCAGCATATTTTGCATTTTATGCAGGATGCGTTCTACCCAGCGTGTGGCAAGCCTGCACAGATCTGACTAGTTTGCCAGATAGCTGCTTACTTCCAGGAAACCACACTCTAGTTCTTGGTGTGTGTCACGTCCTCCCAGAGCACCACTAATCTTTGATCACTGATCTCCACCAACAATAATTCACAGTACCCTTGAATTACAGAACAGTCTGGCTTGTAAAAGAAAACCCTCAGTTAATTTAGCTCAAATCAATAAATAGTAATTGCATACCTATCATGAGCAAGCTAAGTGCTGTGGGTACACAAAGGAAATAATCCACACTCCCTGACGTTAACATACAAGGAAATATATGTTCTCAAATCACCATATTAAGACAGGGCTGCACTCTCCCTTACTAATTAAAACAACCTGTACCTCTACAAAAGATTCCGTTTTCTTATCTGTCTGAGCATCACTGCTCAGCTCTGGCAACTCTTCAGATTTCTATGCTGCAGATTCAAAATTCCCATATAGGTGTCTCACAGGAACCTGAAACTCACATGACCTGTACCAAGTTCGTAGTCATCTGCCCTAAATCAGTCTTCCTCTAGGTCCCCACCCCAGTGAATGGCACAACCCAGGAGCCTGCAAGTCATCGTGGGTGTCTTCACATCCTCTGTTCTCTGGTCCACGCCTGCTGGCTCATGGCCCTCTGAATTTGTGTTGGAATTGCTCAGTGATGTATCTGTAGGTGTCTCCTCTTACTGTATAGTCTTTCCCGATAAAGATGCCATGTATTCTAATGATTTCATTAATGCTCATATGGTTTCTATGCTGAAGACTCTCACTTATTAAATCACACCCTATCCAAGAGAAAATTATTAATGAAATATTTTTATTCTGTTGAGAAAGAAAAAAAAAATCCCTGCAATTTTAATTTGATTTTTTCATTTTTAAATGGAATCTCCCCATTTTTATTTGCTTCTTACCTATTTGTTCAATAACCCCATGAAGCAGACACATTCCAAGCATTTGCTCCTCAGAAAAGTGCCACAAAGTGGGCGTTATTAGACTCTAGAGGTCAAGTGACTTTCCAGAATTAGACAACCAGGCAGAATCTGAATGCAGGCGTTTTCTGACTGTAAATCTCTAAATCCCTTCCTTAGTGCAAAGAAACTGAAACAGGCATTAAAAGAAAGCAGAACAGTTTAACAAATTCATTATGAGGTGTGATTATATGGTACTCTTTAAGATAGAAACATCATGTCATCACACTTTTTTAAAGCTAAAAGTTCCTAACTGAAGTAAGTCTGTAATTAATTTACAGCTTCCACTCATCTTTCCACAAAGGATTTGAATTTGCTTACAGTAGGGACCACTGGGAAAAAAAACAGAGAGAGAACTGGAAGGGGGGAAGATGAGAAAAAATTGAGACTCGACACTGGGGAAAGATATGTTACCACAGTCACTAAGAACGAGCCTCAAATGTGGCTGTCCCCTCCCCAGGATTCAAAACCAAGGAAGGGCACACCCCAGGCAGCCCTTGTCACTTCCTGTAGGTCTCAGCTCAGACAGCGCCTCAGTGAGCCCTCTACGAACAGCTTATGTAAACAACAACCCTATCCCATCCCCACACTCCCTATCCTCTCTCCCTGCTTTTGTTTTTTCCCATAGAACTTACAACCCACCCATGTAGAATTCATTTACTCACTGTCTCTCTCTCCCTGCTACAATGCAAGATTAATCAGGGGGAGAGATTTGGGCCTGTTTCTGTTTGTTTATATTCCAGGTGTCTAGCCAGACAAATAAGGAACAAATAATAAGCACAGAAAACTGCAACGTAATAACGCAATGACTATACTCAGTTGCTAAAGCAATTGATGTTCAATGACACTAACGAAGAAAGTATCTTTAGTGTATGGCCAGGTGGTTACAGAAACTGAAGTCTTAAAATGTAGCCAATACAGATTGTCCAAAGACTGACGTCCTAGTACTTAATCATTTAAACTCCAAAGGAAACATACTGTAATCCAGAAATGGCAGAGTCATTATACCTTCTCCATTATATTACTGTTAAATGAACTATGTATACATATTAAATAATGAAGGAAGAAGTTTGGTATTTTTTTCTGATGTATTTATTCTTAAGTTTTTCACACAGGGTATTTTTATTGATCCAAGGATGGTCATGCTAACTGGTTAATTCTCTATGAAGAAATCCTTCAATTTCTTAAATGTAAAAGCTTAAATTAAACGTGATTCTACACTCCCGTGAAACCCTTGAGTAGACAAAGTTGTCTGACACCAATAACCACTCAACACATGGAGAAAATACCCAAGGATGACATGAATGAGCAATTAAGGTTTGAGTGCTCAATAAAAAGTAGACATAGATATGGGAACCCTTGGAGGAGCAACCTTGTTCTCATCAAAATTTGTTTTTCAGTAGTTATCTTAGTAGCAGGTTAACTTTGGTTATATAATAACAAGAAGAACTTCAAATAGAAACCAACCCTTGCTTTTCACATGCATATAAGTCCTGTGCCTGCATGTGCATACTGAATGTGTGGATACAATGTTACCATGGAGATTATAATGAGTAGTATTTCCTAGCAGCATGAGACATTGTAAAGGGAGAGATCCTCCTCCAATTAATCTACTCTGGTTAGCAACTTGTAGGAAATTTTTTATTACTATAAGGAAATTAAGAATAAGCAAAAAAAAAAAAAAAAAAAAAATTACAGGGTATCTCCTTGGAAAACAGAATTGTTTAGCCTTCATGGCTTTTGAGCTATTTTACAGGTCTGTAAATTACAGATAACCGATAACAATGCAAAATAATTATTAACTATGGATATGCAAACACATTCTGTCCCAGTGGAGGTTCAACTATTCCTTCCTTTTGACTATGGAAAAAGCCTGTTAGTTTCATGTCCATTTGTAAGTTCATTTCAACAAGTCTTTTCTCCATATGTATTTTTGTTCCTTTGATTTGTCCTTTAAATCAGCTATAACACTTGCCTGGTTCCTTCATTAATGGGAGTTAGATAAAATCCCTAACATGCCTGCATTTTATATTTAATGAACACTATTATCTTAACCTCTTTTTGAAAATTATCCTTTAACATTGCCATTATAGAAATGGCTGATCTGAATTTTAACTTAATGTCAGGTATGGGTTTCATTCATTACCTTTCCTCTGCTCAGCCTCAAGAAAAATTAAAAACAAAGTTGCAAATTTAGACCAATTATATAAATTAATAACAGTTAGCATCCCATGATCATTTGTTCATTAGTCTTTCACTTTCTTGATAGTGTGGTGGTTTTTAAATACAGTATGTCAAGAAACACAATCCTTGCCTCAATTCTCATAAAAGCCTTACAAGGGGCGCTTCAGCTCAATGCACAGCTCACACCACTAGTTTCTTTGCTGTAGATTCTGAAAATAGAGACTGTCACAGTAAAGCGCAAAGTTCTCTCTCTTCCAAAGTAATATCGTCAAGATATTTTCCCTGGGAAACCACATTGCTTCAGCAAAAGTATCAATTGAGTTTTTACCAGCAGTATGGTTTGGATAGAAGTTTTTACAGACTCTATATGATCTCAGAGATGCCAGAATAATTGTCTGAAGCATGTGCCACATAAGGTGGTATCTGCTCTCATGGAGAGGATGTCTTAGTGTGAGCCTGTGAAGAGGGGAGTGGGAAGCGGCAAGGAGTGAACATGTTAACAAACAAATAAATAAGGTACTTTCAAACGGTACGAGCTGTGAGAAAAACGAAACAGAGCAGTGGGAGAGAGGAAGATGGGGTGAGTTGGTGGTTATTTCTGTGCATTAGGTAGAGATGGAGCTTGGAGAGCTAACAGTGAAGGTGATGATATGAACTCTGCCAAAAGGTGGGTCCAGGCAGAGGCTGGGAGGCAGAACCGAGCTGGCTGGGCAGGTGCAATGATCTCAAGTGTGACCCACACAATAAGAAATATTATATTTCTTGGGGTGACTCAGTGGTTGGAGCACAGTGCTCATAACACCAAGGTGGCCAGTTCGTGTCCCACATGGACCAGTGAGCTGCGCCCTCCACAACTAGATTGAAAAACGACTTGACATTCTGGAAAAAAAACATACTGTTCCCTAATATTCACCAATTACATTATATATATATAGTATTTCTTTTCCCAGACATATCAAGTTCCATGAAATGACCCTCATACCATGTGTGATGCATTCTATTTCTACCGTGTCCTATCCTATCCTGATCACACTCCACTAAATTGATTTCATGGCCCAACAACACTAGCTGGATTGTCAAGAGCTCAGACTTCAAGGGTTTGAATCTCAATCCTGCAATTTACTAACTGTGATACTTACAGTATGTTATTTAAACTCCCTCTGCTGTAGTGTTTATGTCCTTAAAGGAGGGGCAATAACAGTATCTACTCATGAGGTTTGATACCAGATTTCCCTCCAGAAGGATTTATGCTTCTTATTTCAGTATATTCTTATTTCATACACTGTTTCCTTAAACCCACACTATTCATATTTTTAATCTTTAACAAATTGACACGTGAAAAATCATCAATAATATGGTTAATTTCCATTTCTTGTATTTGTAGTGAGGCTGGACATGTTTTCCTGCTCAATGGATACTCAATGTACTTGCAGTTTTGTTTCCTATGAAACGGATATAATTAATATGCTTAATATAAGAATTTACTAACTAGAAAAAGTTTCACTGACTGCATTAAAGATTACAATTTATAATATATTTATTATTATATTTATGTGTTGTTTATAATTAAATACAAAGTCATAGCATCCGTTTATACTTTTCTCCACTTAAAAAACATTGAACAAGTCCAGCCCGGTGACTCAGGCGGTTGGAGCTCCATGTTCCTAACTATGAAGGCTGCCAGTTCAATTCCCACATGGGCCAGTGTGCTCTCAACCACAAGGTTGCCAGTTCAATTCCTCAAGTCCTGCAAGGGATGGTGGGCTCCGCCCCCTGCAACTAAGATTGAACATGGCACCTTGAGCTGAGCTGCCTCCTGGATGGCTCAGTTGGTTGGAGCGCGTCTTCTCAACCACAAGATTGCCAGTTTGACTCCCGCAAGGGATGGTGGGCTGTGCCCCCTGCAACTAGCAACGGTAACTGGACCTTTAGCTGAGCTGCGCCCTCCACAACTAAGACTGAAGACAACAACTTGAAGCTGAACGGCACCCTCCACAACTAAGATTGAAAGGACAACAACTTGACTTGGAAAAAAAAGTTCTGGAAGTACACACTGTTCCCCAATAAAGTCCTGTTCCCCTTCCCCAATGAAAACAAACAAACAAACAAAAAAACATTGAACAAATAAAGGAAAAAGGTATTCTTGAGGAGGTTGATAAAAATCAACGAGAATATCAGCTGGTTCTTGAATTAGTCTTTGAAATTATTAGAAGCTGAAAAATACCAAAGTTTGTATTCATTTTCATTTTAACCAATAAGATGCAATATTTTAAACCATTGTTGCAAACAGAGACAGATGAAATCACCAAGTATTCAAAAAGATATACACAATTTCAGCCATATCTATCAAACATATTAAAAGAGTTGCTTATGTTAGTGGAAGAGAATGGTTACATAATGAAAAAATAAATTAAAGTAAATAAGAGAAGGGCTGTGCATGGATTAATGTCAAATAATACTAGGTCATGAAGTGAAGTTGTGTTTAAATCAAGCTGCAAATGAAAAACTTCTACGTTTTCCACTTTTCCTAAAATCTACTTTTCTTTTAAAGAAAAAAGTGTTTGGTGACATTACTGAATACCTTGTATGTGCATGACAGTATACTACCACAAGATGGAATAGCTTTCCTATTGAAACTAGCCACAATCAAACCTATGCCGTTAAGAATGACTTTCTCAGTTCTGGACTTGTGGCAGTGACACCTTCTGTTTTATGTTATTACCTCTGAAACCGAGGGAATAAGGAATTCTGAATTCAGACTTATGAAATTCCCTGGTCACGGGAAATCAAACTTAAATTCCCTGCCTCTGTAGATGGTCTGCATATGTCCAAGTAAAATTTTGATCAAGAGGATAAAAAGTAAAAATCAGTGCTTCCAGAGCAATTGAAAGAGGGAATAAAAAAGAAACCCTCAAACACAGATGTTAGAAAAAATTATGTCAAAGAGAATACGGTAAAAACTACAAATAGAAATTTAATGTTTTAACCCTGTGTTTAAATGTTAAACATTAATAATTTTATCTTCTATTTTTCATAAAGTTTAAAACATTTGCACCATGGTTTCTCTTAGAACTCTGATAAACTATAGTTGTTGCCATAAGGAAACACCAACGACAAACAGCCAATCATTTCCTCTTCCTCTGCCAAGGTAAGGCACAGCTGCCAATGAGGTTAAATGGGGAAAAATAAACACACTGCAAAACACAAGATATGGGGCAAAATTAGATCAGAAAGTATCTTATCAATTAAGTTAGTTAGAAATTTAATTCAGTTTCTCTGCTCAAATAAAACTACTTTTTGTCTTATCAATTCCCTTAAACACACACACACACACACACACACACACACACACGAATACATAACTCACTTAATGAACCAAAACATGACTAGTAGCGACTTTTAAGGTTTCTGAGGACATGTGGCTGCTACTGCAGGATAAGATTATAACTCCAGAAAGACAGAAAGTGAAGATAGTGTGGCTAAGGCTTAAAGAAAGTATGAAGAAGATACAGAGTTGCTACTTGGGATGGGAAGGCAAAGTTAGTTTTTCCCTTTAACTTTGCTTTACAGCTTCTCTTGACTAGGAAATTGAGACTAACTTATACAGAGAGGGTGGCCACTCTTTTTCAATCAAGAATCAGTGTCCTAAAACAACAACAAAATATCAACTGAGGATCTACACAATAAGCAACATAACTTCGGTCTGTGGGTTAATGCTTTTTAAGAGAAATACATTTAGGAAATCTTAATACTTTATTGAGTAAACAATATTTATTTACTAGAAATCTGAAAATTACATGTACTAAAAAGAAAGTTCTATGATGTGGTTAGTTAATAGGAATAAAAAGCAAACCAGAGAAAAAGATGAGAGGGAAGGTGAAGGTAAAATAGGGTGCTAATATTCACTGAGGGCCTACTATGCGCTAGGCATTTTGTATACAAAATGTCACTGAACCCTAATAAGAACTTAAAGTGGGTAGCATTATATCCATTACAGTGAATAAACTGAGTCCACTAGAGATAAAATAATTAAAATGACAAGGCTAAGAAAGTAGTAAAGCCAGGACTGGAACTTAGAACTGCCATACTCCAAAACCTTTTTCAGTGTTCCTTAATGCTCAGCTTTGGCAAAGAGAAGGAAGTGGGAAGAGAAGATAGATGGAGAAAATGAGAAAGTGGCTGAGATGGGTAAGGAAGAATGAAAGACAAGGGGAGAATAAGACACTCAATAGGAAGAGAGAGGAAGGAGATGGTTAGTAGGAAAGAAGGGCAGAAACAGAGTGTGAGAATGTGAGAGCCAGATAGAGGAGGTTGCATGTGAAGAGCTGCAGGAAGAAGAGACACAAGATCAGTTGAGAGAGTGTCTACCTGTTTGGAATGGAGGCTTCAATGAACAATTTTTACCTGTCCACTGGAATATTTATCAGCAGGGTAATTATTCTTGACAACTCAAAGCACTGTCACCCTCTTACATTTCGAGCAGGGTTTCTCACCTTCGGCACTGTCAACTATGTGGGACAGATGATGCTGTCTGGCAGGGAGGGGACTCTTCTGTGCATTACAGGGTGCTTGGCTGTCTCCCCGGACTCTCCCTAGTAGATGCCAGTGGCACACCACCCCACCTCAATCTTAACAATCAAAATGTCTCAGACTTCATCAAATGCCCTCTGTGAGCAAAACTGCCTCCCACTCAAGAACCACTGATTTAGATCTTCCACTCAGAATGAGTTAAAAAAGAGCCAAAGATGTCTATCACATGCAAAATTCTTCAGTTACTCTAGTGACTGGATGTCCTTGGGAATAAAAAGAGATTAATTTTAGGCATAAATTCATCTAAACTCATAGCACTTCTTACAGTTTTGCTTGTAAATTGTTTTTAAAAGACGTGAAAGGAAGTGGGTATAAACAAGTGTCTAGTTTTGAACTACACAATGTAAGGGAAGGCAGCAGATTTGTTAGACTGTTCTCTCATCATGTGGACGTAATCTTTGTATATATGAAAAAACAATGGCTTTGGAGTTAGGACACCTGGGCTCTGATCTGCTCTTCATTACTAGTTAGTTAGTTGTAGGACCTCATGCAAATCACTTGGCCCTGGGAACAACTGTTGCCTTTTCACGTCTTACGGTCTTACGAAGGGCTGAAATATGCCCTCTAGGGAAACAGCTAAATAACTTCGTTATATAGAAATAGATCCTGACTGATAGATACTATGGCTTATTTATCCACTGGTCCTTCGCACTCTAATGGTGTAGCACGGTCACAGCATCGGCGCCACCCAGAAGCTTATTGGAGACACGAAATCTTAGGGCCTGATCCCAGACCATTTGACAAGACACCACTAACTCGTCTGTGCACTGAAGCTGAGGAACCCTTTTCTATTCCACTTTCCTCCAAGGGTGGCTTTCTAACTACAAAAGTCTAGAAAGCCTAAAAATGACATTTCTCAGGTTTCTTTTCAGTTAGGGTTCTGGTTGGAAATTAGGCCCCAAAGCTAAGATTCACGTGACCGCTCTAAATACTTTTCATATATTAGTAACTCATGTACTCTTCCCAACGATCCTATGAGGCCAATACAACTCCTATTCCCTTTATACAGATGAAGAAACCTAAGCCTGAGAGGTTATGTAGCTTGCCTAAAGTTACAGTTAGTAAGTTGCAGTTAGGATTCAAACCCACATATTCCATAGCTTGAATCTGTACTGTTAATCGAAGTTTTAATGCTAGCCCAAAGAGGAAGCATAAGGTCTTCCTCCATTGCCATTTTTTAAAACAGATGATCTCGTGGAACACATTTTAGTAAATGATGTTTACAGAGGTTTCTCCACTTAATTACTTAAATATCTACGAGCCAGCATTGTTCTGAAAGTTCCAGGCACTACAAAAGGCAAGAAATAGAAATGAAGCATTACCATTTGGAAGGAAGCAAAAATCAACCTACCCTGTTTCCCCGAAAAGAAGACCTAGCCGAACCATCAGCCTTAATGCATCTTTTAGAGCAAAAATTAATATAAGACCCGGTCTTATTTTAATATATTATTATTATATGATAATATTATTATATAATATTATATGATATTATAATATATAAATATAAATTATAATATAAATTATATAAATTATAATATCATATAATATTGTATTATATGATATTATATGATATAAGACCCGGCCTTATATAAGACTGAGTTTTATATTAGCTTTTGGTCCAAAAGATGCATTAGAGCTGATGGTCTGGCTAGATCTTACTTTCCGGGAGACATGGTTATATATAGACTGGAGGATTATATGCCTAGAAGATGCAAAAGAATCAAATCTAAAAGATACTGGTATTTATTAGTATTAGAATAAAAAAAGTCAAAAAGCTAGCTAGTTAGAAACTAAATGTATAAGAACCAATAGGTAGAAACCAACAGCAAAAACACGATGTGGAATAAAAATCTCACATACCCACAACCATGTATTAACTTAATACTTTATTATTTATAACTTCTACAAAGGATGTAAAGCCAGGGAGAAAGTGGATTATTCAATGATTGGGGCGGAAGGGTGGGGGAGAGTGTGAGAGATTAGCTCCATACCTCACATAATACATAAAGTCATTCTTAAGAGATTAAACACATAGGGTAAAAAAAAAAGTAAAGCCATAAAAAGACACACACAAAAGAAAATATTGGTGATTAGTAAACTGATTATAGGATTAGAAGGAATGTTCTAAACAAATATATTGATATTTTGGGCCAGCCCGGTGGCTCAGGTGGTTGGAGCACGGAGCTCCTAACACCAAGGTCACCGGTTCGATTCCCACATGTGCCAGTGAGCTGCACCCTCTACAGCTAAGATTGTGAACAACAGCTCTTCCTGGAGCTGGGCTGCCGTGAGCAGCCGGAGGTTGGCGTGAGTGGCTGGCAGCCGGCGTGAGTGGCTGGCAGCCAGCGAGAGTGGCCGGCAGCCAGCGAGAGCTGCCGTGAGTGGCCGACATAGGACCTGCAACGACTGCCTCAGCAGGGGGTGGGGTGGGGCATGGGGGTGGGGTGACACACAAAGCTCATAATGCCAGCGTGGGCCAGGGAGCTGTGTCCTACTTACACAACTAGACTGAGAACGGCTTGAACCAGAGTGGGGGGGAGGGGAGACGGAAGAAAGGGGGGAAAAAGATATAGATATTTGTGTGTGTGTGTGTGTGTGTGTGTGTGTGTGTGAGAGAGAGAGAGAGAGAGAGAGAGAGAGAGAGAATATGTGATGTGTGTGTGAAATTGCCAAGAAAATTCCTTTGGCTAATAAAAATATCAGAAACATCATAAACAAAATTATAAAGTAAATAGAAAGCAGGGAAAATATCTAAAATCACTGTGAAATGGGGATAAAAATCTTCTAATAATATCAGAAAAAATGGTCAAAGAACATGATTTAAAAAAAATTACAAATGTTCAATGTGTATATGAATGATTTTGTAAACCTCTTCAGAAAAAGTCTTACAAGAAAATTTTTGCCTATTAAATTGGCAAAGATGAATTTATGAAATTTCCTGTTCACTGCTGGCATGGATAGTTTCCAGTTGGCACTCTTACATACCAATGCTGGAAGTATACATTGGTACATCCTTTTTTGAATGCAGTTCTTGAAGGTGTTTCAAGATATTTCAAAGAGTCTGACTCCTTGACTTAGTTTTTCTACTTCAAGGAATCTATTCCAATGTAGAACTGAGGATTGACAAGCAAAGATTTTCATTACAGCATTATTTATAAAAGAAACTTTAAAGCAACTTAAATGTACTATATTGGGGGAATGGACTATTAGGCAGCCCTAAAAATAATTTTTACTAAGAAATGTTGATAACTTGGGCAAATGATACTACATGCTAAGTAGAGAAAACAAGATACCAAATCTAAATATTACGTTAATGCAAGTTAAAAATATATCTCTGTGTATATATGCATATATACACATACATAGAGATATGTAAATGTAGTAATATCAAATGTTTGATGTTTTATAACAAAATATTACTTGACGTCGGATTCCAAATGCTTCTGTTTTTCTGTGCAGATCTTTCTATATTTCTACATTTTCCAAAGTACATATTACTTTTATAAATAAAGACAGACGTTAAAGCTAAAGCTAAGGATTCTAAAGTCAATCTAAGGATAATGGGACATCTCCATGCTCTAGGTAAGCAGGGCCATCTTTGGTTAGTCAGGCTGAGAACTGCTGCCATTCACATGACAGACAGGTAACAGGACCGGAGGTGTTTAGCCTTCCAGTTACGCAGCAGGCCAGAGAGTCTCTCCTCAAACCAGCTGGACGTGACTGGAGCATCTCTCACACACAATCACTAACACACATGTAGGACAGCCCGGGCATGCCCCTCAGTTCCTTGGGCTTTTGCCATCTCTCCTGCTTATCTCTGAGAGGCCCAACTCCTACTTCAAACTTGACACAGTTCCTTCATCTAGAGGACTTGTTCTATTGTTCCAGATCTCCTCCCCTAGGAGACTTGATTGTAACCAGGACTCCTCTGTCAATCATATTGCCTGGAAAGATTGGCCAAAAGCACAGAAGAACCTTAGTTTTTTCTCCAATGGAGTAGCAACTATGGACAAACTGTAAAATTCGATGATTCCACAAAGTGAGCAAACCTACTGCTGACAATATCTCTATTACTAAGAAAACAACTGTATTAATACCAGTATTTCAGTATTACGTGAAATAAATACCAAAATACAGATACATTTTGACCTGGTATCATGACAACCCTGAGCCAAAGATAGTTTCTGTAAAGTCAAAGCTGATGTAAGAGGCTTCCTGGTTGAGGGAAGGGCGTGAGCCTTTCACACAGGAGAGGAGAGAAAAATTAGTGAAGGAAAGGAAGTATGTAGAGGAGCCCTTAGCCTGGGGAAGAAACTGCTTCATCAAATTATCAGGTAATGGCGAAACTCTGCGAAGGAGTGGAACTAGAGAGGGACTTAATGCAGAACAGTAGTGACTGACAAAAATCACCAGAGGAGCAAGTCAGGTGACGTCCACAGCTGTTGCATTCAAAGGCGCCTCTTCCTTTCTTGGCCTCCATGTCTCTCTCGGTGTCTGAGGCTCTGGAAGCTAAGTGAGCAAGTGTGCTAAGTAGAAAGCACAGCAGGAAGATGGCCTCTGCCTCATTTCCAGTTACGTAATTAGTTTTGGTTCTGTTGTTTATATCATTGTTTCTATTTATCAGTTCACTTTAAGTTTTAAATAACTAGTTTATGAACCAAGTTTTCAAAAACAGTCCATTTGTAATTTGGACCTTGTGTGTCTTAAAACAACAAAATGTTTATGTGTCTTAAAACAACAAAATAAACACACACCATCCCCCTAAAGAAAAACTAAATAAAACAACTCCTTAGGATATGTTGTATAGTTGTGATTTACTTCTCCCTCATTTACTTCCCCCTTTTATCTGCAGTTATCTCTAACATCACTGGAGGGAGTGCATAAGAAATTTACACTACATTTGCAGGAATTAAAAAAAAACTAGAAAACAAGCCTTTGTGATATTACTAAGAAATGACTTATCTCAAAAGCTTGCTTCTTGGGACGGCCCGGTGACTCAGGCAGTTACAGCTCCATGCTCCTAACTCCGAAGACTGTGGTTCGATTCCTACATGGGCCAGTGGGCTCTCAACCACAAGGTTGCCAGTTCAATTCCTGGAGTCCTGCAAGGGATGGTGGGCTGTGCCCCCTGCAACTAGAAAACTGCAACTGGACCTGGAGCTGAGCTGCGCCCTCCACAACTAAGACTGAAAGGACAACAACTTGACTTGTAGAAAAGGCCTGGAAGTACACACTGTTCCCCAATAAAGTCCTGTTCTCCTTCCCCAGTAAAATCTTAAAAAAAAAAAAAAAAAAAAAAGAAGTAGACTGACTTATTCCCATTTAAAAAAAAAAAAAGGCTTGCTTCTTACACCAATGGGTTGGGTTGCACCAATTTTATTTGTGGCCTCTTGATAAGAAGTTCTTTAGTTCTGATATGGGAAGAAATACATATCTCAGGTGTAATTTTCAATTATTGTATATGTAAATAAATGTGTTAAAAATAAAATGATAATATTTTCATAGGAGTACTTCAAAATGAATGTCCATGACATGCAACGAATGAAGTAGATATGCAAAGTGATATCTGTTTTCTGGGATATATGTTTCATTCTTTTTTTTTTTTGTTTCACCCTGTTTCTTTGAACCACAAGCAATTTTGATAAGATCAGAGCTACCCATGATGCCAAATCCACAGAGGTGCACGTGAAGGATTTTACATGCTCCCTTACAGCCATCCGAAAATGTACCTTGGGAACCTCAAACGCAACCCCCACTCCCATCACCAAGTCAGTTCCTTTTGTCTGTTTTCTTCACTTTTCCAGTTGAACAAGTAAAGTAAGAGGAAACTAAGCCCTTTAGCTACTGAGTCATGGTACAGTTAACTGGAAAAAAACATCAAGAAGGCAATCAGGAAGACCTCTTACCTACCAATGATTTCCTTTAGTCACTAGGTCTTACATTGTCATAAGGATGAAAAATTACACTTCACATAATGCAAAGGCATCGTTCTGCGTGCCACACTGTTAATTCTGTTTCCTAAATAAACCGTTGACGACTAGAAGTTATACTTTAGCTATCAATGCCTTTAGTGATATTCGAGTTTGTGAAATATGACAGGAAGGACAGATGGAAGAGGATGAGGGGAGAGGGGTCAACTGTCCCAACATTATAAGCTGTAGTAAAGGCAAGTGATCTGTTAGAATCCTGCTCCTAGACGGGATTCTGAAGGTTGGCTAATCTCGGGAAAGTTTGAAACCTAATCACTGTATCTGCTGCTGAAAATTCACCCCACCAATACATTTCTTTTATTAAATTTCTTGCTTAATCTTGAAGATATTTGATGTTATAATGCCTATTGTCACCCATTGAGTGAGAGAAAATTCGGAGTTTCAAAAATTACCCAACTTCTCTTTTTCCTTATTACTGCTGGCGTCTCACACTTCTGTACCTGTGGTACAAACGGAAAGCGATTATCTTGCTTTTTCACCTTTTAAATGTAATTTAGATCTCTTTTGCATTCATGTGAAGAACGTGCTCTGGGATAGTCCCTGTCACGACATCTATTGCAATACTGGCCCCTCCACATGCCTTCTGACACCGGGTACCCACCTAGGAAAAGGGACCAACACCTTACAGAGGTGCCAGGAGGGCGGCGGGAGGGCGCAGCTGTCCCCTAGGGCGCAGCACGAGGGCGGACTCGAAGATGAAAACACAGTGTTCGCATGGAAGACAGAGACAAGTGACGGTTGAGGGCACTTGCGCAGAACCCTAGGCGCCGGCCTGAGAATCCTCTGCCCGACGTTAGGGGAAGGACCGACCGAGCCCCGCTGGCCCGCTGGGCGCAGTGACATGGCAGGAGCACGTCAGGAGCGCAGGAACCGCCGCGGGCCGACTCCCCGGCCCAGCGCAGCCCGCCCGCAGAGCTACGGACCCGCCGCGCCGCCCACTTCCGCGCTCACCTGCTCACGCTCCTCCTGCGACCGCCGCTCGCGCCGCCGCGAGCTCATCTCGGGCTCCCGCTCGGTCCCCGCCGCAGCCCGCTCCGCCAACGCGTCCCCGTCCTCTTCGCGCGCCCCGCTGCCGGCGCCGCCGAGCAGCTCTCCAGCCGAGCACATCTCGCCTCCCCGACAGCCGCCGGAGGGCCAGGTCCCGACCCGCGAGGCAGCAGCGCCCGTGGGCCGCCCAGGACCGGGCCTCTCGCCGCGGACCGAGGCTCCCGAGTGCGTGGTCGGGACTCCTGGAGTGCTAGCCCCGCCCGCCCCTCCTGTCACCCACCGGCCCCGCCCCTGCCTCTGGGAGGAGCCACAGGGGGCGTGGCCGACGGGGCACGCGAGTGCGAGCGAGCGTGTGAGAGACTGCGTAACAGACCGTGAGACTGAGACCACGTGTGTGAGACGGAGTGCGCGTGTGTGCGTGTGCACGCGCGAGACTGAGGGCCTGTGTGTGTGTGTGTGTGTGTGTGTGAGACTCAGGGCCTCAGTCTCTGAGTGTGTGAGAGCCTTAAGGCCTGTGTGTGAGACTGAGGGCCTGTGTGTGTGTGTGTGTGTGAGACTGTAACAGACTGAGAGACTATATGTTTAAGAGAGATGGTGTGAGACCGTGTATGAGACAGCGTGTGTGTGTGTGTGTGTGTGTGTGTGTGTGTGAGAGAGAGAGAGAGAGAGAGGGAGAGGGAGAGAGAGGGAGAGAGAGGGAGTGAAGCACACAGTTATTCTCCAGTGTTGTCCCTCTGGTTTGCCATGGCACTGGGCTGTGTCTGGGTGTCCATAATAGTCAAACTCTGGCAAGTAATCCATATTTCTTTGTCTCTTTTGTTCCTTTTGTGTCCTCTCTAGTATCTATGTTGGTTGTACAAGCCTTGGGAGCATTTGTTGGTGTATCTGCCTTTGTGTCTATGTCTATAAATGGGTAAGAATATATATAGGTATATTATATATATACTCTCTTTCTCTCTCTCTATATATATAGAGAGAGTACATATATGGTTTTCTATGTGTCTTTGATAAGTTGAAACTGTGAAGTTTTGCTATCTAAATTAAATGACAGATATTCACTGAATGTCTAGATAATTTCCAAATATGAGAAAATAATTACTGAACATAGATTTGTCAACTTTTACTTCTTGTTATAGAGGAATTAGTTTACTAGCTGTAACACTTTTCTGTTAATCCTTTTGGAAGTTCTATATATAAGAAGATGTGATGTGTCATCTGTGAATAGACAGTTTCACTTTTTCCTTTCATAGGGATGCCTCTCATTCCTTTCCTAATTGCTCTGGATTGAGCTTTCCAGATGGACATTATGGAATGACTGTGGTGAAAGCCAGCATCCTGGCATTGTTCCTGATTTCAGGAATAAATCTGTCATCTTAAAAAAAGAGCTATGATATTTGCCATTATTTGCCTAATCTTTTTTTTAATTTTTTAATTTTTTTGGGGACTTCTTTCTTTCTTTCTTTCTTTCTTTTTTTTTTTTTTTAGAGATTTTATTAGGGAAGGGGAACAGGACTTTACTGGGGAACAGTGTGTACTTCCAGGACTTTTTTCCAAGTCAAGTTGTTGTCCTTTCAATCTTAGTTGTGGAGTGCACAGCTCAACTCTAGGTCCAGTTGCCATTACTAGTTGCAGGGGGTGCAGCCCACCATCCCTTGCGGGACTCAAGGAATCCTACCGGCAACCTTGTGGTTGAGAACCCACTGGCCCATGTGGGAATTGAACCGCAGCCTTCAGAGTTAGGAGCATGGAGCTCTAACCGCCTGAGCCACCGGGCCGGCCCAGTATTGGCTAAAGTTCTTGATCATATTGAAGAAACTTCCTTTTATTCCTACATTCTTGAGTGTTTAGATCATGAAATAGGACTGGGATTTGTGAAAAGCTTTTTGTGCCTCACTGATGTGATCACGTGTTTTTCCTTCATACTGTTGTTTGTTGCCTTACAGCTGCCAATCCGTTTGTTCCCCTGTGCTCTTCCCAGGATTTCACAAGGGAGTGCCTCAGCAAACTGAGGCCCGATGGAGAGATATCGGAAAAGCTCCTTTGAGGGGAAGTCTCAGCAAACTGAGACCCGATGGAATTATATCGGTCCCTCCCCTTCAATGGATTCCTTGGAGATGTGCGTGTCTGTGAAGGCAAAGTACAAGCTGGAACACAATAGGAACTTTCAGAAAGACAGCCAGCAGGCTACTAACACACAGATCTTGAGATTAACCATCTTTTACCTCTTTAGAAGTTTACCAATAAAAACTACGCGTTGGCCCGATTCGGGCTCAGTCCTTGAGACTTGAGACCCTTGGCCACGCTCGTATTATAATCATGGCTACTGTCTTTTCTTAACCTTGTGCTGCTCTTCTCCCTCCCCACAATCCACGTCATGCTGGACGCGACAGTTGTTGCTGGGTATTCCATAGTTTGGTTTCAGTACATTGAACAACCTTCAAATTTCTGGTGTAAACACAGTTGCTTATGGTGCATAATTATATTAATGTGTAGTTGGTTTCATATTCCTATTTTATGGAGCATTGTTACGTCTTTATAAGGAATATAGGTCTGTATATTTTGTTTTGTGATGTATTTGTGATTTGATTGGATAGGGGCTATTGTTAGTGGTTTACAGAGCTAGGGTTGGGGCTGAGGTAAAGTATAGTGCCCAGTTAGGGGTTAAGGTTATGGGTTATGGTTTGGTTATAGTTTATGGTTATTGTTTATGGCTATGTGTACAGTTTGTGGTTTATGTTAATATGTTATGCATTATGTTTATTGTTTATGGCTATGTTTATGTTGTTGGTTTTGGATTATGATTTATGATTACAGTTTATGGTTTATGGTTATGGCTATAGTTTATGGTTATAGTTATGGCTTATGATTATGGTTCACAGTTTATTGTTTATGGTTTATAGTTATAATTTAGTAGGGTTTAGGTTTTGGTTTATAGTTCTGGTTCTGGTTTCTGGTTATAAGGTTTTACAGTTTAGGTTAAGATTTAGGCTTATGGTTAAGGGTTTAGTGTTTAGAATTTAAGGGTTTTTTACGTTTGGGGTTTCAGGTTGGGTTTAGGGGGTTAGGGTTCGGGTTCAGTGATATGGAATCTGTTGCTTTCCCTGACCCAGCTTCTGTTTTTGGGCCCAAGTCCAGCACCTCAGCTTCCAGGGAACTCATCTCACCTGCTTCCATTCCAAACAGTTCCAGAGGGCTGACCCCACATCTAGTCCATTGTCTGTTCCATCCTCTGGGTGCTCTGATGGGTTCAAGCATGAGAACGTGACCCTAGCCATGCGTATTTAAAGCCGTGACATTTCATGGGACCCAATGGGAAAGAGTGGCTGGAGACCCTGGATGCAGGGAGAGAGACTGTGCGTGTGAATGGGGCCACCGAAAGGCACTTAGCAGGACGGAGTGTTGGAGAGAGATCAGCTCACACAGTGTGACTGTGAGAACTTGAACAACTCTTAAGTTGCCTCTTGCAAGTATTAATGTACTGCTGCCATTGAAACAATTATTAATTAATTGTACTTCAGTAAGTGTGTCCAGTTCTTCCCAATCAAAAAAGTCCTGGTTGACTGATTAGAATCAATAATCCCTGAGACTCCCTTTGCAAGGTGTCCTCACTGGGTGGGGGAAGGGCACAAGTGGGGGACATAAGGACACTGGGTGGGGTCAGACCTTAAGGAAGCTGCTGACCAGCTCTGTTCTTGTCCCTTCTCTGTCTCGGGAGAGGGAACCCCAGAACAACGAGAGGAGAACCAGCAGGTGAAGAAGTCCTGGATGGCTAACTGATCTGTTTGTATTTTCCTTATTTTAGGGTCTGTTTTGTTAATGTCTATTTCTACTAGGAAATTACCCATTATTATGCAATAGGTTTATCTTATTTTACTTATAATTTCTCTTTCCAGAATTGTTACAATTAATGAACAAATGTTGATGCATTATTATTCACTAAAGTCTGTATTCAGGTTCCCACATTCAGGCTCAGTCTCAGTTCTGGTGCCTCTATCTGTTAAAGTCCACACCTGTCATCCAACCATACAGATTAATGCTGACAGCGGGGGTACCTGGTGAGTGAATTGGGGTGTTATGATAGCAAATGACACCAGGAGAAGAACATGAAGCCTGATAAAGACAATGGACATTGTGCCGATGATAGACTTTGTTCCCTACCCTAAATGGAAGCTCTTGGTAGTTCTACTCACAGGAAGCGACAGGCTTAGATCCCTAGCTTAGAAATATCAAGCTGGTCATGGCGTGGAGGTTGCAGGGACAGGAAGCAGAGAGACCAGTGAGAAGACTTGTGAGAGGCGCTCTAGCCTGAGCTGAAGCGGGGACCATGATTTTGAAGAAGAGCAAGGGTGAGAAGACCAGGGAGGGGCCGTGGTGAGCACCGCCCCAAGGATGAAGCTGGCACAGATGCCAGAGTCAGCACTCAGCGGGCTGTGGCTGTGTGGACACCAACAGTAGAGCTCATTCTGCCACCAGGAGGCTGTTTGCTAAATGCTTGATCCTTCCAGCCCATAGAGGTAGAGAAAGGACTGAGAAGGGAAGAGGGAGGGGTAGTGAGGGCCCATCACGTGTGGGCAGGAGCTGACCTGCATCACCTCACTGACCCCTCACAACCATCCCAAGAGGGAGCAATTATCCCCACCTTACAGGCGAGGAGACTGACTTTCCATGAAAGTCTGCCTGAAGTCACATAGCTAGTACTTGGAGTGGACAGTCGTCAGCTCTTCACCTGTCTGAGGCTCAGCTCCCCACCCCCCATAAGGAAGGTGCGACCCCAGACTCCCTTCTGAGCAGCCAGGAAGCTCTTGTCAGTTGTGACCTTAGAGGAAGGGAGCATGGGCAAAGCAGAGCCATGCTGTGGGCTGAGGAAGAAGAGATTTTAAAAGGCCCGAGCACAGGCAGGAGCTGCTTGTCCTTCTGTGAAGGGCCAGGCCACCTGCCCCTCCCCACCTATCCCCATCCCCAGCTGCCTGCCCTGGTCCCACCCCAACCTGCCTGGGTGAGGGCATGGCAAGCTGGACCATTAGGTTATCTGCAAATTTCCTTCAAATAGAATGACTGAGATTCCACCCAATGTGCAAGGACTGTTTGTCAGGATCCTGTGTGTTCAAGCTCTACTGACCCATGCCGACCCATTTCCGACCCATTACCGGACTTGAACTCTGTTAGAATCAGTCTTCATTTTAAGTACCTTTGAACTGGAGTTAATTACTGTCTGTGCCTCATCTGGAAAATGGGAGCAGTTGGTGAGTAGGCCTGTGAAGGGCCTAAAACAGGGTTTATCTCACAGTGAGCTCAGTGTCTGGGAGCTGGATGCTCATTTTAATAAGCAGCAAGGGAACGCTCTCTTCTGCCATCTAGTGTAAAT